>NC_134459.1:106197815-107531565 GCF_047948215.1 Lycorma delicatula | reverse complement strand
CCTCATCCTTCATAGAATAAGAGATTCACCTGTTCACAACGACTTCGCGGTATTCCCACACTTCTCCTTCCTACAAGGGGATAAAATATTACTACATAAAGAAGTTTGGAATCATCTATTCTCTGTAATATTTTATCCAAATCATTTTTAAGCGTTTAACTCAATCGCTTAGCGATATTTGGACCGGACATATAATTTCCTATATATAAAATCATTTAAAGTCGATTTTCACGTGTACAAACCATAAAAGGTTGAAGAAACTTTCGGTTTGTCATCTAAAACAATATTTTATCTAATTGGGAATTTTAAAGCAAGAATCGCGTTAAAAATGCCCTAGGACGCACCGATTTCGAGATATGTCCTTTTTTTATTTAACGAAAGATATGTCTGATAAATCCCGTTTCTTATATAAAATATAAATAAAATAACATCAGCTGTCAATAATTGGCTATCACAACTATAAAAAATTAAAAATCCAAACAACCGCTTGCGCTGAAAGTAATGATGACTGATTGATGCAGAACATTATTATAAAATTTACAGCGTAAACTGTTAGATTATAAAAACCAACAATCATTTTGAAGTTTGAATCGTAAATAATGACCATTGCATATTGTTGCAACGTCGACGGGACGCCCTTGGCTAACAGCGTTGCGGTAGATTTTAGAGACAAAATATAGAACACTGTATGTGTTCATCGGTGATGAATGAAGACAACACCTTGTTAACTGCTGAAGGATTGCTTAATTGTACGCCGTCTTGGCGGTTTAAAATAATTTTGTAACATAACACTTGTTATGCTATCTTTAATCACTTGTTTGCTATCTTTAACTTTACATTAAAGATAGCAAATTATAAACTAAATAAAATTTAAAGTATTGTTCATCCGAACAAGAAGTGAGAGAGTCCATCCGGACGCGACCGCCTTGGGTCAGGTATGAATGCAGACTGGTTATAAGACGCTACGTACAGTGCTCGAAGGAGCAGCTTGTGACGTAGAGTGGCGTGATGGTCGCAACCATAGTTTGCCGTGGGCACCCTAGCCACCGCTAGGTTTCAGCACCCTACATCGTCATCATAAATTTAAAATTAATCATGCTGTTTGGAGTTAAAACATATGTTTTACGATGAAGTTTTCAGTAAATCAAATATTTCAACATATGAACACACATTCATCACTGAAAGTAGCCGTTCTTTAACATATTAGAATAAACCTGTAGATGGACAGAATGACAGATGGACAGTTGTCCATCTGTTTCCGTCCATCAGATGGACAGTTTATTAGAATAAACCCGTAGACGTGGAGGTTCAATAGCCAATTTCTTTGTTGAAATTTTGGGGGCATCTCAAACCGGTGTTTTACAATGTATTTTGCAGTAAATCCACTCTTTCTGCGAGAAACTTTAACTACAAACAGGGGATAATCGTGGAAAACACACGTTTAAATTGTGCGTCAAATTGGGTCTAGGAGTCAAAGGTTAAAGCGACTATTGAATGTAAACATTGTATGCTACTTGTAATATATATTAATTCGAAACGATTGGGATCCCATATAAGTTCTCACTTCGGCCTTGCGGTCTTAAGCACACATTTTTTTTTGAGGAGTACGTGAGTGGTGATTTTTATTTGTAATGCCGAAAAGATGTTAATCCTCAACTTCAAGAGAAAGGAATCGAGGAACATGTCTGGATACAACAAAATGGGGTTGCAGATTTTCTTTTCGAGTGCAGGATTTCCTAAATGAACAACTTCGAGACCGCTGGACTGGTCGTAATTAACATACGTCAACCCTTTTGAAACGGTGACTTTGAAGCCCCATCTTACCTCAACCAAAAACTCATTTACGGGAATAATCAGGGCCAATGTATCTCAACGTAGATGTGCAAAAAATAAAGAATCGCAGTGGAAAGAAAGCCTTTTAAACCGTAACTTCAGAGATGTTATGCAACACGTCAAGGATGTGGAGACGTATAGATCTGTGCGCTCAGAACGATGGTCCACACAAAAAAAATTTATTGAACAAATAATTCGTAAGCATAAATTTCAAAATTTTCACAAAGTCCAAAATGGATAATCGTCTAGTACGGGAACTTCTCTGAGGTACTGTATATCAATATTCTTCCTAGTTTAAATTAAAACAATAAATAGAATTTAATCGATGATCAAACCCTTTCTATGACTTAATAAACTTTGGACGTTCAAAGTAACTAACGATAAATGAATCTGAATAAATTTAAGAATCGATCGTACAAATAATTATAGGACTTTTTTCCTGTATTATTGGTGACGCAATGATCTTATTGCCAACTGTTAAAATAATGTGTGATTATTTCAATTGAGTTCGATCAAAATCACATCTGTTAATAAATTTAACCCGTTTTATCTCTGGCAAACATTATCCGAATTGTTATAACTATTTTTTGTTTGTTTTGAATTAAATTTCTTGTATTTTAGTAATGGTTAATTAGCAATATAATAAATATTTTATTCGCATTGAAATTTTAAACCTATATTTCTGGTAGGATTTTAAACATCAAGACAAACATTTCTATAGTAGTTATATAATGTAGCAAATAAAATTTATAAAATAGTTTAAATCTTATTTTGGTTTTTATTTCATTACAGTCGGACAATTGTATCACAAAATATTGGATGGAAACACTTCCGGCAGAACAATTATGTTTTTTCTTCTGAGTTCCTTTTTTGAATTCCCCGTTCGTGCATGTCAGAAATTTTTTATATTTTTAAGAATTTTAAACCTATCAAGTAGTTTGTTAGAAAGTCTTAAATTTATATATTACCTAGAATTATCTCATTTTTTCCATTAAATAATTTTGTTTAAGGTTTAGAACTAGCCAAAGAGTATATTTCTGCGAATAAAAATATTTCTTTAAAATTACTTTCAAAAACCTTAAAACCGTATGGACTATTATCAAAGTTCTTTTACAAAATACAAAAATAATCATCGAAATTAAATATTTAGTACTGTTTGGTTTAAACATACATAAAAAAAAAAATACGCATAGAATTATGAGAATCTCCTAGTCTTCTTTTTTTGAAGCTAATAAAAAAGAAAAAAACTTTCTGGTTTTTATAATATAATTTTCTCACGTAACAGGTTACGAGAAAAATAATATACATACATATACGTTTTTCCCTTTACATAATCTCTTTCTCATTATGATATATATTTAAATAATATAAAGTTAATTATGCATTAACTCTTACGTATGTAATCAATAACATTAATAGGATGATAAAGATATTATTGTATCCATTAATAATAATTTACAAGTCAAAAGTGTATTGTAAATTTTAATTCGAATATACAGCACATACTGCTATTTTACCGTCCATAAGCGCAGTCTAGAATATACATATCTTGTGTATAAATGTTTTACGATTACACGGTTTTATATTATACTATAATAAAATAAGTAATAAATATTAAAATAAATCATAATTCACATCGGCTCCTATTGTTAATTCTCATTTGTATTATTCAAAACATAATTGAATACTAGGTATCTTTAATAAACTGATTTATTCTTCATGTACTATTAGAATAGTTAATTGTGTATACTGTAAAAATTGTCATGTATACATAATTTACTATAATTTCATAAGTATACATAAATATTACTTCTATATTTTGCAATGGAAATAAAATCTATACACGGTTTTAAAATTAAAACGGTTTGGAAGTAAACTAAAAGAAAAACCTTTCTTCTGAAGAAGTATTTTTTTTTCATTGTAACTATAAACCAGTAAAATTAAATTTTTTCGAAACATTATACAAGATTCCTTTTTTAACGACAATTGGCCTATTATCTCGAATTATGTTAGTTTTTTCTCACATATCATATTACAACATTATGCAAAAAAATACTCATTTTACAAGTTCATTATAAAGTTAAATTTAATTAAATTTTTTAGATGAATTTCATTTTATATTAAAGTAACACAATTGGTTCCCACAAACTTTGAAAGAAAAATAATTCGGTATTAATAACACAGGACCATTTAAATAAAAATCAATATAAACATTAATAATTAGAACAAGAAAGTTCATAAAACTTAAAAACTTCCTGTTGAAAACATTTTAACGGCGGACAGAACCATTAATGCAAGGTTTATTGATCAACATCCCTTTAATGGGGATAAAACGCATGAAAATGGATTTTTTTAAATACAATAATAATAAATTATTAAATAAATGAACAATATCATTAATTTTAAAGAATTATTTTTTTATTAGACATTTCCTTTACTTTATTCCATTTTGATCACATATCGGAAAAGAGTTCTTCTGTTTAACGGATGGAATATGTACAGAGGAGCCGGGAAGTCACTGTAAAGTTAGAATAATTTGTAATGAGTTACAAATGAAAAATGCGATATAATAATGAATTATTTTATTTACTCGTTTGATACATGGTATTAATTTTAATGGTCCAGTGGGTCTGTGTATTTTCCTTCGTGTTGCACGCACAATTCTATTTGTCGCCACGTCCTCTGTGACATGCGACGGAGCATTTTTGGTGTTACGTTACAGAAGGCATCCCTCACAGCGTCACGCAAACCCTCATTTGTGCTGTAGCGTCGTGCAGATACGTGTGCTTGATAATTCTCAATTATGAATTCCCTGGTGTGGTGAGATCAGAACTTCATGATGACCGTAATAACGGAGCTTCAGATGCTACCGCGTCGTCCAATCCAACGTCCTGGAAACTTTTCATTCAGAAACACGCGGACTGATAGAGTAAACTGTGGAGGTGCTCCATTCTGCTTCAATCGTACTCGTTCCATGAAATCTTGCTCTTGAAGCTGTGATAATAACTGTTTCTCCTACTTCTAAATAAGTCTGTGCATTCCACCCGTCAAAAAAATAAGAACCAAACAAATGACAAGCTGTCATTCCAGCTCATATCATGACGTGCGGTGGATTTCTTTCCAACTCTGTCGCATAATAACGATTTTCTTTCACCCAAACTTGACACATTTCTGGCACGCAAACTGCGATAGATTGCACTTTCGTCAGTAAAACGCACCTTTCCACGGTGCACTGCAGCGGGAAATTTTTCTAATAAAGCCCGGCAGGATGAGCGCGACGTTCATGTCTGCATCTGACAATTCATTGATGCCCATCGGCTAAAATCTCCTAACGTTCAAGTCCTTTTCCGTATGGTTTTGCATTGTCGTTCGCAGTAAACGAAGTTCAACTGACCGTTTACGAGTTGACTTCATTGGGGATTGTTCAATGGAAACTGTGACAGCAGCACATGTTTCTAGCCGCGTTAACTTTCATCCACTCCGCGGCCTATCTTTAACACTGCCTACTTCAAACGCATGTTTTTCTCAAATCAACATTGTTTCGTGGTGGCAGCTTATTAAATCGTTGCCGAAAAATATCATTAATTAGCTTCATTTTTTGATTCGTATTTTGTCGTTCATGAAACCCATATACTTGCCACCTAACCTTCTTTGTTTAGAATCTAGAAACACTGTAAGATATTACTTCAGAGGATGAATGAGGATGATATGTATGAATGTAAATGAAGTATAGTCTTGTACAGTCTCAGATCGACCGTTCCTGAGATGTGTGGTTAATTGAAACCCAACCACCAAAGAAAACCGGTATCCACTGATACCGGTTTTCTTTGGTGGTTATTTCATTAAATTTAGTAATTATTTCTGTTGTTGGATCTAAATTCTTATTATAATAAAAATTAATGTAGCTAATATTCAGATTGAAAAAATTTTTGTTCTTGGTTTGAATTTTTCATTTGATGCAATTCTTGATATGTATATGAATATAATTATCAGTCCTCCTACTGTTGTTAAGAATATGATGTAAAGATATCATGATGATTTAATTATTATTGAATACGTATTAGAATACGGATTTGAATACTAGATAGTGATCTAGTATTCAAAAATATCAGACTAGATCATACTAATATCATACTAGAAATATCATACTAGATAGTGATCTAGTATTCAAATCCGTATAAAAACAACTGCCTTTACTAGGATTTGAACCTTAGAACTGTCGAATTTGAAATCAGCTGAATTGCGATGACGAGTTTACCACTAGACTAACCCGGTGTGTTACTTGTCACTAACCACTCCTATGTTCTAAACGCATATCCTAACTCATATTTTTCGTTAACTTTAGGAGTACGGTGACTTCCCGGCCACGCTGTATATAGAAATTTTCTTTTTACAAAATAGATCCAATAATTTTCTGCTTTACTATCTGTTCCACCCTTTGAAATAACTGTATAGATTTAAAGCAACGAAGTTACAAAGAATATTAATCAGATTGGTTTTTTTTTTTTACAGTAAATATTTAAATTTACAACCAGTTCCGTTGGCGTCACTTTGTAGTACTGCATACTATATATATTTTAGTGCGTTTGGTTTATTTATATGCAACTGAGTACATGAACAAGTTAACGGACGGGAAATAACTTTACTTCTTCTTGGTAAGTCTGGCATAGGATGTTAAATATTCTTGAAAACTACTTTTTCACAATCTCAAGTCAGATCGCCCATAACAAATTTGGTTAAGACATACCTAACTGACGTCGAAATAAACGTTAACGATGATCTTAAAAAATGTAATACTCGTAAAGGAAAATAGACCGTCAAAAATTGAACTAAAACTTATTTAAACTACAAAATGAATTTCAATTTTGTATTTACATTTAAAAAGGGATTTTAAAAAAGAAGTAAGTAATAGTTTTGAATTTATTTATACTACAATCTTCCTCCAAAAGCTTCTTGCAGAATAATTTCCTGATCTTTTAAAAAACTCCTAGTACTTCTGGATCCTGCATTTCACAATTTATTATATTATCAGTTTTATGCTTTGTATTTGATGCATGTTTGTGGATGTTTGATGTTTATACTGGATGTGTAAAATTAATGTCAAAAGAGTGCCTGTACAAGTTCATTTAGGAGGGTTTAGAAGTCAAAATATTCCTAACTTATTGTACGAAGGAGACTCTTGTGACATCTAAGAGACACATCATCTCTCTCTCTATACTAAAATATTCATGAAAGGAAATTGTAATTTAAATAGTTTTTTAATAGAAGTGAAACGTCTATAAAAAAATGATAAAATTTGACCTAATGAAATCCTTGATAAAAAGAATTGCTTAAAAAAGGAAAATTTGATATATTGATTAGTAGTCTCAATATCGGAGGTTTTAAAATAAAAACTTTTATAACAAATTAGACAAAAAAGTTTAAAACTTAAAAATGTATTCATCAGGATTGAAGAAGAAAGGAAGCCTGAACAATTAGGATAAAGAAAGGTTAATTTAAACCGTATCTGGTATTTCAATTGGTAAAACTTAACTGTAGAATTCATTTCTTCTTCTATTGAAAATCCTAGGATTGGTTTGGAGTTGATCTCCAGACTTCCCAATTTTTTTTTTTTACGTCCCATGTATTCATAATCTGGTCGAAATCTCGGTCTTCCTTTTGCATTATTTCCTTCTACTACACCTTCTAATATCGTTTTAATCAACCCGTTACGTCTTAACAAATAGGCAACCAAATTGGCCTTTCTTTGTTTTAACTTGAACAAAAGTCAATGTCAAGTATTAATCTCATTAGTCATTTAGTCTATCCACCGGATTTTCTTCATTCTGGGGTAGCACCACATCTCAAAATCATTAATATTCCTTTCCTCCTCCATTCTAAGACTTTTATACAAAAATATACTCCAAACAAAAAGTTTTTAACAATTTCTTCTTGAGATCATCGTTATGTTTGAAACGAATAGATTATGCTTTTTGAATTTACTTAAATGTAAATTCCTATGATGACATATTTAAAAATCAGGCATCATTATCGAGGTAAGCAACGAGGATAATCCATCTGCTTTTTTTACATTTCACCACTTTTTTTAAATTTCTTTTTAATATAAATTTATACATTTTTAAATTAAGTAAATTGTCTATAATTTAATTTTTTTTAACGTTTGATATTATAATATAAATTCGATTTAACGCGATCAATGAATTAATTATTATGTATAATTAAGGTCGCTAATGATAATCTGAATTAATTAAGTAATTTAAGAGGAATTATGAATTTTACATTCACCAGATCTCAAGCACAATTAAAGGGGGTACTTGCTTTCCCTTATATATTCTATGTTTAAATGTAGAAATTGTTTTTGAGGGAAAATTTTCCATTTTCCTTATTTTATGAAAATATTAATATAATATGAATAAAAAATGATAAATTAATACGCTCATATAATGCAGTACGCCCGGTTTTTCAAGTTTTATTAAATAATGATATAATGAAATAGTAAAAGACAAAAGAAAAACAATAAAACCGGTCTTAAGAATCAAAGTAATTGGTGTGAACAGCAACAGTAAAAACGTAGTATTTAATTACCGTTGAAGATATTTTACAATTTTTGTAATAATATAATTGCATAATAAAATGTAAAAATTGCCATTTACTCATTATTAAATGTAACTAACTTTACGTAATTTATTATTACATTTCAAATAAGTTTAATTTTTATATTAATAAGGAGGGGTATTAACTTGAACGGTTATTAACAAAAAATAATAATAATAATAATAATAATATTGAAGATTTTAATTATTTGAACTCAGTTTTATATCCATGACTTAAAAATAATTAGCGAATTAAGAAAAGTAGAGCCACAAATCACAATTTCTAAAATAATACTAATGTACGTATGTCTTTCTTTTTCCTGTTTAGCCTCCGGTAACTACCGTTCAGATAGTACTTCAGAGGATGAATGAGGATGATATGTTTGAGCGTAAATGAAGTGTAGTCTTGTACAGTCTCAGTTCGACCATTCCTGAGATGTGTGGTTAATTGAAACCCAACCACCAAAGAAAACCGGTATCCACTATCTATTATTCAAATCCGTGTAAAAATAACTAACTTTACTAGGACTTAAACACTAGAACTCTCGACTTCCAAATGTACGTATGTAAGGTTCCATAACCTTACGGTTGCACGTAATTGATGTAACATCGGGTCATTGATGAAAATGATATGTCTATTCCCAAGAATAACAACCGACCCGTATTAGGCTTACAATGGAACAGTGAGGATTAAAGCGATGTCCCACTGCCTTCTTCACTAAGCCGAATATGTAGTTGCGTATCACTATGTCCAATCCTCAGAAATCTAAGTGATATTACACTTTACTAGTATCATGTTTAATTATTCACCAAAGGAATGGCAAATGATAAATATCATAATTATGAGAGAAAAACTATGAGTAATGTCTTGTCATTTTTAATTAAGGTGTTTCACCCGTGTTACAACCGTAAGAAAG
The DNA here is from genome assembly GCF_047948215.1 of Lycorma delicatula. Lineage (NCBI taxonomy): Eukaryota > Metazoa > Arthropoda > Insecta > Hemiptera > Fulgoridae > Lycorma > Lycorma delicatula. The sequence goes on along the minus strand of NC_134459.1, from coordinate 107,522,222 downwards.
TGCGAGATAAATATTTTAAAGCAATAAAATAATATACTTCTTTCTAATATTAAAATTAAAACAGAATTATGAAGAAAAAGAGGGGCAGTTTACTAGAAAAAAAATAATGAAATAAAAAATTAAAAGAAAATGTTTAAAAAATTTTTTTGATAAATTAAAAACTGTCTAAAATTAAACATTTCAAAAAACTGCTAACGTAAACTATTTAACAATTTTTTTTAAATTAATTTGAATGTGATAAATTTTAATATTTTAAAACACACAAAGATTTTTTAAGCAAATTATATTAAATCAGTTAATGATTTTATAAAAAAAATTTACCTTAAAACTTACGACTAGATAATTATATTTTTTTTTAGATTTTTAATCAATATATAAAGGAAAAACATTTTGTATGGAATTTAAAAAACACTCGACATTTCATTTCTGACCATAACTTTTCAAAGTTATCATTCATCGGTTAGCATTATAATATATCCAGTTGTCACAACTACGTATTTCGACAGTTGTACACATTACTATCGTCCAGTACGGGACCGTCAAATCTGGTCCAGATCTCTCTTCCTTAGATTTACTGAATATATGATCAATAAAGTAATTAGGATCTAAACTGACATAAAATTGATTTAAAAATATTACTTTATGACTGTATGGAACAACAAGCGAAACTACTTCACAAACAAAAATTGATGTAAATACAGAGTGGTTCCAAATTGCAGAGCAATCTTTGGGAGATGATTCTATAGCCAATAATAAGAAAAAAGTCCAAGTAAATATAGGTCAGAAAACGGCTCGTTGTAGAGTTTCGGCTCGCGAAACATTTAGCCTTGCTTTCTTGCTCCCTCTGTGAAATTAAAAGTATTAAATTTTTTAGGTTACAAATCGAGTGGTAAATTTAGTGCTTCCTTACGGTTTTAATCTAAGAAATTTAATAAAAGTGGTCCCAGACCCTAATACCTGAAGTTTTAAGAAAAACGGGGTAAAACACGAAATGGTTTTGTTGAAAAGTACCCTTTTTTAGGTTTTGAATGAAATAACTTTGTTAATTTACCAATAAACAAAAAAAAATCTGTAGTGAACTTTGTAGAGAATTTAATTCTGAGAAAATTAATGCAAATAACGTCTATTAAAGTTAAACAAATTTGAGAAGTTCAAATTTAATTAGAAACAAAAAACACAAACTGTATCAGAAAAGTGAAACGAACCAGTAAAATAGTCACCTCAATCTCTCGATCTCACGCCATCGGACTTTTTCCTTAGGGTTGAATGAACTTGTTAGTCTATTCCGTCCGTATTGACACACAAGAAGAATTAGACATTGTATAATAGAAGCTGGAGCTACTATTAAGAGTAATAATGATGCTATTAGACGTCCTCGGTTAGCATGGATTCGCCGAGCTGAATTATGCATTTTATAGAATGGCGGTCAGATTGAGAAACTGCTTAAAAGAAATGTTTGCATTTTATCAAGAAACCATTTTGATATTTAATAATTTTTAGGAAAAAACTAGTAACGGTGATTTTTATTTTTTTAAATCTATTTTCTATTCATATTTTTCTGTCACTGATAAGTTTCTTATTTGCTTTTATTTACGTTATGTTGGTCAAACGTTGATGAAAATTGTTCTGTATAAAATATTACCACTTTTCCGACAAAACCTTTCCGTTTGTACCCTGTTTTTCTTAAAACCTAAGTTACATAGAGATCTGACACCACTTTTATTAAATTTATTAGATTAAAAACCATAAGGAAGCATCAAATTTACCCCTCGATTTATATCCTAAGAATTTTAGTACGATGTAATTTCACAGAGGAAGCAGAAAGTAGGGCTAAATGTTCTGCGAGCCGAAACTCGCTAATAAACCGTTTTCTAACTTATGTTTATACGATTTTTTTTTCTTATTTTTAGCTATAGAATCTTCACCCAAGAGATTGCCGTGCAATTTGGAATCACTCTGTATATGTTTATTACGTGATAAAAAAATTTTTATCTACGTAAATTTCCTTTAATTTTATTTTTATATACACTTTAAACCGCTTAAAATAAACTTTTTGGTGCACAAATGATATAATCATCTAATACAAAGAGATGTGCAGAACCAAGAGTTGCAGGTGAGGTCAGTTCCTTTTCCTCTAAAAATCTTCTTCTATAAATTAATAAAAGTACTTCCGTACTTTTATTGCCCATCTGAGGGTAAACGATTTTGTACTAGTTTCCATATACTTGTAACCAAAACTGTTCTATTAGATTTCACGGGATGCTGCGACTCACTAGTGAATGGAAATAGATATGTGAATAAATGTTTATTTTATTTTCCTCTAATGAGAAATTTCAGCCGCATTACAATTACTATTGATATAGTTAATTAATTCAGTATACAAACAGAAAAAATACTAATATTGTAGAGAAAAAACTTATATGAAAAAAACTTGCGGTTTAGTAACATTAAGACCTTTGAAAAACTAATACCAACTTTGTCTGTAAAATATATTTGTTGTTTTTACATATCTATTTTTCTGTTATTTATCACTGATTTTGAAGAAAACACCAATAAAAACAATATTTTTCAGTAAAATAGACGAGACTTCAATAAACACATTAAGCATTTTTACTATTATACATTTATTTACTAATTTATCTACTAAATAACAATAGACTGACCCATATCTACTATTAATGTTTATTTTAGATTAGAAACTAGATTAGTAACATACGAATAATTCCTTAGCCGGGTTCGAATTCAGATCCTTTCAAGATGAAAATAGAGATCCGAAAATTTAAGCAATGATATAGACAAAACAATATGCTTAATTCAAATATAAGTAAGATTTGATGCACCAATTATGTTTACCTCATCCAAAAAACAGATGTAAACATACGAGCATTATGTTTGAGGAAAAGTGGGAAATCAAACTATGCGAAATTAATTTATAATTATTTGACAATTTCTATGCTGAATAGAATCTATCGCTAATAGATATCGCTGAATATTGTGCGTTTCATGCTATTCATTCTCTCATGCAAATTATTATTTGGTTATAGTATTATTTTATGTTATAACATTATTATATTTTGACATAATAAAGGAAATGTATAGTAATAATAGATGGCTTTTACCCAACTGTGTGGTATAATACTGGATTAATATATATGTATACCAAAAAGACAGTATAGTTCCTACCTGTTTGTCCTACGTAAAAAAATTAGGTGGATAATTTTACTTGATTATCTATGGATTGTAAAATTGAACAATTTATTTGAATAGCTGTGGTGATACCTACTGGAAGCAATAAGAAAAAATAATTGTAAAATTACTCGCAATAATCTGTACTTATTTCAAAATAAAACTTTTTACAACCATAATAATCCTAAATTCCTTCGTTAGAAAACAAAATATGTTTATTACAATAAAATCTTTACCAATTATCAGTAACATACGTAAGGTTATTTTTGATCGTTTAAATGTTTAATGTAATATTTAATTATAAACAAAAACGTTATTTGTTCTTATTATTAGAAGTAGTAAATACAAATTATGTACTATAATTTTATTACTTGGAATGAAAATATATGTGAGAAAATACATACATGAACTACTAACATGTAATTTTATTAAAAAAAAAACCTGAACCGAGGTCAACCAAGTTTTAATAAAAAAATAACAAACAAAAAAAAATTAAATGAATCAATTATGTGCCAGCATAAAGCAATGAAATTTTATGTGATAAGTTTAAAGTTGGTTACGTATGTAGCCTAACAGTTGAATGCAAGCAAGTAATTTGTGTTTGTGTTAACCGGATCCTTAAATTAAAACGTTTTGTGGTTTGACTACATCATTAAATCTTTAAATAATGTAAGTGTTCACGTTATATTCGTTTGTACATTAAAGAAACTATAGGTTACATCGTTAATTTTAAAGGAAATAAATTACTCATTGTTTTATTTTATATCATTAATTAATAATAATATAATAACTTAGCTGTATTAATTGACATATAATATGACTGCTATAATTACAATTAATTATATATTACGTAAAATTAAATCTATTAAAGCAGGAAATGAAGCTTCAAAACATGTTGCTATTTATGGAGTAAAATATTATATAATACGAAGAAGAATAAAGGCCTTAAAAGAAAAGCTTAGCGGGATTAAAAATCTAAAAATACCTATTTTGTCTTTAACTGATTATTATTTTATATATATATTTTATTGGATTAAAATTAAAATTTAGAAAAAAACAATTTAAATAGTATCAATTCATGAAAGAAAAATTTTACGGTCAAAAATAATGAACGGTAAATAAAAAATGATTTTTAACAATGAACTTCATTAAAAGTTACCAAAAATTTTCAGATGAAATTAGAAAGAAGAAAAAAATCATGTTTTGTAGACGTCTAATTAGATTGAATTTCGAAAAATTGATCAAAAGGATTTTTGAAAGGCAAGTAAACAAGATAAGAGTTTTTTTTTTAACACCAAGGCAACCGGTCCTCGCCGTTAACCAAAACACAGTCACCTCGGAGAGTCGTGGCAGCATTCTCTGTCCACCGTCTCTAGTTCCCTTCTGGGGCTTTCTCACTGGGTTTCCCCAACTTCACTAGGACACGTCGATCTTCCTCTTCCGGATAGCCGCTATGCCCTTTCGCCAGGGAGCTACCCATCCTGTCCCTAAACTAACAGTTCTAGATGTACGTTTCACACATCCTTTACTTCACGATCCACTCATACCTTGAGGGTTCTTTATGCCATCATTGGGGAGTCCCGACCCCTCCACTCTTGAATGTGGGCGGACCCGAACACCTTAGGCAAAAAGACTACCTTCCTGGCCCTGCACGTCGTCACGCTTCGACCCTTTTTTTAAAATTATATCATTCCATCACACATATATAAGTGCACCTGACTCTACTTCTCCTGTAAAAAAAAATAATAAATATAAAAAATAAAATGAATAAATAAATAAAAATCCCCTTGATCGCGGCGTCGTCAAGCATCGCATGGCTGTTACTTCCTTAAAGCAAGCATTCCTCATGAAGTCCTGTTCCTAGCCTCGGAGAGCCGCCTCCTCGAGTCTGCCCTCCTCTTCCTTAAGAAAACAAGATAAATGGCTATTGGATTTGGGAAATCTAAAAAGATATTAATCAAATCAATTTTTAAAACTCTGATAATAGCAATCAAATAATTTATTACAATTGCTTTTATTTTTTTTTTATAAGTAAATTTTGTAGTGTATATAATTTCAAAAGTATTTTTTCATTTTCTTTATAACTAAAATAATTAAAACTTGAAGTAAGAAATTATTAAAAAAGGATTTCTAAGAAAAAAGGAAAATTGAGAGAAATAACAATCAACAGACAGAAAAAAGAGGGCAGTAAATTAATGAATACTGGATAAAAAATAAAAAATTTAGAGAAAAAACTTAGTCTTAAATGGTCATTACGAAAAAAATTGAAGATTTAAAGAAGTACAAGTAATATGTTAAAATTAAATAGCATAATAATTTATTTAATATAAATTTAATTTGTACATATATCAAATTTAAAATTTCGGGGATATTCAGATATTCAGAGGTTAATAATTATTAATAAATCAATATATTTAAATTAAAAAACAAAGTAAAAAAAAAAGGAGATGAAGTCTGATTTGAACCGATGTGCCTTCCCCTTCTAAGATCCAAATATTTCATTAATAACATTTTATTTGGAACTATAACTCTGGGATCAATGAAAATAAGTACCACTTAAGAAATATAGTTGAAAAGCTCTCAATGAGAGCTTATTACTGCTGTTAAGAAAAAGTAAAAAATCCTAATTTTTTTGGATTTTTGGCTTTTTTGGACACTTTTGGTCCAACCCTTTTCAAAAAGGGAATTGCAATCAAAAAGGGAGGTGCACAACTGGGATGTTACAACAGTCTGAAATCCAAAATTTCAACATCCTACGGCTAATCGTTTTTGAGTTATATGAGATACGTACATACGTACGTTCAGACGTCACGCCGAAACTGGTAAAAGTGGATACAGGGATGGTCAAAATGGATATTTTCGTTGAAATCTGAAAACCGAAATTTTTCGCGATCACAATACTTTCTTTACTTCATACAAGGAAGTAAAGATTAACTGTGCATATTTAGAGCCAAGTTGTAATAACCCGTTAAACTGTAATGGCCAACGACATCGTTGTTTCTGATTACAGTAATTTATAAGAAAAGTAAAATAATGAAAGTTTAAAAAAAAAAATTAATGTTAAAGTTCAAAATTGTACACCGTTAAAAAAAAAGTAATTAAAAATGTATCATGCATAAAAAGTTTTTTCTTTTTTTCCCTCTGTCTTATTTTACATGTTTTCAGCCGAAATTTTCGTATCTCAATGAGAAATAAAATATTAAAACCTCCCGCTTCGACTTTGGTGAGATGTTTTTGCATGACAGGGCAAAGTTTTTAAATTTATTTTTTAATATAAATGTGTATCTCTGTTTAGTTTAAGTATAAAATATTACAAAACGTAAATGTAAAAAATGTTTTTTTTTTTTAAATGCTGTTTAATATATGGTTTGTATGAAAATTAAAAGTACGTGGTTTGAATGAACAGCTTTCATTCACTTAGAATTAAAAATTAAAAGTTGTAATAGTTATAAAAGATGACAAATAATAAAAATAAAAATAACATTTATTAATTGTGTAGAGATGTTGATATTCAAATACAGATGTATACACATATTCAGAAACATATTTTTTTTAGATTTTTCATTTTTATACAAAAAGCGATAAAATATTAGTAGACCTGAGCATTTCATTCCAGCAAACATTTAACTAGATATTCTTTTTTTGTTTTTTGTTGTTTTTTTTTTCAGGATAAAATATAACGTAAAACCAGTAAAAGTAATAAAAACTGATGGCTAATCACACATTTAACTTCAGATAAAATTAATTTTTTAATACACGGAATTAAATACGTAATCTAACACAGACTAGTCCAATAATAAATCTTATATATATAAATGCGAAATTTAGAGACAAGCCTTGTTTGTTTGTCCGTTTTCATCAGTATCACGCAAGAGCCAACCAGACCGATTGCTTTCAAATTTTCAGGATACATTCATGTTATTCTAGAAAAGGTTTTAAGCCACAGATCGAGGTCCTCGCGCCTTTCGAAGTTAAGATATTAAAAACATTAAAGATATTCATTAAAGAAAAAAATCTGATGTGGACACCGCATGACTTCCTTGTACACCTATTAAATTACATATACACATTTTTTTAAATGAAAAGTACATAAAATTTTATTTCATTAATAACTTTTGATATTTTTCTTTTTTTTTTGTTATTGTATTATTATTTATTGTAGAGATTTTTTTACAATCAGAGGTTAATGAATCAATATATTTAAATTTAAAAACAAGTTAAATAAAAGGGGATGAAGTCGGATTCGAACCGATGTGCCTTCCCTTTGTAAGATCCAAATATTCCTCTAATTAAATTTTTATTTGGCTATAACTCTGAAACCAATAAAAATAAGTACCACTTATGATATATCATTGAAACGCTCTCAATGAGGACTTATTATTGCAATTAAGAGAAAGTCAAAAATCCAAGTTTTTGGATTTTGGGTTTTTTTGAACACTTTTGTTCGAGTAGATTGCAATCAAAAGGGGAGGTGCACAACTAGATGTTACAAAGTCCTAAATCAAAAATTTCAACATTTTACGGCTAATCGTTTTTGAGTTACGTACATGCATACGTGCAGATGTCATGCCGAAACTAGTCAAAATGGATTCAGGGATGGTTAAAATGTATATTTCCATTGAAATCTGAAATGTTTGCGACCATAATACTTCCTTGTACGAAAAACTATTTCTTTAACTTTGTTATATTTCTGTCAGCATGACAACAGAAATATAACGAAGTTAAATGTTTAATATTTTTAAAAACTTAATATTCTCATAACTATGAGGATAACAAACGCGTGCGGAGTCCACGCGGCTGCACCCTTTGGCTAGACGGTCGGGCGAGCAAAGAAAGCGCTGACCGGCTAGTATAATTAAAGTTTAATCATTCTTCATTCTTACGTAATTATTCGATCACTTTACTATACTGGGATACATGTAAAATATGACGCTTTTGTATCGGTGTTAATGTCTGCTGTCTGTATGTAATAATTTTTGAGCTAGGTCGAGTGTCGTAAACTTATGCCTATACCGAAGACAGAAATACATCTATTTTTAAGACTCGGCTAGACTGTAAAGTCACGCAGCTATTGGCAGTTTGTGACAATCGAATGTACGGCAACAAATTCGAATGATTTTTTTTTAAATATTGCTTTGCGAACTGAGTACTGATGACTTCAAATTCTAACTGACGAGAGAACTTTTTTCTCATGTAGTTTTGACTTCTATTATTTGAATAAATGGGAAAACAAGATTATACCCAACATACCTTCACCACAAATTTTATTAAAAATTGAAAGCTAGATGGCTATTTCGAAATACTAAACAATGATAGTAGAAAGTACGGAAAATATATCCACAAAAAGATTATGTGTAAGTAAATTTAAAAAAAAATTTAAATATATATACTTATTGACGAATAAACAATACTATGAAACGGTATAAACAAGTAATTTTATCCCGGATTTTAAAATAAGTATAAAAAAGTCAAATAAAAATCACGCAACTGTTATCTTTTTAGGTTATTCCAAATAGAAAGTGTAAATTTAGTTAACATCGAAACCTGCCATTCAGATAACCAACCAAGATTTAGTCCACGCTTTTTTATAAATTGGGTAGATAAAACTTACCTCGACAAACGTAAAGAATATGAATGTTAAACCAATCAAGGAGATAACTACGCCCATGAGTACATTTTAAAAGAAAATATCCCGGCAATGAGTTATGGGAATAAATTCTCCAGTTTTCTATTTAGCAAAACGCATTTTAAAAAATATATAGTAATCTTTTTCAATAAAAAATGTTTATTTAATTTATGATTTAAGAGAAGACTTTTTGTATATTTTACCGGCACTGGATTGTATTCTCATTCTCATCAAGGAAACTGGAGAGTTTGTAAGATTGATTATTCTAGATTATTATATCTTAATTACTCAAGTTTTATTATTCTAGAAAATAGAAAGTGAAAGAAAAACTTGATTTATGTATGAAACAAAATAATTTTCAATTTAATAACGATTTTTATGAATAACAGATAAAATAGCTATGATTAACCCATTTCTAGCTAATTTTTCATGGGTAATCTAAATATGAAAAAAAAAATTCCAATACCGCGAGTTTGGATGAGGATATGTAGAGATTTCCTGTTTTTTATATGTATTATATTGAAATGTTACTAAAACGTTAAACTAAATCAACGAAAACACCCATAAAACCGAAAGAAAACAAATGTAATAACACTAAGGTAGATTTAAAATTAATTAGTAAATATTTTAAATTATTTTTTATATTACACGGAAAAAATTTATATATTCAATTTTTTACTAATCTAAGTGCATTGATGTAATTATTCAAGATTCCATAGCAGATTATTCCCAAAATTGCTTTTTATTTTTAAGAATTACGTTTGAATTGAGTTCCCAGTAGTGTAGTTTAGCTATTTATTTCTTCTGCAGGCGTATTGCAATGTTCGGCAAGGTATTAAATTGCTGCGTAAAGTTCTGAACCATTTTTATCTATGATACTTGTACACTTTCTAATCTCGGATAACCTTCCCAAACGGATATAAAGTATATGTAGTGTCTTCTGTTCGTTTGGTATTTGATTGTAGTATACAGTAATTTTGAATTGATTTTAATAAAATGATAAATAATAATTAATTAAATTGTATAAGATAAAATAATAAAGTGTAGCAACACTCGAAAACGATTTCCAGTCGTTTGAAACTTGGATAGAACCGTATATGACACTCAATTTAATGTGTCAATGAAGCAATTGAAGCTAAAATGAAGATGCTACAACCTAATTAGCATCAATCAAGGTACAGTAAATAAAAAAACGGAAACTCCAGTATATACTCTTGATTTAAATACAAGAGTTTCGCCGTGAAGCCATAGCTTAAACTACTTGAATGAAGTTGTTCTTTTCTTTAAGTCGGTAAACATCCTAATTGAATGTCTAGAATTGTTTATTCTAGATTCGAGTCTGAAAACTTCATTACGTTCCTAAAGTCATTAAAAATAATCTGGTGAAGAAATTAACTATAGTTACATGAAGAAAAAATTACACGTGGAAAAAACCTGTCTCATAGATCTGTTTTTTAATGTGAATCTTGAAAATTGAATATAAAAAAGCTATTTGTGGTTAAAATAAACCTAAAATGTAATAAGATGAAATGGAAACATTACATAAAAAAAAGCTTATTTATCTAAATAAAACAAATACGATATTCCATAAAGATAAATTGTCTGCCACAAGGATCTACACAAATACAATAATATTTATTTTTTACATAAAAGGATTCAAATAACCTAATTAAAAACCGGAAATAAAAGAAAAATAAGAACATTTACGATATTTATTTACTTGTCTTCTTTAAGTGGTGACTGGAAGTTTCACTAAAAACGGTTCAGTAGTTCTTAAAATAATCGCACTCATACTACATCTGCATGAATCTATTTCATTATATAAATACAGAACTTTTCTTTTGAAATTTTTAAAACAATAATGTATCAAAAACTCACAACAAAAATGTTTCAGTTTTTTCTGTCTTATACGGATAGTACTGGAAATAACGTGATTAAAAATTTCGATTGTATCTGGAAGTTTACTTTAAAGTAGTTCAAGAATCTATTACACTACAAATAAATTGCATTAATTTTGCCCACTTTCAGTATTATATATTATACTAAATTATTCAAGAGACTTTATTAATGTTTTGATGTAAAACTAACTACATTAAGACTTCTCTCAACGTATATGCACTTTAAATAAATAAACTTTACGTTACAATTAATTTCTTATCTATATTTACAAAAAAACGCTTAGTAACAAAAAAAAAAATCACTAAAAAATTCTAAGAAAGAACACTTTCTTGGCAATACATGATTCTTTGAATTCCCTGAAAAAAGAATATTTATAAAAGCGTTAAGCCCAAAAATTAGGTTAGTTTTCATAACACGTTTTGTAAGTTTGTTTGGTTAGAAAACTTCTTTTCGAATATTCCACATTTCTTTAAAAATTATTGTTGTCTTTTAAGTTAATTTTTACTATTTTGAGCCTAAGGTATGTAATCAATATTTTACTTAAGCTATGACAAACAAATAATCAAGTGTACAACTGGGTATATCCTTTTAGAGGCATATATATATATATATAAATTAATTTTTGTGGAGAGGTCAAAAGCTAAGTTACGTAAAAATTGACTGAGGATTTTTGCTTATCTAATAGAAAACGAAAAGAAAGCTAACTAAAATATGACTAACTAATCCCGTGCATCGAGGCGGTAAATTTTATTAGGACTCATCAGCAAATACTTCTATAGAACTATTAAGGCTGACAATTCATACAGTATACAAAGGAGAGAAATATTAAACAATGGAGAGTAAATCCAGTATTACTTAAAGCTACTAAATACAAATATTTTATACCTCTGAGTGTAAAACATGCTTGCAGTAATTTGCCTTCATCAGTGTACTCTTTTTGACTCTCCTCATTCCTTTATCACCTTCTACCAGCTAAAAATGCATGGTTGAATTCACGTTCAGTATTGTCTGGCTATCTTTGGTAAAGCCCTCCTAGCAGTCCTTTTTCTATAAAACATCGAAAGAAAAACAGTACTTAGATTTAATGGTAAAACAATGTTACTTACTAGTAGGTTTTAACTTTAAAAAAGCTGACAACACAGTTGTAGGACTTTCCCGTCACGCAGCTTTTTTCTGATGCACGGCTTACATACACAATTTCAAATATTTATCATTTTATTTAAACACAATATTTTTTGTTAATTTAATTAAATGATTCTACGTAAAGCGCACGCGCATACGGTAGTTCATTCGCGTGGGTGTGGCGGTACTATTGGTCACTTTAAATAAATTTTTACACTTTAAATATTATTCATTTATTTAATTCTACTGCTCACCTGCGGCTTCACAATATAGAACACCACTACAGCAGTAGTCCGGCCGCTAAATAAGATGTGAGGTGTGCAATGGGAGGGGAATGGCTGGGTTAAGATCCCAATTTGATGACAAAAAAATTTATGGATCCAACGACATATTAATAGAAAAAAACGACAACAAAAAAGACCTAATATACTGCCTTTTTTTTTTGGAGTGCTATTTTTTGGAGTGGGGATTCAATTTAGCAAAACACATTTTACACAAAAGATGTTTTTTTTATAATTGCTCACAAAAATATTAAAACAAAAATGCAATAAAAACCAAAGTTATTTACTTTATTAATATTCACAAAATTATCAAAAAAATACCTTAATTATGCAAAATCTGGAAACGATTTCGTTTTCCACTCAGTATCCTCCATCCCTAGACCTTCTGAATTGAAAATTTAATAGCATCAATGCCCCTGCTATAGAAATATTACACCCAAGTTTGGTAAAAATCGGTCAAATAGTTCTGGAGGTATAAGACGATTTACACGCCAATATACATACGTACGCACATTTTGTCGCCGAAACTTTGATGCCATTTTTCAATTTTCTGGAGTCTTTAGGGATCAATTCATTAAGATTCGGTAAAAAACGGATATGCTCAATTTTGAACGATCACCATACTTTCCCTTCTGTACAGCTACACAGACGGGAAAGTAAAAGTACTATTACAATGAAAACAAATTTTTACTTCCTTGCACGAAACAAAGGAAGTATTTTGATCACGAAAAATTTCGCTTTTCAGATTTCAACGGAAATATCCATTTTGACCATCCCTGAATTTATTTTGACTAGTTTCGGCGTGAAGTCTGTACGTATGTATGTACTAGGTATGTGTATATGTATGTACGTACGCATCTCGTATAACTCAAAACGATTAGCCGTATGATGTTGAAATTTTGAATTTAGGACTGTTGTAACATCTAGTTGTGCACCTCCCATTTTGATTGCAATCAACTGAACCAAATATGTCCCAAAAAGCCTAAAATCCAAAAAAATTTGGATTTTGGACTTTTTCTTAACTGCAGTAATAAGCCCTCATTGAGAGCTTTCAACAATATCTCATAAATGGTGTTTATTTTCATCGGTTCCAGAAATATAACCAAACAAAATTTTAATTAATGAAATATTTGAATCTTACAAGATAAGGCACATCGGTTCGAATCAGACTTCAAAAATTACAATAAATAATTATTCAATAACAAAATTTAAAAAAAAAAATATTTAAAAAAAATCAGAAGTTATTAGTGAAATAAAATTTTATGTACTTTTAAAAATATGTATATGTAATTTAATAGGAATTATTACATATGTGTAATAGATTTGGTGAAACATCTGATTATTTAATATTAATTGAAAATTTTAAGTTAGAATCGTATTTTATTTTTGGATATTTGATTTTAATTTTATTTAATTATTCTGGAATTTCTGTTTAATTTTATCTACATTAAAGTTAACTACAGAGTGGCTGTAAAATAGACCCTCACAACAACATGTACAGTGAAGCATACTTGGTCAATCTTTAATAAATTGCAAAAAAATCTTATTTTTTGGTTCATTACTGCTCTGATATAGTCGGTCAATATTCTCCGTAAGTCGGAGTTGATTATCATTTCATTTATTTGTTGCCAATCATTTAATCGCTTTTTGGTTTGATTTAATTCTGATCATATTTTGTGTTCACGTTCTCTAGTTTTTAAATTTTCTCTCTCTTTGTATTCATTATCCTTTTAATCTTTCTATTCTTTCCTTGCTATTAACGTTCTCTTCCTCTTTGTATTTATCATCTTCTCTTAATGTTTTTATACTTTCTTTGGTTTTAACATTTTCTCTCTTCTTTATATTTATCATCTTCTTTTAATATTTTTCTTCCTCTTCATATTCATCTTCTTGTTGTTTTTTTTTTGAGATATATTTTTTCATTTTGTTTTTTTCTTTTTTCTGTATAATTGTTCCTTTTTCAATTTTGATTATTCAACAAATAATTCAATAATAAAAACTGATTATTTTACAACGTAAGGTCGAAATTAAGATTTGTAACCAGTATACAGGAGTTCACTTAACGGAATAGTTTAATTATTAACTTTTATTTATACGACACACCAGAAATCTGAAAATTTTCTTAATCAGCAACTCATAAGATACGAATAATACCTTCGGGACCTCCGTTAAGTGTTACTTTAGAGAATGAGTTGAATGAAAATTTTTGTAACGTTTGAAAATGCCATACCGGGATCTGACCGGGATCCGAACCCGGGATCTGCGAATGAAAGGCCAAGACGCTACCAATCCGTCACGGAGCTGGAGGATCGTTAATTTCAAATGAAATAAGTTTAAATGAAGTGTAGCAAAAAGTTTGTATATGTAATTTAATAGGCGTACAAGGAAGTCATGTGGTGTCCATATCAACTTTTTAAATATATAATTAAATATTTAAATTAATTATTTATTATAATTAGTAATTGTAATAATAGGAGGATTATTTTTTTTCTAGTTCCGATCGGTCGCGAAATAAAACCCCACACAAAAATCGGATGAACCTTTGCGCATATGTGTTGCGCAGCGTCTCTAGTATGGCCTGAAGGCCATACTAGAGACGCATATTACGAACAGCGAGTAAACGAATATTACGAACAGCTAGCACGTAAACATGTCTACAGCAATTTTTTATTTTCACTGTGGTTTTAATTTCGTGACCGATCGGACCTTGAAAAAAATAACCCTCGTATAATCAAAATAATTTAAAAATATTGTATTTAAATATTTAGAGTAACCGTATAATTTTATATACGTGTGTTACTGTTCTTACTGAGTACAGACAGTATACTTTATAAATTACTTCAAGAAAGGAAGAGGTATTAATTTGTTACCTAACATTATGATTCGTTTATCCTTCATGCCTGTAAAGCAATTAAACAAAAGCACAAAAACTAATAACTTTAAGACAATGTATACTATACTTCCCTTTGTAACAAAGTACCCTTTAGAAAACAAATGACTGTTAATTTTAACATTGAATGTTATCGCAATCTGGTAGGCTTAGCATAGTGATATTGATATAGTAGACTAGAATCAGTTGAGAAAATTAAGGAATACTAATTTGTCTTCAACATTTTCAAATAAACCTGGTATGAACTTGGTGCCATGTCAGGTCGCATACAACTGTTCGGTTGTAGCATCGTTTATAAAAATATTATTGTCAAATCCACAAGTTTATATGTATAGCAGCTATATTTATTACATTTAGAAAATAATTGTATTAAATTTAAATTTTTGGCATATCTATTTTAGAATAACATCAAATATATCCTGAGATTATTTAAAAGGAGGTTAAAAATCTCTTCTATGGGAAAATCTCTCCTATAGGCTTATCTCTTCTATGGGAAAAAATAGCTACATAATAAAGGCAGCTATTTATTAATTATTATTTATTAATTTATAAATAAAAAATTAATAGTTTATATCTATTATGGTTATTAAATTTAAAATATTATTATAGATCTACCATTCGAATGATAAATAATGATTTTACAAAAGTTTAAGTTTTCTTTGAAGTTGAGATTATTAGTATCTCTTTCTTTGTTTTTAATAAAAGATGTACAGATACAGCGTATATATAGATAGAATAGTAGACAAACACCATCAACTTTATTCTTTAGCTACGTTTCCTATCAACTCCAATCTTCTACAAATTGCACAGCATCTCAGTACTTTATTATCTTCCTTCCCTCTTCTCTCAATCTCCGTTACACTAACTATCTTTCATTATAAATCTTTATCTTTCCCTCATGAAAAAAAAAACAAAAAAAACATAAAAACAAAACTAAACAACGGCTTCTTATTTTATTTAAAAGTACTGTTAGATGTAACAAACAAAATACAACTGCTTATAATCACTGATTCTTATTAATTATTTTTTTTTAGTAAAAAAAAAATTGAATATAATTTCGTGGAAATATTCTAATTAAGTTCCTTTAAATCGGTTTTAAATTTTGTATACAATAATGTTTTATTATTTTGAATAATCATAGTTTTTTTTTATTCTATAATTACTTTTATAAAATAGTTGAAATAACTTGAAAATAATGAGATAAATCACTTTTTTATTAAACATTTCTATTGTTTGCAGATAAATTATAGCGTTAATTATGATATTTATTAATTTATTTATTCAAAAAATATAATCACTACATTGTTTTTTTTCAACGTATAATAATTAAATTGTACATATTTAAAATATTGGAGGGTAAATTTCATTCATATAATGTATCTATTGCAAATTATATTGAATACGTAGTACGTATGATTTTTTATTAACATAAAATTATTGGTATTGGTGATTACTGGTATTTATGTAACGAAGCCAGTGTTTCTTCTAGAAAGAAGAAAGAGAGACAAAATAAAAAAATAACAATTTAGAAGGAACAACAAAGGGATTCTTTTTGGAAAAGGGCTTATAGAAAAACGTACGCTTGAAAGATCAAAAGGATGGTCGGGTACTGGTTCTGCAGGCAGGAGATATAAATAATATGAGTTCGGTGCAGCGTACGTGATAACAGTAAGTGTTTGGTAACAACGACTTTTTTTTTGAGTACGTCACGAGTATTTTTTTTTTTTACCGAGGCCAAGGAATCCCAGTTACGGACGAAGTATCGGACTCGTTTAAAGGTTCCGCAAGGTGTTGTAAAGTACGTATGTGATCTGCGCCCTACCGACTAAACCTCATTTCCTTTTCACGCGGGACCGGACCTGTCCATAAGATATAACACAGCCCCGAATGTTGTTTCGACCAGAGGAAGAAGACACCGGTCACACCCCAACCTACTTACATGGGGCACCCCGATATGTGTACTCATATCCTCGAGTCACATCCTGTTCTAGATTCTAGATTCTTATGTAGTTTTCAATCTTGAATTTATCCAATCGGGATAACTGTTCCCCGGAGTCCTGGGTTTCTTAACAGGGGTGACCCGCCGAGCCAGACCTCCCCCTCATAGCTCCGGCAGTCCGCCCTCCTCTACCGCGGAAGCACGCTCGGGGTCATCTTCATAGTCATCAACCTCATAATGGTCACAGAGGTTTTTTCCACAAGTATTGGATAGTGGTTGAAAAAAAAAGCTGTTCAGGGAGTTATTTGTAAATAGGAGTGAAAGTGACAGATTTGATTCATTCACAAAGTTTAGGATAGTTCATCCAACTAAAATAATAGAATAATAATTATAGTGCCCTGAGGTAGATAATCCCCACGTCCGGAACACAACATCTATGTTCCACGTCCAGGACGGCAATAGATGTACTTACGTACATTACATATAGCTGGCTAACGAGGTTCCGAGTAAATTCCTCGGTTATGCTTTTTTACGTTTGACCTGTTTCCAACTTCAGGTGACTAAACGGACTGGATTTTTCGGCTATCTGCAGGAAATGGAATAATAAACGATTTTGGAAATGGACTCATACCACTTTTAGAGCTGGCGATGTGGCGGCCAGGGTCAATGTTATTGCAGGTGTAACGGAGACCCTTCCGTTGTCCGCATGCCCCCTGCGATGGCAAGCATGTAGCAATGGTGCCCGTGTATGTCGGTGCATGGGAGCACTGAAAGCTTCGGTAAGTAGGAGCCTGGAGTCAGTGCAGAGATTGCGCAACCGCTATCTGCCAGGACATATGCCGGTTCCACCGGAGTACTCGATCGGACCTCCAAGGTTAGTAGCCCTGGAATGGGGGTGTAACCCGGCGGCTAGCCTTGCTACAGAAGGGATAAATGTTCATGAATATTGAACAAACTAACGTGGCAGAGGGTGCACGTAAACACCCTCGTTTAGAAACCTCCGATTCGCCACAAGCGAAGAGGAAAAAGAGCAAGGAGTCAGATAAAATCAAAAAAGATGCTGACAAAATCAGTAGGGAATTGAGAAAGTCGTTGTTTGGAAACATTGCTCCCAAACCAAGATTTTTAATTATTACAAAGGAGAATGGAAACTTTCAAAAAGTTAGCCCATTTTTATTCGCAAGAGAAATAACAAATTGTGCTGGTGGTCCTGTTTTTCGTAAAACTTTTAATGGATTACATGTCGAAACCATCAACGACATGCAAAGCCAGAAAGTTCAGCGTTGAAGAAGATCGGTGAATTTGCGGTTTCTGTCCAACCGCATAGCACACTTAACTCATCCAGAGGAGTTGTTGTTTGTCGCGATCTTCTTAATTGTACAGAAGAAGAAATTGTACAAGAAATGTCGAGTCAGGGAGTGCTCAGTGTCGCAGGCTAACCATGCGAAGAAATGGTGAAGTTGTTCCTTCGGCCTCGCATGTTTTAACATTTAATAGGCCGAACCTTCCTGAAAAAGTACGAGCTGGCATCCATCGGCTTGATGTACGGGCATTCATTCCGCAGCCGATGAGATGTTTTAAGTGTCAACGATTCGGACACACAGCAGCTAGATGTGAAGCGCAGGAAATATGTATATGTGGAGAGAAAACACACGAGGGTGACCCATGTAAAGACCCTCCAATCTGCATTAACTGTAAAGGGCATCACAACTGTCGTTCAAGGAACTGCCCTACATATAAATTAGAAACAGCCATTCAGGAAGTTAAAACGCTTCAGAAGGTCAGTTATCCTGAATCGAAGAAAATTGTTAATCAGCGTACACCACGACCATCGACTTCTTATGCAGAAGCAGCGGCTGCCCCTTCCACATCTAAAACTAATGTGGAGTAGTTGCTTAACACGATGGCACCAAGTCTTGCGACAATGATTGAAAGAATCACTGATTCAAAGATTAAGTCAACTCATCAGAGAAAACAAAGTAAAGATGAGACGGCTCATCCCGGGACTGACGCTGTTGACATGAGAGTCGCACCAGCGCCGTTTAAAAAACCAGCCAAATCTGCGATCGTAAAGCCACCAACTAGCGTAAAAATTAAAAATCTTGACTTATCTGACAAAGAGAAACAGATCACTCCGTCGACTAGTCACAAGCCTAAAGAAATTGTGACAAGAAAATCCGAGTCTACCGAAATGGAGGTGCAAGTTACCATCGAGAAAGCACCAGATAAAGATAATATAAAAACTGCAACAATGGAGCCTCCTAAAGCTCAAAGAACAGCTTCAGTGAGAGCATCTATTTCAGCTGGACCCAGCACTGCAGTAGAGATAGAATCCAGCTCATCAGCCGCGGAAAGTGCATCGCTTGCTAGTTTAGATTCAATAGCAACGATGCTAACTGCACCAACGAAGTTTTTGTCTCCAGACGTCAACCGCAGAACGTCACTGGGTTCGGAAAGAGAGGAAGACGATGCCATGTCTGAGGCCTCAGATACGCTGTCATCAGAGGTTAAGGCCGTTAGAAGAATGGAGAAACGGTACAAGAAAGGATGGCCGAAAGGAAAGCCTAGGAAGTAATTTTTTTGGATTCGAAGTTATAGAAAAATGTAATTTTTTACCTTTTTTGATTCATGAAAATGTGAATCACTGAACCTTTTTATTATTTTTATTTTTTGAAGTGGGATGGGGCTAATGACCAAATTAGTCGATGCCCCTAAAAACCTCAAAAAAAAAAATATATAGTCGATTAATAGAAGTAATAATAAAAAAAACCACTAAAAGTATTACTTATATTTAATATAATTTTCCTAAAAATAATTTTTCACTTAGTTAATTCCATCTTTTTCGTTATTTTTAAGGAAAAAATTACTACAACATCACAGTAGTTCAGAATTGTATTTTTGCTAACAATTTAACGAAATAAATTTTTTTTTTTTTAATACTCGAAATTGGGTCTTCTAGTGAAGAGTTAAGCTTGACTTTATTTTTTTTTAAATATATTAATATTCAATTTAGAAAATTTCCATTTATTAAGTTAATTAATAAAATAACATTATTAATCAATTTAGTCAAATTATTTTTGAATTAATAATTAGATGAATTATATTAAAAAAAATTAATTACAAAGTGAAAGTACAATTTGTGCACCCTACGTATTGCTTTAATCATTTAAATACTGATATCTAAGTTCTTTATCCTTTTGTAAAGATATACATGAACGATTGCAGCCCAAAATATTTTGGGGTTGGACAATGATCGATATAACATTTAGTCTGTTTATTATTTTATCTGTATAATGGATTATTTACTAGTATATTAGGAAACACATTTAATTCAGTTCTTTTTTCTTTTTTAATATTTTTGTATAATTTTACACAAGATATTAAATAAAATACCTCATATACCTTTTTACAGTAAAAAACAGATTATTTAGAAAAATAAATTTACTAACTTTACATATATATTTGTTTAGTGTTATATGGATTGAAGAATTGATGAGGAACAGCCAACAGTTATAAATAATATTAGCTGAACATAAACGTCAATGTTTTCAGTTCGCCTACTACTAAACTCTATGTATGTAGAATGGTAGTTACTATATTCCGCACTATTGTGCCAACCTCACATTGATATCTATATTATTACATCTTACTGTAAGAAAATAATATTCCATAATTTTATTTACATCAGCGTATTTTATTAGTATTATTATTTTACACCGAGTTTTATCAGATCCAACTGTGAGCGAACACTTGTATGCATGAATAAATAGCGGTTTATACAACTCTGAAAACAATATTTTTACGATGATTTAATCTTAAATTCAAAGGTGAAACTGAGTATATTAAAAAAAGGCATCTGAACTGAAAAAAACATCCGTAGTATTTAAATATGATAATAGAACAATTATTGCGTTCAACAGTAACTCTTGTTATTAACTTGTTATTCGTTTTTAAGGCAAATTGTGCCTACCTGGTGGCATACGAAATAAGAAAGCAGAAGGGGTTGTTGATAGATTAAGGAAGCCACCCGCTGGTCTCATTTCGGACCACTATTAGTTAGGCAAGATAAACAATGCATCAGAGCCAGCTAATTAAAGTTCACTCTTCTTTTATAATTCTTTTCACTCTTTACTTGTACGTCTGTCTGTCTTTATGTCTGAGTCTTCTCTCTCATTTTCTTTTAATTTTTTTCTTTCACTTACTTATTCTTATATATATTTCTTTTTTTTTCTATCTCCACTAGGCACGCACGTACACAAATCCATTCCACCGAATTGTACAAGCTTATTTCCAGATTATAATGTAACATAACGTTTTTTCCTTGGGTGGTCAATGAAAATATAGCGGTGATTTTGTACTAAATATCAAAAAATAAAATGGAGCAGATATGATAAAAAAAAATAATACTACCATAAGAAAGCGTTAAAAAAGCCAATATAATCCAACCTCCAACCATGCACAATTTAACGAAATATATTCACCGTAATGAATGCATTCTTTTAATATATAATATAACGGAATAAATAAAAAAGTAACACTAAAAAATAATGAAATACCACTCTTTCAATCAATTCGATTCTTATCATATTCATGCCGGTAAATTACAATATATCAATTGATTTTGCAATGGTAACACAACGTTAATAATAACAATAATAATAATAATATGAACTTTGACCCGATACGTTGAAGATCACAACTATTCAGTCAGTCATTCTGATAATTTTTTTTGTTGTAATTTCATGTCTTAAACAACCTTGGATATAAATAAATCCGTTTTAAACGATATCCCAAGATTTATTTATACATAGATTATATATAATACAATAATAAAACCTAAAACAAATGATCAACTTCTGAAACATATAAATAAAACCCCTACAAAACCACACAATTCATTACTTTCGTTTTTTCAAGGATTTTAAACAAGATATATATATTTTTAGGCGATCCTTGAGATCCGTGATTCTCTTTCATTCCTTTTTTGTAATAAAACTACATAAAAAATAAACACACAGACATAAACAGATCTCAGAATTTAAAAATCAAACCACTAGTTAGTTGACAGTCTAAATATACTTCAGAAGTCTCAGGCCGATAATTATTGAGTACAGTACCATTAATTAAACCACAGCGGTCAAATTTCACGAAAAACAAATTGTATTAAATCAGATTTTAATTTTTCTCTCGTTTGGTTTTGAGCCAGAGTCCCGTTTTGTTATAACATTACAAACGTTAGGCGAAGAGATAATAAAAATATCGATGATTCTTGGTTATATGTTATTGATGTTCTGCGTTATTTCTTATGTGGT
Organism: Lycorma delicatula; assembly: GCF_047948215.1. Classification (NCBI taxonomy): domain Eukaryota; kingdom Metazoa; phylum Arthropoda; class Insecta; order Hemiptera; family Fulgoridae; genus Lycorma; species Lycorma delicatula. The sequence goes on along the minus strand of NC_134459.1, from coordinate 107,499,967 downwards.
ATATATTGTGACAATCATACGAAATTATTACCTTATTTTGTAACAAAATGTTAAAAAAATTCACTTTTTTCCTCATTAAAATCTAAAATTTATTTCAAATGGTTAATGGTCAATGTGGAAGCGATATCGAGCTAAAAAAATAATAAATGCACTGGAATAAGAGTTTTAAAAATAGGATTAAAAGGAAATTATTTAAGACCTAATAAAGAACTATGTCTTGTAGAGTCTGATGGATTTTTTTCTTCAAGAAAGGATTCTTTCCTTGTGTTTATAGGATTTTAATGTCGAACATGTTTATGATTTTGATCCAAAATAATAAAAATTAGTAACTTCTGAAATAGTTCGTTTAATTGGAAAAAGAAAAACTATAAATATATTATTCTAAATACAAATTCGAAATCTAAACACACACAAAAAATATTATAATTTATGTACCCTACCTCTTTTAGGTGTAAAAAATATTTCAAATTAAAAAAAAAATTATTAACGAACTGAAAATAAAATTTGAATTATTCAAACTTTCCATAAAGAGTTCATAAATAGTCACAACAATTTTTTTAATTTTAAAATAAACGAACACGTTTTGCATGTCTTGACCTCCATGATAAGGTTAAAATTAAAAAACTTAAAAATTAAGTATGTTTCAACCCATCTTCTTAATTAAAGTCATTTTAATTTAAAATTGTCATTTTTTTTGTTGTTAATAACAACGTTTTAACAATTTCTTTAATTAAAATGACAATTTGATTTAAACTTACTAAAACTTATTTCATGTTTTAACTAATATTTTAATTCTAACCTAACGATGTAGATAAAGAATCGAGAAACAAGTTTTTACAAAAATTAATACTATAATTACATATGAATTTTTATGTGTTCAATTTTTACGAAAAAATTTAAAAAGTAATATTAGAGATTATACATTGTTTCTCTCTTTTTTTTTGAAAACGAATATAAATGTTTATTTCATGATGAAAATTGATTAGTAGCTTCTTCAAGCTTTAATAACAATATCTACGTAATCTAGAATAAAAAATTTGAATAAAAATACGTTGGTAAGGCTAAGATGATGAAGGACTTCAAAAGAATTTTTTGGGGATTTTTGAAAGAATTTTATTGTATTTAAGGATCGGTTATGAAAAACATTATATTTTTAATAATTATTAGAAAAGGAAGTTATAAACATTTTTCATAATAAAATTCCCATTACCTCATATTATTAAATATACGAAAATATGCTATATAATATTTCGTAGTAGTCCATGACTTTGGTTTTTTTAGTACAAAGAATTACAAAATTCAAGATTCATACTTGAACAATAGTCTTAGCCCCCAAACGAATAAACTATTCTAGAAAAATTTCGACGACAAAAAAATATTATATATAAGGTTGAGGACGATGGAAGGTAAGAAGCAAAGAGAAGGGGGTTTTTAAGTCACGCGCTGGGCTCGTTACCAGCGATGAGTCGCGTTTTCTGCGTTAAACAAAGTCCACCTAATGACACGAGCAGGTTTAGTCTTTGTTCATCAGTGCTGTTGACAACGCCTACATCACTGTTGGTCCTCGTTTATTAACATTTGTTACAACTTTCGACTGCTGTGCTCAGAAGTAAATGCCGACAAGCCTTAAAAATTTCATTCAGTTATTATGATAATGACAAAAATAATAATAAAAAAATAAAATATAAAAAAATAGACCATTGGCTGTATTAATAAAGTCTGCTAACTTAAAAAATGAACAAAACGGATAAATATGAACTTGTAGGAAAAATATTAATCTTACAGAACTGCAGCTATATAAATTTCCTACTTCAGGTATGACATTTCTTTAACAAAATTTTAAAGTTTTTTATATAATACAAATATCTAAAGTACTTCCCTCGGAACAATGATAGATGTGGTGAATGTTTGAAGGAAAGAAAGCCTAACAGGAATATTAACTCTTCTGTACTCCCGTTTAATCTGTCTGGGGCACTGTAATAGCTGCCGATGGATGATGAAGATTAATTTCTTTGTAGCGTGTGAAAAAATGTCATTCCTAATTGGGACTCGAACGTAAAACCTCGGATGAAAGGCAGAAGTACTACCATTCCGCCTCGGAAATTGACTTTCATTATAGCAGTTTTTTTTTACAATTAATGACCGTTAAATTACGGATCGATATAACACGTGAGGGTTCTGAAGAAAAATTTAAAACTAGATATGACAATAATACTTAAAATACTCTAAATAATTATCTATCTTTGTTATAAACAATTATTTCAAATAAATTTTAATTTGCGCCTTTTACAAGAAAACTAATTTGTGAACTTTGTGAATGAATGAATGTTGCAGCTATTATTAAAAGATGTAGGTTGACAACTATTTTTATAAATCAGTATACCTTTCTTTTTTTCTGTTTAGCCTCCAGAATCGTTTTAAGATATTACTTCCGAGGATGAAAGAGGGTGATATGTATGAATGTAAATAAAATCTAGTCTTGTACAGTCTCAGGTCGACCATTCCTAAGATGTCTGGTTAATTAAAACCCAATCGCCAAAGAAAACCGGTATCTACGATCTAGTATTCAAATCCGAATAAAAGTATAATCAGCATACGTGAAAATTAAAAGTTTACTAACACTAATCTGTTTGCTTGAATAAAACAGAATAATTCTATAAATGCTAACCGTTTAGAACGATATACGCATTTCACAAACAATAGCGTTGAACTTATGTAACTCCAATGAATGCCAAATTATCTTTTTAAAACAAATAAATCAGACTTTTTATTTGGTAAAAATGTATTATTTATTCGTTTTTTAAAACTCTAACAGCATTTATGATTCTTATATAATTATAAAGGCGTGTGTTTCATTTTTTTTTTTTTGAAGTAAATAAGAAAAATGTTGGTTAGATTTAAGTAAATATTCACAGTAATACAAATAAATTATCTCAGTAGCTTATCTCAAAATAGCATAGTGCTAGCCTTTGCTTTCCCGTATGAGAGGTAGACAGTTCGAAGGTATTTAACCGGACTAGTGTTAATTTATGATGATAGCAGCTCCTAGATATTGCTTTTTCTAGTTACCAAACTTTCTTTTTACAACTGTCCAGGTGGAGACCGGACCCGCTTTTTAAGTTTAACTCAGTTCCCACACAGCAAGAGACCACCATCTCTGCATCAAACAGCCACCCCGAATAATTTTCGGCCACACAAAGGCAAATAGTTGTTCAGTACAATTTTCATATACTGAACAATGTTATGTTCCACACGTTTTCCCCCTTCTATGGAATAATAAAGAACGAGAAGCAGAAAATTTAATCAAATGACAACACGCTCCATTCCATCAGACTATATAGAGGAATCCCTAAGGTCCACAAGCAAACATGCAGGGGACGAACAGGGATCAGAGAACGTCTAATCACCCACGTCTGCCACCGCGAACAATGGGCTCCACCATGGCAGCTACGATTTTCCACGCAGCCTCCGACTCGAGCATCTCAATGATCACGCTTTCAGCCACCATTTCCCCGGACTCCTCGACTACTGGGCGCCATACATCATATTAGCGCCCACACCAGAACACCACTGTTCCGGGGAGTCGACGACTGCACAGTACCTACCATAGGGGGGAAGTTCTTTTCCCAATCCCATGCAGGTAAGCGCCTAAGCAACTGTGGCCACTCAGAGACTTAATGAGTTCGTAAGACACGTTTCCGGACTTTCTCCCTATCCAGCCCTTGATTTCTGGGATGAGGGATCTTGTCCATCCATCTGTCTGCGACGCTCTAACCACTGTCCGATAAGCCAATCGCGATCGATACTTGGCAAAGCACCTTGTTGTCTCATCGCCCTCTCCTCCGCCACGATACTCAGGGGCGGCACCCTGGCGAAATGTAAAAAATGATTGTAAAAAAAATTTTACAATCAGAGGTTAATAAGTATTAATAAATCAATATATTAAATTAAAAAAAAAGTTAAGAATAAGGAGATGAAGTCTGATTCGAACTGATGAACACCTTCCCCTTGTAAGATCCAAATATTTCAGTAATTAAAATTTTATTTGGCTACTCTGGAACCAATGAAAGTAAGTACCACTTATATTGTTGAAAAGATGTCAATGAGGGCTTATTACTGCAGTTAAAAAAAGTCGAAAATCCAAATTTGTTCTAGATTTTGGGCTTATTTGGACTTTTTGTTCAGTGAATTGCAATAAAATGAGGAGATACACAACTAGATGTTACAACAGTCCTAAGTCCAAAGGATATTTCTGTTGAAATTTGAAAATCAAAATTTTTCGTGATCGCAATACTTCCTTTAATTCGTACAAGGAAGTAAAAAAAACTACGAAAAATATCAGAAGTTATTAATGAAATAAAATGTTATATTCTTTTCATTTTAAAAATATGTGTATGTGTAATTTAATAGTCGTACAAGGAAGTCATGTGGTGTTCATATCAGATTATGTGTTACTCAGTAGTAGGTAATGTAGAAAAATAGGAAAAGGTTAATTATTGGTTTATGGAGTCTTACGTTATTTATTTTCTTTTTTTATAAGGAATAATGAGATATACATCCTGGTTTCCAGAAATAAAAATTTAAACATCGTTGTTAATTTTTATTTTTTTACAGTACTTATCTATATGAAATATTAAACTTATTTTTAAAGGGTTGTTATCAGGATTAAAACAGAGCTCAATGCTTATCATTTGATATTATTCGATACTTAACTCTTAATGTTTACTAATTAATCTGTCGATTTGCAACTTTTTTCTTACTTTTTTCTAAATGAGGTGTTGTTCAAGCGGAGATATTTTTCAGAATATTCATTACTTAGTAAATAATTAATTAACCTCATTTATTATTACAACTTCATAAAATTTAATCGGAGAAATATAAAATTTACGATCTAATATTAAGGTAAAAAGAAAAGAAAAATTATTTTTTCACAGAAAATCTAAATTTTCAACTAAAAAACGGGATGATTCAGCACATGTAACCATCTTTGTAAAACATGTAGAGATGTATAAAAATCAACGATTAGGTAAATTAAGAGATTGTGATAGGTTATATTACGTTAGATATAACTTACAGTTCAATAAATTAAGAAAACTTACTTCTGTAATTAAAACTGGAATGAAAATATTAGCTTTTTAAAAAAATAAAAATTGTAATTTTTCACTGATGTATGTATACATTTAATAAAAATGTTGATTTACTGTATTCCAGATTATTCTAGATCTACAGTATATTTTCATGTTAAAAATAGTTGATGAACAGTCTGTCAAATGTCATACTGAAAAAACTAAGCCTTGAAATTTACTAGAATAACTTTTCCCATGCATTTAATTTTTCAATGCAATTGAATGCATGAGAGATTGCTGAATAATACAAATTAAGTGAACGTGCAGCCTATGTCTAGTTATCAACATTAGATGAAATACAAGTGGATGATTGCAAACAGCATTTTATAATGCCAATTCTCAAGGTAGTTTTGAATCGTTTGGACTATTAGCAAGGCCGCGCTAAACCACGCAATTATAACGTCTGGTGGCGGAATCAAATTGATAGACATTATAGTCTAGCTTAGCCTACATATATGTAAACTAAATGGTTGTCATTATTTTTTATATCGTCTGGAACGGTTATTACTATTATTTTTTATTATTGTAAATGTTGAACGAACAAATAACTTCTATGGTAAATTAAATTAAGATCACCTAAATATTAGTTCATTGTGAAGTATAATTATTAATTTCGTTCCTTTTTTCTTCTTCTTTTATGTATGATAAATAAAATAATCTTGATTGTTTTTTACAAAACTGTACAATTTTATTTTACCAAACCGGTTGAATATTCAAATCATAATAATATAAACTGTTTATTATACGTTAATTTCAATCATAAAAGTGTAATTTTCATCCAAATAAAAAAAATTTACTCTTAATTATTTTAGAAACAAATTAATATTTTATTTTTCTAATCGTAAGAAACCTTATAAGTGCGCATTTTTAAATCAATGACATTTAATTAATAACTTCTATTTTATATTAACTTTTATTTATTAATAACACAAAATAAAATTGTTTGTAACATACATGTGTGTGTGTGTGTATATACATATAAAAAACGTTATGTTATGCTATATATATCAAACAGCTTAAGTAAACAAAACCGACTGGCGACATTTAGTCAACCAGGTGTCCGCTCAAATATTGCGGAGTGCAGGAGGGTTGTAAAATAGACGCGTGCGATCTATTTTCAAAAGATAAAATTAATAACACTTAGCTTATCTAAAAAAAGTCTGGCAGCTGGTTAACTTCACCTCACTTTCAAAAATTGAATTATAATTTAATTTTTTACTTCTGTAGTAATAGATTATATATGACAGTAAGGTTAACGATGATGAACCAGTACATAAAATATCTACAATTTTATATTCTAGAATGTAGAAAATCAATTTAAAAAAAAAAATTAAATGGCAGGAACGAGATAGTTTTAAATCAGCGCTAACATAACAGCTGAAAAAAAATCAATGTTTAAAAATAAATCTTACTCGAAAGTCAGACAAATTTTTTTGGCAGTCTTAAGTGTATGGAAAAGAACAAAATCGTAACTATTTTACTGTAAACTTCAGCAGCATACATTAATTGTAATAATGATGAGTTTATGTAATAACACTGGAAAGAATAATGAGTAAGAGTTCTGTAAAAATAATATTAAAAAACATGAAGAAAACAGGAACATTCTATTTTTCAATAATTAGTAATTTGGGCAGTTTCTCATTCTGTTAGAAGCAAATATCCCGATCCAATCTTCAACGGAAACTGGATTAAATCCTACTATGTTTAAAAACACTCAGAAAAAGTATACAAATAAATTCTGAAACAAACTAGTAACTTACCAAAAAAAATTGTTGGAATATTCGAGTCTCTATTAAATACGAGTATAAAAAAATGTTCATAGGCTACAGAACATTTCCTTGAATTATGGAAAGAGATAACTTTTCTACCGTATAAAATATGAGTTAAAAAACAACTTACAGTATAAGACGATGACGGATTAAGCATTAACACCATTTTTTCGTGGCCTTAAAACCTTTTTATTAGCTCATAATATAAATAAAAGTAACTCTTGTATCAAATATTTAAAAAAAATGAATCTGTTATTTCAAGTAATATTACATAAGCGATATAAAAAAAGATGAAATAGGCTTAGATTCTTATTTAACTTTTAATACGAGTCAAAGTTTTCAAGAGACACTACACAAACAAACGAAGAAAACTGTTTGAAATCTTTGTGAACATTTTTAATTTTACGATGTCAACCTAAATTCGTATACTTAGCATTAAATAAAGATTCTTTATAAAGCAATATTAAAATATATATACATATTATTATTTTTTTTTAATTTTAATAACAGTAATCTAAACTATTATATAAAGAAGAGGGTTTTTGTTTGTCTGGGATAACCAAAAACACTACTACATCAATAGCAACCAAATTTTTACCCATGTTTGTTGGCATAACTGAAAAGGTTTTTATTTTTCATCTCAAACAACAAACCGATCGATTGCATACAAATTTTAAGAATACATTCATATTAATCAATGGAAGATTTTATGCTACAGACCTAGGCTTTGTTGAAGGTTAAAATATTAAAAAGAAAAGAAATAATACGATTTTTAAAATTTGGTTGCGATTTACAATAGTATAGATTTATTCACCCGAAGGAGGATGAAGCTGTAAATTAAACATATTCATTAATGAAAAAAGAAGATATTAAAATGGCAAAGAAATAAGTTATGAATTTTTCGTCGTCAAAGAGTGTGAAATTTAATTATCATAGCTACTATTATTATGTCTTTTGTAATTTATTTTCTTTTTCAGTTTTCTATAAAGCCTGAATCATATTAATTGTTATTCATAAGCATTATTCTCACTATCATGAGGATAATGAACAGTGCGGCGGTCCAGGGGCGGAGCTCTCTGGGTAGACGTGAGTGGTGACCCAAAAGCTCTGCGGGTGTCCAAGGGCCCTACCCCTGCAACACGGGAATGGCTAACGAAGCGAGCTCTGCAGTCCTAGGGTAGCCCCCGTGGTCTTGGGAGGCCCAGAGGAGCCCCTGAGTTGGCTCGCTTGGGGTGACCTGGGCCCTAAGGGTCCAGATTTTGGCTAGACGGGCCGGCTAGTCTTTACTGGTATATAAATAAGCAGTAAAACTTATATAATAATCTTTTCCTTGAAGTATCTTAGCAATGAAACACGATTAAGGTCTTCTAAATTTCTACATAAAATAACCAAAAGCTCAAAATTCAGCAAAATAAAAAAAGGCATAGGCCTTATTTTTTATATGCTAAGATAAGATACTGGCATTCACTTCGTGTTACACAGATTCTATGCAAGGTTTGCTGCACCACGCAGAACCGACAGTAATATAAAATTAAGGTAAAAAGTATAAAGAAAGATGAAATAACCGAAACTATTAAAAAAGCATATAATTATCTTAAAAAAGAATAGATACACTGCCAAGAATAGGCTTACTACCATTAAAAATCATTAAATCGGAAACCACTAACAATTTAAAGCGTTTTATTTTTCTAAGAAAGATCTAAAATATATAAGTTTCATTTCTATTATATTATAAAAAAAAGATGTTTCTTTTTGAAATTAAAATTCCTAAATAAAATAGCTGACCTTGTAGAAAGTATACAACCTCTTGTCCTTCCGTTACACATTTTTATTTATTAAGAAATGAATATTTAGGAAGTTATAAAATGTTTACAGGGTTTTTAGTTTTTTTAATCTATCTAATATTTCTATTTTAATTAAGATAAAATAAATAAAAAGTCACTTTTATTTTTAATAAAGTTATTGTATGTTACAATACTTTTTGTAATAAAAAAAAAATTAACAGATACAGCTAAACAAGCGTATTTTGTTGTCGCCTAAAAAAAAATTCACTTAATAAAAGTTTTGCTAAAAATTACATGCTGGATTTAACTCTTAACAATAAAACAATTTAATTAAATATTTTACAGATTAAGCAACATTTATAAAGGTCGATAAACTTTTTAATATTTAATTCTATTATTATTCCATTACAATTAATTAGTAAATATTTTATTATAAATCCAATCAGTGTGACGGTTTGCTGTTATTTTATGAATAAATATAAATAAAACAAAAATTTTACTAGTTTTCCTGAAATACGTTACTTTTACATACTCTGTTATAGTTAAATTTACCTAATAAAGTAAAATTTGCAACTTAATCCCATTCATATCATATTTTGTGTTATAATATTGATTTAAATATTTTCTTTTTTTAAATTATAAAATTTAACCCAATCATAGGACAGTGAAAAATTATTATTTTTTCCGGATTTGACCTTAGGTACTAAGCAAAAGGAAAGATTTTTTCTTAAATTGAATTTTAATCATCAGGAATCCACTAGCGTAAAATACGTACATAATCCAATAAATTGTGGAACGGCTACGACTGTTGCTCTCTGTATAAACATCAATTATGATTGCTAGTTTAGTTTACTTCTGTACGCATTTTCATGTCTACGTATAGAGAAGATGTTTAATTTGAAAAGAATGTTGAACTTAAATGCAATTTGCAAAAAGTAATTGATTTGTGAATTGGATTCTACTGTTGCAGGAATCAATTAGACATCTGTTGACAGCCGTACAGCAAATATTCCGGTTCTTCTTGCCTTAGAGCAATGACGATTTATTGTCTTTATAATTTGAGATTCTACAAGTCTCAGTTTAAATCTTAAAAGACTTTAGATATTTGATAAGATCTGTATAAAATTATAGTTAACCGAAAATATTTTAAGAAAACTTGATTAATCTTTTCAGAAAGATATTCCAGCCTAACAAAAATCGATAGTTGACAGATTTTTTCCATTCCGTTCAAACAAATGTAATTAAATTAATATATTACATACAATCACATAAATTTATTTTTCTAAATTAAATTTAAATAAGTCTGAATATTTTCAATCATTTTACGATATTTAAAATTTCATATTTTCTTTAAAATGATTGTTTTGTGTTATGAAGACAGAGGCGAATAATTCCTTCTCAGTTAATTGTTATATAATACTTCTATTAAATAGAAGCTTTTAAGAAATCCAGGAATTGACTAGTTACAGTCAACTAATAAAATTTTACTAGCACTTATAAAATGAATTGACAACAGATTCTATCAAACTGGTAATAGTAGTCGGACGCCTATGATTTCTGTACATTTATTTTTACCTTAATTATCTTAAGGGCAAGAAACACTTAGTATACACTTGTTAAAAATAAAATTAATGATTCCAATTAACCAATAGTCGAGTGGAAATGCTTACCTTCATCCAGTTTTCTTTGAAAGGTTAAATAAATTAATTACATTATCATTAAAATATCTATACACACCTTCGCTATCGAAGATCTGTATCAAAGATACTTAGCTAAAATGTCATAAATATATGTTAAAAATTCATAACTAATAGAGTTCAATCAATAAGATTTAAAGAATGCTTTATCTTCCATTTTATAGTGATAACTTATGACAATCAATTAGCAATCGATCTGATATCTCATTATGTTTATCTTTGTCCTTAAACTGGAACAATATGAAATAAAATCAGTGCTCTTTCAAAAGGTAATAAGTAGTTTTACTCATTATAAGACGTTTCCTTCTTTTCTTACGAACATTATCAATAATCTATCCGATGATTTTGTAAATGTAATATACCACATGTTAAGACTCATGTCTATTTTTCTTCTTATTCATGTGTAAAAGTAAATAAATATATAAACTGTGTCTTTCTTCTTATTCAATTTGTTTATATTCAAATGACCTATGTTACCAGCTGATATTTTATTGTAACACTGTATCTAATTTATTGTATTGTTCAGTCTTCATCTATACTTCATACTTCATCATGTATATTACTCATCAAGTCAAAACATATTCAACAATATAATATTTTATAGTGTAAAATTTAAGGATTATATTAAATTATATTTATCATGGCCGAAGAATGACAACTATTTATTTGAATTATGAACCAGCGAAATTATGAAATAGAATCAGTACACCAAACCGAGGTATTAAACCAAGGCGGTTATTGATTCTACAATTCACAATTCAAATTTGATACTCTTCCCTTCCATTTTTAAACGTTCATTAACATTTTTAAAATTTTTTAAAATTGTACTATTCCGAAAATTTTATCTCTTTAGTGATTATAAAATCACTAAAGAATTTAAAGAAGTAACATACTTTATAATAATTTTGTTAAGTAAATAACAAATCAGTTATAGATTATTTAAAATCATACCTTTTTTTCTTGAATAAGAGAAGTTAATTATTTTTTTACATTTTTTACATCTAAACGTAAGATTTAAAAAGTCGGCATGTTTTTAATAACTTTGCTATATTTTAATTTATAGAAAATAGTTTAATATAGCTAATTAATAAAGACAAATTTTATTATAAAAGATAAGTTTCCACTACATTTGTTATTATGAATAACAGCAATTTACGTATAACAAAAATTCAGATATCGGTAGCTTCACAGGATGAAAAGATTTATTTATCTATTTGGGTTTCAATCGTATTGGTTTACAAAGATCATGAAGGACCATGAGTAATGTCATTGCTTGTTCTAGTCATAAAGAACACGCTGATAGAAGAATATCGATAAGATTATTAGACATCCAATATTTTTCAAACAGCATCATTGTAGGTTTTACTAGAAAATAATAGAGGTAAAAGAAATCATCTACGAGAGAATTTCATGTCTTCAATTTTTGTTAAATTGTGAAATTTTACAAAAAAATTCACTACAAGTTCAACCATCTGAAAAGTGTTTCCCTGTTATCGTAAGTGAATATCTCTACTAAAAATTAAACCCTCAAAATCATCTTCTTTAAATTAGTACTGGTTTATTGCTCTATGAGAACGCCAAAGAAAATTAATAATATTTCATTACATTAACGCTGAAGGTATAAAGAAAGTGTAATGAAAGTAATTAACAGTATGAAAGGCGATAAAATACGACATACGCTTGACCCAAATAAAGCAAAGAGCTTTGGACCCAGATAAATTATTACACCCGCACCCTTAATTATTACACCCAGATAAATTATTACACCCGCACCCTTAATTTACCCCGATACGGGGGAATGTTTGCAAACGTAATGGTGGAATATTGTATTGTCACCCGACCTTAGTAATTGTGCAAAATTTCATCAGTCGGCAATGTCACGAAGTATGCTAAATTAAGGATGCAAGATTTGAGGATAAATATGAAAAAAAAACATTGCGAGTTAAAGAAAAGCAAGTAAAAAAGTATAACTCACCGGGTTGATCTAGTGGTCTTCGCAAATCAGCTGATTTCGAAGTCGCGAGTTGTAAGGGTCAAATTCTAGTAAAGGCAGTTACTTTTATACGGATTTAATACTAGATCGTGGATGCCGGTATTCTTTGATGGTTGGGTTTCAATTAACCACACATCTCAGGAATGGTCGACCTGAGACTGTACAAGACTACACTTCACATTTACATTCATACAATCATCCTCATTCATCCTCTGAAATAATCCTGACGGTGATTCCGGAGGTTAAACAGAAAAAGGATAAAATCACCAGCAGGATCATAAGATGAAAGGGTGTATAGGACCCTTAAAATTTAAAAAAAAACTATTACATGAAAGATTTAAACAAAACACACATATCCTCTCTGGTAGTTTCCACGATTAACCTTAAACTTTATATATAAATATATATATATATATATATATATATATATATATAGAGAGAGAGAGAGAGAGAGAGAGAGAGTGAGCATCCAACATCATATTCAATTTTAGAACCATCAGTATAATTTTTTTGTATCCTCCACAGCTACTGATAATTGACGAAAATTTCTTTAGATATATGCTGGTAGATCTTTGCTGGTTTCTCTATTATTTTTCCATAAGAGAGATTTGTTTACAGTATTTCTCTCGTAAAAATTGTTAATGTATTTGACAAAGCGATTTAGTAGTATTTTTTTGATAATTCACAATACCATATTACGGCTGGTCTGGAACAGGTAGCACGGTATTCATTTAATGCAGCCAAAGGATTGTTATTAAACACGCTATAGTTTATGTGGGTAGGAAAGGATAGGAAATTCAAATATCTGAAATTCAATTTGAATCTGTTTAATGTGATAAAGGTAGTAATAGTCGTAGTATTCTGGTAAGCCGAAATAAAAATTAAATTAAGTTTGTTAACGAAAAATTAAATGCTGTAGACAACAAAATTAACTGAACTGTGGTTAATGAAAATAAAATAATTTCATTATTAACCGTACCGGAGTTCTTCCTATACTATGATACAATTTTTTTGCTTTGCGATTTTAATTAATCAAACTGTATTAAACTAAACGAAAAAATTCACTGGATATATATTCTACCCGTCAAATTCACCAAACGAGATATAAAAAAATTTTACCTACCCGAAAAAATTAGATGAATAGTTTATCCATACATACGTACATATACATGTAGAGAAAGAGTGAGTGAAGAGTGAGAAGGAAAAGCAGGTAGCGTGCAGGAGAAACCAAAGCGTGCGTTAATAACGTTAACTGGAACCTATCCTCTTCTGTAACCAACACAAAACACACAACTGACAGGTGGATAATTTATACGAAGGTCCGCCCTCACAAATAGCACGGCATAGCAAAGCATAGCTCAGCATAGCATAACAGCTACAGAGCGACGAGCGACCGGTTCTCAAAACCCATCTATTCCACATTCTCTTCTGCGTCTATACGATGATGCTGAGTCAAGTGCCTTCTGACTCAGACCGGACACCCGAATTGAAGCAGTTTTTTTTCTCACTTTAATAAAATGACTAGTTCTTTCTCGATGTCAAAAATAATTACATACAAATAATACTAACCTAATTAAATTATAGCTAAAACAACGCAGGGAAAAACGTATATACGTAAGATTTTTAACGCATAATTTATGATCAAAATATATTTAATTTATTGCTAAATGAAATCCACCCATTTCCAGTTTCTTTTTAAATTTTAACCGCCCTTTTCGATTATAAAATAAAAAGAAGTAATAATAACAGGAGATGCAAAATTAATTTTTAAAACGGATTGATTTACTTATATGTTTTATAAATGTGGTTTGTATATTTATCAGAAAATATATCATCCTGAAAACCAAATCTATTAAAGTTATAACTGATGAAAATAGAACTCATGTTATTTTTAAAGTGCAAACAGAAAATTATTTATAATATTAATCTTTTTTTTTTGGCAGTAAAATGTTCAAATTGTTGTCTGAACGTTTTCAGAACATGCAACAGTATTTTGGAACCATTTTTCTACAGCATTAATTCCTAAATGCTATAACCCATAGAAAATAATTATTATTAAATAACTCTTACCCCTAATTTAAATATACAGTACCGCTTAAATAAATTGAAATACTTAATGACAAAAAAATATTTCTCTTAATAAAAAATTAACAAAAAGGAATACAAACTTGGATTTTAACAGTTAATATGTCCTTCTTTGTTCTTTATTACCTCCAGATAAAATTTAGGCACTTATTCAACTAGCTTTTCACACGTATTTTTCAGTTCGTCATGAAACTTATCTTCATTGTAGAAATTTTTGCAGGATTTGGTTGTAAAATAACCAGAGATTTTTAATCGGATTTAAATGTGATGAGTTACCAGGCCATAGAAGAACAAACATTTTCACATTTACAATGAAGAATAGTTTGCATATTCATTGAAGAAGAAGTTAAATGTATAGCAGGTGTAAAAATCCCGTTGCCGGTTATAAATAATTTTTTGTAAGACTGGAAACATTCTTCTCTTGAGTAAATATATGCATTTATCAGAATTCATCATTCCTTCTACTGGAACCAATGGTGCTGGTCCATGAAAGGTCATACAGCTCCAAAAATTTCCTTTGGAGGATGTTTTGATGTTTGGAGTATATGAAAAGTTGATGTAACCTCATTTGAATTTTTGCGTACAAATTTTACTTTATGTTCCTGAACTTCAAAATGTAATTCAGCAGAAAAGAGAACACTTTTCCTTTGTTCCGTTGTATACTTTATAAATTTTATCGCGTTTTAGATGTTTCTTGCGAAATATAATCTTGTTTTTTATTCGCCGTTATGCTCTCCCAGTCTTTATTTAACAGTACTCACATGGACATCAACACCTTTTTTCTCATTTTTCTATTTAAATCTATAGCCGATTTCCTAACATATATTTTGCTTTTCCTAATCAATAAACTGTTTGTCTGAGGAGTAGTTTCCCTTTTAAGACCACATTTCCCTTCTCTTTTTGGAGAAACAGAACCAGTATTTTTCGATTGCTTTAAAATTCTGTGTGCAGTAGTCCAATCTTCAGCAATCATCCTCTGCGGCATGGTTGTATGCTGAGATAAAGTAATATTTTTGTTACTTCTTCGAGTAGTTGTATTCATATAAATGTAAACACATAACGTGCCTCCTGATTCCACAAATATCACGAATAATATGAAATACAATATTAATAATTTTAACATTTATAATAATTTTAACAAAGTTATTTTTTGGTAAATGAATAATGTTATAAAAACAATTGCATTCCAATAAATGTTTGACAAAAACTGACAAATACAGCAAACAATATATGAAACACTAAACCTACTTGTTCATTGACTGTCTGAGAGATTATACGTAACAAAAAATCTGATGAACAGCTGGTGGCAGTGTTGCCAACAGTCTATTACAAAAATATAGCAAAGTTCCCACATACACACATATAAGTGCGGGCGCGCGCGCGCACACACACATTTTTTCTAATTAAAGAGAAATAATAAAAATAATTCTAAAATTATTAGTTCAAACAACAGAAAATTAGCAAATATATAATTGTGTGGTACCTATGTCTGGCAGAATAACAAACTAGTTTAAATCTTTTAAAGAATCAATATTTTAGCATATTAAAACAATTTTTTTCATTTATTCTATGTGATAAAGACTTCTATTTCTTAAAAAAATTTTAATATCTTTGGAATTACGCCGAAAAGTAGGGAAATCTGGAAAACGGCTTATCTTTTTACTTGTCCTTAAAAGATGACTTAGTTTGATTAAAGTTAGCAATAATTTTCCTCTGTTATATACTCTAATAGTTGGAAAAATAACTTTTTTTAAATTAGCAATAAAAATTGTATGTGTAATAAAAATAATAATAACTAAAGTATTTAGCATTGGCAAAAATAGTACCTTAAAGAAAACTTAAGGAAGCGGCTTTATAAAAATTCAAGCAAAAAAATATTCCGCTGCATATCTGCTTGCAGAAATAAAGTTTATAATTAAAGAAGTATCTTTAATTATAAACTTTATTTTTGTTTAATTATACTTCGGTTTCTGAGTAACGGTGTATTTTATAAATTTCATGTACAGATGTACTTCTAAAATCAGCCTCTTTCTTCGCAATTTAGACTGTTCCCGTTAAAATAACATGTGGTTATTCTATCAAGCATTCTTTTAAAAAGAAAAGTCTCATGCACTTGTCTTAACTCTACTTTTACAGTACCAAAATTGATCCACGAAACAATCTCAAAAAAATACAGACACTACTCCAAGCTTTAAACAACCAACAACCACAATTCTCTTTACTATATCGTTTCTATTAAACGAGATTTTTATATGAATATTGTTTAGTTTTTGGCTACTAAAAAAAAGCTTTAATGTAGTTATGTTTTATTGAATTTCAATGAGACAAAATATTTTTTGAAGCAATGTAGAAAAAAGTAACAGATTGTTACTTATTATTGATATATTTCAATAAGTTATTTCTTAATCAATTGCTACGGGTGGTGACTGAAAGGAAATCAATTGTATATGTAGAAATCTATTGTATAAGCTTATTAAGTAAATTTAGTTAATAATAAAATACAACAATGACCTTTTTTAAGAGTAAAACTTGTAGTCTAGTAGTTTCTTCATGTCTTCTTTGAATCATTTCAAAGTCGTTCTTAATATTACCGAACTACTTTACGGATTATTCATCGATGAATTCTTTGTAAACATTTAATTGTTTTCTGTCCTTTACCGTTTAATTAGAGAGCATTTAATCAATCTTTCGTAAATATTCATTCATTATTCAGTCTAGTCTTGAGTTATTACCTGTACGTTTAAGGTTTATTTGAATAATGGACTGGATTCTGTCAGGATTTTCAGGAAAGTAATCTTAATTATTTCATAATATTCAAAGGATCCATGAGTCAACTCTGCCAGGCTTCTGCAAAACGAGATAAATCCAAATTTATTTAAATATTTTGAAAATCATTTTTTATTTTTAAAAAATCAAGAAACAGAAGAAGACGCTGATAGAATGTAGTGTGAAAATAAATAAATATTAGGAACAAAAGAAATCCGTGCAGAAGACAATACGCAAATAAATGTCTGAACAAAAGAAAGAATTGACAAGTAAAGCAATTGACATCATGAGGGGGGGGGAGGAGTAATCAAGAAATTTTTTAGACATTGAAAGATTATCTTTTGATTTTTTAATAGCTCTTTAATTTGTTTTTGAGGTTAATAGGCCATAAATTGGCAAGTTTACATTATCGAAAGAAAGATTAAAGATAATTAAATATACTTTGTGTTAAACAATAAGTTATATGTAGGTCCCAAGTGTTTTTTATAATAAAACTTATTACTTACCAGATTAACGATATAAAAAAACAAAACATCTTAGAAAATGAAATATGAAACAGAAACGTTTATAAAGAGAAAATTGTATCAATACAGGGTTTTTTTAAAAAAAAGGAAGATAACGGTGCTCAAGAATGGTCAAAAGAAAAAAAGAGAACAGTAAGCTCAAAGAATGAAGGAATATTGTGCAAAGAGAAAACTGTAAAGAAGATAAAGATTGGAACTTGGCCTTTCAGAGGACAAAATCGAAAATAAAAAAATATAATGGAAAACTTATAACGGTACACTGTTATCGAAAAAAAATTAATGGATATTTTTAAAAGTTTAAATGAGTTATAATTTTTAAATTAAAAATAAGCTTTAAAAATGCCTAAAAAATCCATTTTCAACCTATACCCCTTTCACTGTTCTTTAACAGGAACATGGATAGCGTTGGCTAATCCCTTAATGAATAAGAAGTTTTCAACAAAATAAAAAAAACATTCCTTGGTCGGTGAGATTTAACCTACTTTTATTGTACTATTATAGAACTTGGGTAATACTTAATACTTAAAGGATTACCTAAAAAATATATTACATTTTTAAGTATCTATTCATTACTTAACGTAGATTTTTAATAAGAAAGAAAGTTTGATTTTGTATTCCTAGAAGTCGTAGTCTATATTAATTATCAAACAATTAAATGAAATGAAAATTAAAAAAAAAAGAGAATCACAAATTTGTAATATTATACCAAGTAAAATTATGAACACAAAAAATATATTAGAAGTTTAGATAACGACTTAAATTAACAAAAAAAAAAAAAAAAAAAAAAAAATTAGTAACTTAGAAAGCGTGTCTGTTCTAAATAATATTCAAAACGTAATACCTATTCAAAAATATTAGTATTTGAATAATATCCCCTATAGGACAAATGCCTTTCTAAAAATACTTATGTACGCTATAATCATACTTATAATGGTGGTAGCTATAAAACGGTGTTAATTAATTATGTTTAAAGTGACTTATAAAAGGAGGAATTATGATAATTAAACACATGATAGGATATAAAAACTAATTAATGAACAAGTTTTGGACCGATACAAGAGTCCAGGGGTAAAAAGAATTATAACCTCATAAATCCGTTCATTTTATGTTATATGTCTGTGTTTTATGTTTTTTATATTACAAAAAAAAAAATGAAATAAATAAATATAGTGATATTTATACACGCACGCAGAGTAAGCTATAAATGAGCAGTAATCTTTCTTAACTCTTTCATTCATGCAGGTCCTCTACAATAATAATAATATATATGTACTGGTATATACATAACACAGAACAAGTCACCATTTTATTAATATGAACAGGCCGATACATTAAACAAAACATTCGTTCATAATAGATGATATCTTTATTACCGATTCACAAAAAGCGTAGCTTTATAACTTCGTAAAAATATTACATTATTCATAAAATTTGTTTTTGTTTGCGAACAGTAACCGTATTAGTAGCCCGTTTATATATCAGTTAATTATAACCTGTATTTTATATATTTAAGTGTTTAACAATAATATAACTGCAATTAAAATGTTATTAAAGAAATTAATATAACCGATAAATGTGTTAAATACATAAGTTATTATAAAGACTCAGCGAAAGTTGAGCTTAAAAATTACTGTATACGTTTACGCTTAGTTACTTTTGGTTCTGTAAACAGATGACAGTAGATTAAATCAACTGTAAACTGATACCTTTCATTCTACTGCTTACGACCCAGAAAGACTATTCTTATGCCTAATCTCCAAGTTCAAATTCCAGTATAGCTTCTTGTAGTATAAACAGTACCCAGATTGGTCCTTTTTTTACCAAACCACATAAATTCCATCAACACTGAAATTCTACAGCTTAATTCCCGTCAAAACATTTATATAAACATCCCAAACTCAATAGAAAGAGAAAAATAATAATAAAGAGAGGCTCTAAACACTGATCTACCACGAAACAAGATTAAAACCCAACCAAAAATTCTCAAAATCAGTTATCACCATCTCTCCATAATTCCTCGGAAGTACAAGGTATCTTTAACCGACTAAAGAAACGCTGCAGGAATAAATTAATTTTCCTTCAGATATCAAAGAATAACTTAAAAAAGGCCGAGGCTTCATTAAGGCAAATCCTCACCCAATCTCAGAAAGGTTGTGTTGATGTGGAAGTATTCAATTAACTTACAAAACGTAAAATATATTACCATCTGAGAGTTAATCTAGAAGAAATCAATTGTAGAATTAAAACCTCTACTTTCCCATAAATCTTTTAATATATTAGTAAAAAATTAATTAATAAATAAAAAACGAAAATTTTGACTATAAAGTCACCAAATTTACCGTATAAAAATTTTTATTTAAAGTTAAACTAGGATAAAAACGACTTTTGGTATTAATAACTTTATTTAATATTAATGACTAATTATTTTTAACGTAGCTTCGCTCATTCGATCGTCAGCCAGGGGCTCCGTCTCCTGGACCCTCGTGGCGCACGTCAGCTCAGGCAAATCCCGAAAGCGACCAGGAGGCTACGGGGCCCATCCCAGGCTCACAAAGTTTCCTTTGCTCGCCATTCCCGTCTAACCAGAGGGGTCCGCCTCCTGGACCTCCGAAGTGTTCGTTTGAGGTTGTGAGAATAATACTGATAAATAACAATTAAAATATTCAGGCTTTATAGAAACCTGAAAAAGAAACTAAATTACTAAAAACAGAATAGTAGTAACTATGGTAACTAAAGCACAGACACCTTTGACGATGAAAAATTCGTAACTTATTTCCGTTTCCATGGTTAAAGAAATATAATAATATAGTAAAATGATTATTCTTTTTTTTTATCTTCTTTTATTCATAAAAGCAGGTTTCGGTTTATGACTTAAAACCTTCCCTGGGATAACAGGAATATATCCTTAATATTTGAAAGCAATCGGTTGGTTGGTTCTCGCGTGATGCTGTTGAAAACGGACAAAATAAAAAACTTCCGGCTTTACGAATATATATATATATATATATATATATATATATATATATATATATATATAAAAGACAAAATTCAATATTTTCAATTTTTTTTTCAATTCCATGAGACAGATTTACAGCAAATCATGTTCATATTTCTTTCTTCCCGTCAAAAGACAGGAAGAGAGAGAGATGAACATCCCGTTTCCCGGTTTCTTAGTTTCCATGTTTTACATCCAGAGAAGTGCACTCCAAACATAACAATTCACGAGATATTTCTTCAAATCTAAAGCTATCTTATTACAAAGTAATCTTTCTATTAGATTTTTCCTTTTACTCGTTACCATTCCTGTTTTTATTGTATTTTCACTTTTTTAACCTTCTGTTAACATGATACATTAGATATTTGCATTGCTTTACTTGTTCAATTCTTCCTTTTTTTTTGTTCTGTATTTTCTCCTGCCCTGATTTCTTTTGTTATCCTAATATTTCTTTATTTTCATTCCATATTCTATTAGTGTCTTCTATATCCTTAGTTAAAGATCCTTTGCGTAATCCCCTAAAAAAAAAATTAATTTACAAACCTTAGCAATTTATTTTTCTTCCTCCTAATCAATTTAATTTTCTTCTAGAAAATCTGTTATCGTATCTTCAGCGTAGATATCAAATTTGTAATAGGCAGCCCCTTGAATCATTCTTCTTCCTCCATCAAACTTCTTAGTTTGAGAATTTTTTTCGCAGCCGTTATTTTCATTTTCTGTCTTTCAAAGCAATTCTTTAGATTCTTAATATATCCATATTATATTCCAGTTGATAATTTTTAACTAGCTATTATAATTACGTTAATCAAAGGAATGAGGAAATATCTTATTCTTCACTCTTTTCAAACTGAACATTATAAAGAAAAATACAACTATTCATAACTATATTTCGTATAATTATTAATTATATAAAAATAATCAAGAACGGATAGGATTATGAATGCAATAAAAACAGACGAAATGCTAAAAGGTTGGTGTTAAAACACCTTGTTTCTCTCGGTCGAATAAAAAGTACATTTCTAACTATCAACTAGTATAGTTAGCCCAAAAACCATCTATTAGTTGGCGCTCTCAGCAACTACTGAAGGGGCTACAGCTTTTCCCTAATCGCAGTACAGGTATCCGCCCGACGTGGTTGCCCCTGCGTAACCATCTGCTTCTCAAAGACTTGGAAACTCCCCACTCCAATTGTAAAAATAAAATGAAATTACTCCAACAGGGAATTTACTTAATTAACCCCATAAAAATAACACAAAAAATAGGGACGAACTCAATAAAAATTACATTAACAATATTAAACACTTTTTGAAGATTATTGAAAATTTTACAAATTTAGAAAGGTTAAAACACTAGTCAAAGTCTCAAGTATTTATATTTTGTTGCTCAAGGGAGAAACGGTAGTAATCATGTCAAAAAATATTACAAAAAATAACATAAAATACCAACTACGAAAGGAAATTGAAAATAAATGAGGATTACACGAATAGTTTTTTATAAATATTTTTGTGATATAGATCCTTCTTATTATAAAATATGCTTCGATCCGTTCCGCCTTTTATTCATAAGACTCATTTGAATTTTTTCTAATAAACAAATGGATTAAAAGTACCTTTTGGTATAGAATCGAAATAAACACACACATACATTTATATATATATATATATATATATATTTCCATTTTAATATTTGTAATAGTTTAATGTATCTTTAAATTTTAAATTTTTCATTTGTCTCATATTTAAACCATTGTAATATGCTGTAATTTTCAGACTATTCATTTTCGTGTATTTTCTTGTCAATCTTGTTCAGGCTTGGAATATTATCATCTGTACAAAAATCTATTTCTAAACTCCATCATAAAAAAATAAGTAATAATAATTACAACCAATTTATAATTCTTAAGAATAAATAAATAAATTTTTGTTTTAAATTGTTAATTTAATCAGGAATTTTTAACCTGAACTAAAAATGATATAATAACAAATGTAATTTACTGCATCAGAATGACTACAACACGTATATTATTAAAAAAAAACTGCTGTAAATTAATAAAATTTCCATTAAAATGTTAATTAAGACGAAATTTGAAATTTTCTGCACTTTATTTCACCTCTGATAAATCATGGGTGCAGGTATATGTCATCCTTTGTCCATCATTTTGTCTGTTTCAATATTATTCTATAACGGATGAATTAATTAGGAACCGGTTATTACCAAATGATATTTTACTTATATGGAATAGATGCTTGTTTACTGAAATATTCAAATTTATTTCTAATCTCTTTGTAATAGCTATTTTTTTTTTTTTTTTTATTGAAAACTTGATGTTCTGTCCAACATAAATCATGTGATGACTTTATTCATTCAATTCAACTTCTAACTGTAATTATTTAATGTACGAATACTTACACATCGTATTTATATTTTTAATAAAATAAAAATAAAATTCATAATCGTTAAAATGTACATTTGTATTTATTTTTTTATATTTTTGTACATTTTTACAGGTTATATCGTAGAAATGGTTTTACTCAGACACTGATAATTTATTTTATTTTTTTAAATTTGTTCACGTTACATAAAAGGTACTGTAGTCTATTAATACGTAACAAACAGCTATAAATTACTGTAATTATCTTATGAAGAAAGAATAATATAAAGTTAAGACCAAGACTTTTACAAAAGAAAAATCTTATTACCATGCAAAGATAATGGATTATAAAAGATTGTTTCACACAGAATAGTAGAAAAATAGAATGAAATGCTAAGTTAGGATTATATATAATAAGAAAGCTTAAAGCTTTAAAATTACAAATTAAAAAAAAATCACTGAATCTAACCGTTGATCTAGTAAAGACTGCTGAGTGAAGGTAATGTAAGGGTAAACCTGACTATTAGAATGTGTAATACTTGTATGTGTGCTAGATACGTCGTCCACAATTCACATTTACATATCCTTCGTTTAACTCTGTAATAAAACGTTTTTCTATGATTTCAACTGAGAGTTAGTTAATTACTATCATCAAAGAACACACACACATACAACATAACACACACATATTAATACAAAAAATAAAATAATGCAATACTGGAATACTTATAATCCTTTCCTTAATTCTTAACAGTAAAGAATAAGAATAAAAATACATGATAACAATGCAGAATATCGAATTACATGTACTAGAGGGAAAAAATTAAATTCTTTAACATAGAATATTATTATATTATCATTTTTAATACTGGACTGTTATTTTACCAAACTACCTTTTTAAAATATCCTTTCCCACGTTAAGTTACGTACTTATCTGCTACTTATATAACAAATTCGTAATTACTTGAGATATCTTGTTTGGGAAAATAATGAGTAAAGATTTCCGTGGAGGACGATAAAAATTCTAAATACTTTGCTCAGTCACGACATTTAAAAAAGGCTGTTTTGTGTAAGTTAAAATAAATTTTTTTTTTCCATATCAATTGTAGTAGAAAGATAGATATTTATTGTACAGAAATTGATATTGAATAGATAAATGTTTGTTATACATCGTACAATAAATTTGGGCATTTTCATACGTTTGCAATTATGAATATGTAAAAACATGGCTATGAATAATTTCTTTTAATTCTAAAAGAATAGCATCATCTACTTCTGTCAAACCAGATAAAATAAATATTTCCAATAATATTAAATTAAAAAACGATATTAGTGTGCTTATGACAGGTTACAGTCTGCATTCTCGTTCAACGTATAAAAGTAATATTAGTACTGGAATAACAATTTTTTGTCAAAATGTCAAAATGGTCAAAATGGTTGTTATACTCTGAATTACATTTATTTTTTTATCTTCACAAGAATACAGAATTACTATTTCAATGATTATAATTTTTATATACCTGTTTGCTTTAATCACTTCTATTTCTTAACCGTTCATTAGGTTTTCAATTCGACCGGTCTGTTTTTTATTTAATCTACATTCTCCTTTAGATGTATCGAAAAGCAAATAAGTGACTTCTTAAATAGCTCGATCCCCTTGTCACACTTTGAGGCCCTTCTCGATGCTGGAGATAACACGAGAAGTAAACAGGATAGAACATACGAAAAGCTCCAGAATTTGACTGCATCTACCCATAGGATGAAATCTGCACTGCCGTCTAAAGCTATTTCTTACATACGAAACTATTTAATGCAATCCTTCGGACAACTCACCAACCATCGGAATGGAATGTATTGCAGATAACGATGATCTTGAAACCTAGCATACCTTCGCAGGAAGTATATCTTCGTATAGGCCTTTAAGCCTACAACCGAGTTTATCTAAAATGTTTGAGAAGCTATTCCTGCGTAGATTGTGGTCAGTGTTAGAAAGCGAAGGTGTGATACTCGAAAATCAATTCTACTTTAAGGTCATTCAACAGTGGAACAAACCCATAGAGTTAGTTACTAGCGTTATAATCAGATGTCTAGAAGAGAAAAGTTATTGTTCAACAGCCTTTTTGGACGTGCAACAAGCATTTGAAAAAGTCTGGTTACCTGGTTTTCTTTTCAAATTAAAATCGTGCCTGCCACAACCAAAAACTACTTAATCCTACGCAACTATCTGGATTTTCGTTTCTTACGAGTTAATTACCATCAAGAGGTGTCTAAGTTTTTCGACAATAATTCAGGAGTTCCATAGAGCTCAGTTCTGGGACCGGTTCTATTCCTGGACTACCTCTGACCTACCTAATCAAAACTGTGCTACAGTTGCGTCATATGCAGATGACACGGCAATTCTAGCGGTTGACAACATAGCGGTTGGCGAATATAACGTCGGAGAAATTATAATCTGTAATGGGTACCATCAGTGTTTGGCTACGAAAATGGAGAATACAAGTAAATTCGGCATAGCCCAACCACGTAACTTTCACGATGAGAAGAGAAGACTGTCCTGAATTTTATTTAAAAGTTGTTGGAATATCTCGTGCCAGTGGTAAAGAATCTAGGCCTACACTTTGATCGCCGTTTAACTTGGAGAGATCATATAAGGAAGAAAAGGGGCTACTTGACATTAAGTTTAAAAGGATGAATACAAGTAAATTCGGCATAGCCCAACCACGTAACTTTCACGATGAGAAGAGAAGACTGTCCTGAATTTTATTTAAAAGTTGTTGGAATATCTCGTGCCAGTGGTAAAGAATCTAGGCCTACACTTTGATCGCCGTTTAACTTGGAGAGATCATATAAGGAAGAAAAGGGGCTACTTGACATTAAGTTTAAAAGGATGTACTGGATATTGGGTAAGGGATCTCAACTTTCTTTGACTAACAAAGTTCTGCTTAACAAGGGTTTCTTGGAGTTAGTATGGACTTACAGATTTGAACTCTGTGGCATAAACAATAACAACAATTGAGATCGTACAACGGTTCCAGAATAAAATACTACGGAACATTACACAAGAATTGTGGTTGGAGGAATACTGAGATAAAGGATTACACAGGAATTTCCTATGTTGGAGAAGTTGAACGCCTAGTTTCGAGATATGTGTCCAGCGTGGAGAAGCATGTTAATCGTCCAGCGTTGAATTTTCTCTTATTTTACGCAAAATTTCAAGAAGTTTAGCTGGAAAAAATGGAATAAATAAGTAATGTACCATTTAGCTTACGCTCGGGACCATTCTTCTACCCATACTTTTCACATTAATTTATTTTTTAGATCTATTTATTTTTTATTAAAAATAAACAGAAAAGTGGCATAAATTACGAAAAACAAATTAAAATACCGATTTAAAACGGAAACTAACAGTAAATTAAAACAAGTTTGTTTTATATTCCTATATTTTGAATACTGCGTCAAATTAATTGTTAGCAAGTTTTTGATATTTTTTTATTTGGCGCTGACTTAAAGTTGTTATACTTTCCTGGCACTGGTTATTTATTTTTACATAGTTGAAAAATAATGATCCATGAAAAAGTTTAAAAAATTCAAAACTCATTTTTAAAAAAATTTTTTTGTTCCCCACTTCCAAAATCACCTTCCAAGAAAATTGTTCGATTTGTTTACGTTTACAATGTAAATGTTTAAATGTAAAAAAAATAAGAAATGTACAATTAGTAAAATGTTATGTAAGATTTCTTTTTTCGAAATTTAAAAAAGAAATTTATGTAAAATTATTATTAAAAGCTTTAATAAATCAAACAAAGTTTTAAACGATTCCAAAAATTGATATTTTTAAACTTTGATCGGTTTCCCTACCCTCAATATTGCCCCCAAAGTATTTATTTATTTATGTTTTTTTGGTTGTTTCCATTATTACTATGCCTAGAAAGACAAAAAAAAAAAAGGTTACAAAATATTCAATAAATAGAAAGAAAGCATTTTACGATTTTGGGGGGAAAATTTTTTTTAAATGGTAATATAAGCATGAATGCATGGATTGAACAATATAAAGCGGGTTATTAGAAAATTTTTGAGAAAATTGACCCGAAAGAAACTACCTATCCCGCTCTCTGAAGATACTGATCCCAAACTTTTATCAACAAATTGCCCCATATACATAAGTTTCTATGCCATCATCATCTATGCAAAATGGGTTAAACCAGTCAAAAGATATTAAACTTCAAACACACGTACGTACGTACGTAGGTATGAACATTATCACCACTTTTTTATTTTTGAGGTCTCTGGGTCATCAAACGTCGAGAAATGCAATTAAACCCATACCCGATTTTTTGACTGATTACCATAGTTACCTTCTTGTGGTTCAGCTCTAAGGCTTATGATGCCAGAAAAGTAATAATTTTTTTGGTACAGTTTTAGTTTCTTTTAGAAGTCGGTTTTACAAATATTTGTTAAATTGTTTTAGTAATTTTATTTTCACAAAAGTTTAGTATTATTTATATTATAAGAACAAGAAGGTTCATAAAAAATCATAATTTTAATTCTTTTTCTCTAGATTTGGGGGCCGTAAAACATTGAGAAATTTAGAAAAAGGAGAAGCTTTATTTCTTTTTGGGTTTTGGATGCCAGCACATTTGTGTTGTGCGCGCGTGTGTGTTGACGTCGTAATGTTAAAAACTCAGGTTTGGTTTACCATAATACTTTCAAATTTTGCATGGTGAATACTATGTATGAGACATTAATACCATTTACTTTTGGGATCGTATATCAAAGAGGATGGTCTGTACAAACATCAAAAGTTATATCTTTAATCATTTTCTTGGAAAAATTACCATCGCCGTGACCAAATTTTTCATTTTTCAATGCTCTGATCAAGGTTTTTCCTTGAATTTCCTTTTCTAGCAAATATTCCAAGTGATTGCAAGATCAATGTGTTTTGTCATACAAGGAGATATTTAATTTTTTATTCCAAAATTCCTGTTCAATATCCTGTTTGGAGTGGTCCTAACTTAATTCCGATGCAATCTGTTAGAAAGCATAATTTTATACTGATTCAGAAATGTAAAAAGCTACAGAATGCACTTGCACACTAAGATTTAGCTATCGAACCAACTTAGCTTTTGATTAATTAATTCGATTTCATATAAAATTAATTTACTGACATGAATAAGATGTTTATTTAATTACGAGGGCGAGACAAAAATTATACAAACTTTTCGTTCTACAATCTATTTACACAAAGTTAGAGGTTCAATATATACATCACATTTCAACATAGTCATCTCCCTTGCCAATGCGTTTGATCCAGTGGTCTATAAAATTGCGCATTCCTTACAAGAAGAAAGTTTTCGATTGGTTGCGAAACCACTTTTGTACCGCTTCGTGCACGTCTAAGTCGGTGGAAAATTGAAAACCTCGCTAAGCAACTTTGACCGGCCCAAACAGGTGAAAATCGTAGACGGTAAAATCTGAGCGCAGAGAGGGTGTTCTAGTACCTCAAATTTTAACTTGATGGTTTGAACGGTATAACAAGGCGTATGTGGGCCGGAATTGTCATGAAAAAACACCTTCTTTGACAATATACCTTGGTACTTGTTGCGAATTAGTGGCTTTAGCATTTTTTCAAACATTTCACTGTAACTCGCGCTATTGATTGTAGTCCTATTTTCATTAAAGTTTTCCAGTATAAGCTTCTAAAAAACCTTTAGGATAACCTTTACCGTCAATGGTTCAGTCTTAAATTTTTTCTTCGTCAGAGATCCCGGGTTTTCCCACTCCATACTATAGCATTTCGATTCTAATAAAGGACCCTAGTTTCATCACTGGTGATTAATCTGCTCAAATATATGTAGCCTACCTTGTTGAAGCCATCGAGTAAGCGTTGGCAGATACTCAAACGACACGTTTAAGCTTGTTTTCTGCAGTAAAACAATAAGCTGTCTTAGTACCCATCGCGCACAGAATTTACGGAAGCCGAGTTCGTCGTAGATGATTTGATGAGTAGACCCCATCAAATCTGGTGGACAAACTAATGTTCAAAGAAGACACATCGATGGTAATTCGCCTATTCACAAGAACCGTCTTTCAAGCTTGCTGAATCTTTTTTCCATGGTGGAGGTTGACGAGCGTCCTGCTTCTTCTTCGTATATCACACTTTTCCGGCCAATTAAACTTCTCGATCCACGAAAAACACTTTTATGTGATAAAGCATTGTACTGTAATAAAAGTCTACGATGAATTTCAGCACCTTTCACACCCTCCGACTACACAAATCGGATCACTGCTTGGTGTAAACTGCTAGCAGAGCGGACATGTTTACATTGTAATAACCGGATGGCAAATGATCGGTTTCCAATTATTTCGTCTTCCGAAATGATCGGGATCAAATTTCGCACACGTGACCGCAGTCATACAAACTAAGCATAGATGCTCAGAAGGCAGTATGACAACCTTGAAGGTGCGTTGTGGCCAAAATGTAGATAACTTTTATTCCGTTCTCCGTCAATGGTCAAATTTTTCTTATTTCTGACAATTATTAAATTTTTTTCCTTTTTTGTGTTCAACTTTAAAGTTTTATTTTTATTTTTATAAAGTTAGGGATAGCTGAACTGCGTAGATTGTATATTATGAAGTTAGACGATATCATATGGTGCAGAATTTTCTTTATTTTAATAAACCAATAAAAACTGGTTATATATCAGTCACGAAACAAAAAATAAAAACAAATGATGATAGAAAAATATAAACGGTAGGAACCTACTGGATATCTACTGCATAAATAACATGTCTTAAAATTTATTTCCGGTAGACTGATTTTTAATAACTAAATTTTAACCAGCGGAAGCAAATTTATTCAAGGTAGCACGAATAGACAGCGGATTATTTC
Source organism: Lycorma delicatula (assembly GCF_047948215.1). Lineage (NCBI taxonomy): Eukaryota > Metazoa > Arthropoda > Insecta > Hemiptera > Fulgoridae > Lycorma > Lycorma delicatula. The sequence continues at coordinate 107,469,968 of NC_134459.1, read as the reverse complement.
GCATCGTCAACACATGTAAAAGAGAAGTTGGACTTCACAACACCTCAATAAATAGGTTAAAATTTTCTCAAACCAGTTAGGGCTATACATTTGAAATTATGATGCATAAAAATACTACTAGAAAAATTGCAAAGCGTTTAGACTTTCTTTTTTAAAGGTAATCAGTTTTTTCTCATTTAATACATGCCAATCCCAATGAAAAGTTCACATAATATGATAATTTACCTACGTTTATTGCATATACTTTTAGAGCAACGAAGAGCTTTTTTCACGTCGTATACATAAAGTTATTAAGCAAGCCAAATTACATTTATTAATCTGGCATTTTAGTAATTTGTATTGCAAGTGTTTATATTAAGTATAATTGGTGATAAATTAAACAGCATTATAATTTATTTATTTTTAATCATCATTATTTTGACTGGTTTCATGTGCTTCTCCATTCTTTTCTATTCTGTATTAATTTTTTTTTTAAATTCAACATATTTGTATCTTTATTATATTTTTTCATTATTTATAAAATATATTCTAAACTTTTTCCATAATTTTAACCTTTTACACTTCCATCCAAACTTAAATTAACTAAACCTGGGTTGACAATAACGGAATGACGTACGTATGTGTTTTATGACCACAGCCAGTACCCTTCCACCATTTCATAGAGAGAAAACAATACTTCAATAGCCAGAAGCAAACTTTAAATAACATTAGTATACTGTAGCATTAAAACATATAATCCAACAGTACATGTTGTACTAAAGTTTTTCAAAGAATTTTCATATTGTCATATGTTTCTTTCATATTAGGTTTAAGGACATAAAAGAACATTTGTTGTCATTGTCCAAAAGAACAGAATTTATACTATTTTCGAAGAATCAATAAACAGTCTATTCTGTCGAGTAATGTTCATGTTGAAGAGCATCCATGACAGCACAAATGTTATTACAGTGCGCTAAACTATCTTCTTCAGAATATATATTTTAAAATCTTAAATTTTATCGTTAGTATGGAGAAGATCCAAGCCTTTCAGTCTAGATCCCTGAAGCTCGGCTAGTTTTTTCGACAAGTTCAAATACCGAACAAGGTTGTAAAATTCACGTTGAGTTATCAGGTGAGGTTCACGGGAAAAGTTGAGGTTCTTGCTTCGTAAGCAGAATCATCTTACTCCTCATGTCAAACTTCAGTGGCTACCTCATATTCCGATTCATTTTCTAAAGTTTGATTTGTCAGAGGATACGGTACAGGTTAGTCCTCACTACGATGGACTGGTGTTATAGCAGATGGTAAATTCGGGTACTGCACTGGGTGGTTGGATCTACTACTTATTCCTTTCATCTTTATAACACAAAAATAACAGTCCAACAATTGGTGTTGTGTTTCACGATATAACACTGGTATACTAAAACTCATGTGCGGATTACCCCTAGCCCAGTCCGTCAGAAGTTTCACACAGGTTGAATAGCAGATGTGAGGGGCCCATTTTCTTATCTTGATCCCCAACCTTTAAGTCAAAATATAATTCATAAAAATTTGTTTAACTAGTAAAGTCAAGCTTCATCGTTGTTCTTTAAACGTCAAATCCCCTTACGCGCAACAGAATTTATCCGAATCATTAACGAGCTTTCTCGACATATTTATTCACTAACACAACATACTTGACATAGTAACTGTAAATCACAAAATATAACGAAACCACTGTACGTGCATACTCCTTCTTATTCTTTTTAGACTCTGAAACCATCATAAGGTATTACTTCAGAGAATGAATACACTCTCAGGTCGACCATTCCTCAAATGTGTGGTTAATTGAAACCCATCCAACAAAGAACACCGGTATCCAAAAGTAACCGCTTTTACTAACATTGAAAACCTGGAATTCCCGACTTCGAAATCAGCTGATTTTCAATTACGAGTTCATCTCTAGATCAACCCGATGGGTACTTGTATACTCAACGAAAGTTTAAACGCTACTGGCGTGTTAATTGTACGACAAAGAAGATTGATCTGTAATGACATGTCAGAACCTACAGTATATCGTGTATATTGAGTTAAAGCCTTCATAATGTTAGGTTCATATACCACCCATTGTTCGAGATCATTTAAAATATTCTTTTATGTAAATAATTTTTCCCTAAAAAACATACAATTACGCAGAAACAATTCCTAAAAATATATTATCAGACAAAATGTGTGGATGTTGGAAAAGTTCTGATTGCGTTATTGAATTCAGAGCATAAAAACCTACGTAAGAAAAACGATTCAAGTACCAAAAACTGTGTCTATTAGTATAGTATTATTTAAATTTTTTACTTAATTCCGTTTGCTTACTTTCTTTTTTAAAAAAAAATTCATCCGTTTATAAATAGTAGTAATAAAATGTCTGGACTACTCGGTTACATCTACACTTTATTTTTAAATTTTGTTATAACTGACATGTTATGCCATATAATAATTTTATATACAACATAAAACACAACAAAAATAATTAGGAAAAAAGTAACCGAGCAAGAAATCAGTTAAAAACAACATCAAAACTATAGCGAAAATTAATGGATAAATATAAATTTCAGTATAGACTTGCATAAACATATGACGTATAGTAAATAAAAATATGATACATGTATAAAAATAAGAAAGCATATCCAATGAGAAAAAGGGTGTACGTAAAACTACGGCGGACGTTTAATTCAGATAAACGTTCACAATTGCGATGCAAAGTTAATAACAGTAATAATTTAAAGACAGGATAAGAGAGTAACAGCGTGTACAAATTACTTTGAGAATAATAATTGTGCAGGGGCTTCACAATCTTCTTGCATTCATGCTAACTTTATGGCCAGTCATCTTTTGATGGCCGGCGACTATAAACATTTAGTAGCAAGTTGAATACGTATGTGCGCGTGCATGCGAGAGTGCGCGTACTCATAATAAAGAAAAAGAGAGAAGAGAAGAATAGCGTGATAAGAAACGGTATACAGAAAATAAAAAAAGAGATACCTTCATCGAGAGTGTAAGGTACACTCTTGAATTTAATATCACATACAGAGTATGTATATGAACGATTATGCAAACAAGTCACATGCGTGAATAATCGATAACATTATGATACTATAAAACTTAGCATCACTAATAATAGGCTTAATTATATTTCAACATACTCGCAGGTATTTATTATGCTTTAATTAACAGTAAAAGCCATTACCAAAAACATCTTCTAATTAAAGCTTCCATACCTTTTTAAGTTAACTAAGTTAATATATTTCATCAAATTAAAAATAATTATAAATAATGATTTTGCTAGGGTATTCTATCGTTAACATTTTTTTTCGTTTATTATTTTTTAATAGTTATTAATATCTTTTTAATGATCATTTAACGGTAACTATACGTGTATATAATACGTTTTCTACAGTGTTATAATTTATGAATTTTATTATGGAAGAATTCTATTTTTTATTGAAGTAATCGATTTAGTTAGATAACATCAATACAATTACTGTTTTCATTTTATTCTTTAATCGATACGATGTAAATTAACTACTACAGTGATTTAACTATAGTGTCGTAGGATATATTTTTAAATTGTTAGTTAATATATAGTGAATGTGGTCTACTAGTAGGGTAGACAGACTATTTATTTATTTATTTTTTATTTCATAAAATGTTATATAATTACAGAAAAGAATAAGATTTTTATATATAGAAATAATTTAAATAATAATTTATGGTGTTGTTAACCTACTATTGTAAAATTTCTCTGATAAAACGTTTTTCTTTTTCTTCTTTTTTTAATAAGAACAGCCGATTCACGATGATAATGTGTATTCTAAGCTAATTAAATTGTGTAAAAATCATAACAAGTAAATTTTTAGTTTGTAATTGTATATTATTCAACTAAAACTCAGTTTTTGATAAAAGTTAGAAACATGTAGTACCGATTTCTTGAATTACTTTCAATACAGCTTTTGAATTTTACTTTTACAATAATAATCTGGGTAAATCAGTAAGTTGCAAACATTACTTTTTGTTGACTCTCCAATATTATTGAAACGTTTCAGTGAGAATAATTCTGGAAATTGAAGAATATGTTGAAAGATGTAATATTATCAGTTCCCGTAGATTATCAAAGTTAAATAAAATTATATGCGTTTTCAAGTATGCTGTTTATACATTTTAGTCATTAATGGCAATTTAATATCATTCACCTGATATGAACAAAATATTAGTTTTGATTATGATAAAACCATACGAAATCATGGTAATTTATCGTAAAAAATTTAATTTCTTCAGATTGAATAATAAATTTCGATCGTCATTATTAACAAATAAACTTTCCAAATCATATATGAATAATTCGACTTTACAGAATTTTTATTTATTAAATTCTATTTTTATTATAATATATACTGCATGCCACCTGCTTAATTTAAAAAATGTTCACAAAAATAAAGGAAAATAATTACCTGTATTTCGTATATTAAATATGTTTCTTATAATTAACGAATAATGCTAATTTTAAAAGAATCAATAGATTAAATAGAATCAATGTCTCCCAACAACCGGTTCATTATTGGGTTTAATTTAACCCATCCAAATCTATTCTTATTAAGAGAGATCATATTATTGTAAAAGTTTGCTATAATAAATTTTCGACCTAATAACTCAGCTGTTAACAGCAGAATAAATAAAAAGAATGGAAATTTTATAATAATTGATCAGGATATGTTAAGATGATTTACAGGATTACATTAGGAAATTATTTTATTGAATCATTATTAAGGGGTTGATTTTAGAAATTTAATACTTAATTTATAAAAAAGAATTTTAAGGCCCGTACTGGATGGTTAAAAATTTTGGAGGTAATATAAAAGAAAAAATATGGACAAAACATTGATGTTTGTACAGTAGTATCAAGAAAACGATAAGTACATGAAGGATTAGGGTTGTGGGTGGAAAGGTGTATGTAATTAAAATGTCCTAATTATAGAAAAAAGAGGATAAGGGGATAAACCCGATAATAAGGCGATATTATCCTGTCCAAAACTAACCAACCCTGGAACAGAAACGCTATGACAATAAGAAATACGTACAGTGTAGAAACATGGATAAGGGAATCACAATTTTTCAAATAAAAAAATAAAAATACCAACAAGTGGGAAAAGAATACAATTAACTACAAAAAACTGAAATTAATCAAAATAATTTTTGAATTAAAGCGGTTGCAGTTCGTATTATCAATACATCAGATTTCGAAGAACTAAAAAGAATTTGGAATAATAAAATATAAAGTTTTACTAAACAACATGAAACCCTATCCTGAAATAATAAATTAGCAAATAAAATGAAAACCGGAAACAAAAATAAAAAAAGGAAACAATAACAATGAAAAAAGAGAAAATTCCAAAAAATTAGAAAGGCTATTTGTTGTGTTACCAAATTTTAGATATGACGTTTTTTGTTCGGTATTGGGATTTAATAAATAAAATAGTTTGCATTTGATTAAAAAGCGCTTTTTCCGAAAACTTCTCAGTCCAATCGGGAGTGTTCTGCAGCCACGTAAGAATCAGTACCAGATATGAATATAGGAAAGCTGTTCCTACATCAATCTACTAGAATATTACGGATACAGAGATATCCTTAATATGATTCAAAGGGGGGATCTAGCAAAAATCTACAAAAAGCCATCAGAAGGAAAAAATCAAGGACCTACTAAAAGAGCGACCGCGAAATGATACAAACAAGCTTTTCCACAGAAAAACTCAGCCAACTTTCAGGCAGTAGAAGATATCCATCCCACCTAAAATCCCTCAGAACCATCTTTATCCAAGATAAGAGCACCACTTGATCAACAATTTTTCGTACACCTGAAATACATGCTGTAAAACCGGTTTTTACTTTAGATCCAAAAGTACTATCTGGGCTGAAACCCAGACCTTTTTAGTTTCTACTCATTGCCACAATAGTATGGCATGCAGAAGTATCCAAATATAACAACTGGTAACCCAAATACTTTGTAAAATTGCACCGATAAGAATTTTTTCATATAAAAGGCTTCTTTATTAAGTATGAAATTAATTAATTAAGTATGAAAATTAATAATTTTAATTATGTCGGAGAGATATATTTTATTTTGTTCCTATAAACTTGATGTAACTACTTTTTTCGTATTATTTTTTCGTACTAAAAACAAATATTCAAATATGTTAAAATGTTTATTAATTGTCTTCCTAAATGACCATATAATTAACTTTGGGCGACAAAGAGATAATCTAAAACAAAAAATCTCTGCATATACTACATCTGATTAAAATTTCTTTTAATAACTAAATATTCCTATGAATGGTGACAAGAAAAACTTTGTTTCTGATCTTAATTTTTATTGATATAGCGATCAGTAAGCTGGCTTCTAGATCCTGGGTTTAATTTCCGATATTAGTCTGAAATTTTTTCACCAGTCATTTCACACATCTTATTTGTTAAAATACGAGTGTAAAACATACAAGGTCGTAGTGATAATTAAAATAAAATTAAAAATTTCAGTATAAAAGATGAAGGAATGAATTCTGTTTGACTATTTTTTCTTTGGCTAGCAAAAAACTGAATAAATTGATTATGGACGGCACATCGATAAAATTAATCCAACTGAAGAAAAAAAAAACTGATATTGCAATCAAACTTTACTAAATTTTCAATACATTTAAAGAAAGAATAAATAAATTACTTTTATTTTAAAAGAAAAGTGAAGGTGATATTCGCTTGCCCGGAAATGGTAGGATAGTTAACAGAAATATTAATTACTTTTTTAAAGGTTTTTTAATGGTGTGAATATGAGATACATATCCGTCAATGGATAGAGAGAAGAGTTTGAGACTATATTATGAAAATTCAATATTTTTAAAAAGTGTAGTACAAATATAAAAACCTCATTTAATCATATAGTTTATAACAAGTGGTCTTTTTTATACCTTTTTTATTATAAACTTTTTTTCGAAACGGCCCGCGGTTGCGAAAATGTTACGTGGTTTATGTTTCATTATGGTTAAATGTTTTTGCCAATTGTAACTAAATAAGGTTCATGAATTTAGACAACAAAAACTTTTACAACGAAACGGTTCAAAATCGTGAATATTTTTAGCTGTTTCTTGAGTTGTGATTTTTTAACACAGTTCTAATCTCAATGTTTTTCTTTTTTATCCCCAAAAACACAAATATAATTTTAGATAAATCGTTCGTACCAAGAAGTATAAATCATTCGAACGAATTGTTCGTTAGCTGCGCGCAACCACTCATTGGTCCGCTCTGCGCCAATTGCAGCAAATAAAAATGTGAGCACATACAACAAACAAAAAAAGAAACCAACTCATGCACCATCCTTTTTTATGGGGAAAAAAGAAGAGAAAATGATTTTGAACTATTATTATAAAGAATTCCTAATTTAAATTAATTATAAATGAGATAATCATATAGATGTTCATATTTATTATTAATTTATTAAATTTTATTCAAATTTGTTTTATTATTTCTTTTTTTTTAAATTTCTTGGGTTATTTTTAATTACAAATACATAAAGTTTTTACCTTTTCATAAACAATATTTTTACGAAACTTATTTTTAAAACACATTTATTTGATACCTCACTGGATAAATTCCAAAGAATTTTTGTTTTTACGAGTTGGAAAAAATGTTTATCTACATAGAATTTTATTTTATTCAGTGTCAAATCAGTTTCTTTATTAAGATGAATCGTTTGATATACGAAAATCAATCCAGTTTTTCTTGAGTTACAAGACTATAAACAAATATACCATTCGAATGCATTAATGTCCTGAAATAATCAGATAAAAAGACTTATTCAACGTTACACCTAAACAGCTTATGTATAAGGTTTTTCATCTCACATCGCGCTCAATACAAACGTTTTTCTTTTCTTTAAATACTAACATTTTTAAAAAGTATGCAATTTTATCTACTTAATATAATTATTAAAAAAAAAAAAAAAAAACAAAAAAGAACATTAGACTGCATAATATTTTTTTACAACGAAGTATTATTTTTTAAATAGGTAAATTTTTCATGAATGAAAGCCGAATAATTGTAATTTCACAATACGTTAAACAGTTTTATGTTAAAAAAAAATAATTTCTATCTTACAGCATAGTTCACAGAAGACTCATTATAAGAGTTAAATTTTGACTAAGCTATTCAACCTTTACGTATTTATTTAAATATTTATATTGTTTCATAAATAAACCCGATAAAAATTTTTAAAAGGTAACGTATATTAACTGAATTTTTTTTTATTAGAGAAAATCATTTCAAATAACTTAGGACGATTCCATAAAAATCAAACCGTTTTATTTTTATTTATCATTGAAAAAAGTAAAAATAAAAAAAATTTCTTTGTTAGTTTCTGTGAATCTTGATATTAGGTAGATTCAAAAGGTTAACTTTAAGAATAATAAATAAAAGAATTTACCATGAATAAAATAAATAAATAAATGAAAAAAAAAAACAACACAGTATGCGAACAAATTGTGTTGGCAAAACAATGTAGCCGATACTTGACTATAATTGGGTATAAATCTAAAAGGTAGGTGCTAGATAAACGATAACAACACAGTATGCGTTGGGGTGCTGGGCAAAGCATATCACCGTTGCATCGGTGCCTCACAACGTGAGAACTGCAACGCGGCTAATCTCCTTCCAGTACAATACCACTACACTTATTATCGTATATACTAACATTATTATCAAATCAAAATAATATTTATATGCGGTACAATAATTTATTTACATTATTTCATGGTTTTTTTTTTCAAATCACTTATTTATCACGGGCTGTAAAATTTATAAAGTGTGAAAGAACATATTGAATATTTTATCTACAAATAAAATGTTAAAAAAAATTATCATTTATCTTCTATGAGTACGAATTCCTCTTGTGTTATTAATATTCATAGTGTAGGAAATGTAGGTAAAAAAATTAATTTATAACCTTAAGCTGAAAATTCAAAATATATGTAGTAAACAATTAGTTAAATTTAGTTTAAATTTGAAAAACAATATTGTTCATTTAAAAACTTACCTAATAATTTCCAAATTGTTTTTTTGTTTTTTCAAGCTTTAATATACATTATTATTTCAAAATTCAAGCTTTAATATACGTTCGGCAATTGTACCTGAATACAAATTAAAAATTTCGGGTTAAATGATTCAATAACAATTTAAATCGAATAGTTTTTCGACAAAAATACAATCCTATTATCCTAAGATTAATTTTCAATAGATTTCAACGGATTGAAATTCTGTAATATTCTGTTACATTTTAATAAAAATTATAGTAAACAACGATGAAAGTGTAGAAACCTATTTGGCCCAAACAAGTATAAGCATGATGATACGAGTATATAATAATGATATAGATCGAAATCTTATTCATTACGACAATAAATGAATAAAATATTTTATTACAGGTATTTAGAACAAAGAAACAAAAATTAAGAACGAGACATAATATTATTGATTCATTAAATTTAAAGGTCAAACGTGCCATCAGCCTTAAATTTATACTGCAACATTTCGAGGTTTTATACAGATTTACAATTTTTCCAACGTGAGCTTTCATTGAGAGATTTTACACATTTTTTAAGGTAAATTTTTAATTTTATTTTCATTGATTAAAATATTTTTTCTTAACTCAAACTTGCTTCGGAAATATGTTTAAAAAACGAAAAAGTCGGGTTATTTATTATTTTTTTCCACTAAAAAAAAGAAAAGAAAAGAATTTTACAAAAGAATTGTTACTATGATAAATTCGTATTTTTCGTCATTTCTTGGACACTGTAACTTACAGTAATATCATTCAAAGATGTACAGAGAGATATGGAATAAATATTTATCAAGACATACATATATTAAACCTTAATTCTATTATAGCTAACTATTATATACGGAAAACATCCTTTTTTTATTTATAAAAAAAAGTTGACAAAATGTACAACGGTTTTAAGGCACCAGATTTTAAGTAAACTATTTTAATTTTACGTAAAAAAATGGTTATAAAAATACAGTATATTTCAATATATTAAAAAACGATTTAAATAATAAAATAAGGTATTTCGAACAAAAATATTTATCATATTACCAAAATCAACTCAAAATATTGTTCCTTAAAAATTCTTAAAAAAATCATAAATATATCCCACAAAATCAGTAAAATATATAATTCATAGCTCATTATAATTACATGAATAATGAAAAATGTGGTATTTCACGAATAACAAAAGGAATTCTAATCAAAATTTACCTATCAAGAAAAAACAATGGAAAACCAAACCATAATAACATATAAAATTAATAAATAAAAAATAACAGTGGTTGTATTTCATATTATTGCATAAAAAATGAATTATATGAAATAATAGTGATGCATCTGTTTGAAAGATATTAAAAAAATAAAATCGGGTCAGAATTATTAAACAATAATGTTAAAGGTATTATTTAATAAATATTTAGATATGTATTTAGGTGCATGTTTACGAGCATGCAGAAATTTCAGGTTTATCTAATTAGTATTAATTAATATAATTGATCATCTGAGTAATTTAAGGGTTAATTTTAAATAAATTGGTCGGAATATATTCTAGTTCATTAAATAATTTATTAAAAATAGAAACTGAAGGATATTGAAGCTCTTCCTCGGATATCCTAAAACTTTGCTGCGTTAACAACTACGAGGTCTGAAAATAAAGTAATGAGATTAGTTTTTTTGACAAGTGGCAACACAGTTGCCACTAGTAAAAATATGGTTATATGAACAGCTGATTTATATTAGATATTAATATTTTTAGTCTACTTTTGCCACGTGAGCAAACTTTTCCTGAAACGGGTTTTTGTTGTGCGTTACAAAAACGAGTGATACTAATTATCAACAACGTTGTGCAATCAAGTTCTGTGTTAAACTCGGTGAGAATGCTGCTGAAACTTTTTCAAAATTGAAAAAGGCGTATGGAGATGACGCTCTCTCACAAGCCCAAGTTTTAGGTGGTTTAAAGCAATTTCAGATGGCCGGGAATCATTTGCGCACAATCCACGCTCTGGAAGACCGACAACATTGACGACAATGTTGGGCGAATCAAAGACTTGATACGGTATGACCGGCAATTAACTGCCAGGATGATTGCAGAACAATTGAATTTGAACAATATCACAGTCCATCAAATTTTAATAAACAAATTAGACATAAAAAAGTTTGTGCAAAATTGGTCCCAATAAACCTCATTGTTGAACAGAAAAACAACAGAGTGGAAGTATACCGCGATCTTCTAGGGCGAATTGAGACTGATCGTGATTTTCTAAAAAATTTTATTACTGGTGATGAATCTTCGATATTTGAGTACGACTCAGAAACAAAACGCCAGAGCAAGGAGTGGCACACTTCAAACTTACCACGTCCCAAAAAAGCAAATCAAAACTATGCTAATTTGTTTCTTCGATAGTAATGACATTGTACATCAGGAGTTTTTGCCAACAGGACAACTGTATATCAATGTTAATCAAAAAATTCTTGAAAAACCGCGGAAAAGAGTTGCCTGCGTGAGACCAGCCATCAAAGATAACTGGATGCTGTATCGTGACAGTGCACCGTGTCACAATGTACTCTCAACTAATGAGTTTTTGGCAAAGAAAGACATTCCTGTAGTTCTTCAACCACCTTATTCACCTGACATGAGTTCCTGCGACTTTTTCGTGTTCCCGACTTTAAAAAACCACCTCAAAGAACACCATTTTGAAACGGTAGAAAACATTTTTAAAAAATGTAACCGACCATCTGAAGGATATTACGATTTCTAAGTTTCAACACTGCTGTGAAGAGTGGGAAAACCGTTTGACTAAACGGAATATTTGCAATATTTGAAAATATTGCAAATATATAAACAAACAAAAAAAAAATTAATTTACTAAAAATCGACTTGTACTGCTCCAGATTTACCAAAGAAGACCTCATAGCACATTTCTTTCATCCTGAAAACTGTGACTTTTGAACTAGCCCCAATATGTAATCCATTACATTCTAGTATGGAATTATACTTAGGCATAAAATATTATAATAATCTTATTAATTAAAAAAGTATGATGTCGATTGGAAACGAAATCAATTTGATTATCCCACGAGACTTTAACGTTTAACATTATTTCCCAAAATTTTACAATATAACAGAAATAATATTACACACTATTATAATCTGCTATAATTTTAAGAAACTATCAGTAATATTATACGGATACAGAATTTACAACTAGACTTAGTGGGAGCATTATCCACGCGGTCAAACAAAATGTACGTTTACTTGAGGAGCAAACTGGAATGGTTTTCCGTAATATCTAATCAATATAATGATTTTCTGTTTTGAAGTGTTAATGCAAAATTTTTGAGTTCTGTCAAGAATTCTGTTCTAATATTTTAGCTGATAGATGCAAAATCACTGATCACCAAGTTCTGATTTTACGTCGTTAGATACCTCGACACCCGAAGTAATTCTCAGCAGTGTGGTTGCCCACTGTCTGTCTGGAGGTAACGTTAAAACTCCGTTCAATGAGGTTATTTGTCTCGTTTCATAGTTATTTAGTTCATAAATTGTCTATTTTACTTATCCTTGATCCTTTTCACCCCGAATATATTCTATTGGTATTGGTAACTAAACGGTCACTGAATCCACTCTAAGATCGCGGGGAACTATTTGAATTAGAGAGGTCAACTCTTCGTATGAATCAATTTTGGGATCCGCACACTTTTAAATGCAGATTTCATCTGGGTTATGCTTATCTCACAAAAAAAATGTATTCTCTTCATTAATTTAGTTAAATTTTAAACCAGTGCTATAGTAATCCTATTCGACAACCTCTGGTAAAATTTAGAGGTTGTGAAAGCATATGCTGCCATCTATCAGATAAAGAGTGAATAATTGTACGAATAAAGGCTATAAAAAATCTTACGTCACAGTTTTTAAAATGTCTATGAATATTCAATATGAATGCATCCATTTTCCGTAACTCTTTTCACATAAAAAAAAGTAATCATATCAAAAAAATATTTTAGACAAGAATTATCCAAAACTTTATTGAAATTAAATTTTGTTCTAATTAGTACTTTTTTTAAATTTCATTAAGGTATGAAAATGCTAAAAAAAATATTCTACTCGTAAATCATTTTCAGTAAAAATATCCGGGAATTTCAGGATATTTTAAAAATATTATATTTGCTGTAAGTTTGAATTAGAAGTTATAGCAAATTAATCTAAGAGCTTCTCATATACAAGTCGTACGCTGAATACAAATAAATTATTTAGGATAAAAAATTAAGATAATACTTTGAAGAAAAATTGATTATAAAAGTTTTACAGTTTTTTTTTACAGCTTATTTTATTTTTTAAATTATAGTACTCTAGTCGTTAAGTAAAATTAGATAACTACTGAAAATAATCCGACATACATAAGAAAAAGAAACATCGAGATAATGCTGATTTGTTTTGCTTCATTGTGATGGAATGTAAGGATGTGCGGACCAGTGTGTCAGAATGTCAGAATATCAAAGTTAGTATACATTAAATAAATAGGAAAAAAATCGTACTACCTAAAACACCCGCCAATTATCTCAAACCAGAAAAGAATTCAAATGTTTGACATAAGCACGCACATAGTTTTGTTATGTATTTTCTTAACCATAAAAGGAAGTATGTTTTACGACTAACGTAGACGATATTTTTAATTAGCCAGATTATTGTTGAAGGGAGAGAGAAGTTGTAATAATGTTTCGGTTCTCTAAAAAGATTAAAAGAAACAAACTATTAACAATTCCAGGTAAAAATGTTTGTTTTACTTGGAATGAAACAACTATAATACACTAAAACTAGAAGGAAGGTGGCAGTTTGTTATGATGCTTTAATGAAGAATATTAGTAGTAATTAGTTGTTGATACAAGCTAAAGTTAATTGTAAATAAAAGAGAATATGCACAAATTAAAAAACATCTCTTTCGGCATGCCGAAAGCGGAGGTAGATTTCACCGGTGCTAAGAAGGAGATAGTTAAGACCGAGTCCCGGCTATTGTAGGGGGGAGGGCTTGGGACGGCATAGCCGGACCTGGTCTCTCTCCTTTCTGCGGTTTGAGGTAGGCAATGTCTATGACCGAGTCCCGGTCTCTGGCAGGCGGCCCGGGAACGACATAGTCGGGCCCGGTTACCGTCCGTTGGGGATTAGGGGCAGGCACTTAAAAGATCCGACCGCGGGGGCTAACCTGCCGTGCCGGACATACTGTCGGTGGGTGGGGAAGCCCCCTTAGAGTATAAGGACACTCTGAGTTCTACTTAGCTGTAAATCCGGCCCGGGGGAGTAGGGTTTAAAAAAAAAGTAGAGGATAAAAAATATTTCCACCTTAAAGTTAAGAAAAACTTTAGATTTACTCAATACGACAATGGTTGCATGTGAAAAAAGTTTCACATGTTTAACAAACGATAAAAAACCCCATCTTCTTACAATTCCAGCAACATTTTGGTCATCCCTTGCCGTAAGAGTTGGTCATATCAAAAATTGTTTCAGACAAAAGTTTTAGGTAATGTTTAGAGGACTAACATACGAACACTTTAAACCGATTCTATACTGTGCCTATGAAGGGAGGTATGATATTTCTTTTTTGTCTTCGAAACCCCATTTTTCGCCCCCTGGGCCAATAGTTGGTGATATAAAACGCTTTAGTTAGATCCAAAGAATAGTAGGAACTTTAAACGAGTTCGATATTTTACTTAATAAGAAAGTTATAGCGATATTTTGTTTTTTTAAGAAAAAGCTCCTCATTTCCACTCCCATGGTCCGACTTTGCCTATTAACGAACTCGGCTGAGATTTGAAAACTAGATAATGTGTACATAAATTAAAATCAGAAGAATTATATCAAACCAAACTACGATTAAATGATTGGCAACAAAAAACAAATTAACTAACTGATGATCAACTCCCACTTAGGGAGAATATTGTCCAACAATATCAGAGCAGTAATGAACAAAAAGATACGAATTTTTTACAATTTCAAAGGTCGAGCATGTAAGCCTCAGTGTATATGTGGTTCTTGTATGGGTCTATTTTTCAGACAGTGTATAGTTAACTTTAATGTAGATAAAATTATACAGAAATTCCAGAATAATTAAATAAAATTAAACAGAAATTAAAATATAAAAACCAAAAATAATACGATTCTAAACCATAATTTTCAATTAATATTAAATAATTAGATGGTTTACCAAATCTATTACATATACACGTATTAATTATATATACACATTTTTAAAAGTACATAAAATTTTATTTCACTAATAACTTTCGATTTTTTCAACTTTTTTTTAATTGTTTTTATTGAATAATCATTTATTGTAAAAATGTTTTTACAATTACGAGTTAATAATAAATCAATAATTAAATTAAAAAGAAAGTTAAAAAAAAGGAGATGAAGTCTGATTCGAACTGATGTACCTTCCCCTAAGATCCAAATATTTCATTAATTAAAATTTGATTTGGCTATAACTCTGGAACCAATGTAAGTACCACTTACGAAATATCGTTGAAAAGCCTTCGATGAGGGTTTATTACTGTAGTTAAGAAAAAGCCTAAAATTCAATTTTTTTTGGATTTACACTTTTTTGGACACTTTGGTTCAGTCGATTGTAACAAAAAGGGGAGGTGCACAACTAGATGATACATCAGTCCTAAATCCAAAATTTCAACATACTACGGCGAATTTTTTTTAGTTATGCGAGATACATACGTACGTACATACGACGTCACGCCGAAACTAGTCAAAATGGATTCAGGGATGATAAAAATGGATATTTCCGTTGAAATCTGAAATGAAAATTTTTCGCGATCACAATATCTCCTTTACTTCGTGCAAGGAAGTAAAAAGGAAAAAAAATAAATTCAAAAATGTATATTTGTTTGTTCTAGAAGTGCAATACATTTTTATAATAAATCAACTGATTGTTGATTGTTGTTGCAATGTACTGATTGTTGTATGCAATCAGTATTCATAAAAAAAAAAATGAAAGAATAATCTAATAAAATGCAGTGATACTCAAAAAAATTACTTTTTCCGCCGATCAGGCTATTATTCTTTCAGCTTCTATCAATTTTCAAAATGTCTCTCATAATATTCAACAATAAACATCAATTTTGGAGAATTAGTTTAGAAAGGTCATCTAAATTAATATCAAACGTTTACTTATCACACAATTTTCATTTTGTGTAGACATATTTGCTTACACTTATTTCTACTTGATAGAAACGAGATTCCTCGGTGTTAACTTGAAAATAAATATGATGTCATAAAAATATTACACGACCAGTTTAAACAGATTTTTCACATATATCTCTCAAGATGATTAAAATTATCTACACATTTTAAATAACTAATTAAAGACGCATTTCTTCAATCTAATTATACAAGACCCAGCCAGATTTATGATTTGCCAAGATAAATATAACAGCTTAAATTAAACGTTTCCAATCAGAACATCTAAAACTTGTAGTACTTAATACCTTAAACTCCACTTCTAAGCTGAGCTTAAAAAAGGACTTTTATGTACCTCAACAATATATTCTTTAAAAAAAAATATTACCGATTTAAAACCAAATTTGGCTGCATTAAAAAAATTCTTAAGAAGTTAGTTAAATTCAGAATTCTGTTACCAGGAAATTCCATCAGACGGTTAAAAAGACAGTGAAGTTGGCACATGAGAAAAAAACCCATAAATTATAAATAGGCATCGTGCAAAATTCAAACGAGTATAAATTTTTAACTTCTTTACATTAATTATCTTTCTACGCAATAAACAGTTTATTCTGCCTTACAAAATAATTTATCTTTAAACATATTTTTTTCTTTTCTTTTACATTCCACTCTTAATTTTTACTCATTTTTTAGCCATCAAATATTTTTCATTAGTTTTTAGAGTGGCTTCATTCGCTAAGATTCTATTCAAAGCCATTAAATGATACTTCAAAATTAATTTTGTTGTATGTATCTAATAACTATTTTATTTTTTTTTTAGGTTTCGTGGAATAAAAATTAACATTAAAATAAAATAATCGTGGTAATATCAAAATAAGATTAAAAAAATCACAGATATCAGATTTTAAAACTTCATTATATAAAATTCTATCCTTTCATAATTCTCATAATTAATTATTCGCAAAAATTATCATCACTTATTAAACGAGTTACATTTTTTTTTTTGAATCTACTCAAGTTTCAAAACGGATGTCAGTGACCCGAAATAAACTTTGCATTTTATTTTGTTAATCAGAACAGTTGCACAAAAAACTTTATTAGTCAATTGTATTATAACTTTGTAACATACATTAACCATTTTATTTATTCTTCAACTTGAGTTAATGATCTGATTGCTATCATAAAAATAAAAAAATATCAATTGTATACAAAAGATTTTTAAGTGTAAAACATCATACCCGCAAAAATCGTATAATAATGAACCCGATACAACTGAAACTTTAAGATAAAGTTTACCACAATGTAAGATATATAATTATTTATTTTTTTGCTAATGACTTTTTCTTAATGTGAGACTAACACTTTCAAAATGATGTGTTACAAAATACAGCAAAGTAATTTTCTACTCATCGCATTACTAAATTAAAATAAAAATATTTTAAATTAAATAATATATATATATAGTAGTATTTTAAAATTTCAATTAATAAAAATAAGGTTAATTAAAATAAAAAATAGATAAATAACCTAAGTTAACGAATGGAAAAAGAATATTAAAGAAAGAAAGAAAGGTTATATCTATACAAATACAATTATAAACGTTAACCAAAAGCGGTAAAAGTAAATAAATAATAAAATTCCATTAAAAATTTCATGACCTAATATTTAAGATGGTATTAGAAAAATAACTAATAAAAAATGACTACACATTGTAATAAATACAATTAATATTATTTTATTCGCTTTCTCCTGGTATGATGGGTGATATTTTTTTTACTAATTGGAACAAGATGATTATCTTCCGCAAAGGTAATGTTTATCATACGAAACTAAATAACGGAATAGATACTATTTTTATTAAATATATGTATATGACTGGTGAAGATAACTTTTAGTAATAACTGTTATTTATGATGAAATGAAATTATTGCATTACAATAAATTAGGACCGTGCAGTTTAATAATACATGTACATCTAAAACAAACAGTGCTTTTGTACATATGCTTTTAAATATCATTTCATAAAATAATTTAAATATCATTTAAATACCATTTCATAAAATAATTTAAAATAGATTCTTTTGATTTGAAAAAAAACAAAATTTGGTAAAAAACATTAATTTTTATTTTTAATGGGACGAGGGGTGATCCGCTATATTCAAGTACAAAGTGTTCAGTATTCAAAAATTTATAAATAACAATTAGATTTTACCGTTATATTTTAAAGTTTAATAGAAAATTGAAGCAAATAAGCATATCACCTTGCTTTTTTACCAATTTCCGGGCATACTTTAATAAAATATCCAGGCTGAATCTACAATAAACATTTTGAAATAATATTATTTAAACTTAAGATATTTAAAGCGGTCTTGCCTCTTCTCTCGTCGAAAAATATTTTTTTCGTATTTGTTTACCTCGGATAACATTAAAGGAATAGAAATCCATGAAAAACAGATTAAAGATTACAAAATCTGTAACAGATTTTATAGCAAATTATTTTCAAATTATTTTTTAAAAAGATTTTCGGATGAAAATTTAAAAAGATGAAAGTTTTTTAATCGGATGAAAAAAATGAGAACGTTTTCTATTCGATTCATTTGATTTTCATACTTTTACGAAATGAACTAATTTCCATAATAAGTTCTTTTTTATCTTTAAAATGAACTTCCTTTTGTAGTCCCATTTATGTTTTCTTGAATAACTTAGAGAAGAAGTTTTAAACGAAAATTACACTACCTATATAAATGATTTAATGATACATTTTTCGTCATTTACTGTATTGAATTTAACGCGTAATGTTATATAACCTGATATTATTCTAATAAAAAAGTAGTACATATTTCCAAATTCCGGAGAAACCTATCTCCCGTTTGTTATTATTCTAAATCCAAACGACGTAGATCGATTCTTTAGATTTTTTCTTACTTTTTAACAGAACACACGATTTTTCCCTTTGATCTTTACGCACTACTTTAGTTTAATTTACCATAGATTTATAAACCTATCCGTATTTTAAATAAAAATTATAAAATTAATTTTTTAATTACGAATTTTAGGATATGGCACTAAATTAAAAACAATTAGCAAATTGCTAAATTACTTAATTAGCGATGAATTCTATAAGCTGATTTTTAAGGAAACAGAAATGTATTTATTTTTTAAGTGATTGCGATTTTTTGAATATGGTTTAAGTTAAAAAAAAGTAGTTTAATTAATTTATTTTTATTTCATTAATAATTTTTCTATCCATTCTTCAATAATTGCATATTCTGCACATAAGAAAATGTAAATTAATTACATATATTTGTATTATTAATATTTACTTTCAGTATTAACAATCAGACTGTAAACAGATGTTTTATTTACTGTCTTCGCGCTTTATAAGTATATTTAGTAAGTTTTTATTCTTATCTATGACATATATAACAAGGTTTATAATACTACAAAGACAAAAGGATATAGCTGCATATCTACATTACAAAATTCAGTTAAGTATACTGTACGCAAATCATAATAAGAGAAACCAAACTAAGGATTTATTTTCTATACGTAATAAATTTTGAATGTATTTCATTCATTTTAATATCTTGCTCTGTTTATACAATAATATTTCGTTTATAATAATTCGATATAATTTATTGTCAATTTGTTAATAAAATTATAATAAAAGCACTGCATCTAGAGCTTATCGTAATTAAAATATGAAAAACTCCATAAATAAAAAAAATTATGTTTTGGTTATTTGTTTTTAATTCTTAACGTAATCGTTCAGATACAATTCTAATTGATTAAAATTGAGTAGATATAAAATTATATTTTTATTTGGTTTAGAACAACGTGTAACAAATAAACGATAACATATAATCTAATCTTAAAAAATTCATTCATTAAATCAGAGTCAAAACAAAGCGTTAACAGATTAAATTTACATTTTGATGAGATTTGTTTGTAATGAGAGAAACAACTCTAGTAATGTGGTTATTTGTACAGATCGTTAAAAGTAATGTCGATAATTTATTACATTGTCAACTATTTAAATTCTTAATATTCATAGTTCACAACTTGCTACCGTGAAATACAGACTATTAGACAAATATAGCCTATGTTATGTGTAAAAGAGGTTCAAAACTTCTTTCTGGACAGAGCTTGAGGCAACAACTGAGCTCGTCGTGACCAGCCTCGGGCCAAGGTCATCCGCTCTCTAGCCGCCAGCCATCTTCATGGTGCACTAACAAACCTTCATCCAAGGATTTAAACGAAAATAATTAAAATCCTGGAGAACAAATGCTGCTGCAGCCCTACAAGAACTGGTTTGGCACCAACCGACTATGAAACTTCTTATACTGAAAATGAAATCTCTAAAATCATCAACTGACCGGTTAAATCATATAAATATTACTTTACACCAATATGTTTTTGTTTTAAATACAAAATCTAAAATACAAATAAAAAACAAAAAACATTTTTTCTGCAGCATTTGTTTAATAAAATGTTAGATTTTTGTATCTTTAAAAACAAGATTTTTAAAGAATTGATATTAATATTTTAAAACTGGTATTATTAAAATTATTTTATTTATTCAGAAATTTTTTAAACAGTTTATTTCAGCAGCATTTATTTTAAGATAAATAATTGGTCAAAACAATAAATAAAATGCGATGTTTCATATCTTATTATGAAATTGTACCAATAAATAAATTTCAGTTTGAAAATATAAAAAAATTTGGTAATAAATCATTCTTTTTATCATATCAGAACAATTAAATAAAAGTACTTTCTATTAAAATTACAGTTACAATTTCAAAATTACTTTTTATTTATTTTTTTAATAATAAGGGTTTAGAAATTATTTGTTTTTATTATTTTTAGAAAGAAATTACTCTAATTTAGTTATTCGTCAGTTTTAGAAATTATTTATTACCATAAATAAAATCTGAAAGAAAAACTTAATAAATAAATAAATAAAGACAAACAAAAAATTATAATAACAACAAAGGAAAAATATTTCACTTAAAATTATAAGAAAGAACCATGGGATTTTTTTCTAAAATTAATACAGAAGAATGCTTTTAGATAATGACTAACTTTAATTAACAAAAAGCAGCTAAAGCAAAACTACAGTGTTACAGAATCACTGCTCCAAAACTCTATGATTAAAACTTTGTATAATTTTAATTGCTAAAAATTTACTCAGAGGCAAGCTGATAAATTTACTGTTCTGATACATCTTACCTGAGTTTAGACAATATAAATATTGATCAGATAAAAAATGTAACTTTTTTAAACTACAAATTAAATTTTTCCATATAGAAAACACTTTTAAATTTTTTTATGAAGAAAATCAATTTAAAATATCACTTAGAAATAATCGAACGAGTTATTTGCTACAAAAAAGAAATTTATCAAACGAATTGATCAATTTAATCACCGATCCGATAGACATCAAACTTGCTTGTAATTTTTTTTTATAATACTAATCTGTATACACCGTACAAATATAGATGTTTTAATCTTATAAAAAATCCAAATCCAATTTGGGAAAAATTAAAATAAATTGTGTACAGTACGTTATATTGGCAAAACAGTTCCCTTCACAGGAAAATAAATATAAAAATCTTTATAGATTAGATTAAAAGATTACACCATTGCTAGCTATATCCACAAAAGGTTTTAGAAAATACAAAACTATCTGATTTAACGAAGAACAACTCTGGATTCTTTGAGGAAATACATTATTTTCTTTAGCTAAATTATCAAAATAAAAAGAAAATTTAAAATATGAAAGTTTAAGTGTTTTCAGTTATATGTGGAAAGACATGATTTTTAAAATCATAATGTTAAAAATATTTACGTGTTATAATAAATAGTTTGCCTAAAACGAATGACAAAATTATATTTCGAATATATTTCATAATCGCTTTTTAGTAAAACTTCAAAACTGGGTTTGTCAAAACCGGTTTCTAACGATTTTTATGACATTTTAATATTTATTTAAAAAAAAAAAAAACAAATATCTTTACAGCTTTAACAGATGCAAATAGTTTTCACAAAATTTAAAAATTTATAAATAAATGCATTTTTTGTATATAAGTATGTAGGTTCTATATTGCAGCTAGAATTGTTGAAGCAACTGAAATAAAACTGTTCATAGTTATTCGCAGGATTCTGTATAAAATCTAGATTTTCTTAAATTATTAGATTCTAAATTTAAATTTTAGAATTTCTCAATTCCGTAAAACTCTTTTAGTTAATAAGCATTGAAATAATACCCTATTCAGATAATTTTTTTTTAAATTAAGTATTTGATAAAAAAAATATATTCTGTTTCTTGAAACAATAAAATTTCTCTCAAAATGTTTTGAGCGTCCTTATTTTTTGATCACTCTCTCTCTCCTAGATCTCTTTAACCGAGAAAAATTAAAATACACAAAATAGTGATTATTCAAAGGTTTTATACTACTAAAGAACACAATGATTTTGAAAATGTTTTGAGATTTTTTTTATAGATACTCAATTAAAAACAGTTGAAATTGTATTGCAATATCTCAACCGATCTTTTCAAAAAAAAAAAAAAAAACAAAAAAAAACGATTCTGCCTATAAGGACCAATAAAAAAGGTAGTGCTTTGAATATCTATAATTGTTGGACAATATCCAATTACCCCTTTAATGGGTTTATAAAAATTTTCCTTCTCTCTTTCCGCTTTCAATTAACAAAAATTAATATTAATATTGTGATATTAAAAACGTATTTAATGTAATTGTTTGACTTTCTGGGATGGGTAAAATACCCATAAAATTTAAAGCAATCCGAGCCTTCTTTGACCCAATACCTTCTTGAATTAATGAAATCTGAAGGATTAGATAACAAGCACAAAATTAAAGTGATATCTGACAAAACGATTATGCGTCATGAAAGGTGAAAAAAAAAGAATTTTTTAATTTATGATTAATCATTCTATTTTTTCTTCCTTGTACGAAATAAAGGAAATATTGTGATAACGAAACATTTCAGTTTTTAAATTTCAACGGAAATATCCATTTTGACCATTTCTGAATCCATTTTGACTAGTTTTGACGTGACGTCTGTACATACGTATGTATCTCGCATAACTCAAAAAGATTAGCCGCAGATGCTGAAATTTTGTATTTAGGATTGTTGTAACACCTAGCTCTGCACCTCTCCTTTTGATTGCAATCGACTGAACAAAAATTGTCCAAATTAGCCCAAAATCCAAAAAAAATATGGATTTTGGACTTTTTCTTAATTGTAGTAATAAACACTCAACAGCTTTTCAACGATATATCATAAGTGGTACTTATTTTCATTGGTTCCAGAGTCTTAATCAAATAAATTTTAATTAATGAAATACTTGGATCTTGGGGGAAGGCACATCGCGCACTCATCTCCTTTTTTTAACTTATTTTTTAAATTTATTTTTATTTTTTTAATTAAAATATATTGATTTATTAATAATTATTAACCCGTGATTGCAAAATTAATTTACAATAAATAATAATTCAATAACAAATATAAATAAATAAATAAATAAATATATATATATACATATATATATATATATCAGAAGTTACTAGTGAAATAAAATTTTATGTACTTTTAAAAATGTGATATATAATTTAATAAGCATTATTACTTATGTGCAGATATAATTGATTTGGTGAACGATCTGATTATTTAATATTAATTGAAAATTATAATTTAGAATCGTATTATTTTTGAATTTTCTTTTTTAATTTCTGTTTAATTTAATTTACTTATTCTGGAGTTATTGTTTAATTTTAAGTACATTTAAATTTAACCTCAGATTGACTGAAAAATAGTACTTCACAAGAACATATACACTGAGACATACATGCCCGATCTTTAATAAATTCCAAAAAAGTTTTATCTTTTAGTTCATTACTCCTCTGATATTGTTGTACAATATTCTTCCTAAGTCAAAGTTTATATCATTTCGTTTTTTTTTGTTTTTTGTTGCCAATCATTTAATCGCTCTTTGGTTTGATATAATTCTTCTGATTTTAATTTATGTACACATTATCTACTTTTCATTTTTTCTGTTTTTTTTTTATTCATCATCCTCTCTTAATCTTTTTATTCTTTCCTTGGTTTTAACGTTTTCTTCCTCTTTATATTTATCATCTTCTCTTAATGTTTTTATTCTTCCCTTGTTCTTAAGATTTTCTTCCTCTTCATATTCATCTTCTTGTTGTTTTTTTGAGATATATTTCTTCATGTTATCTTTATTTTTCCTGTAAGATTGTTTCTTTTTCATTTTTTATTATTCCCAAATAATCCAATAACAAAAATATTTTACACCGTAAAGTCGAAATTAATTTTTCACTAAACGGAGTAGTTTAATTATTATTAACTTTTATTTATACGACACACCAAAAATCTGAAACTTTTGTTAATCATCAACTCACAAAGATACGAGTAATACTGATCTAGTAATACGAGTAATAAAGGGACTTTTACTATCCTAATATTTCATGTAAGATTGTTGAATTAATAACTGTATAATTTGATGTTAATAAAAATTAATATTTTAGCAATCGCGTAACTCTCCACTCTATTAAAGAATTGGAGGATTGTATCTCACTTTCAAATGAAATAAGTCTGAATGAATTGCTGCAAAAATATGTATATGTAATTTAAAAGGCGTACAAGTAAGTCATGTGGTCGTCCACATCAGATTTTTATGAATAGGAATGTTAAGTATAAAATTTTTAATTTTATTTATATTTTGCTTACATGTGAATAATAAATGTCTTAATAATAAAACAACAACAATAAATCCTGAAATCTGAAGCAAATTTTGTTTGAAAGATTTATGTTTTATGTGCTGAAGTAAAGAGTCCAGTCCCGGACTAATAAAAGTAATTCAGAATTAAAATTTTAATATAATTTTGCTCTATAAAATTTTGTATGTGAAATTAATGAAATAAAAATTATACCAGTACGGCAACGATCACCATTTCCAGCTGGCAAAGCCGAGAACAATAGCTATTTTGTTTTTATGGTACCATTTTAATACAGAAAAACGTGTGAATTTTTCCAACATTTTTAGGAATAATTTAAACAATATAAGTTGTATACTGTTACTTTTCTCCGATATATAAAAAAGGGGAAAAACAAAGCGAAAACCAGGAAGTAAGAGGTTAAAAGTTAATAATTAATGAAATTTTATATTCTAAATTATGCTTTTGAATTCAGGTATAATGCATTTAAAATATGTAATCATTACTAAAAAATAAAATATATCGTAAATATAAAAATGGATTTAATATTATTTAAATAAAAGGATACTTGATCTTAAAACAAAAGCTCTTGATTTTGTCCGTCTAATGAACCTAATATAATAAGCAATAGAAATCCCATGGGAGTGGAATAAATACATCAAGAAATAAAAAAAAGAAGATATTCCTTGAACATAAACACCGAAATTTGTTCGATTAATTACATTCAACCACATAGTAATTAATATTACATTATTAATTAAGGTAATTTCATCCATGAAGGCAGTAAAAATATAAAAACCAACAAAAAATGACTATAAACAACACTAGATGCACATAGTGATAAAAAATTTTCTTATAAGTTTCCCCTTTAATTATAATTTAATTAATTATAAGAAGCAATAACATTCAATTATTTTACCATGAATATATTAATGAACTCAAAACAGCCATAAAATTCAAAACTGGACTATTATTTCATTAGGTAAAAAAAGGATGAAAATAAATAAAAAAGTATGATATGTATATGCGCACTCACAAACATACAGAATCATCACATTTAGGTAGCTGTGGTGGATTCTGTTTTTTTCCTGAGTTGAGCCTAGCTACTAATTAGGGAACCATATCTTTCCATTATAATGTTACAGATAACTTATAAGAGGCTACAGGTTGTCCTTTAACATGCACCTGCTTTCTTAAAATAGAATTTATAGTTTCATTTTATAAGATGTAAAAAGACGTTCAGTTCAGTAATATTCCTAAAAAAAAACTTTTTTTTAAAATATTTAGTAATTAACTAACTTTTAAGCGAATATTTAAGACCAAAAAAATTGTATTATCTTGTTAAATAAAACATTTTAAATAGTTTCATAATTGTATAATTTGAGTTTATTTATATTTAAGATGATAGGACGTAAAAAATTTGATTCTGATTTTAAAAAACAAATATTAAAATACAAACAACTTTAAACGTACAATCTTCTAGTGAAGTTCAAGGTAATTATGTGATCTGGCTGTGATTTAATATAATTTTTATAATAAAAAAATATTTATTTTAAGGTAGTATTTTAAAATAAATTAAAAATTTAATTTTTAAACTTTAATATTCCGTAAAAATGATCATTATATTTTTGTCAGTATATTATTGAATTAACTGTTGAAATACTGCTTATTAACGTTTTGTTATTAATAATACTTATCTGAAATATATTTACTACTTAATCAGAGTAAGATTTAATAAATTGCATCAAAAGATTTATATTTATAAATTACAATTACATAATTTAGGGACAAAAGCCAAATGAAAATCACCTTTACGCTATTTGTAATTTTTTTTTTTGTTGAATAATTATTTGGGATGATAATAAAATTTATATTACTCAATTGCAAACAAAATTTCAGAACTTCCCGTTTCTTTTTTTCTCCCTCAGATTAAAATCACAAAAAGAAACATAGAATCGCATAATTAAATTCCTACATTTTACTTGTACGCCGAATAATTACTTTCAGCACTAAAAATAGATTAGTTGTTGTCTGATATCTTTATCCCAAAATAGCTCAAAAATTCCTCCATTACTTTTTCTTTTGCTGTTTTATGTATATATGCCAGCACACCAAAGAAGTACAAACTACGTTGAAAAAAATTAATGGATTATACAATTTTGATCAAGGCGTTGTATGACAAACAGTTAACGTGTTTCACGCAAAAAATAATGAAATGCCTACGTTAAACAAATTACGTGAAAAACTTCAAAAGAGTATTCAATTTAAAGGTTCTAGAATTACATTAGCAGCAGCTATTCTGTTAAGGTTTAAGAGGGGTAAAACTGAAAATAATAGGAAACATTTGATTGAGAAAGAAGACGTCCGATGGAAGAGGATAGAATATTTAAGAAAAATTACCGATTGCAGAAAAGAAAATTCTTCGATTGTTTATTTGGACGAATTGTATATTTTAACATCCCATTCGACGGCAAATTCGTGGTTGAATAACAGTAGTGCAGGAGTAAAAGTGCTGATTAATAAAGGCGATGGGTTAATCATAATCAACGCTGGAGGAAAAATGGGGTTCATTCCGAACGCGACGATAACTTGGTAAACGAGTTGAAAAAGCGGTGACTATCAGGGCAGCGTCAACAACAAAAATTTTGTGAACTGGATATGTAAAAAATTAATTCCTGTCTTACCCCTACGTCAGTGTTTTTTATCGGTAATGCCTCCGACACAATACAGTCAAGCATCTACTCGAAGAATGTACTAACTATGAGGCCCTCGGAAAGAGATATGATCTAACAAATAATATTGCTCCTGATTTGGAAAATGGTAAAGAAGAAAAGATAGTTGTTTATCTACACGCTAGCGTACTATTAACAAGTTTGTAAGTCAGTACAACTTATGTTTGCTTAAGAATTCTCTACACGAAGTAGTTTTTTATACGAATACGGATTTTATTTAGTCATCATGGTACTGTCAAGATTTTCGAATTTTTATGTGTGTATTTTTTGGGTTTTATTTAAGTGTCAAGAATCTACGTTTAAATGTTAAGGTGCTTCTTATTTTTAAATAAAATATAAGGGCCCTTTGTACCCTTATATCTGATGAACCTGGTGGTGATTTAAACTATATTTTAAAAAATTAAACGATGGCTAATAATCTTAGAAGTCGATGTCCAGATAAATATATATATATATATATATATATGTGTGTGTATTAATAATATAAATAATAATATAATAATATTAATAAGTACGAGTACAAAATCAACTACAAAATAAATCCTAAATTTTAAATAAAAAAATTCAAAATATTGCACAAAAAGGAATTGTACCATAATAATTGTACATCTAATTTAATATAATTATGTATACGCTAACATTCAAGCACTAGTTAAGATTTTTTTGTTTAAAATTAAAATTTTAATTTTTACATTATTTATTTATTTATTTATTAATACTAATTATGTAATAATGAACTATAACGTATAAAACATGAAAACAGTAATAAATTAAGCGTGCATAACTAAAAGTGTAATTAAATACACTTTTAGATGTACCATAATAATAAAAAAATGTATACGTGTTTTCAGGTTCGGTAGTAATGCAGTTTTGACCTTCTCCAACACAAGCTTTTATTTTCATTGTACGCACTACACACAGTACGTGTATTGGTGTGTTTGAAGTTTAATAATTTTTAACTGGGTAAACCAATTTTGTAAAAATTTTATACAGATTCGTGTATATGGGTTCATCTGTTGGTAAATTGTTGGGGTCAATATCTCCAGAGCGTTAGATAGTTTTATGAGGTCAATTTTCTAAAACTTTTGCAAATATTACCCCACTTTATATTAAGCTCAATACATACGTGCATACTTACCTTATAATCTTTAAAAAAAAACTTACCCCAAGATTATCCCTTCCCCAAAACTTGATAAAAGCTATCTTTTATTTATTTCATATTTTATAACTCATTTTTTTATTTCTTTCTAGCCACAGTACTAATGAAGTTATCCAAGAAGAATATTTTAGGTGCAATATTGGAGTGGGGGAGCCGATCAAAGTTTAAAAATATCGTTTTTTTTTTGTTGAATATTTAAAGACTTTTTTGGGGGTAATTAAACTTTTAATATTATTAATAATAAAAATATTAATAATTTATTGGATAATAATAGTAAAATAAACTTTTATCATAATTCACAACCCCCCCCCCCACCCACCGCCAGGAAAAAAATAAATAAATCTTAGGTAACTTTTTATAGGTAGTACATTTGTTCAGTGGATTGTTTTTAGTTTCTTCCATTTAAAAAACATAGAAAAATCAAAACAAAATTCTTGGTAGCCGATTTTGGAGGTGGGGGAGCAGAAAAGAATAAAAATTACAGATTCTTGAATTTTTTAAACCTTTTTTTGATTTATTTAAACATATAATGAAATTTTATTGCATTTCACGATTAACATGAACGTTTCCCTAATTATTATACATTATACTATAAATGTCTGAGAGATAAACTAAGAATACAAAGAAGGTAGAAAATTTTTAAACTTCTCTTTAATTCATTGTAAACAGAACTTCAAAAAGCTGTAAAAAATAAAAATTCCTAAAATTTTAAATACCTTTTTTCTTACAGCAAGAATAATTTCTTTTTAATACATGCGTATAAAAATGATACAACATAATTCATACTTGCTAAGTATGACTAATTTTAAAATGTATACGCGTGTGTCTGTTTTGTGCACCGGAATACATTTATAAAAAAATGCGTGTGGCAATTCAATATAAGTAATAAATTAATTTAAATATTTCGAAATATTTAGACATATCTATGATAATATCAGAACGATTGTATTAAATATATGCAAGTTATTGACACAAAAGGTAGGAAGGAGTTAAACCTTGGTAAAGGATTATATCTGTTGTATAATAATATAATAGTGTTACGGAACGAGCCCCTTTACCACTACCATATTCTGGTGTACCTATCGCAGTGCATTGTGAAGCAACCAACAATAAGATGGTATCTGTATTTCATACAACCTTCTTTACTTCTAAGTCTGTTCTGTTCGACTCTTTTGATCTCTTATGATCTCCACGACCGTGTTACTGCTAATTTGTTCCCACTTCGTTTTCTAATTAACCAACTAAATAATCTGACAATCTCTTCAGTTGTATTAATCCTAATAATGATAAATAATAGTAATTCCGTGTAAAAAAAAACGTTTGTTTTTGTAATAGACAGAACTTTGAATTATTATTTATTATTTTTTTATTCCAACATTCGTTAAGAGTTTTGTAAACTAAGCAATAAATTTACTTTTTTCGATGAAAAATCACTGCATTATCTAACGTTTTTTTGTTAATTTGGTAAAATTTTAAAACGTGTAGAGAATCCATTGTTTTATAACTTTCATAAAATTCTTCATCTGTTATTTTAATATAAGGAACATGTGTAAATTGTAAGTCATTAAAAATTTAAAGAAAAACTTTACTATAGAAAAATCCAATCATTATAGTTTATTTATTTAGGTTACATCAATATATTTATACAAAAATAAAAATATATATATTGTTTATAACAAAAGAAAAAGAATAAGAAAACCATTTGATCTCTGATGACTGGTTTATGTACCCTGGAAAATTGCAGAATTTATGAATGAAAATGAAGGCCGAATACAAAATAATACTATTTAAATTTTTATTAATATTATTATTACTTTACTTAGCTGAAAGCAATGGAAAACTACAGCTGTTTTTTTTTTCCAAGAAAATGTGGCTCTGCATTTTCAAAAGCAATAATGGAGGCGCCTTCCTTGGTAAAATACACCGGAGGTAAAATAGTCCCCCGTTCGGATCTCCGGGTGGGGACTACTAAGGAAGGGGTCACCAGAAAAGTAAAAAATAACATTCTACGAGTCGGAGTGTGGAATGTTAGAAACTTAAAAATGGTTGGTAGGGTAGAAAATTTAAAAAGGGAAATGGATAGGGTAAACGTGGATATAGTAGGAATTAGTGAGGTTCGGTGGGAAGAGGAAGGTGACTTTTGGACAGGTGACTTTAGAGTAATTAACTCAGCGTCAAATAAAGGGCAGGCAGGAGTAGGTTTCGTGATGAACAAGAAGATAGGGAGGAGAGTGGAGTACGTCAAGACGCATAGCGATAGAGTCATTGTAATAAGGATAAAATCAAAACCTAAACCGACAACGATTGTTAACGTCTATATGCCTACAAGCGCCCATGATGATGATGAGGTAGAATGTGTATACGAAGAGATTGATGAAGCAATTAAACACGTAAAAGGAGATGAAAATTTGATAACAGTTGGAGATTGGAATGCAAGCATTGGAAAAGGCAAGGAAGGAAATATAGTGGGTGAATACGGGCTGGGCAAAAGGAATGAAAGAGGGGACCGACTTATAGAGTTTTGCACGAGGTATAATTTAGTAATTGCCAACGCCCAATTTAAAAATCATAATAGAAGAATATACACTTGGGAAAAGCCAGGCGATACTGCAAGCTATCAGATAGATTATGGTTAAGCAAAGATTTAGAAATCAACACGTTGACTGCAAAACTTACCCTGGAGCAGACATTGATAGCGACCATAATTTGGTGATAATGAAATGTAGACTGGTGTTTAAAAACCTGAAGAAAAGGTGTCAGATGAATCGGTGGAATTTAGAGAAGCTTGAGGAAGAGGAGGTAAAGAAGATTTTTGAGGAGGACATCGCAAGAGGTCTGAGTAAAAAAGATAAGGTAGAAAATGTAGAAGAAGAATGGGAGAATGTTAAAAAGGAAATTCTTAAATCAGCAGAAGCAAACTTAGGCGAAATAAAGAGAACTGGTAGAAAACCTTGGGTTTCAGACGATATATTGCAGCTGATGGATGAACGTAGAAAATATAAGAATGCTAGTGATGAAGAAAGTAAAAGGAACTATCGGCAACTAAGAAATGCTATAAACAGGAAGTGCAAACTGGCGAAAGAAGAGTGGATTAAAGAAAATTGTTCAGAAGTGGAAAGAGAAATGAACATTGGTAAAATAGAGGGAGCATACAGGAAAGTTAAGGAAAATTTTGGGGTACATAAATTAAAATCTAATAATGTGTTAAACAAAGATGGTACACCAATGTATAATACGAAAGGTAAAGTCGATAGATGGGTGGAATATATTGAATAGTTATACGGAGGAAATGAATTAGAAAATGGTGTTATAGAGGAAGAAGAGGAAGTTGAGGAGGATGAAATGGGAGAAACAATACTGAGATCTGAATTTAAGAGAGCATTAAAAGATTTAAATGGCAGAAAGGCTCCTGGAATAGACGGAATACATGTAGAATTACTGCGCAGTTCAAGTGAGGAAGCGATTGATAGATTATACAAACTGGTGTGTAATATTTATGAAAAAGGGGAATTTCCGTCAGACTTCAAAAAAAGTGTTATAGTAATGATACCAAAGAAAGCAGGGGCAGATAAATGTGAAGAATACAGAACAATTAGTTTAACTAGTCATGCATCAAAAATCATAACTAGAATTCTATACAGAAGAATTGAGAGGAGAGTGGAGGAAGTGTTATGAGAAGACCAATTTGGTTTCAGGAAAAGTATAGGAACAAGGGAAGCAAGTTTAGGCCTCAGATTAATAGTAGAAGGAAGATTAAAGAAAAACAAACCAACATACTTGGCGTTTATAGACCTAGAAAAGGCATTCGATAACGTAGACTGGAATAAGATGTTCACCATTTTAAAATAAATTAGGGTTCAAATACAAAGATAGAAGAACAATTGCTAACATGTACAGCAACCTAACAGCAACAGTAACAATTGAAGAACATAAGAAAGAAGCCGTAATAAGAAAGGGAGTCCGACAAGGATGTTCCCTATCTCCATTACTTTTTAATCTTTACATGGAACTAGCAGTTAATGATGTTAAAGAACAATTTAGATTCGGAGTAACAGTACAAGGTGAAAAGATAAAGATGCTACGATTTGCTGATGATATAGTAATTCTAGCCGAGAGTAAAAAGGATTTAGAAGAAACAATGAACGGCATAGATGAAGTCCTACGCAAGAACTATCGCATGAAAATAAACAAGAACAAAACAAAAGTAATGAAATGTAGTAGAAATAACAAAGATGGACCACTGAATGTGAAAATAGGTGGAGAAAAGATTATGGAGGTAGAAGAATTTTGTTATTTGGGAAGTAGAATTACTAAAGATGGACGAAGCAGGAGCGATATAAAATGCCGAATAGCACAAGCTAAAGGAGCCTTCAGTAAGAAATATAATTTGTTTACATCAAAAATTAATTTAAATGTCAGGAAAAGATTTTTGAAAGTGTATGTTTGGAGTGTCACTTTATATGGAAGTGAAACTTGGACAATCGGAGTATCTCAGAAGAAAAGATTAGAAGCTTTTGAAATGTGGTGCTACAGGAGAATGTTAAAAATCAGATGGGTGGATAAAGTGACAAATGAAGAGGTATTGCGGCAAATAGATGAAGAAAGAAGCATTTGGAAAAATATAGTTAAAAGAAGAGACAGACTTATAGGCCACATACTAAGGCATCCTGGAATAGTCGCTTTAATATTGGAAGGACAAGTAGAAGGGAAAAATTGTGTAGGCAGACCACGTTTGGAATATGTAAAACAAATTGTTAGGGATGTAGGATGTAGAGGGTATACTGAAATGAAACGACTAGCATTAGATACGGAATCTTGGAGAGCTGCATCAAACCAGTTAAATGACTGAAGACAAAAAAAAAAAATTACTTTATTTGTTTATAAACGTTGATAATCAAGATTTCGACGAAGAATTAATATCCTGTTATGTCAGCTCTACCATTCATGAATATTTGAGAAATTAAAAAATCAAGTATTACTGAAAATTTTTTTGACAACTTCAAAAACAATTTCGAAAAGTATTCCACAAATAAACATCATTCAATTCAAATAAAGTATTTTTGATAATTTTCATATTAATTGATATGTACAATATTTTACTTTGTTTTAATAATACTTTTATTATAATTTCTATTAATCAGATTTACTTTCCCTGCGAATCAGGCCAGAATATTAAAAAAGAAAGTACGATTATTATATCAAAAATAGTGTATGTTATGGGCCTTTGCTTTTTAGGGTCCGACTAGTTTATGTAGACAAAAATAACATATGTATGAATGTGCGTCATACTGCTTTTGACCTTAAATCTTAGGATTGGAAAAACTGGTTTTCTTCAAATTTGGCTCAAATATTTCTATAAATGGGACATTAATTATATTAATTGTTTTTTTCAAAATTCGTTAAGGTAGTGGGGGAATCGCGGATAAACCAATTTTCATTTTCTTCAAAGGATTTTAGAGAAAAATTTATTAAAGCAATTTTGTTACCTAGAATGCATATATAAATAATCAAAAAAAAATCTCCTCCATATTTCACTTCTATTTTTCTGTTCTGTTTTGGCTTTTTTTCTACGTACTGCGTATTTTTCATTGATCTTTTTTGCAGAAAATCAACCCCCACCTGTTAAAATTGAAATGTTTATTATTCTTTTGCTCTATCTCCTTTTGGTTTAAATATTTTTCAAAAGTCTTTTTAAAATTATTATTCACATACTAGAGCAATCAAGAAATAATTTTTTAAAAATCTAGATCCCTAACCTATAATGTTGAAAAGGTTTTTAGACAGTTTTATTTTTTTTATTTTAGCCTTTATTGAAGAGGGAGTTACAGAAAAGTTTACTTAAAGAAATTTGTTAACCTATACATATAAAACAAGTGTTCTTGTATAAAAAAACTTTTTTTTATGCTCCAAATCTTTTAATTTTTATTATTAATACCGGGGAAAGTCACGCAATATTTTTTCAGTTTTTTAACATTATTCTAGTTGTATATATCACATGTAAATATCATTTAACAAAAATTATTCTGTTTATACTTTCGCATGTTTTTGATTTCGAATTTTGTTTTACTCAATACAGTAAGTAGTATGTTAAAGGTTACTGTATTGATTAAGTTGTAATCTTTTTTCAAAATATTTACTTATTAATTTTAGACTTTACAGTTGCATATAATTATATCACTATTTCTATTTTATTAAGGAATCGTCGTCTTTCTGACTATGAATTACGGAAATGTATTAAAAATGATGAATATAATTTTAATAAATGAACGATAAATGTGTGAATCTCAAAGTTAAATCCTCGACTGGTAAAGAATTTGTTGATAATATTGAGGATATGAAACCTAATTATATAACTGATTTAGTGATTTAATCACTAATTTATTTAAAAAATTTATTACAATTTTGTTCCAAAATGCTTTCAATATTCGATAATTAAACGTTTTAATCCAAGATATAAATTTTTCAATTAAAAATACTTACTACAACTGATTCACTTCTGTAGTTACAAATCAAATAGTTAAAATCTTCTTTTCAAATATCTTTGTAGATAAAACACTTTAACTTTCTCAAAAATATTGATTTTTTTTTGAAAAAAAAAATTATTAATCACTTTTAATTTTCAAGTCGTAATTATAATCAGAGCAATTTTCTCAATTGAGACGAGCTTCATAAAAATTGAAGCAGCTTTTCTGGGATCACACTAGTAAAAATAAATATTAATCTCTTAATAATTAATAAATAATTAATCTCTTCTTGGAATAGAAGAACAAATACAACCAAATTCTAGATCATAATCATTTAAGAATTCATATATTACATTATATGATTATTGATTTATCTAAAATACTAGTGAGCTTTCTGAATACTGACGTTTAATTTTTATCAAATTCAAGTAAAATATTTACTATTTTTATTTGAAGTATCTCTTTACCTAAAGGTCAAAGAAGATATATAACAGAAAATCTAAAATATTTCATTTGAATTCCGTCATAAGTAGTTAAAATTCCAAAAGCTCGAAATAAAAACTGTATTAACTTAAAAAAGCACTTTTTAATTGCAAATTTGATTACTTTTTAATGTTAAATTAAATTTAAACATTTTTTATTTATTTAGATTTTTAATAAAATATAGTTTTGTAATAATCTTTTGTACTGTTTTGTTCCATTATTAAATAAATATACTATGAGAAATGAAATAAATTATCTTTATTTTTTTTTTTATGCACATCAAGATGTTTTGAAATTATCGATAGGTCGATGAGGGTGGATACTGGAATGCAGGCGACTCGATTGGTTTTAATACAATCGCTTTCGACATGAGAAGCAATGGAATCAGACAGAGGATAATTATAGTGTTTTAAGCTGCAACCTCACCTAGAAAAGGAGGAAAAAGTGAGACAGAAGAAGAAAGAAGAATAAGCAAAGCGGAGGCCCATAAAACCCACCCCTCAGATAATTTCATTGCTCACTGTTATTATTAATAGCCCACTACGTCCCCGGTTATTTACTTCTAAATTGCTTCAATATAGATTCTGTCAGTAGCAATTCTTATTGGTCGGGGCATATCAAAATGTTAAGGGCATCTCCGTAGTAAATTTAACTGCAAAGGTACACTCAAAAAGGTGTATAACAGACAAACGTAATTCACTGTTAACCCAGAATTATTTGTATTTTTTTTAAAAGTAAATAAAGAACAATATGACTAAGATATAAATTAATTTTTGAAAGAAGTAACAATCGGTATATAACATTCTTAGTTAAAACTAAAATTTTCTCGTTTTTTTTTTTATATTTCTATTCAAAAAATAAAAATTTTTTAAACATTCTTTTCTTAAAAAAACAATAAGTAAAAAAAAATTCGCACTAAAAAGTAAAAAAAAATATTTTGTTTTCAAGAAAATTACTTTAAAAAAAATTATTTTTAAGAAAATTACGTTCACTTTTAAAAAATCTGATATGGGCACACAAAACTTCCTTGTATTCCTATTAAATTACATATACACATTTTTAATTTTATTTCATTAATAATTCTGATTTTTTTTCATATTCTTATTTTTATTGTTATTATTGAATTTATTTATTGTAATTTTTTTACTATCAGAGGTTAATAATTATTATAAATAAATCAATATATTTAAATTACAAAAAAAGGAAATGAAGTCGGATTCAAACCGATATGCCATTCCCTTGTAAGATCCAAATATTTCATTAATTAAAATTTTATTTGGCA
This sequence comes from Lycorma delicatula, assembly GCF_047948215.1. Taxonomy (NCBI): domain Eukaryota; kingdom Metazoa; phylum Arthropoda; class Insecta; order Hemiptera; family Fulgoridae; genus Lycorma; species Lycorma delicatula. The sequence continues at coordinate 107,432,809 of NC_134459.1, read as the reverse complement.
ATAACTGTTTGTTTAACCTCCGGGCCGCATTCACGCAATTCTTTCCGCAGAGAATGAGAGGAGTGTTTTTAATTTTTTTTATCTTCAGTCATTTGAATGGTTTGTTGCAGCCCTCCAAGTTTCCCTATTTAGTACCAGTCATTTTATCTAGGTATACCCTCTACAGCCTACATCCCCAACCATTTGTTTTACATATTCCAAACGTTGTCTGCTTGCACAATTTTCTTTTTAGTCATGCATAAACAAAATTTTTTTTTAAATAGTTTTCTAAAAACTATTTTTTATTTTTTAGTACAGATTGTTTATTTTAGTTTTTGTTGTTTTATTTTTTTAAAGAAAAACGTGTTTTTAAAAAAATATTTTTTTCTTTTCTATTTTTAATCAAACTGTTATCAAATTTTAGATTATAAAAATTATACCAGTTTTATTTATAGCTAAAATCAGATGATTAGCATACATAAAAATTTAAGAAGGTAAAGTTATACTAATATCCGTTTCAACAGTCACCTGATCTACTCATACTGAATCGACAGTCAAAATCAATCGGATCGATAGCTAAATCAATCGATTGATCTCTCTTCAAGATGTTTCCCTTGTACCTCCGGCAAATTTTCTATATATAAAATATATTAGATTAACCATGGGAATATTGTATTGCCACTCGACTTGGGTCGATGTGTAACCGTGTGTCACCTTTGTATGACGTCGGGAAATGAATTTAATTAAGGTTGCAAGATTTGAGGACACGGCTGAACCATTTTAAATTAAAGAAAAGCACGTAAAAATGGCAAATGGACTAGAGTAAGAAATTATCAATGATAATGAAAAATTATTGGTCTTACATGTTCCTGCTTGTGGTATTTACAGCCGTGAAAATGAATTCAATGTATTAACTAAAAAAGTCGAATATTGAAATCAAATAAATTTCCTATTCATAGTTGTAAATCTTAACAAAACTAGTCTGACTGATGTTTTGATTACCTACATAACCACTGAAAATGAATACTGAATCAGTATATTTCATTGTTTTTTTTTTTAATAATTTATATTAAAATTTGATTTATTTTTATTACAAACGTTATAACCCATAATTAACGACTGACATCATGAAAACGAAAATTAATTTATGAAATGAAAGTTGTAGATATGTAGAAACACACCAATTCGAAAATGTTTTATAAAATTAATAGGTTTACAAGTTACATCGTGTAAGCTGAAAGAACAAAATAATAATGTAATAAGCAAATATACTTACTAAAATAAAATAAAGCAGTATAAATACCACAAAATATTAATTACATTATATTATTATAGTAGTTGTTTTTTAGTTAATTTTTTTTGTACCAGCATGATATCTCATGAACGGCAAAACAACACCTGAAAATTAAAACGTAACCCGTGCTCATTTCTCTAGCGCTTCTCGTGCACTAAAGAGAATTTCAGCCTCAGGTGTTTCTACTTAGAAAAGAGTGCTGTCATAAAAATCTTAATTGTTTAGCTATATGACCCAGAAATCAAAATAACCGACCAAGACTTTTACACCGAATTAAATATTATAACACTAAATTAAAATACTATGCGGGATGCAGCATAATAAAATTAAAGACCTTGAGGGTCCAATCCTTCGAAAGTACCTCAAACAAATTAACTTTGCAAATCTATCGTTTCGTGCCCCAGTTAACCTTTCTCAAGACTAACGAATTGATTTTTAAAATCACTTCTGATATGACTATCCCAAAAAAATAATAAAAATATAAATCATACTTAACAAACATTTGAAAGAAAAAAACGAAACTTAATGTACATACATTTTTATTACGATATACGAGATTACAAGATATACGATCATTACAAGATTATTTATTATTTAAAAAAATATATAATTGAATGAATTTATACGAAAAAAGTATATATATATATATATATATATTAAATTAAGAATACATTACTTCATAAAAATTAGATTTTAATTAAAAATATAATTAAACTAGCATCCTCCGTCATGGCTTCGCCAACGCTACATCCGTATAGAACTGCAAAAATTGGAAATCAGATTTTAGTAATTACGTGTGGGCTATTATTATTGCGTGGTGCTTTTACAGTTATCGCTATTCTCAATTAATCGGATAAAATAAATTAATTTGGATTAATAACTTTTCAGTTGTTAAATATGTAAACAGTAGTCATTATTTTTAATTTTATTATCAAACTAATTTTTTTTACGTGTATTACATAACACAAATTGATATTTGATAGATAGAGACATTAAATTTAAAAAATAACTCTCTGAAAAAGCCGATACTGACGGACAATGATCGATTTAGACCAGCTATGTCAAACTCACGGCCCGTGGGCCGCCTGCGGCCCAGTTTTCCTTTTGTGTGGCCCTTTTAGATTTTCATAGATACTTTTTTATGAATTAAAAAATCTAACAAGTATCATAATATATTTTATACAAGTAATTGAACATCTATGTATATTGGCTACCACTGTTTCACAGCTTCATAAAGTTTTCATGACTATTTTTACATTAAACTATTTACAACCAACATTCATAGATGGCTCTTATAATCTTACGTTTTTTAATTTATGATGCTAAAGATACATACTGTAAACGATTTTTAAAATAATATGATTTAGAAACAAAATACATGATTAAATAAAAATTTAAAAAAAAAATTTACCTGCAAAATATAAATAAGTTTAGTTAGATTTGGGGAATTTAATAAAAAACACCATTATAAAAAAATATTATATTAAAAAATAAAAACGTTTTGATTTTTTTTTAAATATTGTTTTATTACACGGAAAATTGTGTAATAAAAAGAATAAGTTAAACAATTTACTTCTAAAAGGCCCTTTATACCTTTCGTCTATGCGGCGTGTGGCTCACTTCACATTCCTGGTATTTTATTTGCCCGGTAACAATGTTGGGTTGGAGAGCTGATTTAAACAATGACACTGTTTATTTAAAGAAATTCTAGGTTATCAATTTACACTTTTTTACAGACTTTTCGAAGAAAAACACGGTATTACTTTCGGTCGCACGGTGGGATTGGGGAGTGACACTGAAATTTCTTTACGTTTTGAGTTTTGAGGAGTACTAAAATACCATTCACTTAAAATGTAATTTATATATATATATATAAAATTTTTGGCTCAAAGATCTCCAAAACTACTATATCAATTTCATTAAAATTTAGATTATGCTGTAGTAGGGTATCTGGTTGTGCGTGTAAAATATTTGGGGAAGATTTCACCAATCTTCATAGTTTGTGAGTTACGCTCAATTAAAGGTCAACAGACAACAAACCTCAATTTGAAGTATTTTTTTATGGTCGTATGGTGGAATTGGGAGATGAAAATGAATTTTTTTTACGTTTTGAGCTATGATGGTTACGAAAATACCATTCATGTAAAAACGTTTATGGCTCGAAAATCTACAAAACTACTAGGTCATTTTTTTTTAATTTAGATATTATGCTGTAGTAGTGTAAATGAATTTTTGAATGTGAGAATAATATTGGTCAAGTCGTTTTTGAGTTACGTTCAATTGTTGAAAAAATTTGAAAACCTTGTAACTCAAAAATCTCTTGTTCAATTTCATTGAAACTTAGATATGCTGTAATAGTATATCAGAGGGTTTTACATGTAAAAATTTGATGAAGAATGATTGAGTAATTTTTGAGTTACGCTCAATTTAAGGTCGATAACAGACAACATAAACTCAATATGAATTTAAGTTGCCTTTGTGTAGGAGTATTTTTCATACGCGCTTATGCAATCAGTCACAATGATGAGCGAGTTTAAACTTGATTCTTGTGTAGTCGTTATTTTTAATTATTTCATCAAATTACGGTTATAGTAATTTAATTTTCTTATAAACAGAGAATATATTTTGAAATTAGATTTAAAAAATATACTTGTTTTAGTTTTCTCAATTAATCTTTTTTTTTTTTTTATTTCTTGCGCAAAACATTACACAAAATAATTATACAAAATGAAAAAACGTAGTCTGTCTTCATGAGCAAAATTGAGCAAGAATTTTTTTTAATGATTTTATACAGCAGTGAGTTTGGTGATGTTTGAGTTATGGTAAACGTTCCGGTTGTCATAAGGAAAGATACAGTAAAAATTCCGTAATGATCAGTTAAGTTGTCTTCACAGTTATCAGAAATAAACGAAAAAGACGTTTTTTTTTATTAAGAGGTTCAAATAAATAATTTTTTTTTTTAATAATAAGGAGCAAAAAACGTATAAAATTGTAGGCCGATATTCAGAGATCTCTTGTATTTTTTCTTATTTTTGGTTTTCTTCAGTTTTTAATTTGCGCTACCAATTTTTCATGACTTGAATGAATTTTACGTATTTATTTTTTATAAGATAAATCCATAGGAAAGAAGTTGTGTATGTACGTATAGAGTTACCAAATTTTTATTTATTGCCTATTATATATCTATTGAATCGACAATATATTTGCAGTAATAGTTACTCAATTATATTTTTGTAATTAAGAAAATCACGTTTATGAAATTATTTAGATACTGTAAATATAATCAAAAAAATACATAATATTTTCGTTTAATAACTAATGATACGTAAGAAAAAATAAACAGAATAAGCAATCAAATAATGTAAATTACGTGAAAAAGGTAAATTTAATTATTTTCACCGCAGGTTGTAAAAATTTGTAATAAATTATAATAAAATTTCCCACTAATGTTTCACTACATTTGTAATAAATATTCTATTAAAAATTAAACATAATTATTTTGTCATTTAGTTATTTCAATAAATCATATCTAGTAGAACAGTTCGTAGGAATATGCTGATAAGATATTAAATTTAATATTATTTTATGATTTATTTTTTCAACATAAATCATTTTAAGGATAATTATTATTTTACTTCAAATTAATTTGGATAATAAATAAATAATACAGAGCAAGGATTTAATGGAATAAAACTAGGACAAATATAATATTATTACAGTAACCTTTTTATTTCAATTTTTCCAAACAAAATCGACTTTTAAAACAACTTTTTAAGTTTTTAAATGAAATATATAACTTATATGTTAAGAAACGGTAAAAAAACGGACATAAATAACAAGGTGACAAGAGACTGTAAATCACACTGCAAAAATATAAAAATAATACGTGTGAAAACTATTTACTCATACTATGTTGTGTACCGTAAAACATTTAATTTCATAACATTGCCTTAAAACAATTCCGTTATGACCTACTTCTTTTCTACCAAAACTTAAATTAGAAACAAAATCTTTCTTTATTAAAAATTTCAAAATTTCACTTTCCCAGACTTAGAATAAACGTAGATAAATTCTGCTGTAAAAATAATTTACCCGGAAGAAACTTTCTGAGCAACATACTGCCATGTTTCAATAGGTAAATGTAATTTAAAAGGCGTATGGTTTTTATTGAATAGAAAGTATAGTTATACATTCGGCTTCGCATAAAATGTATCTTCATCTAAATTTTTTAATAAAATTTAATCTTATTATAAAACAAGAACATAATAAAAAATCTTGATGTGGATCCACGTGACTTCCTTGTACGCATATTAAATTACATATATACATTTTTTACTGTACTTCACTTGGAATTACTTCATTTGAAATTAAGATACGATCCTCCAATTCTTTAATAAAATGGAAAATTACACAATTGCATTATGGTGGATACCACATTTCATCGCTTTTTTTTGTGGTGTCCATATCAGCATTTTATATTAGTTTATATATTAATTTTGTTCCACGTCGCTAAGTAGTTATGAGATGTAAGTGGGAACGTGTCGGATCAGTAACCATGCACACAACGGTTCGAATCCGACTTCATATACAAATATATTGTTTTTAATTTAAATATGTTGGTCTATTAATAATTATTGACCTCTTTCAATTTTTTTCAATTAACATGAAAAGTACATAAAACTTTATTTCACTAACAACTTCTGATTTTTTTTTCATATTTTATTCAATGGGAAGTTTATAATTATTAATAAATCAATGTATTAAAATTAAAAAAAAAAAAAGTTAAAAAAAGGAAATGAAGTCGGATTCGAACCGATGTGCCTTCTCTTGTAAGATACAAATGTTTTATTAATTAAAATTTTATTTGGCTAATAACCAATGAAAATAAGTACCACATTATGATATATCGAAAATCTCTCAATGAGGGCTTATTATTGCAATTAAGAAAAGTCCAAAATCCAAATTTTTGAGGATTTCGGACTTTTTTAGACACTTTTGGTCCAGTCGATTGCAATCAAAAGGAGGAGTACGTACGCACGTACAGACGTCACGCCGAAACTAGTCAAAATGGATTCAAGATTGATCAAAATGGATATATCCGCTGAAATCTGAAATCCGAAATTTTTTGGGAATATAATACTTCCTTTACTTCGTACAAGGAAGTAAAAGCTGTTTATTTTAAAATATATGTTTTCTTTTTCTTTTGTTTATTCCAGTAATTTAGTTTTATTTTATTTTTTGAAAGTATATGTTTGGAGTGTCGCTTTATATGGAAGTGAAACTTGGACAATCGGAGTATCTGAGAAGAAAAGATTAGAAGCTTTTGAAATGTGGTGCTATAGGAGAATGTTAAAAATCAGATGGGTGGATAAAGTGACAAATGAAGAGGTATTGCGGCAAATAGATGAAGAAGGAAGCATTTGGAAATATATAGTTAAAAGAAGAGACAGACTTATAGGCCACATACTAAGGCATCCTGGAATAGTCGCTTTAATATTGGAAGGACAGGTAGAAGGAAAAAATTGTGTAGGCAGGCCACGTTTGGAATATGTAAAACAAATTGTTATGGATGTAGGATGTAGGGGGTATACTGAAATGAAACGACTAGCACTAGATAGGGAATCTTGGAGAGCTGCATCAAACCAGTCAAATGACTGAAGAGAAAAAAAAAGTTTTATTTTAAATAACGCCTTCATATTTAACTTAAGATTATTTATATAAAAAGTTATTTTATAAATAATGTTTATACAATAAATTATACAGGTTTTCACCCTGTAAATTATACAGGTTTATATTATTTATACAGGTTTTAAGAGTGTTTTTATGAAATATTTTAAGCTTTTACTCACCTTAAATGAAATTCAGATATAAGTAGAATATCCAAGTTTTACAAAACTTGCTACTAGAGGATATAAATCATAGAGAGCATAAATACGAGTAAATAAATAAATTTATTTACTTAAAAATAATTTTGAAATTTATTCTCAGTTAAATTTATAATCGTTTGAAATAATGAATATACGAATAATTATAAAAAGTAAATGAAGTATGAGCGAAAGATTTAATTTAAATTTTCACAATTGTTTTGATATAACCAATATTCTTAATATAAGAATGTCTTCCGCTTTAAGCAGAATATCGTTTAGAAAATGTCAAAATTACCGAAAAGTATTACAGGCAAATCTTATAAAAACTTTTATAAGATTAAATTATTTTCTTACTATTAAATAGGAATTTAAAGTAAGATAAAATTTGCTTTGTTAATATTCAAGTGATAAAAAAAAAAAAAAAACCATTTATTTAACCAAAAGGAGGGATATGCTTAAAAATATTTCTTCATTTTTCTAAGATACTATACATCCTGCGTTTGATAAAAGACATGAATGAAAATCAACCTGTAAGGTTCATATATAAAGAAATAATACCGTTCGGGAAGGAAGCTTATTTTAACCAAACATAAATACATACATAATACTCCATATAAATGAAAGAGCGACGCAAAATTGACTCGCCGAGAACAAGTGGCGTTGACCATACTCGGAATTCATCTCACGCGATTAACAAATTAATATCTGTTAACCGTCGAAGAAAGACCAATGTGCAGTGTATGTGATAAACCACTTTCTGTTAAACAGCTACTGGAGTAGTGTAAAATATGTAAAAACCTCCGAAAGAGGTATAGATTAAAAAATAATGTTAATTTAGAAAATGGCAAAGAAGAAATAATAGTTTCTTATATACATGACAGCGGATTACTAATCAGTTTGTAGTAAGCCTTCAACGAAATTTATGTGCGTTATGTTGACTGAGAATCCTATATTTGAGGGCCTTTTTCTCCTACAAATAGGGTTCTCACAATCTACATGATATTACCCGAAATTTTTTTGTGTATTTTACTTAAAAGAGTGTTTAACGTTTTGTTTTAGTCTTTGTATTTTATATAAATTTCAGGGACCTTTACATTCTGCATATGTCTGTTCTATTTAAGTATCTACATGGTGAGTATATTTTTGTGTTTTTATTTAAAATGTAAGGGCTCTATACATCTTATATCTGACGATCCTACTGGTGACTTTATTTTCTTTCTAAAGAATGTGAAAGAGCTAATGATCATAGAAGTTGATATCTATATAACTCAATTAAAAAAAAAAAAATAAATGATTCGACCAGGATTTTGTACTGGAGAATCCAACATTCCAAGGCATACAACCTATGACAATTTTTAAGGGATTCCCGAGTCTCGTGTAATGAGTCTGTAACAAATTATGTATTGACGATAATTAATTAGCCAATAAAAATTGTTTCTACGTTCAGGTGTATCAACTAACTATTAAAAAAAACCTTCGTGTGAACTAGGCTAGGAGTCACAAGATAAGACTAGTTTCTTTCGACATCAAAAGGACTGAGTCACTTAATGAGTAATCTCATTAGTCATTTCATCCGTCAGTAATGACCGATTGATACACAAATCAAACATACAGAATGATTAATTCTCTATTTAATAAAGAGTCATCTAGACCGATGTGCAGAATGTGTGCACATTGAAACGGTAAAAGTGTGCAAAAGTTTTACTTTCTTTGTTAATAAACCTATTTTAAAACATTTATTAAAATATTATTTTATAAAAGTTCAAAACTTTTATAAAAGTCACCCAATTTAATGGCCGGATGTAGTGAAAAAATGTTTAAATTTAAATGCCGTATGACTTTCCTTGTGATATACTTATAAAGATTAATACTAAATAGGGGAAGAGCACTTAATTTGCACCACTGCTTAAATTTCACCGCTATAGTAGCGTTGAAAGGATGTTGCATACAATGATCCAGGTAATATGTGAACTTCACTTCAGCCCCTGGACTGAGTTTCGTCATCCTCGTGTGCATAATAGCTGCGCTATAAAAAAACTATTGTGAAATTGTCTTTCTTTTGTTGTTTTCATGCGTTGTTAAAGTGCTGACAACACTCTTCTCTAAATGGCGAGTGAAATTTCAATTATATAGTCTTAAAATGGTTAGAATTAGCAGTAAAATAACCTCAAGTTTGATAGAAAAATTTCATTCTAACCTATGATAATTCAGAATTGGTACAATATGGCAGCTTTGCAGAAAATTCCACCGGTTTCCGCCGGTTTTCCTAAATTGCTCCACTTAAAAACGTGGTTTAGTTTTATTTAAACCAACGTAATTTGAGTTTATTTTAACGTAATTTAAGTTAATACGAATTTTTTATTTCAGATGGCGAATAAAGGCAGAAAGGACGGCCTAGAGCCGGAAGAAGATATGGAGAGGGCAAATGATGCCTATAACAATGGGAATATTGGGCTTAATGCCACTTGTAGAACACTGAGTACAAAAAAAAAACCTTGAAACGGCAGCTTAAAGGAAAAAACAACTATAGGAGCAAAAAAAGTTTGGTGGTCCCTAAGATATGTCTTCTGAAATAGAAAATCTATTAGTTTACCGTATTTTAGAACTAGAAAAAATGTTTTTGGTCTTCGTAAAGACGATCTGAAAAAATTGTCTTTCGAAATGGGTGAAGTCATTCTTCACCGATTCAACAAACACTTTAAAAAGGTGGAGGGGAGGACATGTGTTATTACTAATTATATATAGACACCCAAAGTTGACTTTACGGAAAACGGAGGCTATCTTTTTTTGACTTTTATACCAAACTATTTTAGGTATAAAATTGAAACTTTAGGTTTTTTAATTATTATGTTCTAACGTTTTAAGAAAACTTGTTTACTTGTTTGATAATCTGAGAAAACCCCGTTCTTTGTAGTTATTTGACAATAAACTCTCTTTTTTTCCTCCTCTATGAATCATGAGACCTTGCCGTTGGTGAGGGGGCTTGAGTGCTCAGGGATACAGAGTAGCTGGACCGAAGGTGCAACCATATCGGAGAGGTATCTGTTGAGAGCCAGACTAAGGAATGATTCCTGAAAGAGGGCAGCAGCTCTTTCAGTAGTTGTTAGGGGCGTGAGTCAGGACGACTTAAACGGCCGTATCAACATCACTCAGTCCTCTGAGTACTGCGCAGCTGAAAGCAATGGAAAACTACAGCTGCTTTTTTTTTCCAAGAAAATGTGGCTCTGCATTTTCACATAACAATAATGGAGGCGCCTTCCTTGGTAAAATATTCCGGAGGTAAAATAGTCCCCCGTTCGGATCTCCGGGTGGGGACTACTAAGGAAGGGGTCACCAGAAAATTAAAAAATAACATTCTACGAGTCGGAGCGTGGAATGTTAGAAGCTTAAAAAAGGTTGGTAGGCTAGAAAATTTAAAAAGGGAAATGGATAGGGTGAATGTGGATATAGTAGGAATTAGTGAGGTTCGGTGGGAAGAGGAAGGCGACTTTTGGTCAGGTGATTTTAGAGTAATTAACTCAGCGTCAAATAATGGGCAGGCAGGAGTAGGTTTCGTGATGAACAAGAAGATAGGGAGGAGAGTGGAGTATTTCAAAACGCATAGCGATAGAATCATTGTAATAAGGATAAAATCAAAACCTAAACCGACAACGATTGTTAACGTTTATATGCCTACAAGCGCCCATGATGATGATGAGGTAGAGTGTGTATACGAAGAGATTGATGAAGCAATTAAACACGTAAAAGGAGATGAAAATTTAATAATAGTTGGAGATTGGAATGCAAGCATTGGAAAAGGCAAGGAAGGAAATATAGTGGGTGAATACGGGCTGGGCAAAAGGAATGAAAGAGGGGACCGACTTATAGAATTTTGCACGAAGTATAATTTAGTAATTGCCAACACCCGATTTAAAAATCATAATAGAAGAATATACACTTGGAAAAAGCCAGGCGATACTGGAAGGTATCAGATAGATTATATCATGGTTAAGCAAAGATTTAGAAATCAACTCGTTGACTGCAAAACTTACCCTGGAGCAGACATTGATAGCGACCATAATTTGATGATAATGAAATGTAGATTGGGGTTTAAAAACCTGAAGAAAAGGTGTCAGATGAATCGGTGGAATTTAGAGAAGCTTGAGGAAGAGGAGGTAAAGAAGATTTTTGAGGAGGACATCGCAAGAGGTCTGAGTAAAAAAGATAAGGTAGAAAATGTAGAAGAAGAATGGGAGAATGTTAAAAAGGAAATTCTTAAATCAGCAGAAGCAAACTTAGGCGGAATAAAGAGAACCGGTAGAAAACCTTGGGTTTCAGACGATATATTGCAGCTGATGGATGAACGTAGAAAATATAAGAATGCTAGTGATGAAGAAAGTAAAAGGAACTATCGGCAATTAAGAAATGCTATAAACAGGAAGTGCAAACTGGTGAAAGAAGAGTGGATTAAAGAAAAGTGTTCAGAAGTGGAAAGAGAAATGAACATTGGTAAAATAGACGGAGCATACAGGAAAGTTAAGGAAAATTTTGGGGTACATAAATTAAAATCTAATAATGTGTTAAACAAAGATGGTACACCAATATATAATACAAAAGGTAAAGTCGATAGATGGGTGGAATATATTGAAGAGTTATACGGAGGAAATGAATTAGAAAATGGTGTTATAGAGGAAGAAGAGGAAGTTGAGGAGGATGAAATGGGAGAAACAATACTGAGATCTGAATTTAAGAGAGCATTAAAAGATTTAAATGGCAGAAAGGCTCCTGGAATAGACGGAATACCTGTAGAATTACTGCGCAGTGCAGGTGAGGAAGCGATTGATAGATTATACAAACTGGTGTGTAATATTTATGAAAATGGGGAATTTCCATCAGACTTCAAAAAAAGTGTTATAGTTATGATACCAAAGAAAACAGGGGCAGATAAATGTGAAGAATACAGAACAATTAGTTTAACTAGTCATGCATCAAAAATCTTAACTAGAATTTTATACAGAAGAATTGAGAGGAGAGTGGAAGAAGTGTTAGGAGAAGACCAATTTGGTTTCAGGAAAAGTATAGGGACAAGGGAAGCAATTTTAGGCCTCAGATTAATAGTAGAAGGAAGATTAAAGAAAAACAAACCAACATACTTGGCGTTTATAGACCTAGAAAAGGCTTTCGATAACGTAGACTGGAATAAAATGTTCAGCATTTTAAAAAAATTAGGGTTCAAATACAGAGATAGAAGAACAATTGCTAACATGTACAGGAACCAAACAGCAACAATAACAATTGAAGAACATAAGAAAGAAGCCCTAATAAGAAAGGGAGTCCGACAAGGATGTTCCCTATCTCCGTTACTTTTTAATCTTTACATGGAACTAGCAGTTAATGATGTTAAAGAACAATTTAGATTCGGAGTAACAGTACAAGGTGAAAAGATAAAGATGCTACGATTTGCTGATGATATAGTAATTCTAGCCGAGAGTAAAAAGGATTTAGAAGAAACAATGAACAGCATAGATGAAGTCCTACGCAAAAACTATCGCATGAAAATAAACAAGAACAAAACAAAAGTAATGAAATGTAGTAGAAATAACAAAGATGGACCACTGAATGTGAAAATAGGAAGAGAAAAGATTATGGAGGTAGAAGAATTTTGTTATTTGGGAAGTAAAATTACTAAAGATGGACGAAGCAGGAGCGATATAAAATGCCGAATAGCACAAGCTAAACGAGCCTTCAGTAAGAAATATAATTTGTTTACATCAAAAATGAATTTAAATGTCAGGAAAAGATTTTTGAAAGTGTATGTTTGGAGTGTCGCTTTATATGAAAGTGAAACTTGGACGATCGGAGTATCTGAGAAGAAAAGATTAGAAGCTTTTGAAATGTGGTGCTATAGGAGAATGTTAAAAATCAGATGGGTGGATAAAGTGACAAATGAAGAGGTATTGCGGCAAATAGATGAAGAAAGTAGCATTTGGAAAAATATAGTTAAAAGAAGAAACAGACTTATAGGCCACATACTAAGGCATCCTGGAATAGTCTCTTTAATATTGGAAGGACAGGTAGAAGGGAAAAATTGTGTAGGCAGGCCACGTTTGGAGTATGTAAAACAAATTGTTGGGGATGTAGGATGTAGAGGGTATACTGAAATGAAACGACTAGCACTAGATAGGGAATCTTGGAGAGCTGCATCAAACCAGTCAAATGACTGAAGACAAAAAAAAAAAAAAAAAACTCTCTTTTCTATTTATGGTGTATTTATTTTCTTGAAGAGCAATTTAAAAAAACTGTTCATTTTAGGCATAATGAATGATGGATTTTACACATACAAGGTGCAATTAAGGAAAGTTTTTCTTACTATATAATTATTAATTAAACAGACTTTTTTCAGGTTTTCCTATTATATCTTATACGTGAAAATTATTTCATAAGGTAAGAGTTTTGATTAACCAAAAACGGTTTTTTATAAAATATTTTAATGCCAAGAAATAAGGGTCGTTCTTAAGTGGTGCAAAATACACTTCTGGCTCTTATTTTACTAGTCGTTAAAAGTTTGGTAATTAAATGTAACAATAAAATACAATAGTTTTTCATTTGTTTAAAAAAATATAGAAAAAATTAAAATACTTTGTGTTAGGAAACGTTTTCTCAATGACCTCACATTTGTTAAGATATAGCCAAATATTATTTATACTGCAGTAACACGAATAGTAATTGCGTTGTAAAATGTAATATATTTGGGTTCATTTTCTTGTTTTGTAAATTTATTAAAATTATGTAGCATTTTCTTCCTAAATTTTTGTCTTTTTCATTCAAGCTATAATATGCTGTAACCTTTTTTTTAACCTTCGGGTCCACCGTTAGGTATTGTTTCAGAGAATGATCTGAATGATTTGTAGCGTGTGTGAAATTGCCATGCCTGACCGGGATTCGAATCCGGGACCTCCGGATTAAAGGCCGAGACGCTACCACTCGCGCCAAGGAGGCCGATACATAATGTTATAACCTAGCTATAAACTTTGGCACATATAAAATAAATCATTTGATATCAGATGGAAGATTATAATTAAGATAACACAAGTTCCGGTTCACAATTTAATTTCCAATAAAATTAAATAAATTCATTTAATATCTTAACTTACTCTAAAATCTGAAATTAAATTATCATTTTGTTTGAATGCCAACTTTATGACTCGTTTACACTATCTAAAAACGCTAATATTTTTGTTTCTAGGTTGTTTACGAGTAAATTTAGTACATTTAAATTATTACAGAGCTTACCCAGAGGTGATTTTTATTTATTTTTTCTTATAAAAATAACCCTTCACATTAAAAACTGTTTGTTGAAATATAAACCACTGTTATTATTTTATGTATTTTATTAGGTTATTCTATTTTTTGATGAACAAAATGGTTATATTTTTGGTTTTTTATGGTTATTATTTTTTTTTTTATTTTAATTTATTATTGAATTATACTTTTTGTTGCTGTAATTTTTTTTAAAGAAATTTTAATCTAATAGTTATTAAAAAAAGTATTAAAAATCAAATTTTAATTTATTATTTACACAATTCTTTTGTTTTGTAATATTGAAGATGTTTCTTTTTACCTAGTTAAAATCTGTCATATTTTGATAAACTTCAAAATTCTTACATTTGTATTTAGTTTTTATGGTCTTTATTCATACCACTTTACTCGGAATTTTATACAAGTTTTGCTTAAAACATTTATGAGTTTATTACCCATTTAACAAAATTTATTTTTTTTAAAGATGAAATAAATATTTGGGATAAATGTCAGTATAAATTTAAAAAAATAATTAATTAAGTAAAAGATATAATTAAATATAAATTAAAAAAATAAACACAAATATAAAATAATTGGGATAAACCCTAATCTTTAGTTTACCTTAGATTTCTCAAAAACTACTAAAATTTACAGTTCTAGGATCTATTTTTTCAATTTGTCAAATCAGATTTCATTTAAACCACTAAATTTAGCCCTCAGTTTAGGTCCCAAGAATAACAGTCTGGCTTAATTTTATTGAGGGTGTAGATTATAGGGTGAAATCTTTCGCCAGCCGAAAATCTCTACGAAACTTTCCGAAATCATGTTTATATGAGCAATGTTCTTTACTTTCACCAGTGGAACAAGTCCTGAAAGTTTTTTACGTTCTTCGTAAATCACTGTATAAATGATATCCTTACATACATGCATCTGTCTAGTTTGATAAGGGACTAGTCTTGCATGTCATTAATAAGTTTAATATGAAAGATTAAGAATAATTCTTAATAAAAAATTGCAAGTTCATTTACTCATTACTCTCATTAAAACTTTGATAACACAATATTTAAAAAATATTTTCAGATGCCACTGAATCAAATACTATTTTCCATTTTCTCACCCGAATGAAATTCTCAACAAAAAAAAAAAGCTAAGGTAATTTTATACAAAATTTTGAATAAATTTTTATTTAGAATATTTTCCGATAATTTTGAAATTTTTCTTGTTCTTGATATTTTCCGTACTGAAGATGGTACAATATTTAATTTTAAAATTGTAGCTAAAATTAAATAGCAATAATTTATTTATTTATTTTTAATAATGATAAAAAGTAAAGTATTTTTCAAGAAAAATATTATTCTGAGATCAAAACATTTTATAACTTCAAATATCATATTTATAAATTACTAATCCAATTTTTACTGAACTGCATTCAGTAGTTTTAATCGTCTCCGAAAATTTCAGGTTTCTATTCATGTACCTTTAAGATGCTATTTATCCACACCTTTAAGTTATAAATTCAAGAAGTATCTAATTAAAACTACCTAGTCCTATATTTTCTTGGTAATTATTTAAGGTGGTCCAAATCACCTCCCTGAAGCATCTCGCCTTACAACTGTACAAAAAATCTTATGCCATAATTACAAACACAAACAAAAAGATTGATATAATAAAAGTAATATATGAAATTTCAAATAATAACAGTAATAAAATCAGATAATATAATATGTAAAAAAGAAGGAGGAGCGAAAGTAAAAAGTAGTTGTTAGTTACTAGTCAGTGCAGAAACAACATGAATCGGTATTGGCAGCAGCCGGAGCGTATAAAACTGCAACAAGCTTCGCTAGTTTCCCACGACCAACCTATTCGGACCGGTCGGTATAGATAAATTAGTGGTTTGTACAATTGCGCTGCCTGCAGTGAAATAGGAATAAACATTAAAGTGAAGTGAATGTCGGGCAAAGTAAAGAGAAAGGGTACGATTATTGAACGATAAATTGTTTTAAAACGACTTTTGGCAAAAGTAAGCAAACATTACGCGTGCTAAGTAAGGTAATGAAACTGTTATTTATAATCGCTAACTATAATTAACAGTAAATTACTATTCTTTTAGCTTTAACTATAAACGAAGATACTATTCTGTTTTAATTGGCATTAAATGCTCTCCAGTTATGCCTTGTAAGCCTATTTATTAATATAAATTCATATGTTAAAGAGTAAATAATTACTAGATAATGTAATATTGTATTCCAATAAAACACGACTGGAACAATTATTACAAACATTAATATTACACCTATTATTATTAAGATATATCTCTGTTAAGTACGACTTAATAATCAAACAACATTTTCTTAACTATTTACTATTTATTTTTATACCTCGTAAAAATGTACAACGCATCAAAATATACAGCTTTTCTTGAAAAACATATTAATTCTTTCGAAATGTACAATGTTCTATAAGCCGATGCACACCTAAACATCATACAACATCGTAATACAAACAGACACCATAAAATATGATGTATTTTGGGTGGCAATGCAATAAAAAAAAAAGAAGAAACTATTTTTTAGTTTGATCAAAGTTCATTGAACAATTAAGCATCAGCGTTTGAATTTTATATTTCTTTTAAAAATTTTACTTTTCAGGTGGAAACCAAAAATTCATTCTCACTTTTACTGGAATTTATTTCTTTAAGTATTTTCTTATTTTATTTGTTATGTTTCAGGTACTTTTAAACCACCTTCCTACTTGCTGTTATTTGAATTTTAACAATTGTTTGTACTCAAGATAATCTTTCAGAGTAATTCCTTTTGTCGTGTAAACCAACAGGTTTCTTTGAAATGGAATTTTTATGAGTAAAGACTTTGGAATTCCAGCAGAATATTCTATACTCTTTTTGTAATCGAATGACAAAAAAATGCAACTGAAGTACAATAACTGGTGAGAATTTCTCTCCACCCTAATGTAAAAATAAAGTCAATAATATTTCTTTAACATTAAAAAAATTAATTAAATTTTTATTTCTCTCCTCCATTCGTAATCAGTTCTGTACTAAACCTAGGATTTGTAAATTTCAAGAGTGTTCGAAATCCCAAAAATATTTAGTTACCTGTGTTTCATAAAAATAAAGAAGATATATATATATATATATGTATACATTTCCGTGATTGATTCATAGTCAACGCCCAGCAAAAACTACTGAAGATAATTTGATGAAAATCTGTGTACACGTTCTTCTTACGGTGTATATGCACACCAAAAAAGGATTTTTTGAACATCCAAGTTTAAAGGGTTAAAATAGAGTACAATGAAATTTACTATTTAAAAAATGAAGATTTCAACTTGATCTTTCATGTGTGTAATCTACATGTGAATTTTTAAAACCCAATTCTACAATTTCTGTAATTCGACCTTAAAGGGCTGAAGAAAGGAAAAATATTTTTAACGATAATTGCAAATTTTCCCCATTTCCGACTGTAATAAACGAGATACTCACTCGATTTGAGCTGGTAAATACTCTTCAAATAGTTTTAAAATAATCGAAAAATTAGTTATAAATAAAAAAAATTATAACTAATTTATTAATTAAAATATTAACTAATTAATATTATAATTTATTAATATTTAAAATATTACTAATTTATTTATATAAATAAATTTAGTTATAAATAAAAAATAACAATGTCTTGGAATTTAATGGTATTCTATAAAGTTCTTTTAACCTTTGAAGTATCTTTTTTAAACATTTTATTATCGTATATCCAAGATGATTATACATACATGTTACTGATTATAAACATGTGTATTATAATTTCCAATTAGGTATCGCGTGAAAGATTCATTACTTTTAACACTTTGAGCGAGAAAAGTGAAAGAATATTTACCCAAAACTGCAATTAGATGGAAAATTTATTTTTATTCTTAAGTAATTAACATAATTAATAAACAATAAATATAGAATAAAAAAATATTTTTTTGGTCTACAAGAACGATGTTTATATTTCTCGTTATATTATTTAGTAAATCTCATTTTATATTGCTGACAAATATAAATTGTGCACCTCAGCTGCAATATAAAAGTTGTGCCAGAATTACTGTTTTCTTGGCTCACATATATTTCAAACACGTTTGGAATTGATTAAAAAAAGTATATTTTTGTTTTTTGTTCATGTTCAACATGAACAATTTTATTTTGAACCATCCAATCATTAGTTGCTTCTTTCAAAATCGGCCCACTTCAAATTAATTTTACAATCTTTTAATTCAGTAGAAGCAATGATGAACTATGAATAACGAAATTGTTAAATAATATTTTAATTATTTTTTTTTATTAACAGAAAAATAAATAGATAGGTATGTAATTATTTTTATTCAGCATTAAGTATTACATCTCCTGATCATGGAAATAGTTGACAAATCCGTTTTGAATCGATCAAAAACATTATTTTATCCCATTTTGTTTTAACATCTATACGTTCTTTGTCGGAAGCGTATTCTTAGGAGACTTTTAGGCAAAGCCTTTTCGTATTTCCGTAATGGATGCCGTGAGTAAAATGTGCCTCAACTGAAACCAATCACTGGCAGAGAAAATACAAAATGTTAAGAAATAAATTTTTGAAAACTTTAAGGCAACACTTTAAAAATGTAAAAGTTTTTCATTTTAATTGCAAATAATACAACAACAAAAAAATCAGAATACGAAAAAGGGATCAAAAGGGGGTTGTAAAAGAATGTATTCCCTATTAATGTATTGTAAATAAATAAATAAATTATCATTAACATGTATAAAACACATAAAATTAAGAATTATAATTCTTAAATTGTAAGTTATTTGTTAGTAATTACTATTTATTTTAATTTAGTTGTACTAATTTGTTTTATTATTAAAACATGAATTCATGATTCAGACATGTCAAACAAGTTTCATATTATGAAATAATTGAAAAATTTATATTCATAATTTAATGACTTC
Source organism: Lycorma delicatula (assembly GCF_047948215.1). NCBI lineage: Eukaryota > Metazoa > Arthropoda > Insecta > Hemiptera > Fulgoridae > Lycorma > Lycorma delicatula. The sequence continues at coordinate 107,413,416 of NC_134459.1, read as the reverse complement.
TGTATTATTTATAATAAATAAATATAAAACCTTAAAAGACGCTGCAATAATCATTTCATAAAAGGTTAATGATTAATATTATGTACAAATATAGGCCTAATTATCTTATATATAAATAATGATAATAATAATTATTATCTATACATGGTAATTCATTACGACCAACGTAACGTGACTTGAAGATCAATTTGGTCGAGTCGAAAAGGAATCCGTCATCGCCCACGCAAGAAACATCGTACAGTAATAGCAAAATAATATTATTGACTGACTGACTGTTTGTAGTTATAGTCAGTAATTGATAAGACGGGTTATTATTTACAAGTAGTCGGAGTCATTTATAAAATACGGTTTCAGGTCCATCTGTCTATATAACCCCTTCATTTTTTTCCTAAAGGAGCGAAAGTTGTTTCTTGTAGAAAGTGTTTTGGGCGGATGTGTTTACTCACATGGTTATTTATCTTCTTATTTTTAATCCCACACTGTTGCAATTTATTTTTTAGTTTTGTTGGTGCCCTAGGAAATATAAAGCTAAAATATTTTAACTTTTTCGTTGTATTTTTTAAATTAATTAAAATACAATCGTTATGAATTTCCGTTTTACTTATGAACATAACATATTATTCAAAAAAAAAGAAAGAGAAAAATAATAGTAACGTCAGTAAGTGAAAACTAATATAAGATCGGATATTTATTTTGTCTTCAGTCATTGACTGGTTTGTAGTAGACCTCTAAGATTCCCTATCTAGACCCAGTCGTTTCACGTCGGTATACCGTCTACATCCTACATCCCTAACATTTTGTTTTACATATTCCAAACGTTTCCTGCCTGCACAATTTTTCCCTTCTACCTGTCCCTTCAATGTCAAAGCGACTATTCCAGGGTACCTTAAGATGTGGCCTAAAAGTTTCTCTTATTTTAACTATATTTTTCCAAGTACTTCTTTCTTCATCAATTTGCCGCAACACCTCTTCATTGGTAACTTTATCCAACCATCTGATTTTTAACATTCTCCTGTAGCATCACATTTCAAAAGCTTCTAATCTTTTCTTCTCAGGTATTCTGATCGTCCAAGTTTCACTTCCATATAAAGCTACGCTCCATACATACTTCTAAAAATGTTTTCCTGACATTTAAATAAATTTTTAATATAAACAAATTATATTTCTGACTGAAAGCTCGTTTCGCCTGTGATATTCGGTTTTATATCACTCTTGCTTCGTCCATCTTTAGTAATTCTACTTCCCAAATAACAAAATTTTTCTACCTCTATAATTTTTTCTCTTACTATTTTTATACTCAGTGGTCCATCTACATCATTTCTACTACCTTTCATTACTTTTGTTTTGTTCTTATTTATTTTCATGCCGTAGTTCTTGCATAGGACTTTATCATGCAATTCATTGGTTCTTCTAAATCTTTTTACTTCTGTGTACGAAGTAAAGGAAATATTGTGATCGCGAAAAATTTCCTATTGTCAACGGAAATATCCATTTTGATCATCCCTGAATCCATTTTGACAAGTTTCGGCGTGACCTCTGCACGTACGTGCATAAAAAAAAAAATTAGAACAAAAAGGAGATAAAGTCTGATTCAAATCGATGTACCTTCCCCTTATACGATCCAAATATTTCATTAATTTATCATTTAGCTGTAATTCTGGAACCGGTGAAAATAAGTACCACTTGTGATACATCGTTGAAAAGCTCTCAATGGGGTCTTATTACTGCAGTTAAGAAAAAGCCCAAAATCTTATTTTTTATTTTTTTATTTTGAACTTTTTTTACGATTTTGGTTCAGTCGATAGCAATTAAAAGGAGAGATGGACAAGTAGATGTTATAACATCTGCAGCAGTTAGGACTGTTGTCCTAACATTTAAAAAAAAAAAAAAAAATGTTTATTTTTTTTTCAATTTGGATTGGCCACACCTGATTTTGTATTCTTTGTGGAAATTCAGGTAGACATTAATTTTTTTCTTTACTTAGTAAACTTTGGTTTTTAGTTCATTTTTAAACATTTTATTATGTACATTTATTTCTAATTAATTCCTTTATATCCACTGACGACGACTGACTTTTTATCTGATGACGACGAACAATGCGTATCTAGTTACAGATGTTCATGTTTTGTTAAAGGCCACTTACGTGTTTCCTTTTACGCGATTCTATTTCAATAAATGTTTAGCATAGATCTTTTTTTATATCTAAAAACAAATCTATAGACTACGACAAGCACCTTTCATATTGAGTTAAGAAAATTAAATTTATATGCATGTTTACTTCATTACTTAATTTCTCACATCATTAGCATGTTTAGTTTTAAAAAGAGTGAATAAGAACTGTATATTGTTTATTGAACATGACGTATTGAAAGAAATATATATCTTTTATGATTTTTTTTTAATAGGAAAATCAGGATTTCTACACGTACTTGTATTCTACCCTTAGCATAAAAAATTCCTATCATGCAGTATTAGACAAGAAATGCAAAAATCTTGAAATAGCGTAAATATTCTTACACGAACTCAGATTTATTAACTGTAATTACTTATAAGTTTAATAAATTAAACTTGTTTTGATTTGAGGAATAAAAAAAGGAGAGTAACAGTCGTGCCGTCAGTTCTTTAGACCTTATGCACTTGGAAAAAGTAAGAATTTATCTTTTAGAATAAAAATATGGACAACTTTGTAGGAGAAATCAGATAATTTAATATTTTTATTACATAGATATTTTAATTATTTTATTAATTTCTATAAAAGGTTCATATTTATTAAAAATGAATTACTTACTAAAAAGTTAATTTATTTATTAAATGATTTAAATGACGCTCTAGTTTATTTTAATTGATAGTGTTTATAAAAATAGTTTTACGAATATAAATCTATATTAATGCATTAATGTTTATGTTGTTTTCTATATCAATTGTAGGTCTATGTTTTTTCAACTTTTATATTTTTATTTTTACCCACGACGGAACGAAACGGTATACGCGTTTGTGGTAAGAGATTGTTTTGTGTGCGTGTGTATATGTTACCACTTTTCTCAAAAACTACTGGACCGATTACGATGTATTTTTTTGCATTACATAGGTATTACTTCAGAGAAAATACTTAGACGTGTTTTACGGTTATAGGCCACCAGGGGCGCTGCAATACCTGTGTTTCTTCAAAACGATTATTGAATGTTTGTAAGTCTTTCTAACTCCTGCAAGGCTACATTATTGTGTGGATTCTTAAATAATTTGTGCTGGTCAAGTATACTAAACTTTCATCACCATCAACCTATAAACGTCCCACTGTTGGGCACAGGCCTACTAACCTTTAAAAAGTAATAAATAAAATATAAAATTTAAAAAACCCACGATAAAAAAGCCTTAAAAACACTTGAAATAATAACTGTATTTTTACCTTATAATCCTCTGTGACATTGTGATATTGTTTTTAAGGCAATAAAATTTAATATTTTGATTGATCGTAGTGTGTGTGACCCGTAGACTGCATCGATAAGCTTTAGTAATCATCATAGTCACGTATGACGCTTAATTAAAATCGTAAAATTTATTGTCTTAAAAACAACATCACAAAGTTACAGAGGATTATAAGTTAAAGAAGATACAGTTATTTAATTATTTTACGTTTTTAAGGTTTTTTCGTTGTGGGTTTTTTAACATATTTAAATTTTTTTATTTCATAACTGGTTATAATCCTAAAATATACTGAAATCAACGTTATTAGTACTTTTTGTTTAATATATCACTTGAGTTTAAAATAACTAAGGTTTTTAAAATGAATATGTAGCAACAAACGTCCATCATTTTATTTTTATGACACTGTCATAAACCTATTGTATTTTCGTGATTTGAGAGTGGTGAATCGTTTGATATTGATTTCACGAAAGTCAATAAACGGAAAAAATTAACAGTAAGTCTTTTATTCTACTCATGCATGACTTTGTCGGATATTAAAATAAAGTTTTTTTTTCAATTATCTTTATAATTAGGGATTTTCATTAAAGTAGTTTTTCTTTATGCTACTTTCTTACTCAATTTGTACTAATCAGTGATCAAGTTATGTAGAATTCGTACTATCTCCTCCTTTATAATTTTGAATTAACGTGAATGAACAATACCAGTAATAATTAAACGATACACAATGTTTGTTAATAAGTAAAATTTTAAAATATTAATTGAAATAAAATTAAGAAATAATTATTTTTGAATAATCAAATGTTCAAATAATCAAAAAAGAGAAACCAGATTATTCATACCAACGAACAGTTTTTTATAACTTATACTAAGGAATAAGATATTTTTTAGCGTATGAAACGGAGAACTTATTTTCTTATTACAGCGTACTTCACATCCCCATAAATAATATTATTACATCATATTTACTGTGGTTACGGACGATTAAATATTTTACTAATAAATATAATATAATGGATTTCTGTAAGTTGTATTAAAAGAATTATTTTAGCGTTCGAAGCCGGTATAATTCTCTCAATTTTTTAATAAATTATTAACATTAACACATTATTTCGTAAAACAATCTGTATTTAACATAAATATTTAAGTCACATTTATCAATATCGGTCATGAAAAGGTCAGAAGAACATACCGTTTTAAAAGTAAAATCTGTTATAGATGGACAGCAAACTAGACAGAAAATGGAGGAATAGATGAAACAGAACAGTCTTGGAGACGGCTTCCGGGTCATCGAGTCAGAGGCAAAAGGAGGTACAATTTAAAGAGAAATAATATCACTAGGTACTAGTCTTGCGTAAGGAGGCGAGATTAAGGTGGAGCTAGAAGTGATTCGATTGGCCCGCTGTGGACCGTGTCGGACCAATCATGAGTTTAGAAAGGAATTTTATACGCGTCACGACAAAATTACCGTTCACAATAAATTATGTAAAATGGTTTAGTTTGAGATGAGGTACACGTGAGTTGACCGGTACTGGCTCTCCTTAACTGATTCATATATCAGCAGATAATTGTGACCGTTCGACTATCGATGCGGGAGCAAAGGTCGACCGCCACTTTCCCCGTAAGATGTGGAACAATCAGAAATAAACCCTCGAGACACACCTCGCAGCAACGTTTGCAACATCTGTTGTTACTCGGCTATTTGATCCACTACAACGTGATGCCGGTCAACAATTCTGTATCTTAGTATGGTAAAGTTCCCTTTTTCTTGTATGCTACTTCTTATTATCCACTTTATTATAGAATAAGATTCAAATCAGTCTCGGATCGTATTAAAACGGCAACAGATTCAAAAATAATGCCTGGAAAACTAAACATCTTTATGTACTATATAAAATATTATTATTGCTAATTATATATATATATATATATATATATATATATATATATATATATAATAAGGTAATAAGGTATAACGTTATTAAATCACAATGTGAAATCTATATAATTTTTACTTCTTCAACTAAAAGTTAAGAAGAGAATGAGAACATGTAATCATATTTCAACCTAATAAACAACAGATATAGTTTTTTATTTTTAAAAAAATACAAAACTCGATTCAGTAGTTTATTTTTATCCCACATATCAGTCACTTTGTTTACGAATTAAAATATATTAAAAGACATTTAAATATCAGAACAAACACTGGATAATGTAGAGTTCAATAATTTTTTTTTATTTTATATTTATTTTAAGTAATATGAGATAAGTAATACAGATAAAGAACAGCTGTAAATAACTTTGTTAATAAAAAAAACCACAAGGAAAAGATGAAGTCTATTTTCGTTGTTTGTAAATTATAAAAAGAAGAGATTATAATTTAAAGAAAATGTTTAGAGTGGAGAAATCATTTAAAAAGAAGAAATATAGATGTTACCACTTATGTACATCAGCTGAACTGAGAATAAGTTAAAAGATATAGTGATAGTATCGATTTCTTTGGGTAAAAATGTAATTTAACAATAAACAAGAATAAAATAAAGATAATGAAATGTAAAAAAATTAAAATTATGATGGCTTAAATATAAAAACAAGGATCTATTAGTTTCCAGAAGTAGAATAATTTTGTTATTTAGTCAATCAAATTTCAAAGTATTAAAAATATAAAAAATCTTATGTGCACACCACATGACTTCTGACATTATAGATATATATATTTATTTATTTGTTTACTGTTTTTTATCGTAAAAATTTGTTTACAATCAGAGGTTAACAATTATTAATAAATCATTTAAATTTTAAAAAAAGTTAAAAAAATAAACGGAGATATAAAAAGTGGATTTGAACCGATGTGCCTTCCCCTTGTAAGATTCAAATATTTCATTAATTAAACTTTTATTTGGCTATAACTCCGGAACCAATGAAAATAAGTACCAGTCATGATATATGTTGAAAACTCTCAATGAGAACTTATTACTGCAATTAAGAAAAAGTTCAAAATTTAATTTTTTTAAGATTTTTTGGACACTTTTGGTCCAGTCGATTGCAATCAAATGGGGAGGGTGCACAACTAGATGTTACAGCAGTCCTAAATCAAAAATTTCAACATCTTAAGGCTAATCGTTTTTGAGTTATGCGAGATACATACGCACATACAGACGTCACGCCGAAACTAGTCAAAGTGGATTCAGGGATGGTCAGAATGGATATTTCCGTTGAAATATGAAAACTGAAATTTTTCGCGATCACAATACTTCCTTTACTTCGTACTAGGAAGAAAAAAAAATTTATATAAACGTATGTAGATATACATTCAGGATATAAAAAATATTTTTTTTAAATATTTGTAAGGAGCGAGATACTTTATGATTATAAAACATGGACGAAATGGTAGACTGAATGACAAACTGTAGATACTTTTGAAAAGTAGTGTTGCAGAAAACTTTGAAAATTATATAGGCTGATAAAATAATAAATGAAGAAATTTTTAAATTAATTAAAGAAAAATAAATTTGTGTCTTGATAAAGAAGAACAAGGTAGATGACCACATATTAAAGTTAAAATTGTTCGGTGGGGGGAGGGAAATTTAGAATAAAAATTCGTATAATTAAAAACACAGAACGTATAAAATAAAGGGAAATTAGAATCTTGTCTTAGAATGACTAGGAAAATGTAGTTCATCCAACTTGTCATGTAAGTATGATGATAACGTAAGGTCTGGTGCCTCTGATAGTATAATATTAACATTGTGTGATGTACGTTACACAGGTTTACTGATTAAGTATCAAGCAATATTTCAACTATGCTATTAAGTTATCATTATAACAAGTTTAAACTAAATAAAAAAGATATAGTATAATAAAGTATGTGTTAAATTTAATGACCTTCTCATTGACTAATAGGTGAATTCCAACAGGGTTGGATTAAAACCAGAATTAATTGCAAACAATTCCCAAAAATTGTTAAACAATAAGAGTTACAATTAAACTACCATAACCGAGTTTATTATTCATAGACAGTTTATATATTTTTCTAACGCTTTACCTCCTTTTGTTTGTACATTACCACAAATTAATAACGTAGATTTAAAAACCATATTCCATTGATAAATTGAATAATACATATAAATGTATGTTTTAGTTTAATTTTTAGCACTTATTAGAACGTGATATGTAGAATACCAGATTCTTTATGATTTGAATGTAAACCTATGCCAATATTTTCTCGTTCATTGCATCTACTAGATAAAGGGTTTTAAATTTTAAGGAAAATTTTAAGAGAATAATAAGAATATTATGTTTGTTCAGATATAAATAAATGGGAGAGGTTAAATTTATTCATTTTGGAAATTAAAACAGTATCTATATAATACCAAAACCAAGTTTATGAGAAAAAAGAAGTTGAAACAGAGAAATATGTTTCTTTTTTTTATTAATAAAAAAATACCGCATAGACTATCGCTTACATTAATTTTGGAAAAAAAACTTATTTGGATAAATAAAAAATAAAATGTTAGAAATAAAGTTTACTACCAAACGTTTATAGATATACTCCCAAGAAATAGGGTGTATTCTTCAGATTACTATTAATGGAAAATTAAATTTAAAAAAAAAAGAAAGTATCTTCGGTAAATAGTATACTCAACTCATCGTACACCAACTCTCTTAGAAAAATTTTATTAATTGTTAACTGCTTTAATGAACTAAACAAAATTGTTTTTTTTGTTTTCTTTTTTTTTATGAAAATTTCCCGCAGCTGTTATGGAAAAACATTTACGATTCTACACAAGAATAAACTTGTTATAATAACTTATCAAAATTTGTTGAAATCTTTTTTAAAAAACAATTTATGCAACTTAAAGAACCGTTTACAACCAGAAAATTACGTTAGTTAAGAATATAGTCTTGTATTTTAACTATTAATAAGATATTTATCTTTAAAAAAAGCAAAAAATTTATATAAAAAAAGATATAAAATTTATAATTCATTTTTGAATTAATACATCCCGTTTCTTATCAAAGTATCGTAACACATACTATGAGAAGTGAAGTCGAAGTCGCTTAAAAGTACAAAAACAGAAAGAAATTCCGAAGAAATGAAAGAACTACAATAAAGGATTGCTAGAATAAATCTAAACTATTTCCACTTAGCTGATGATAAGGTTTTAAGTGTCCCTTAAATAAAAGGACTTATTTTTTTTTATCTCACTCGTTAGCCTGATTTGACGAACTTCAACCTTGGGGTAATATCTCAACACGTAATTCTTCAGTTATTTGATTCTGTATTTTTCGTCTTCTTTTAAAGCTTTTACTCTTTTAATTTCCTTCGGGAACTAAATTTATTAACACTACATGCCTTAATGTACGGTTTTAATAGTTTTACTTTCTTTTAAAAGAGAGATTATTTAATAAACTTATCTCTTTTTTAGTTTTAATTACAACTTTATGTATGCTCCATACCAACCTACTTAATTTTCAATTCTCTAGATCTTACTCTTTAGCAGATAGGGTTTTCTATCATTAAAATGTAAAATGTTAATAAATTGTTAAGAATTAATGCATCATATAAAGTTCATCAGTTCAATTGCAAGCTTGCGATTCGTACCAATTGTTCCTTGCTGGAATTCAGTAAACCTGAAATGTCTAATAGGTCTAGCTAGCGTTTCTTAACAGGTTTATAAAAAAATTATGCAGTATTTTTATTAGTTTCCGTGTACAGCGAATATTTTAATATTATTTTTACATTATATTATGAATTCAATAAAATATCTTATTCTACGAAATTGAATAATATATCAGTTTAAAACCTCTGTTATCTATATCCACAAACCGGATTTATACGGAATAATCTTTATGAGCAATTTTCATATAATACGAGCGATAAATTTTATTTCTTTTTAAATATTATTTTGTTAATTTTCTTTTTCTTTTTATCTTATGTAGCTTTATAAATGGTGTAACATTAATTTCATTTTTTTTTTATAAAATTAAATTTAAAAAAAAAATTAAACCATTTGAAATTTTTTATTTTAATGTGATATTAATACTATTAATTTATTTTAAATATAAACATTTATAAAACTAATTGTATAATTTTATATGCATAAATTCGCTAGAGATTTAATAACGCACCAGAGCGTTATCGCTACGGGTGGTGGCTCGTAACTAAAATTAGTGGGGGTGCTGTTCCAGAAAACATTTTTTCTGGGCCTTTTCATGGCCATGGTTAAAGTTTTCTGTAAAGTAAAAGAACTGAAAAAATTAATGAAATAGAACAGCTGGAAGAAGGACCATCATCTAATTCTAATGTATGGTATACATTGTATACCATATACCATAAACCAGTTAAACCGTATTCGGTTTAACCGAATAAGTAATAAAATATCAATACAGATATTAGATAATAACTTAATAAAATGTCCGCATAAAAACGCTACAGTCCAACGGTGCTTAATTTAAATCTCTATGTAGACAGATATACAGGGTTATCATAAAAGAATGGTGCGGTTTTGAACATGGTTTAAATTAAAACAGAATTACTTACAGTTTATGTTTTCTATTTTTCAAATTTGTCGACTCAAACATTTTTTTACATAATTAATAAATTTCAATATGTGCGCCCTTAGTCGCTCGACAAATGACCAAACGATATTCAACTTCTCTCCCAAACATTAGTAAACATTTCTTCGTTAATGGTTGTCATTGCTTCATAATCCTGTTTTTTAAGTGGTTTAAGTCGCGAATTTTTTGTGTATAAACAACGCTTTTGTGTACCTCCACAAGAAAAAATCGCTAGGTGTCAGGTCTGGACTCCTTGGAGGCCAAAGTATGGGTCCTTGCCAGCCTATCCATCGATCTCCAAATTTTTCGTTCAAAGCATCCGTGACCAATGCATTCACGAGCGGGGGAGCCCCATCTTGTTGGAAATGAAGTCGATGAATGTTTTCGAGTTCATCCAGCTGAGGAAAGCAATAATTGATTAACATGTCAAGATACACAACTCCATTAATTGTTTTTTTCAGCAAAGTAGAAAGGCCCTATTACACGATTTTTCATCATACCACACCAAACATTAACTTTAGGTGAATCACGTTGTTTCTCAATAATTGCGTGTAGGTTTTCAGAGCCCCCTATTCGTGAATTGTGTCTGTTAACACATCCATTCACATGGAATGTAGCTTCGTCTGTAAAAATTTTATCATCTAAAAATGATTCGCTTTCACTTATTCTGTCCAACATTTCAACAGCGAAATTGTAACGTTTTACAGCATCATCGGGTTTCAATTCCTGCAGTATCTGTTTTTTATAAGAGTGTAATTTCAGTTTTTTATGTAAAACTTTGTGAACTGTTGATTTTGGAATACCTAATTCGACGCTTCGACGGGGGATGGACTTCCTAGGACTTCTAATTGCCGATTGTCTAATTAGTTCAACCGTTTCGTCTGGTACACTTGGTCTGCCGGTTGAGTTCTGTTTCTTAACTGATCCAATTTCTTCGAATTGTTTGAACCAACGTGTTATGTTATTTTTGTGTAGTGGATCTCTTCCGAATTCACGTCGAACTAAAATTACGGATTTTAATTCAGCCATCAATAAAGCACACTTTGCATTGTATTTATCCGAGAACATAGTAACTCACTAAACTCACCGCAACAACAATACAAGAACTGACATTGTGGTTACAACTGCTGATAAACAAACTTTTGGGTTGGAGGCTTTCAGGGATACCAATATAACATTAAAAATTTCCCTACAATCTTCCTATTAATTACTGAAACCGCACCATTCTTTTATGATAACCCTGTATATACATATATATAATTAGTTTTTACTAATTACCTTCTCTTTCGCCCTTTCAGCGCGTTTTTGGACAGATTTCCCAATGAAAAAACTCTTGCTTTTCGCCATCTGATCACTACTGAAAAAAACAGTTAAACCACTTTCATTTTCCTTCCACCGACTAAACTAGAAAAGGAACGAAAAAGGAAAGTTCCATACAAACTCGAAGTAAAAAAAAAAAAAAAAACTACCTTCCACCAGCACACCACGGTCGGCACTCGGGAGTGACAGTGCTCTCTTTTACACATCCACGACTGCAGCTTCCTATGTGCGCATGAACAGCTGAAAACTACCCTGCTGGAACTGTGAAGCGCACAACTCCATACAAAGATTTTTGTATCTTTTTCATAAACTGGGGGATGCTTGGCTACTGACATTAAGCTTACGGATTATATATTGTACATGTATAATTAGGTGACCTAATTTGGTTTCTACTTATTTGGGTGTAGATCTGAATTTCTACGTTGCGTAAAACATAATTTTGATTGGTATGAGTGTAGCACTGATTTAACTTACAACTCGTTCGTTTTCTGAGGCATTCACAGTCACGAACGGTGTTATCTTTTTTAAACTAGGCACGGGGTCCGCGCTTCCACGGTCTCGGTTACTTAGTTTGAGGGAATCATGCTAGGTTGGTTGTGAAGATGTCCGTTTGAGGCCTACATGAAGGCAAAATTTGATTTGTATTTTACTGATTGATGTAAATGTCTACCGAGGCATTTATATCGGTGACATCCCGACCGAGGTCTGGCTGATGACTGTGAGATGTAATCAGTTAGAGGGTCTAAAGACGACCTCCAGTAAAGCCCCTCAGGTCTCGGAACGAAGGAGGTGGTATGGAGACCGGTAACGTCACAAGGTGGGTGCCTTCCCACTACGAGGTTGGAATGTACAAGTATAAAGAAAGAATTTAAAAAAATAAGAACTCATTATATTAAATGTTATCGATAATATCAAATGGAAATAGGGTGTGCTGCAGTTCTACGGTACCTATACGCGAACCGCCACTGATCTCTGCATTATAAATTCAACTGTTTAGTAATCAGGGATTTGTCGGCGTGTGTCCCATTGCATTTCACAACACGTATGATTATATTATTTATAAAAATAAGTAAATAAATAAGTGACTGAGTGGAAGGAATAGATTAAGTTTACAGCAGAGTGAAATTAAATAAATGAGGGAGTTATATCCCTGAGGCGACTACATAGTCGAAAAGATGTATACAGTTTTCATGTAGGTTTAGAAATACTGCCTATTAACAGGAAAGATACAATTCTCTTATAAAATCACTTTTCAAAAATTTCACTTCTTTATTTTTCGACTTCACTGCCATAAAGCAAAATGCTATAATCAGACCATAAATACCAGAAAAACCATAAACTTCATACAGACTGTTTTAGAACATGTATTTTTTATCCATAAATCTGTATCGATATCACTTCTGCATAAAAATATCCTGTTTCATGTAGGAGTGCTTGTAATACTTTGTTTACTTTTACTATCTAAATAACAAAACTATACGGCTTCTAGTATATTAAGATATCATGTCTTAATAATTAACGCTATATTATAATCCTTTCTATTTCGTTACCTTTTTTTACTCTTGTTTATTTACAAACTGAATTTCTCCCCAGCTACGCAAAAGGGATTTATTGTATAAATCGTATCATTATTCTACAACGAATATCTACTTTTTGAAAAAAAAAATAAAAATATTTATAATAATAATAATAATAAATAAATAACTTTCTATCAAAAGAGTTAATTTTAAAATACGATCTATGTTTTAATACACTGTTAAATAAGTTATCTTTTTATTTGAACAATATAGTTCATCTAAAATTATTTATTTAATTATTCTTTAACACGTATAAGTAGTTGAGATAAAGTAATATATTCATGGTTTATCTTAAATTTTTGCTATTGGGAATCGGCCCACCCTCAGAACATTTAATAAACCGGGTTGAACTTTACATTTACTTTTTTAGTGATGATTTTACCAACATACACGCATCTAAAATTCTAATATACTGTACATTATATATATATATATTGTACAATATAAGAATAATCAGTAACAGGTGGGTTATTCTGTCGTTGGTAAGAAACCCGCTGTGTGATGAATAGCCTCGTCTTATCCTACAAATAAAATGGAGGCGAAGCCCGAACCAACAAGCATAACAAAGCCATAATTAAAAACTCTTCATGGCTTCCGTTTCACATGGGCGCGCTTCCAAAAAGTAAAAAAAAAAAGAAAAACTCGTACTTACAATATACTTTGAGCTATTTTACTGTATCAACAAATTTATTGAAATTGCTTCTCGAACATTTCGGAAACTTTTTTTTATATTTTTTATGAAGTATATCCATGCAAGGTATGCCAATGTAAAAGGGTCATTGTTCTTTTTTCCCATTAAACGATTCAAATTTAAGGTGAATAACACACGTCTTTATAAGAAATAATAAATTATCAAAAAATATTTTGTTGACAGTAAAAATAGTAATATATATATATTTCATCATATATCACATATTAGACATTACTTATAAAAAAATAATAGTTACATAATTAATTAACATAAGCAACAGAAAATTTAGAAAAAAACTGCTTAAAAGTAATACAGACCAAAGATATATTACAGAAATGTTGCTATTTTTGTTAGTAAATTATTAACAATAAATATTTGAAACTTAATTTAATTCGTTTAAATGCAAAAATTTAACTGGTAATTAATTAACCATTTTACATATTTTGAAATGATTAACGATTTTGTTTTTGGGAGGGAGAAAAACAAGACTTAAATTTAAGAAGTGATTATCAGTAAAATTTTTATAACTTAATATTTAAATTTAGCAACAGAATTACTAAATGTTGTATACATGAATGTTTTTTAACAACTTTCCAAGAAAAAATAAATTACCATAAAATTCGTCAACTTTTAAAAACTCTTTTATCTCTGCATTAAAAACCTGAAAAAGGAAATGAACGTTACTCATTCATTCAAGGAATACGTGTAAGGAAAGATGATGAACGAGTAGGGACTATTAAATTCGGTGGGAAATCTTTTCAGTTTCATTCTTAATTGACGCAATTATCTAGACATAATTTATTATCAACATTAATGTATTCATTTATATTATTATTATATTTTAATGAGAAATAAAATCACAGTAAAATTTTTTTCGGAAATAACAAATTCATTCAGCATGTTAAACAGCGAATAAAGATAGACAGACTAAAGAGACAGAGACAGAGACAGCGAATAAAGAGCTTGATAATAATTAGTTTAGAAGGTTAATAATAATAATATTGCTTTTATTAATCTTGTTATACCCGTATTTTATGCTCTTTTACATTTAATTATATAAAGATAACTATTGTAGGAAGTAACTACCGACTTTGATTTGTATAATAAAAAATTTAAATAATTACATGTAAAGTAATAAACAAAATGTTATATTTAATATTTATACCAAAATTTGTTTTCAATAAACAAAATTAATACAATAATAAAACAGATTATCGATTTCCATCTGGTGTTTTTTTACTGTTTCTTTTTTTTTTTTTTTTTTTTATTTTTTTTTAGAAAATATCCATTAATCACTTTACTAAAGGTGAATTACAGAAAACTATGCATAATTTAGATTAAAGGAAATTTCTGATATACATTCTGATTCTAGTTTACTATTTTATTCTGCTAGAATAGACGATTAAAAATACAAATTTTGTAACAATAAGCCTAATTAAACTTTATAATAAGGTATATATTTCAAAATGTTATCAGTCATCTATTCTTGTTGGCAAAAATTTTAATCTCACATAAATATTTCAGTCATACCAATTAATATAATGTAATCAATATTTTAGATAAATGGTCGCTGGTTCGGTAATGATAAACAGTAAAAAAGCATAGTTAATTAAATTTTTATTAAATAAACTAAATTAATAATTATCAACTGTAGTAATCAAATTTTTGAAAAAAAGCGTAGAATTATTGAAATGTTTATTCAAATTTAGACCAGTCTTCTAACATCAATGTTAACATCTAAATCTTAATAAATATTTAACATCTAAAGCACATTTCGACTGTTAAATATTCATAATCAGTAAGTACAGGAATAGAATAATAACGTCTCTAACTTTCATTCAAAAAGTCACTAATTCGAATCCTTAAAAAAATGGATTTCAAAGAATTCGAAATCCTTTAAATAGTAGATTTAAATCTAAAAAAATAAAATAAATAATTAACAAATGGATATAAGCGAAACATTTACAATAAAAATAAATACATAAAATCAATATTTACAGATTACTGTCACCTAAAGTATAAATTTATATTGTTTTACAGAATTTAATTGTTTTTTTTTTGCAATTTATATTTAATTGCTGAACAATTCATATTGGTTTTGAATACCGCCACATGACAAACCACTTCGTAGGTGGATGAAATTGTTCGTGAAATCTTTCTAGGTGGATGGAAAGCAATTTTTTTTTCAATTTGTCAACGGAAAATCATTGATTACCAATGTGATCATAATTGTGAAAATATAAACTAAAAAATTCACTCTGGTTTTTTTTTGAATGGGTGGGCTAATTTTGAATGGAGAAAATTTTCCGTTAAAATTTTATGAAAATTTTAACTTTCTAGCTTCCCACTTCATTCATTTAAAATATCACCTATGTTTAATTCTATTTTAACCCAAAATGACCAAAAAAAATTATTTTTTTATAATAGTTCTTACACTATCGTGTCATGACCTAGTAGTTTGATATTTAATTATTTTAAATAAGATATTTCTAAAAAAAATTTAAAACATAAACTAAAAATGGCGTCTATTTTTTTAAAGTACTCATTGAAAATCGTATTAACGTTTTGTTTTTTATTCAGAGATAAAATGGTATCTGTTAAAATATATTGAGCTGGTTTGGAATTTCTGTTATGTTTTGAGTCATAAAAGCTAATTTATAATTGTTAGAAAAATGCGTCCGCTCGTAATTTTGTAAAATGAAAAAATTAGAATCGTTTAGAAAAATTCTAAAAAAATAATCTTCCAAATTTTTTAAGCAATTAATCAATTATTATATAAATTCATACATGATATTTTGACAGTTCTTGGATAATACTGCTCAATTTGTTCCGATCAGTTTAGATTATATCAAATTAAAGCTTGCTTTTATTGGTTTTTCACATTAACCAAGAGTTGGACTCGCTGTTCAAACATCACACGAAATGAGTTTCTGGAAAAGTTCTAACGTATAGTCATCAAAATTAAAAACTTCTTCGTCACAGTAGACATCCAGTAGCGGTCGACCTAGTTCATTTTTACTTGGAGTAAAAGGGAAATAGGAATTATAAAAGTGAAACTTGAGGGAGGGATGATAAATCCATGTAGGGAATTCAACCCATTTTAGAGAACGAAATGTTTGCAGACTTGTACAAGACCGACAGTTCTTTGACAATTTTCCCTAGTTTGTTCAAAACAAAAAAAGGAAGCAGAAAATATTTGGACGAAAAAGCATCAAACCTCTTCAAAAATATCGCGGGAAAGTCAGCTAAAAGTAAAGTGGAATGCATTTCCAAATCTGTTTAAAACCGCCTGTTCATAGGTGAGGATTAAATAAGAAACGCGAACAATTCTCAAAAACGGTTATACCCACATAATTAATTATCAAAATGAAAACCGTAAAACACTTCGACAACGTTTAAAAAGTTTTCTTTTAATTTAGAGAAACATAACTCTATTAAATTATTTTTAAATGTAATTTAATTCAATCGGTATGCATACTTAAATGAGAATAGACTATAATTAAAAATTAGGTACGAATTAAAGTGTATAAAATTCGTGTCTAGTTTACTTCAAAATTCGAGTAAAGAAATTCTTACCTACAAACAAAACTGATGTCTTTTTAGTTAATTGAAGTTATTAAAGCTAATGGAATTTTTCCATTTAAATGTTAACAAAATATATAATCTCTGTAATAATAATAATAATAATAATAATAATAGAGAAATTATATTCAACCCTGGCCTATAAAGCTGTTGAAATTATATCATCATATAATTACTAGCATTAGCTCGAATACGTAATTATAACTGACTAATATCGGGAAACGATAAAAAAAATTATGTTTAAAAATTAAGTATACCAGAAACTTGCAAGAGTTGTACCCTGCATACAAAAGAAATAAAAACAGATTAACATTAAAACCTAAAATGTAGACTAAAGAAACGAAAATTATATATATGATGATTGAACAGTTACAATTATGATGATATATTAGATTATGCATTAGATATTAGATAACTGTATTTAAAATTTTTTAAAAATGTAGCCCAATAAATTATAATTTAGAAATGTGCTGCCGCATAAGCCAAATAATACAATCAGTGTTTACTAAAAATAATTATAGAACGAAATTATTAAATTGCATTTTGCTAAACCAAATCCTACAGTAGGCTAAATGTCTGACCGTAAAATTCAGGACTACCTACGCGTGTGTGCACATAACCATTCCACATTAATGAGTACCGTATATTAAATATACAGTGAAATGAACTCTAGATTGATTTATAGCTTGAATACAGTGATGTATAACTGAACAGAGAGCTATTATTAATAAAAATAAATTTATTATAGTTTTTTAATTAAATTTAAAGATTTTTTCCTAATCATAGGAATATGAAAACTAATAAATTTAAAAATACCAAAAAAACATTATGATAATTTTTATTAAAATTTTAGAAATAATATATGACTCATTTTCAAATTACAAAGAAATTTTTTAAAAAGGATTTTTCGGATCATATTATACAGCAACTCGTTCTTAAACACAGCTATCGATACAAATTTATCACTGGTTCATACATGCCGCACCTCGCCCGGTGGCAATCAATGAACTTGAACTTGTGCTTCAACTGTCACAATTATACTACTAAAGAGCTTTTTGAAATTTTTACCGGCCTATCAAATTGTTTCGCCGATTATCAAAAATGCTGAGACAGTCATTACATCATTACACATATTATATGTGTAACATCGTATGTTTTCAGGCTTTAATTCTTGAAGATGGGGATTGCTGAATGGAATTGAGGAACAGACAGCGCTAAATGTTTTCTGTTTTCGTTAGAATCATAGTCTTTCCGAATTATCGAATAAAAAGGTATGCGTTTACTGTCAGCCCTACACTAATACGTTTCTAAAATAAACAAAGGCAAAAGTTTAATAGTTTTCGTTTTTATTTCACAAATATTAAATACTATAATAATCAGAATATTAAATAATATTGATGTAAGATAACTAAAAAAAAGGCACAAATTCGTTTTAATCCAAGAGGAGACAACTTAAGAGAGGAATGGAAGCATCAATTAAAAGAGAATGAAAATAAGGATCTGTTTTTAATGAATATTAATTATACACTTGGGCTAAAAAAGAAAAAGTATCAAGAAGAAAAATAAGGAAACTAAAGAGAATGGAGACAACTAACTCCTTTCTTTTTGTGTTCAGCCTCCGGAACCACCGTAAGATATTACTTCGGAGGATGAATGAGGATGATATGGATGAATGTAAATGAAATGTAGTTTTGCACAGTTTAAGGAATGGTTGACCATTCCTGAGATGTGTGGTTAATTAAAACCCAACCACCAAAGAACATCGGAATCCAATATCTAGTATTCAAATCCTTATAAAAGTACCTTACTAGGATTATTATTAGTACCTTACCCTTATAAAGTACCTTTACTAGGATTTGAACTTTAGAACTCTTGACTTAAACAACTAACGCCAAAATTAAGAATCTGCCTGATTACAGGAAAATATATATTACAGCCTACCTTACAAAAAAATTCAGAAATTTTTAATTGTTTTTATCTATTTCTTTTTAAAATGCCACGCCTGACCTGGTTTCGAACCCGGAACCTCCGAACGAAGGACTGAGACACTACCACTCCGCTACGGAAATTGGCAGAAAAATTTAAAATAAAAATAGATAAAAGCACGTATCTGCGCTTATCCTGAACAGGGCTCAATATATTTCCATGCATTACAAAGTATAGAATTGTATTCTATATTTCCATATACTTGAATTTGTTATTCAAGAGACATCGATATTGCTGAGAACTTTTCTCCACATTCATAAACAATATGATTATTATACTTTTAATACTTTTAATAATTTGGGGTAAACTCAGTCCCCTATAGTCTACATACTAGAGAAAGTATTTCACACTCTTTGGATAATATATTTATTACTCGGTACATCTCATCCTGTTTAAATTATTTTATTTTCTGTGATTGCGGTTTTTCATTTTGTTTATTCCCTTTTTTATAAATCTATATTTATACAGATATTTTAAATCTTTTTAGTTTTATTTTTTTGTTACAATAATGTTATTATTTTGTTTCCTAAATTTTCTTTTAATGATAATTTACTCACACTTCTTTTCCTATATGAATATTACTCGTGTATCATGAATTTTTTCTCGCAGTATTATCTGTTACCAGAATGAAGAGAAAACTTAAGAGATTTGAAGAGTAGTTTATTGTGATAACGGTTGGATGAAATGAAAATGAAATATTATTAAATAAAATTTAATGAAGATGATCAGAAAGAAAAGACATCTTGCTTGGGACATATTCTATTTAAAAATTATTTTCAGTAAAGAATTCGAGGTAAAAGTGGAAGAAAGGATAGGAAAAAGAGGAAGGTGTAAAGAAATGTAGAAAGATGCTCATGAAAAATATAAGGGACATTTAGTTGAGTAAGTTAGAAGATAGACACTCTAAAGAACACCTTTACCTTTAATTTCTTTCAATAGAGCAGGAAGATAAGGTGGAAAAAACAGAAATTTAAGTTAAAAAAATCGTTTTTGCACCAATACTTTGTAAATTATTCAGGAGTTTTGTTAAAATAAACGAAAAAAGAGTACAAAGATTAATTACTGTCAGTTTTCTTCATTTTCTCCTTAAGTAAATATTTATAAATTTAGGAATGCTTTTATTCGCTTAACTTTTTAATTCGCTTTATTTTTATACATTTTTATAATATGATTTCTTAAAAATTTCTACTTTTCCGTATAAAAAAACACATACATGCTACCTGACCCAAAACATACTAGTTTTGTTTATTTGTCCACAGAGAGTGAATGAGAAAGAGCGGTACAGTTGCTTTTGCTATATATATACGATAGATTTTGTTTTAACATTATTATACAATACTAGGTGTCATCAGTTTATAACGACAAATAAAATCTTACAATGTTATGTAAAATATATTTATATCCCAAACCGAAATTTCATATTTCGTTCAAAAGTGAATTTATAATTCAATGTTATTATGAATTCAATACGGAGTAAATCACCACCGCTCGATTTATATTTGTTTCTGGATACGGAGACTGACGGAACGATGCTACTCGTAATATATAAACACGCGAAAACCAACAAAAGACATTCTAAATAAACAAAAACAATGTAAATGACACACACTTTTCCATTACGAATAAACAATTTTTCAAAATTCTACACAAAGACCAGCACCACATCCAATAGGATCACAACAAAACACTTCATCGGCAGTTTCTAAAGAAACTAAACGTAGATAAAAAGTACGTCATATACAAGTAAAATTTTTATGATTGCACCTTAAAATAAATGTGCTATAGTAGATTTTCAAAAAACTAAGTCTTACAAACATTGTACCTGATGAATATCAAACTCAAGCTTTTAAAATTATTGACACTTAATTACATAATTCAAAGAATTATTTTCCGATTAGCAGAAGTATAATACAAGTATATCAACAAGTTCAAAATTGTTACTAAAGTGAAGTAAATAAAAACAAAAGAAAGGAAACTTTTAAAAATAATGAAACAAAACTCGTGAAATAGTTTCATAAAAACGTAATTTTAGACTTCTTTCTATTACGATGCTTACACAGAAGATATTTCCATAACTTAATGTTATATTGTAATGTGTACTAATTTTCAAAAGAGCCTTTATCACAAATGCACTTTTAATTACAAATAGAAATAAAATTATCTTCTTTTTATTTAAGGAATGCATTTTTATTTTCATAAGTTATTCGATTATCATACAAAAAGAATGACACGGTAGGTTTATTCATCCGTTAATGATTTCATGACATTTACTAAGCAGTTTTCTATAGCAATATAATATCCACAAGTATTAAATACTAATACAAAAAAGAATAATATATATACACAGTCACAAGTACCGACTAAATGGAATTACTTAGATTTATTTATTGCAATTAAGTAGCTACTTAATACATTTTGTTTCTTTTAAGTTATTAGCCAATAAATAAATAGCTAACATTATACCTGTCACTACTTAAATCTCATGGGAATTTTTTCTAACTTTAAAAAAAAAAAATAAATGATGAAAATACAAATTTGTTAGATTGCATTTAACTGGATCTATTTTTTTTTCAATTGTTTAAATGACCTTTAAGATATTATTTTATTTAATATTAACTTCAATGAACTCAAGTTACTTATACAAATGAAAATTAATCGAACTGGAAAGTGCCTCAAAAAGTATCAAAAAATTTACTAGTTTTCCAAAACTTATATGTTCATAAATTAATAATGAATAATTGTTTACCTAAACCTTCTTTTACAAGGAAATATAACATTTTTGATTATATCTCTAAAATTAAATAATATCTAGTTTTCGAACATGGCACCGTTTGGCATAACTATTATGATTTTAAAACAGCTTACCAAATTCCAATTTGATTTCCTCGGCCGATTTCGGCTATTCTGCCATATTCAAGAGGATAATTATGACTAAGATATATAAAACTATAATCTTACATAATTAAATTATATATATATATATATATATAAAACAATTGATCGTCACTTAGTTAAAATTTTAAGTTAAAAGTTAAAGTTTTAAGTGTGACTAAGTCTGTATTGTAATAGTTTCTCAATTGTTATCAATATTACATTTTACAATAATATTAACAATCATATTACAATAAAAATTGAGAAACTATTACAATACGGACGCAGTCACTTAAAACTTTAACTTTTGAGAATTATAACAAAGTTATATATTTATAATTTAATTATGTAAGATTATAGTTCTATATACGTTAGTCATAATTGTCCTCTAGAAGATGGCAGAATAGCCGAAAGCGGTCGAGGAAATCTAGTTCGTATAACTTTTTATTGTTGGGATATGTGAAACAAAAATTAATATTCTACCACTATCATCAGGTATCTGGTTTACAGTTCTTCCAAATCTGCTGATTTGGAAGAACTGTAAACCAGGATTAAGCTGCAATAACTTCTGTAACAGAAATCTAACAAACGTATTGCAGAAGAATTCAGCTATCATCTTGATGTTATCTGTGCAGTAGATGGAGGGCATATAGAAGATTTATAAATTTGTAAGTGAAATTTTAAATATTTTTGTATAATATAGAATTTGTTTTGTAATTATAATTTGTATTATGAAATATACCAGTTTGAAGTCTCGTCATTCTTATTTATACAGGCTGTATATGTATATGTTAACAAGTTAATGATAGACAATGCAGTTGTCTACCATTAACAATGCAGTGAATAAATACAGTGATAATACGGTTGAATAAATAGTTGTTTTGGTAGTTGTTTCCACACCAACCTTCAGGTACATCAGTTGGTGCATTTTTTTAAAGTGTTATTCACAGTAGGCCTAATGCCCTGTCTTACTCTACAACTACTTGTATATAAGTATATATATGCTTGGAAACAAATGATTTAGTTAAAAAGCAGATTAGTTACTATGGAAATTGTAAAATAAATATATTATCCTAATATTTATTATCTGTTGGATGATAAATGGTTTTCTTGAGTTTTGAACAAAAATACTAATAAAATCATCTTCATAAGCATATATGGAAGATGTACAATTATGGAAATCAACAAAGGAAATTTAAATAATTTTTGTTCCACATTGATTCACTTTGCCCATTTCATCTTCTCCATGTCACCATTTAGAATTCTTCCGGTCTTTCTTTTTTCCTTTTTCATAGTGTCCATGTTTTATATTCACATAAAAATATTCCCCAAAATATAACTGGTCACAAGATGCTTCTTCAAGTCTAGCTCCATCAAAGCATATTTCTATCTTTGTTAAGTGCTTCCTTAGCCATTTTTTTCTTGTTTATATTTTATTTTCAATTTTGCAATATCATAGTTGAAATAGTACCTAATATTTATGCTGTTTTATATTTGTTAAGTTCTCTCTTTTTTATGCAGTATCTACTATTCTCCTTACTTTTGTTATTCTAAGATTCATCTTCATTCTATATTTCTTATCTTCATAGTACTTTCTAATCTTTATAAAAGTCTCACCAATAGTTCTTATTAATCCAACTGCATCCATTGTACACCTTCCCGTCCTGAATCCTTGTTATTCTTCTATACTACGTGCTCCATATTTCTAGCACATTTTCTCTTCAAAGTTCACAGAAAAATCTTTGCTAAATCCAAAATTAAACTAGTTATATTGTGATCACTAATCTTTTTGAGGATTAGAAAAATCATAGTTGTATTAAGGAAGTGTCTGGTCACATCATTTAATTGCTCTTCTATTTCTACAGCTTTTCTATTCTTCATGTCTTTTGCTGTTTGAATAACTTTTAATTTTAGGACTACTGTTTATATTTTATCCTGTTATATTTCAATATAACCATTTGGGGAACGTGATTCCACTTTGTGTTATATTGATAGTTCTATATCAATATTTTAACTATATTTTCTTCTGAGTATAAAATTCTTCCATTTCTATTGGAAATTTCTTTTGTACCTATACATTTCCTTCACTAATCCCAAGCTACTGCTTCTTACTTTTTCTTATATTAGCTCATTCTAAATCAATATCTCATCATTAAACCACAACCATTTCCTGTTTTTATTTTTATTATTCTCCTTAATTCTTCATTCAGTCTTCTGCAGAGACTCTTCTCTTCTCCATCTTTCCTGTTCTTATGTTTTACTTTGATTTCCATGGAAATCAAATCATCTACCTGGTAATCCATAGTTTTTTATTGTTCTTCCCTAATGAAGCTAGCTGTTTGTTCGAATACTGCTTTTATGAAATTTTTAATATTCAGCAAAAATTCATTTGTTTCAACATGACTTCTCTATAATACTTCAATACTTGTGCTAACTTCCCTACTACCCCCTTTCTAACTATTTTTCCTTATTCTGTTTAGTTTTTCATTTGTTTTCTCTAGTGTTAATGCTACCAATAGTATATCATTGTTATTAGTGTTAAATTTCTTATGAAATAAGAAACAAAATCATTCACGTAAAAAAAAAACACAATGATCAGCACGGATTGCAGTAAAATTAGAAAATATAAAAATTAACCCAGAACTAAGGACATTAGACAATAAATATTTCATAATGAATGCTAATTACTTACAAATTTATTAAATAGTATAATATTTTTAAACCAAAAGCATAAAATACCTAAAAGTAGGAAATAAAAAAATTATTTAACTAGAAAATAACATTTTCTAAGGGTGTAACCACACATTTTCTGACTTAATATTGCATCCTCTTCTGTGTATTATGTTGATAACTTTTCTTCAATTTTAAACCAAAACAAACATTAAATAATCATCAACACAATAATCATCACACAATATGTCAAAAAATGCCATCAAATAAATCTGTGAAACAGAATATTATAAAAGGACTCTTGATCCCTGATGACAATAAACAATAAAAGTTTTGCAATAAATGCTAGTTCTTTAAAATGTTTAAAAAAATAATTTTTTGAGAAAAAGAGTATGAAATATATCATTCAAAAGGCTTAATAACAATGAAATAGGTAATTACTAGTAATTTTACCTATTATTACTAGTAATTTAGATTAGTCTAAATAATCCTTTACTTCATTATTTGTTACTTGAATTCAACTCCTTCACATTGTAACATCAAGACCTCATAAAAAATGTTTAAACAAAAAGCATGGAGTGAATCAAATTAAACAATATAAATATTAATCCATATACTGTAAGACAATAAAAATTATAAGGTTTTTACTGGGAAAAGATTTCCAGCTACATCTGTTCAAATAACATAAAACCTTTTTGCTCACCAGCATGAGATTAAATAAATTTTTAGATTCTTTAACAATGAAATGTACCAAAAGAAGTCCTATACATGTACGTTTTATAATTATTTGTTACATGAATTCAACTCCATTTTGTAATTTGATTTACAATTCATATATCAAACAATAATCCTACATGTAATTGGCCATGGGAAAGACACTCTAAATGGAGATCCACTTCAACATAATTGAAGATTTGGCCTTGTCAGTTGCTAATAATAATAACAAAAGAAACTCTGATGAGGAATTGCGGATGTTGAAATTGAAATGGTAGATCTATAGGAATCATAGGGATTTGAGGAGTAAATGCAATTTCTCCTGTCACTGGCTCAGTAAGAATTATAGATTCAATGATATTATTATGCACAGCTCCGATCTGTAGTCTGGTACCATTTCACAGATTGTGAACTTGAAGGTTACTTAACAACGTAATTGGAGAACCAAGTTTTAATTTCAGTGTATGAGTTGAAATCTTGATGGATTGAGAGCATTAAGAAATTCTTGCAGATAATGAACTGCATTGTCGGTATTTAAAACTCTATCAATGATCTATTTATGGAAATTACCATCAAACATTTCAAGAATAATGTTACTTATTTCTTCAGACATTATATTGCTTGGCAAAATTATTGTTCTTTCGCTCAACCAAACATATGACTTATTTGAACAAATATGATTTATTCAACAAATCTAAAATATCAGATAAAATTTAGAAATTAGACCACAGACTGTACTTACAACCTTAGCAGTATTTTGATAGATAGTTATGTAACCATTATCATTTCCTATAGATTTTTAATCTATCTCCTATTTATTTAATCTACTATTTCAATAATTGTATCAAAAATTCAGTCTCCTCCACCATGATGAGCTCTCATGTACATGTGTGCATAAATTGAGTTTTTTGATATTATTCCAAAAATGCGAGACTTTAGACGTGTTTTTATAATATCAGCTCGGGTACTTTTTGGAATTACTGTCAAAGTTTGTCTAAAATCTCACGCAAAAGTGAAGGTTACCCTACCTATAAGTTTATTATTCGATCTAAGATCACATAAAGTTCAATCAATGGGTTGAATATGAGCCCCGT
This sequence comes from Lycorma delicatula, assembly GCF_047948215.1. Lineage (NCBI taxonomy): Eukaryota > Metazoa > Arthropoda > Insecta > Hemiptera > Fulgoridae > Lycorma > Lycorma delicatula. Next base: position 107,386,927 of record NC_134459.1, on the reverse strand, counting down.
AACTCAACGTATATATTCATCCAAAACTATGAATGAGTTTCTTGAAGAGTTTTTCCTAGGGAACTATTTTTGTGAAATAAATACAGATTTTCATTCGCAAAATATATTCAATTGTAATTTGAATGTCGTGTGAATGGTCCACCTCCATGAAGAAGAGTGTCGCAATACCTGATGATGCTATAGCCAATGCCATATCCCCTGTTGATCTTACTTGAGTCAACAAGAGACTGATTAAAAGTAAAAAGGTTTTCCAGTTTCACCAGAAGCATCTACAAAAAAAACTTTGCCTCGACTTTCGGTCACATTATCAATAATAACATTGAATGAATATCTTGATCATCACCTAAATAAAAAAGTTTTTTTTTAAACAGAATTATTTAATTCTTTTGTATCATAAGGAATATACATATTACATTCAATTGGACCAAAAACTCAATCTTTTTGACAAGAAATTCATGATATATTTTTATTATTAGAAACGAAAAACTCTGAAAATAATGCCATATCTATCAAATGACTATTGATCCCCAAATAGTTCATTCTTTATTTCAGGCATCAGGGTTAAAGATAAAAATGATGAATAAATCAGGACAATTTTTCTATATACATATGTCATAGCATCCTGAATTTGTTCAGCGCGTAACGCAGTGATATTGTGAATGTTGAAGGGAGAATAACTTGTTGACCAATGATGACTAGACTGACATTAGGATCACCACCAACTGCATCTCCCAGATATAAGTAATCTTTGGGAGGTAATTTTATCTGATTGTGGCTTATGAAATTCAATCTTTCAGAAATCATTCTGACCATCTTATCAACATTGTATAATCTGTATTACCTTTCTTGTATTTAGTAGGTGAATCGTACTGTTTTCTCTGACAATAAAATAGTAGGCATAAAATTGCACGCAAATAACTGTTTTCACCTGATCAGTATTATTCTGTCAGGCACTGACATAATATTTGTCTTCTTTTATAAGCAACAGAGGGCATTGTAGTGGTCGTAAGAATGATGAAGCTCTCGGAAACACGTTATAATCCACGATGACAACCATGTAACACAATATCATTTGGACCTTTGTCTTCATCCACGAATATTACAACCGCTTCATCAATTGTAGCTCATTATATTATCCCCTGTATGATCACCTAATGGAATCAGGTTGGCATGAATAATTAATTTTATATTAATTCACCACTAGATCTCAACTCCAGATTATATTTGAACCTCTGTATCAAATCATTATTATCTTACAAAACGTTTTGCAATGATTCAATGATTTCAAAGTCGGATTTATATTTCAGATCGGGTAGATATTTCATCAGTTTTAGACAAAGAAATAAATAAATCTGAAAGAATTGGGGAATATTTTCAGATTTAGCAATTTTAACTGCCAATTACGTGATAACTTGGCCTGTTTTTAAAAGTAGGCATGAAATTTGGGTTTCTTTCTCTTATCTCTTTTTCTCTAATTTATATCATTTGAAATAGGGTATTGTACAGTTTAGAATTATATAAGAGTGTTTAGAAGTATAATAAGGGAAATATAATATATTCCTAGATTCAAATTAATGAAATCAGGATATTTTTCAAAGGCTGAATTAGATTCTGAGCCGAACATATACATTGCACTTCAAATCTTTGAGAACGCTCTGGCGAAGTTCACATTGTTTGTGATCATAAATTCTAGTAGCCCTAGAAGTTCCTATCTGTGATCTCGCCAACTTAAGCTTTATGACAATATGAATACTAAATAGAAAGTCAAATCTATGTCAATTATGTGTACGGGTAACCCTAATGGAACATCTGAGTAAGGATATAAAAATTTATTTTACTCGTGTGAGGTTGAGTTCTTGCGGGTCGCCGACAGATTAGACAATGACATTAAATTTAGCAGAACACATAACTTTCTGAAGAAGTCAATATTGATACTGAAATTCAATATTTCTCAAAAAATCAAAACTTTATTAAATATGTAAGTAGTCGCCATTCCCTTTAATTTTATTATCAAACTAATTTGTTTTTACGTATATTGAGGTAATATACAAATTGATCTTTTATAGGAATGAAATTTAATTTAGTACATTACAAAATATCTATCTGAAGCCAATACTCTATATTTTGAAGCCGTACTCTTAAGTCGATAATAACACGGACAATGAGGATACAGACAACGATACTAAATTTAGTAAGAAGTTCTAGATTATTTATTTATACGCTTTTGTTATTTATAATTTATATAATAATGAGTTGGTGAGGTTTTAACTGTAATAAACAAAGGGAGTCATAAGAAAGCTACAGTTAAAATTTCGTAATGATTGGTTCAATAATTTTTGCGGTTGTCATTTCCTATAGACGCCTTTTTCATTTGTTCAACGGGAACAAACGAAAAAGTCGTCTATATAGTGCTGAAATTTGTTTCAAATAACCACTTTGGAGATCATCACGATGGATACAGTCAAGAGTGTCAACCTTTCACTTGGTAGGTCCTGGGTTCGAATCCCGGTCAGTATTGCATTTTTCATATTTTACAAAACTTCAATTTTATATTTCAAACGAACAAAAAATACAATTAAAAATAAAATGTTTAAAGCCAAATAAGTTGTAAAAGAATGGGATGGGCGTAATAAAAATAATTTCAAAGATTATAAAATAAAGCAACTAACCGCTGATCTTTGGGTAAAACAAAACATTATGACAAGAAACGATTGGATGCTACGATGGTTTCCTACATTATATATATATATATCTACACGTAAGAAAAAATTAATTATAAATTAAATGAACAAAGTAAGGTTTTAAATGTTTGCAATAACTAAGTGAAACTTACCATTTTATTATCACAATATTAAATAATAGATGATATAAAAGATATCATGCATCAAGCAGCATTTTGTGTTATACTGATTCTACACAACGAGTAAAAATTCATCGTTACTAACTGAGGAAAGGTAAATTGTACAAACTACCCAGGTAGCATACAAAAAAAAGTTAATTAAAAAGGCCGAGCATCTTTATATATATTCTTTTTTGTTGTAATAGGAATTTTGTCAGGCTGCACCCTGGGAAACTTATTTTAGACAGCCGCTAAATGACGTGCTCCGGAAATCGTGATATGAAACATTTTACTTTATTTATTTAGTTTTTATTCGTTATTCTTCTATCTTTCTAATATATAAAAACTAAATAACTTAAAATAACTCATTTTTATTCAATTCAGACAAAAACATACTAAAAATAAAAAACAACTTTATTTCCTTTACGAAACTCATTAAAAAGTTTTCTCTATAAGGATTAGTAGAATACTGTACCACAAAAAACGTATGATTATAAAATAATGTAGACAGTAGTGCGTGAATAGACATAAAGCTACTTAAGGTTTATGTTAATGTTTGTTCCGAAGTAGATTTGATTAAAATATTAATGTAATACAATGGAGTTTCTTATATTCCGTCAATTTAAAAAAAATGTTAAACTGTAAGGGTAGAGACAATCATTTTTTTTTATAAAACTTATAAATCCCTTATTTTAATAGAAATCGGTAGAAGTCTTCGAAAAACAAAACAATTACTTTTACTGAGATCTTAAATCTTAAAATCTTATGATTAGAGGAATCGTTACAATATAATAATATTAATACAAAAATTGTAGTGAAGATATAAGGAATATATTAAAAGAAAGAGAAGAAGAAATAAGTATAGAGAACGAAAAATAAGTAGCATAAGGTTTTCTGATGGTATAATTTTAACTGATGGCACGTACACGCGTTTTCAAGAATGGTAACAGTTCTAGAGGAAGGAATGAAAGACTATGAAGTGAAAATAAATGTAGGAAAACTAGAGTAATGGAAGAACAAGAATAGAAAAAGTAAAAATTACAGATATTTGGAAATTATGGCGGCAGAGGACTGTAAGAGCATGATGGAAATACGAGGAAGAATAGTTATCACGAAGGAAGCGTTCAGTAAGAACAAATGTAGTAACAGTCTGTACTTAGATTTTAGGAAGAGGTTAACCAAATGTTATACATAAAGTTTCCGGTTGAATGGAAGTGAAGCTTGGATAATGAGGAAGAAGGAAAGAAACTGTATTGATGCTTTTGAGATTTGGTTATGGAGAAGAATGAAGAAAGTAAGATTGATGGATAAAATAGGAACTTAGGAAGAGATGAACTGGATTAAAGAATACTTATGCGGGAAATCCACAAAAGAAAAGGAAACTGGTTGGATTTCTGATTAGAGGAAATGAAATTTTGACGACCGTTTCGGAAATGTCAATAAAAGGAGAAAGGAAGAGAGGAAGAAGAAGAAAATAGATGAGATGAAGATTGAAAACTACGCGGAAGCAAAGGAGAATAGAATTTCGGCGAGGCTTGAGCAAACGCACCTGTGGTAAGACGGATGAATGAATGATGGACTGCATCGAGCATCTTTAGAGCATTGGCCCGCCCAAACGAAAAAGCTACGCAACCGTAGCCTATGTGGGAACGGATTAGAGCTCGATAGAAGCGCAATATGCGTATACAATCGGCTTAGATAAAACTCTCAGCACGTCTAACATTTTTAGACATTTTACCTTCAGCTCCTTCAAATATGTTACCCACGATAATCAATTGTCAAACCACATTCCTACAAATGTAACCTACGTGCATGCCTCAAATGGTTAACCATGTAAGTATAGTTGTCGGTCACATTTTCTTTAAACTGGGAAAAGCAAATGCACTTCGTTTTTTTCGGAGAAAACGTGATTCCAGTAGATTTAAACTACGATTCTAAGCGCATTATTGTGTTTTGAAGCAGCCTCTCGTCTGTAGCTAAAGTTCTACGTGCAACTTAAATAGAAAAATCACCTACAAACAATGAAAATAAAACGGGTTTTTGCATGCACTTTGTTATACTAATTATGACTACGGAAAACAAAGTAACACTTAGGACATTTTCCTGAGGTACACCGTTATGTAGTGTGAAACTTTCAGATACCGTCGTTCCAACTCAAACTCGGAAGGGCCGACTACTGAGAAAACCACTGATAAGTACGAGAAATTACCTTGTATATCCTATTCATTAAATGTATAAGGACTTCTCTCCACCATGTCATATCGTACACCTTTTGCAAATCAAAAAATACAGCAACCAGGCGTTGGGAAATAAAAAGGCGTTTTGAAGAGCAGCTTCCAGGACAACTACGTAATCAGTAGATGATCTACCCTAGCGGAAACCGTATTATACTGGGTCAATTAGGGCGTTTCTCTCAAAGTACCACATTAGATGACGGTTTACCATTCATTCCATCACCTTGAACAAGGTACTGGTCAAGGAAATAGGACGATAACTTATGAAGCATGATTTATCTTTACCAGATTTCAGTATGGGGATCACCAGTGTCCCTGACCAAGATCTGGAACACCTGGTCAGAGAATATTCTATTATAGATACACAAAAGGTGTCGGAGTGCAGTATCTGGGAGGAGTGATAGCACACTGAACCTGATGTAATTTCCAGGAGAAGTGTCAAGAGAATTATGTATTCAAGGCATACCTTAGCTAATTATAAGAGAGTTGTATGTTTAATTCATTTTGCGAGTCTCCAATCACCGGCGGAATACATTCCACCTGCAAATTATATCTCAAAAATTCAGGACAGTACGATGATGCAAGTAAAACTGCCCTACACGAAACACTCGACGGCAAACAGCCCTAGCATTGCAGAAGGCGCAGAGCAATTCAGTCGTCGATCTTCAATTGAAATTATATAAAGCACTACATCGATCCCTTAGTGTAACCTGCAGTCTTCATCCCATCAGGGGAATAGTAGCCCGTCTTGGCTTTCCAGATATTAAAGGGATAATTCATTCGGTGCTATCGAGAATTTCGTGTGTAAACTTGGCCAGTTGGTGAATCGCGCTACCACTCTTGCCATACTGGCCAAAGGAATCCTTGTAACCAATCCAGTCCGCTTTCTGAATCACCCATCTGCGTGACTGTCTCTGAGGCAATTTGGTTAGCTGGCATTTCTCCCGCCACCACCCCATTCGGTCGCCCTAGAGCATAGACCAAATGTACTGTGCCAATAAACGGCTACTGAGCCTCGAAACAGATTTGCGACCTCGTTACCTAATTGCTCCTAATGAGCTCCTATCTTGCGTGAGCGGTTAAGCTGGGCGCCGTACAGCACCCGCCTATGTGTCCCTACCGCTCACTTGTCACATTAAAACTAAATCGGGGAGGCGCACCCCTTGTTACAATTAAAACAATAAAAGTTACAATTTAAAAGACGGCAATTTAAACCGCCACGCCTCGGTCGCTGTTTGCCAGCTAGTGTCTGTCCACCATTTAAGCGCTTGGAGCTTTATTGGCTGATGGCAGCCATTATTTCCAGGAAGGTTTTCCACCGACACGCCACAGGAATCAATAAATCCCCATAAATTTAAACTTAAACTACCGATGACGGTTGAACATCGCAACCTCATCGAGGAACTCCCACACGGTCCGACAATGCGGCTCACGCCACATTGACTCGCCGTTTATGAGCGGCCAGTTTTCCCCCTGACCTCTAAGTTCCAGGGTGGCCCGGTCTCTGGCCCCCCCAAGAGCAGGGCAGTCGAACATTAGGTGTTCGTTCGACTGGACCTCCCCACAGACGCACAACTCATCAGCCGCTAGGCGAAACCTGAACAGATATTGCATCAAATTCACGTGGTTGGAGAGCACTTGGGCACCCGCCGCCCTTAAAAATGAACCTGAGGCATACCATCCCCCCAGATCCTGTATAAATCTATACAGAGATCTTCCCATAGACGTGGTGTGCCATTCATGCTGCCATGCCTCCATCGCGAGGCTCCAAAGCCTCTTCCGCAGGCGGGAAATGGGCAACTGTTCGAAATTTAGACCCGGTGCATTGTGATCACCGTTCCGTTCCGGTTCTAGCCCGGCCCGAAACCGTATCCCAAATACCTCGGTTTCCCGACCTCTTCGCAACTTCCACATGGCTGCTCGAACTTTCACCACTAAATCGATTGGGAGAGCCTTTCCCAATACGGTAGTAGCCTCATAGGAGGTTGTTTTAAAAACACCAGTGCATACAATTAAAGCTCTGCGCTGGGCACTCCTTAAATTTAGAAGCAGTACTCTATTTCTTTCCAACCTATGCGCCCAAACTGGCGCCGCGTATGCGATCATACTCTCGAAGACACCTCGGTACACTAAGTACATTTGGCGACCAGAAAGCCCGTAGTCTTTCCGAGCAATCCTTCTAAGTTTGTGCATCACAGAGACGGCGTCCGCCGCAACTTGTTTAATGTGGTTGCTAAACCACAGGTCCATCCAGCCTTCGGCGGTTGACAAAGCCGCCTGCGCTCTACTTTCCAGCTGTGGTCGTGAATTTCCACGAACTAAAAGGAGACAGTCATCGGCGAAAGCCTGGGCCGTGACTCCTTCTGGGAATGTCAACCCCAGAAATCCATCAAACACCAGGTTCCACAGCAGGGGACCGAGAACGGAACCCTGCGGGCTTCCCCTGGTGACGGATTTTTCCACAACTAGGTGCGCATCTTTAAACAGGGTCGTACGGTTAGACAAATAGTCTCATACCACGGCCTGTATGGCTTCGGGAACATCGCGGCGTTCCAAAGCATAGAGGACAGAACTCCAACACAAAGAAGGAAATGCTGCCTCTATATCAATAAAAATAGCCAAAACATATTTGCAGTCGGCGCTTTCCACCTCGGCAAGAGCATTTAAGATGCAATCCTCGGTGCCAACCCCTTTCATGAAGCCATATTGGCCTCGATTTAGAATACAGCTCATATCGATGCCTTCTTCGAGCCGTTCCACAACCAGCCCTTCCAGCAACTTGCCGAGAACCGGCAAGAGGCTGATGGGCAGATAACTGCCGACCTCACCAGGATCCTTTCCAGGTTCAGGATTACCCTTACCAAAGCCACCTTCCAGCAAGCCGGAAAGCAGCCCCAGTTTAGGCATCCCGTGAACAGTCTGCTCAGTGGCTCTCTTATGACAGGCAATAAATGATGGAAAATATCCGGGTCAAGTTGGTCAATCCCCGGTGCCTTCTTTAATGCCATTCGAGAAACCACTCGGTCTATATCATCGGGTTCCACGGTCCGAACGCCAGGGAATGGTGTTTCACCCGCCCTGACGCCGATTTCCGCTTCACCCTCCGGAGCATCTGGAAACAGAGTATCCAGGAACGCCCGGTAGGTCGCCACGGATGTTAAAGTGTGGTCACGACCACCTAACCCGCATCGAACACTGGACAACACGTGCAATGGCTTTGGCTTGTAACAAGACTTTGCGAGCTGCCAGGGATCGCGTTGCAATTCCCGCATGGAGTCCTTCCAAAACTTGAGTTTGGCTTCCTTGATGGCGTGAACATATTTATTACGGGCACGCCGGAAGGTCCGCAGACGCTCAGCGCGCACGTCGTTGACAGTGATCCCCGTTAGGGGGCAACGCTGGTATCTAGCCCGAGCGGACCTCACTCTTGCGCGCAGCACGCTAAGGTCAGAGGACCACCATTTCTTGCCGGGCCTCCGTCTGCCTTCCACAGACGACCCCCCGGAAAATGGGGTCATGACGGCTCCAGGCACGCTCAGATCAGCGGACTGGCTGCTTGTGACGGGTCCGTCCATTGGCCTAGGTCGCCGTAGGTCCTCGTCGCAGCCAGTCTTGATGGCCCGGCCGATTAGCTCCGCCATCAATTCCACCTCCTCCCTGGACTCCATGCTCCACTGCAATACCTGCAATGCAGCATCGCATACCCGCCTCAGCCTGCGCTGATCCAGGCCCCTTAGGTTATAGCGACCTGGATTTGGTGCCCTTAGACCGCCTCCGTAAGCAATATCATAGGTTATAAGCCTATGATCGCTCACACTGGCCTCGGGCCAGACAGTCCAACTACCTACCCTCCGAAGCAAGTCACCCGTCACCAAGGTGACGTCTATATAACTCTCTCCCAGTTCGCTGGAGAAAGTTGGTGGCTGCTCCGCATCATTAATGAGGTAGAGGTTCCTGGCTTCTGCGAACTGTTCGAGACCAGCACCTCTGGGGTCTGTGAGTGGAGAACCCCAGGCGGTAGACTTGGCGTTAGCATCTAGGGCAACCAACACTCTGGTGCCCGGGAGACTGTCCAGAATCCCGCCCAACTTCGCCAGCAAGTCTTCGATACTCCATCCAAGCTGGAAGTATCCCGACACGAGTACAACATCGAGCGTACCCCTCGTGATTCGCACGACGGTGATCAACCACAATCGCAGAGAGCGGCCGTCCCCCACGAGAATGAATTACTTTCACCCCGTGGAAGCCGACCACCCTATCCGCGACCGTGTACGGCTCCTGGACCAAGAGGACCTCAAGGTTGTACTCCTCAAGGAGCCTCATGGCCTCGCACGTGGCTGCCCGGGAATGATGCAGATTAATCTGCCCCAGGCGTATGCGTTCGAAGTGGAAGATGTCCCCAAGGGCTTCTGACCGTTCAAGCGTTGCCATAAGCTGTGTTGTTAACAGCTCGAGCCCGTGCTATGTCGTACGCCTTACACAGCCTACCCCCTACCCTGTGTCCAGCATTACTGCCTTTCACCTGGCAGCAGGCGGCGCACTTGGGTGGCGTCGACTTGTCAGGGCAGTTGGTTGCCCTGTGCCCCGGAGCGGCACAGTGGCCACACATCTCCTTCTGCGCACGGCATCGGAGAGCGGTGTGCCCAAATCCCTGACATTTGAAACATCGGGCTACCTGAATATGGTCGACAACTCTACAGGCCGTCCACCCAAAAAACAACCTTCCACTGGCCACTAAGACCTGCCGGATCTTTGGCGAGGTCTCGAGTACACAGTGACTTTTCAGGGATTCCTTTCTCCCCAACTGCCGGATCACCTTAGTTTCCCTAAGGGAAGTCCTCGACGGTCATATCCAACATTGGATTTTGACCGTGGATCGCTGTGAGGATTTCAGGCTCCTCCACCCGCGTTGCCCTTGGCATATCATACACCAATATCTGAGGCTTACGCTCGGCTAGCAGCTGAGCCGTCAGCCCGTTCTTTGCAAGAACTTCTGCCTCCAGCAGTTGTTTTGCCTGTCGCTCATTTACGACCTCCAGTACTACACCGTGATCCCTTGTTTTTGTGACCCGGGAAATCTGGAACTTTTCCTTCCTCGGGTCCAGGATCTTCTTCAGGGTTAGCTCCGTCATTGCAGACGAAGCCCCCTGACCATGCTTAATTGGGACCACCTTTACAGTGGCCCGCTTAATTTTGGCCGGCGCCTGTGCTGGCGGCGGCGGACCTACCCGCTTAGGCGCAGGCGCGGCTGTTATTGAAGCGAAGGAGAGAGGCTTCTTTACCTTCTCCGCCACTCTCTTAATAGATTTTTGGATCTCGCCCAAAGCTTCACCCGTTACCGGCTTGAAACTTCGGACTCCTTCCACTACCTGGTCTACCTTGCCGGATAGTCGACTAACGACTGAATCCAGCGCAAGGTTTGCACCCTGGAGGCCTTCACACTTTAACGCCAGCCCGGTCACCATCAACATACACTCGCTCAAATAAGAGTCGACTAGGTGGCGTAATTCCACCGCGACTCTTGATTCCTTCTTAGAGGAGATCTTGGCCCACTCAGCCCTCATCTCCTCAATCCGCCCCACACTTCCAGCCCCCGAGGCCTCCCGCCTTTCGACAGGCTTAACCTCCGGTGCCTTGGGCGCGGGAACGGATGCAGCGTCTCCGCTTACCTCCTTCCCAGACTTCGTAGGGCGCCGCACTTCTGACTTGGCGCCCCCCTCTTTGCCTGGTCCTCGCTGGACGGGCCCGGCTTTCGCCTTCACCGGACAGCTCGGAACCGCGGTTTCGGGCAGGATTTGCTGCAATGCCGCAGCGCTCGGATGCTCCACTGAGGGGCTTCCGTGACCTCCTTACCGGAGGACCGGGGCCTCGGCGGCGACCTGCCGAGTGACCTCCTCGGCAAGAAGGGGTCACCGGAGACCAGGTCCTTGGCCAGACCGACCAAGTCATCCATGCAACCTCCCCCGGATTGCTCCATGGCTATATCTGTCACTACACCAACTGCGTTGCCAGACACTACAAACACAGTTTGCTAGAAGCCTATCACCTGTCACAAGTCCTAAGTGAGCGTCTATACCTCTTATACCTCGACGGACCGTCTGTTCGGCAGCCCAATCGAGGAGTCGAAATAGCACTCCTACCACCGGCTAGGTTGGAGCGGAAAACCGCTTCTCGAACCTGCCAGAGGATCCGAAAAATTTATCTGGCCTCACCAACTACGAAATGGGGACACGTTGTAAACAAAGGAAACGTCTTTATTTAGCCGACAGCAGCACTCCTGCAACACACTACGCCGCCGCTCGGTTAAACTCCTCACAGCAACTCAGGTTGACTAACCGCTGCTGATCGTTGTCAACCCCGACGACGAGAACGTAGAACGCTGTACTTGCAGAATCAAGTTGCAACCGGTTGCTAAGCACAAGTTTTACAGCACGGGGCCAGAGCCCGAGAAGTCTCTGAGGCAAATCATTATTACCGGTTTACAACCGGTAATAGTGATTTGCAGATTACAACCGGTCTATGATCGCTTCCAAAGAAATTTTTGGAAACGCACCAAGTAAGACGTGGAAGTAAGGTTGCTGAACATAATGACAGATCGATGCACGAAATCTGATGATGATAACATAAACGTGTACGATCCATCCTTCAATAAGCAGAGATCTGAGTTTTTCGTCAGTCGATCAACAACTATATTGCCTCGGGGAGAACATGACGAGCCCCAAGAATGGTGATCCACACCTTCACGTTCTCTACCCTAATTTTGACAGTCAGATCTTTCACAGACGTATCCGCGAAAGGAAACATCATCCTAGGGACGGAGGTGAGCCTCCTGCAGATACATTATTAAAGGATTTTCTTCTTTTATTAGGATTTCAATATCCAACAGCGAGAATGGAGACAGAAAAAATTCCATTGAGTAATTTCTGTAGTCATAAAAAAATACTTTTTCTTGTTAGATAAAAACTCTGCTAGCAGTTTACTTATCAAATACTATCCGGTTTTTCTTTTTTCTATTGATAACTTTTAAAAAGTTCTTCGCTTCTTCTGGAATTTCATCGGCCTTCATATCCTTGAAGTGTCCTTGAGATGGTGGAGGGGAGTTCGAATCCTGCGAAGCTGGAGATACCATACCAGGCGATGAGTTTTTGTAGATCCTTCATAGGGATATTCGTAGTTTTCTGCGTTGTTGGTGCAGCGGGAAACCTCTTTTTTGTTGGATTGATTGAAGTGGTTTTCGGTAAACCACTATCGGACTCTCTAGCAGAAGTTACCTTCTAGCCAGAACTTAATGTTGTTATAGCAGCCGTGAGGAACTTTACTTGGTATGAAAATGTTTCTACCAATTTGGTCAGTTCTTTGCAAAATCATTAATAAATTTTAAAAAAAGAAAATATTTAAAACGAGATTTGACGATTGTGACAGATTACGGAAGGCTTTGCTAATATGAAAAAATGTTAGTGCATTTGCAATATCGTAAGGGCTGTTTCCAGGAACACTGGATATAACTGACTAATGATTCTTGAGTAGATAATTTTGTACAACCTAGCTTATTTATTTCTTTTCAGTTCCTTTGCCTTACGATACGGTGTCCTACGGAAAGATAAAAAAAGATAAGTTTATCGAAAACCAACAAAAATTAGATATTTAATAGTGTACTAAGAAAATCACTATATAGTGTACAGTAGCAAGAAAAGATATCTTCAGGCATTAGGCTTAAAAAGTGAAATGTTTAAAATCAAATGCTGGAGCTACAGAGAACTACACCGGAAATGTTGGTTGACGTCAGAAGTAGGTCTGGTTAGGAGTGGAGAGTACATTACTATATCTAAAGATTTCCATTTGCTAGCAGCGATGGTTTGCTGACGGAAACTTCTTCGTACCAAACCATCAACTCCTGTTCAAGAAATATTGCAGCCGTCATTTAAAAGCGCAAATCTTATGAAAAATCATTATGCATAGTTATTTTTGTTAACGGGCGAAAAGAACCTTTACCGGAAAATTTCATAAAAATTGGAAAAGTATTTGGGCGTCACAACATATAAAAAAAACAAATAGTCAAGTTAACCGACACGGGGACCTTCACTTCGCTCGGTCAACAAATTTATAAAAGATTCTTATGACAAAATCTTGTATATAATATTAAATCAACACAGCTATAAGATATTTTTGTTATCATTATTATATTTATTTCGTTCTTTTCCATTCTGAGATTTTAATTTTATTTTTTCATCCTTTCTAAACTCATAGTTTAATCGTAGATAATATTATAGTTACAGATATTTTATGATTTATTATTATTGCTTATGTAATTCTAAATTCTGCACGCTGTAAGTGGAAAACAAAGCATGTCATTATTAATTATATGAACCAACGGTGGTTGAAAGGTAATGCAAAAGTCGCTCACAAAGTATATATCCCTCTCAAACCTTACACTTATTTTTCCACATAATCACCATTTATTATTACACATGTTTCTTAACAATGAACCAGTTTTTTATTCCGTCAATGGGGAATACTGATGGTCTTTCCCTGATACACGGCGTCACTGCGTTCTTCGGTTTATTATTCCGAGGGGGGGGGGGGGGAAATGAATATCCTTAATAATACTCTTTAATTGCAGAAAGATGTGAAAATCGCGTAGCGCCAAATTTGATGGGTATAGAGGGTCTAGAGTAAGTTCAGATTTCAACTTGACAAGAGCCTCAGCGGCTACAAGCGATGTGTCTGGTAGAGCATTATCGTATTGTACAATTATCGGCCCCGTGGATTGTCGAACACGACTCATATATGACTTCTAAAGTATTTTAACACACATATCTACACATCGCACAGAATTTCCGTACAGTCACGTTCACGGGTGGAACATCAGAACACTGTTAAGAAAATTTTTTTTTGCAGAGAGTTGGGTTTTGAATATCTTTGACTGTGGCAAACCATAGTGCCGGTATTCCATGCTCTACCGTTTTTCTTCTGGGTCGTAATGAAACATCCGAGTTGAAAACATGACAACAGAATTCGAACGTGTAGGAAATGACCCCTTTGTTCGTAAATGCTGATACACCGAAGAATATTTAAGAATGTTTATTAGGAACAGAAGAAAGAATAATACGATTTTCTGTCTAATTTTCCTGTGTTTTGCTTCAATAAAAAACTGATTTTTAAAAGTTTTTATATAAGTTTTATTTACATTAATCTTCTCAGAATTAAATTTTCTACAAGTATTATTATTACTAAATATTTCGCATTTATTAGTCATTTAAGAAAACTACAGTATTATAGATCTAAAAATAGATGTTGTTTTTCTGCACCGAATTTTGTGTTTTACGTCGGATATCTTAAAAACTATTGGAGTTATAGTTCTCAGTCCTGTTTTATCCTATTTCCCAGTTCAAATTACATAAGAAGCAACCAACTTTACTTCTTAATTTGGGTCCCACAAATTACAGTAGAGTTTATTTTCAGTAGAACAGCTGAAATCCGGGCAAAATCTTTCGCTAGCCGTAACTCGAAAACAAAGCGTTTCCAGACCTATGTTTATATCATTTTTTTCATTATTTCACTAGTAGAAGAACATGCCCTGAAAGTTTCTCAGTTTCTTTGTGGGACACTTGTGTATATATATATATATATAACAATTTTTTATCTATAAATTTTTGTGTTTATATATATATAAAAATTCCGAAAATCTTTAGGTTAATCAGCATTCTATCAGTAAAAGTCTCTGACATACGAGCATTTAGCATATTAAACAATCCTCTTAATAAAACAGGGATAGCTGATAATTTGGAAGCAATCACTGTTAAATAGGGAGAACGTTTTCTTTCACATGACTTAGTGGCTTTTTTCTAATTTTCCTAAAGTAAATTCAAATCTGCTAAATAAAGCAAGATATAAAGATAATATCATAAATTTAGAAAGAGAAATTTTTCGGAGGAAAAACGATACAAGTACCAATAATGTTTAACAGACACTTATAGGTTTTTAATACAACCGATGTATGGTTTTTAAAAACCTGCATAACGGCTTTTTTTGTATTTATAATGAAGTTTTTTAATTACATAATTCGCAAACAAAATTTTAAGAATAAAAGCAATACGATAAGAATTACTGATATAGGTTAATAAAACGTTTTAATATCAAGAAAAATTCCGGCCTCCGTGGCACTAGAGGTAGCGTCTCGGCCTTTCATCCGGAAGTCCCGGGTTCGAATCCCGGTCAAGTATTGCATTCTCACACGCGCTAAAAATCATTCATCTCATCCTCTGAAGCAATATCTAACGGTGGTCTCGGAGGTTAAAAGAAAAATGAAGAAAAATAGTTAAAGTAATTTTTTTAATCATATTATATAACTCAATTTAGTAATTAATTTTAATAATTATTTTTTTCAATATAATTTTTCTTAATATCCGCTTCGTAAGAATAAGCAAAATCGCCATTTTTACTTATTTTTTTCATTAAAATTAGTAATTTTTCAATTATTCTAAAATTAATTTGTATCGTCAATTTACTTATAATATATTTTATTTTACGTTAAACTACTCGTAATTGCCCAATTAGCTGGATATACCTACATCCCCTAATTCAGTCATATTTTACAGTAATTAAATTTGATAATTTTTTCTGAATGTATTTATAACACCGTTGAATTTAATAAATAGTTTATAAACAAATAATTTTCTTCCGATAATTGCAGATAATAACTTATTCCGTTCCATCTAACGTAGCTTTTTTTTTACTTCCGTCATTTGATTGCTTTAACACACTACATCATGTACAATTGTGTACCAATCACTTTAACTACAGTGTACTCTATATTCTATATCCTCAATTATCAAATTCTTCCTTTACTCTCTACACTTCCTTCTAAAATCAAATTATTCATCAATCTTTTTTTTTTCAAAATATTGTTCACCAGCTACATCTTTCTTTAACAAAATTCAACCATAAAATTATCTTAATTTGTCTTAAAATGCTTTGTTTTGTAGTTTATTAACCCTTTTTTTTTTAACCTCAGGGACCACCGTTAGGTATTACTTCAGAGGATGAGATGAATAACAATTTTTGTAGCGTGTGAAAATGATATGCCTGACCGGGATTCGAACCTGGGACCTCCGGATGAAAAGCCGAGAAGCTACCACTCACACCGGAGAGGTCGGCTAGTTTAATAACCCAACAGATATTTTAAATTCTCCTCTAACTTTACAATCAAGCTTCATTATTTGTTTTTCTTGTCTTTTAGTCAATATTTTGCTGTCATAAATATTTACGCTAGTTGCAATTACATTAAAAATTTCATCCTGATTCATAAATGTATAAATAGATGTAATAATGTATCTGTATAAATATATTTTTTTCTGCACAAAAATAATACAAGTTTCTTCAAGTTTGCTTTTAACATAATCGTTTTTTAGTCCATCCGAAGCAACTTTACTACTTAAATATAACAAAACTCTACTACTTCGGATTTATTGTATCCTTTATTTTATTATTCGGATTTGTTCCTTTATTTTATTTTCATTTACGACCAATTAGTGTTTTCACCAAGCAACAAATTCATATTCTATACACATTAATTACTTTACTGCAACTACACAGCTATAAAAATATTATTAAAATAAATTGAATATGGGATCTTACTAATTTTAACCAAATTAAATAACAAACAGGATGTTAAGATTTTAACCAAAATTAATAGATAAGTATTCTAACCCAGTGTAAATAAAGGGAAATATTCTAAAAAAAATTACATTACCGTTTAGAACCGTAAAATTAATTTTTAATTTTATTATTACTTTTTTTTTTTACTTCTGGTAATAAGGATTGAAGCTGATCCACTAGGCTCTACTAATATTTTTAATATGTTTTACGATATTACATAGATTTTATTTACTTCAAAATAAAATACTGCAGTAGAATAATAATTTTCTCTAAATAAAAACCAGGGATTACACAAAGAGCGAATTTAAAATATTCCGCAATGCGATATAGATTTTTTTATTAAACTAATTTTTATTCGATTTCTGTAAAACCAAAAGGAAAGTAATCTTTTTCGCTCGTTTATATATGTATATACTGTTCATAAGTTCTAGTCTGGTTCGATTTTAACAAATGAGATATTGTTGAATTCCATTTGACATTGCGGGCAATATAGAATAGGTTATACTACGGAAAAATCAATATGATGGATGTATAATATTTAACTAAAAAAAAATGTTTTTTTTTAAACCCCCGAAATATTGGTATCAATTTAATGCTGTTGGCTCTTGGCAGACGGTTTCAAAAATATATATAATAATATATGACAGTTTAATGTATAACAGTATATAGTATTATAATAGTGCTGGTGCTAGTACTGTTTATATATATATATATATATATATATATATATATATATATATATATATATATATATATATTTATATATATAAATATATATATATATATTTATATATATAAACAATTTCCATGTGGGAAACAGTAACTGTCACAATGTAGGACGACTTCAGCCATCAAATAAAAATTCTTGGTAAAAGAATTCCAAAAGTTATAGAAATATTTATATATATATAAATCATAAATAATAATATTATTTATGCAGTTATAGTAATTATTCTCTAAGAAGATCTGGAATCGGCAAGATTTGTATTCTTGCCGATTCCAGATCTTATATTTATTTTATATTTTTATTTTAATTTTAATTTTATATATATATTTTTATATTTAATAATGTTGATTTATGAATATAATAACTAGTATAAAAGGTTCAAAAAAATATCAGTCCAGAAGACCAAAATAAGAAATAGTCAATGTCTAGCTGAACGTAAACAGAAAAATTGATAAAAAAAATTCAACGTTACAAGGTACAGTTTCATAAATAGAGAAAGATGTATAATCAAAAATATATACAATAAAAAATTCTTATCAAGAAACCTGAAAATCAAAAATTATAATGCAGTAAAAAAATCAGAGTTTGTATGCGTGAGTGCTCAAACATGAACATAAATATGAAAAATAAGAAAAAGAAAAAAGAACACTAATTAGAAAAATCCCGGTTTCGTAAAGGATAGAAAACACATTAACTTAGAAGCAACAATAAAATATATCAAAATGAAAAAAAAATAACAGACTCAATGAAAATAAGAAGGTTAATGATCTTTAGTTACCTTGTCAGAATGAGTAGAACAGATTAACTAAGCAAATCTCTGATTTGTTATAAAATAGGAAAACAGAAATAAACCGGATTAATGAAGTTAAAAAATTTCTTAAAACTTAAAAATACAGAAAAGAAATGGATAACAGAAAAAATATTAAGAATAAAGACATCTTTAAAACCAAAATTATAATTTTTCGGGTTGCCAAGAACAAAGAACCAGGAAAGAAAATCCGCAAAAGGAATTATTGGAACAACACAAAGAACATGTAATGAGAAATGAAGAGGAAGAGAGAAAACAGCAAAGCAGAAAAAAAGGAAGTTAGAATGTGGTTCTAAAGAAGTCAAAATCGAAAAGGAAAAAAGTAATATCTATAAATTCTAGAATAATTTTTTTTTGGAGTAGTCGAGTTTTTTTTGTATATTATTTTAAAATTAACCTTAAGAAATCTATTTTCATGGAAAGAAAAATTTAAAAAACCATTTAAATAAATTGAGAAACAAGAAAACGGTCGTTTCGATTGTTTTAAACTGAATAAAGAAACGGTTGTAATTAAGATTATTTGATAGTGAACAATATTTATTAAAAATTATAAAACGGATGTTCCTAACAGTGTTGTTAAAATAGTAATAAAAGATTAAACAAACAACTGTTGTATTTGACAATCTTATATGAAAGTGCAAGTTTAGCTTTAAAACGAGTAATCAATAAAACACGGAAATTCAAATTGCTTGGAAAGTAACCATGAATACTTTAAGAATACGTATTCGCACACAAGAAAAATATTAACTGGAATTTAATATAATACTAATATTAATACAAAAAAATCATAAAATTAAGGTCATAAATAATACAATATTTTTATTTTCACTAATAAATTTGAATAATTCATTTAATCTCAACACTGATTTTAAAACATGTATGCAATATTTCATACTATTAACTACACATAAACGATTTTTATACAGAACCGGTTGATGTACATTTACTACATAATACTATTTATTATAAAGTTGGTACAACCAATTTAAATCCGCATTTATCCATTTTTAATATTATTAAAACATACCATTCTGATAATGAGATAAAAAGAAACATCATCAAATTCAGTATAAACAAGCTCTTTCATCTTTACTTTAGACTAAGAGCGAGTCTAACATTGCAATAGATATTTAGCTTCTTTTTTTAAACGAATTCCAAAGCTTGACAAACTTGTTTCATTCCATCTAATTTCAAATGACTCATTATGTAGTACTTTATGAAACATAAAAAATTCTAAAACTTTTATATTAATTAATGAAGTAAAAGTTAAAGAGCTCACACAATAACTTTCTCGGTTACTAACAATAGTAGTAATATTATATACGTGTATATAAATATGTTATATTAATTAATTATAATACCATATATTTAATTATAAAAATAAATATTCAAGTTATGGAAGAAATATCTTAACTTATAATTCGATATACACGAACTTTTCAAATTAAAAGTAAAGAAAATAAACGAAAGCATCAAATTCTACGTATAAAAATTTATTATAGATACTTATTCCGTTTAATTATTTTTTTTTTAAATAATATTAAATCTTCATAATTTAAATTTAAAGATTTTTAAATCTAAATAAAATATAATATTACATGATTTTTTTTCATAAGTTACATGCAAAATTGAATCGTTTTCTGATATTTTCTTATCCTACCGCTTGCTTAACGCTATCCAGAATTCTTTATTAAGTCCAAGGATTTTTCTATTCAAGAGCAATTTGCAAATCCCGACTTAAGAAATTATTTAAATAAGAATCCAAGTGACCTTTTACTGTATCTCAGTACTGTTTATTTCACAATTTCTTACTTCTTTACTACGATTCATTGAATAATGTTATATAAAATGGTTTTCTGTATCTATGAAGTTATATCTGTAGTTGATATTCTATGTAAAAATTATTAAATATTAGAAAAAAGGCGGGTCTGTGCCCGTCGCGAAAATTTACATGGTATGTTTCATTAAATATGACTTTGTTAAATGTTTTTGCCAATTGTAATTAAATAATGCTCATGCATTTAACGTACTAAACAAAAATTTTTACAACGAATAGCTTTAAAATCCTGAACATTTTTAGCTGATTCTTGAGTTGTGATTTTTTAACACAGCTCTAACCCCAATGTTTTCCTTTTTTATTCCCGAAACACAAATATACGAGTGATTTTAGATAAATCGTTCGTATCAAGAAAAATAAATCGTTTGAACGAACGAATCGTTCAAGAAGTACAAATCGTTCGTGCGCTGCGCGCAGCCGCCCGGGGCACCACCATTGGTCCACTCTGCGCCAACAAAGCTAAAAAATTCTGTTGTGGACACTACATAACTTCCTTGTACGCCTATTAAATTACATATACACATTTTTTTTTTAATGAAAAGTATATATTAACTTTATTTCATCAATAACTTCTGATATTTTTGCATAATTTTTTTTTTGTTATTATAGAATTATTATTATTATTTATCATAAAAACAGTTTTACAATCAGAGGTTAATAATTATTAATAAATAAATATATTTAAATTAAAAAAAAAAGTTATAAAGAAGAAGATGAAGTCTGATTCGAACCGATGTGCCTTCCTATTATAAGATCTAAATACTTCATTAATTAAAATTTCATTTGGCTACAACTCTGGAACCAATGAGGATAAGTACCACTCTTATGATATATCGATAAACATCTCTCAATGATGGCTTATAATTGAACTTAAGAAAAATCCAAAAAAAATGGATTTTGGGCTTTTTTGGACACTTTTGGTTCAGTCGTTTACGATCAAAAGGGAAGGTGCACAACTAGGTGTTACAACAGTCCTAAATGAAAAATTTCAACATTCTACGGCTAATCGTTTTTGAGTTATGCGAGATAAATACGTACGTACGTACATATATACGTACTTACAGAAGTAACGCCGAAACTAGTCAAAATGGATATTTCCGTTGAAAACTGAAAACCGAACTTTTTCGCGATCACAATACTTACTTAACTTCGTACCAGGAAGTAATAAAAATGTGGGCAAATACAACAAACAAACAAACCCACTCACCATCCATTTTTATGGGAAAGAAAATATAAACCAGTGGTGGTTGAAATGTAATAAGATAATCGTTCATAATTTGCAAATGAAGAGATAATCAAATGAAACAAATATGGCATAAAATATATTTTATTTCCCAAAAATCGTACGCTTATATTTCCACGTAATCACCATTTGCAAATGCACATTTCTCTCAATGGTGAACCAATTTTCTCATTTCGTCAGTGGAGGATGCCGACTGTCTTTCCCGAATCGGTGGCCTTACTGCGTATTTCACTTCATCATCTGCGGTGAAATGAATACCCTTACTATTCCTCTTTTATTACAGAAAAAAGTTAAAATCGACAAATGTGGTGAGTATAGAAGGTCCGGAAGAGATTCAAGTTTCAACTTTACAAGAGCCTCGGCTGGAATCCACTTTTCATATACGGTGATACAGTAGGTTCACCATGGATCAGAATAAATGAAAGAATTTTTCTTAATGTTGGATTTGACGGTATGTGTTATTATGATGAAGGATCTGTCAGGATTAATTTGCAGGATAAAATCTTTTGTTTGTTTGAAAATTCCAGCTAATGTCTAATATTAATGGCTGTGAAAGCACTTCTTGGAATTTTTTTGTTCCTTAACATGTTTGATCGATCTTTATCACAAAATCGTAGTAATTTTGCCAGTGCCGTCAATTTTATGGCACTACCATTACTTTAATGTCTAAATATTTATGTTGGCAATGCTTTATGGATTATCTCAAGTAGTTGTTTATACCGATATCACCTCTAGGCTTCAAATGTAAATTAAATATAAATGGAATAAATTCTTTTGTAAATGGAATAAATTAATTAATCGCATTTTTATTTTTGCACGGCAAGGTATAGTAGTAGATATTAGTTTAATTAAATACACCTCGTTATTAGTTAAAAGTATCTAATTATATTTAGTAGATATATTATAAAATTAAGTTGAAGTTACATTCAATAAACTAATAAATGTTATTAGGAAAAAAACACCAGATAATATAAAGCTATCGTAGGTAATTTCAGACTAAATTACGGTTTTAATGATAATAAAATCAAATATACTCGTATTACAGCAATTTTTAATACCGTAAAAAAAAATTAATGATGAACTTGCTATGCAAGTAACTAGTGTTATGTAACTAGTTAATAAAGATTGCAATCGAGTTTTCATGTGAGCAAAATTTTTACTACTCCTTCTTGATTGGAGGTTCACCTTTGACTAACTCAATTATAAGTTCTATTGAAGTTCTCAATACAGTAAAAAAATTTGCCCCCTAAAAAATGGCTAAATTCGATTACGTTAAAATAATTTTAAAAACCTTTCGATTTTTTTTTTACTTAGGTAATTATACCATACTTAGACATATGTAAGTAACCTTTTTACGGTTTAAAAAACGCATGACCACGAATTTCATATTCGGCGGCAACATCAATTTTCCTATTCATTTTATAATCTAATAACTCAATGATACTCCTCCTTTTTCCTGTTTAGCCTCCGGTAACTACCGTTTAGATAATACTTCAGAGGATGAATGAGGATGATATGTATGAGTGTAAATGAAGTGTAGTCTTGTACATTCTCAGTTCGACCGTTCCTGAGATGTGTGGTTAACTCAATGATACTACAATGTGACAACTTACACACAACAATGCAGTGTGTACATTACTAGCGTGGCCATGAATGACACAGGTTCGCCAACTTTAAGGAGAAAAATTTCCCCATCTTTACTTTAGAGATATCCCTCGTATATTAGGTTTACTCATTTTGTAACCAGAGATATTATATAAAAATAAATAAAATATTTATTTATATATATAAAGTGTCAACAAAGTATAGAAACCTTTATATCACTCTGCAACTTAAACAAAATGCTCCTACACGAAAGGATCTATTTTCCGATGAGACCAACTATCACAAGCCTCCATGAGGGGCAACTCAAAACTTTTAAATGGAAAGGTAGAGTTGTGGAAAATTATTTTAAAGGGAGTTGTTAAGTAAAACTTATGAGGTAAAAAAATCGGACTACACAACCCTAATCAGAATGGGCGCCATTTGATGTTTGTCACAGGTAGTTTCAAAAGTGGCCTACAATCCATGTAGTGGTTTCAAACCGAAAAATAGCTTTAAGACAAGAACATTAGCTAAATTTCATTTTTCTTTGTTTAACGGTTGAAAAGTTATTTAAGGGTTGCCATACTTTGTTAACATACTTATTTATTACATTTTTAATTAATGTTAGCGAGGACGATTGTAATTGGTCACCACACATGATAGATTTTTACATTAAGTATAACATAATTATATACGAAAATTTTTCTATTAACTGTCTGATAAATTAGGAATTATTTTAAGCACTTTTAAATATTAATAACTGTAGGTAAATATTAAAATCAAAGGGGTGCGTCGTAAACGTCATTCTCCCACAACTAAGAATTTCTCCAACCACTACAGACTAAACAATTGCCCAGGTCATACTCATTGTTCGACTATCGCAACATATTTCAGTTAATAATATTTATAATTAATTGTTCTTTGTTCTCTTTCCGTTACTGCTTTTCTTTAGCATAGAAGAGAAATTCACATGAAAAATATTAGATTAAAAAAAAATTCTGGTT
This sequence comes from Lycorma delicatula, assembly GCF_047948215.1. Taxonomy (NCBI): domain Eukaryota; kingdom Metazoa; phylum Arthropoda; class Insecta; order Hemiptera; family Fulgoridae; genus Lycorma; species Lycorma delicatula. Next base: position 107,362,993 of record NC_134459.1, on the reverse strand, counting down.
AGTACGAATGTCAAAGTCGATAAAAATGAGAAACAGAAGAGAAAAAAGTTCGCTAATAAGTGCTGTTGTTTATAACAATTGTTAAGAAGATTTATTAAATGAGAAATAAAAAAAAACGAATAAAAAATCAATTATCATAATGCAGTAATTAAAAAGGAAAAGAAGTACTTGTTAAAGAAAAAAGGAAATCGGAAAAAATAATAGAGTTCGACCATGACAATTACACACTTTTTCAGCTGTATCGTCCATCAATTTCTCTTAAAAAACAACGATTGCTTTGACTGGAATAATGGCGTGACAAAGCATGAATATAAAGCGGCAAAGTGGTTGTGGATTTACCGTAACAAACTAAGAAACCTTGTTATCACGAACTAATAGGTCAAGTATCGAACCACAACCGTTCTTATTCTGATCGAGTATTTTATTATAGCTGAAATATCTACCATAGTAATAAAAAAAAATAATAAAACGCATAATGTGATAGCTAAACAAAACAATATAAAATTGTGAGTATAAGTTTATACAAAAATCATAAAAAGTCAATTTCTCGGTAAACGGGATTTACGCTGGTAAATATGACTGTTGTTGCTGACGTGTGATATTCTGTATATGTTATTTTATAATTATTGGATTATTTTCTCAGTTAAATATAATTGAAATGGTCTCATAATAAAAATAATTACAATAAATTATTAAAATATTCCAAAATGTAATTAAAAAAAAAAATTAAAAGAAATAAAAAACAGAAAAAACAAACTTTTTGTGTTTCTCAAATATCGTATTCATTTTCATTAATTATAAAATAAAAATTAAAACTCTTTTGCAAATATTTTCTACTATAACACTTAAAAATTATATTTTAGGCTAATACGCCAGTTTTTCATGCTTATTACCCGTTATTCTTTGCTAAACAACTCTTATTAATTACCATGAATAAAGAAATTCAAATTAAAAATCTCAAAAAAATTTAATTTACGCTAATTTATGGTTTTTGAAAATTATATGTAAATCTAACGCTTAAATTATAGAAAAACTGTAATGGAATGAGTTATTGTACAAAACTTGGTGATGTATTTCTACAAAAAACGAATGTTATAATATTATGAGGGTTAAATTTTTAGTAAATGCATCCTGAAAAATAAATCCTTAAGGTCCTAATTCTTTTCTGAAAAAATGTATCTAAGGGTAAACAGAGATAATTTTAAATATTTTAGGCTAAAAAATATGGCAAAAGATATTAAAATCTGATCTCAGATGATGCATAAACAAAATAAATAACGATAGGTTAATGTGCTTCAATTTTGTATCAATTCCAAAAATATTATGAAATAAAGAAGAATATTCTAGGCGACATACAATTTGGAAGCAAACTTCTATACATAGATTGCAGTTGCGTCTATAGTATGTTGCTAAACCTTCATTATATTGCAAGAAAATACTGTTTTAAACTTTATATTCAAATAAAATTTGAATTTAATTTTTACAAATACATTTACTCATTCCCAAATAAAATAACATATTCATGAAATGTAGAGGTTACTTTACAAGAGAAGCATTATATCTATTGTATTAAAACAATTTGTTTAGATGAAGGGAATTTGTAGGAAAGTAGTTCCGAAACTATCAATTCTTTATCCAATAATTTTTTTCAACAACTTCTATGCCACAGTTTAGCATAGGTAATGAAGCCAGAAAATGGCTTTCATTATAGTTTCTGTTGTGCCTTTAAAGTAATTTTAAAAAATCAAATCTCAGTACATACACTGTAATGATAATCTGTACAATATCGGGAGATTTCAAAAGGACTTCACAACTTTAAAAGCGTATTAAAATTGATTGAGGTAACTTACTGATTCTGTTGAGGTCTCATTTCATAGAAAAACACATAAAATTTGCAAACAACTTTCACTTTTCTTCGTTATGGCTTCCGTTTGTAAAGCGACATATATCCCACCTGAAGTCGATTTCATTCTAGACTGTGGCCAGCAAGTCAGGCATTACTTCTGTAGCTGCGGCGTTAATTCAAAGTCTTAGCTTATATACATACAACTATGGAACCTGTATATAAAAAAAATGAAGAAATAACAATAAAAAATGTTAACCAAAAAAAGAGCACATTCTTAAGAAATACTATAAAAAGAGTACCTCTTTTTACCTAGAGCTTTAGAACGGAATAAAAAAATTACAAAAGTAAAATAAAAATGAAAAGGGTTGCATTACCCTTGTTCTTTCAGTGTTTTCGTTTTAGATAATCCCAATAGAAGCTTCAATCTAGTTAAAAAAAAAAATCTAGACTACTTAAATCTAAAAACGTTTTGTTTGAACAAGTTTAAAATTTTGAATTTGTTAAAAAAATACTTTTAAGAAAGTTCTCAATCATGAGAATATTAAATTTTAACCCCTTCCATAAAAACTTTATTAAGCGGAGGGGATTGGTTTAAGATTCATGCTGCCTTTTTCTTAGTCGAGATAGGTTTTATATAATCAACCTATTAGGCGTTTATTAATAATATCGCCGCTTCACCGACCATCGTACAGAAATAGTAGCGTCTTTAGCCTTTCATCCAGAGATCCCGAGTTCGAATTCCGGTCAGACCTGGCATTTTTCACGTGCTACAAAACTTCCATTTCTTATTCCACGCACAAGATTCGAATTTATGTAGTAAATTAATCATCAATCAAAATAAAAAAATAAAATCGTCGTCCGAACTTGCTTTTAAGTTAAATTATCGCTTAAGAATAACAGCTTTGTTTTTTTAATTCTTTATTCTTTAAAAATATTGGCTGATACTCGTTTTGTATCGTACGGAGTACACGTGATGAAGATTCAATGTATTCGTACGAAAGTCGAATTTTAATGATAAAGTTCAAACCGGAACTTTTTAATCCATAATGTTTAGTAAATAATTTCCCATTAATTAAATAATTGGAGTTTTATTAAAAAAAAATAAAAATAAACAAAATAAATTTTAATAGTTTATTAAAAGCAAAATTAAGTTTATTAAAACATCACATATATCATATTCGAGAATGTTTTCAAGTAACCTAATAATTAAATACCTAGTTATAAATAACAAGAAGAAACTGTCAAAATTATGTACACGAGTATAACTAAATTTGCAACAATGACGGGTTTCATAACCATCAGTAGAAAGTTAGCAAATAATATTCTCAGCTACTAGCTAATTCAGAACTAAATTAAAAAAAAAAAAACCTTTGACGCATGTTAACTATGAATAAGGAATGGTTGGGAATATATATATATATATATATATATATATATATATGCGCATTAAAGGAGGTAAATTACTGACAATCAATTTTATGTAAAAATTTCAGATGCAAAATTTGCTATGCAAATTTTATTTCAAATTATTCACAGGCGTAACTTACAAGATCTTTTATTAAAAAAAATAATAATAATTTTCGACTAATAAGAAGCAATAATTTCTTGAAAAATGAACCAGAATGACCAACAGTACCTTAAACCTCCTTGTTCGATAAAATATATATGTACATTTTTGTAAAATATATTTTCTTTTACAATAATATGAACCATTACAAACCAATTTTTCGGATGTTAATTTTTAATAGCGCAGTAAAAAAATGTCTCTAACTAATAAAGGAACTTATTTTTTTAATTATATATAAATAAAAGATTATCAAAAGAAATTTATCATAGGATTAACAAAATTATTAAAAAATATACAGTGATATGTGATAAATGATTAAAGATATCAAGAAATAATTTTTAAAATTCTAAAATCTGGAAATTTTTAAATTCTAATAAAACAATATCAATTATTAAATATTTTATATTTATGTACGTTCCTTACTTCGTCATTTTACAAGATTTGAAAAAGTTACTACTGTTTTTCATTGTAAGTGACAAATTATGTAATGAAACGAAGAAACATTTGTAGAGATTTTAGTCTAATACATAAGACTGTTATAAATCTAAATTACGAATACGGTACGAAAGAGGTACGGCAAGATGTGCATTTTACTTCACTTTATTATAGAATGAATCGGCAGAAATTCTTCCTTTGAATATCGTATCTGGAGTCATAACAGAAGGTCGTCTATTCATTTTACGTTAGAAACTGATCCCGTTATAACAGATTTTTAGCCAAATCATAAACACTATTCATTGCAGGGATACTGGCAGCATTTTGGAAATTTTTCGGAGAATACTTGATGTGTCTCTTAAAAGGATCCAGAGCGGACATATGCTTTCACGATAGAAACCCTTTTTTCGATCGAATAAGGCATTTTAGAAAAACATAACTACCAAGAATAACCATACTGCACTAAACCAGCCTGAACAGTACAACCGACAACAATAGACGAGATTCACAACAATTCTTAGTGGTGCTTGTAGTAACAGCGTTGTTGGTGACACTCAAATAACTACAGTATGATCCGGCTCGGTTCGGTTTTAAGTTTCTCACTCTGTGAAGACACTAGAGGTTGAATTGTAAGTTACCAATCCGTTGAATGGCATCGCCACTAGTGAGGTTAAGCTTCTATAAACTACAAGGGACAGTAGAAATAACACGGTCCATACTTTGTTCATTCCCGCAAAGGAAAGTACAAAAGTCAAAAAAACCCAAATTATGAACGGTCTTACCAAATTTCCTTGTCCTGCCCTAAAACGGTCTATTTTGTTCAAATGAGCATTATAATTACTTCGTTGGGTCTTCATTTCTTTCATTAGGTGAAAGACAAAAGATCACAAAATCCAGTTGTTAGCCTAGTGATCCTGAGTATAAAGGTACCACTGAAAAACCCAAACCGGATATATTTTTAATTATTTCAGCCGCAATGCTTCAGGAGTATTCAAGAGTAGATAATTTTGAACTGAAAGGATCATCATATTTATACTCTTTCCCATTAATGTGACGAATATTTGTTTCCTTCTGCGATAGGGAGGTGAATTAATCATTAAAAGCCGATGCACAGCAGTTGGAAGCATACAGTTACACACGCAATGCTATTTTGAGTTCTGTACGGACTAAATGCGATTGTAATTGTTCATTGAGATAATGTTGTGCAACTTTGCATACTACACACAATGCTGCCCGTTGATGATGTTAAGCACTGGTAATCCAGTAAGTTTCCTAAATAAATTTAATCTTGCCTATAATTATTTCCAATCAGTTTTTTCAAATTTTTGAAAGATTAACGAGCACATTTCACTAACTATATTTTCATACGTATATATACCCACATTAATACGGAACACGTCCATATCCCATATTTAACGAACACAGAGTTGTGGGCATTCTCAGATTTTCATATTGGTTAAAAAGTAAAGGATTTTTTTTAGCTAGCGTATTACAGGTAAAACTAATTTACAATGGAAACTTACTAAGCAAATACATCAGAAAACAATCGTTAAAAGGTTTTTAAAGTTATAAAAATTTCCAGAAATTTTGGTCTACATCAACTGCATGAAAAAGAAAATAAATGAAACTTTTTATTTTGCTGAATTTTTTCATGAAAAACTTCTCAAAAAAATGTATCTTTCCTCATGAAAATATAAACGCTTATAGCCAGGCTTTATTAATGCAATCGTTTAAAGTGACGGCAACTTAAAATAGTATTAAAGTACTTGATTTTAAAAGAAACAGTCAATAATACAATATTATATAAAATCACAAAAAGATTATTATAGATAAATAAACTAAAGACGCAAGAATAAGAAATTAGCAATAGTGAAAGAAATCTTGATAATAAGAAAACAGATTAATCCGGCAATCAGATTACATATAATGGAATCTGTGTATTTTTCATTTATAAATACGTTAAAAATATTAAAGAAACGAAATTAGTGAAAGGATGACTGGAAATCGAGATAACTATAAGTACTAGTCAGTCTACTATGTGGAATGAATTAAAAAATATATGTCAGTAAAAAGTTTAATCTTTAATTGATACATTTAATAAAAAGATCAATAATTATGAATTATGCAATTAATCTCCTTATTTATCATTTGTTAGATTAACAACATAGCTTTTAAACAGGTAGTAAGTGATTTTCATCTCGGTTGGTCGTTTTTCTCTCAGTATAACAATCATCATCATCATCATCAATGATCAGCTTATGCCTACGTTACATAAAGACGATTACTTCTTCCAATTACTTTACGTTATTCTGGCGTCGGCAAAGGTACCAGTAATAATAATAATAAATGTATAACTATCAGACGGGAAACCAGCAATCCAAGTTTACTATAAAACGTTTTAAAAAGAAATACTTGACTTTGATTTTAATAGGCTGCATTAAACTTCAGACACGAATTAAAAAGTCGACATTATAAGGTTTTTCTTTTTAATAGCGAAACATGCCACACGTCTAGTAAAGCAAAACTCATCCTCTTTATTATTCTATTCCTCTTTTCATAATACTTCTCTTTTTTCAACCAACACACACACACACACACATACAAAATAGTGTTTTTATATTTATTAAATGATTATTAACTTGATTTAACGTAAAAGACAATTATACTGTTTTCATTTGTCCTTTGCTTTATATAAATAAAATAAAACTTATTTTATATCCAATATTTCAGAAAACATAAGGTAAACAACTGAAACTAAAAGAGTTATCAACATCCACCAAAATTTTGGGTAAGGTAAGAGACATCAAATAATTTTTTTAAATATTTTTTTTCTTTTTCAAGTTTTCCGAAGTAAAATCTTTCAAACATATGACGCGGATATGATGTTCTTATTAAATTTTCTTGCAATAAAAAGGAAAAATCAAATTTTTATTAACGTTTTGGTTTATTAAAATAATAATTTAAAAAAAATCAAAACCTAAAAATACGATTCCGCTAAAATTAAAATTCACAGTTACAAAACATTGAACAATTATAAATGTAAAAAATTTAGAAATTAAAGGGGAACACATAAGTATTTTTAGACGAAAATTCTTATATAATTTATTGTAGTTTTTTACAACAAATAGCGTTCTATTATTTTTAATAAAAAAAATAAAATTCAAAAGAAAAATTTAATTTTTACCCTTTCGCCTGTACTCTCTAAAAATATATTAATTTTATCATTATCCCAAATATATTGTAAACCAACATTTTAAGATTAGGAGTAGCTTTTTCAAAACCTCTTTAACAATTTAATAGAACTTTTCAAAGGCGGTCAATTGCTGATAAAAGAATATATATCAAAACTGCCAATGTCCGAACGGTTATGGTGTACTCAATACGAGACAAATCCGACCGATGATAATATAATTCCGAGAATCCAGAGCAGTATTCGCTAGCCTACCGAGCTGGTCTAGTGGTTAACTTGTCAATAATCAGCTGATTTTTAAGTCGAGAGTTTTAAGGTTAAAATCCTACAAAAGGCAGTTACTTTTATACGGATTTGAATACTAGATAATGGATGCCGATGTACTTTGGTAATTGGGTTTCAATTAACCGCCCATCTCAGGAACGGTCGACCTGAGATTTTACAAGACTACACTTTATTTACATTCATACATACCATCCTCATTCATCCTCTAAAGTAATACCTTGCGGTAGTTCCGGAGACTAAACAGAAAAGAGAGAGAGAGAGTAGTATTGGCTACAAAAAACCACATGGTTGAACGGCAGCAGTTAGTCGTTAGACACTATAATTTTCTTTATTTACAGTTGATCAAATAATATAGTTGATATGAAATAGCAACCAGGAACTAGAACTGTCTTGAAATGTAGTTACGTACTGGAATAATCACTAACGTAAAGTTTAATCAAAAAAACTTTGATAGGCAGCCTCGGCCAAATCTTTGAAATTTACGAATCTCTTTTCCCAAGACGAAAAACAAATCAAAGAGGTCTACCAACAGCAATGGGTATCTGGCGTATTTGAAGACAAATAGATGATTTTTATGAGCCATCCGTGACTGTATAGTCAAAACGTTACTTTGCGTAATACCAGCTTTCATTCGACTGGTATAATTTGTCGAATTTACTAGAGCGTATGTCACATTCCTAACTTATCCGGTATGCAGTTTCGGTAGTACACTGCCTACCACACATTTAATTTCGTTGGCCGTGTAAAGAAGTTTGTCTCACACCAACTATGAAATCTTTAGCTAAACTACGAAGCAGTCATGACAGCGGAGCAATCCATGGGTTACTGGACTCATAATTATGTGAATTGATGTGGCGGAGAGAGAAGCGGAATGTTGACATGTTTGAACAGACAATAGCTCCATCGTCATCTCTTCTTCCCAGAGTGACAATAATTTGTGTTGCAATATCAACATTATACACAAAAATCTTCTTTCCATCTCATAATGAAACTAAAATGATTATTATTACATCATTAATATGAATAAATTTCAATGAGGGAGCCTGAAAGAAATATCCAAATCCCGGAAAATCCATAGGAACATTAATATCAGACTGTACAAACTGTGCTGTTGAGTGATGAAATGTAGTGAAGCGAGACAAAACCAAACTGTAGAAAAACTGAACTGCTAAGAAAGAAATATATTACAAAGAATATATTAACCAGTTTGTAAAGGCGGTGTCTGGCAAATTCTAAATAACTGTGAGCTGTAACAGATGTTCGAGAATATTCTTCTGCATGTCTCAAGTTTAAATGCCTTGGATGGACGTGACACAAGTTTTTTTTTTTTTAAATTTGGGACGGTTCTACTAATTCTTCTTTTAGGAAACTTTTTTTATGACTAGCTGAAAACTTTTATGGGCATATTTGAAGGTTATAAAAAAGGACTGTTGTCCTATTATAATATTTTATTTTGGGACAATAATATATTCCTGCTAAATTTCGAAGGGAATATTTTTCTGAATTTTGACCAGTGTAAATTTTTTTGAACGTTAATTTCATTAGATATAAAAATAAAATATCTTTTAAACTAAAATTTCTACTTCGGGCTTAACTTCGAGAGAGTAATACGATAAAATTTTCTGCCCTAAAGTCGGGAATTAAACCAGAAAGCTTCGTTACCTCATATGGTTGCTCTACCAACTGAAATACTATTGTAGAAAAACGACAGCGTCGTTCGCCTGCGAGGGATAAGTCACAGGGAAATTACCTGCCAATTTTAGAACGTATATGATGTGAAAAATGCTGATTTTGTGGGATATTTTTAAATTTACAACTCTTTAAGTCTAAAAAAAAAAAAACCAGTGGATGTACTCAAAGAAATATTATATATAATCCCGTAAAACAAGATTTCGTTCGAAAAATTGTTTACAAAAAAAAAATATAGATCCATTTTGATTTTTAAACAATTATCATTAAAAACTACTGGTAAAATTATATATCTTTAAAAATGTAAAAAAGTAAATGAGAAAAATGTATTAAAATTGGTTAAAAAATAGTAAACACAAACAGATAAATAATATAAATCAATAATATTGATTTTAGTCAGAATTTTAGAAGAATGACAAATAAATAATAAAACTACAAAGGTAACTGTTGTCTTGTAGGCAATCTTCATAGAAAACGTTAAGTTTAATTAAAAACCTCTAAATCGTTTAAATCTCAAATTCTGTTGATCTGTCACCTGTTTGTGACAAGTTAACCATTAGACCAGCCCCGTGGGCTAACAACTCATTAATAACGTTAAATACGTTCTAAAAGTATTTTAAATATGTTATTTTAGGTACGTTGTTTAAATAAAATACTAGTTATTAAATAATATTTGTAAATAAGACTAATTTATTAAATAGGTGTTAAATTTTTCACTTTTAGGGAATTTAGCCCGGTGCAGCAATCATTTTTTATTTATTAATCGATACCGCTAATTAATGATAGAAATATCTGTCGTAGTATGTACTAATGAATCAATTTTATGATTGGTTTTAATCTAATAAAAATTAATTTAAATTATCTTCATTATTTAAGCAGCTATTTCGTTTTAATGCATTTGTTATTAAGATTATTTTATTACAGTTTGGGTTATGCCTACAATTAAATACCAGTTTCAATTTTTTTAAAATTAATTTTAATTAAAATAATATTATTCTATTTATTTTTACTGCTATTATTATTTTATTTATCTTAAAAAGATCATCCATCGTGAGACTTTTTTATATTTTTAATGTTAGATAAAAGAAAATTTATTGTACATTAAAGAAAAATAAAATTTCATCGCAATTCGATAAAAAAGAATGTTAATTAAGTAAATTTCGGTGCTTTTAAATGAAATAGAGAACAAAAAAGAACATAGACTAATGATTTATCCGTGTTGAATAAATGACCGGAATGTTTTCGTTCTTTTATTTTGGAATGTTAGCCTACTCGTCCGTCCGTAAGAAAAAATATAAAGCAAACAAAATACAACCGTTTTATATTTATTTATATTAAGTGGTTATATAGGTGTGATTTTGATTTCTCTAACCTTAACCTTATTAATTTTGGATATTTTATGATTTTTATCAATTTTTTTGTTGCTTTTAATTTGTGTTTTAAGTAGAATATCATTAAACTGGAAATACATACGGTAATTTTAAAATTATATATTCAAAAAATTGAAAATTTGTTTCGTGTAAAGAAATACGCAAATATCCCATTTGAGATAATTTTTTTTTTACAAATATTATACTTCAGATTTTTCATTTATTAAGTCAATTTTTTTTGTTGCAAAACACCGTATTAAATCGAATTTTTATGCTTATTTTGTGTGCCGTTAACTAAATATTTACTTAAATTTGAATAGAATGCAAATTAATGAAACAAATTTCCTGAAGTATTTTAATAACACGATTTACGTTTTTAATAGCCGATTATCAAAGTTTCAAAGCAGATTTTTTAATGTTTTTTTAAAAGCTGAAAAACTGATCTGATTAATCAGGTCTGTCAAATTAAATTTGAAATATAAAATCTGATTTTACGTCGGATAAATATTATGATTGATTTTCATTCTATAAATTAATTTTTTTTTCCAAGTAAACACGCAAGAGTGGTTTATTTTTTAGAGTTGAATATTTTAGTTTAAAAAACAAACTTAAAAAATAACATTTTGTGTTATTAAGCTTTCAAAGTTCAAATTTCCTACAGAACAATCAATATCAGTTTATTAACAATCTGTTTAAAATTTTGGAAAGATTACTTTTACTGTACAAGAAAAGGTATCCTCGATCCAACATTTTTTTTTTAACCTCCAGGACCACTGTTTGGTATTGCTTCAGAGAATGATATGAATGACAATTTTTTAGCATGTAAAAATGCCATGCCTGACCGAGATTCGAACCCGGGACCTCTGTATGAAAGGCCGAGACCGCTACCAATCGCGCTAGGGAGGGCAGCTCCATCCAACAGTTTGGCTTTAAATCACAATACTTTATACTAGCGGTATTGTGACCTGATAAATAACACTGATAAACAAACAAAAAAGTTTTTAATTTTTATCTAAGTGTAATACCATTTCTTGAATTGCTTTTTTGTGTGAATTACAGATATGTAAATACAATCTTTCTATCACCCTTAGTTTTAAATAAATTATGCTTAAAAAAAAATTAAGGTGAAAATATAGTAAAAATCAATCAAATTTATAATTTTTCACGGCCATGCCTGTGTTAGAATGATTTCTTTGATACTTTTCTTTTATAAATAGCCAGAGGCAGAAGGAGACATATATGTAAGATAAAAAAAATCGTCTGACAGTCTGTAAATAGATTTTTTAAATGTTATATAATTTACAAATAAATAGCTTTTTGAAGATGAACTAACTACGCTGACATGATGAATAAAATTATTATCAAAAAGGTGATAAGTTGTACAGAATAAAACCTTTAACAAATCATAAAAAATAAATCAAACATAAACATTTTAAATAAGTAATTTAGTTAATAATATAAAAAAAAAAAAACAATAACGCTTAACAAAATAACCAATATTGAGACATCGCGAATTTTAATAACGATCTTTTTTTATCTTGCATATATGCCTCCCTCACCTTTCATTTTATCCATCAGATTTAATGTTAGATATCGTTTTAGAATAACATTAACGGAGTCTATTGAAGTAAAATAAATAATTTTTTAATTATGAAAATTATTAACTGATAAAAATTTCTTTATATTAAAATGTAAATTGCAAAATGAGAAATTAAAAACTGTAGTATTTTGCTAATAAATTTCCATTCATTAATAAAACATTTAGTACGTGTTGTTAAGTAAATTCTACGGAAAGCATTTTTTGTATGAAATGTGAAAAAAATAGCAAAATATTTTTTTAAAATGACCACAATCACTAGTACCTTAAGAAATACATTACTAAAAATTAATGTAACAGTAAAAAACAACGTTTGGAAAGTTATCGATAACTGTATTGAAGCACCAACGAATATTTTAACACAATCGCCATACCACGAAATAGTTCATTGCTTTATAACTCTTATATAAGCAATTTTTCTCTTTAGAGATATTTAAAGTAACTTCTGAGATTCTCATAAATTTTATCGGCCATCTCACACAAATGGAGATTAATCAAGTTTAATTCCATCTTGACCCAACAATGATCTCGTATTTAGCATTTTATAATCATATAAGGAGATTACTCCGAACATCTTTTACAAGTAATTCTATTTATTGGTAATATACTGATATAAATTAGTTGAAAAATTTAATTCAAATAACGACATTCAGAACGCACTTTCACAGTGTGCATCAGTATAGTTGTATCTAAGTATATCGAAAATGCTTCTAAATGAAAATAATCATTGAAGAAATTATAAAGAAAAATTAATAATTAAAAAACAAAAAATAATAATAATAAATATATTATAATGATAAATAAATTATTAATTTTAGTCTAATAGGCCATTAACTATAGTTTAATTTAAAATAAAGGAAAATTCATTAACAATAATTCATAACTAAATAAATTATAAAGTGGAATAACCAGGTATGACGAGATATAATAGCCCGTATTAAGTAAATAAATACGAGTAAGTTGTTGATAAAAATATAATAAATTAACATCCACATATATAAAAAGTTATGAGAAATGTTATAATAAATTAATTAAAACGTAAGTAAATAATAATAATGACAATTATTTTTCATATTAAATTGACTAACTGGATATACATTTTTACACCGGAAACTAATTGCAGCATTATTCATGGTGTTTATTTCGATCTTTAAAAATCTTCCATTAATTCTTATAAATACATATGCATGAAAATTGTTTAGATGCTGCTAAAGAATTAAACATAAATATGCTAAAAAAAATTTACCACTACTAACCTTAAAATTATGAATACGCATACGTTTATTATAATCAAAATATTTTTAAATTAACGAAAGGAAATTAACTTTTACTGAAAAGTGTCACTTTTTTAGCAGAGTGTGCCATGCATCGCTTTTTACTTCCTTGTACGAAGTAATGGAAGTATTGTAATCGCGAAAAATTTCGGTTTTCAGATTTCAACGGAAATATCCATTTTGACTACCTCTGAATCCATTTTGACTAGTTTCGGGCTTTACGTCTGAACGTACGTACATCTTGGATAACTCAAAAACGATTAGCTATAGTATGTTGAAATTTTGTATTTAGTACTGTTATAACATCTAGTTGTTATATTATCTTTTGATTGCAATCGACTGAACAAAAGTGTCCAAAAAAGCCCAAAATCTAAAAGAATTTGGATTTTGGACTTTTTCTTAAGTGCAGTGAAAAGCCCTCATTGAGAGCCTATCAACGATATATCATAAGTGGTACTTATTTTCATTAGTTTCAGAGCTACAGCCAAATAAAATTTTAATTAATAAAATATTTGGATCTTACAGGAGAAGGCACATCGGTTCAAATGTGACTTCATCTCATTTTTTTTAACTTTTTTTTTAAATTTAAATATATTGATTTATTAACACTTATTAACCTCTGATTGTAAAACTTTTTTACGATAAATAATTCAACAATAAAGATAAAAAATATATGAAAAAGATATTAGAAGTTATTAATGAAATAGAATTTTATGTACTTTTCATTTTAAAAAATGTGTATATGTAATTTAATTGGTGTACAAGGAAGTCATGTGGTGTTTACATCAGATTTTTAATATTGTACTTGTAATATTTTTATTTAATTTCAATAAAATATGAAGTTCTCAACTAGATCTGTAATTTTTTGTAGATAAATTTGGATAATTTAGATAAATTTTTATATTTCTGAATTAAATGTTAAATGTTTCCATACATGTTAAATTTAATGTAAATTGAGAATTTATTGACATGAAAGATTATATCGCCTAAATAAAAAAATTTGGAAATATCTTAATTTTTTTATTTTCAAAGTTACTTTGTACTGATTTTAATATTTTAATGATATATTGCTTCATACCATTTACTGTGTTAAAAGTATTTTTCCTCAAAAATTAAAGAAAATTAGTTTGATAGATTACGGTAAACAAATAATAAGTATCTCTTCATTCTAATGAACCTTAGCTCTCGTTTGATAGTAAACTCTTTCATTTTTTTCTCTGTATTCTTTCTCCTATTTGTATCAAGACGCAAGTTTTTTACCTTTGTTTTTCTTGCGAAAAACTTGTATAGCAACATTTTTGTAGATCTACGATATTTTAAATAAAACTACAATGAAATATAAAAGAAAAACTTAAAAACTACTCTAAAAAATAAAGAATAATACTATTTCAATTATTCTTTCAGATAAAATAAAAAAACTACTAAAATATAAAAAAAATAAATCTAAAACACAAAACAACTAAAGTACAAACTAACTAAAAACAACTAAAATACAAAACAATGGCCCCAGTTGCCTACGGTTTGACATAAGAAAAGTCACTAGATCATCTGAAGAGCTCTTTAGATTGATCAAACTTTCATACGAATCAAAATAAAAACTATTTTAATACTTATTTATTAAATCAATTTATAATAATAATCTAGTAAATATGTATAATATAATAAATCAACCTACAAAAAATAAAATTCAATTAACAAAAAAAATCTGATGTGGACCCCACATGACTTCCTTGTACGCTTATTAAATTACATATATTCTTTCATATATTTATATTTTTTATTTCATTTTTTTTTTCATATTTTTTTTTTGTTATTATTGAATTATTATTTATTGTAATAAGTTTTACAAGTAGAGGTTAATAATTATTAATAGATCAATAATATATTTAATTAAAAAAAAAATAAATGAAGTCTGATTCGAACCGATGTGCCTTCGCCTGTAAGTCCAAATATTTCATTAATTAAAATCTCATTTGGCTGTACCTCTGAAACTAATGAAAATAAGTACCTTTTATAAATATCGTTGAAAACCTCTCAGTAAGAAGTTATTACTGCAGTTAAAAAAAGTCCAAAATCCAATTTTTGGGGATTTTGGGCTTTTTTGGACACTTTTGGCCCAGTCGATTGCATTCAAAAAAGGAGCTGCACAACTAGATGTTACAACAGTCCTAAATCCAAAATTTCAACATTCTACGGTTAATCGTTTTCGAGTTGTTTGAGATACAGACATATGTACACATACGTACATACGAACGTTCACACACCACGCGCGCGCAGGTACGTACGTACACACACATGTACGTACTTACACATACGTACGTACAGACGTCACGCTGAAACTACTCAAAATGGATTCAGGGATGGTCGAAATGGATATTTCCGTTGAAATCAGAAAATCGAAATTTTTCGCGATTACAATACTTCTTTTACTTCATACAAGGAAGTAAAAATTAAACATAAGAGACACTATTATTAATTAACATTTTATTTTCACCAAACAATGAATCAGCTAACAATTTATCTATAACTTACATTTACTAATCAAAACTTTATTCATATAATTCGTAAACAAAATCCCGATGAAAAAAGTTCGTAATTTTTTTCTTTCTTTATTAAAGACTAGATGGGAAGGGATTGCTTTCAAGCCAGGCATAGGGCCGTCAATCTAGAGGCTCCACCCTCTGGACTGAATCCTAGAATCCTCATTCTTGTGAAAATAATACTGATAAATAATAATTAAGGCCTGTTCAATTTATAAAAACTATCAGTGTGTTGCAATTTCTTAAGAACAACAATTTGGTCAGCGCAAAACTCAAAAGTTACTGAAATATGCGAGTTTTACAAGAGTCCGCTTCCATCTTAAAAACAGTAGTTGTAGCTGATTATCCGTACGAAACTATTTCGCACGATTCTTAGTGTTTCCCGACAAACATCACGAGGAGGTAACCGTACTTCGTTTCTCATATTTAATTCAATTTTTTTATTTTTTATTTTATATTTTTTTTATCTTTTTTTTTTATTCCTTTTATGGAACAGTTGTGAATAACATAATTTAAAGAACAAACTTTGCATACAATATTTACAACTTTTCTCACTGGAAGGCATATATACAGATTGTTCCCACAGAGACTCCGAGCAAGCCACGTACAGTCGCTCTTGCGAGAAACCTTGACTAACCAAGAGCAGACCAGCTACTTGTAGCTGAAGTCGATTTGACGAACGATTTGGCATAGTAAAGTTGAATATCGGGAAAGAACATAATTCGGTTGTTACCACAAACCATTAAAACGACCACCATCTTGGAACGGTGAAATATTTCGCGAAGGCAACAAAACTTATGTCTTATGTTCTTTTCAGGTATAATACCTATGTTCAAGCCACATTTCAGCTCGATTGGTTGAATAGCTTTGCGTGAAAGATTAACAGACTAACAGAAACCACTAGATCAGATTATATAAACTGTATAAATATATCAAATAGATGACGTTATATACATACAAGAAAATTCAGTAAATTATCTAATGGCAATAAGATATTAATTTAATTTTTAAATTATAATAAATTTAACTGTAAACTTACAAAATTAAGATACTAATGCATAAAGGATCTTTAAAAAATCCTATAGTAATTTTCAAAATAGAATTATTATTATATTTTACAAACATAGATGGTATTTTATATAAAGTAGAGATTGTATTAATTAAATTAACATGGCAGTAAAAAATTAAATATGAAAATAAATAATTATGCAAAAGATAAATTAATATAATAAAAATCTCTTCTCGGCATGATAAGTGTTAATATGTTTAATAACGTAACAAAAAAAAATTTACCATCTTACTCTGTTTTAATTGAAATTTGTATTTTTTTTACGAAGTAATATATTATACTATCAATTAATTACATCTAATAGGTTTTACAATATTATTTAAGTCAGATAAAACTTCTACCAATTATTATTTGAATTAAATTTGTCTGAAATTAATTAATTATTGAGCCCTGAATAAAACACAAAGGTATTCATTAAAAAAATTATATATCAATTGTTACCGTAACGTTAATTAATAAGTATAATTAAACGGCATACGTAAAAGTAATTGATAACGATATAAATTCACGTACATAGTAATAAAATACATAAATACGAAAATTAAAAATACATAAAATACGAAAATTAATAATCTCTATCAGTTACTCATATATACGTATTGCAAAAAAAGGAAATATATAATTTTTTTCTTCTTTTATTAATTATTAACTCAAAGGTTGCGGTATTTTATATTTATTTATATTATAAAATAATAAATGTTGTTAAGAGTATTCTGGAATAAAAAAAGGAAAAAAAAACGGGAAATTTTAACAAAGTGTATGTAACACATTGACATATGCGTTACACAGATATTCTTTATTCCAGGTTATTTAAGTTAACGAATGTAGCCGTTACGATGCGATGAGGCGGGGCAACGGTGATTTGCGAATGAAGTGCAACAGAAGGAGGGTGTGGGAGCCTCACGACCTGAGGCGTGATCTTCTACAGGGAGTAGAAAGCTGTTCCGGCCCGGGGTCAGCGTCTCTAGTGAATTTTGAACCGATATCTCCTTCTGTAAAGAAATAAATCAGATCGATTGATTGTTTTCAATGTATTGTATAGCTTTTATAATAGCTTTTATAGCTTTTATAATTTTTTATAATAGCTTTTCATCTGTAAATGATAATTTAGTTCTAAAAATTATTTTCACAATTTTATTTCACGATTCGGTAGTTCTTGTAACGGTTATTTAAGAAGAGAAATAATCAGTAAAAACGTTATTTTCTTGCAACATTTTATTGTATAAAACATTAAATGTGCATAATTAATATAAATGTAAACAAACATTATACTCCTTATAACCAGAAAAACGATTTGACAAGTAGGGATTTAGATAGAATAATTGGTTTTACTGAATAACTGTTACCATGGAGATATTGCGGCCGTTGGGAAAGTTTTCGATCTGATACAATGTTCTAGTATGACCCAATAACTGACATTTATCATAATCCTTTAGATAGCGTGTTGTATAGCTTTAAACGCTTAAGTTTAATTGCTTATTTGTGGAGGCCAAGTAATCAAAGAAATCTTGACATTTTAAAAAAAAATGGATAAATTTTAAGTTCTAGTTGTTATAAAGTAGTCTTTTTTAATAAGTTTAACCCCGATATAAAAAAAAAATCCATTTTAAAAGATTCTTCCCCTTTTTTCGGCGTTAAAAGTGAACTGTTGAATTTAAATGGGGTGACATATCTATTCAAGTTGATGAACACTTGGGACGCCAAAAGCCACTACGTCACAAAAATCCCCGATGCCATATTAAATGATCGCTGACTGAAAGTATGCAAGCTTGTTGATATCACAAGCATCTCGACAAAGCTTCTTTTTTTCTGAAGGGTGGAAAACGCTTTCGCATTATCATTGCCCGAAACAAACATATTTTAACGAAAAAAAACAAAAAACTAAAAAATAATTATAATTTAAAAAAAAACGACTAAAACATAAAACAAATAGCAAAAAAAAAAATATCACTAAAAACTTTATATTAATATCACTAAAAACTTACAACTAATATCACAGTCAGAATCTTAAAAATAAAATTTATTTATTTAAAAAAAAGAATAAAACAAAAACAAAAAATATAGAAAATTTAAAAACACATAAATGAAATTTAACTAAGTCCGTGATGGGAGTAAAGGGCCCCTTCACGGATAACAAAAATTAAAGTTTTAAGTTTCAAACTACAATAAATAAAATAAAATATTAAAAAAAAACTTTTGCTCAAGAATAAAAAACACAAATAGAGGGTCATTCACGGGAACCGGATGTTTTTAAAATAATCATAAAAAATTGAATATTTACTTTAAAAAAGTTTTATTGGTAATTAAACACTTGTTAAATCAAAGCATTTGTTACTTACTCATGAACAAAAAATTGTGTCCAGCAGGTGATGTCCATTTTGGGTAATACATTGTTGTAGCCTTTCACGGTAACTGGCCTCAATTCTTTGCAGCATATATACATCAATCTGGGTGACGTGATGACGAATTGCGATCTTTAGGTCCTCCAATTTACGCGGTTTATCGCCGTACACACGCGATTTCAGAAACCCCCGCAGAAAAAAATCACAACTATTCAAGTCGGGGGACCGAGGGGGCCAAGGAATGTCGCCAAATCTGGAAACGATCCGTCCCGGAAACAAGTTACGGAGAACAGCCATCGTTGCCCTCGCTGTGTGCGCTGTAGCTCCATCCTGCTGGAATAACACATTTTGATAATTGATTCCCCGGTTTCGTAACTCAGGGATGAAAAACGTTTTCAACATCGCAATGTAACGATCGGCTGTTACAGTTACGGCAGCCTCATTTTCTTCAAAAAAATATGGTCCAATAACACCGACCTTTCCTATTGCACACCAGACAGTCAATTTTTTGGGCTATGAAGTGGTCTGTCGTAAAGCTGATGCGGGTTTCTTTCTGCCCGATACCGGCAATTCTGTTTGTTGACGAAGCCATTCACGACGGCTATCTTGTAAGGATGGAAATGCAGGTCTGTATGCAGAATTCGTCTTACCGTACTTGTGCTCATTTGAAGCGCTGCTGAATGTCTCTGAATAGAGCGGCGTGGGCTTCTGACAATGGCTTCCCTTACTCGCTTCCCATACTCCGGATGTTTTCCGGAGTGCTAGCAGTTCGTCGGGGACCCGGTGGTTTTTTCTTCAATATTGAACCGCTTGTTCGAAGGTTGTTTACCCGTCGCAATATTGTGTTACGAGAAGGGACACTTGCATTACGATGGATATTAAACTGACGGCGGAAATCTCGCTGAACAGCAGTTACGGATTCGTCACTTCGCACAAAACTGTCATACGCGTACAGGCGTTGGTCTAGCGTCCACGGCTCCATCTCAACGACTAAAATGTAAATGCTATGAACAAAGGAAACGTCAGACCTCAGCCACGTGCCCCTCTCACCACGAACGCCCGAGTACAACCCACTTTACCGGATGTAAAAACATCCGGTTCCCGTGAATGACTCTGTATAAGAACATAGTAAATATTAGATTTTATGAAAAATATTTATACTCCACAGGAATAACAGCACCTGATCCAACCTTCTCTTATCATTGCCTACGATTCGACGGATGTTTCTGGGCAATTTAAATTTACAATGCACAGTATAATATACACAATCCACACGGATGTGGTGCACAGTCAAGCGGCAGTTGCAACTTACACATAATGGTGAGTTTTCTGCCGACATGAGATACCAGTGAGTGATTCTAGTATGTCCTAACCGCAATCGGCAGAGAACCACTTCCTCTCAACGAATTTTTCTACACGAAAAGTTCCATGGCAACACAGTTTCTTTGATATGCCGGAGTTTATTATCCACTGTAGCAGCCTAGTCACCTTGCCACTTTGTCCGAAGGGTGAGTTTACACAATAAAATCGTATGTTGTAACAAGAGTGATGAAGGACAGTTGACTGCATGCGTCTTTAGCAGAGAAATCTCCACATTCATTTTCTGGAATTCCCACGTGGCTACTAGGGAACCAACAGAAATTTACTCGGATATTGTAATTGTTTAATTCAGCGATTGCGTTACAGATATCGAGGACGACAGGATGTCTAGGATACATATATTCTAAAGCTTGGACTGCACTACACGAGTAGCTACAAATAAGGATATGACGATACTTGGGGTTGATAATATTCAAAGCCTTATTGATAGCATATAGTTCAGCAGAAAAGACACTTGTAGTACTAGGTAGGACAAATATAAATTTGAAGGAAGCCTCCTTCCTGATTGTTTTGAAGAACTATAAACCTTATATTTTTATACACTGGATGGGATGCATTACCATTTACAGTAACTTCGATAAAGTTTTTTTCCTCATCGGACAACGCCGAGTTAAATCTTTTCACGTGACAACTTTTGGTGTTTTTTTCAGATGGACCACCAACCATCATATGATTATTTTATGAGCTAGTAATTTTGGTCCCAGGAGTACCGACGATATAACGGATCACTCCAGCAGAGCGCACGCGTACTGAAGTTAGAGCTAAATACAACTGGGTTCGTCCAGATGCCCGGAGGACAATGTTCGAGACTACTACGTAAAGCCATTCACCCATCGGAACGATAGTGCCTTTCCACCTTGGTAACGGTTACGTTTCGTAAGATGTTGCAACACCACCGAGTAAAAACGTAAGAAGAAACAGTGTAGGATGTATTGTGTAGTTGTGTAAACGTACATGTTGTAATTTATTTAGTATTCTTGGTGTAGTGTATGTGTCTTGTGTTTTTGAACTCAAGTGAACTAGAAGAAACATAGATTTACTACTATACGCAAAGAGACCAAACGCCAAACGTGGTTGGGAGCTAGTGAAAGTGTGTTAAAGAACACAAAAACGGTTCATTCTGCAAAAACGTAATCCCTACGTTTTTTTTTTTTGGAATTCTCGTAGTATCGTGATCATAGACTACCTATAAAAAGGAAGAACCATCGTCGTAGAATGTTACGCTTCTCTTCTGAACCGATTGATAGATGATATTCCGGCTAATCGTCCACATCTGGCCAAAAAGAAAATCCTCTTTCACTACGATAATGTGACTTGCACACGAATCTCGGGTTTTTGTTGCAAAACTCCATGACTTCCACATGCTTCCCATGTTGAAGCACCTTGGCATGCTTGCCAAGGTGCTTCCACATGCGCGGCATTGGGCGGATTTGGCTCTTAGCAATTACTTCCTCTTCCCAAACCTAAATAAATACCTCGGTGGACGAAGATTTACTTCCAAATGATGAGCTCAAAGCTTATACAATCGCTTATTTTACAGAGTTGGACAAATCAAATTATACTAAGGATATTAAAAAAATTGAATGTCGTTAGCCTAAATGTATCGAATTGCAAGGTGAGTACGCGGAAAAAAATTCTGAAAATCTTGTGTTTTCTTTGTCAGACTCCCCAACGGTCGTCAAACACTTTTCCAGTTTACCGTTTTGGTAAGTTTCTATAACAAATAATACTCAAAAAAATTCACATTTGATGATCCGACTTGCTCAAGGTACAATGTTTAGTAGTAATAATAGAAGTAAATGAAATAAACAATTAAAATTCATGTTTTTATAAAATATTCGAATAAAATATCGAATCACGCTGTGCTCAGCAAAACATTATTTATGGTACAAAGAATTTTATACCGTTAGATAGCGCCTGCTGTTAAATAATGGCATTTAAAAATCTCTGTCAAATATTAACAACATTAATGTTTCAAATAAACACCAGCGTTTAAAACTATTCATCTAAATATATTATTATTTTATTATAAAAAGGAAAGCAAATAACGATAAACATTATTTTAAATCGTAAGCCATCAAGATTATACATTATTTAGTTTCCTTTGTTTTGTTAAAGTCAGTGAAAGCAATAGCAAACGTTTAGTTACATTTAAGATGTAAAATATAAAGAAATCTTCGTTTATGAGTCTGAATTATCATGGTAGTAAAAATTATCTAGTATAGATAAACAGAAGTTTCTATTTTTATTGACATAACACTAAACATTTGTTCGTTCTCCTGCCAGAAGTATCAAATATTATTTTTATTAATTCATGGATCTAAGCGATCATTTAGTTTTATGTAAACAACGTTAAATAAATAAAAACATAAATAACTCGTAAAAATTAATTCAATTTATTTTTGGAGTTTATCATAATGATAATCATATTTAAAACTCCTATGATGAAAATTAATATTTGTAAAACAATAGCAGAATCCCAGAAAATCTAGACAAACGTAAATAGAAAATACTATAGTTTATTTTTATTAAAAATCCTTTGTAATGAATAATAGAAATAACTCAATCACTTTCTAGTAAAGAACTTTTCCTCTACATTTTTCTAAAAACTGAACTGTGCTGCAGACTCGTAAAATACTATCCAAAAAATAAAATAATTGTAAGTTCTATAACGACACGCTTATTTAATAGTATAAACCTCCAAATCTTCACGGTAAAATTTTGCTAAGTACTGTAAAAAGTATCTACACACAGATATTTAAACAGTCATCGGTCAACTTAAATTTAAACATCAACATCCACAAATGCATGATATTCAAGATTGCACTAACCAGACATATTAGGCTGAAAGTTTGAAATAGAGTCACCAGTTTCTTTCCCCTCTAAATCCAGGTATTGATATGTAATACTGCACTGCATTAATCATTTTATTAATAAATTCATTTATGTTTATAATTAGGAAAAAAGCGGTCCTACGGCCCACCGAGAAAATGTTGCATGGTTACTTTCATTACATTTGATTTTGTTAAATGTTTTTGCAAATTGTAATTAAATAACGTTCATGAATTTAGCGTACTAACAACAAAATCATTAACAACGAAAATCGTCTAAATCCTAAACATTTTTAGCTGTTTCTTGAGATGTGATTTTTTTACACAGTTCTAAACCCGATGTATTCCTTTTTTATTCCCAAAACATAAATATAATTTTAGATAAATCGTTCGTATCAAGTATAAATCGTTCGAACGAATGAATCTTCGTGTGCAGCGCGCAGCCGCCCGGCACACCACCATTGTCCGCTCTGCGCCAATAGCAGCTAAAATAGAAATGTGAACACATACAACACACAAACAAACTCATGTATCATCCTTTTTTTACGGGAAAGATTTACAACTTATACGACAAATTTAGTAGTTACTTTTTTAACTGTTATTTTTAATTCATTATTGTAAATAATATTTTTTTTTTTTAAATTTCATTTACCATTTAATCCACTTTTTTTTATGTATGGTAAAAAAATGTTCCACATTTAAACATAATTAAGTATTTTAATGTATAAGCTTTAACAAGTACTAATCACATGACAGTAGTTTGTACTAACTACGTATCTAATACGACTACAAAAATAAAAATCAAAGTATAATAAATAAAAAATTAACTAAAAGAAAATTTTACAATAATTGCTTATTGAAAAATATCATTTAAGGCCTACTTTTTCTTTGAACTCATATTTATTTATTTATTAATTTAAAAAGTAATATAAAAACATAATAGAAAAATTCTTTTAGTACGCCGGGTGGCGGAGATAGATTTCACCTTTGGTAAGCAGGGGATAAAAAAGATTTCCACCTTGAAGTTAAAAAAAACCTTAAATTTACTCAATACGACAACGGTTGCATGTGAAAAAAGCTTCACATGTTTAGCATATGACAAGCCCCATCATTTTACAATTTTTTCCACCCATTGGCTCTCCAAAGAATAGTAGGAACGAATTCGATCTTTTACTTAATAAGAAAGTCACAGCGATATTTTGTTTTTTTTCTTTTTACTTTTGGTCATCCCTTGCCGTAAGGGCTGGCCATATCAAAAATTGTATCAGTCAAATGTTTTAGGTAACGTTTAGAGGACTAACGACCACTTTAAACTGATTCGATACTGTGCCTATTAAGGGAAGTATGATTTTTTTTGTCTTCAAACCGCATTTCTCCCCCCCCCCGGGTTGGTGATATCAAAAAACTTAAGATAGGTTTTAAGCCCTTATCCAGTAGGAACTTTAAACAAATTCGATACATTACTTAATAAGAAAGTTATAGCGATATTTTTTTTCGAATAAGCCCCCCTGATGGGTTTAATGGGTCCAATTTTGCCCATTAACGAAATCGACCGACATTTTGGGTCGTGATATTTTATATAACAATTTAAAGTGATTGGCGCAAATTACGGCAGTTATCGTAAAATATATATATATAACTGTACATATAAACTTTTGAGCTAACGGTGGTTTTGGGGTCTGGGGGATGTGAAACGCGAAGATATGTCGAAATTTTCCGGAAGTCGATACATGGTAGTCATTACAATAGGTAGATTTCACAAGAAAGCTACCTAAAATTACTTATTCTGGAATTTATCATAATTTTATATCAAAAATTAAATGGATAATATAATGAAAAATCATGTGTATACTCGTATGTGCATGAGAAAAAAAAGAAAGAATACATTAGAGAGAAAGAAACTGATATTATAGACCTCCAAGACAGGTGAGGTGTGGGTTTATGCACTGATCGGAAGGGGGTCCGCAGTGTGGGAGATCGATTGATGGATTTACCGACGAAACCGCGGGGGTCTACAGCGTCATAACATGCCATCACTAACTTACATTATTTTACTCACAAACAACGTGCAACACATTAAATACTTATACTGTTATAATATTAACTCATTTCAAAAAAGAATTTAATAAAAATAGTAAATAAATATTAAACTTTTATTCTAATTATCAAATTTAGTTCATGTAATCATAAAAAACACCTCTTAGAGCTGAACGTTAAAGAAATGATATTAAAATAGATGCGGTACCCTCTAAAATTAACACATATAACCCTGAGAATAAATATAAGATAAAAAGCATTTAGGATTATCTAATTTCCAAGAAAATGTAATCAAAACAATAGAACCATGCTCATACCTTATAAATTCAGAAGTCATAAAACTATAAGGTAACAAATTTAAACAGTTTGAAACTAGATTTGAAATTGTAACAGTAAAGTTTTTACCAGCCATACTAATAGAAAATACAAGTATTTTCAACTTATTTGGGTTTGTTTTTGTAATCTATCAAAAACAGACTAAAAAACCATCATTTGGTCTTATTGTAAATAATAACTAAACATATACTTACAAAAATAAATGACATACTATCAAATAATGATTTACTGAAACAACTTTCTGGAAACATCTGTCATAAGCTAACCAGAATAGAGGTTTTCATGAAAATAAAAATAAAAGAAAAAGAGTCTGATATTACTCGGAATAATAACTATATTTTTCTTTTTATTTAAGAATACAAACTGATCGTAAAAATATCTTTTCTTTCTTTTCTTTTTCCTGTTTACCTCCGGGAATTACCGTTCAGGTATTACTTCAGAGGATAAATGAGGATGATATGTATGAGTGTACATGAAGTATAATCTTGTACAGTCTCAGTTCGACCATTCCTGAGATGTGTGGTTAATTGAAATCCAACCACCAAAGAACACCGGTATCCACGATCTAGTATTCAAATCCGTACAAAAATAACTGACGTTACTAGGACTTGAACGCTGGAACTCTCGAATTCCAAATCAGCTGATTTGGGAAGACGCATTCACCACTAGACCAACCCGGTGGGTTGATCGTAAATTCATAGAATGCGCAAACACAACGTAACAAAAAAATATGCTTTAGAAAAAAATCCTTACAGAAACTGATCAAAGCCGAACGATGCAAAACAAACAAAAATATTTAAATACACTTACAAAAGAAGCTATGCTGAGTTCAAAGATCTTTAACAAATGATAAAATAATTGCTCCGGTAGAAATATGAATAAACCATTTATCATTTTGCTGCTCGCCAAACAGTTAGAGGAGAAAATATTTACTTTACGAAGCTTTTTTTTATATTTTAAAGAGGTGGAGGAACCCCATTTACGGGCGCCTAAGCAGTGCCGGCCTCGCTAACAAGTTCCGCCAGTTATAACCAAGGGCGAATGTATACCTGCGCACTACCGACTAAATTTCCCATTCTGGCTTCTTCCCTTCCTGATACTGCTTATAAAACATTTCATCAGGAAGGGAGAATCGTCCGCATACGCAGTTATAACAAACCAAAAGGATGTCACACACCACACAAACAAACCACTGGAATCAACACATACATCACATCAAATATACGCACTGACAACAACATCGCACAAGAACTACGCAGAAAACAGGACAAAGCTTCAAACATACACAACACCCACGCGATAAACACCCACACAGCAGTCAAGACAGAAATCTCAAATAGTCACATCACTCACCAGTGGCCACCATCAGACGCACGAGCAGAGTGTCCCCGGCTTTATCGCACCCAGGCGACCCCCACACGTACGGAGGACCCCTAGGCACTCAGCTGAGAACCTATCCGCCCCTGCGCCATTCCCCTCTGCGGGACTCCTCATATAAATGTAACTTCCTCATGACCGTCCTGACGAAACTTTCCACAGTGCCTCACCTATTATATTCATAAGTGTGTCTCACTTTATGAAGCTTATTATCATGGCTTTGTTTTAGAAGGAAAATAAATTCATGCATGTAATTATGACTTATTTGCTGTTGGCCGAGGCAAAATCGTTAATTAAGAGATTCGAAATCTATCTTCGGAGGATTGTAATCCGAGTGGACGCCCATTACCTGGATGAGGTTCTGAAATATTCCTTTTTTTGGATTGGGTCAACCCGTCTAGTAGATCGTCTTTCTCCATTCGTTGATCCCTCTATATCCGGTTTCGGTTCCTGGGTCTGGATCGTGGCCCAGGAACTTTAGTCCATACTGAAGATGCGAGGTTCTGTAAAACGCTGTGTTGTGGGTACCTTTGTAAACTGGGTAAGACCAACTCTATATATGAAATTATCGAAGGCTACATATCATTTCTATTGACCACAATAAACCCCAAGACTGAGGGATGTTTGATTACTAATCTAGTAAAGAGATCTATTAATCTAGTACAGTGATTCTCAACATTTTTATCACCATGATCCTCAAAAAGTAAAAACAAAAAGTATATATATAATGAATATTTCGCATGCATATCGAAATATGCGTCATATTTCGGTTTATCGGCATGCAGATTAAGGCACAATCACTTCCTCGTCAGTCAAAGAAGAAGAGATAACACGTAATAAGAGTAAGATGTAGGATATCGAAGATCAACCCACAGAGGTATTACCTGGAGAGACTGGGGTTAAAACAAATGTTCCAAAATAAATTAATTGTGTTAATACAACCAGGTTGCCAATTGAAAATTGTCACGCTTATGTTAATTCTTTATCTTCTTTTTTTCCCAGTAAAGTATACTGCGATCATCTCTTCCAGTATTTGTAGTTCTACTCTCTGGATACCATCAGTGCCAGACATTTGAAATTATATCCTGCGTTTATACAGCATATATATTCTTTTTTTGGGCGCGCGCGCGCGATTTTTTTTAATGTTTGATCTTTTTCCAACAATCAACGTCCTACTTGATGAATTTCAAACGAATTTAATTTTCCGATTTAGAAAAAAAATTAAACACGGTTCGCCATAAACATATGCTGCTACAGATTTATAAAATATTAAAAAACACATAATCACACGATTATTTCTATAAGCAGATAAAAAAAAAACTTAAGAATAATAGTAGCCAGAAAAATACGTCACTTTTCTTATGAAAAATGCATTCTTAAGATATATAAACATAACAAATTACTAAGAAGAAAATTTTCAGTCCTTTGTATCTGAACCTCTGTGACCGAGTCTTCTAATGATTTTGTAAAAAAACTTCGTTTTTATAACAATTTTATCTATTAAACAATAAACAAATAAAAATAGTTCAATTTTAGTGTAAAGTTCACAATTTTTTTAAAATGAATTATCCGGAAAAATATTTTTGTTTCTACGAAACTTTAATACCTTGACTTTTAAAACGTTATTATAGGTCCATTTAATTAGCAGGTGGGTAAAGTACAACGCTCAGTAAAATATTCTTGGTATTTAATTTATTATATTCCTTCACAACCCTCTGCACCCAATTAACTTGAGAACGATGACAAAGCGAGCTGAACTCGCCAACAAGTAAAATAAATAAAAAATAATAAAAAAAAAAAAAAAAACATAAAAAAGGGATAATATTTATATAAAAACAACCAAGTCACATGATCATTAAAATATTTTCCTTAACTCATTCTATTTTAAATTACGTAAAAACCAGACGCAGGAGAGTTAACCATTCAATGTCCCTGTTATAGTTGCTGTTACTTTTAAAGTCTCTATATAAATTATTACATAGTCACATAATTATATTTAGCACTGGAAACAGCAAAAAAAGGAACAAATATATATATCATATTAAACAAGATACGTTTTGTACTAAGCTTCCGACAAATTAAACAAATAGGATAATTAAATACAAGGTATCGTAATTATAAAACATTATCATCTATAAAAAAATCAACCATTGGTTGAATAATAACTTCTATGAGATCGTTGATTAAATTATATGATTATACTTTATATCTTTGCGGATGAGTTTGAAGCTTGATAATTAGCATTGTAATCTTAAAAAAAATAATAATCCTCAGAGATTTCATTTCATTTCTCACAAAAAAACCATAGATTAATAAATTTTTAAATAAGAGAAAAATCTTTAAAAAATCTGATGTGGACATCACATGACTTCCTTGTACACCTATGAAATTACATATGCATAGTTTTTTAAAGTGAAAAGTACATAAAATTTTATTTCATTGATATTGAATATTATTTATCGTAATTGTTTTATAGAGGTTAATGATTATTAATAAATCAATATATTTAAATTTTAAAAAAACGTTAGAAAAAAGGAGGCCTTCTCCTTGTAAGATCAAAATATTTCATTAATTAAAATTTTATTTGGGTATAACTCTGGAATCAATGAAAATAAGTACTACTTATGACAAATCGTTAAAAAGCTCTCAATGAGGCTTCTTACTGCAGTTGAAAAAGAGTTCAAAATCCAAATTTTTTTGGATTATGGACTTCTTTGGGCACTTTTGATCTAGTCGATTGCAATCGAAAGGGGAAAAAATATAAGAATAGTAGCCAGAAAAATACGTCACTTTTCTTATGAAAAATGCATAAAAAAGTCCTAAATCCAAAATTTCAAAATCCTACGGCTAATCGTTTTTGAGTCATGCGAGATACAACATACGTACGTAAGACGTCAGGCCGAAACTAGTCAAAATGGTTTCAGGGATGGTCAAAATGGGTATTTCCGTTGAAATCTGAAAACCGAAATTTTTCGCGATCACAAAACTTTACTTCGTACAAGGAAGTAAAAATTAGTCTAAAAATGTCTTAATTGCACTATAGGACAATTATATCTGCCGATCGATTGCTCTCGGTTCCTTATTTATTAATTTTTATTATAAATATTTTTTTTTGTTTTCTTGGCTACACTGGATTTACAGAAATGTGATATCTAATTCATTAATGATTAATCTTTTAGAACCTGTGATATCAGAATGAATAATTATGTCTATCGACTTTCAATAATTAATAAATTCAAACACAGATTCCAATGGTTCTATCTTAAGAGTCATGGCAAAGGGAACTTTTAAGATGATGTATGCAATACATCTGAAATTCAAATGAAAGTACTTGTCAGCTGAAAGCTGTAAGAAGTTAAAAATAATGGAATGAATCGTTGCACTAACAGTTGAATGTATTTATTTTAATAATGTTTTACCAAAGCTTTCATTGAAGTAGTTACTGTTACTAACCAGACTAAATAAGTTAGCAAGACAACCGACTTAAATTTACTGCTGTCAAAGTTGACTTTTTTGTAATAAAAATAGTAATATTTTATAGTACAGCATGCAATTCTATACCTCGTCTGTCTCCTTCATTTTTTAAAGCTATACACGCGCTTTGTTAAAAATTATGCTTTTCCTCGTATTTGAACCTTTCTTTTCCTGTTTAGCCTCCGGAATTACCTGTGATATAGTACTTCAGAGAATGAATGAGGATGATATGTACGATTGTAAATGAAGTGTAGTCTTGTTCAGTCTCAGTTCGACCATTACTGAGATGTGTGGTTAATTGAAACCCAATCACCAAAGAACACCGGTATCCACGATCTAGTATCCTCGTATTTGAACCTGAACAGATGCAGTAACATATATTACTTAAAAAAGATTTAAAACAGTTACGATTATAAACTAAAGTTTTAAAGATATTCCTAATAAGTAGATAGGTAACTGAATAGCTACCATTATTATCAAAGATAAAGAAAATGCATCGTCGAATAAAATAGGGGACCGACACTGAATAGATTTACAGAAATTAAAAATGTTTTAAACGTTTTTCGGTTACTTTTTCTTAGATAAGCGCTCTTATGAATTATCTTGTATAAACTTTAATTAAGATTAAAAGATATACGTTTAATAAATTTTAATTCTTGCTACTGATCTTTCTAGACATAAATTATCTTATACTATTTAATATGTACCTGGACGGTCAGTCCAGGCGGAAATTTCGGGTTGTAAAGATTATTATGTACGTTCAACTTTTTTTTTCTCAAGATTTTTGTTTAGCTTCATACGTATGAAAAAATTAGTTTGCAGTTCGTTTCGTTGTACACACTGATCTATTTTTGTACTTTTAAATCATTTTTTACCATCTACTGAGGATTTTTAGTAATCGAATTATGCATCCATATACAGATTTTATGAGCTATTTTGATGATATTTCATTTCACAAAGATAATTTAGTTGAATTGAGTTGAGTTTATTTGAGTTCAATTAAGGTGAGTTGAGTTCATTTGAGTTGAGTTGAGTTAGGTACAACTCACTTGTACCAGGTATGGCGTGGTGTCAGAAATGGGCAAATCTAAATAAGGAACTCTCAAAAGAGCTGAACCGGTGGGCCGACCTGTCATGCCGGACGTACAGCCGGTAGGTGGGGAGGCCCATTAGAGTCAAAAGACACTCCCCTGAGTGGCGTAATACCAACAAGTCGGTCCGGCCCAGGGGAGTTGAGAGGAAAAAAAAAGGTACAACTGAGTCGAGCAAAATTGTACGCAAAATTACAATTTATTAGTCAGTCTTATCCATTCTCGTACCGATTATTACTAAGATAATGCCTTTATTTGAACATCAACAAATAAAGAACAGTGCTTTCTGTTACAAATACATGTAACTTCATCCTTAACTAAATATCAAGAAACCAGATCCTCAAGTATCAGATATTTAAAAAATATGTTTTATTAAATTCCTTAAAAAAATTTCCTCAAGGTTTTTTTTTGGTGAATTTTAAGACTTATTCCTCATTAGGTGGACCGATTTCAATGATTTTAACTCCCTTGTACGAAGTAAAAGAAGAATTGTGATCGCGAGAAATCTCGGTTTTCAGATTTCAACG
This sequence comes from Lycorma delicatula, assembly GCF_047948215.1. Taxonomy (NCBI): domain Eukaryota; kingdom Metazoa; phylum Arthropoda; class Insecta; order Hemiptera; family Fulgoridae; genus Lycorma; species Lycorma delicatula. The sequence continues at coordinate 107,330,736 of NC_134459.1, read as the reverse complement.
GAAATCCATTTTGAGCGTTGCTGAATCCATTTTGACTAGCTTCGGCGTGACGTCTGTACGTACGTACGTATGTATCTCGCATAATTCAAAAACGATTAGCCGGAGAATGTTGAAATTTTTGATTTAGGACTGTTTTAACACCTAGTTGTGCACCTTCCCTTTTCATTGCAATCTATTGGACCAAAAGTGTCTAAAAAAAGCCCAAAATCCAAAATATTTGGATTTTTTACTTTCTCTTAACGGCAGTAATAATCCCTCATTGAGAGCTTTTCAATGATTTATCAATGAAAATTTATTTTCAATAGCTCCAGAGTTATAGCCAAATAAAACTTTAATAAAATATTTGGATCTTACAATGGGAAAGCACATCGATTCGAATTCGACTTCCTTTCCTTTTTTTAACCTTTCTTTTTTAATTTAAATATATTGATTTATTAATAATTATTAATCTCTGTAAAACGTTTTTACAATAAATAATAATTCAATACTAACAATAAAAAAAATACGAAAAAAAATCAGAAGTTTTTAGTGAAATAAAATTTTATGTACTTTTCATTTTAGAAAGTTGTGTATATGTAATTTAATAGGCGTACAAGGAAATCATGTGGTGTCCACATCAGACTTTTTTATACTGTATAGGATATTCCAATAATGTTCCCAAAAAAAAACTACTACCAAGTAACGCAAATAAATGAAAAGCTTTTTGACGCAATTTAAAATGCCAACAAAGATTTTTTGAAAACATTAAATATTTTTTGTCAATACAATTTATTCAACCGACTAACTTAGGGTAAATTTAATACATTTCACGGTATTCCAGGTACATTTATCAGATGTTTGAAAGTAGTCTACTAAATTAATATTCTATTTTTCCTTCTCTTCTTTTATCAAGAAGCAAGCTTCTTGCCTGTTCGCTTCTTGCAAATAATTTTTCCATACGAACAGCTTTTTTTACGTCGTTTTTGTACAAAATGTTGTACAAGATTTTTAAAAAAACCGCATTAAACAGTAAAAAATTAAAACATATTTTTCAATTTCTTTTTAAATTTCGAATTTTTGAAACGTTCACCAAATTAATGGTAAGCAGATTGTTGGTAGCTCTTTTTAATTTGGCGCCGACTCAAAATATTTTTAACTTTTATTGAAAAAGTATTATTTTTCTCACATTAGCAAATGTGCAAAAAGACCTATGTTTTAGGCCCTTTCATTATAAAAAATTATTAATTATTTATTATGAATGTCTCTCAACAAAAATAAAATTATTAAATCCCGTTCATTAGACGTTGAAGGCACTTACATTTATTTTACTAATCTATAAACCGCTCTTTAAAATTTTTTGAATTAAAACTACGTGTTTTAAACAACATAAATTTTTCTATTGAGGCGACAGCTAATAAGGAAACTGAACCGCTGCGTTTTGTTATAAAACAAAATAAACTTTAATTTTTAACCACTTTACAAGTCATATTTATTTATGTGCAATTTGATAAACATTTAAGTTAAAGAAGAAAAAATTCTGGAAGATTTTTTATACTACTTTTAAAACAACAAAGAAGATCTAAAAAAAAGATCAGCAAATTTTTCAGCAAAGAATGTCCACGGAACGCACTAATTGGGTTCAAGTGAGTTTCTGATAACAACTCCTTAATTAACACTGGTTACAGTCTAAGTGTACTTCACTATCCTACATCTTTTCTTTGATTCAATCCAACCCATAAACATAAGTACAAACAAACGATTCGAAGAAAAAATTCGGTGGGAACTTTGCCAGCAGTAAAAGAGACAGACATTAATCGAAACAATCGACCCTGATTTTAAACAAACTCCCTTATTATTCGATAATCAAATTTCAGTAAATTTATACGAATTTGTTTTATTTTTAATAAAAGTTTTTAAATAATAATTATTCTTAACCTTAAAAAAATTAATTAAAGATCTTTGACCCGCTGTTCAATTCACATTTATAAAAAAATATTTCTAGGGACAGTATTATTAAAATTGGAGATTTGTTTATAAATACTAGTAATTGAAAATTTATTACGCTCTCTTCATTAATATCTTAGTTTTTACTTCCTTTTACGAATTAAATGAAGTATTGTGATCACGAAAAATTTTGGTTTCAGATTTCAATGGAAATATCCATTTTGACCATCTCTGAATCCATTTTGACTAATTTTAGCGTGACGTCTGTACGTACGTATGTATCTCGAATAACTAAAAAACGATTAGACATACGATGCTGAAATTTTGGATTTAGGATTATTATAACATCTAGTTGTGCACCTCCCCTTTCGATTGCAATCAACCGGAACAAAAGTGTCTAAAAAAGGCCAAAATCAAAAAAATTGAATTTTTGGCTTTTTTTTAACTACAGTAATAAGCACTCTTTGAGAGATTTTAAACGATACATCATAGGTACTTATTTCCATTGCTTCCAGAGTTATAGCTCTGGAAAAAATAAAATAAAATTTTAATTAATGAAATATTTTGATCTTACAAGGGGAAGGCACATCGGTTCGAATTCGATTTCATTTCCTTTTTTTAAACTTTTTTTTTAATATAAATATATTGATTTATTAGTAAGTATTAACCTGTGATTGTAAAAACATTTTTACAATAAATAATAATTCAATAACAATAAAAAATTTAAAAAAAAACAGAAGTTGTAGGTGAAATATAATTTTATGTACTTTTAAAAATGTGTATATGTAATTTAAAAGGCGTACAAAGTCATGTGGTATCCACATCAGATTTTTTAATACAACTTACGGATATAGTTTGTTAATTTTGAGCTCACGTTTCCATAACATAATAGTATTATATAATTTAAGTCTGTTTATATATATACCTGTTGTTCTTAGAGAATCCAACTCGAAAAAATTGATAAGGAAATAAGATGTCTTAATTAATTTTCTAAATACACAAAATTTTAAAATTATAATTATCATAAGTCGAATCCGATCAAGGAAAATAAAGAAACAACATAAACATAAATGTTAGTTTTGTAACTAATTCCAATTTTGCTCCACTACGAAACCAATCATGGGTGATAAAGAAGCGAGAAATTAACCAAAATTCTGGTACCTGGGATCACAATCTTCAAATCAGTCTAATGATGTAATAGCTTAGACACATACTATAGAGAGAATATTTCAGTTAAGAAGATCGACCGGTTGTGGGGATAGAAATTTTAAGTTCAGAATATGCCTTAAAATCTATGGGCAGAAGCATATGTAAAATATAAACCTGCGGGACATCGTTATGTAGGCTACCACAATAATAATGAATGTGCAGTTGTAACATTTTTTTTGTCTTCTTAGTAATTTTAATTTTATATCCCCTAAGAGAAGAGGAAAAAAGTATTATTTTATTATTTTGCCAGACAAATAATTTTTAGAAGTTCATAACTTTTAAAAGGTAAAGAACCTCGTACGAATAATATGAAAAATCGAGACTTTAAGCTTTGTTATCCTTACAAGCATCTTTTCTCTTAGATCGTTCTCTTTCATACTATTTATTATCTGCTGACTCAAAGCTAAAGTCTTTATATCAAAAACCTTTTGTATAGAACAAAGGAATCCCCTTGTTTCGTATTTTTTAACAAAAGGGGATGAAACAAAAGTTTAAATAAATCGAAAACTTTCTAATAAATCCATCTTGATATTCAGTCACTGTAAAAAAAAAATCATACATTTAGACGTAATTACCTTGGGAAACAGACAATGTTGAAGTCATTTTTAACTTTTGGAATAGAATCTATTAAACGGTACGCAACTTAGAATCAGAACTCAGTTGAGAGAAAAGAGGGGCCGATCATTTTTTAATAATACGGATAAAGCTATAATTTTTTCCTAAAATGTACGAGTATAAATTACATGAATATGACTATATAAATATGACTTATTTTTTAGGTTATATTATTTATTTTGATTATTTTTTTAGGTTATTTTTAGTTTTATTTAAAACGCAATAAACCACAAATAAAGAATATTATTTTGAAACTTATTAGAATAATTTTTATGTAATAGAAAATATTTATTACTCGGGTTGTAGATTTTCTATTCCAGAAAGCGGTCTCAATCAATATGAGCATTAATGATTTTTGGTGTAGGTAGCAAGTAATAAGTCCATTACATCGCCTAAACCTAAACTATAGCGACGACATATATCGTTGTTGATGCTCAATATATTGTATGAATGCATACACATACACAACACGTTTTCTTCATGTAATATTTTAATAATCAATAAAAATTATTAAAGAGTGAAGAGGAAATTGATAGCAGGCGTTGTATTATTTCCCTTTCCATTCCCAATAAGCAAAAACTAATTAAGGAAAAACAGTTATATACGGAGGAAAGCTACCCTTGCTACGAGCTCTCTCATCAGTCCTGAACAACATTATTTTATTGTCTTTGAATTTAGAATTCTGATTTTAAGTTTTCCATAAAGAAAAGTATTTTGAAGATATTAGAGTTTTCAGATAAATATACTCATATTTTGTTAAATCGTTTGGTTCAATAAGATTTTTTTTTTTTTAATATAATCTATAACATAAACAAACCGTATAATTAAGTCGAAGAAACGTGATCGATTGTACTACATTATTTATTTACAAATGTTTCTTTCTATGATCCGACGATAATGTAGTTTTAATTAACCAGTCAGAAGGTTATGAGATAATAAAAACTTTAAGCTTCTACAACAAAACAGTACTTTTTCGGAATCCGACAACCACTTTCTTCCATTTTGTTTCTTCAAAATCAGTGGGTATTTGCAGAGAAATTATAAATACAATCTAATAAAACTTAACCTATGCTCGCTAGTTAAGGTTAAAGAGCGATGAGTTTTGTTAGATTTCATTTATAATGCTTATATTATAAATATAAGAAGATATTAGAGATATTGAATATATTAGAGTTTTCATATAAATATACTCATATTTTGTTAAATCGTTTGGTTCAATAAGATTTTTTTTTTAATTTAATCTATAATATAAACAAACCGTATAATTAAGTCTCATATTGTCTACATTTGGAATACCCATGTTTGAATAAAATCTATGAGTAGAAACAAAAAAAAATAGGTTAGCAAGTGACGTGAGCATAGGTTAAGTTTGGTTACATTATAATTTCTCTTTGAAAACTCCAAACACCCACTCATGTGGAAGAGAAAATAGAAAAAAATGGTTGCCTTTTTCCGAAAAAGAACGCAAAACAGTAATCTGATTACAAAGGTAAAAGATTTTACGCACACAAAACTGTCGATCAACCGACCCATTAGAACACCGATTTAAATACTAGATCATGGATACAGGCGTTCTTTGGTGGTTGGGTTTCAATTAACCACACATCTCAGGAATAGTAGACTTGAAACTGTATATATCATCCTCTGAAGTAATACTTTATGGTGGTTCCGGGGACCAAACAGTAAAAATAAAGAAAGAGAGAGTAGCTGAATCGGCGTCGGCCTTAGTCATAGTAACGAATCAACAGTCACCGTCATCATCCCTTCCAGGCTAACATTACCGAATCATTACACAATGGTTTATCATTGTTTTATTGCTCATACTTTGGATATTCATCAAAACGCATATTTAGAAAGTACGGATCAACCATGTCTATCTCTCTCTTCCGAAGTGGAATCATGATTTTTCCCAAATCGCATTAATTTTTATTTTAAAAAAGCATTAATATTATTTTTAACTCTGTGCTTAGCGACGGGCTACCGCAACACTGGAGTAAATTAAAAATTTTATTTATAATTCAAAACAGGCAAAATTAAAACAATTTTGATTTTTATCATAGACAAAACTAAAAGAAATAGAGACGTAACATTTATTACTACCTTTTCATCAGTTTAGATAAGTAGGCTTAGACTATTATTATTGGTAGTAGTAGTAATAGTACTAAACTCAGATAAAAATTAAAATAATATAAATAGGTAACTGAAGAAGAAAAAATAATTTCTTCTTTTTTGCCTTAATTGATTTATTTCTTCGTTAAAACGTTGATTTATAGTTATGAAAATAAAAAAGTATACATATTAAATACATAAAAAAACCTAATTCGTGCGCTCAGGATATATGAATAATTAGAAAAACATATCACACAACGGGTGGTGGTTTGTTGTAGAATAAGACAATAATTTATTTATAACCCGAGTTAATTATAAAAGCTCCCATTAAAAAAGAAGTGTTGATATACCTTACTCTCACAGAATGAAGCCATAACTAAGTTAACTGAATATTTCAATGTCTAATATACTTGACCACAAGTCTAGTTTGAATCTTACCAAGAATCGTTTGTTGCATACTAAACTGATCTTCTCTGGCCGATTTCTTAAAAAAAAGAAAAAACTGACCGATCTGAACTGTCAACAGTTATCATAAAATACAAGCTCCTCAACACAACAATTTTTCCATAAAACTTATCTTATTAAAATAGGTTGCTGTTGACATTACAACTGCGTAAATCAAAATCAGCTGATTAAAACTAGCAATTCAAACGATTCAATTTAAACTTAAAATTACGAAAACGCTTCATCCTGAACACGAAAAATTATCACTATAAGAAATAACTGTCGGAAAAATTATAAATATATCCCTTTCATGGAATAATATCTGTCAACCGATAATCAGTTTATTAGAGACAAATGGAAATGGAGACAAATGGTCTAGTGGTGAACGCGTCTTCCCAAATCACCTGATTTGGAAGTCGAGAGTTCCAGCGTTCAAGACCTAGTAAAACCAGTTATTTTTACACGGATTTGAATACTAGATCGTGGATACCGGTGTTCTTTGGTGGTTGGGTTTCAATTAACCACACATCTCAGGAATGGTCGAACTGAGAATGTACAAGACTACACTCATACATATCATCCTCATTCATTCTCTGAAGTATTATCTAAACTGTAGTTACCAGAAGCTAACAGGAAAAAGAAAAAAGGAGAGAGTAATAAACTGGGGTAAAAAATATAAATGACTAAAAAAAATACATATTATAAATATATAATTAACTGGAATGGTAGTTTAGTTTCAAACTTTCAACTATTCTACCCGAAAATCTGGTTATCAATCTTTTCATTATTGTAGCAGTTATGAAACTAATATCTAAAAAATAATTACGGTTATCATTTTGGTATTAGCGGTTTTGTTATAGTCTTTGTGGTTATAGTTTTTGTATTGGTCATTGAACTAGTTTGATTTGGTTCTAAACTTCTTTCTGCTCTCTTGAAACTTTTTTTTATTTTGATGAAATATTTATCATCCTGAATTATCTGGTTCAAGTATCTTAAACAGCTCAATTATTATGTCTATGATTTTAATAAACACATGGTGTAAAAAAAATCAATAGAAAGACAATCAGAAAAATTATAGTCGATAAAACATGAACAATATTTGTGGTACTGCCATCAAGATGGACAAAAGAGAAGCAGTATAACAAAGAAAGAAGACGAGACATACGTTCAATCTTTTGAATAGAAAGCTTGAGCCAGATGATAGTTTGAAAAATGAATGCTATGTCAAAAGTGAAATATGAATAAGGCATTGAAAAAGATAGAAACTGATCTACATGAATTAGTAATGTATAGGAAAAATGAATTCCATGAACTCCTGCTGAAATACATACAAATTTTACATGAAAAGATTCCATAAACATTTAAATGCAATAATAAAATAAAGACTGCCACCCCTGATTACAATTGTATCTAAGAAAAATAATTATTAAAACAAAATAGAAATATTTTGTCCATATTTGTATTTTAAAGTACAAACAATAACAAATAATAAAATCTTTCTATCAAATATTAAATTAATGCCTGTAAAAATACATTATGAAATTAATACAGTATTAAAAACCTTCAAATTATGGTGATTATCTTTTTTTTATTGCAGGATGTCTAACCTTTTTAATTTAACTATTTTATTCTAAATTTTCTAATACATATTTTGATGAAGCAGAGTTTTCTGTAAAAAAAAGCTGAAATAAAGGATGAATAAAGAATTAAATGGAAAAGTTAACAATAAACAATTGTAATTTGAAATTCTAATGACCTCTTGTTGGCAGTTATTGTTGGATAGTCCCCTTTTGGAGATTTAGGACTTTAAAAAAATCATTAATTATACATGCTATGTACGAAACAAAGCTGCACAACACATAAGTAAAATGGAATGAAATACTCTGTGACAGTTATCCAGACGAAATGCTACACTATCTTTAATGAAATGTAGCTTTTAACGTAATAAACTTGCTATTACTTTGTATTAAACTCTTCTGCTGTTCCACTATCCCAAACAAAAAAAAATTGTGATTGATTAGGGGTGGTTGTACTGATCCATCTAAATTCTTTCAGTTGACGAACAGAATTTTGATTCAATGTAATGCTAATATAACACTCACAAATGAATGAAAATGTAGGCAAAAAACCTTTTTTTTTGGCTACATTTTCAGTTTCATCAAAATCTGTTAAGATTTGCGACCGGTAGAGCAAATGAGAAATTCTTATACATAATGTACAAATATACATACGAAATAAACATGATCCGAGCGCAATAGCAATTTCCAGATTGTTTGGAAATGCACTAAAAAAGTGATAGGTCATAAATATCTTCTTTTTTTTCTTTATTAAAAACCAGGAGGTCCTTCTAACTGGGAAACATTCCACTTGTTAAATTTAACAAGCTGCTGCAGTATTGGGGCAACATATTCACCCATACCATTGATTATAAATGATTAAATACAATCAACACCAGCTGCAGCTCTAAAGTCTAAGTCTTAAAAATATTATTCCCAAAGTTAATAATTTTGATTTGAACAGCCCATCATATGTGTCCTTTTAATCATACAAACAGATGTCATGAATGTAAACTTTCATTTTTTGTCTCATTAACATATAATGTGTTTGAGTTTGCAGCACATTTCTGGCAATGGTTATTTCTGCACTCACCACATGTCTATGTGTTGGTTGGCTTTCTGACCTTTCTTGAAGAGGAGTACATCTTTACAATTTTCACATTATTTACAGTTATTGGAGTTTCAGAAATTTTGTTAGGATTTTCAAAAGTATCCCAAACGTTAACTAAATGTCACGTTACTGAAATCTTGTTTAATATTTAACTGTGGTTTTCATAATTTTTCTTTGGTTTTTGCTGTTATTTTTTTTCTAAACCCATGAGTATTATACTTTTAACTTTTATTTATCCTACATTCTATTTTACAATGAATAAATGTAATACAAGCTAATGCAAATAACAATGAATTTTTGCATTCGTATATATATATATATATATATATATTTACAAACTAATGAATTTGTAGACTAGCACACTAGCAATACAAAATGATTATCATCAAATAAATAAAATAAAAATATATCTTACTGCTCATTCCTTTAAAAATTCTCTCACATTAATGCTTTTGCGGTGCCCACTGGTTCATCAGAAGTATTTTTTTTTTAATTTAGAAAGGAGACTCTTTCTTAGTCAGATTGTTAAATTTGCCTAACAAGTTAGATTGTTAATCTGACCACATTGTTAACAATCAAACACATTCTGTGTTAACAATCTGATTAACTGAAAAATATGACTAAGTCAGATTGTTAACAATCTTGTTAACAATCTAAAAATCTTGAAAATAAACTGATTAAGATGAAGTATCATCCTTCTTAGTATATTAAAAAAAAAATTAAACATCTGATGAAGCGGTGCACACCAAGAAAATGATAACGTGAGGGAATTTTTAAAGGAACAAGTGGCAAGTGAAATTTTTATTTTATTTATGTGATTATTATTTACAAAATACTTGCATTAATTAATATATGTAAAAATAAAATTAAATCCTAACATAAATGCAAATATGTAAATATAGTACAATTAAATACTGTAAATAAAGGATACTTTTATATTTAACAATGTATATAAATAAATACTGTGCTCTAAATAAGCTGTGTTTGTGCCAGATTAGCTGCTTTAATTAAACTGCATTAATAATTGTTCTATCAAAAGTGCTATCTAGACAGAGCTGTACTTGTGATGTACTGAGTTGTTGAGTAGTGCGAGTTATACACAACTTCATGGCAACAGATGTTAAAATAAACACAGTATTACTCATCAAAGTAAGACATATTTATAAAGCATAAACACTGCAATATCAATTTTTCTGCTCAAGTAGCCAGCCAATCTTCATTTGTTTGCTGTTATTTTCTGCCTTGATTTTTTGGTAGCTGTCACAGCCTTTGTCACTTAGATTCCATAGCTGATTAAACTTTGAATTTATATTTGAATTAGTAAGCAGTGGAGAGAAATTTTCTGTCAGATGTACTTCAGAAGGATATATCAGGAACAATGTTCTTTAAGTCTTTAGTAGGCCTAAAGGTCATTCAATTATTTAATTTTTAAACAAAATAGTAACTTATTAGATTTTACTAATTAAGCTTTCTTTCTGTTATTCATTAAGTCAATATGTTATTCATATCATTTGTCAATCAGAAGAAGCAGTAAGTTATTCATGAGACTGTCATTTCAAATGCATTACCAGTAATGAAATAAAAAACAATTGACATTCTCATAAAATCACATGCATTCTTTTTGATAAAAAAATATTTTTTTAAATGCAGTTCATGAAATAAATGTGAATTTCAGATCTTTTCCACCCTCAGAGTTTATAATCAAATCAGAATCCATTTAAACTCAATCATTTATTTTAATAGGTTGAACACAAAGAGGAAAAAGTGAAAGTTTACTCCAAAAATTATAATGGCTTAATTATTGATAACTCTATAACCTGAAAAATAACTTATATTAAAAAAAAAAGTACAAGGCAATCAATAGAAAGTGTTGCTAAGAAACAAAAATTATAATGGCTTAATTATTGATAACTCTATAACCTGAAAAATAACTTATATTAAAAAAAAAGTACAAGGCAATCAATAAAAAGTGTTGCTAAGAAACAAAAATACTTTGAAATGAAATGAAAATATGTAATTGCTGTTAAAAGTACAGTTTAAACAAATCTTTGTGAATATTAAATTTTTGTATTTGTAAATAAATTTTGTATAAAAATTGAAAATAAATATTTATATTTCTAAACTGTAAGCAATTAACAGAAATTCAAAATGAGTGATATACATGAAATTATAAAAAGACTATGCAATGAAGAATCAAGAGAATGCAAGCTAAATTCCAAATCTATAAGTGGGAGTGATTTTCAACCGCTTATAGATTTGGATGATATGAAAGTCGAACAACTTTATATGCTAGAAGTATTAGTAAATTCAATAGAGGTATGTTCAGTGAAAGTAATAAGGATTTTTTGTTGCTTAACCTAATTTTTTAGTTAACATTTATTGCAAATCTCAATCATGCAACTGTTGAGATGAGTGAATAGCATCATTTCTTATCAAATGGCATATAATTATATCTTTACACTCATGTTATCAGAGTACTTAACCTTCAATTAAAATTACTACATTAGAAATGAATGTTATACTTTGGTCCAAGATCAACTGCTTAATACTACACTGAACTTATGCTACTGTAAGGCAATATGATGTTAAAACAAAAAGCATTTACCCAGTACATACTAAAATATTCAATAATCAAAATTTTAATTATCAGGGATAGTAATAAAAAAGGATGTAAAAAAAGGAAAGGAGTTGTCCAAAAAAATAAAACAAATAATTCCTTTAGTTTAGCATAAAGTATGATTAGTGCCCCAGAAATTCTCATGAAGACATCCCATCTTATCTTGAATAGGCATACAAGATACAAATGTTGTATAAAAGACTAACCAGAGTGAAGGCCTCATCTTTCAATATTGAAGTGAAAAATCTGGCTAATTTTTTTAAAGAAATTATTTATCCTAAAGAACAGGTTTCCTTAAAGTTTGATGATAAACAAAAAATCATTGCTTTAAAAAAAGCACAGTCCACTTTTCGTGGATTTTTTTTTGTAACAAGGCATTAAAGGTATTTATATAAATTAACATTGCATTCAAAACTATGTTAAATATGACAACAATAAGGATAAACTTGTACTGATAAACATGGGTTCATGGATTATTGTAATTAATAATTACACCAAATTTAAAATACTAAATGTTTTGGGTTATAAAAACATATTGCAAGTAATACTGACCTTGGATTTTATTCTGGCTTACAACAAACAATAAATGTGTTATATCAATCAGCATTGACTGATTATAAAGCCAACAAACAAATTCTCACTTCAAAATAAAGTCCCTTTTTAATCACGACAATTATTCATCAACCAATATTGATCTTAAAAATTAAAGTGGTACCCCAAGCCATTTATACATAGCTGTAGATGTATGACCCCAATCACATAAATATTTTTATCATATAACAGGTGTCTCATACATGATGCATTGCAAACCACCCATTACTCTTGTCTATAATATGTGAATATTAATGTATAAATACTCAACCTGAGAAGGATGATGGAGGTTGAGAAGGAGATGGAGGCATCTCTGTAGATTATGCTTATTATTTTTAAATATTCTTTACAATAGTAACAGAACAGTAGTAACAGTATTTAGTGATTGATTGGTATTTGATAAACTTAACAATTTATAAAATAAACTTTTCAAATCCATGGATTCATCATCAGTTAAAAAAAACATCGTCAGCAAATTTATTACCATCATTTCATGTACAAAAACAACCATATCAGGTAATGCATGATCTCATTAAAAACTACTAGCTGTCATGTTAATTAAATCAAATATAGGTAATAATTAAGTTATTACTATTACAAGGTAATATTATATTATTATATAAGATATTAAAACAGGTACATACAGTTTTAAAAGTTCATATATTCCAAATTTTACTGTCCATTCATGAACATATACATTTATGATTATTTCTGTAAATAGGACATTTTTCTAATATTAAAGTTAATTATTTTTAATATTTCTAGATCAATTTCTTAATCTATATGTACATGTATAATGAGTTAATCAGCAATGTCTAGAAAAACTCTTTTTAATTTTGTGTGTGTGTGTGTGTGTGTGTGTGTGCGCGCACATGCATATAAATATGTTAAGTATAAGGCATATATAAAGCATTACTTCTTATCATATTGATATATATTAATTTGATCAGTACTGATTAAAAATGTTCAATCATCTAAATAATATAAACAGCTAAAAATAAAAAATAAAATTCTACCACAAAATTCCCATAATTAAGCTCTCGTAATTTCAATCAGCAGTTTATCACCTTCAAGTGTGCACGTTCTTTGTGCTATCTCTTAGACTTAGAATACTGTTGTATTACATAAAGCCTGTGCTGTGCTGATAACAATATTTATAGAGAAGATGTATTTCTGCTTGTATTTAAAACCGTACTTTATTATTATCTTTAAACTGTGTCAAACTTTTGATATTTTCCTCACTGGTAAATATTATATCGGTGCTTAGTTATTTTACATAAAATTCAAACATGCTGTGTGGTATCTGCAGCAAATCTAATAAGGAAGTATTAGCACCGATATTACTTGCCACTCCTGTCAAAAAATTTTCCACACGATATGCATGAATTTAAAGAAAGAAGAAATCCAGTTTTTTAATGAATCTGATAAAAAGTGGATATCTGTGGCATGCAAAAATGAAAAACATGATGGTTTAACATTCCGCAAATGAAGGTCACATCTCAAAGGTGAAAATAGTCAAATTACTGAGCCAAATGAGGCAAGAAAATAAGCGTACGGAGAGGGCTCTTGGAAACTCATTAGATAGATGTCATGAGGATAACAAGACCATGCTTGAAAAGCTTAATTGCAAGAAAAAAAGCAATTAAGCATTTGCCTTAAGAAAATCAAAGATCAAGAAGTTGAAATAACTAACCTAAAAATAGAAAAGGCAGAACTCCCAAAAAGAGTGATGTCCATGGAGCAGTACTCAACAAATTGTCTCGAACCACATAACTTTCCAATGGTAAAAAACAAGGATGTGTTAAGCATTGTCAAGTCATGACTGTGGTGTTAGACCATCCAATCGACGAAAACAAAATTGAATGATGTTATTGACTACAAAAGTGCAACAACAATAGACCACCAGTGATAATCAAATTTTTGCAAAGGATCAATACGGATGAACTGCTGAAAAAAAGAAGAGTGAAGCAAGTCTTTTCCACATGACACTTTAGATTGGATGCTGATGTTACTCTCTACCTAAATGAAAGTTTATGCAAAGAGCGAAGAAAAGTTTTTGCACTAGCAGAAAAGAGAAATCCAATAAAGGATATTAGTATTTGTGGATAAGAAATGGTTCAATCTTAATCAGAAAAATTGATGGTGACCCGGTAATAAGGCTTGAAAGTGTTCATGATGTGTAAGAATCCTAAACCTAATTCATATGTGTAAGAATCTTATTTCTATTCATCATTATAATAGTAAATATATATAAATAGTTTTTTACCGATAATTTAGTGAAATATCACTATGTATAGTTCAACATATTTGTATTATAAGACAAAACTATGATTTGTTTTTTATAGAAATGAATAAATTAGAAAATTTACCAGCTTGTATAGTTTTGACAGACATGTTTATAATGAATAAATAAACTGATATCCAATTGATAATTATTCTTGCCACTCTAATTAGACGACAACTACAGATTGGGTGGAATAGCTGTTTATATAAATATAATTTTGATGTACGATTTAACAAATTGACCTTTGTCTCTTTTGACTGTATAAAGGTTGGGTTTAAAGTAGCAGATTCTGAATTTTGTCTAGATTCCACAGATACATATTCCACAGTAGAGCTAGGAACTACTTTATTAATGAAATATAAGAATATCTTGCTTCTATTAATCTCTTAGTAACAGGTGACATATTTAAAATCAAATTCTTTGGTGGACAAATACAGATTTGTAATGTCTAGCTTTGGTCTCACCTCTTGTGTAGAAGAACCTACCCATATATGTGGAAACTCTGTGTCTGAATCATCTACTTATTCATTCCAATCACTTACTTGCAGAGGACAATGCTTTACGATCAATTGTTCATCATTTCGGAATAACTGACCACTCAATGATCTCTTTAAACTACACTGAACTACTCCCGATCCTTTGAAAAGAATTTGACAAAACTGACTGGTCACATTTGTTTATTTATGAAGATGTAAATATGGTTTTTTATACATTCTTAAAAATGTTTGAAAGAGTAATTCAAAATTTATCAAAAGTAAAAAATTATCAAAAAAATATAAAAAAACCACCTCCAAGAACCTTGGGTAAATTTTCACCTTCTAAACAGAATAGAAAAGAAAAATAATTTATATAAAAAGTGGAATAATCAACCATATAATATTAATTTTTTAAATTACAAAAAAAGTATGTGACCAAGTAAAGTGTGAAATAGCTAATACCAAATCTCAATTCTACAATGGAATGCTAAGTAGTTTGAGTAACCGAAAGAAAAGCTGGCGGCAGCTGAAAATGCAAGTCTGTCTTCAATGATTTTTACACCTACACACAAAAGAGAGTGGTGGCTTTCAGGGCTCAGCATGCAGGTGTTATCACAGTATTTGCAGATGAGACAGCTTTAAGTTATAGGGCAAACAATAGAAGTGAGCTTTGTAAGATGTCAATGACAATCTTTGGAAGCTTAGTGTGTGGTTTGTGTACAAGTCTTTGTGACTGAATACAGAAGAGACCAAGTTAATCGCTTTTACGTTAAGGTCAAATTTAGAGGAACCATTGGTTCTACAAATGTAAATAAATAGTTGTAAAGCTTGTGGTTGCAATTGTAAGTGGATCAATGAAACTGACCATGTGAAGTATTTGGGAATAACCATATATCCTGGACTTACATGAACAGTTCATATACATAAATTAAACAAGGACTTGTAATTGCATGTCCAACACTTTTTTCCTCTGCAATAATTGCTCTGATTTTGTAATGAAATCTGTGTACTAGGCTTCAGTTGAAAGCAGACTGCAATATGGCATAACGATATAGGGTGTTGCTTACCAAAGTAATTTTTGTCCCACGATCAAAGGATCATGGGGCAAATATATAATCAGGATAATCTCTAAGAAACCTCATCTACAGATTTTTCGACAGTGGGACTTATTACCCTTAATATACCTATATTTTTACAAGATCTTAGAAACCTTTTTTATCAAAAATGGACAAAAATAACAAAATTACTGTTGGTAAGTACACAACCTACGATCATTTGGGAACTTCATACCAACAAAAACCAAATAAAGAGATATTTCATAGGTTCTACTTTTACATAGTTCCTCGACTTTATAACACTATACCCAATGAAATAGAGAACTTTACTTACATAAAATTTAAATCTAGAATTAAACGATGGCTTTTAGGAAAAAATAATGTTGAATGTTTTTTCTTTACGCTGACATGATGTGTCTTACACATAATGTCTGTGTCTACACAGACATTATGTAAATAAGAGCAGAGGAGAAATAATGAATATATAAATAATTTTTTTTAAATAAAATTCACAGCCAGTTTTTTTATAGTTATTTGTTCATAACCTTTTTTACTTATGCTCTTCAATGGAAAATTTAATAATCCATATCATTCATCTCCCTAGATATACTTAAAATTTAGCTCAAAATGAAATAGGCGTAGCATCTATTTTCAAATCTAAATACAGATCTACTGGATGTGTTTGCTAAATTAGAGTTCAAGTAACTATCAACTTATAACTTGTGCATTAGCTTGTACGTAACCAAAATTACATATTGTACATCACACATAATGTGAATAATAAGCCAGCCTCAATGGCGCAAGTGGTAGCATCTCGACCTTTCATCCAGAGGTCCCAGGTTCGAATCCTGGTCAAGCATGACATTTGCACACACGCTACAAATTTTTCATCTCATCTCTGAAGCAATGCCTAATGGTGGTCCTGGAGGTTAAAAAAGAGTATAGTAATAAACCAATAAAGAAATAGGTATATTTAAAAATTTTAAATGGAATTTACTGAAAAAGAAATACAGTTGTTCAGCAAATAGTAATAATCAGAAAGTGTAATATTTCAACAACTAATTTTTTATTTTCAGGTCATTAAAGAACCGAGTCAAATTAAACTTCTTAAAGAAGAAGAGTTACCACCACTGTATGCAAGAATAAAGTTTATTGATTTCCCTTGTATTGAAATAGGCCAAAATGATTTTTTAAACCAAGAGGAAAAAGAAGCACAGAAAGAAAATTCATGGGAGTTATCACAAAAAGATTCAAAATTTGCAAGCATATCAGATTCACGGGAAAAGTTAGAAAACTATAATATCACTTCAGAATTAGAGAGCAAGTCTTCTAACATAAGTAAAATATCAAAGACTGATAGTTATAATTTAAAAACCACATCAAAGACTTCTTCGAAATCGGACAGCTTAAAAGAAAAACAATCAGGAGCAAAGCTTAGTCCACCAGTAACTCTCAGCACTGGTTAGTAATGGATTAAACAGGAATATTTATGTAAAATAGTTTACTCTTTAATTGTTAAATCCAACATTCAAAGATCTGAGTTCTAGATAATGTTACCAAGTTAAAATTAGAAATAATCTGTATGAAAATTTTGTATATATTCTTAATATTGTCATGAGTTCTAGCTTGATCAGGATTTTGAGAGACTAAAAAACTAAAAATTTCTTATAAATACATTTTATAACTTTAAAAATATAGAAAACAGAATAATAGACAGCAACAGTAACAATAATAATAATAATAATGACAGGCTGAGCAGAAGTCACAGACTTCTTGCAGCCTGCTTTCAAGTGGCCTGGTTTTCCGCAGTTCCAGTAGATTGGTCGACTCTTGTTCTTTGATTTTGCCACAGGCATTCTTCAGTCTCCCATTTTAATCGTTCTGGTAACTGGCGCCTTCACTGACTCTTCATTGCGCTCGGCTCCCATTCTTCAAGGGAGAAACAAAGGAGAGGCGGCTGTCTCCAGTCACACAGCTTGAGTAAGTGTGTTGTTGACTGACTTCACTGATCCACGAAGAAGGGTTTCTTGATCTCAGCATCCTGCAGTTATTGATGAAGATGTGCTCTTCCTCCTGGATATACCAGTGACAGCCCAATTAATGCCCTTTGAGTTAGTTACTTGATAACAGAGGCAAATTCCTGTAACATTTTGTTCGTATTCTGGACTTGTCCCCGCAGCTCACACCTGTAGATAGCTGCCAAGTTGTGCTATCCAAGGCGACCATCTAGTGCTTTGATGACATCCTCATAGCAGGTCGTAGATGGTATATCTTGAAGAATTTTCGCTTTGTGGCTCGGAAGTGCAGTAATCAGTAACATGGTCTTCTCCAATGCTGTCCAACCATTATGAATGGATGCCACCTCGAACTGCTGTTAGAAGACAGCCCAAGATGTATTTGCATCAAAATTGTGTGGCTTTACTGCCATAGGATGTTCTATCGATGCACCTAATTCTTGGTCATGTGAACTGTTAACACAAGATTCCCCAGTGCTACGGGCTACTTTAGTTACCCATGCAATGTCCTTCTGGCTAACATCTACAATGTTATTTACATTAGTTCCTAAACTACTACTAACTAGTTTTTCGACCTTAACTAACCTACCTTATATTTTACACATCTATTTTGATACCATCTAAACCAGATTTAACATTTTCTACCTTATCTCTAAGTTCTGTACTAAGGCTCCTTAACTTATCTTCAATATGTGAATATGATTATCCATTTTCTCTTTTAGTTTATTCACATTTTTATTCTTCTTTCATGTTCCCTACCAATTTATTCATAATTTCATTTTGTTTACTCACATTTTCATTAATTTTTTTTTTGATACTTTCATTCATTTGGGTTAACAATGCAATATGTCTCATTATTAGTGGTCATTTTAATATAAATAAATTAACAATTACATAACAAAACAGAAAAAAAAAGATAAAAACCTTATTAGTAACTTAAAAGTTAACTAGTACTGCAATAATAAATTTAACAATAAACCAAATTTCGAAATAAAGATCACAAAAATAAATCAAACAGTGAACAGATACAACTTCCAACAACTTATCAAGATAAATAAATAAAAATAATTACAAATAAAGATAATAACAAACAAACTTTAACAAATTTAATCTACCATAGACACAATTCAATATAATCTACCATAGTTAGTATAGTCTACCATACATGCTCTCAATATCCCACTTCTGACACCAGTGTCGGATGTTCCTGGCTTGACCAGGAGATATTGAAAGACTAACAAACTAAAAATTTCTTATAAATACAATTTATTACTCTAAAAACAGAAAACAAATAATAATAAATAAAAATAAATAATAATAAAAATAAATATATGACATACAAAATAGTAATTCAATTAAGAACAAGATTTGTTTAAAGTCAGTTAAATCATAAAAACCAGAATACAGTCCAATTTACTCAAAACATTATAATGACTGCTAATAATAATATCTAAGATTGCATTAACAACAGGATAAGATTAGAAAAGTTTAAAGTTTATAAAACTTAATACGCTGCAAATATTATTACTTTTACTGTTTACAATGGAATTACCATACACTTAAGGAATGAATATAATACTCAACCTTTACTAATAAAGGTTTATTAATAATAACTCACCGAACAACTTCCTGCATTCAACCACCGTCCAGACTGGAACGTTTGTGACACACTCTTCACTTGTTGTTACTACAAGCTTACTGATATTATCATCACTGAATCCGCGATGAACATGACCTCGCAGAACTACTTGCAGCAATCGCCTAATTACTGACCATTCCTGCTGTTCATGGCAGTATTTATATCCCCTGGCCAGCAGAATCAGTACCTGCATCATTCTTTAACTGCTGAATCATTATAACTTTTATTATATGCACCCTTACGTTTACCTATACATTCTTATTCCAGTCTGATAACCCTTATCGGACAACAGCTGATGGAGATGTCATTGACTGTATTACAAAGAACAGATTGTTGAATGGACCTGCTAGCCTGAGAAAGAAATTCCTTTTAGTTCCTTGATTATTTTCATTATTATTTTCTCATACTTTCTTCTTAATTGGAAGAATCTGTTACTCTGGTCCATTATACTGGTCCTGTTACAATATTAATTTTTGTAAAAATGTATTAATGTAATGATATCAATATTTAGTATCAAGAGGTCCTGAATTAATAATGTCCGATAGTAAATAAAAAAAAATCTTTTACAATGTTACTTATTTGGTTTAGAAATAAACTTTTTCAATTTTGTCAAATTTTTGTTTATAAATGTAAATATTTTTTTCATTGCCACTCATTAAGAACTTGATTAAGACTTAGAAAAGATACTAATAATGCAACAGTAAAATATTAATATTTCAAATTTAAATCAAAATCAAGAGGAGAAATCTGTAATCATTATATTTTTCATTATTGCCGTCAGTCATACTCTACCCAAGCCATTGTATTCTGCATTACAACCTACTGTGACAATATTATTGCTATCTTTTTAGGACAGATTTCTTTTGGATAATTTTTTTTTTCATAACATTTAACTGATTTTTTAAATTTTAAGTGCTTCAAATCACTATCAATAAGAATCTTTTGAATATTAATAAAAATGACTTCAAATATTTCATTAGAATTTACAACATTATGAACTTCCTTCCAAACAGCAGAATGGAAACAATTTAAAAGGTTAAAATTTATTTTTGACATGGGATAAATAATAAATTATTTGGTCAACAAGGGATGATGACCAGTCAATTAGTTTATTTTATAAAATTGAAGCTCATGCAATAAGAAAAATCTTCTTTAGCTTAAATCTTACTATTAACAGAACACAAATTAGGTTAAAATAAAAAGATACATTAAATGGTTGTTTCTCAGACCTGTATTTGCAGAGAAAAAACCAGTCCAGAAAACTGATAATAGCTCTCTTAAATATTAAAAAAACTTGAAGCTTCACAAAGGCATGTAGAAATATCTGTTAAAATAACATTAGTAATAAAAATTTAATGAAAGAAACCAACAGATATTTTTTTATAGCACAATATCTGAAGGCAAACAGGTTTCCTTACAGGTGTGTTTTTGACATATCAAATTACAAATAAAATAGATTGCGGAGTTACAGTTAAATTACAAAATTAAAATTACTTATGTCTTAATTTATTTCAAAATAATTTTAATAATATGCTAATTTTAAAACTCTTTTAAGCAAATAAACATTTTAATTAAGTTTATATATAAGACACTGTTCAAATCACATCAGAAGTAAGTTGTAGTACTTGTAGAAGTAAGAAAAGCAATTGGCATTTGACTGAAAAAATCAGGTAATTAGAGTAAAGAAATAGCAAAAAAATAAACTAAGTTGTTAGGGCATTTAAAGACGTACAGAAGAAGTTTAGTTAATTTAGTGAAGAAAGTTGCGAAATGGTAAAAACTGTAGGTGAACACAAGATTAGATATGCATAAAATGAGATAAAAGACCATTTACGATGCTATATATTTTCTCAGAAAAATAAATTATGATGTCATTAATCAAAGATTACCTTAAATCATGAAAATATTGAAAATTGATTTAGAATAACCATTTAACGAATTTGCCTAGAATGCTTTATCATAAAACGTAAATGACATTGTAAATAAAAAAAAGTAATATTAACAAAAAAAAAGATTAACACAATTTTCCCTCTTAGATTATATTTACTTAAGTAACATAAAGGGTGTAAATTTTAATGTCCTTGAGTTAAAGTTTTTTGAAACAACCTACAATTCTTAAAATCTCAAGGATTTGCTGTACAAAGACAAAAAATTATTTTCTTATTTTGGGCAGAATCCAATTTTACTATTTTCCTAAAAAAAAAAAAAGGTGGACCACAAATTGTAAGCATGAGGCTTTTCTGCCATTTTAAATGTTATTTCATAAACAATTTTATATGTCATTCCAACCTAACTAAATTAAGAGAAGTATCATACAACAGTAGAAGCACATAGGCATTAACACTTACTACAAGATGATTAGCATTAATTAATTATTTATAGTAACATATTAAATTAATTTCAGGAAAATCATGTCTTTTTCCAATGCTGCCTCTTGTATTAGCACAACAAATCAGTCGATATCCACTAGCCATAACTGTCTATCGTAAAACTACTGAAGATGAAGACCCTCAGGTCAGTATGTTAAAAATTAATTATAACTGAATAATAAGCATTATTAATAAATATAAATAATGTAACAATATTTTAATAAAAAATTAAAACCTTCACATACACAACTGATTTTAATTAAATGAGATCAACTATCAAATCAGAAAATAAAGTACTTAACACAAAATATGAGAAAGAGAAAACCATTGATTTTTTAAGGCAGGATCTCTAACCTTAAAGTATATATACTTGTATTAGTGCTAAATAGTAATTTCCAATTTTTTTCCTAATTGGAATATACCAAGTGATCCTCATATAATATAGATTAACACAATTCATGATTACCAAAGCTCCCACCTTACTGACTGTTTATCAATTGTTCAAAATATTAAATATTATTTATTGTTCAAATATTTTTCTATTAATAACCAATAAATTAAGTCTTTTTTTCTTTGCTTTTTGCAATAGATATTATCTATTATTTATCAAAAGAATAAATAAACCACTCTACCAACCTCTGTGGCAGAGTAGTAGTGGTTTTTTTCATTAGTTTCAACTAAACTATGTCTCTTTTATCTTTTATATTTAATTTCCATGTGTAATATTAGTTACAGAAACCTTCAATATAAATGATTTTTAAAATACTTTTAATTCATAACTTACTAGATGAGTTTTAAAATAATACTAGCTTTTCAACTTTGTGAAAATTGTCATGCTGTACACGTTCCAGAGATTAATCGTTTAGTCAAATATTTAATGGAAATCAATGGTGTAGTTGCTATCCTAGAGTTACAGAAGCATAATCTAACATTTCAACCTAACTCTATTTTTCTTCTAACATAGTTGGGTGAAAGTAAAAGCAACATTTAAAATAGAAATCAAATTAATTTTTGTTGAACAGAATAATAGAATAAGCTAACTTTTTAAAATTAGTAACAACACTCTTTCAAATTAATGGAACTTTATTTTCCACAGTACTTTTAAATACATCGTCAACAGTATATCAATAACATAGACCAAATTATCTTTCTCATTATTCATTTTGGTTGTAATTTAAATATCAACCATTAAAAAAACCCCACCTCAGTACATGTTAATTTTTTTGTTGCCAGATCATTTATTGCCACTGCTAACATAAGTTATTATTATTTTCACTGCATCCTTGTTAGCAATTCTGCAGGTTAGTGATAGGGTACTGAAATGTTGTCTTTGATTTATTCCCAGTAAAGAAGCCTTTGTTCAGCAAGGTCTTGTTTTTTCTAACTACAGTTTATATCAAAGGGTCAAGTTTACATTGTAGAACTTGTAAAAATTCACCAACTAAGTTTTATGTTTGTATTTGTTTTGTATTAAGTCATAAGGTAGATCTATAACAAAAGTTAAAGGCTTATTTTTCTATTCTAGTTGTAAAATTAAGAATCATGACAAAAAAGGCTCATCTTTGTTGTCCAAGCTGTAATATCCGATTCAAGTTTAGTGAAAAGAAAAGAAACTGGTTCTATGCCATTTGCTGTTCCTATGTAGTGGTATGAGCCTACCAATCATTTTGCTGAACGCTACTTTTGGTCTTACAAACACAGAAGAATATAAAACACAATTTTAAAAGGATTTAAAAAGACAAAATCATAAAATTTAATATTCAAATGTGCCATCTGATGTTAGACCAGTTCCTAAATGCTTACTGATACACACTCTGTCGAACTAGAATGATATTAAAATTTAAGAGCTTAGTGGTAGTGATGATAATCAAACTGATGGAAATTTAGACCTTTAGTGGTAGTGATGATAATCAAACTGATGGAAATTTAGACCTCTCTGAGAACATTTGTGATCTCACATGTAGTCCTCAGATATGGTGAAAACTCCACTTTATCTATCATAACAACCGTGTTTTGGGTCTATCAAAACAAATAGCAGGATGAACTCCTTGGCTCCGGATTGCAAGAGTAGAATCTGCTGGCAGATGAAACAAGCATTACATCCTTTAGAAAAAGATATACAGCTATCTCAACATTCTATTTTAGGATTCTTTTTAAATATTTTTTCACATCAATGGATTAATAATTAAATAAACAACATGCCTTAAATCTACAGAATGTTTTGTGAATTTTTACGGATTCATTTAAATGTACTCTCCAGTTTTAATCCACAATGAAAACAGAAGCCATCTATATCAGTTGCTTACTCAGTCTCAGCAAAATAAACATAACATGGTGGCCATATAAAACAATTAATTAGATATTTATTGAGTTATTAGTTTAATTTATTGGAGTTTTATTGGAAAGTTTATGGGATTTGAAGGTCAAAACAGATAAGTACAAAATTTTTTTTTGTGTTAATGGAATTGCAGAAAAAATAACATTTTGCTATAAAAGACTGCTCAAATAGACTAGATGATCTCAATTAGGAGACTTTTCAACTAGATGATCAAAATGTCTAATATACTACATGTAAAAGGTGAAGGCTTCAAAACTTCAAACCATTAAGAGAGCTTTTCCACAATCAAGTGAATCTAAACAAAATTATTATTGGGTCTGATATTATAAGTGATTTTTGATCCTTCTTTTGAAGGAAATCAAAAGGAATTGACAGCATGTAAATCATTTGAGCAGGTGGTAAAAGAACTTTTAGTCACCAAAAATGAAGAAAACTACAAAACTCTAGTGCAAGAACTTCCAAGTCCTACCAAGCCATGAGATTTAAATACCACTGCAAATGCATTTTCTATATTCTAGCACAGTTAGCGATGAACAAGAAGAGAGATTACACTACGACAATAAGAGTTATGATAGTAAGGTTGCTGGGACCCAGCAATAACTACTGCTATGTGATAACTGCTAATTTGTAAAGAATTAAGATTACACTTACCAAAAAAGGTAAAAATAAGAAAATATTTATTTAGAGAGTGTTAACATTATATTATTTTATATTTATACAGCATAGCATTCGCTTACATAGTTGAATCAATCTTTCTATTTATCAAAATAAGACATTTTCTTAATAAAATGATTGTTCTGATGAGAATTTTTAATACTATGTATAATATCACTCATAACAGAAAACTGTATGTTGCAGTTTTTTTACTATTATTTCATATTCCTACAAAAATAATTTATAATGTCAATAATAATTTATAATCTTTTTAAAATGGGTGTCACCCATTTAAAAAAAAATTAGAAAACAGGTATGCAATCAAATAATAAACCAAATCTATGTTCTGTCTGTTCATTAAACAGAGTTTTCCCAAAATTCTATGTGTTTGTAAATTTATTCATGAGTTGTAAGTTTTTGCTTTTAAGTATAAAATTTTTATTTCATAATTAATCTCTATTTTGTCTGCCCTGTTTCTACGAGCGGGTGATTTGCAAAATTGATTTTATTGTGGGCAACACTTGTAAGGGTTCCTTGTACATGTGGATGAATATTTAAAAGTGATTGTCAGAAATGGTAATAAATGTAATTATTGTAGTTTAAGTTACTTTAGGATTTTAGGTTGCTAAATTATCTTTGAAAATTTGTTTGGTTTTTTTTTTTTTTTAAGTTAAAAATGTAAGCTATGTCAGTATAATACCTCTTCAGTCTGTTTTCCATTGTGTAATATATCAATGTTTTAGAAGAATAAAAATACTCAATCATCAGACTGGAAATATATGAAACCATTGGTAGGTCTGATTGGTTGTATTTTTGTTATTGTATGTAAAGTAATTATATTTCATTATCAATTAATAAAGTTATGATTTCAACAGTTACACATTTTGGTGATTCTATGGTTTAAATGAGTCACTATATTGATGGTTTCTTTTGCTGGTATGGTAATAATGATAGAATAATGAATAGAATAATGATAGAATTGCATTTTTAACATATTGATATGTTTTACAGATTATAATTATTGGAAATTGTAAGATACAATTTCCATCAGACTTTACAGATGCTATTATAAATGCAGTATATGAAAATGTGCAACTTCCAGTAATAGCATCAGTTGAGAGCCATGCAGATTTAACAAACATATTCCACGATGTAACAGGTCACATAAGTGCTTTTATACGATTATCATGTTTTGGTGCAACAATTGTTACTCAGTTTCAACTGCTTGGTCCAGGAAATGAAGAATACATATTTAGAAGTAGTAAAAAGGATAATTTGATAGAACAACAAAAGAAAAAGGAATTTTTATATTGTAATTATAGTAAAGGACCATATAAAAAGGAAAACATAGTTAAGCCGATGGTTCATAAAAATGATATTAGTCCTTTAAAACCAATTATAGTAACTGAAGACAACACAAAGATATTAAAACCACGTACAAGCCTTTCTGGAGATAAATCTTTATTATCTAATTACAGAATTGTTCCTTATAGGAAGTATTTAAAAGACTGCAGCTGCTGTGAAGTAGATCAAGAAACTGGAACAATTCATGAAAAGACAACTGCACAAAGCAAAAATGATTCACCACAACAAAATTACATAACTAATGAATCAGTACCACAATGCCTGATAGAAGACTGTGAATGTAAATGTTGTGATTCTAAAGCACATACCTCCTCGGCAACACAGACACTGAACACTGGATATTATCAACAGGCAGTATGTTCTAATCAATGTAAGCCCTGTACTACTAAGTACTGTACTCCACCACCTTCTCTATGTACAAAACATTATCCACAATATGTTCTTTCATCCCTAAAAAAACCTGCAGTAATTCCACCCAGCACCACTTGTCATCTGAACTGTGCTTCAATCTTATCAAACTGTAATTCACAAACTCCAGATGCCTCAAATGGTACTTTACAACCTACAAATGATATTGATCAATCTATAAATATTACTAAACAGAGAAGTTCATATACAAATGGAACATCAACCACAAATCAAGGAAGAACTTGCTGCTGTGTAAATAGAACCGGTTGTTATCCCAGTAAGCAAGAATCATTTACGCCATTAACTGAGACAAGAACTAGTGAAAACTATACTCAGAAATATTTACAAACTTCACAGAATTTACAAAACCAGCGTCTAGAATCCCAGACAGCATTTACACCATGCTGCTGTGTAAATAGTACTGGTTGTTATCCCAGTAAGCAAGAATCATTTACGCCATTAACTGAGACAAGAACTAGTGAAAACTATACTCAGAAATATTTACAAACTTCACAGAATTTACAAAACCAGCGTCTAGAATCCCAGACAGCATTTACGCCATGCTGCTGTGTAAATAGTACTGGTTGTTATCCCACTACGCAAGAATCATTTACCCCATTAACTGAGACAAGAACTAGTGAAAACTATACTCAGAAATATTTACAAACTTCACAGAATTTACAAAACCAGCGTCTAGAATCCCAGACAGCATTTACGCCATGCTGCTGTGTAAATAGTACTGGTTGTTATCCGACTAAGCAAGAATCATTTACGCCATTAACTGAGACAAGAACTAGTAAAAACTATACTCAGAAATATTTACAAACTTCACAGAATTTACAAAACCAGCGTCTAGAATCCCAGACAGCTTCAGTATTCACTCAGGAGAATCAGTGTTCAAAGATTATTAGCAATTATTTAGAGTACATTAAAACAGCACCAAATAGTGAAACAGAAAATTTTTTTACAAAATCAGACGCAAAGAATCAAGGCGATGATATAAACAGTTGCTATTTTGCAAGTTTCCATTTAACACCAGATCAAGAACGTTACATTGCAACTTCAAATATCAACAAATCAGACTACTCATATAAAAATAGACCCATTCAATGTACTTGTGGTAGAAATATATCTGGAAACCCATACCCAGATTCAAAAAACCCTTCAAAATTTCTTGTATCAAATGTTCCAGCAGATCAAAATCCAAGTCAGGAAATACCACTGACTGGAACAGAAGTTAATTCTTCAGGAGATGAAGAAAATAATCAAAACTTTATTCCACCTGAAGAATTGGGTGGTGGTGATGGAAATCAGATGAAATTACAATTTGAAATCCAAGAATTATTGGAGAGAGGTCTTGATCCTGCAGATTATTATCCTAATTATAAACAGGGTAATTATAAATTAGGAATTACCGAACATAATGTGAATTCCCAAGAACCTGGAATAGAAAAAATGGGTCAGTTAAAAGGAATGCCAACACTGGCACAGTCACAGTCACCAACACTAGAGCAACAACGGGCTAGAAGAAGACAAAAAATTCGTTCAATATACCGTTATACAGATGGAATGTATCCTGGCATAAACATTGGCCATAAATATTGCATCAAAGATTACATATTTGTACCAAAAGCAATGGGCTGGTTATGGAACACTCCAGACAGTGGAGATGGCTTAAAGGTAAGTATAAATTTCTAAGTATGCTAAACATTACACATAAAGTGTGTATGTGTATACACACACACACACACACACACACACACACACACACACACACACTTTGTTTGAATTATGTTCATGTTTGAATTTAACATACATCATAAGATCATGGAAATTATATACCAAATGGTTTCATCATTATTCATGTTGGAATAGTGATATTATTTTTTAAATCAATCACTTTAATCATTTTTTTTAAAATCAAACAGTAGTAGATTATGCTCCTTTCTCATCTTGCCCACCCTACCAATCCTGGCTATTCCCTTAACTTCACTACTTAGCATTGATTAAACAGCTCTTCATAATTAATTGTTATTGTGGTATTTTTTATGGTACAATAATTTAGGGACTCCATGCACAACTAAATTACCTTTAATTTCAACAACCAATATGTTTAATGAAGAAAATAATTTAAATTTCACATCTTTTTATTATGAAATTTCTCAGATATGAAATGAATTTTTAAATTAATGGTCACCTGAAATTTAACCTGACTGATTGCTTTGCTTTAATTGTAGAACAGTCTTTTACAAATAGCCAAATGATATATTTTGATCAATTATATATCAAAATAAATTGATTAAATATGTTATCAATGTTAACATTTTTCTATTTAACATGTAAGGCAAATCAACTTGTTGCCAGCGAATGTAAATACCCATGTTTTTAAAAATTTCACTAAATTGTGGCTGTACATTTATAACAATTTGTTTATTTAGTATATATTTAAAAGAACTTATATCATATTGTGCAGTGTGTGTGTGTGTGCACGCATGATTTAAAAAATAAAATCTTTAAACAAATAATAAAAAAATATAACGGTTGACAAATGTTTGCTTCAAGTGTAGAGTTATGGCAGATAGAAAAAATCTCCAATAATTTTTCTTCTATGAAGAATAGATAATTCAATAATATATCATTATATAGAATAGTTATCTTTTTCGTTTCTTCTATGAAGAACTGACAATTCAAACGAAAAAAGATTGGTCACCTGGTTACGTACTGACAACTTTGACAGTATAAAACAAAACTTTCACAGTTCTTTAAGTTTGGTCATATAACATACATACATACATACATACAAAGTCTATTTCAAAAATAACCAACCATTTTTAATTACACGCAAATGGATATTTTAGTGACATGCAGTTGACAGTATTGTCTTCTGTATAACCTCCTTTGTAACCAGATGTTCTTCGATTGTTGATATCTCATTTAGTTTTCATGTTATTGTTACTTGAGTGCAATGTGTGTACGATTTCAGGAGCAATAATAATACAATGTCAAATTTATCTTGAAACTGGTGAAAACTTTCACAGAAATGTTTCAACAATTTGAAACAAACTTACAGAGATGATGCTCTGCGTCATACACAATGTTACGAATGGTTTTCACAATTTAAAAGTGGTCATCAGTCCATCCAAGATGACCCTCGACCAGGAAGGCCTTCAACTTCATCTAATGACACCCACATACAGAAAATCAACTATCTGGTGAATGAAAATCGACAACTGACTGTTAAAGAACTTGCAGAAAATGTTAACATCTCAATTTGATCATGCCATGACATTTTGACTGAAAAATTGAATTTGCGTTGAGTTGCAGCAAAGTTTGTTCCTTGTTTGATAGCAGCAGAAAGTACAATGAGTGGATGTCTGTCGACAACTTCTTGTACAAGCAAGCCAATAACAATGAAACAATCATGCAAAGGATCAGAATGGGAGATGAAAGCTAGATTTACAACAACATTGAGACAAATGTTCAATCATTACAATGAACTGACAAAGGATCAACAAAGGATCTCCATGCCCCAAGAAAGCACATCAGTCTCGATTAAATGTCAAAGTGATGCTCTTGTTTTTTTTTTTTTTATTTTAATGGAATCGTGGATTTTGAATTCTTGCCTCCAGGTGAAACTGTGCATACTATCAAGGCATTTGACAATGATTACATGAAAAAATCCACAAAAAGAGACCAGAGTTGTGGCGAGTCAACTCATGGTTCCTTCACCACAACAATGCGTGCCCACTCAGCTTTGTCAATTCATCAGTATTGTGCCAAAAATCTGATGACTGTTTTCCCTCAGCCAACCCCCCCCCTCTCCATTCCTGTCTCCTTGCAATTTCTTCTTATTTCCAAAATTTAGATCAGTGATAAATTAAAATCATTTTGAGACTATTGATGACATTAAAGCAAATTCATCACGGACCTTTAATGCCATTTCAAATTAAGTGAACGCCATTTCCAGGAGTGCTTCGCGAAGTGAAAACACTGCTGGGAAAAGTCTGTGAATAGTGGAGGGGAGTACTTAAATGGGGATAAGGAACAATAAATAATCTGTAAAATTAATAAGGATCGAAAAAATAAAGTTCGGTTATTTTCTGAACAAACTTCATATACTGTAATATAATATGTACATAAATAACGCTGATCAAAATAGTCCCAGTGTCTCTACTTACATGTTAATGAACCATAACTGGCTGGCTGTAATAATAGAAAATAATTCACCAAGGGTTTTTAGACTCAAGGTGGACATAATTATGATTTGGCTTATCAGTTATAATCTCATGTCTACATATTTATTATTTAATATTTTACATTTAACATTAAGCACTTTTATGCTGTTTGAAAATAAATGGAAAATAAGATTGATTAAAGTAAATTATATTTTTTTAGCCAAGACGAGGCTGGAAACCAGGTGCAATAAATCGTACAATAACAAAAATGATAAGAGATGTAAAACTAGCAGCAGGATTGATAGTAGAAGAGGTAAAAGAACAAAAGAGCACAAGGAGCACAAAAAGCTCAAAAAGATCACGAAGGCCATTTTCTCAACGTACTGGTGGTGTGTCTTCTAATCAGAACAGTCTTGAGTACAATAATACTCCAAAACCACCAACATTACATGTCCATAAGAAAGATGGTGCATACTTCATTTCAATGAACCCAATAAAAACAGAATCTGAAGAAGAAGAAGAAGAAATGCCACTAATGTTTAAGATTTTGCCTCATGAAGATGAAACTTCTACCTCCTCTGAATCATCCCTTGAAATTGAATTTACTGCACCTGGTGCAGTACGAAAAAGGCTACCAAAACCAGTAAGTACAATACACTAAATATTAGGTTACGTTATTATTATGTGATCATTATTAGTAGTTATTAAAGTTACCGTTATTTTTTAAAGTTACCATATTATTCTTTAAAGTTTCTAAAATGAAGTACTCTCTTTGTAAAGAAAAAAAATTATATTGTTTAAAAAATACATAAGGAGTTTAAGTATAACTCCTTATGTGTAATGCACATTAGATGGAAAAACTGTAACAGTTGTAGTTGATCTATGGTCAAGTCACTTCCAAAAATGTTATAACAATTCACAAGAATAACACCATAGGTAGGCTTACAAAAGAAAATGAGGAATGAATTGTTATTTTCTAGCCTTACTAAGCTAAAGAGCTTTACTGAGATAAAGAGTTAAGTCTCTTTATCTCAGTAAGGTTTAAAGATACTTAACCGAGCTATTGCGAAATACTCTGTTGTTTAACAGTATACAAAGCTCACTAAAATGATGTTTATTCAAGCTTTCTAGTAACAACTTAATACTATTCACCATAGGGACTGACAACATAATGAACATCATTTCTTTTACAAAAAGTAACTAACTAATGCCACTTGTATCTTAGAATCTTTATTTTATATGCATCACAGACATCAAAAGGGACTCCAATAGTTAGAAAAATATACTTCATACAACATCTCCATTCAGTAAGGGTACACCAGATTACAAAGTAGATAATGTTTTAAGTTATTTATACATAAATTTGTCTAAATGATAATCAATATTTTAAAATTATTTTTTTAATGACAATTTTGAAATTCTATAATACACTTTTTATTAATTTCAGATAATGGTAAATACTGATACACAGTATTCAGACTCTGAAACAATTGTGGAAACGGAACAACCCCAAAATTTGATAGGAAAGAAAAAGGTGGACACTACTGCTGTTGGTGTTATACCAACTCCTTCATCAACAATGGCATCTGTACCAAAAGATAACAAATGGGATGCAGATCAAATAACTCAAGTGTCAAAAATAAAAAAATAAATTATATACTGTATAACGTGTTATTCAGCTAATTCTATTTTAATGTATTTTAAATAAAGTATGAACTAAAAAAAAAAATTGTAATGAACTTGATAAAGTTACATTAAATATCTTTTATACCTATTTTTATCTTTTTCAATCTCTTTCATGCGCATTTAATTTAAAGAATTTTGTAAAATGACTGACTAAAAAAAACAGGCTTATTGTCCAC
Source organism: Lycorma delicatula (assembly GCF_047948215.1). Taxonomy (NCBI): domain Eukaryota; kingdom Metazoa; phylum Arthropoda; class Insecta; order Hemiptera; family Fulgoridae; genus Lycorma; species Lycorma delicatula. Next base: position 107,297,921 of record NC_134459.1, on the reverse strand, counting down.
TAATTTAGGATAAATGGGGACTGTTTTCATTAAAAATGAATGTCTGCACATCATAATTACAAGTTTTATTTTTTGTATTAATTCAATTCTTTTCTTATAAATTTTTACCAGTTATTCTAACCATAGGAATAGCCAACATCAAACACATTTCATATCACTTCTGTTGAAATATTTCAACAGTCATTTTATTGTGAATCCATACCAAACATGAACTCTTGGTATTTTAAGTTCTTTCTTCATAATTAGACAAGGATTTTCATCAGACCTATTTTTCATCAAATAGGTTTTCTAGCCCATTCAACTTGAAGGAAGCAACATCAGACCATAATTCTTGGCTAGAGAATCTGTTAAACAATAAATAATAATTTCTCATAAAATTCCACCCTTTTCTCAAAACATGTTCATGAAGTAATCTTGGCCCAATTGCAAAACAAAAATTTTCCAATGGAATATGCATGCAAAGGAAGCTGACATTAATTAGCCCATGATATTTTTCATTAAATATTTCCTGGTGTAACAATTTTTTCAGTTATTTACCACATCAGTGGCTTTAAATATTATTTTTTTTAGTAACAGAATAAATTTTAATTACAAAAGCTAAAGAATAAATGGTTTAAATTATATGAAAAAAAGTATTCTACAATTGCTTTATGCATTTTTTTTTATCTTTAGTAATGACATAATTTTGAATTTTAAAATTCTCTAAAGCATTTAAAATGTTTTAAATTATATGAAAAAAAAAATTATACAACTCTTTCACTATCACAGCTTTATTAGCATACTTTATTTAAATTTACTGTTTTATTACAAAAGTAAGCATGTACTGTAAAGTTAATATTAATTTACAATCTGCTTAAAGATAATTAAATTCAAGAAAAAGTTACAAATTACCTTATGCATTGTAATAAGCTAATTCGAATATTTGAACTTATGATTGAAAAAAAAATCACGTGCTCTAAGTACTTAACACACTGTAATGGGTTGAAGGTTCCAGAAAAAGAAAGAAAATGATAAAATAAGAATCTAGAAGAGATGATAAAAGGATTCTTTCTAGAAAAAGGATTTATAGAAAAACACAGATACAAAGTAAATTATTGTACTTGTTTCAAACCACAAACACATGACAACAGCGTCAAGTGTTCGTGGTTTCAATAGCTTCTTGTTTTTAACTACTATCCAAAATGGAATACTCATGAAGTACTACTGATCACTTGTTTATTAGCACTCACTCCAAATGTTGTCACACACTTGATTGCATTTATCACAAACTATACTTGTGTTTATCGCACACTGTACTGAAACTTCACTGTAGAATGGAACAAAAAGAGGGTACAATACCTTCCTGCCTACTACAGAACATGGACTTACGACCTTTGCTGTTGGGTCTTTCTAGTGGGCTGGCAGGTAATAAATAGAAAATTAGCTGATATTCATGGTTTATGTGAATCTTGGAACTCCATTCTGGTCCAAAGGAGTTCTCGGTGGCAGGAACCTGATGGAATGATTAACTTATAAGCTTATTTTCTGTGACACACTCCCTCCATTCAAAATGGATGGATAAGGGATGGGTGCTAGAGACAATTTAAGACCTGGTACACCGTAGAACTCTACTGAAACTAGTGTACAGTTAAACGCTGGTTGGTTAGGCTCTTCTAGGATGGTACATGCCAGATTTGCAATCAGTGATATTGGGTAAGGAAAGTGATCAGGAGAGGGGAAGTGATTTTCTGGAGTGATCTTATAGTGTCTATCTCTGTTCTCTTATTTCAACCTTTAACCCAATAGTTCTGAAAATAACTATATTGAGAGAACAGATTTAGTCTGTTCAAGGTGTTCTTGTAGCACCGAGAACACCTTGTAGACTGTTCTCTTCTGTTAATCTTAGTATAATTGCTAATTCTGAAAAGAATTTAGGTGAAACAAGCTTCTTCATAATTTTTTTCTTCTTTAGGAGAAAAGGATGGGTTATGAAAAATCATGGTAAAAGTAGTTTACAGCACAGGTGGTAATACACGGCTTAATGCCAGTATGTGTATGTTAGTAAATTCAAACATCTAAGCGCGTCACATCTTATTAATAACCTTTCTTAAGACCCTGCCTGCCAGGAGGGGAGGCTGATGAGATGTGTTTATTATGCAGGATGTTATGGGGCGCCTGTGCATTGGGTAGATGGCAATTTTGAAAAAATTTGGCCCAAGCATTAAAAAATGTTGGTGGTCATAATGAACAGCCACCTTCAAATGAGGGACTGCAGATTGGGTTGGGATGGCCAACCCAATAAACAGAACAGGAAAAAATAATGTAGAGGCATGAGAAGGACTCTCTCCCTTCTTCTAACACAATGTGCTCAATGAATCTTCTCTGGGTGAGTTTTTGACCTCTAGAACAAAACTTAAGTAGAAATAAAATTAATATTTTATAATAATTTTATCAAACATGGCCCATTGGTATGATTATACAATAAATAATTAAAATATAAATCAGCAGTATTTATTTATATTGCAGAGCCTAGGACCTGACCTTTTTTTTACCCTCGCTCCCCTGGATTGGTTCGAACTCAGGGGAGTGTCTTTTTTACTCTAACATCCCTTCCCACCTACCAGCTGTATGTCCGGCATAGCAGGTCGGCTTGCCAGTCAGCTCTCTTGAGGGTGTTATGCCCACTCAAATAAGGGATGCCAAGACACCCTCAATGGTTTGGGTCTTTTCAACCTACACTAACCCCTCCGGAATCCCCAACCGTTCATCGAGACTTGTACACTGGAACATGCCAGCCCTCATGGCCAGAGCTATCCACACTGACTTTTACAACCCCTCAACCTCCCCTCCCTTTTTGTCCTTTTGTTTAATCACGTCTGTCACAAAAAGTTCAACTGCCTTTCATTGTTCAACAGAATTCAACATATAATCTATGAGGGTTTCTGGTGTTAGTCATGATATACTGGCCTGGAATCTTTCAACCTTCCACCGTGGGGCATATGAAAATGGTATGTTTGACCGTATCTGGTTGTTCACAGAACATACATCTGGAGGATTCCCTTCTTCTGACCCTTCTCAAATACTTTTTGAAATTACCATGATCTGTAATCTGTGTCAAATAGTAATTGGTCTCACCGTGGATTCTTTCAAGCCAAGCCTGCAAATCATATATCAATCTCTTGGTCTACGTAGCTACATCTTCATCTGCTCTCCACTTCTTCCAGTCATCCAGTGTTCTATTTCTTGCCTTGCCTTTGGGAACACCATTATAGACATCTATTCTTTCCCAAACTTGAAGCTCAAGCGGTGATACAGAGACAACCACGCATAGCACCTCGTATGATACAGTACAGTAAGAAGATACCATCTCCCAACAACAATCTTCTGTGATCCTTCCTCATTCTATATAAATTCTGCTTTATGACTGTCTATGCACCCCATACTGGTGCAGCATATAGCACTGAGGAGGTAATCACTGACAAAATCAACGTTCACTTTGACATTTTGGGTGCTCTTTGTGTTGACATGAGGATATTCAATTTCTTAATTGTACGTTCAGCCTTCATGCAGCTCTGCAAGATATGTTCATGAATTTACCATTCTTATCCAATGTGACACCCATATACTTTGCGTGCAGCCTGTATTGAATTGGCTGATCATCAACCTTCACCTCAATAGGAGCAATGACTCTCCTGCCAGTCATCAAAGTATATACGATCTTATCTGGGGCAAGCTTTAAGTCACGTGTCCTTAACCAGAAATTGACCATTGCTGATGAAGCATTTCCCCCCACTGCCTTTGAAAAAAAGAGAGCAAGGTTGTCAGCATAGGCAATGACAGCTGAACTTTCTGGAAGCCTCAAATGGAGAACACTATCATAAGCTAGGACCCAAAGCAGGGGCCTCAGCATAGAGCCCTGGGGGATTCACCAAATGACTGAAATTTGATCTTGCCCTCCTGAGTCTCGATGGTATTCCATCGTCCAAATAAATAATCTCTGACTTAATAAGAGATGTATTCTTATGCCTTTCTCGTGTATGGAGGCCATAATTACCTGCCACGGCATTGAGCCAAATTTTCTTAATGTCTAAGGATATAAACAGAGGAATCCACGTGTATGCCAAGTACCAGCTCTTATTTCTGTGGCCCAAAAACTTTCACAACCGCCTGTGTGGCCGAATGGCTCTTCCAAAACCCAAATTGCCTTTTGCTAATGCCTATACTGTCGCTGAGCTCCCTAATGATGTGTGCTGCTAAAATCTTCTCTACCACATTGTCCATGGTGTTTATTAGACTCAAGGGTCTATAGACTACTCTATCTTCATTTAACTTGTTTTTTGGGAGTAAAACTACGCTGGATTGTTTCCAGCATCGTGAAAAAACACCTGTTCTCAACGCCATAACTAGCTATATTGACTAGCTCCCACAGTATCTTTTCTACTAATCCTTTCAGGATGGTAGCTGGTATGCCATCTGGGCTCAGACTCTTTTTATTCCCTATTTGTTTGACTGAAAGCGTGACTTCCTCCCAAGTGAAGCATCTTGAATAACATGTAATAACTTCCTCGACCTTATCTTCAGTACATGGACAGAGCTCAGCTATCTGATCTCTGGCCTACTCCCTAGTCAGCACTGGTAACTGCCTACTGAAATGTTTAATCACGATCCGGTAGGCCTGGCCCCATGGATCATTATTTAATTCTTCGCACAGTTGATACCAGCACTCACCCTTTAATTGTTTGATTTCATTGTGCAAACGCCTTCTGCTTATGACATAATTTTGCACCGCCTCCTCATACACAATACCACCAGCCCGTCGCAACCGTTGCTTGTGCTGCCTACAAGCCTGCATTTTACCATGTAGCCTAGCAATCTGTGGTGACTACCAGTACACATTCTTATGAGATTCTCCTATTGTCATGGCCTAAGCCATCACTTGCTGTATGACTGTCTGCACCGTCTACAGAGTCAGCAGCACACCTGCCTCAATTCTGTTGATAACTTTAGTCACAATTCTCTGTATTTGCTGCTTAGTTGGCCGAAGCACCCGACTCCTATTTGCAGTATAAAACGAAGTAACTGTTAGCTCCAGCAACGTAGTGAGATGGTCACTTGCCGTATCTTCCGTCAACACACTCCACCACAGTTGTTTTGATTCCACCTGCCATCAAGTAGTGTTAAATCTAACATCAATGCATGTCCCCCAGTCTGGTACGTTGGGGTCCCATCATTAACTTAATAACACCCCACGACTTAAAGCAATTCAGTTAACACTTCACCTTGACTTGGTTCGTGGTACTTCCACCTGTCATGACTGCTCTGCTGTTGAAGTCGCTGACCACTATCACTTGTTTGGGAGATGTTATTATCCCATACAGTGTCTCTATGAATGCCTCGGATGCAGCAAACTCGAAGTTTGGTGAAACATATGCTCAGATGACAACTGCGTTTGCCAGTTGCAACGCTATGAGTCCTTTCCCACGATTAGAAGGGACCACACTAACCTGCCACTGACATTGAAGATAGCGACATCTCCTTCGCTAGCAGAGCACCAATCAGCCCTTGTTGCAACATATTTGTTTGGTTCAGCAGCTACCATTAGGTCAAAAACTTGTTCCTTTGCTACCTCACCCACTACATCATGGGAGAGCAAACTTCTGTTGGCATTAGTTAACAGCACTTTAATCATTCTTGGTTGAGTTGCATGGAACTCCTCCAGTGCAATGGTCCCCCTTCCTGTAATCTAGGCACTTCTTGGGCTCTAATTATGATGCAATCTTGTGCCTTTTGCCCCTAAAATTGAAGCATAATTCCGATCTGTCTCTGCATCTACATCTTTAATATGCCCTGTAGTTCACCTTCCACCTCTCATTAACATATCCACTGGCAGACCAGCTGCCTTGTCCCTAAGGGATATTGTGAATTGCTCCACAATTTTTGATCCTTTTATTCACCCGCCTCCTCCCTTGTGAGTCCCGCTTTCCTGGTTCTTAAGAGATCAGCATATGATCTTCCTTCAGCTCTGACCACCACTGCATGACTCTCCTCCACTGGTGAGGTGGAGCATTAAATCGAAACCAAAGGCGTAAGATCTCCAGACAAAACTTCATGCTTCACCTTAACCAGGTCAATATGCTCTTTACACAGGTAAATCAATATCTTCCTTACTGCAGTGCTGACTCCCCCTCCCACAGGGAGAACAAAGACCGGCACTAAAAATCTACACTACAAATCTGGTCCACTACAAATACACCTTAATGCTCTCAGAATCTCCAGTTAGGTAAAATGTACGATTAAAAAATTGGGGGTATTTGAACCCCCAAAAATTAAGCCAATAATTTGGGGGGACGGGGATCAGAGCTAGGAAAAACCTTGGTTCGCATAGAACCGAGAAGATTTGCATCTGAGATGTAAGGATGAGGAGTTATAGGAAGAAAAGGATAACCCCTTACAATAGTAATATTTGACTTAGAAATTTTGCTGACCAGTGTATAGCAGAAAAAAATTTTGCCCTTGTTTGCATGTAAAACTAACTTGTACTGTCTTGCAAAACAAACACTCAATAACAGACCTTATTGCCTATGATAATAACGTTGATGTAACAAAAACACATAAAAAATGAGTCCAACGTCCAATATTTAAATTGATTATTTTATATCACCCACCAATATTTTATCCATCAAAGTCAATTGTCCAATCCAAAAAAAAAGTCACTGAAAATACCAACCAAAACTAGCAATAACACAAAGCAGAATGACAACACATCTTCCTTGAATCAGAGTTCTTACTCAATTATTAGGGCCTGACCTGGAGTATCAGTACCTGACCCACTCTTTTGTATGGTCAAGCATAATAATTTCCTTTGTTCAAACACAATTAAACAGCAAGATTAACAATTAGAAACTTTTATTCCACTTCTGTTATAGATTTAAAAAAATTAAGTATTAAAAAACACAGACAGCAAATACTTTTGTCAATTTTATCATCACAATTAATTTTACTTTAAAACTAAGACATTTCATATCAAATAAGCAACATAATCTGAATATTTTAATCATTTTCATTCTACTTGGCTTATTGTTTTGCTTCAAAGTAAAACTAAATTTCTCATTACTACAAAATCATTTCAACAGTTAACAAAAAAAATTATATCACAGATTGAGTCCCATCATAAATCAGTAACTTAGTTTTAAAATAACACTTTGATTTAAATATAATTATTTGCGTTTTTAATCCATTTATCGTGGTTTTAGTAGTACAAAATGCAAATGTATAATTTTAAGAATGTACCACAACAGAAAACACTAAAAACTTTAAGAATATATATTTATATATAGTTCAGTTTTTTTGGTTCTGTACACTTCATCTCTTGGGTCAAAATAAAAAAACATGGTAGTGTGAACAGTTTTATGGGCCATAATCATGATAAAAATCAAGGCTTATTAAATCATTATTTTTATTAATCTTAAATAACAAGTATCAGCTGATTCTTTTTTTTAGGCAAATGTAAATGAATGATTTTCTCAGTCTCATTTCATACATTGTTAGCATAGTTACTGTGTTTATTTTTTAGCATTTGGCTATTACAACTAATTAGTTGTTTGTATGATGAATGTTTTAATCCAGAACTTTTTCTGAGTGGTTTAATCATTTTATAACTGAGTTGTAATCCTACTTTATACTATTGTGAAATCTTTATGAATACCATGTTTGTTATAATTGCAGAAACTGTTATTTAACATAACATTTTCTGAAATTGATATGCTGTATATATTAAAGTTTTTTGTGGATGTTCTATTTTGTGTCAAGATTATATAATTAAAAGACAATTATGCAATATTTTGGAAAGTTTGTTTGGTTGCTAAGCAGTATTTGTTTGTTTTCCTTTTTTATTGCAATCACTACACAATCCCAGACCCTAACATATATTTTGTGTGTGTGCATGCGCGCGTTTGTATGTAGGAAGTAAGATTATGAAAATGACCTTGATCAGGTCAATCTACAAACTTATCAAAATATTTATTTAAACATTTGAGACAAAAAAAGCAGTACTAGGGGTTTCTACTGTCCTTAATTGAGGCTAAGAAATTAATAAATATACATATATAAAAAAGAAGCCCACTGCAAGAAACACTAGACTCAATGGAAATACTTTCCAAAGGTACTTAAAATTAAATGCTATACGAACAAACCCAAAATGCCCACTCATTTTCTACTTTGATTAATATCAGGTACACAGGTGCAAATATTAGTTACAATTACTTCCAATACAGGTAGACTTCATTAATGAAACGGTTTGTCATAAAGTCATTAGTCAGATCAATAAATCACATTTATCAGAGTTATATATAAGAAAATGATCATTAATACAACATTACCAATAAGATAACGAAATTGAAGCTATATGCACTATATTTCTTTGTAAAAACAATCTAAAGCAATACTGTACTAGTTACAAAATTGCAATTTCATTACAAAATAAAAATAAACAGAAATTAAGCGAAGAAGGTAAGATAGAGCAAAGTAAATATTAAATGATTACATTTAGGTTCACACTACAGGAATTACTTTAAATAGTGGTTACATAATCAAAAGACGCTACAAATAATTTCACAACTAATTTGAAAAGAAGCAGTCACATTAACATACATTTAACTGAATTAAACCAAACTATTTAAAACTAAGCACTGATAAAAATTAAAATTGCCAATACAGAATGCAGACTGTTTAGCTATTGGGGGTCACATGATAACTGTAGTTAACAATTTTCAGATCTCGATGTCAGATCTCAATCTTTGAAATGGCCAAATCTCAATAGCTTACATGGCCAGATCTCGTTATCTGACATGTCCAAACACAGATATCAGGCCATGCAAATTCTGAGACCTGGCCATATCTGATCTCTAGACCAGTCAATGCAATTCCACAAGATCTCTCATGGCTAGACCTTGGACCTGACATAATCAGTCCTTAGAATCTGACGTGTCCACATGCTGATATCAGAAAATGGCCAGACTCCAATATCTGACCATAATAAACCTCAAAACCTGACATGGCAAAATACTAAAATTGACACTGGAAAACCTTTCATCCGACAATGCCAGACCCTCAAACCTAACAATTTCAGAGTCCGAGTCCATGGCAAACCCCAAGAACTCTCACGGCCAGAACCTGACATGACTAGACCTCGATCTTTCATATGACCAGACAATGACATCTGACATAGCGAGATCCCAACATCTGACTTCACCAGATCTTACAATCCAACCTGTCTAGCCACTGAGACCTGTCCGTGCCAGACTCAAAGACCCTGACCAAGCCAACTCCAGAAACTGACTGTGCCAGACTGCAAGACTAAAACATGCCAGACAGTTAGACCTCTCTTTGCAATTTCTAATATCTACTCTAACACAGAATTTCAACAACAATAATCCTTCTTAAATAATAAGCAATTAAACTATTATGAACTCTTTTCACAATTGAAGCTTGTCCCAAGAATATTGACCTATGACCAAAAGTCTCACCAAGTGGAAATTTATAGACGTTTTGGAAATGTGTGAAAATGACCCTCACTTTCTGGACAATGTAATCACGGGTGATGAAACATGGATATTCCAGTACGACCCCAAAACAAGGAGGCAAAGTGCCAATATCAGGGCACCCACTCAACTATCCACTAAACAAAGAAATGTTAATCCTTTAATGAATTACATAAAACAAAAATGTACAATTTTGAGAGTCAGCACTTATCTCATACATAAAGTTGTAACTTAAATCAATGAAACATAAATCAGGTGTAAAAACACAATACACTAATTTCTTTAGCTTTTAAGCAAGACCTTTTCATTCCTAAACTATCCACACACACTGAACTTCTGGTAAAATGGCTAAATATGGAAACAGCAACAGAAATTTTCATATTTGAATTTTTAAAGGTAAATATTTAAAAGGCATTATGTATACTTTCCAGATTCTGAAATCAGTAGTTTGTCTTTGTAAGTGATCAACAAGGTTTGCAAATGATACCAGCAATCAGTATTGGTTCAAAGGATGAGATGGATGTTTTGTAGCATGTGAAAATGCCATACCTGACCAAAACCCAGGACCTCCAGGCCGAGATGCCTTTATCCGAAGGGGCTGGGTAGTAAAGAACACCGGTATCCATGATCTAGTATTCAAATCTGTATAAAAGTAATTCTTTCAACTGGTAACAATAACTTACATTTACTCAAAGACAAATCTTCCAAAAAAGTACCCAGAATATTATGGAGAAAACATGATTTGAATATATGGTGAAGGAATGAATGCGCCTTGAAGATAATATTTAATATTAAGTTAACAATGAAATTCTGTTGATTTTATAAATAGTCAGGAGGCAGTGAATTTAGTTGGCAGGTTGCTACAAAGAAAACTGATCACTTACTGCAAGCCTTCTTTTTCTGGAAAGATTCAGGAAATATTTACTCAAAAATTATTGCTGAAGGTAATCATAATCTCAGAAATTAATGAATTCGTTTCCATTTTGTGATTGCAGTGTTGAAGGAATGTTTCTATTCCAAATCAAACTACCTTATGACAATGAAATTATGTACACTTGATTATAGGCTGGACGGAATAAATTCTCAAGATTATATGAACAGCTTCACTTACCTCACTTCTAAGCAGATGTTTATCATTTCTAAGCAATGTTTCTATCTTCCGCATTTCAATTGCTCTAAGTAGTAGCATCGTTTAGTCTCCTAATAATCAAATTTGTATCATTTATCACTTGGCTATTTGAAAAGTGATCGGTTACATAATATACTGAAATCCCCTGACAGACGTATATTTTGTTACTTACTGACTGGTTTTCAATTTTTTCTGCCAATGTACTGTACACTAGTGTTACCATGCATCGAGTAAATATGGTTCATAAACGAGGCATATGTAGCGGCTAGTCAAATTTACTGCTGTATGAATAACATAAATTTCGGTTGTATAATTTTTAAATATTTTCTAGAACGCACTAACAAGCAACTTAAATGTTACAAGAAATAATTTTCGAAGTCAAATTAATATAATTCAATGTGCCCTTTTACAAAAAATAAAAATTCAAGGGTTCCATGGTTTAATCTTGGGAGCTCAGTGCAAAGCAATTCCGTTATTAGTGTTGTGCAACTGAAATCTTAGTTATCAAAACTTTCGGTTTCAAGGCAGTATTTCCAGTTTATTTAATTATATCCTAAATATTTATACGGATTTGAAGTAGAAAATCATATAATTTTTCACGAATTGATTATGATATTGTATTTATTTTCTAAGAGCTATCGAAAATATATTTTGTCAAATGGAGTATTCATCGGTTACAAATTGTAACTCTGAGGTTATGTTTGTAACTGTAATGTGTGAATATTGCAAAAATGGTGAAAACTAAGAAAAAAATTAATAACGCAAATCATTCAAAAATAAATGCAACTAGTAAAAAAACGTTTAAACGTGACAAATCTTATAATTCTGTTAGAAACAAAAAATGTAAAAAGAACGTAAGTGGGAACAGCGTATTTCCCAAAAATTTAACTAAAGAAAAACTCAAAAATGGCCAGAATCAAAACCTTATATCAAAAACTAAATTAAAACATCGTTCTCAAAACCTTTCTTTAAGAGAAAGAATGTTGGAAAAATTAAAAGCTGCAAAGTTCAGGTAGATTTTTGGTAATTATTTTTTTAACCTATAAAGTTTTAAAAAATTTTGATCCACTTCTGCATTTATAGAAATTTTTGTTTAGACAGTTACATCTTGGATTAGTAACGTCGTAGATAATAGTTAAATTAATTCATTGTTAAAAATTGTCTTATTTTAGTATCATGTTTTTTTATCTAGCCAGTACTGTAAATTACCATAATTTGATGGACCCATTTATTACCAGGAGGTTTGACGTTATTTGAAAGCTGATTCTTATGTTTTATTTCCAGGTTTCTGAATGAGCAGTTATACACATCTGATGGCAATGATATGCAACTATTATTTAAAAAAGATTTGAAAACGTATGTCGACTATCATGAAGGTTTTAGACAGCAAGTTGCTCAATGGCCAATTAACCCTGTTGATATTATTATTAAGACTTTGATGAAGAAGTATGTACTCTTTAATAGCTTATGAATACAAAATTGACATTGTTAGACTGATACTTAATAGAAGAGTAGTCCAACAAAATAAACTGTAAAGCTTATCTTGCTATTTGATAACAGAGTTTATATTATACTAATTTTTATTGCTTATAAACCAATCATGTGCACTCTTTTTATGTTTCTAAATATCGTATTACTGGCTGCATTAAAAATATTATACTGCAAACCAAACATAACATTCACTTGTCATTTTCTGTTTTTAAACCAAAGCTAATTTGTTTGCATGAAAACTGATAAAATAATGTGCATTTGGCAATTTTTATTACATTAATTTTAGAATGTAGAAAATAAATGTTATAAGAAATTTTACTTTTAAAAATCCAAATACAAATATTCATCAGAACTGAAAGCATGTTTCAAATCACACTTAATAGTTTTCTTAGGATTAGACTTTTATAATATAATAATAAGGACTTTTATAATAATATAATATTTAGGTTTTCACTTTTATAATAGTGATTTTTTGTTTTAACATAAAACAAAGTTTGTTGTGGTTAAAATTCATCAGGAAATTATGCTTTCAATATATTTTCATCTAAGATTTGTGATCAACTTTAGCAAGTGTGGTTTAATTTTTTAACCTATTTTATCAGTTGTATTTCATCAGTAAATTCAACTAGGAGATCTTAAGAGTTGTGTTGATACACAAACTAGTTAGTAATTATTACAAAAACTGTTATTTTTTTTAAAATCTTTCAATCTTTTAAATGGGGAAAATTTAAGAGATTGGTTGATTGATATTTTCTATTATCAGTTATGTTGATTACATTTTATTTCTGTTTACTAAACAGTGATAAATTATATTCATTATAATAGAACCCTTGTTTAGTTTTATTTTTTCACTAAACAGCAACGTGCTGGGTATAAATTATAATTAATTGTAAGAGAAATATATGTTACTATAAAATATTTGAATTTTACTCAAAATTAAGTTCATTGATTTTTTATTTTATTTTATAGACTGAAATCTAGTAAATTAACGATAGCTGATTTTGGTTGCGGTGAAGCTAAAATCTCTGCAAGTCTTGAAGGTTTAGCCAAAGTATATTCATTTGATTTAATTGCCCTTAATAATAGAGTTACACAGTGTGATATGTCTCATACACAATTACAGTCATCTTCTGTAGATATTGCTGTATTTTGTCTTTCACTTATGGGTACAAACCTTTCTGGCTACATCATGGAAGCAAATAGAGTGCTTAAAGATGGGTAAGATTAATCAAATATTATTTTTTAAATTTTTTATTTCAGTATAAAAGACTATTTTATTTTCAATGATTTGTTTAATAAAATATTTTTATTCATTGGACTGCTAAATGTTTTACAGATGCAAGTTTTCCTTTTCAACTTTTTTTTTGTTAGCCAGTTTACTGCTGGTTTCATGTTTTATTTGACGTGAAGGCTTTTAAAATTTAAACTAAAAGGAAAGTTTTTACTTCCATCATATTAAAAAAACAGTGTTGTTTATTCCATTTGTTGTTGAAAAGAAGAATAGTCAAATGTTTACTGAAAATCTTTAAAGCACTAGAAATTATTGTGTGTAAAATATTTTAGCTCTATATTGTTAAAGGTAGCTATACAGTTGATTCATAACTGTAATTCATTAATTGCTGAAATTGTACTTATTTTGTTATTGCTTGCACCAGTTTTGAAAATACTATGTAAATTGTTCAGTCTGAATCATTGGCTGCCATTTTGGTGACCAGTTACAAAAATTCAGCTTACTTTGCACCAGTTTTGAAAATACTATGTAAATTGTTCAGTCTGAATCATTGGCTGCCATTTTGGTGACCAGTTACAAAAATTCAGCTTACTTTAATTATCTTTTTAGATAATGTTTTCCCCCTTTACTTATATGTAAACTGTTCTTTTAAAATGGTTAATTATTAATTGATTACTATTTATGAGTAAATTTTTCAATGCATCAATCTTAGGCTTTTTTTGTTGTAGTTATGTAGATTTCCCCCTGTTGGCATATTACACAGTTTCTTTCTAGATATGGTGTTTTTCGAGATAGGTTAGCCACATTTGATTTGATTAATTCAGGGTTGTGGCCAATTAATTGAGGATTGTTCAGAGTGTAGGACCATTGATGATGTGCCCCATGTCTTTATATGTCTGCCCCAGGTACCAAATTAGCTAGAGAGCTTGTGATGATCATTTTTGGTTTTGATTTGCAAGTTAATTGGAAAACCGAAAGAATGGAACATAGTTGCTGGCTTTCTTAAAATTCTTAGCTCTGTGGAGAATGGCTGAGGGGGTCTGATGCTGTTGTAGTTATATATAGTGTAGCCATCCAGGTGGTTAGGGGCCTACCTGGGTGATTATGTCGCCAAGACAGGCGTTTTGGTATTGAGCTCCCAGTTAGGGTAGACATTCGCTGTTAAATTGAGAATGGATATGTGGAGAACTCTGTGATGATGGAGCTGTGGTGTGGAAAGATGTAGGCATTGATCTTGCTCCCAAAAGTGGATCTGAGCAGAGAGAGATAGGGTATGTTAGAGGTAAACAATGAATATGTTTCTTTTTTTTTTAAGTAAATCAATAGGACCTTGAGTAAATTGAATTATAGGACAAAATTGTCTAAATAGTTGTAATCAACACTTGTTTTGTTGGTATGAGGATAGTATTTTTTTGAGTGTATAGCCCAATTGAAGATATGTATAGGAAGAAATTTGTGTGAAATCTTATGTTAGGGAAGTTGCAGGGATCGTGCTTCTGCTTATAAGTTAATTTGATAGTGGAGGATTGTAAGGTATGGTAGGTGGTCATGGTTGGTAGGTTGTGTAAATAAATTGATGGGAATGTGTGCTGAGGCATTTGCATTGCTAGCATCCTGACAAGAGGCCAAACTTGTGTTATCAAGTTTGTAGAGTTGAAAAGACAACCACTGGAACAGAGGGGTTGATGAGGCGACCGGGATTGTCAGGGTTGTCTTGTATTTTGTATTTTTTTTATTTTAATATTTAAGGCAATTTTTTTTAAAAGCATTTTAAAAAATATATATGATTATCAATATTCATTAAATTTTAATTCATGTTTTATATTTTTTAATGAATTTTTAACTTTTTTAAAAATCAGTACAACAGTTTTTAAACTTTAGTATAAACCTCTTGTTTCTGTGTTAACAGAGATTTAATTTTTATTTGTCTGATTTATATCAGACAAATAATCTATCTATAAAGACGCTTTATAGAGCTGTAAAAATTAATGTGCATTATGCACTCACTTTAAACATTGTCATGAGTAGGTCAATGTGTAAATGATTTTTAGATTATTTATATTATAAGGATTGAAGCCAGTACAATTATTATTTGTATAAAACCTAATGATTTTTTTTTCAGAGGTTTGCTAAAAATAGCAGAAGTTGAAAGTAGATTTCAAAATGTTGATGATTTTGTTAGAACAATAGAAAGATTCGGATTTAAATCAACGTCTTATGATTCATCTCATCAGTTATTCTATTTTTTCAATTTTAAAAAAATATCAAATGTTAATAAGAAGAGAAAAAACAAACTACCAGAATTAAATCTTAAACCATGCTTGTATAAAAAGAGATGACTTTATTTGTATAAATAAATGGATTTTAAATTAAATTTTTCATTATTTTTTTTTATGCAACCTTCAGATGTTTGGGTAAGGTATGAGGTTTGATCAAAAAAATCCAGAATTTTAGGTTTTCTCAAGAAAATTTTTATTTATTCATCAATATTGATTGCAACCTTAAAAGTACTATCCCCCTTTAGATATAAATATCTAAAGGGGGATATCTGTATTTTATATCTAAATTTGTGCCAGTGCTTTTTCCAATATTTGAAGCACCTCTGGAACACAGTTTTCAGTTTGCCATTTAGCTCCTTCAGCAGTTCTGTCTTTATCTCTTTAATTCTGGCAAAATGTCATTCTTTCATGGTTCTATTCAGCTTGGAAAAGAAGAAGTTTCCCAAGCTGAAACAAATACGGAGGTTGAGTCATCATAACTGTATTGTTTTTTGCAAAAAATTCACAAACAAGCAATGAAGTGTGAGCAGTTACATTATTCTGGTACAGTTGCCATAAATTTGGGTGTTTTCTTTGGTTTACTTCACGCACACTGCATAGAACTTACAGGTAGTACTTCTTACTGACTGTATAGTGGTAAGAACTCATGATATACTACACCATTGAAATCAAAGGAGTAATCAGAACCTTCACACTCAATCAAACTTGATGAGTCTTTTTCGGTCTTGGCTCTTCAGGAAGTTTCCATTTGTGTTTCATTACCAATTATGACCCACTTGAGCAGGTCTGAATTGCTGTTCACTTCATTCAGCAAACTCCTGGATAATGTTCATTCAGCACTGCCTTTGGTCAACAATTTATTACAAATTTTGCTGCCATAGTCAACAATTTATTACAAATTTTGCTGCCATACGTTTCATGTCCAAAACATTGCTTGGCATAAGCCAAATGATATGTCAACATCATCAGCAACCTCTCTGATAGTTATTTGGTGATTGTCCATAATCATTTTCTTCACTATTTTGGCGTCATTAATTGTTGATGAACTGAGATGTCAGGGTGCTCGTCTTCTTCAGTGTTGTAACAGTCCTCTCGTGAAATTAGAAACACTACAAACCATGTGTTTGTACCACATTTACAACATTTGAACCACCAGTAAGTGCTTGTTTTTTTATTCATAAAAGAATTACTTTAATACAAATTCTTTTTCAATTTTTTCCAAGAGTTAAAAATCGCTGACCATACCAAAACACATGTAACCTTTTTGACAGTCAACAATAAACTAAGCATCCAACGTGGCTAACAATATAAATATGTGTTAGGGACAAGTGTACCAACACAACAATAAAAAAATGTGATAATTGGACTTATACAGCCTGAGAAATTAAAAAGTTCCACCTATGTTTTTATCAAACTTTGTAACACTGATCCTGCTGTGCTGAATTAGTAATCAAGATGAAAATGATCTTTATGTCAATTAGACTTCAATCAGTACATGAAGGTACTTATACCTCATTAACAAATCGTTTTTTATATATAACTTTTTTCTTGTTCATAAACATATGCTTTTGAAGGGAAAAGCAGTAGGGTAGACTTTATAGTTCCAAACTTAGCCCACCTTAGGGTATTGCTGCCATGGTTTTTGAATATCCATTTTTATAGGCCCATAAAAGATACAAGATACACATGATTAGTAAATATAAAAAAGGTATTGGACAAAGTAACAAGTAAGTTTCAAAACCATATTTTTACTCTGTAAGAAAACTCTTTCAAGCTAATATGTAAAACAGTATGTTTATTTTTATATATACTTTAAACCAGATATTAAACATAGTCGATGAAGATTTTTTCTGACGAATAAAACTTTTTTTTTAAGAATACAGATAAATTAGTAAAAAACAGAAATGAGACCTAGAATCTTCTTTGAGCCTGATAGGTCATAATTCTGTGTTGAGAAATACAAAAATTCAGTGGGAGAGGAGAGATCTTTTTTTACCAACAGACATTCCTTTGTTGTATGCTAAAAAATCCATGAAAGTAAGTTCTACAAAAACTTTTTTTTAATGTATACATATCAAAATAACATTATTATTATCAAGTTCTTAAAATTTATTAATAGTGTTTACTCTTTACCAAGTAATGGGCTCATCAGACTGATGAGGAAAACAAAATCACTAAATTTTCTGCAAACATTGATAATGGGCATTAGTAAATAAATATTAATTGTAGATAGCAAGACTGTTTATTAATGAGGACATAATAAAATTGAAGCTTCAATAAAAAAATATGTACAAGGTTTATGCAAAAGGAATTGAACTACATCTTTTTCTTGAACAGTAATTTGAGTCCAAATAATAGACTTGTAGTCTGTAGCAGCAGTATCCAGTACGTATATTTTTTTTATACACATAGCAACCATTGTGTTAGTTTATCAGGTGCTTTTAAAATGTTTAATTTGTCTGAACAATGTTACTGCATCAAGAGTTATCAAAAATTTAATATAATACCCAAAGTAAAACAGTTTGTAAAATTAAGCAGCAAGCTTTTGGGAGTTATACAAATTAAACATTGTTATAACAGTTCTAAAAATGGCTGAACCTCAATTAAGAGTGACTTACACACTGATAGGCCTTCAATATACATCAATAAAAATATGGACAATATAATAATGGAAAATCCATCCACTGATCATTCAAGAGATTGCATATGACAATGGAATTTGATGATTCTTGCCACAAAATTTTAACTGACAATACTGTGATGACATGTTTCATGTGTGCACAAATGTGACCAAAAACTAAAGCTCTGTTATCACAGTGGAAGATAACATAAACTTCAAAACTGAAGAAAGCAAGATAAGAGATGAACAAAATTAAAACTAGTGATTGCGTTTTTTTAACCTCTTTGGAAATGTACATCATGGATATACACAAGAATACCAAATGTTAACAAGCAGTACTATATCTAGAGATTTTGCATTGTCTTAATGATGATTTTGGCGCAACAGTCTAGACCTGTGGAATCATGGAAGTAGCACTGGATCACAATAGATAAAATTCATTTATCTAATCCAGAATTTTTTACATCAAACATTGGATTTGTCAAATTTACTAGGCTTCTAACTTACCAGACTATGCTCATAATTTCTGGTCCCGGAAGCTGAAAGTGTTCCAATTTGAACAGCCTCGAAGATAATGGTGAATGCACAGCAGGCACCATTACATTCATCATTATTTGTCAGTGGAAGATCTGTGGCTTAATTGAGTAAATTAGAGGGAACTACATAAAAGGAGACTAGGGCTGAAACCACAAAGTAAGCTATTCTTTAATCACTGCTTATAGTTGGGTATATTTTGAACAGATTAAGTACAGTAGTAGTAGTCAATCTGATCTAAGACACTATTCAATCCCTAAAAGCCATTCTCAAGAATAGAAATCGCACATGCTGTGCTTTCTAGAGAAAGTGAGGGCTGAAATGGTTTCCTATTATTGCCATCTTCACTGAACCAAATATATGGTTGCATATTATCACGCCAAGCCTACTGAAATACTACAGATATTCAATCTTACAAGTGATATCTTCAATCTGTTCACTAAATGCCTGTCAACTGGCACGTTGACCGGCAACAAGCCGGTCATAATATTTCCATTATACAACGGTAATCATACTTAAAACGAATATCATTATAAAATGCTCAACTAGTGCCATTTGCGTCTCAGATGCAATTCACAGAAGAGTCAAGAGAGATTATGATAATGTAGATAAAAATTAATATACTATTTTCTGTAAAAAACAAAGCATTACACAAAATGTTTCAACTCAGAAAGGAAACAAGGAAAATAATGGTAGTCAATAAGTTAAAAAGTTAAGTAATAATTTAATTTTTATAAACTATTTCATCTAATATTTTGGTTTTGTTTTAATTACCAACCTAACTCTTTTTAATTATATATATCCTTTTTCTTTAGGTTGTATCAACAACAGAAGGTCATCAGTAACTAACTATGTTGGAAGCTTTTATAAATTTTCCATATTCTAACCAGGAAATGAACTTAGCACTTTCAGTATACAAGACTACAATGCTATCATTTGCTTATGAGGTTAATAAAAAATCAAAGTATAAAAAAAGAACACACACAAATAAAAAACAACTTTTATTCATACCATTTTTTACGTACTGTATCAGAAATTAATTGAGCTTTGTACTTATTAACAAGTGAAGAAAAGTGGACGTCATCCTCAACACTCTTTTTGTTTGATTTAAAATTTTTCTGAAACAGCATTAGTCAGTAAATTACTAAAAATAATAATCTAAAATTACTAATAACAGAAAATACTAAAATAATTATATCTTATAATTATAATAAAAAAAAGTATGAAATATTTTAACAAAAAATATAAGTTAAGGAGTCGTCCATCTGAAGACCAAATACAGAACTAGCTACCACCAACTATGAGGTTGTGTGTAAGCATGCTTTCAAATGGAGCCACCACAGTAATAAATGTCATGTAATTTCCATGACTCCAATCCGTGGGAAAAAGGATTAAGAATCAAGCGATCAATCAACTGAGTGACCACTGCTAAAGAGGGTTACATTACTTTACATTTTTCCCAGGACCAACTGTAATATAAATGTGTTATGTGTCACAAACACAGAGATTGTAGGGGACCTGAGTCACAGATTACTCCTGAAAAAGGCACAATCATCTCAAAAAAATCAATTAAACATTTTAATCAACTAAACACTTTTGTGCATCAGTGTACTAAGCTTAATGAAATATTCAGTGGCCTTCAATTTTTTTCATCACACGGTTGGTGCTGTTTAGTGAACATCATTTCTCTCAGAGAAATGCTGTACTAGTGTTTTTAACAAGCTACTTATGCACTTATGAAGTGTTTAACATTGTTGCAGCCATAAAAAAGACAGGAACAACAAAACATTAATATATCCCTTCTGAGGAACACATTGTTACTACTAATAAACTATAAACATTAATAGAACCCAATAAGTAAAAAACTTACAATTTTTGTTGTTTTTAAGAATAAAACTTGCAAAGTAATTTGTAAAAATGATGTAAAATTATACAGACAATATAGATTTTTCAAAAACAAACTGGTATAAAACTGTCAGTTTTACTAAGTATTCACTTAGAGAAAACACAACTTGTTCTTATACAGAGTGGCACATGAAATGATCCAAAATTTGTTTTGGTAATAATTGATTAGGTTAATGTGTTTTATGTTAGCAGAAGTGACAGCAGTTCAAGAATATTAGTTTCTTCTCTTTCTGAGTGTGTTGTTTCTGTATAGTTTCAAGATGGCTGATAAAGGAAGACTGACTGTTAACACCACATAGACTGTTTTTTTTTTATGAAACTAAAAGTGTGGTGCTTGGATGGTTTCATGCACATTTTCAAATATGGTAGTCACCCTCATTTTAAAAAATACATAAACTTTATGAAAAATTTAATAGTGGTGGTTCAGTATTTGAGAGTAAGCGCCAACTAATGTTCGTTCAGAGAATTTTGAATCTGTCAGAGCAGTGTTGCTGAGGAGCCCATGCAAATCAACAAGAAAAGCAGCAGCACAACTTGGGATTTCTAGAGAACCTGTGCAGCGAATTTTAAAAACCGATTTGCATTTGCATCTGTTCAAAATAACAGTGTTGCCTAAATTAATGGTTGACAACAAACATTAAAGAATGACATTCACTTAACGAGCTACGAACAAAGGCGTATTGTTGAACGATGTTTGGTTTTCAGATAAGGCACACTTTCACCTAGACGGGGTTGTTAATAAACAAGATGTGCATGTTTGGTCTTCAGAAAATCCACACATGCTTCATGAAAAGGTACATAAGACTCCAATAATTACAATATGGGCCGCTATCTCATGTCACGGGGTAATAGGACCATTCTTTTTTAAACAGGCACTGAACATTATCTAAACATGCTGCGTAATAATTTTGGTCCTCAGCTTCTTGCAAAAGGGCTTCGATTAGAAAACGAGTGGTTCATGCAGGATGAAGCCAGACCGCACACAACTAATGTTGTTTTAGACTTTCTGCATGAAACTTTTAATGCAAATGTCAAACCGATTTTCTAATTGTTTTACATGTGGTCAGAACTGACTGCCAAACAATTCAGATTTGAATCCGTGTGATTATTTTCTTTGAGAATTTCTAAAGAACAAGAATTTTCTTAAACATCCTTGAACAATGATGGAATTGCGACTGCTGATCATTGAGGTATGCAATCTATGTGTTGTCAAGATATTAACAACATAAAAGTTCATGTTGAAGAAGTTGCTAGACATGATGTTGGTCATATTGAACATGAGGTAAGTAGAACATAATCTCCAGGTATATAGTACACGTATTTTACTTTTCTGTATTGTGATTTAAATAAATATTTTTTAACAAGACCAATGTTTGATCATTTCATGCACCACCCTATATATTGCACAAACTCCGTAAACATAAGTAGCAAAATAAAAGAACTCACCCCTTTTTTGTCACCTTCTATTGCTTTAATAGGTTCCATTTTTATTAATTTTTTCCTTTCTTTCTTCTCTTTACTTAATTCTTTATGATGTAACTGTGCTTGGACTTTTAGTTTAAATTTAGATCTTAATGATGTAGATCCTGGTTTTGCAGTTACACCAGTGTATGATTTTTTATCGTCAATTGTTACATCTTTTACATTCTCTTTACTTTGATTTTTCTTATTTCGTTTATTTTTCTTGTCATTTCTAGATAAATCATTATTATATCTTTTATTTGTATTTTTTCCAACTTGTAGTTTATAATCTGAACATAATGGATTATTTACTTTACTCTTCTCCAAACGTTTCTTTTTTAAGTTTAGTATCCGTCTATTTTCAACAGAAAATGCTACAATTGGTCTCTGTAAAAAATAAAAATACATTAAATAAAATAATAAATACAAAATTGAAAATAATTAAATATTAAATAAAAATAAATAGTAAAATAAATATTAATTAAATAAAATAAATATTAGAATATTAAACTGATTATAAATAATGTTACATTAAGTGTCTTTCAAATAGGTTCAAGCTTCAAATCCTGGTTGGAATATACGTTTCACTTGCTAAAAAACTCATTTTCCTTCTTTGTCATAAGAAAAATAAATATAATTGTAATGGGTACACCCTGAATTGATAAATAAGTCTTTTAAAATTAACAAAAGTATAAATATTAATTAGAAATAGTTTTTTTTTTAAATTGATTAATTATATGTAATTTTAAACATACTTTTAGAATAATACACAAATGTTTGTAGATTATACCCTTTCATAAAACTTAAAATACTCAAATTTTGAGTAAGTAACATTTCAAGATTAAAGTTAGAAAGTTTATAATAAATTTGACATAACATTACGGTATATTTCCAAGTGAATATTTTAATTCTTTCCATGGCTTGTGCCATGAGAATATGAAACAGAAATTTTGTAGCATAGATAAATGCCATGTCTAACTGGGATTTGAACCCAGGACCTCTAGATGAAAGACTGAGATGCTACCACTGTGCTACATAAATTGAAATAATTATATCCTAACAAGTTGGAATTAATATTTAATGTTCACATATATCTAAGTTCAAAACTTTTGCAATCACAAAGCATGCTTATACAGAGTCTGGCAGAAATAACTCCCCAATTTTCCACTGCTGCTGGTGGAGTGCAGAGCATAGTGTTGGCATGCCATTTTTTAGCAGATGTCTTACCATTTCAGTTACAACCATGGTGTGGAGTGGTGAGCATCGCGCTTTCGTTATTGAAATGTATTTTAAAAACGGTGATTCTGTTTACATGTTGCAATTATTTCGTTCACACTTTCAGCTAGGCAATACACTGTGGTACCTGATAAGAAAACAATTCAGTTATGAGTGAATCTTAGAACAATCAGGTCAGCTTTGAAGAAGAAACCACCAGGTAGATCATGAAGTGTTCAAACACCTGAAAATACTAAAGCAGTCACATAATCTGCATGTAGCTCAGCTCTTAAACACACTGCTGTGTTACAAATTTCTGATCAGACTATAAGGAGAATTTTACACACTGACTTACAGTGTCATCCTTACAAAATGATGGCCGTGCAGCAGCTAAATGAACGTGACTGGATTAGCCGTATTGCTTCTTGTCAGGCTTGTGCTCTTAAATGACGAAGTCCATTTTCATTAATTGGGTTGTGTTAACAAACACAACCTCTGCACTTGAGTGTGTTACAGTTTGGTGCGTGGTTGCTGAATTTGGAAAAATAGGGCCATACTTTTTTGAGCAATAAAGCCAATTGGTTACAGAATCCAATGTTACATAAAAATGTTATGCAACTTCTTGCTAGCAAGACTAATGAACTCTGAAATCAAGCCGAAAATGTATGGTTTCAACAAGATGGCAGTCTGCTCACATAAGACAATCAATGAATTACTTCAGAGAAATGTTTCCTGGACGTCATTTCACAATGAGGAGTCATCCCATGGCCTGCATGGTCTTGCAGCGTGTGATTGTTTTCTCTGGAATAATGTTTTCGCTGAAACTTTTAAAGAACCCAATCATTTAAAGAACAAGAACCCTCAATCATTTAAAAACTTCTATCCATATCATATACCATATCAATAAATCACTGCAATACCATTTGGAATGACAAGAAAAGTAATATAGAATTTCTGGGAGAGGTTAAAGACATGTATAGATAGTGAAGGATGGCATATGAATGACATAATTTTTTAAAATCAACAGAAGGTTAGTGAAAATAAATGGCAAATACTGTTCTTGCAGAATATATTTATTTTTTTATAATTTTGTTGTAACGTATATTCTATTTACATTTCAAATCAGGGAGTTATTTCTGCCAGACCCTGTATATTTGTATAATTAAGTTTTCAAAATATTTCATTTTTTATGAGTGCTAAATATCATATCAGCTAGCCAACTGAATGACCATGAATTCCTGTTGTTCCTTTACATATTTATTTATTGCTAACTGTTCTTAATTGTTTTATTTTAGTAAATTCTGTAATTAAATTACCAGTTGGAAGAATGTGCTAATCTAGTGCAGATCTGACAGATACCTATCAAACTCCATCTAATTGGGAGGAGCGCCTTCAAGATTCTGGTTTTTTTTATTACTGGACATCGACACTATTACACAGAAATCTGCTGACAACGAGTTTATTTTGGGGCGAAAAGCCATGAGAGATTGGTCTTATGAGACGGCTAATTAAATTAGCTGCCAGTCTTTCAGGAGGATCATTCAATAACTGAAGACACAAATACAGTTGCTAAGAGGGTTTTCATATTTTCAGAACAGTAAGTTGGTAACCCTATGATGACTTTCGATAAGCTGTTTGAGTAAAATTATTTTGTTTAAAACCTCAAAATCATGTTACAATGATGAGGTCTCTTGAAGTTTATGATACAGCATATGATATGAAGTTAACATTTACTCTTGTATGACCAAAAGTTGACAAAGTTGTATGATCTGCAGAAGTGACTGATGAGCACCATTCTGGAATTTCAACTTACTGGATGAAACTTGCAGACTCTCATCAGTAAGGCAGATGGATTACAGTTCAGATTATAGCTGAAAAATAACAAGTAAGTGTCGGTACAGTGTTGGTCATAACATTATCACCAACAAACTCAAGTACTGTTACAAGAGAACTGACCGATCACTGTAAGGAGACAAACTTCACACATGTACAGAGCTGAAACAATAGTATCAAAAGGAAAGCGGTGCTTTTTTGCAGAGTATTCTAACCTGCGATGAGACTTGGTTTTACCACTACAAACTGGAATCAAACAGACAGAGCATGGAGTAAGCCTAAGAGTTCACCTGCCAAGAAAAAATTCTGAACCCAACCATCAGCAGGAAAATTCATGATGACAATGTTTTAGGAAGCAAAAGAACTGGTTTTTGTAAATTTTCTAGAACAGCAAACAGATGTATACTATTATGACATACTTATTAAAAGCAACGCCAGCAGTGTTTAAAAAATGCCTTGATCTCAGCACATCATTGTCCTTCATAATAACACTGACCTCATACAGTACAGAGAAACCATAGACAAATTACAACGGAATCACTCCCTCACCACAGATCTGATTTCCACTAGTTCAGTCCACTCAAGGAGTAATTCATGTTTAACGGCAATAACAACGTCAAAGAGAACATGCTAGATTCACCTTGACATAAAGATAAAAGTTTTCTTTGGAGCAGGCCATAAATAAATTGATTAAGAGATGGGACAAGTGTATTAATGCTGCTGGAGATTGTGTTGAAAAGTGAAAAAAATGTCAATGATAAATAAATCCTTTCAGTTCAGAGCAATTTTGTCTTTAGTTATTGAAATATCTTTGTATATTTTAATCTTGTTGTAAAAGTCCTGGCATTCATGAGTGACATCATACTTGATAGACAAGGTGAGATTTTCAGAAGTGCTAAGCAAGGTGTATGATTGAAGTGCCTTAAAGAAAATTTCAACTCCTTTTCAATTACAAAAATCTTTTCCTCTCTTTCTATGCTGCAACTCTTGTCAAAGAACTCCACTGTCAAGAGACCAAGCCACATATTACCCTCATTTATGAGTTCAATGGTTTCAAAGAATTGAATAATCAGCCAAAAACCATCTTACTGCAGCCAAATCAAGGCTGCAGATATGGTGATAAAACATTGACCAATGCAATGCTGAAAATTTGTAATGCCTTTATGCAAGTTGTTTGGACTACCTACTCTGAAATTGCTATAATAATTCTTGTCTATATATTTTAAAATTCTATTAATTTCTATTTTCATTGAAATTTGTATGATAATCTGTTGCATAAACCCGTTATCAGTTTTAGATTAAACTGATACATTTGATATTCACTGTCATTCCTTTCTTTCTTTTTCCTGTTTAGCCTCCGGTAACTACCGTTTAGATAATTCTTCAGAGGATGATATGTATGAGTGTAAATGAAGTGTAGTCTTGTACATTCTCAGTTCGACCATTCTTGAGATGTGTGGTTAATTGAAACCCAACCACCAAAGAACACCGGTATCCACGATCTAGTATTCAAATCAGTGTAAAAATAACTGGCTTTACTAGGACTTGTCATTCCTTTCTTTCTAGGATGGCTTATGGGGTTCAACCATTTATTTGGAAGATGCAGGTCACATTTAATTATGTTGGGCTTTTTTTTCAAAGAGTACACTCCTTTTGGTCCTTTGTGAACTGGTTATATGGTATTTGTTTATCACCTTCTTTGATTACTTAAACAGAGCGTTGGTTCATTTTATACAAAACAAGCATAATTCTTTAAGAAATATACACCAAGGTTGCTAAAAAATAAGCTTTTTCTTTTCAGCAGATACATCATTCTAATCCACCAGGTTGGTTTAATGGTTAAACTCATCATTGCAAATCAACTGATTTTGAAGTTGAGGTTCTAAGGTTCAAGTCTTGGTAAAGGCAGTTACTTTTATACAGATTTTAATATCAGATTATGGATACCGGTGTTTTTTGGTGGTTGGGTTTCAATTAACCACACACCTCAGGTATGGTCGATCTGAGACTGTACAAGACTTTATTTCATTTACATTAATACATACCATCCTCATTCATCCTCTAAAGTAATACCTTACAGTGGTTCTGGAGGATAAACATAAAGAGTGAGAGAGAGATTTTGTTTGAGAGACTTTTTGTTTGCAAAAGATAAAATAAATATTTAATATAATTCAGTCTAATTTACTTTCACCAATATTGGAAGGTAGTCAATTCTGTTAAAAATCAAAAAGAAGATTAACATAAAATGATTAGGCACCAAATGAAGAATATTATTTTTCAAAATGATTAGGCACCAAATGAAGAATATTATTTTTCAATGTCAAAAAAAATCCAACTAATATTATTATTATTATTAAAAATTCAATTAAAAATAATCAAGATTTGCATCCAACATGTCAACTGATCTTCAGAATACTGCAAATATAATGTTCTACAAACCTGCTTAAAACTTGAATCTGTCAATTGAAACATGGCATACTCAGAAAAGGCAAATTACATAAAATTACAAAGTTAACAAATGAAATACACACCTTATACTAAAATATTCAAATCTGATTAATTTTATGAGACTATTTTTAAGCAATTTTTGCAAATTTTTAACAAAGTTAATTTATTTTAGAGAAATGGTAATATCCACTCACTGATGAAAAAATTTCATGGAAAATTATACCTTTCATATTACTTTAGAAGAAACAAATATGTATTAAAAGTAATAATTTTTATATAATATGCAAGCTCATAAATTCACTAACCAGTTAATCCAGAATCAGGTCACGCAAGTTAATTATTAAAATTTGTGTATTATATAGATCACATAGTCTGAGGCTAAAAAAAACCCCACATATGGTCAACTTTAATAAATATAAATTGTAAAGAAAATTTTTATTTATTTTAAAACTGCAAATGTTTTATACATCCAAAAAAAGTGTATTAACTTCATTCATTCGTTTTCTTTAATGCCATATAAATTTATTGAATTAAATCAGATTCAAAGTAATGAAATTGAACTACACAGCCAAAATATCCACATACTTACTTTTGATATAGTAAACACATGAGGATTATTGTTAATATTTCTTAATGCATATAGAGCATCTTCATGTTCTTTAAAAGTAACGAATCCATATTCCTTAGATTTCCCAATACCTTTGCCATCCACATTTTTGAAGTCTCTCATAACTCGTGCCTTAAAAAAATAAATAAACAAACTTATTTTTATAATAATTTCAGCACTAAAGTTTTTCATAAAAATTGTGAATTTATAAAAACTGTTTTAATTTTTTCTTTACTAATAAATTATTAAAAACAATAACTCCATTTTAGCACTTAAGAATTTCTTTCATTTCATTTTTATAACTTTCACCCAACCCTGACAATTATTAAAATGCTTTATAAATTAATTACAGGGAAATAATTCAATTTATCTTTTAACTACTTACATACTCTTGAAACATTAAATTCATACTTAAAGATAATATAAACATTTGTTTATTTTTTCATCGATTTAAAAAATATGTAGTTATTTTGTATTTTTAAAACAATATTCAAATTGTGTTAAATTTTTCATCAAAATAAAAGCTAAGCCTATTAAACATTGTGCATTTGTAGATTATATGTAAAAATGAAGAAATTCTAAGAAAAACTAAAAGAAAAATGCAGGAAAAATCAGAGCATGTAAATATATGCTTGCAACCTGTTTAAAAAAAATAAATGAAATATCCAAAATTTACTGCATTTTTCTTCATTTTTTTCTTGCTGTCTCAAAAGTTAGGCAATGTTATTAAAATGACAGCAGATGGATTTATACAGAATTATGGATGAAAGTGATATGTAAAGAAGGATTAATTCATATTGAAACAGTGATATCCCCAAAATCATCAGGAAATTACAGCTTTGACTTTGTATATGTTGTTAGGTATGAAAGTGTTGAAGTATAGAAATGACAGACTCCAATAATGTTAAAATTATTAGGGTACTGATAATTATCTAATTATCAGTAATAATTACCAAACCTTTCTGTAAACTAACAATCTTAATAACCTTTAAAATTGAAAATAATGCAACCAACAGTGTGGAATGCACAATATTATCATGAAAACTAAACTGCTATGAAAACCTAAGAAGTGAATTATTGTTTATTTGTTTGCTTGATATAAAATTTACCTGTTGGTAATGTTGTGTTTTTTTATACTTGTGGGATTTGTTAATTTTTGTTTAGTTAGTTCTGTTGCAGTAACAAATCTTATACTTTATTAAAAATTTGTTTTTCATTTCTAGAAAAGATATTGATGAAGTAGAAACACATTAGGTTCTTAATATAAATTTCTAAATATTTATAAGTTACTAATACTATATTTATCAGATATTGAAATTAAATTATAATTTTTAAATACATAAATCATGCAATATGACAATACTATCCCCATTTAAATCTACAGTTATTGATACAATTTTAATTTTAAAGAATACTATTAACTGAGAAAGTATGGTATAAAAGTAATATTTATCAAACAGTAATCAACTCATAAAACTGATATGTAAATTTTAATTAAATAAAATATAAAAATTACATTCTAAATAAATTTAATTTAATAAATTATAAAATAAGGTTTTCATACCTCCTGTATAACAGCATTACGTTTTGAATGTTTTAAAAATAATTTTTTTAATTTATGATTATCATAACTTGCAGGTAAATTATGAATTATTAATCTATTTCTTGATATAAACATATTTAAATTTTTTAACATTTGTGTCTTTAACTGTTCTAGTTGCAATCTGTGAGCCATATCTGACATAGAGACACCAGCAGCAGCTGGAGTACCAGCAAGAACAACTGTAACAGACACAGATAAAAATAAATATAAAAAAGAACAAATCAATAACAACTTTAACCACAAAACGTTTTTATTCTAATCTAATCTTTCAATTCAATGTAATATAATTTATATGTACATAAATAACTTTCTTTTTTTTTAAAATCATATCAATATAATGTTATGTTTATCTGATTAGATGTAGATTCCTTGTACTGTATTCAACATTTTCCTCTACTCCAAGCCAAAGTTTTAAAGTCCTGATATCTTCCATTTCCTTTTAATTTGTCTATATTTTTATTTATTTATTCTTTAGTCTCTCTTAGTCTAAGTTAGTCCTCTATTGACCTTTCCAACACTGTTTTAATCAAAGTCTTATATGTGCCAGCCTTGCTATTCTGAAATATTCTGATAAGCTATTCTCACCTGCTCTCTTCATACTTTTTCATTTTGTCAATTCAATCTTCTCCTTGCCCACACTTAAGATGCTCCTAACCTTTTTTTTTTTATAGTGTCCTTTAAACATTCATGCAGAAGCACAATTCATAAGATGACCGATTGATTAAACTCCAATTCTATCTTCTGCATAATTGTTCCTTTCTGTTAAGTCCTCCATTGCTATTCTCATTTTTATTTTGTTGAAATTTTTGCAATCTTCTATTAAAATGGTACCTAACTATAATATTTATACTGTTTCACAATTACCAGTGTAGGTATAGGTTAACAGCATTATCTCCACTTCATTCGGCTTGATATACTGACATGGAAGATTATATTTGACTGTGTGAAGATGGCAACAGGAAACCATTTTTCTTCTCTTTTCTTAGTAACCCTCACCAAGTAATAATTGTGGTTCTTGAGAATGACTGATTTGTTTTAAGGCATGATTTGTAACTCAAGTCAGATCTCTAAGACTAATGCAGTAAAAACAAAACTATTGCAGTATTATTATAAAATCAATAGAAAAAATGAAGAACTTAGTGACTGGAAACAAAAATATTAAACCTAATTATCTAACTTTTTGAACTATTCACTGGAATAGATACACTGATATGCAATGAAAATCTTTTCCAATATCAGGTGGCTGCACTGACACACACTATATCATTCAAACTACAATACTATGTAATTTGATTAAAAAGCATCATGAATCTGGTTATCTTATGAAAGAAATTTTATAATATTGTAAATAGCATGAATCCAGATGCTATAGTTTATACAGATGGCTCTAGACACAATAATTCTGTTGGTTGTGCTTTTGTGGTTAGCGATAATCAGTAGTGCCAGTCTTTTTGTCACAGAGTGTTTTCTGTTTGCATTAACAAGGGCTTAAATGTGCTTAGCCCAACATTCAGACTAATACTTTTCTGCTCAGATTTCATGAGTGCTTTGCAAGCCAATAGTGATATGTACCTTCAGGGACAGTCTATCATCTCTGAAATTACTCAATGGAATACAACTGTGAGCTTCTACTGCATCCCCAGCCACATTGGAATTTCAGCAGTGAGAGTGCTAATCATGTGGCAAAAGCGGCTTGTAAACCACCTCCTTTCACTAATTGCATTGTTGTGAATGATCTTGTAGGTTTTCTGAAGAGTGTGGTACATGATGAAAGGCAAAGTGAATGGAATGCTACAATCAATAATAAACTTTGATCAGTTAAGAACACTGTATCACCCTGGAGCTCTTCATGGAGGAATAACCGTCATGAGCAAGTCATTATTTGTTGTTTGCGAATAGGGCACTCTAGGCTCAAACTTGGATATCTGATAACTCAGACTGATGTACCAGTTTGTGTTCACTATGATTACCAACTGACAATATACCACATACCTGTGAACTGTGTCTATCATGAGGCATTGTGTCAGAAATTTAAACTACGGGTAACATATAAAGTATTCTAGGCAACAATGTATCAATATTGTCTAATGTCCTTTCTTAAGGCTCTACATCTTGATTCAAAAATTTAATTAATACAGTATGTTTTTATAATAATAATTTATTATAGTAATTTTGGGTACGGGCGCTGATAACGACACCTCGTTCTGCGCCCAGGAAAAGAAATTCCTATTCTATTCTAAACACATTTACTACAAACAATTATAATGTTAAAATGATGTGTTCTTCTAATAGCATCAACTTTTGTTTATCAAATATTTTATGAGAATTTAACGACTGAAAACATTAAACGAAAAATTTTTGTGACAAATATAAAAATATACAGAAAATATTTCCATTTTTTGACCACAACTAAAGAAAATTATTTATTATTAAAACCTTTTCTGAAGTCACTGCATCTATAAAGGATTCTTAATTTTTTTTGGCAAAGATATTTATTGGAAAATATAGTTACAAAAACCAATTTATTCTTAAAAAACTATTTTGTTGAGTTAATTAGACTGGGATAACCAGAAGATCCTATTTACACAAAATTGCATTGTTAACAATTTAATTTTTTAAAGACAAGATATATTAGGAAAATATCTAAAAGGAAAATAATACTTAAAAGAACAGTTAACAAATTTTAAATAAAGATACTTGCAACAAAAAAATAAAAATAAAAATAATGCAAAATCTAACCTCCTTCTTTTAAAAGATAAAGATTTCTTGAGTCTTTATTTTTATCATTCCTTTTTAATTTCATTTCTTTGACTTTATCTCTGTCAATAGCTGGATGTGGATCAAGAATGGTGCCATTTAAAGTGAAACTTGTACCAGCTGCTAAACACTTTTCAGCATCTTCTTTATTCTAAAAATACACAAAAATAATATTAAACAAGGCAGTTGTTGACACTGATTACAAATTTTATAAACTATCAATGTTAGTAATTATTTAAAAAATCATTCAAAGCATAATATAAATATAAATATGTGTTATACTGGTATTTAGGATAAATTGGATATTTTAAAATTAAATTATACATTAAAAAAATTATTAATATAATTTACTAATAAAAAATACACACTCTAATCAATTACATATATTTATAAATTGAAAATGCCATCTTGTTGACCATCCCTGCTTTGAAATTTCTGCACTCTCTTAGGAACATATCTTAGCGTAACATCTTATTAGACAGCTTGCCAATTTTATAATCTTACTTTTAGATCCTTATTAAGAAGTTGACTGAAGTGCATTTAACTTTTTTAGGTGACTCCCATAAAAAAGTCACACATTGTAAAATCAGTGGATCTTCAAGTCTAATAAAATGTCGAATATATTCAGTAAATAGCTGCTACTGATTTATTAAGAATGATGTTGATCCATCTTGTTTTCATTCACTTTCAGATTTTTCTAGTTTACAAAAAAAAGTTTACAGCATGGTGACATAAATGGATACAAAAATAATAATGAAATAAAATAATAACCTTTCTTCATCATTAAAAAAAAAATCCCTTTTGGCATGCTGGAAGGCGGAGATAGATTTCACCTGTGCTAAGTAGGGGATAAAAAAGATTTCCATCTCAAAGTTAAGAAAAACTTCAAATTTACCCAATAAGACAATGGTTGCATGTGAAATAAGTTTCACATGTACGATAAGTCTCCTTACAATTCCAGCAACATTTTGGTCATCCCATGCCGTAAGGGTTGGTCATATCAAAAATCTTTACATACAAAAGTTTTAGGTAATGTTTAGAAGACCACTTTAACCACTTGACCACTTTGAATGACCACTTTAAACCGATTCAATACTGTGGCTATAAAGGGAGGTATGATATATTTTTTTGTCTTCAAAACCCCATTCTTTCCACCCCCTAGGCAAATGGTTGGTGATATCAAAAAACTTTACTTAGATAAGTTTTAGGCCCTAATCCAAAGAATAGTAGAAACTTTAAACAAATTCAATATTTTACTTAATAAGAAAGTTATAGCAATAATTTGTTTTTTCGAAAAAGCCTCCCCATTTCACCCCCATGGTTCGATTTTGCTCATTAACGAACTCGACCGAAATTTTCAGCCATTATGTTTTATGAAACAATTTGAAAGTGATAGGTGCAAAATTATGGCAGTTATCATGTCCACAAGAAAATGAAATATATTAAAATGAAATATATATATAAACTTTTGAACTGACAGTGGTTTTGGGGTCTGAGGGATGTGAAACGTGAAGATATATCAAAATTTTCCAGAAGTTAAATCATGGTACCCATTACAATAGGTAGATTTCATAAGAAAGCTACCGAATAAAGGTCTGTAATTCTAAATAACAGACTTACTGCATATAACTGTACCTGTTTACTAATTATCCTCATTAGATCTCATTCCAACAGTTTATTAAAACAATGATAAGTGAAAGTAGGCTTCATTAGACATACACAGGTTGTGAATGAGATCTTCATCCTCATTTATTTTTGCCATCATTCATACTTATAATTTTTTCTCATTTACTTGATTGTCTGGTTTTAATTCTTTAACTATTTATAATTGTAAGGATTTAACTAAATCATTCAACGTAATTTTTTAAAAACTCAATACAAATTAAAAGATGCTGTATGATAAACTCAAACATCTCACGCTACTCAAAACACAGAACAATGGTAAAAGTTTTGATGGGAGGTACTGAACCATCCCTCTATAATTATGGATAGGATTCATTGAACCCAATAGGGTTCAATGATGATTCAATAATGATTCAATGGTTAGTATAATAATACTAACCATTGAATCATTATTATACAGACTGATGTGTTTATTAAACATAATTTATCAAAAGTATTGCCTAGAATTAAATGTATAATTAATTCCTAAGTATAATTAATGATCAATGATTAATCAATGATCTTCAGTAATTTTGAAATAAATGTAATATATTATGATTATTACATAATTGTTACAATTATGATTACTAATACACCTATTAGCTTAACGATGAATTTTTAAATAATTCAGCATTAAATAATTTTTTAAGGAAATCTTCTTAAGTACTGTAATTAATTATTTTTTTTATTTTTTAATTATCTCTGTAAATATATTTATAGTCTAAATTTCTCAAATCAATTTTTTTTTAACCTCCGGATCCACAGTTAAGTATTGCTTCAGAGGATGAGATAAATGATTTTAGCGTGTGTGAAAATGTCATGCGTGACTGGGATTCGAACCTGGGACCTTCAGGCGAAAGGCTGAGATGCTACCACTTGCGCCACAGAAGCTGACCCATTCAATGTTAATAATTAATTAAATTACACTGCACCCTACTAGCAGTTAATTTTAACCGTAATATATTCAGTTGCTACAATGAAATTTGTTAAACTATTTATTAACTGATAAGTATAATAAATATATATTTATTTTGATTAAATAAATAACACTTTCTGTAGATACAGATTGCATCACAGTTATATAAAATAATATTAGATGTTCTTATTTTTTAAAAAAATTCAATTAGATAAAAGTTACACCTTACTTAACCAAAGAAGCCACCCTATGTTTTAATTAATTAAATTCCTCTTTTTATTTTTTCTTAGTAAGCAAATTAAATATTATTATAGTATTCCAAGCGGGCATTTCCCATATTAGTGTAATCAGTACACTATTATCTATTATTTATTTCTGGTCAGTAACATATAATAATTTTCCAACATAATCAACCAATAATTTATTTACTTAATCAGTACTTGAGGTATCCGAAAAGATTACAATGAAATTGTAAACCATATAGTAAGAGTCTCACAGATATCATTTCCTCTGTTCAAAACACAAAAATTTCTGTAATACAAATACACCAGTTTTTAAAAAAGTGATACTGATAATAAAAAAGGTAAGACACTTACATTTCTATTATCGAAATCTATTATTAATTTATAATTTTGTTTAAAAAAATATATATATGTTAAATATATGATAGACAACATATATACAATAACAGACAATAAACAATGTTTAAGCAATCCATATAATAAGTAAAAAATAGAAAAAAATGTTAGAAAACTCTTACCAGCCTGATTTCATTTATTAAACAACGAATAATCATAAGAATTGTATTATTTCTGTAAATGTGATAAGTATTACATAAAAGTGAAATCAAGCCGGTAAGAGTTTTGTAACAAATTTTTCTATCTTTTGCTTATTGTATGGAACGCAAACATTGTTTTATCTATTATTGAATATCTACTGTCTATTACATATATTTAACATATATATATTTTTTTTAAGCATAAATCTAAATTAATAACAGATTTTGATAATAGAAATATAGTGTCTTATATTTTTTTTTAAATCAGTATCATTATGTTAAAAACAGTTTTATTTATATTACAGAAATTTTTGTTTTTTTGAGCAGAAGAAACGATATCTGCAAGACTCTTACCACATGGTTTACAATTTCACTGTAATTTTTTTGTATATCACTATATTAAGTTGGATTATTCTTTTATTTTTTTTATGAATTACTGATTGTTATCTTATGGATATTATTAAAATTTACTGTCCTTCTAGAATAAACAAATATACATTTTTTTGAACTTCTCAGCCAATTATTTTTGTTGATGGTCATATCATTCACTTCATACCATATTTTTCCTGTTTTAATAAAACTAATATAATGACCTTCACAAATCAAAGATCTATGATGTAATATTTGTACTTATTACTTTGTAAGTGTAACCCTCGATTTTTATAGTATCCGTGGACACACCCACCGGGTTGGTCTAGTGGTGAACACGTCTTCCCAAATCAGCTGATTTGGAAGTCGAGAGTTCCAGTGTTCAAGTCCTAGTAAAGCCAGTTATTTTTACACGGATTTGAATACTAGATCGTGGATACCGGTGTTCTTTGGTGGTTGGGTTTTAATTAACCACACATCTCAGGAATGGTCGAACTGAGAATGTACAAGACTACACTTCATTTACACTCATACATATCATCCTCTGAAGAATTATCTAAACGGTAGTTACCGGAGGCTAAACAGGAAAAAGAAAAGGTGAAAAAAGTATCCGTGGACACACTTTTTATATTCTTATTAAATGAACTTTTCTTTATTTTTCCATCAATTAGTTCAAATAGTACTTATTGTAGAATAACAATTTTACTAATCGAATTTATTTCTGTTTTATATAACAAATATTTGTTGTCACATTTGCAACATTTTCGTTACTGTTCAAGTTTTTTTTTGTGTTTTATTACTAGCTCTTGTAAACTAATACTTTTATTTTTATTTTTTTAATGAAGTGATGGGAATTAAAAAAATTGTTTCATCTTCAGTACTTTCACTTACATAAGAGCATCACTATTAAAACAAGCTTTAGTTTATTTTCTTTTAAATTTTATTGTTTCAAGTACATTATCAAGTTTTTGTATGCTACCTAGTACTATCAACTACTGCTACCTAGCAGCGCAATTCGTAAACTCACATTTTTGAGGAAAAAGTGACATATTTGAGTCCCGCGGTTCATCAAATGAAAGAAAAAAATGTTATCTAACAAAATTTGAGATATTTTTGGAAAGTATTCTTTATTACAAATCTAACTGAACTGAAATATAATGTTTTCATGCTTACATTTTTATTTTTTTACCGATTTTCATTTCACTTTTAGGTTAGGTCATGTTTAGAACTGTAAACGTAGTTCATTGACTTTGCCGTGCCGTCCAGTTCTACGGACTCTTAACAGGCGAAGTTCTAATGAACTTCTTGATTTAACAATTTTTTCCAACATTCTAATAATTTGATGAAAAAGTACATTTTACTGCAAATAAAAAATGCACAGTTACAGTGTAAATGTGTTTTTGTCACTCATAAACATATTTATGCAAGTTACCTTTCCATTTATTTAAACATATTTTATAACTCCAAAAAAATCATCCACATAAAAAACAGATGAAGTTACACCAAATTAATCACTAAATTGTCTACTCTAAAATCCTTCTAATAATACTTATAAATATCACATTAGAAATAAATTACTGAAAAAAAATAAATATTGAAATTACACAGTATTACATGAAAGATGCATGTATTTTTTCATCAAATTATCAACATATCTGAAAATAATTTATATACCTCGAACACCGATTAAAAAAATAAATGATTGGTTGTTTTTTTAGGAAAATAGTGACATTATACAAATAAAAACTTTTGCCACAGTTCTGACATAATCTTTGATTAAAATTACCAATCAGCCACTTCAATATTATTTAATAAAACATACTATTTTATAAAAACCTTCTAATCCGCTGCACTTTTTTTCAAATTTGTTGAATGAAAAATTAAAGAGGTGTGGGAAATACACTAAGTTGATGTACTTAGTTGTACAGCAGTGA
This sequence comes from Lycorma delicatula, assembly GCF_047948215.1. NCBI lineage: Eukaryota > Metazoa > Arthropoda > Insecta > Hemiptera > Fulgoridae > Lycorma > Lycorma delicatula. Next base: position 107,259,631 of record NC_134459.1, on the reverse strand, counting down.
AGAACAATCAGTACACACAGGGAACATAAACAAGCCATCATAAAAAGTCATAAATCGTGTTTTAAAAAACAATAGCTTGCAAACATTAAAAGAATTTAATTAACATAATGATCACACTAATCCAAGACAAAAATGGCACCTATTTCATTCTCATTGAAATCATATATAATAATATATATATCAATAGATAATCCTATATCTATCAAGCAAAGTTTCATTTCCATATATAAAAACTAATGTTTAAATAATCCAAACTTAGAATTTTATTGGTTAACAATATCGACACTAACAAATAAACTGTAAAATACAGTAATTCAACATGACTTGCATACTGAAATCCATACTTTGAACCAAAGATCAACTACCTTGAATATTATAACTTGCATGTATTATTAATGTGGTAATAATATTAAAAATAATCATAGTTCATTAAGATAAACTAAAGTTTGGTATAATTATCCCAACTTAAATTTTTTTATATATTTCTGAATAATTATTAATTAGCATAAAGTAATTTGCATAAGCCTTTTTATTTTAACTAATGACAATCCTCTTATAGTCTCATGACCACTGTAACACCAGTATTTGTGTACTTTTTTTCACTAAATATACTAATGAACCATAAATATATATATATATATATATATATATCTAACTTACCTGGAATTTAACAAAAGCTGTACCTCTGGAATGTTCAGTAATTGGATCAATACATATAAGAGCATAAAATAGAGGCCCAAACTGCTTTACACATTCCTTCAGATCTTCATTTGTTGCTGTGAATGGAACATTTTTAATGAAAACTGTTCGACCCTCACTTACATCATGCGACTCATAACGTGGTTTTTTTTTATCATCTACAGGTTCTGACAATTCATCTAGTTTTCGCTTCTTCTCATTTTTATTAACATCACTTTCATATTCATCTTCTTCATTATCATCACTAGAATTAGTCTCAACATCACTAGAAGCATCCATTTCCTCATTTTCATCCGTTTCCTCATTTTCATCATCATTATCGTCAATTTCACTAAAACATGAAAAAATTTACTTATAAAAATAATTTTAATTAATGAATATAGCATAGATAAATGGAAATAGAGTTGACTAAGAATAAAAGGCCCCAAAATTCAATATGAATTAAACAGTTCGGTCAAAGGCTTTTATTTTTTAAAAAATTCAAAACTTTCATATGGATATTTTCCAGAAAGCTAAAGACAAATTGACAAACCAGAATAAAAGCAAAATTAAAAAGTTTTTTCAACATTTTAATACCCACACCTGCCTTGTCCATTAACAAGAATTGAATTATAAATTAAAATTTCAGACCTACTGTAAAAATATTTAACATGATATATATATAATAAAAAATTGTTAATAGAATATCATTAAAAAGCAAATTAGAATTTTGATAAATTATATAAGTATCAAAAAAAGGATGGATAATAAGTGAGAAATATTCACATCATATCTATGCAACTCTTATATTCTGGATTGATACTAAAAACAACAAAAAAGGGAATAAAAAAATCAATATTGAAATGACCAAGATTAATTACAGCACATGGTGGTTAGGATAAAGGGGCTTATTAATAAAATGTTCCTCATGTTTAAATTGAATACTAAAGAAGATTATTGCAATAATATAATTCAAGTAATTATAAGTTGTTATAAAAAAAAAATTATCTTGAATTTATAACATACATCAGCAATTATTCTTGATAATGCTTTATAATCCATTTTATCCAAACAATTACTAACAAGTAATTCTTAGAGAGTGATTACATAAAGTTGTTAGAATACAATACTGACTATAGGTTTGCAATGATAAAGGCAATAAGCTTTATGGTTTTCTTGGCATTACAAAGCCTACAGAAGAAAGATATAGAGGACTGATGATACTTTGGAATTACTTTAAATCCCATATAATTTATATCGAGTCATGCAAAAGGACGAATAATGTTCAAATATATTAAGATATTCTCATTATGCTCAATCCCTCAATACTGATATCGCTGAGTTTATTAACTTCCTGGATGAACTTACTGACAAAATTACTCAATATCGGGTGAAGTATATATTAATTGCTCGGGATTTTAATTCTAAAAGTCCTGAATTTTCCGATGAACTAAATAGCATATGTGGTCAATACCTTAACGAAAGGGTAAATTTGCTGAGGTTGGTGTGTATTAATGGCAATGGGGTGACCTTCCAGAGAGGGTCTTCCCACTCCGTGATTGACCTTGCCTTTGTGCCTATGGAGAGTTAATGATTATGTGAACTGGTCAATTCTAAAAACTGGGAGTCTTCCAGATCATCTACAAATAGTTTATGAAACTAGGACAAGTGTTGGCAGTCCCACTTTACTAAGGATGATGGACTCCAAAAAAAAGATGTATCCAATTCAGTTGAAAAATACAGGCGAGAATGACTGGGTTCATATCTTCAACAGAGTTGATATCGATAGTTCAAGATAAGTGTGAAAAATCCGGTGTACTGATCCCTAAAAGGAAAAATAAACATGCATATTGGTGGATCGAGGAAATAGAAACTCTTAGAAAGCAGGCACAGTAACTAACAGCAACACAAGATAGCTCAAAAAAAATTACTTAGTGGCTGTTATTTGAACAGATAGTTTTCTCACATAAAAAATAACTAACAAAAAGAAAAAGAGTAATTTCTTCTAATTATTATTTATAAAGAAAACAACAAAATATAACTTTCTACGGGTGTTTTTTTTTTTTTTAATTTTAGTTACACTGAATGCTGGGTTATTATTACTCACAATGAATGCCAGCAGCATGCAGAGAAATTGTATCTAAAACTGTAATACTTCAGCAATCTACAAAACTGATTTACTAAATACAGCTTCAACCATAATTTAAATCCTCATTTTACTCCCTTCAATTTCCAGGATCCTATTTCCCGAGTTGTTCTATGTAATTCCCATCTATTTAAAAAGATGAAGCTGTCATCTTAAAAAATATAATATATTTTAAATAGATAAAATTTATGAATGGTATTAAAATTAACAATATTTAACCAAATTTTTTACATTATGATAAAAAATAACTAATTTTTAAAAATAAATTTAGAAATAAAGAAAAAAATTTTTCCATGCATCACATAAAATAAGTGGAAAGTTCTACCTTGAAATTTCTTCTTCCTTAGTGTCATTACTTTGATTAATTTTGTTTGCAACTGATTCCTCTTTATCAGATGATGAATCTCCATCTTTATCGTCACTTAGGATTTCTTCTTTAATTTTTATATCACCATCTTCTTCATTTGTATCGTTTTCTTTTGCATTTCCTGATGATGATTCATTAACCTTTTTGAAATCTTTCACTGGTATGGCCCAATCAACCACAATTGTACGACCTAAAAGCAAGAATAAAATATAACTGATGCTCAAACGATTTCACTAGGGCTTGCCTTCCAAACATCCTTCAACAACATAAATGCACTGGTCTGTCTGTTAACCATAAAATATGCATTTTTTATTTTGTTTTTTTACATTGAGTTATTTTAGTTTTCCTTTTTACTTTTGTCAAGAGGTAACATTAAAATAATTTTTCTCTTTATATGATGGTTTTCTTTTTGCACAGTTTTAGTTTGTGTTGCTTCAAACACATAACAAATATAGTAATTGTATACATTGATTGTTTTAATAATTAACAGATTTTACATTTTTACATGTTGAACAGCTGTTTAATAAGTCAAAGTTCTAGCTACTTCTAAAACATAAATTGAAGGGACGTTTAAAATATTTTAGCAATATATATGTCTACAAGATTCTCAAAATTTGACAGCAAAAATTCAATCAACAATTTATTTCTTTATTTTGAAAATTGTGATATTGTTGAAAGACAATTCCTTAAATAGAATTGAAAACCTAATAGACTGAGTTTATTAAGCTTTAAGACCATAAAAGTGTTAATTTTTAATTTTTTGTTATTATAATAGTCCAGATGCTAATTTAAAGGTACGAATAATAATGTTAACTTTCTCAGTTAAATTTGATGGAGTTCAAGATAAGTCAGGAGTTTTAGATCATGCAGTTTCACAAATATTATTATTTTCAATTATAATATTAATATAAATATTTTTATTACTTAAATCAAAATTAATAAAATTAGTTTTAGCATAATTTATTACGAAACCAATTTTTTTATGTACTTGACTATACAGCTTAAGATAAAAGAATCACAGTTTAATTATGTGATCAGGAATGATTAGAGTTATATTACAATTTTTTTTTTGCAATTTATCAAGAGAATAACTAATGTTAAATAATAAAAATAGATCATAAATAGCAACATTTCATAAGAAACTGAGGACTTCCTGTTACAAATGATTTACTCACAAACTAAAGTTTTTCTTATTCTTTGTTTTTGTTCCAAGAGACTTCAACATAATATGATTCATCAGCTAAGTAATCACTGACACATTCAGAACAGTTGAGCATGATTATATCATTAAATTAGCAGCATGCTAGAAGATATAAAAAAATTTTTTCAGAATAGAATTAACTGGATTAGAAAATACTAACAAAAAAAAGAAAATGAGCAGAACTCTATCATATTTTTATATTTACTATCTTCTTACAACAAGCTGTAACCTAATTTACAAATGCAGGTGGTCTAATTCAACTTCAGGGTGAAATCAGCTGATTTCAAAGTCAAAGAGTTCTAAGGTTCAGATCCTAGTAAAGACAGTTACTTTTATACGGATTTAAATACTAGATCGTGGTTTCTGGTGTTCTTTGATGGTTGGGTTTCAATTAACCATATCTCAGGAATGGTTGATCTGAGACTGTACAACATTAATTTCATTTACTTTCATACATATCATCCTCTGAACCAATTCCTTACGGTAGTTCCAGAGGCTAAACAAAAAAAAGGAGGCTTATTAGAAAAATGGGATGGTTCTCATTCACCTTCATTAACTCATCTTCTATAGAAAATAAATAGATTTATTTTTAGAAAAAATATATTGTTGCATAACTGCAAGACAACCACATTGAGGTTCAGGTGATATTAATCCCTATTGAGTAATACTTTTAAATGTTTACCACAAGATGTTCACCATATAACGAACTTCATTAATGTCAGAGAAAATAATTCTCATTAGTAACCTTATTCAACTCCGATAATTTACATGTCATAGCCATAAAACAGACTATGATGATTGTGTAAAGCAATAAATTAATATACCTAATATATCTCTATCGGTAACAGTGTATTTATTCAATGTCTTCATTCCACATGGTAAACACTATAATTAATTGAATACAAAGCTTTTCTCGCAAAATAAATGTTTTTTTAAGAGAGAAGTAACTCACTTTTTTCCAGCATATAATGGTTATTCCAGTTAGTCATATGGCAGTAAGATTAATGAAATATCTATCACTTCAATGTAATTAAATCAATAAAAGCTGAGGGAGATGAAGTCTAACTCAAATTCTAACACACATTTCCTCAATCTCTTGGGTGCTGACTGAAACAGATGTAGATAAACTAACAGGCACATATCTTTCCTTTTAAATATTTTAACAGCAACAGCGATTTAAAGGATAGTAAACACGTCATGACATAGTGGCGTCATTTGTACATGATGTACCGAGGTGTCTTCAAAAGTATGACCTCTTACACGTCGTCTGTTTGGGCGCATAGGTTGGAAATAAGTCGAGCACTTATTCAAAATTTAAGGAGTGCCCAACCACCCCCCAAGGAGGTTGTTTTTAAAAAACCTCCTATGAGGCTACCACTGAATTGAGAAAAGCTCTCCCAATCGATTTAGTGGTGAAAGTTCGGGCGGCCATGTGGAAATTGCAGAGGCAGGGGGGCCAAAGTATTTGGGTTATGGTTTTGAGCCGGACCTGTACCGGAGCGGAACGGTGATCTCAATGCATCAGTTCTAAATTTTGAATAGTTGCCAATCTCCGCCTGCAGAGGAGACTTTACAGCCTCGCGATGGAAACATGACAGCAAGAATGGCACACCACGACTAAAGGAAGGTCCTTGTATAGATTTATACAGGATCTAGGGGGATGATATGCCTCTCCTTCGCCTTTAAGAGCAACGGGAGCCCAAGTGCTCTCCAACCATGTAAATTTAAACCAATATTTGTTTCGATTCCGCCTGGCAGCTAATGAGCTGTGCATCTGTGAGGAGGTCCAGTTGAATGAACACATGATGTTCGACTGCCTAGCTCTTGTAGGGGCCACAACTCAGGCCTCTCTAGATCTTAGAGGTCAAGGGAAAAATTGGCCACTCACAAGCGGCAAGAGCCGCATTGTTGGACTGTGTGGGAGTTTCTTGATGCGGTTGCTTTGTTCAACCAATATCAGTAGTTTACCTAAGGGAAAAGACTCCTACCGCACTGCTGTAGAAAGCTAACTGAGAGATATGACTGGCTACCAGCCAGATTAAGGCTCCAAGCGCTTTAATGGTAGACAGGTACTTACTGGCATTCAGCGGCCTAGTCGTGGCAGCAAATTGTTGTCTTTGACGAGATAAATTTAATTATTGATAATCATATATGTTTTAGTAGTTGACGATGTGCCTACCCATTTTAGTGATATATAACAAGTGGGCGGTGGGACACGCAAGCGAGTGGTGTATGGTACCATGCTTATTCCACTCATGCTTTTAGGTTAACTCTAGGAGATAGTTAGGACACTGGTCGCTAAACTGTTTCGAGGCTCAGTAGCCGTTTGTGGCATAGACATTCGGTCTTATGCATTAGGGCGACCAAATGGGGTGGTGGCAGGAGAAATACCACACAAACCAACCAATGTCATGACACACTTACTTCTCTTTTCTCTCTTCTTCTGTTTAGTCTCCAGAACCACCTTCAGGTATTACTTCAGAGGATGAATGAGGATAATATGAATGAATGTAAATGAAGTGTAGGATTACTAGGATTTACCTTTACCTTTACTAGGATTTGAACCTTAGAACTCTTGATTTTGAAATTAGCTGATTTGCGATGACAAGTTAACTACTAAACTAGCTTGGTGGGCTGTAACATACTTACTACAGAAGTTGAGGAGTTAATTTTGTTATCTTCTTAACTTAACTGAAAACACTGTTGCATAACAGCAAGTTAAGCCCATTGAACTGTATATGAAACTCTGCTGCATAAGTGAATGTTTCACTCAGTTCGCCACTGGGACTAATAGATATATACCATTATATTCTTTATTGGTACAAATTCTTAAGAAAAAGTCATTAATTACAATTAATAATCAAAAAACATAAACAATAAGCATTCCTTTGAAAAAATCAGTTTCCTTTGAAAACTGTTTTTTGAGATAAAAAATCCTACTGAAACTTTGAAAAAAAAAAGGTTTACTTTCATACACTACATAAAATCTTGAAAAAATCTTTTATCTAATTATTTTTATTTAATCTTCAAAAATATACATAATATTTGATGCAGTGAATTCAACCATTGCAGAACACCAAGCTAAGACTCGGGAACTGCAATAAATTTTGCCTTAGTAGACATAAGATTTCTATATTAAAACCCAATACTAATACATATATAATTAATTAATCTATTAATTTTAAAACATGTACCATCATTTACCTAAAAATGGTTTTCCACTAGTTGCAACAATTGCATTTACAGCACTCTTTCTATTATTAAATTCAAGAAATGCACATCCAACTAATTTATTGTCAACTCTTCTTAACAAATTTAAATCAATAACATCACCATATGTACTGAAATGACTCCGTAATTTCTCTTCAGTTGTCTATTGAAATAAAATGATAAATTAGAGATAATGAATAATCTACGGCACAATGAAAATAATTAAGCAGAAAAAAGAAAGTAACAAAGCCTCTGCAAAGTACAGAATTAGAGAACACTCTTACCTTCACTTTTTCATGTCGACCTGCGTTAAAGGCAGTTCTTCCTCAGCATTTGACACAATTAACAAAAGGATAAACAGTGTAGAATAGAAACTTAGTTACCTACTAGCGTACTTCCATATTAACCTCTGCTAGCTAACAATTAAATCAGATTAAAATCAAAGTAAAAAAAAAGCTGATATATTAAACAATACCCACTTCTGACTGGTCAGCAGTTGAAAAGAGAAAACTTTTAATTGGTTGAACTTCCACACGATGAAAATCTGTTTCATAATGAAGTTATATGATACAGGTTCCAGCCGTGTAATTCAAATGTTATAATACAGCCATAGAAAAAATCTAGTTGTATAAATAAATTTTCCATGTGGTAGCACTCTTATAATTCCCCCCCCAAAAAAACATAAATTTTTAAAATTATGTTTCATTTTATAACTTTCATTACTGTTTAATTCATAACAGTTGAGAGCTATAATTGCTAAAAGTTATTCAGTTATACAATTACATCAAAATCAATTATTTTTAAAATTTAAAATTTAGAATTGCCTAAACTATCACTATTGTATAATCCTGAAACTTTGTAATGAATGAACACGCAACTCTGCTGTCCATTAACTAAAACAACCAGTTTGACTGATTCCAGAATAGGCAACAGAGTTGTGTGTTCATCCATAACTTTGTTTAGATTTGTTTAGTTTTGTGTATAGATTATGTGTGTGTGTGCACGCATGCATGCACACATACACACAACTATACTCACATGAGGTGTGATCAAAATGTATTCAACCTTGGCTCATAAAAACAAAAATATTTAACAAATTTAGTTCAACAGTAGACCACTACTGATGTAACACACTTATCTCAATAATTTTTCCATTGCAGGAATCATTTTTCAGCAACATAAGTCATCTGTCCCACTTTTTTTAATCTCATCTCTCTCTATCTTCAAATCTCTTCCCTTTAAGCAATTTTAAGTTTACGAATGAGTCAAAATTCCAAACGGCCATGTGTGGTGAGTAAGGTGCCTGTTGAAGTTGTTCGAACCCTTGTTTTGCCAAGAATCAATGGAGAAGTTGTGATGTATAATAAACTTAAAATTCTGCTTGCTTGCAGTAAAGAAATCTGAAGACAGAGAACAGATAAAAAGAAATGTGACGAGGACTTATAGTGATCACTAAAAATGATTGAAAAATTTTCTCATTGTTTCTTCCCAACAATAGAAACACTGCCACGATAAGTTTGTTACATGAGAAGGAGCCTACTTTGAGGGGGATTAGTCTTGAACTAAATAGGTAAGTATTTTTGTTTTTATGAGCCAAGGTCAGACCTTTTGTTCTCAGCTTATATAAAAAGAAAAAAATACGTATTTTGGCTAAACAACAATTTTTTTATCACTTCACCTAAATACAAACAGACAAGGTAATTCAGAAAAATATTTTATTTCTTATTCTAACTGTAACATACAGTTATTTTTATGTAATGATTATTTTATGTTAACAAACAAAAATTTGAATTCCTTTTGTAGTTAATATGCTTTTAATTTAACAACATTTTATTCATTAACCCTTTGAAGACCACTTGATGATTTTTCATTAGGTTCAGTTTTATGCTAAAAACACCAACTGGCAAATTTTCATCAATTTCAGTTTATACGAGAAAGACAATTTGACGAAATTTTATCAGTTTCAAAACGATGTTTGTACTGGTGACATGTTTGGTTTTCATAGCAGACATGGCAGTTCACTTGATAGGGGTTATGTTTGTTATTGTTTAAAGTCGCATGTGACATCGCAATTGATATTCAGATGGTAACAAAAAATAATCATTATTTTGAACTTAACAACTGTTCATGTTTTTACTTTTAGAGAATATTTAATTGTGTTTATTGCATAATACGTAAATGTTGTTTGTTTGTTATTGTTTTGAGCTGGCTGTGAAATCATAGTTCAGTCGGAGTGAAAAGGAATGCTTTAAATTTATTTATTTAATTTTTTTACAATTCTGTTTTTATTGGTGTGTTGCATAGTACGTAGGTCAGCCAAGCACATTGTACGTTTATAATTGTTTTTAGTTGTTTGTAACATTCAGATCATAATATACTTATTTCATCTTGGTGTTTTCTTTTCTTTTTTCCGACAATATTTATTAGCAAGTAGCTATAATAGGCAAAATAAGCAGTGTATTTCAAAACTGATTCAAATACACTGCTTCTTACAAAATTCTTACAGGAACGTAAGAATATTCAATCTGATAGTGATTTGTGTACTGACAGTTCTAAAAAACATAATTTTACATATTTAACTAAAGTCATCGATTTCTTGCAAAAAATCATGAAATTTTCAGGTTTAACACAAAAATGGACAATAATTCTTATAATCCTGATTTCCATGCTAAAACTGTTTCTTGATTTTGAGTTAAGTGACTTCAAACTCATTTTTGTTTTTTTAATTTCTTTTTTTGGGGTCTAATCTTTAGAAAAATTTTTTAATTAGATATTACCACAAAAAAAATTTCTCTAGTTGTCAGTGCATTGATTTTCCTAGTTTAAAAAAAAAACGGCTAAAAAATATTAATCATAAAAAATTTCATAAATTTTTTAGCACAAGCTTACAAATAGTCACCATAAGGAAGAGTTTTTTTTACCAACAATAATATAAGCATGTGAATTTTTTTAACAATCTCCAAATCAAAGGTCCTCAAATGGTTAACATAAAGAAATTAAATTGAGAATAAATATATATTACAAAATATATATTCATATGTAGTAAATAAATAACATATCAATAAAATAAATAACACAATACATATCAATAGTACACTGCTTGTAACATCATACAGTGCCTAAGCACATTGAAGGAGGTGAAATACAATCACTAGAAATGACTGCATATATTTATCATAATTATTATAGTACCACAAAAATCGATGAACAAATACGTAAAAAAAAATCCCACAATAAAAATAAAGGTATTGTTGGAAACTGCAATTAATTTTACACTAACTGGATTTAGCTGATTTTAGTTACTATCATTTGTTTGAAAATTAGAAGCGTGAAACACATGAAAATTTGAAAATGAATGGAAAATTCTTAATTTTTTGCACTTTTTTGAGAACGCCAACTTTGAAATACTATAAAATCCAAACTGATCAAATTAGAAATTTTCTACTTTTAGAAGTAGATTAAACGACTGTTTCTCAATAATTACAGTTATTTATTGGGTTTAGCCCAAAGCTATTATTATTTAAGTGTACAGGTTTTTTCAAGTTAAACTAACATACTTCGGTTAACATTAGATCAAGAAAAAAGAAATTTCCACTAACATCGGGCATTAATTTTATAGAATTCTTATTTGTTCAGTTTAAATCAATAAAAATTTGCGTTTTATGGTGAAGACCATTTACAGGATCGTAAAAATCAGTTTAAAAATCTGGCAATATATGATGGACTGAAGAAGCCGTCTCAGTGAGTGGTACAGTCTCAACAACTATTCTCAAACTCAGTCTCAAACTAACCTTCTGTTCGTGTTCTATTCATGAATCCTTCACACCATTAATGTTGTTAATCAGTATTTATGTTAATTAATCATATTATACTGCACATTTCAAGTCATGCATGAAATAAAAAAGGGGCCTTACTTTAGGTTTATAAAACAAATAAATAACTAATAAAAATAATGAAATTGTTAAAAAACAAAGTTATTTTTAACTATTGTTTTTTTAAATTAATTATTATTTAAAAACTGATGTAGGCCTAATAGAATTAAATTAATACCCCTGTCCATGGATAAGAGATTGTTGTACAATAGCAGATAACATTATAGTAGGATGACTCGTAACTTCCAGAACTCATGTTATTGTTTATATATGTATATGTTCTTACTTTGTATAGTAATATAAATTAATAGCAATGCCAGTCTTCAATCTGATGGATTCATTAAATCTTCAGTTGTGATATTTAATAAATTAATTGGATTTTTGATTTCCATATGTTCAGTTCATGTTTTCTTAGCAAGTTTATTTAACAGGAATTTTAGTTATTTAGCGTTAAGTCAAAGAGAGTTTAGAATAGTATGGTAATTTATGTTTTTTATCAGGTTTTTTAATAAGTTTATAAAGTTAAATTTTTTTTATTTTTTTAACTTATCTGCAACTATCTTAAGTGTAATATGAACAAGATGGAAAAACCTTTGTTTTCCAGCCAACATGGCCATACAATTAAGTGGTTCGAGAAATATAATCCACAACATATATAAGCTATTTTCAAAAGCTATTTGACTTTGAATTCCGTTGCACAATTAACTTTGATAAAGTTCTAGAGCTCGCTGCCGAAGCATGCAGCATTAGTCAGAGTCGGTATAAAGAATATGAAGGTCAGTTAAGAAGTGTGATAGTAACAACAATTACATTCAGTTTGAAATGCCAGGGAAAAATATGGCATGAAATGCAAATCTCACTGAATGATTTCAACTGTCATGTAGGGCACACAATAATAATATATCAATACTACAATCGGAATGAAATCCTTACAGTTAAGAAGCTCAGAGAGGAAATATGTGAAAAACTGGATTAAATCTTATCATCTACGATCATTCATTGTATTTGAAAAAAAAAATTGGTTTCTGTTATAAAAAGATAACAGATGATCAACATTTCTTGATGGAAAAACCTGATATTGCATTACAAAGAATTGAATTTTTAAAGACATTTCACAAATAAAAAGGGTCAGGTGATAATAAACCATATTTTACACAGATGAGATGAGGGTTAATGAAAATCATTCTCATAAATACTAAGGCAAGATTCAAAGAAAAATGGAGGGACTAAAATACCCATCAGAAAAGGCAGTCATTTAGTGTGTCATGCAGGTTCAGCTAAACAGCGTTCATTAAAGAAAGTAAACTGGTTTTCCGCAGTAAATCAAAAGTGAGTTCAGATTATCATTCAAAAATGAAAAGTGACAGTTTCAAAAACTGGTTTACAAATGACTTTTTGAATTACTTACAAGAAGGGAGCATCATAATAATAATGGGTAACACAAATTATTACTCTGTTGCAGTGAATAAAGTTCCAACCAACAGCTGGACGAAAGCTGAAATCTAACAGTGGCTTCAAGAAAAAGCAGTTGCTTGCAAAGATAGTGAAACTAAACAAGAGTTGTTGCAAAAAATACTTCCATATAAGAATTAATATAAACTGTATCAAATTGATGTTATAGCCAACAAGAAAAGACATTCTTTTATTCACCTACCACCATATTACTGTCAATATGATCTGATAAGAGTTTATATGGGTGCAAGTAAAAATAACAGTTGCAAAATCGAACTTTCAAGTTAACAGATGTACAGAAAATTAATTAATGAGGAATTAGAAAATTGTTATGGCAAGAACTGGTAAAAATGTGTTTCACATATAGAAAAAAATATCAAAGAGAATTTCCACAATCAAGTCATATAAGATAATGTAACAGAAAAATTCATCACAAATCTTCAGGAAATCACTCAGAGAAGAATGATTTTGATATTTCAGACAACAATGAGGATGACGATGAAACCTTGGCAGAACACTTCCAGATTGAGTACTGTAAGTAATCATTACAAACAATTTTTACAAATTTTTATCTGATTTTAAACTGCGGTTTAACTTTATTTATTCAGATTTAAATGATGATTCAAAATAAATGATGTGTAAGCAGTTACACAGTTTTTAAATTTCAGTGTTACAATAAACTGTATAATGTTTACTGATATGATTTTAATGGCTTTTTGTAATCTGTTATTCCTTTTATACAGCTGAGTTTTTGATAGAAATATTGTGAATAGTTGTAAAAATAAAAATGTATGAAAATAACAACACCAACGTAGTAATAATAATAGAATTTACAAAAAATATAATTTATAATATTAACAAATTATAAAATAATCTGATAAAACTGTATAAAAGGCAATATTAAACCATGCTGGCATGTCGCTGGTCTGTGTAGCAACAAACAGGATGCATGTTCAATTATTAGTTGCAAATGTACTTTCTGAATGATCATTTCATACCTTTCCCACCTCAATTAAATGCTTTATTTTCAAAATACTGTCATCTTATTCAAATTGTTTCAAAGATTACAATTTTTTCCCCCTTAAATATTCATGGAAATGAATGTTAAGGTTGCCTTGTAAAAAAGCTCTGCATGCTTAAATAATAGTAGTTCTGGGCTAAATCTTAATGATAATTATTGAGAAACAATAGTTTAATCTATCTCCTAAATTTTTGATTCTGATTTTTTGATTTTGATTTTGTAGCAATTCAAAATATTCAAACAATCTGAATTTTTTGCTTTTAACTCTCCTAATTTTCAAACAAATTAGAGAATTCCAGTTGGCCAAATCCAGTTAGCATAAAAATAATTGCAGTTTCTGACAATATCTTCATTTTTACTGAGATTTTTTTTTTAAACAGAGATACAATGGTTTAAACACAAGTGCTATCTTTCATGGCGACTGCTATAGCAATCTTTCATCTTGAACAATTTATTATTACCCTGTAAACATAATTTTTTTACAAGTAATTTAGTTAGGAAAAACAGATTATAGAAATAATAAAAAATACAAAAAAATTACAAAAATATATTTGATTACATAAAAAAAATTATTTTTTAAAAAAGCTTTTATTTAACTAATATTAACATTAATAAAAAAAGAAAACAAATTAGAAAACCCCTCTAAAAAAGTAAAAAATAAGAATTAAATCAAATTGAGAATTTTAAACAAAAAAATATAATATATTAACAAATATAGAAATGCACTGAAAAGTAATTATATAATTTATTTTTTACTTTTCAGTGCATTTTTATATTTGTTAATATATTATATTTTTTTGTTTAAAATTCTTAATTTGATTTAATTCTTATTTTTTACTTTTTACAGGATTTTTCTTATTTGTTTCCTTTTTTTATTAATGTTAATAAAATTAATGTTAATTAATTAATTAAAAATAATGTTAATTTTATTAATGTTAATTAAATAAAAGCTTTTTATAAAAAATAATTTTTTATATGTAATCAAATATATTTTTGTATTTTTTTTTTGTTTTTTTTTTATTTTTTTAAGACAAAAAAATGAAAAATATTTATTTTTACACATTGAAGTTACATACGTATACCAAATTTCAATCATTTTCATACGATAGTTCATGAGAAATGAACATTTTTAACTAAATGCATGAATTTAGCGTAGGGGTAGTGCATGGTGGCATGGGGGTGGGTCATATCAAATTCCGACACTGTAGTGCTGTATTGTCATTGAAGTTAGATACGTGTACCAAATTTCATTGATTTTCATACGATAGATCAAAAGATATAGCAGTTGCAAGATTTGATTATTCCTAAAGCGAGTTGAGTTAAATAAAAGCTTTTAAAAAGACAATTTACACTGTTTTTTATTAAACACATAAGTATATGAAAATATCCACATGTGCAGGCATATATTTATATAAATATATATATAGTTACCTTAAAAGAAAGATTTCGAATAATAAGACGAGCTTTCTTCTTTTTAGGAATTTCATATGGTTGTTTTACTGCTTTACTTTTAGAATCTGATGAACTCTCATTTTTAGAATCTGGAAAAAACATAAAATATTACTTAGCCCTAGAACTGGCAAAAGCATGATATAATATCTTGTTTGTTATACGGCATTGTTGCAGTTGCGAGTTTTATGTATGAGTTAACAACAATTATCTATTTAAGTAACATTAAACATCATCTGATCGAGTCACTTAGCTATGGTACCAACTGAAGACTATCATTACCATTACTATTCAGTAGTAATAGACAAAAGTCAATTTTGTCAACTGCAGATTACCGCAGAGCGAGGGCTTCTGCAAGCATAATTCCTGGCGCTCCTTTGTTTAGGAGCAAGGGAATAGAGAACCTTGGGAACGCAGGAAAGATGTCCTCCTGTCAGCTTTGTCAACCAGCGAGGGTGTGGTAATTGATAAGGACCGTGTCCTTAATATTTTGCTGAAATGATTTACTCCTGGATGACACTATGGTGGGTGAGATTTCATAACTCTTCATAATTTTCCCAGAATTATTTTTGTAAATTTCCTTTTCCTTATTTTTCTGAATCATAATAATTATTGTCAATAAAGTAACATATTAAAAACTGAAAGTTCCAAGATAATACATTCATTGAACAAAAATTTACAAAATCTATGAACCACACACATAAGTGGCAGGAAAATAAACCACAGGTATTTTCCAAAAGCAAAATAAAAGAAATGCTTGGAAATTATTTGATAACTTAAAGATAGTTCTTTGATCATTATACACTAATTGAACTACAGAAGTAATATTAAAACTTTTATCACTATTAAAAGACTTCTGCAGTAAAATATGGATTAAGGTAACAAACTTATAAAAATAACAATTTATTCTTCTTTATCAAAACATTTTAAAATGTAAAAATTAACTAATTGAGGTAATGAAATAAAAATTTACACATAAACATTCAACACATAAGATATTTTATGAAACTAAACCATGATTTCCTTCCGTGTGTTGAGAAAATTCTCTAAATTTTGTGAATACACAAAAAATACATAATGTATTTAAAATTATAAAAATATATTACATTCCTACATTTAAATAAATAATTAATTTAAACAAATATTAACAATTATAGTTACAATGGTGAATAAACATGTCAATTTTTACTAATTAGGGAAATATTCTGTGGTCCTAGACTACTTATTGCCCATTAAGTGTATTTATTATTAAATAAAATATATTTCAAAATATAACACAAATCTGCCAATCTACAACTCATTTCATCTCACTCTAATTCACTTTTAAGTTGCCTACCTTCACTACCTTATGTGAATTGGCTACTTTATACTCCCCCTTCTCAAAAATAAATTGCTTTTAATTTAAATTAATATACTTTTAATACTATTATTATATTTTATGCATAAAAGATGTTAATTAGTAAAGCTGTAAATACAAGAATTTACTAAATAAACAGCAAAAGTTACTGTACCTTTATTATCAGTAAAATCACTCAAACCATGTTCTTTATAAAACTCTTTATTTTCCAGTGGTTCTTCTTTAATATCATTCAAAAATTCATCATCATATTCATCATTATCACAATCCTCTTCTTTTATCTTAATTTCTCCACCATTATTAATATCATCATCATAATCATGACCATGATCTCTAACAGAATCTTCATCACAAACATTTTGTTTTTCTTTTTGATTTGACCTCATTCCCCAAACCGAATCATTTTGTTTATTTTCTGAATTTAAAAATCTATCTTTTGATACTGCTCTTTCAATGGTAATTTTTCGTCCTGCAAGGAACAGAAACAGTAATTATTTTTTTCATTAAATTAATTCTAATAATTAATAATATTTGCTTAAAATTTGAAGGTAACAAAAGAAAAGTAACATTAATTTTTTATTAATCAATAAATTGTCAATATAATTCAATTAATTCAGTTCTACAGTACTAATTGAAACATAACACAAATCATTAAGTCAATTGCAAGTACTGTGGAGCTATTGTGATATTAGTTCATGTAGTATAACAATATTATAATTAAAATTACAAACTATTTTGAGAAAAATATACCTTAGCTCAAAGTAGATGTAAATATCCATGAAAAACTAGGTCTAGAAATACTACAATTTTCATATACGGCCAACTAAAAAAAGATTTTTCCCAAATTTATGTTCCAGATATAAGGTAAAACACATATAAGGTAATACTTATTCAAACCATGTTAAAACTTTATTTTTAATGATTTATCTTTAATGGTAGCGAAATATATCAACATTTAAATAATATAAAATTTACAGTAGTACATGTATATGCTTATAAAGGACCAATTATATGAAACAATAACCTTAGATGGCTTTTCAAATGATGAATTTTTTTTTTTTTTTTTTTTTTTTGTCTTCAGTCATTTGACTGGTTTGATGCAGCTCTCCAAGATTCCCTATCTAGTGCTAGTCGTTTCATTTCAGTATACCCTCTACATCCTACATCCCCAACAATTTGTTTTACATACTCCAAATGTGGCCTGCCTACACAATTTTTCCCTTCTACCTGTCCTTCCAATATTAAAGCGACTATTCCAGGATGGCTTAGTATGTGGCCTACAAGTCTGTCTCTTCTTTTAACTATATTTTTCCAAATGCTTCTTTCTTCATCTATTTGCCGCAATACCTCTTCATTTGTCACTTTATCCACCCATCTGATTTTTAACATTCTCCTATAGCACCACATTTCAAAAGCTTCTAATCTTTTCTTCTCAGATACTCCGATTGTCCAAGTTTCACTTCCATATAAAGCGACACTCCAAACATACACTTTCAAAAATCTTTTCCTGACATTTAAATTAATTTTTGATGTAAACAAATTATATTTCTTACTGAAGGCTCGTTTAGCTTGTGCTATTCGGCATTTTATATCGCTCCTGCTTCGTCCATCTTTAGTAATTTTACTTCCCAAATAACAAAATTCTTCTACCTCCATAATCTTTTCTCCTCCTATTTTCACATTCAGCGGTCCATCTTTGTTATTTCTACTACATTTCATTACTTTTCAAATGATGAATATGCAGATATTATCTTTACCTATGGTTTAATGAAAGATATCACCAATTTTCTTTACAATAAAAACACCAGACCATCAACATATGAACACATATAAATATTTCCAGTAAATTTCTATAAGCATCCCACTTCTAATGATGATAATACTGTTCAATAATAATTTGAAAATATAATCCACTTTTCTCAGTTATGCAACCATCTACCATTTAACAAGAAATGATACAAATACATTGTCGTCCTCAATTGAACACTAACAAAATTTAATTTACACATACATGCTAGATTACAGTGTATGTAGAATGTTAAAGAGAATTTTTTTCTTTTTGTGTTTTTTTCAACACGGATAAACAAGGAAAAGATTTTATTCTTGCTGTTTGATTCATGACAATCAATATATTTTAATTCACATTCATTTACCAAGCATTGAGAAATGAAAAAAATAATTTAAATGATAGCAGCAGACTGAAAATAATATCAAATTTTCAAAATTGATTTGATAAATATATGCTGTGTAAAAATCAAAGAAAAATAAAAAAAAATAATAATCTTTGTCATCTAGTATAAAAGTAGATGCAGATATTCTATAAAATCAATTGCCTATCTTGTTAAAAGATAGACCTCTGTAAAAATATTTATCCAAAACTAGTGAAACCTTGGTTTTTTTTCATATTAATCTAACATATCAAAACATTTGAATTAAGCAGAAGCCAATTAACTGGCCACCAAAAATTGGTTAATTTTTTTAAATCCACTTGCTTATGAGTACACACAGACTTAGATAAAAATGCATGTATAAAAAATGAATGTGAATAATAAACTGAATTTTACTAATGACGAAGAAATTTTTAATTATTTATTGTCAGGATTTTTAAATACTTTTAGAATATAACTTTATTAATCTCAAATATACTTTTGACACAATCATTATTAGAGACCGGATTATATGCAACATAAAACGCTTGAAATATGCATGAAAAGTATCAAAATATGCAACTTTAAATAATAAAAAAATAGTAATTTTTAGTTATTTTATTTCAAAATCAACATATAATTAGTAAGTAGTTGAATAACAGATCAATAATTAACAATTATTTAACATTTTCTTACTTTTGTAAACATAAAAAATCAGGTACTGTTCCAAATGTTAGGTAATAAGACTGTGTCTTCGATTACTCAAAATACTTTTATAAGTGGATGGTAATACATCCACTGAGGTGACTGGGCAGTATTTGAATTTGAATTTGGGTGCTATGTTAACATATGTTTCTGGCAAAAGTTCACCCGTCCCATTAATAAAACTATCAATTTGACACAAAGGTTCAAAGCCTGGGTTACTGTTCAAAACGTTTTCAAATTTTTCTTTAATTCTATATGGGAATACATCTAGTAATGTCGAGTTCAATTGGCGGATTTTATTCATTAACTGAATAGATTCAGTCAACGCCAAACCTTGAGTTTCAAGCTTTTTAATACTTGCAGGTATGTGGGAAAAATAAGTGCTAATCACAGGTACATTTTTTTTTTTATACTAGAATCACATTTTTTTTTATACTGACAAACCGCATTATCAGTCATTTACTACACCTTTGATGGCCTCAAAATGTTCATTATAAAACAGTACAGCTTCAATCCACGTTCCCCATCGAGTTACCACTTGTTCGGGAGGTAAAAGTACATTTGGCAGTTTTTCTTTATAGGCCTTATTGGGAGCAGGTGCCTTAAGAAACACTTTCTTTATTGATGAAATCAGTTTATTTACACTCCCAAATGTAGATTGTACTTCTTGAGCGAACTGATGTACTCCATGAGCAAAGCACGTCAGATGAATCAAATTGGGATAAAATATTTGGAGGGCTTTGGCAGTCTTGATCATATAGGGAGCAGCATCTGAGAGAAATATAAGCACACACTTTCATTTGCAGAAGGTTAAGGAAATATTTTTTTAATATATTTATTCACAAATCTGGCGATCGTAGAATAATTTGTCTTTTCCAGGTCTTTAGTTTTAATGAAGAAATCTCTAGTTTTAATGCACTGACAATTAAATTCAAAATGTAACAGCCACAACTGTCGGTAGTTTCGTCAGCTGAAATCCAAATAATGCTATCCTTGAGTTCATTCTTCGTATTTCTTCCAGAACATGTAGGTAAATTATTGGTATGTAATCTTTACGCAATGTTGATTCATCTGGTATACTTTGATTCAAGCAATATTTTCGCAGAAAATCTTTGAAGGTAGGATTTGTAAGTTTGTGACGTAGAATATTACTTGTACACAATGCTTCACATAAATCCAAGCTAAAGTGGTTTTTTTTTTATTTACCTTTGGAAGTGAAATTACAACTACTTGCCGCTTTTATAAGTTGTTTTCGTAGGTTTTTCTTTTGCAATCTTGCGATATTAACTTGTCTTGACATGCTGGTCTGCTAGAAACTTTTTTGTGCACAAAATATTTTTCTTGCAAACTTGACAATATAAAACATTTCCATCATATGTAAATGTTCAAGGATAGTCAGCTATCTACGAAGAGGCACTTTTTTCAGGAGGCATGGTACACATTAAACCTTGCTCAAATAAATAAATTAACAGAACAGTATCGTCCATCTTTGTCTCACATGAATCTGTGTTTTATTTATCATCCTATTTAATAATATCATCCTACCAGAGCCAAAGTTGTGCAGCTGCTAAGTGCGCTCTAAGAGCCGTGCGGCTAATAGGTTTGGCCGGCTACAACATAAGTTCATTTATTAATTAGGTATCCTACTGAAAAATATTGTAAATATAGTGAAAATATGCATCATCAGTAGATTTTAAGGAAAATATGTAAAACTGGTGAGAATGGTCTTAATATGCAACTGAATATAATGCGGTCTCTAGTCATTATACATTTCCAATTATTGTGCGAATCACAGAAAAATTATTTTGATTTTGAAAATTATATAAGTTTCCAACTGCTTTCTTAGGCATGTAATTACAGCACCTTAAACCTCATGGTTGTTAAAAAAAATTTCATACAGCCAAATGTTTTCTTACTTCACAAACCAATTTTGTGTTCTGTTCTATGAAGCTGGGTGAATACTTCCTACTTGAGAATTTACAACTTCTTTATAATGAGACAGCTGTCATCATAAAGTAGACAGGGTTCTTGCATCAACATTTTACACATATTGTGCAATGCAGGTTTTTAGTGTCATGAAAAGAATCAGAATTCATGGCAAAACATAATGTTAACAAGAAGCAACCCCTTCCTGACCAAGAAAACAACTGTCATGATTTTTCATGCTAATGTATATGTTTTGAATATTTTGCTGAGTGTTAAGTATGTGGCATTGTTTTAAATTCACAGCAATCACACTTTGCCTACTTATAACATCTTTGCTATGAAAAACGTTTGCAATTATATTGTATAATATATTTGCAATTAATCTAAGCAGCAGTTTTTTCTCTCAAGCAGGGATCTTAATGACTGCACACATCTTGCTGTTAGAAGATTTGGAACTGGAGTGTCACTTTAAATGTATAAATTAAATGTATTCAAAAGTATATATATATTTTTTAAATTATAATATTGTTATTCATTTCACACTCAACTGACCCAAAATTAAATTTCCCTAGTAATGATACAATTAATAGCTTCAGTAATTTAACAACATTTACCAAACCTAAAAAAGAATATTTCTTGAAAGCATGTACTGATTAAGTTTATTAAATATTTTTATTAAATAGATAAATATTTGAGGAATCCACTTTTTAAATTTTTCAAACAAAATTACATTTAAAAACAGAAATTTTGTTCCACTATACATTCACAAAAATTTAATATTGTCTTTCTTTATATTGGATTATAAAACTACAAAAACATTTTCAGTAGAAATAAATGAAGACAGTTTTGCTGTACCATACTAAATGAAGCTTTTTTTCATGAACCTTGGGAATTTGTACTCACTGGTCACCTGTACATAATAGCCTAGAAATTAAAATTGTAAAATTTTTAAAACATAACAAATTCAAGAACTGATTTTAATTTTTTTTTTAATTTATTAATTTCTATCATCCAAGAGGGTCAAATTTATACCACAGAATCAAAACTGGAAAGAAAATGGATAAGGAAAAATGGTTAATGACAAGAAAAGATGATTTGCCTACCGAAATAGTTAAATCATCTTGCAAAACATACATCACAAGGTTTTAACAAACATTAACTTACCCATAAAATCTTTTCCAGAAAAAGCTTCAGTAGCTTTATCAGCTGATAAACGTGAAGTGAAATCTACAAAAGCAAACCCTTTTGGTTTATTACTATCAGGATGCTTCGGTACATTAATATCTACAATTTTTCCAAATTCTCTAAAGGCATCTGCTAATTTGTCTTCTGTGCACTAAAGGAAAAAATTAATACACAATCAATTAAAAAAAATAATAAGAAAATATAAAATAATTTAAAATTTTTCAAAAAACAATGATTGTTGTGTAATATAAAACTCAGAGTAAGTGATGCAAAAAAAAACTTGCAGGAAAGGCCTTTCATTAAAACCTATTCAATATATCAGATGAGGATTAACTAACTTCTCATTTCTTTCCTAACTATAATTTTTGCTTCTCATATTTCCCCTCTATTTCCTCTCACATTTTTTCCATTACTTTCAATAAATATTTTTTATTGAAAAACATCATTCATTACTAAAATTTTGGATCCAGGATCCAACATTAAGGCATTAAATAAAATTTATTCTCATAATGTTTGATATTTTGCAATCATATTAGTCAAGTAAAAGAAAAATAAACAATTTGATACATTTGAAAATGTACTACATTCAGCTAAAAAATAGAGGATACTTGAAAGCCACTACATTGTATGAGTTAAGGTTTGGAGATTTGTTAAGATTAATATACTATTTCCCAACAGAGGTTTAAAAAGCTGAAAAAAATTTATATTAACATATAAATATAAAATTGGCATTTTGTAATAAAGTACAAAGAGTTCAGATATCATCTCATTTCAACCAAAATTCAAGTAAATTAGTCCATTAGTCCACATCTGTTTAAATTAGTCCATATTTGTCTGTTTCTTCAGATATGATGTAAGAAGAGCCAAACCAATTTTATCAAACCTTGCAGGATGCAGGTTTTGACATCTTATCTTAAAATATTTTAAGATAAGATAATGTTAAAATATTTTAAGATGAGGGCCGTACAGAGGAGCTTATCCTAATCTTGACAAATAGTAGTTCTTTAGAGACTAAGCAACAACAATGTAATCAGAATGGTAAAAATGGCACGGACTACATATATCAGGAAGTAATCAAGGATTGGCTACATCCTTGATGGATGAAATCAGGATTCACAGGCATGAACAAATAAATTTGATAAATTTTTCATAAACATTTTATTCTACCCTCTCAAAAGTTTTTTTTATATAATTATTTGTTGGGAAGTACATCAACAAAAGACTACAAAAAACAAGAAATAAAAACTAAAATTTAGTAAAAAATGGATCATTAAATTTTGTAAACATTTTCTGAAACCTTCTATCTGATCACTCTTTCTGAAAAATACAAGGTCTATTCAAAAAATTACATTTTTTTCCCTGGTGCACATAGAGATATTTTGAGACTTGTAGTTGGCATCAGTTTATCATAGAAACTATCTCCCACATTATTTGTATGAATCTGTGATTGGTTTTTGCATAATGTTTCTTTAAAGTAGGTTTTGTTGGTTTCTTTGGTTTCACAATGAGTGCCTAACAGAAACAAAGAGCGACAATGAAATTTTGTGTTAGGCTTAGAAAAACATTTACTCTCTAAGTAGCACATATGCTATTAGTTGTTCAGATGTTCTAAAAGTGGTTAAGAATCTGTTGAAAGTGATGTACATCCAGTAAGGCCATTGATGTCAATGGTCATGTCCCACATCACCAATGTGAATGATTTGATGGGTTCATATCACAAAATGCTATCCAGAAAATTAAGAATGCAACATGTTGCTGCCAAGTTAATTTCTAAAATCAACTTATCTGACACAAGAGCTATTGTGAAGCAATCTGTAAGGAATCTTTTAATTGTGTAAATGTTGATGAGACCTTTATATCAACAATAATAATTAGGTGTTTGGGCATGATGTGGAAACATTTTTTTCCTGGCCACATAACAAAGTGTCATCATCAGCACCCAAACATGAAATTTATGTAGTAAAATAATAAATATTAAAAATTAACTTAAAATCTAAATAGTAATATAAAAGCACAGATGGAAAACACGTGTGATATATGTGAAAAGCGGAATAAAACCAAAGTTTGATATAACATTAAAATTATAACTTAAAAATTTAAATTATCATCTAGCATATGCCAAATAACATTAACAGACAAAAAAGGTTAATAGGTGAAAAATAATTAAATTTTTGAATCCCAAACCACGGCCATAAGAAATTGTAAGACATTTGTTAATTGTAATACATTGTTGCCAAAGATATTTTGGATGTTAGCCTCCTAGTTTAAACTTCCAGCACAATGCCGCATAAAAGACACAGTTGACAAGGATAAAGAGTACCGTCAGTTGTAAGTCGAAGGAAAGCACAGACAGGTGCACTGATCTAATTCACGAAGTGTCCATGAGTAAGTTTAGTGTGTCCTATTTGCAAACAACAAATAATAACCTCCTCTCGACGGTTATTCCTGCACAATACAGCGTTCTGTATTAACTGAATAATGTTTATTGCTGATCTATTCATATTTATTGGTACATTCCATTCATTTTGCACTCATCACAAACTATCCTCTTTATAAAACAGTCATCTTTCAAAACAACACGATTAGTGAAAGAAGGTTGCAAACAAGTCTCTTTTAGTGTATGATCAGCGCGCTCACTGCCTGAAATTCCAATATGACTAGAGATCCAGCAGAAGCTCACAGTTGTGTTATAATGAGTCATGTCAGAAATAAAATACTGTATACCACAGACAACAAGATATCTGGAGTATATGTAACTAATAAAATACTAATGTCAGAAATACAGAGTACTAATGTCAGAAATAACATACAGTATACCACAGACAGCAGGATATCTGGAGTATATATAACTAATTGCCTGCAAGGCACTCGTGGAATCTTAACAGATAACTGCAAGTCAAACTGTTGGGCTAAATATATTTAAGGCCTTGTTAATTACAGACTCGCGACAAAAACACTGACGAAGCTGGGAAGGCCAAATATCTATGTCCTATCGCCAACCACAAAAGCAAAACCAACAGAGTTATGGTGTCTACAGCCATCTGTATAAAATACTTCACAGCTACTTACATTACAAATTTTTTCTGGTATGATAACCGGATTCATGCCTTTTTTTGATACAAACAAAGATTAAAATAATAATTCACAAGAGAAGGCCACCAAAGAGGATAACAATGTTGAATAACAGCAGATACACAAGGTAATTGTATATTCGGAGATAAGAAAAGGCAATGAGCTCTGATGGCTAGCAGGACAGTAGATCTTGGCTGATCCTCATATCAATTGAAAAGCTGGTTAGAGAACATTGCATCAAAGGTAGGATGATTTGTTTGCTCCTTAATGCTAAATAGGAGCAAATCTTTTGGTTCCATCTATTCCAAAGAGATGGCTCACTACTATCCACTACTAGACTTACCACAGGACTTAAGCGAAACACAGCTGTAGCAAGATGGATAAATGAATGATGAACTGCATCGAGCATCTTTAGAGTGGTAGCCTGTGTGCATGAATAAGCCACGCATCCATAGTCTAAATGGGAATGGACCAGCACTTGGTAGAAGGGTAACATGTATACTCATATTATATCAGCTCTCAACGACTGTTAGATAGAATTCTCAGCATGTCTAGCAATTTTAATCATTTTACCTTCAGCACCTTTAAATGTTAACCACATTAGTCATTGGTCAAACCACAATCTGACACACTTCCACGGTTCAACTGGTTCACCATGTAAAAACACTTGAGGGTCAACATGTTCCCTCATGCATGAAAAGCATATGCATTTAGTTTTCTCAGGAGAAAATGTGAAACCAGTCAATTTACACCACAATTCTAAACAGGTGGAGCACCAGTAGCTAAAGTTCTACTAACATAAATTGAAAAATCTTCTACAAATAAACAAAACATATTGGGTTTTCATACACAGTTTCTTTATATAATTTATGGCTACAGCAAATAAGGTAACGTTTAGGACACTTCCTTGCAGTATTCAGGTTTCTAGAGTAAAATTTTTGGATACTGTAGTTCCCACTTGAAAGGACAGACTACTGAAGAAACCCCTGATAAATTCAAGAAGATTCCTTTGTATATCTCATTCATGCATTTTATTTAGAGTTTCTCTCCCCAAGCCATGTCATACGCCTTTTGCATATCAAAAAAATACAACAACAAAGTGTTGGCCAAGTAAGAAGGTGTTTTAAATGACAGATTCAAGAGCAACTACATAATCAAAAGATGATATAACTTGGTGAAAACCGCATTGTTCGAGAACAATTAAGGCGTTTTTGTCAAGGTAACACACTAGATGACAGTATAATACCATTCGTTCCATCATCTTGCACAGGGTACTGCTCAAGAGACATGACAATAACTTATGGGGCATGAGGGGCATGATTATCTTCATCAGGCTTCAGTACAGAAATCACCAAACCTTCTGATCAAGAATCTGGAAAAACTTAATCAGAGAATATTCTACTATAGATACACAAAAGATATAGTAATGCAGTATCTGGGAGTTATGTTAACTTACTGAGCCTGATATTATCATTTTCAATGGAATTGTCACAGGAATTATTCAGGCATAACTTAGCTCATCAAAAGAAAGTAATGTTCAATTCATTTCACTAGTATCCAATCACAAAATGGGCATTTTCTACCTGCAACTTATACCTCATAAACTCAGAAAAGCAGGCCATAACTGCTGAATATAGGGTAGTGAAAACCCTCATGAAACTTTGCAGCATATTTGTGATGCAAACAAAGATTGTACAGCCTGTTCTTTTTCCAGGAGGCAACCATAAATAGTAACATTTTTTGAACATGCTTTAAAATTGTCTAATTCCTCAATTATACAATGATGACCAAGATGGACACCATTACTATCAGCTAGACAGGGCACCACCTCACTACCACCAAGAAGTCTGTGATTTTATTGATACTCAATTCTCAGGTCGGTGGATTGGTCATAAAGGTCCAATCAAATGGCCAGATTTGACTCCGCTAGATTTTTTCTTGTGGGGTTTCATTGAAGATCAGGTTTATGTACTAACTTTGCCTGCTGATCTTATTGAGCTATGAATTAACGCCAAAGCTGCAGAGGTAACATCTGACTTGCTGGTTACAGTCTGGAATGAAATCAACTTCAGATGGGATGTATGTCACATTACAAATGTAAACTATATCAAAGCCATGTTGGGTGGCAAACTTGATATATTTTTCTATGAAATGAGACCTCAACTGAATCTTTTACGTTATCTCAATAAATTTTTATATCCTTTTAAAACTGCGGAGTCCTTTTTGAATCACTCAGTATAATAAAGAGAAGATACATAAATCTAACTCAATCAAGTGTAATTTGTAATTGCTTGTAAAATAATAAAATAAGTATTATAGAAGTTTAGATTCAATGCAAAATCATAAATGGATGCTTCACAGGCAATTACTCCAGAGACATAATGAAAAGTACTTGAAGCTAGTAACAAATACTGATATCAAAGAAATCTGATCAGCAAGGGAGAATTGCCATAGATTCTTGAGTAAAAGCTAACAACAGGAATTTAGTGTATCTTAATTAAAGTTAAGGCATAGCCTTATGCTAAAAATCAGACTAAACATTTCCATGATAGCCAGTACATAAATTCTAATAGTGAGAGAGATGCAGTATTAATCAAATTTTGGTCAGTTTTCAAAAAATTAGTCAATCATGAATAAATGGGTGATGATACTAATGGTAACAATAATTTAAGCAACTGAAATATCAATACACATGAAAACATAAAAGTAATGAAAAAATTAAAATTAAGTACTTACACTAAATGGTAAATTTCTAATAATCACACGTCCGCGCTTACCAACAGCTTTATTTTTAAATTTGTTATTCTTATTTTTCAGAGTAGAATTCTTTTTCTGTTTCTTATTCAAATTAAATTTTTGTTTAGCCATGATTTCTGGAACACAAATATCATCAAAGTCATTAAAAATCATAACACTGATCTCACAAACGTGTCATTTTCATGTCAAGTGGACCAGGAGTCCCCAGTCGATCATCTCCAAACTTCATCAAATTTTGTGTGGACATTTGCTGTGGTCTTAAATGTCATTTCACCAAATTGTAGCTCTATATCTGCTATTACTGATTTTCTGTGATCTCTTGTAAAAAGGGTACTTACTGGTAGTTTGCACATACATGCCAAAAATTCTAACTTTTACTTATAATATTGAAGGCAATAATAAGGATATTGGTTTGAGTTTTAATACTTACGGTTAACATTTTATGCTGAATTCAAATATGTTATTCACAAATTTCTTTTAGCACCTGGTTTTGAGATATAGCAGCTGAAATTCCAAAAAAACATTAACATTTTGTAAGTCAAAGTTTGAGCTTAATCCCTTACCTAGTACTTTAATCGGAATGAGACTTTGTAACCTGAAAAAGGGCATAATTGTGCATAAGGGCTTAAATTGTTTGACATCCTACAATTTCAATGCAACTAGAAGCTTATGTCAGGAGATATTCATCATCAAATTTAGTCAAAACTTTTTTAACTCGTTTTTTAACCTACCTTTGAAATCATATATCTCAGGTATACCTTCTTAGATTTTGTTAAGTTTTATAATAGTTAAAAAATAAACTTTTAAACTATAAAATCCATGCAGTTTGTTTTTTGACCCATAGTTTATAACTGGCAGAAAAAACAGTTGAAGGGTAATGGATCTTTCACACAAGGAGCAAGTTTTCCATAATGTTTATGGATTAATTGAGTACTCCGTAGTAAAAAAGTAATTTTCTATTAGGTAATAATATCATCCTGTCTGTTAATACAAAGTTGTTAACTGTATTAACTGTACCTTGCCTCCTATTGAATGTAGAGGAGACAGTTACAACTAATTATATATTAGGGCAAGCACAATTTTTTAAAATATTTATTACACATGCACAAAAATACTAAAATCATAAACAAAATGAAACATAGTCGTAGTAGTAATAACAGAGTGCAATAAAGTATTACAATATTATCAAACACAGTAGCTTCAAAATAAAATTAAAAATATCTGAAGTAGTCAGAAACTTTTTAGCACAAAATTATTAAATCCATTCAGCTTAAATTGATTCTCAATCATAGACTGCATGTATTCTGAATACATATATTGTCATTGATGGTCCTTCAAGAGTAGTAAAGATGTGCTGTTCTGGAATCCAGCAAGTGTCTTTTCTAGGAGAGCAATGATAAGAACAAGGGCATCATGTTGTTCTTCCAAAGATATATCACATTTATTTCAATTCACCAAGTATAGTCATACATGCAAGCCATGTATTGGCCTGGTTACAAGCTGATAAGTGGTATGCCTTGAGTAGGTTTATAAGTTTCATAAACATCAGCTTCAAATACTGAAATACCATTTGAGACTCTGCTGACTTGGATTTTAGCTTTACTAACTGGCTTAAACTGGTGGTTCTCTCTTGTTTCAGCAATTGTGTGACCAATAGTAAACTGGCTTTCCTGTTCAGGTTGGATTTTCTCAACTTCTTCTCTTGGAATAAAACAGAACCTGATCCCTGATATAAATTCTTTACAAAATTCAAATAAGTTTCTTGGTGTCAATATCTGGTTTTCTATAGGTCGCTGAAAACTGGCACATGCTGCTAATCATTTTGTAGTACCTACAGTTCCATCAGAAGGTGGTTTTTCATGTCTAGTACCAAAGAAGTTCCTTTCAGCTGTTATCCCAAAGTCTTTCTCATGGTGGCACAAATTGATAAAGTTCTTGCACTGAGCAGCTGAACCATCACTGAAGTAGTAAAGTAGTGTATATGCTTTATTTCAGTCACTGTCTTCAAGTATTTGATCAGTTCAGTCAAAAATATATGAAAAGCAATGATATCATGGGCAGACAATCACGAACCATGCAAATGCTAAGATTCTGAAGCTCGTTTTTATTGTAGTAAATCATGAATGGATACAGTGTATGTTGGCTGCTTTCCCAATGGAATCCCTGTACAGCATCTTGCATAACAAACAAATAAATAGTTCTCCGTAAAATCCATCAGGATAATGGTATTATTATCATTTAAATTTTTCTTCAATAGTTTTAAATGTGAACTGTTTTGAAACAAAATGGTAGCTAGTCAGGCAAAAAACCTTTAAGGCTCCTCAATAAAATTTTCCATGGGCACCTGTTGTGTCTCTGTCTGTATGAATCCACTACTTATATTCTATTAGTTCCTCCAAGTCATAATCTTTAAGCTCATCAAATAAATAGAAATCCAATCCAGTTTTTCCAGGACACTCCTCACAACGTTGTAGCATGCAATCCTTAGATTCTAAGCTGCAGACAACTTTCTCAATCATTATCTTGTAGTCATCCTTCACGGATATTGCAGCTAGCATGGCCTTAACAATTTGATGAATGGTACAAACACAAACTGAATGTGTGCCAGCAGTACCAACTTCAATGCCTAAGTTCCTTGTACCTTAGTGCCTAAGTACCTTGGCCTAAGTTCACAAAATTTTGAGAAGCCAATTTCACGGCCATAAAGCCATAGTAAGCTATGAACATCTCTTTTAAATTGCACAGAGGTAGAAGTTTCTGCATGAGGACTTTTTCATCATTAATCCTAACTGAACAAAATCTTTTTATCCTGGACAGTTTTCAGAAAATTCATCACCTTCAAAAAATTTGAGGGCCTTTTGTATATCATCCTTCAATTTTTCCCCTCCTTTTTTTCTGGCGTGCCAAAATACAAATTTGAGCTTCCTGACCTGTTCACCATTCGCATTGAAAGGTGTTTTCTCTATACTCCAGCTACTGGGTGCCAATGTCAAAATCTGAACTTGTTGTGGGAGAGCTGAGATCAATGGTTTGGCTTTGAGCGCTTCAATCAGGATATCTTTACATCCTTGACAATGCTTACTCTTTAATGTTTGCATTACATCAGTAACACTCAAACCAGCAGCAGCTACTGCTGTAGTAGCAATAGCATCTAGTGTTCTTACCTTCTGCTTCAGGTAGCCTTTTGACTCCCATTTGCTGACATATTTAAGCTTCAAAGGAGAGATTCCAAGTGGTGACAGTGAGGTATCCATTCTTCCCGAAGCCTCTAGCATTTCCACATCACTAGAATCTGATTCTGGTTGATCATCCTTTGGCTGAAATTCTCTTTGAGTTAATTCTTGCCTACATCGTGGGCATAACTTTGGACCTGGCTTGAAGTTATAATATGTTAAAGCTTTTAATCGTTCAGCAGGATCAATATCAATAGGCCACAATCCTTTTCTGGCTTTGTGTGACTCTTTTCCAAATGGATTACAGTAATCCTTCTGTAGGAATTCAAACTTCGTCAGCAAAACAGCTTTATGATAGGACATACGTCAGCATCTTCATTAAAACTTGTGGCATTCAGATCCATCAGGCTTGCCAAAATGGCAGGGTCCAAAAACTTCTCACTAATTTTAAAATAATCCAAAACATAGTTGGAGATAAAAATAAATGTCACAACTGATTATTCACTAACAACTATGCTAATTCACAAAAACTTGATGCCTTTCTTCAAAATAAAGAACATTCTAGAATTTTTTTAAAGAAATGGAATTTTCCAGAACATTATAGAAATTTCTACAACACTTTAGAAAATTGATTTTTTTTCAGATCGGCCTAGAAAGTTTTACAATGGTCTAAAATTTTCTAGAACACTGAAAAATTTTTTCACGATATTGTAAATTTTAAAACATTCTTTAAAAACTCTAATAATATTCTGAAGCACTTTTTTTTCTGAAACACTGATATCCTTCATCTGTTTTAATTAACTAGAAATGTCCACAAATTAAAAATCTGTCACATGCAAAAGATTAATTATCTTTGAAAAGCTTTTTTATCTACTATAATATAAAGTCAAAAACCAAATGCAAGGATTATGTTGTTTAAAAGTTACCCTTTCCATTTATTATAAAACTAACAAAATCTGAGATATAAGCCTTCTAAGATGGGCCAAAAATTATGATAAAAAATGTTTGACCAGATTCAGTGATGGATTTCTCCTGACATAAGATTCCACTTGCTTGGAAACTTCAGGATCCTATACATAATTATCCGCTTTTTCAAATTTTACAAAGTCTCATTCTGATTAAAGAATTAGATATGGAAATATATAAACTTAAACTTTGACTTCCAAAATGTTGCAACAAATTGTTGGCTGAATTTCAGCTGCTATATCTCAAAACCAGGTTCCAGAAATAACATGTGACTAACATATTCACATATAGAATCATAAAAAGTTAATCAACAGTACCAAAATTTTAATCTGTATCTTTATTATTTCCAACAAAATTGTTAAGTCAAAGATAAAAATTTTTACATGCATCCACACACTATAAGTAAGTAGCCCTTTTTCAAGAGGCCACAAAAAATCAGCCATAGCAAATAAGGAGCTTCAATTTGGTAAAATGGCATTTTAGATCATGGGGAACCTACACCAAAAATTTGATGATATTTGGAGATTGTCAACTGGGGGCAATTTTCAAAACTAGACCATTCGACATGGAATGACCCAAATGTTACTTTATAACATCAGTATATTACAAATAAAATTAACATTATTAGTTCAACAAGTAAGAAATACAGAAAAATAAAACAAAAAAATGATAAAAAGACTAGTTGGGTCAGTCAAAGAAATTGTAATATATACAATTATGGAAAATCAAACATTTCACATAAACAATGTTTCATTTTCTTAACTATTTTTTATCAGTTACAAATAGTCATAATACTTTTAAAACATTGTACTTTTTTTATTATTAGGATACGATAGAATACAAAGGCTAAAAGCTACATAATTAAAAAAAGTCAATGTCAACAGACACATACTACTACTAATTATATATTTCAATTACATAGGTAATACAAATTATTCTCATCAATATACACTGTTGTATAGAACAACTTTTTTAATCTGATAATACAAATTGGCTGTAAAAACTAAAATCAAAATACGCTTCTAGAAAATATATGTAATACATCATAACGTAAACAAATGAAAGGAGACCACATGCAAAAACTTTTCTTTTTCTTTTTTTTTTGTTTAACTTAATCGTAGCACTTTCAACATAAAATGTATTTCCCAAATTCCCTTAAAAGAACATGAAATTAGCTAACAATCATATTTTGATTAACCGAATAAATTTCCTGTCATTATAATTACAACAATATATAATTAAATTTTATTTAGAAAAACTTGTCACAAGCAATACACTTTTAACAGAGTAAAACATAACCTAAAATAAAGAAATTAATTTATTTTTAATGAGATAACATAAATCAAATAATCAAAATATATTACTTTTATAGGATGCATTCAATCGTAAAATAAATATTTGTAAATCAGCTCACCTACTTTAAAACCATAATTACACAAGCACACTAAATAAATGTGACTAATAGCGTAACACGGTAATGATTAAGGAAGTCGATAATACGAAAGAACATTCGACTTACGCAAAATCGATACAAAGTTAACTCCGAACGAACGCTATCAAAGTAGACCAGTTTCAAACGTAAATAAATTTTCCCAGTTAGTAAATCCATACAACTAAAACCACTTTTTTTCATATCCTTAATTTGGTCTTTTGTTTAAAATATAGACAATCAATCGGATTTCGCTGTAAGCTCGCCATATTACGGAAATAACGTACAACGTTATAAAATCACGTTTTTGAATGAGGATGTGGAACATTTTTTTCTTAAAGAAAATTGCACTTATTCATAATAAAAAAAATTTTCATCATTCTACACTTCCTTTTAAAATACATAAAAATGTTTAGCAAAATGAAGTACTGGTAAGGTAACATGAAAATTGGTCCAACATATGTTAACATCATACAAATTTTTTTTGTTTTATTACTATCTCATACTTGCTTCTATTCCATTTTTATAAATAAATAAAATGATATGGTAGGAAATAAAGGCCAGCCCGTTACTAGCAATCAACCTTGAAATCATCTTTTCTAAAAGGCAGGGTGCTTATCAATTGTAATAAATGTTTTATTACCAATGGTAATAAACTGAGTAGTCCAATTCCAAAACATCTTGTCCACTTTTTTTGGAATGTAATGTTTTTTTTTTTGTCGTTTATGATTCTTGAATACCTCCTGTTAAGACTCAGGTGTTGACTCATCTGAGTCAACACCTTCTGAATAAGAGTCAACATTTCAGAACCAAAACATCCTCTCTTCTGTTTCAGACATATGTACACATGGGTCTCCAGTAACAGTGTCTCTTGTCCAAATCTGGGTATGCTCTGTTTAAACATGTAATTTTCTCTAAAACACTATGTTAATAAATAATATGTTCCTATCAAAAACATACTGTGGCAACTCTGAACACCTGGAACAGTACAGTTTTTGTTTAACAATGCATTGGCGAGAAAAGTAAAACAAAACATAACCTCTCTTTGTGCATGTTGTATGCTAAATTTATCAGTTTTTTATAGTGAAATACTGTTATTATACACCAATTTCAATAAAATAGTGTTGTATTTTATTAACAAGTTGTTTTAAATTCAATACACAGTTAAATATTAAGTCAATAGAAGCACAAAAAGAGATTGAAATTTGGTCATGGTGGTAGGATACAACAGCAGTTGAAGGTAAGTCAAGGAAATGTAAAATAAATGCTGACTAATGGAAAAAGTGTTTGGCTAAGGAAAAGAAATACTCTTCTAAGAGTTTAGTTTACCTACTTTCCAGCACAAGAATACAAATTTCAAATACGCAACATTGACAATACAAGATAAGAGTTATAAAATAAGAGTTTTTATGAAATGTGATCAGGGTAATAAAATTATTAAGTACTTGTCAAGTAAATCTTCTAAAGGATATTGAGCAAGGGGCTATAGGAAACAGGTTACCAAAGTTTGTGATAATTTTTATATGCAAATAACTTGAGAAGGAGGTAAAAAGTAATTAAAGTTTGCAAGAAAGTTTTTTGTAAGATTTTAAGTATTAATAAAAAAAAGAGCCCCGAGAGTATGTAAATGGCACTACAATACAGAATCTGTAGCTACAGATGATCATAGAAGTGACCACTGGTCCAAAGGAATGTTACCAAAAGGGAAGCTGTGAAAACATTTACTGAAACTTTAGTTCGCATTATTGTAGTACTCACCAGTGTTGGAGAGTGTATTTACAGAGCCATTTGATGATTTGTTCCCTACACAAAGATTACAATAATTCAGTAGAAAATCACCTTGAAGTGGAGTATGAGTTTTTTTGTGTATTTTCACAAAAGATTACAATATTGGATTTGGATCCCCAGCAACCGACCAATGTTCAAAATGTTTCCAGTTTCAAGAAAGGTTGAATACAGCCTGCACAAAAAGTGGGTAAACTCTTTTTACATCTTACTCAAGCAAAGAAATAATGATGAAATAACTTTCAGCTTTGACTACCAAACAAACTTTCTAAACTCAGAGACCAAGTGACTTATTAGTCATCAACTGTACATATATAATTTTACACTTTGTGAAGGTAAGAAAAACTTAGTAAGGAAATGATAACAATCTTTACATACACTGAAGCAGACAACAAAAAAGCTCAACACAGATTGCTTCGAATATTTATCAAAAACTTAGTAACATGAACCTAGAAGGATGCAATTTTGTTTGCACCTTTGTGGTTGGGGCCAGTGGCCAATACAATAATTCAATCTTGATGTTCATATCATGTGTTGGTTGACAAACTGTGCTCCTGAAAAGGAATAAACTTATTTTTTCCAATGCAGGTCACTCATACTTGCCACCCGATCAGAGTATTTGGCCTAACTGAAAGAGACTTAAAAAAATTTAAACAATCATATAGCCTGAAGAATACTATAATGTTTTTGAAAAGCATGAAACTGTTTTGAAAGTTTCTACTGACTTGAAGCTTTTGACTGGAAAAAGCCAGCCCAAACTGTAATGAAATCCCAAGGTAAATGACACTTTCATTTTCCTCCCACCAAACGATTCATAATCACAAGAGGGAATATTCCAACAGCTTCAGCTCTTATTCAAAGGGAAGTGATCTACATGATTGATTGTGGATCTGCAAAAATGTTTTCAAGCTAACAATGGA
Source organism: Lycorma delicatula (assembly GCF_047948215.1). Classification (NCBI taxonomy): domain Eukaryota; kingdom Metazoa; phylum Arthropoda; class Insecta; order Hemiptera; family Fulgoridae; genus Lycorma; species Lycorma delicatula. The sequence goes on along the minus strand of NC_134459.1, from coordinate 107,222,813 downwards.
TGTAAATAGTGCTCAGATTGAAAAAGTTAAAAGTTGTAATAGCTTTTAAATCTCAGATTGAAAATTTAAGGTTAGATTTAGTTCCTACTAAGAAAAAAAAAGTTAAGCACCTGCTCAACTCCAGAACTCAGTTTCTAAAAAAATGTTGTGAATGATGAATAAATTTCAAAAGAAGAGTGTGTGTGTGTGTGAGAGAGAGAGAGAGAGAGAGAGAGACTTTATTATCATGCTAAAATATTACAATTTTTTCTTATTTTATTTTTGCTTGACTTTATCCAGTTTTTATGTGTTTTATCCAATAAAACGACATCTTAAACCATATACAAAAATATTATCATCTGTTTTCACCCCTTTTGGAAACAAAGGATCTTGCCCATGTTGTACATTCCAAAATGTCTCTTGTCCAAACTTATTTTTAATACAATAAGCAAAATATGTGTTATTCACATGTTTTGTGCTATTTAATGTTAAGGTATTTATTTTACATACTACAAAACATATTTTATTTCTTTTGAGGTAAAGAAATAACATTTTGTACAAAAGGTGTAATTTCCCTAAAGTTTTCCAAAGTGTACAAGACATACTTTTATTGGACAATTCAATTGTACTAACAAAAATTGTTGTTACAAAGGTAATAAATTAAATATATGGCTTTTTTGCTTTGTATTACACATTTTAAGTAAATTACAAAGCACAGCCAATCATGATCTGATCAGATGCTGTGGTTAATAACATTATTCAAACCATGTTCTGAAACAGACAAAAATTACCAAACCAGTCAGTCCAGTTAAAGTCCCATATAAAATTGTTCATGATGATCAGGAATGAAAATTTTATTAAAACTATCACCATTTTAAAAGAAAGAAAAATTTAAATTTATTAAATATAATTTTAAATTCATCTTATAACTTTCAGCAAGAGATACTCCTTTTCTTGCATTTGGCAAACATATTTAGAATGTAGTGAATTGTATTGGATTGAATTGTGTCTATTTATCACTTCATTGTTGTGCATTTTGTGTATTTCGTATTTAAATATAAGAAGTAACTCTTTTTATGTAAATATAGAATATAAGTTTTCAATGTCATTACACTAACGATTTGCATCAGATAAAAATCACAAGTGTACAACACATGAAAACATGTAAATAGTCACCCTATACCTCCTGTTGACAGAAGTAAAACATTATGTAATCAAGTCCAAATTTTAAAAACATTTAGCTAATTTCTTTGAATCTTTGTTTCTGAATGTTGCTTCAAGTGTGTAGCTGTTTGTGTGCAGTATTTTGTTTTGTTCTGAAAGCCATTAATAATCTTATTATTATTGTAATACGATAAATTTCTCTCTTCCCTAAATGACATTTTTTGCAGACAGATACCATATTCCATTTCCTGTCTGAAGGCCGCAAAATGAATATCTACATCAGTCAATATACTTTCAATGCAGATGCAATAGCAAGGAAGGTGAATTATCTGTCAAAAACAACTAGTAATCATAAACACAAGCATTAAATTCATGTGTTATGCAGTACTTTTTATTGGTTGTAATAAGAACTGTTGCTGCTACTCAGTTTCAAATGCCAAATAAAACTATTTCAATCTAAGTTTAGCATTAATTCTGTGCTACCATATTAGCATGTCACATATAAGATAACGACTATGAGATGAGCAGAAATCTGAATTATTTAAATATAATATTAAATCCATAACTACCAGTATAATATTAAACAATTTTGTTCACAAGATTTTAATTTCCTTTTAAATATTTGTAATACATTTTTCGTAACTATTAATTTAAAAATCCCTTTTTAAATTACATACATTTTATCTTCATATAGATTAGTATCAAACCAGTCATTACTTCAGGTCGACTAAATTACTTTGTGGTAGACTGAGGCCCGAAATGCGCCACTGGACTCACAATCTTCAATTTGTTCTGTGTAACATTAATAACAGGCCACAAAAATATACTGTGCAGTGTTACTGCATACTACATGCACATGCTATATGGTAAAACTTATTACGTGGCTATTAACACAACAGTATTATTTGATTCCTAATCAGAATTGGTAACCGTCTTAATATAGAAATTTTTATTTTAGATTTGAAAATCATTTGTCAATGATTATTTATTTATTCTACTAACTTGGTTTTTATTTTATTTTATTTGGTTTGTATTATTTAGATTGTACGCGTAGTATGTAAACAAAAGCAATAAAATGTATTTAGTGATCAATAATAATATTAAAAAAATTTAAAGCAAATATATATTTATAAATTATATAATGATGAATCATATGTATAACCCATACCTTTTATTTATATAATTTGACTAACAAAGGGCTAGACTGGTGAACTCATCATCACAAATCTACTGATTTTGAAGTTGAGAGTTCCAAGGTTCAAATCCTTGTGAAGGATTTGAAAGTTATTTTTAAATGGATTTGAATATTACATCGTGGATACTGGTGTTCTTTGGTGGTTGGGTTTCAATTAACCACACATCAGGAATGGTCAACCTGAGACTGTACAAGACATTTATATCCATACATATCATGCTCTGAATTAATACCTATGGCAATTCCGAAGGCTAAACAGAAAAATAGATGGCTAACAATGCACTTAATAAATAAACAAAACATTTTTATAATCAATGCAGTAAAGATGTCATAGCTTATATTAAAAGTTGAAAGACATTTAATGTGTTTGTCGTGTTCAGTTGTCATATAAAAAAAAAAGAGTTCCCTGTGCATTATACTGTTTTGCTTATGGCATATTTAAAGATCTTTTAACTACATAATTATAATCACAATCAGAACATTTTATAGTATACAAGGTCTGTTCAGCAAATAATCAAACTTTATTATTTTAAATCTTTATTATTAATTTTACAGATTACTGGTCCTTGTCCCCTTCAAAGTAGTCCCTCCTGTTCAGTTTCAATTCCTCCTTATTAATGATAAATAAGCAATGTAACCCTTCTCTTCTTACTTAAGTATATAAATTTGTTAATATAGTTGAGTTCAACAGCTGTTTTATATTATATATTTTGTGTTTGTAACAGTATTGTTAGTGTAAATCAGACAGTAAAAGATGTAACTCAAAATGTGAAACTAAGTATGAACACATTAATTATAATACTCTTTAAACATAAATATTGTACAAGTACACCATTTTTAAACTCAACAATGCGAGATATGTTACTAATAATATAATGTTTAAATAAGTGAAAATGTATCTAAATGTGTTATAAATTAAATATAAATAAAATATACATTAACAAGGTCTTTATTTAAAGATATTAATAATCCAGTGGCATAAGTTCTGAATAATGGAAGGTGCACTTAGGCAGTTATTCAAATCACTCCTCCCCTATTCACACAATTTTACCAACAGTGTTTCCACTATTCAGGACGAAGCAGTCCTGAATAGCTTCAATTGAAATGGACTTTAGGTCCGTGACGAATTTACTCAGTAGTCTCAAAATGGCATCCTTCAACACTGATTCTAATTTCAGAAATAAGAAAAAATGGCAAGGAGCCAGGTCTGATGAGTAGGGAGGCCGAGGGAAGGACAGCCATCTGATTTTTGGCACATAACTAACAAACTGACAAGCTTGAGTGTGTGGGTGCATTGTTGCGATGAAGGAATCATGAGTTGTCTTGCCACAACTCTGGTCTCTTTTTGCGGATGTTTTCACATAACCATTGTAAAACGCCTTGATAATATGCACGGTTCACAGTTTCACCTTGAGGCAAGAATTTAAAGTGCATAATTCCATTAAAATTGACATGCTTTCTTGAGGTATGAGATTCTTTACCAATCCATTGGGATGACTGAACTTGTGTTTCAGTCGTAGCCATAAAGCCAGCTTTCATATGCCATTACAGTCTTTTGCATGAATGCTTCAGTGTCATCGGCTTGTTCAAGTGGCTGACAAATATCCACTCTATGTTCTTTCTGCTGTTCAGTCTTCAAATGAGAAACAAAGTTTGCTGCAACTCTATGCATTTTCAATTTTTCAGTCAAAATGTCATGGCATGATCCAATTGAGATGCTAACCTCTTCTGCTAGTTCTCTGACAGTCAATCAGGGAATTGTCAGTTGAATCAAATTGACAGTCAGATCGTTGATTTTCTTAACATGAGTGTCATCAATTGAAGTTGAAGGCCATCCTGATTGAGGGTCATCTTCATTTGACTGACGATCACTTTTAAATCATGAAAACTATTCGTAACATTGCATACGACCCAGAGTATCATCTCAATAAGCTTGGTTCAGAAATTGAAATGTTTCTGTGAAAGTTTTTCCCAGTTTCACGTAAAATTTTACTTTGTATTGTTGCTACCAAAAATTGCACATTACAAAAATCACTAGTAACACTTAAACATTTTACACTCAAATAACAACACAAAAACTAAACAAGATATCAACAATCCAAGAAGATGAGGTTGCAGAGAAAGTTATGCGGAAAACTGCTGCCAACTGCATGTCACTAAATATTTCTGTTGGTGTGTAATTAAAAATGTTCAATTATTTTCTGAATAGACCTCATACATCCTTCAACTTTATCTTGATTACTTTCAGCAAACAAACTTCATTTAAATTATTATTTCCAAAAAAACTCAAGAACTTTAAATGAATTTATGTTGTATATGCCTCTACCATTTTAAATAAAGATTAATTATTTTAACTTATCTTGTCTTTTTAACTAGTTTTAAATTCGGTACACCTAAAATACTAACTGAATCTCTTTTTCATTATTTTTTTAAAATTTTCAATCCATCAGTAAATCTTTATTTGTAAGTGTACTTCAATTCCTTCTGGTGTTCCTCCTTATACAACTTTAAATTTATTAATCTAATAAAAAAAATTATATAAAATTAACACACTTATTTTCTTCAATATGTATTAATTATTTTTTAATTTTGATAATATAAGAAAATTTTTATATAAAAAATGGTTTACCATAAATAAAATAAAAATTTTATGAATGAGATTGATCAGTTTATTAATAACACTTAACATTTTTTTTAAAATAATTCAAATCTCTTGTCCATTTCTAATATTGCACCCATTATCTTAAACACATGATGTCACTTGACTTTAACAATTATTTTTCTTTAACAATAATCATTTAATTGATTTTTGACAGCCATAGAAAAAGTATAACAACATTTTAAATGTTGAATTTATGATTACACCTTACAGATTCGCTTCTTTTTTTTTAGAAAGTGAAACATGTATGTATAAGTTCTTGGTTAAAAATAGATAACATACATTTTTTTTAAATACAAATTATTATAGGTAAATTCTAAATAAAAATTCATGATAACAATTATAAAACAATGTTTATAAAATATTTAAAGTTGTATCCTTAAGACAGTGATTTCCAAACTGTGTGCTGTGGTTCCTTGGGGAGCCGCAGTCTCTTTATAAAGGTGCCATGAAACATTATAAAAGCTTCATAATTAATTGAAACAAGACATTTATAATTACTAATTTAATGTTAATAAAATAAAAAAAATAATGAAGATACACGAGTTTTATTTATTTTTATCTCTTACGAGTACTCATACTTTTAGTTAGGATAGGGCGTCATGGAAAAGTTTTAATTGAAAAAGGGTGCCATGACTAAAAAAATTTGAGAACCACTGCCTTAAGAATATAATTTTGGTGGTAGAGAATGAGTAGAAAGAAAATACTACTGGGAAATAGGATTCATTACTTTAGTGAATATGATTTCTTACAACTTCAGTTATAACTTGTAACTTTATTGTACTTTTTTTTTTACAAAGTATAAATGAATCTCTTTAATGATACTCTGTGAATTTGCTATAAGGGCTACAGGGACTTAATACTGACACAAAGGAGGTCTTTACTTTTCTTCAGCATGAATAAGAAACCCTAGACAACTTTCTAAAAATTTTGATTTCTTTTCTTGACTAAAATGTGATAAATTATAACGAAACAATAAATATTAAAAAATAACAGTAAATTTCTTAGTTCTTTAAAGCTTAGGTACAGATGGGAGCATTGTAAAGATGGTAGTTTCCAGCTGTATAATTTCTACAATCTAATCTTTTATGGTAAACAATGTCATTAGACACTGAGTGGAAATTTTTTTGATATTAATACTTGTATCATCAAAAATTACTTGGTTGATCAATTTCTGTTGTTTAATGATTAAACTCTTCAATAGTATTTTGGCTTGACACAGGAATGTTAAAATGTTTTATTACTTACCAAAAATTAACTACTTTTTAAACAGTTACATCATTCCTCTACTTGTATAATAACCTTTATTTCATTTTCACTAAATCTTATGACCAATTTAACTATGGTACCACAGAGCTGCCAAAATCAGATCCCCACACATGATTGATTATTCACAGAGGTAGTGACAGACATTATAGACAAGGCTAAAAAAATTCATGTGTGGCAATGTTATGACAGTAATATTCTAATGGCCTTGATTTCAATTACTTTCGATATAAAAACCTTAACTGTTAACTTTATAAATAGATTATGTACAAATTTTACCCAATACTACAACTGAGTTTTTTAAAAAAATACCTAATATACATGAACTCTAATTTACATCAAATTTACCATCACATAACAGTGGTTCTAAAAACCAACTGCATCTGTATCTTGCTGAGATAGTATTCTATTTGGTAAAAAAACTTTTTGTAAATATCATAAAAGAATTAAGAGTTTAACTGAAACTACACTTATGTATTTTATAAATATGTGGAATGTAAAATTTAACTTATATACTGTCCTAAGGACTTTGGTATAATTCTATATTACTGTAATAATTCACCAATATATAATATTTCAAATATACGTTAATGCACTACTCTGTTTTCATAGTTTTTTTATTTATTAAGATGGAAAAAACCAAAAGATTACATTGAATAAAATTAAATACTTAGAAAAATAAAAGAGAAAAACACTCACATGGTCTTCCAGAGTCCCAGATTTGAGCTCTGGTCAGGCATGAAATTTTTTTACATTAAAAAGTCTCCAATTACATATTCCCACATTCAAGCTATGAATTTATGTTGTGAATTATTCATAAAAAATACTTTTTTTGTATACATACTTGTAAATAGATTTTACAAAATGTATGTTTTTATACAAAAAACAAAAACCCTAATAATTCTCATTGCTCTGGACTGATACTTCTGTGAATAATTAACATTATTTAATCACTTCAGTATGAAACAAAACCCAGAAATTAAAGAGTAGGAATTACAACTTATTGCAGAGCTGAGAGTGGTTAAACACTACATTTTTATCTCTTTAGGAAACAGGTGATATAAAGAAAATTTGAGTAAACCTTTGTGAAATTTTAATAAATTCAAAATCAGCTCTTAAAAATTAGATTGTACAAATAAGAGAACATTCATAAATCATAATACAAAAAAATATGTTTTGAATTTGCCAATAAATAAAAAAAGGTAAAAGTTAGCTACTTTGTTCTACAATTTTAAGACTTTAAATAAATTTATTTAACAATTCCTATATTCTACCCAGATTTCTGTAGTCTTAGTTCTGGTTGAAATTTATGTTACTAAATTACGATTTAATTTATGCAACATTATAATTTAAAAAGGTATATCTAATTTATGAGTTTATAAAATTATAATTATAAATTTATAAGATGAATTACAATTTTTTTTTTAAATGCTTATTTTGATAGCATGGATTTCAACTTCATTATTATAAATAAATTTTTGAGATTCATAAATTTTTCTATGTACATATATTCTACAAAAAACCCAAAACTATTAATTATTGTATTCTTTGTACATCTACTAGCAAAAAAATCTTGATATTTGAAATTTCAGAGAAAGGCGATCATTCTCAATACTCCTAGAAGTTATATGTGTTTTTTTAACATTATGTATATAATATAAAACTGAAAAAGAAGCTGTCTAGAAGAATGTCTTAATATATTGAACTACAAATTAAAAATTATTACCATAAACTAAGAATGGATTTTGATATGTTGCTTTTCAATTAATTAAAAGTTAATTTATCTATTTATTTTTAAATGTAATCAAGTATTATCATCAACACCAATAGATGACAACAGAATGTGGTGAAACTTCAACTAAAGTTGTTTAACTTCATGGATCTATGGAAACTGATTTATTATCCATAGCTAATATAAATTTACTTATTCTGTGAGATGCTCTAATGTTTAGAACCAACACATGATAATGTGATGCAGTTTATTCTATTAACCAAGGAATATTTTCTTTTTTTAAAAAAACATTTTCAATATATTTAAGATAAGATATAGTAATTATACAAATTATCAAGATGATACTCACCTAGTTTATGCTGATGTTGTTACTCAAAATTGTCAATTAATTTACATAAAGTACATATGTTAATTAATATATATCAGTGAAAACCTCATAAAAAATAGAATTGTGCCCAAGACCTAGACACAAGGAAGGAAAATAAAACTTTCCCTCCTTGGTCAGGAAAGACTTAACATAAATTGTAATAACCTTATTTGTAATTGTGTATGTGTGTGTGTATAGAGATATACATGCTAGTATATATCTTGCTAGTTTATTTCATTATAATTGAATTCCATTTTGTGATTTATTAATTTATATTATACTTCAATCTATACACATTACACTTTTCCAGGCAATAAATTTCTCTATTATTTTTTTTTCTATCAATGATTTCCACATTTCTTTTTATAAATTTTCCTTTTTTTTAATTTCAAGTTTTTTCTAATTTTTTTTAATTAGATGCTTAGCCATACTTGAAAATTTTTTTGTTCTGTTCTTATTCACTCTGTAATGTTTTAGAATCATCCTTTTAAAGGATTTGTTTGTCTTTCCTGTGTATATCATCTTATTTACATGTCATTTTTTATTTATACACCACAGAAATTATATAAATCTTTTTATTCTGAAATTTTTTTTATTTTGAAAAACTATTTTTGGGTTTAAAATCAAACTGTATTTATCTTTACTACAAATATCTGGTAATTTTCAATTTAATCATTAAGGTAACTGTATGTAACAGGAGTATATTATTTTATGTATATTTACAGGGTCATACCAATTTTCTTTAACTATTTTATTTATATCATTTATTTCTTATTTAATTTTATTTTCAAAGTTGTACATTCTGAGATTCAAATTCTAGTAAAAGTTACTTATTTCTGTAAGACAGAATATATTAAGATTTGAATACTAAGACAATAGACACCAGTGTACTTTGGTGGTTGGAGTTTACATTTTTATGCTCTTTTTATTATATTACAATAAGCATAATTTTTATAACAAATTATAAATAATGTTATAAAAATAAGTATGCAAGAATGGTGTATATCGATATACACCAAAATAATAGAGAAACTGAAATTTCCTTTAGAAGTGTTTATTATATAAATTTAAAGAAAAATATTAACCTCAGAGTTCAATTAAGATGGCCTGTAGAATTAGCAAAACTTTTAATTAACCATTCAGTCTGTTTCTGGGCAAGGTTATACACAGTTTCCTTTTAACAAAATTTGTATTTAAAAAAATTAGTAATGATGAAAATGCTATCTAGGTGAGTGTTATCATTTTATTTTCTGTAGTTTAAATAATTAAATCACTTTATTAATAGAGACAGTGTATTCAACAAATTAAATTAATATTTTAGACAATATATTTAATTATAATACAACCAAAAACTTATTAAAATGCCATAATTTTATATAAAAAAATTAAAAACATATTTAATATTGGAAAATCATTACTTTATTTAAAATTAAAATAAAATAAGATAAATTTAGGGTAACTAATTTTCTGACAGTCAATTGCTATTAAATGGGATAAGTAAATAAATATAGTCATATCTGTAAATATTTACAATACATACTTATTTCATAATCCATGCCTCCCTTCACAACGTTTAACAATATTCATCTTAAATTATTTTTAATATTATCCATTAGCTGTTAACATATTTATCAGCTTTAGTCTGAAAGAACCATAAAAGTCCAAAAAGAAATCCACCTGGAGAACTGACAGTATCTTGTTCCAAAAACGTTTTTGCTTGTTCAATAGTTAATTCAACTATCTCAATATACTCATCTTCGTCTGGATTACCACCACCTGTATTGAAATACAATAAATAGCTTAAAATATATACTAAAATAATACAATTTTTTATCAATTTATTTTATTCTCTTCCAGGAAAAATAACCTAAGTGTTCTGTAATAAATGCATATATATAGGGGTAGCATAAAAAATCTGATGATTTTCATTAGCGCACAGCTGAAAACACAGGCAGTGAGAAGAAGGGAGAAAGTAAAGGAATCAACTGCACACACAGGGCAATTTTAGTAATGTGGTTGGATAACTATACTACATTTGTCAGTCATTTTTCAAAAATGGTGCATCTTGTGTTACTACACAGCACCAGCTTTGCCAAAACTTCAATGTGGATCAAAGAGGTCATGTTTTATCTTGGAACACCACATTATTATGAGTGCGGAACTTCAGCCTACAAATTCAGCTTCAAAAAGTAAGCCAATGGGTAGATCAAGGTCAGTCAGGAAACCAGAGAATGTTGAACGAATTACACAAGCAATGGAAAATTAGATCCTAGTGACCAGCTTGCAAGCATGCAGCTGGACTGAATCTCTCAGATTGCACGGTACGGTGAATCCTGCAAATGGATTTGCATTTCCACCCATATAAAATTGACTAATATGCAGTAACTAAAATCTCAAGATTATATACAATGCACAAGTTTCAGAGATAATGTTCAACATAAAACTTCAACGAGGAATGTTATTTTCACCAGTCAGGGCAGGTCAACAAACAAAACTTTTGCTTCTGGTCGCCTACCAATCTTTTTCTTGCTTTGAGTATGATTTTCAATGATTATTTTTCCTTTTGTTTGGTACTTTATTTTTTAGAGTAGCATCAACTTTGGCTTCAAGAGGATAAAGTGACTGTGTGGTTTGGAGTTATTAAAAATGCTGTTATTGGGCCATGTTTCTTTGAGAACAGGAAACAGAGTAACTAATAATGAAAAGCTTACATAAATCTGTCATGCTTACCCCAACTTTGAAGGAGATGGGTTGCTTCCAATCAAATTTGGTACCAGCATACGGGGCAACTGTTTATACAACTACCATTGCGATTGATTATTCGAAACAGAAATTTCCTTAGCACCTAATCTCTCACAGTTCAGAGATTGCTTGGCCTGCTTATTCTCTGTACTTTAACTTATATGGTTTTTCCTATGGGAGTTTATTAAATCCAGGAAGTACATGAACAAATCAAAGCAGGCCAAGCACTGCTTATTTTAAAAAATTTGTAAAAATACTTAACATAATTTTTCTCTTAAATTCAATGGAAAGTTATATCTATTTAAAGTATTTTTACAAATTGTTTATGTTACATAAAAGTAGCAGTACATTAAAATAATTTATTCCTTGGCAACCAGGAAATGCAATATTTAAGGTAACAGCAGATTTAAGCAGTAATTAGAAGGTGTGCCCAGACCAATGGCAGCCCCTGCGTATTGATTATTTTAGGCCCAGTACACTGGTGGCTGGATGGAGATGAAAATTTAAAAGGATTTCGCATCCGACTGGATAGGAAAACAAAGACTTGAACAGAAATTAAATTTTCATTTAGGACATTGAATATGTCTTAAAATGGGCTACTGGGCGAAATATAGATGAAGTTATGAAGTAAATGTGTTATCTTGAGCAAAAAATGGGAAGATGAGAAAAGCAAGAAGGATGAGTGTATGCTATTTTGGAGTAGAAATAAGAGTGCATCTTCAAATTAAGTAGCAATTTGCCAATCTCTGTGTCGAAGTGGTAGTGTCTCAGGCTTTCATCAGGTGTACCGAGTTTGAATCACAGTCAGGCATGACATTTTTCATATGCTACCCATGCACAAGTTTCACTTAGATGGTGAATTATCATAAATGAATAAAAAATTATTATGAATAAAACACTGGTGATACTTTTGAGTGAATAGAATATACTGCTGTGGTGTAGCCAATGTAATAGATTTCTTCCAATTAAGAAAAAAAGAGAGAGAAAATAAAGGAAGAAGAATCTACAAGGAACTAAAAAGGATCCTTTATTTAGAAAAACGGGTCTGTTTAATAATTTGTTCTTTGTAGTACAGATAAATGCACCTCCTAATCTCCTGTTTGACCAGAAGGATTGCTGGACAGGAAAAAGAACTTGCAGACAAGGGTGGAAGGTGGGGACAATAAAAATTATTTTGCTTAAACAATTAAAAGGATAGGCCGAGTACTGGTTCAGCAGGCCAAGAAGTATAAATATGTCTGCGAACGAGCAAACAGTCAGTAGTTTTACAAGGCCGAGTTGGAGCAGCATGTGATTACAGCAATAACAATAAGCATAAGTTAACGATTGAAGAGTGCATCATGAGTATTTCCTTTTGGACAGTGGAAACAATAAGCTGTTTGGGGAGTTATTTATAGTTAATAGTGAAAGTGACAGTATTCCATTCATTTATAAAGTGTAGGGGTAGGACTTTTGTAAACAGTAAAAGAAATAATACTTGCAGAAAGTACATTGTACGAATTTTAGATTTTTCTATTGTTTTATTATGGTTAATCCAATATTAGTTTCTATTAGTAAATAAATTTTTTATTTTATTTAAATTACAATTTTGTTTGTTATATATGGTTATTGCTATTTATTTTATATATTTTTAGAGTGATAAACTGTATTTATAAGAAAGTTTTACACTTGCTAGTCTCTCAATATTCTTCATCAAACCGTGAACACGTGACAACATCTTAAATCCAATAATTGCTTTGATATTCAAGAATGTGGGAGAAGTTACTAGTATTGTATAAATGTATATTCAAAATAAGATGTCAAGTATCCCAACGTACAGAAGGACAGCTGTTATCATTTCAAAAATGTTGACACAGAATCAAAAAATGCTAATTTACTACATGCAGACAACAATCTGTAGGAGTTATAGATAGATACAGTGAAGATTACATAACATAGTGTATTGATGGTGGTCACTGGTTGTGGGTGGCAGATTTTAAATTTCAAATGACATGTCTGTCAAAAAGGGTGAAGGTATAAAATGGATGAAATGCATTTCAAATGCCATTTGATTTGATCCATTTCATGGATCAAATGCCCACTGAAACAGAGTAGGCCGAGATATTTAAACACTAATTATGACAGATATTCAGATGAATTTAAAGAAGAGATGGATGGAATTAGAGACAGGAGTGAAAGGAGTGGAATTAGAAAGAAGCAACATAAAATCAATAGGTTACAGCAAGTATGAGAATGAAGTAAGGTAATAAATATAATAAACAAGTGTTTGGTAGATTAAATGATTCTTGGTGACAAGGTAATAATTATGATCTTGGGTAAGAATACTGAAAGATGTGATATTACACCATTATAAAATAATTAAGGAAAAAAGTGACATGATACAGTGGTAGGGATAAAGATTAATTAAAGTATGTAACTTTGGAAGGTACTGCTTTGAAAAAGTGGTAAACTTACCTATCTTCAAACAGATGCAAGAATGCATCATCAGGTCAGAAAAAGTAAGCACATTTTTCCAAAACATAAGTTTTTGTTGTAGAATAGATCAATTCATCAGGAGGCTGTTTATCTACATCATGTAATACAGGGTGAGCAACTAAACCCGAACCCATACCATAACCGCTGCAGAATCAGTAGGTTATGTTGGAATGAAATTTTATGAATGATATGGATAAATTAAATAAGAAAAACATAAAACGTAATTTAAATATTGCATTTATTTACCTTATTGTTACAAAAGATGTTCAAAATTACCACACTGGGCATCGATACACTTTTCTGCTCGTCTCAAAAGTTGATCATATTGAAAATCGTCTGATGCAAAATATTGTTGTCAATTGCATTGATTTCTCGTTGAATGTTCATCTTCAGCTCATCAATATTGTGGAGATTAGATGCATAAGCTCGCTTCTTTAAGTAGCCCCAAAGGAAAAAATCACAAGTAGACAACGCTGGAGAATGTGGAGGCCACCGTCCTCTGCTGACAGCTCATTAATTTGTAAAAACTGAATGAACATGATTCAGTGAAACGTTTGATGTGCGACTCATTGCTCTGTCTTGTTGGAAGATGCTGAATTATTTTTCATTATCAGTTTTAAGGATAACAGTTTTTCATTATCAGTTTTTGGTTGTTTTTTTATGTGCTTTGAGATCAATTATTAAAGCACATAGAATTCTTCGAAAATTGTGAGGTAAACTTGTATATTGACAGTGCAGTCAAAAAATATTGGTCCCGCTATACGATTACCAGAAAAGACACACCAAACACCAATTTTCTCATCGTGAAGTGGACGCTCAAATATCTCGTGAGGATTCCTCGCCATCCAGTACCTGATGTTCTGCGAATTAACATGGCTGGATAAATGAAATCATGAAACCTTATCTGACATGAAATACGACATCAAGTCTATCTGTCCATCAACAATATTTACGAGAAGCCAGTTGCAATAATCTAGTCGTTTCGGTTTGTTTGTCTCCCTTCAGTTGCTGCACAGTTGTAATGGTTTCAATTTTAATTCATGAAGAATTTTACACGATGTATATTTAACACCAGATTGTTGGGATACCTTTCATAGTAATTTTTTTTGGATTGGCAGTAATTCTCCTTTCAATATTGGCAATGGCCTATGGAGTCCTAATGGAAGGTTATCTATTTCATCTTGTGTTTGAAACTGCACCTGTTGCACGCCATTTTATAACTACATCATGTATGCTACTCTTCGCTGAGGTACAGGCATTTGGAAATTTTTCTACAAATACTTGACGTGATTATTCAAAGGATCCAGAATGGATATAGGCCTCAACTAGAGCTATCCTCTCCTGAATTGAATAAGGCATTTTACACAAACACAACTGCACTCACAATACTGCTCTACAACAAAACGTATACTGCACTGACACTTAGGCACCTGACAAACAGCAGCAACAATCAGTAGTAACATATACATCCACTAATTGCGCTAGTTGTGCGAGAGTGTTTCATAAATAGTGTTGGGTAGTGGTTTCATTACATGTTCGGTTTTATGACTTACAAAGTAAGATCAGGACTTACGGACTCCTGATCTCACCACGTCAGACAATTCATTATGGGGAATTATCACGGCACATGTATCTGCACATTGCTACACCACAAATAAAGAATTGTATGGCACTGTGAGGGACAACTTCTAAAACGTAACACCAGAAATGCTCTCTCGCTGTCACAGAGGACACGGCAATGTATAGAATTGTGCATGCAACACACAACACACAGACCCACTGGACCATTAAAATTAATACTACGTATCAAATTAATAAATAAAATAATTCATTATTATATTGCATTTTTCATTTATAACTCATTACAAATTTTTAATTCTAACTTTAGGGGGTACTACGGTGACTTCCTGGCCAGCCCGTATGAAATAGTTTTGGAAAAAATAGATAAAATGACTAAAATTTTGTTTAACACATGTTAATCATACTAAATTTAATATAATTAGAAATTTTATTAAATATTCAGTGTTTCTGTTATTTTTAGATCAGTCTGCATTTGCATTTAAATTGTGACAATTATGTATTGCAACTTTGACTACAGTAGATATTTATGCTACACTATTATACAAGAATATTTAATAAATTAGACAGGCAACATTATATCAAAGGGTAATAACAAAATCTTCAATCCTTTTTCAATGATGAATTCTGAGCAGGTTACCTTATAGTAGTAAATTATAAAAGACATTGTAAATGCACAAAAACCATCTTTTATTAAATACATGACTTTGTATATGATAATAAAAACAGAACATTTATAGCAAAATTTAAGTTTCTAATATTTATTGACAATATTTTAAAATATTAATTTCATACCTTTGAAGAGGAATAATACAAATTATTATTACATATTTTTCTGCCTAGAGAAATGTATTCAATGATAATAATCACAATGTTTATATTTTTATATGCCATAAATCAAGTGTTTTATGCCATATATGCTATTATGCCACCAAGCATGTAGCATGGGGAAAATGCAGGTGGTTCAAATATTTTATAACATGTAGTAAAGATACTAAAATGATTTTTTATTAGATTGATTTGGAAATGTAATTCTCCCTCATTCATGACTAAAATGATTTACATGGTATGAAGTAATTAAATTAAAACACTTACTCATGTAAAAGACTAATGAAATGCATGTAATCCTCTGGGTCATAATATATCTATTATGTAGTAACATAAATGTTAACTGTGTATTGAAGTAGTGCAAATATTGTTAAGGCATATCATACATTTCAAACCTTCCATATTCCATAAGGAAGGTTTGAAATCAGGTTGGAATAGAAATATCACCCAACCCCCAATCTGTTGTTGTATTCTAATCAGCAACATCCTGGTCTAGCAATCCAAGAATGTAACAAGCAACTATTACAATTTCTATTACGATGTCTTAAGTCTTTCAAAATATCAAATGAATTAATCAGTCAAGAAATGATAACTAAGAATTGTGCTTTTCCTTTAATACTACCTGCAAACAGATTTATTTAACATATTTGCACATGTTAAAACATATACATGTTTTAACAGACAGTAAATACAGAATTTACTTCTATCATTACATGCACTTGTATTGTAGACTACATTCACACGACACTGATGGTGTATTAAAGAAAAATATTTATTTAGTATAGTATAATTATAATTATTTAGGTAAAAATTTCATTAGCATTATAATAATATAGTTCTGTGTGGTATGTAATTATTTACAGATTGAAACAGAAAGGTATACTGTTTTTCATCATACTTGTCATTATTGAATATACTGACTTAAATTACTTTCTTCCCTACGCAAAGAGCTTTGTTGATATTGGTGAACAAAACAAACAAGGAAAGAGCTCAAATTCATATATTTTCAGACTGTCTTACACTGATTAATCATAATTTTAGACTTAATTTGCAGATTCATGAACAAAGCTAAAATTGTCACTATAGCCAATGCAGTGTACTGGATAAATTATGATAATTAAATCTTAATACATATTATTAACTTATAGGATATACCATATGATATATGGTATAAAAGATGATTACATGATACAAAAGATATACCTTGTTCAGTTTTCATAACATCAGTTACTTCAGTGTAGAACAACGTTTGTAATGATCCATTTTCACCAACCTCTACCCTAGAAATAATTAAAGTACAAGAAATTTTACACACAATCTTGATTTTAACGAGAAGTGTTAATATTAAATGTTAAGTGAGTATTTTCTAAGTATCTATTTTTTGGCTTTTATGACTTTTTTGTTTGGTTTTATTTTTTTTGTTTTTCTTATTAAATTTGAAACTAGCGGATTTTTTCACAATTTCAGCAGCCTGCAAATTAATCCTAACACAAGAAATTTTTTGTTTATTTCTATGTTTTGGTTACACTGCTTGACCACACCCATTCTTTAAGTTGCCTGTGTAATGAGAGGTTATTGTTCTTAGGCTATTTAACAATTTTCATGTTATGAGTAGTGTTTTGTGAAAGTTTATTCCATTTTTTATTACAAAATCTTTTTTTCATATTTTTGGTTCTGTGTGTCTTGAATATTATAATAACAGATATAACTTAAAGAAAGCATTTAAAATTTGTTTTTCTTTCTGAGCTTACCAGTATGACACAATGACAAATAGTTTCTGAGTATGCTGTCAGATTAGGGACAATTAATGCTATTTTTAGAAAAATTAAAAGAAAACTGGTTCCTTTTCACCTCAAAGGAAAGACAAATGTTGCCTAAAAGGAAAACTAATCCAACACTGTATCAGTTAGTAGTAAAAAAAAGTAAACTTGATCCAAAATTATCTACTGTGGACTTAAATTGAGAATTAGCAGCCTGTGGAAGAGATTTACAATTGACAACTATTAGATGCTGACTTCTTACAGCTGGACAGAAAGTTTGTCGGCCAGCTAAAAGCTGCTTTCCACACCAGCAATATGTAACAAAAAAAAGGTTCTTGTGGGCCAAAGCACATGTTAACTAGACCTAAGAAGTCTGGAAAAATGTTATGTTCATAGTGTTCCATACATTAGAAAAGCATCAGATGAAAATACATTACCAGCTCTTATCCAACAATAAGTTAAATATCCCCAGAAAAAAAACGTTTTGGGGTTGATTGACATTTTAAGGCCCTTGTTCATTACTTGCAGTAGATGGTATATTGAAAAGAGGTGGATATATCAAGCTTCTGAAGAAAAGGATTGTGACACAACTTCAAAACAAATTCCCACAAGGCATCAGAGTACTCCAACAAAATTTGGCACCATGCCATACTGTCAAAAAAGTGGGAAGATTTTTAAAAGGATGAAACATTAAATTGGTCTCTTGTTCAGACAACTCTTCACACTTAAAACCAACTGAAAATTTTTGGGAACTAGCAGAACAAATGACTCTCAAAAATGAATTTTACCAAAAAAAATTGACCTCATTAAAGCAATAATATCGGTGTGGTTTCATGATGAAGAAATAAAAAAAAATCTGTAGTACACTGGTTGAATCTATGCCAAATCATGAATGTGAAGTGATTAAGAATAAGGAACATATTAATTGCTAGATATTCGAAGATTGTATAGGTATGATTTTTTTTTCTATGAAAAGTTACTTTTTAATAAACAACAATTGTGATCAGATTAATTTACGGGTTACTGTACAAAGTTTCAAAAAGGTATTTTTAGAAAGTTCTTTTAGAATGTACTTGCAGCAAAGTAAAGCATTACAACAATATACGTTTAATTAGGGTAAACATTCAAATATTTATACATATGGTGTAAAATTAGCATAGTAATGGAGCTTTAGTTGGAGGCTATTTAATCTCTTTATCATAACCTGAAACAGTTAAATGATTGTTCCTAGGTTTAGGTAGCCACCTCCAAATCACAAAGCAAATTGTTAAAGACCCAGTAAGTTCTTCAGGTTTTTTTAAAAATTCCTCTGCAACATCAAAATGTTAAAGTTTCACCAGTAATTGAGCAGATGACTCTGGATAATAGAAGAAATATAGTTCCTCTTCTCTAGCAAGGTTTGACAGGTGGTTGGCAAGGATAAGAAATTTTTATGCTTCCCATAACAGGAGCAGAGTCTACACCAAAGTAACAGAAATTGATACACTTGGTTAACTATCCTTTGCCGACGGCCAGTCTTCATGTTAACAAGGTGCAGAGAAGGTGTTTAGACATGTCCTGAAGTATAAAGAAGAGAACCTAACCATATTCTGTATACTTCTGGTTGACTGCCTTCACCATTGATGGCGACTCAAAGGTTCGTAAGACCTTAATAAAAGGATGCCCTCAGGGCAGTGTTCTGAGTCCCCTTTTTGGCTCATAGAATTTGATTCGATATTGCGTTAAAGGTTGCCATGTGGCTGTCGTGTTGTTACTTATGCTGATGACGTGCTGCTACTGATTGAAGAGGACTCACATAACGAAGTAGAGTTCCGAGCTGCTCGTGACTGTGAGACACTCTGACTGTGGAGTCTCCAAAATAAGATGATTTTCAGTCTAGAGAAACCACAATTATGTTGCTTAAGAGTCGATTGGCTGCTACCCGACGAATCCGGGTTCGGATGACTGGTATGTTATGACTCAAAAATACCTGGGTGTTATCCTCGATAAGAATTTTCAGTTCACAGAGCATCTACAGTATGTAGCAAAAAAGGCCATTGACGCTTTTTATGAAATCCGTAGTCATTCATCATGATCGGGAGTTTAATTACCATACCATGCGTATCCTTTACAAATGTATCAGCAAAGCTATTATCTGTATGCTGCACCTGTCTGGGCTCACTGCATGGCTTTCAGGTATTGCGCGGACATTTTGCTGCAGGCAAAATAGGCTGTTATGGCCGTTATAGGAGGTTACAGAACAGTCTCATGGGAGGCAGTCTGTATTACAGCTGGAGTCAAACCAATAGATATCTTGGCTAATGAGCGTAAATTATACTTCCAATGTAAATAACCTATTGACATCAAAACGAAAGCAGGAGATTGAAGACCGGGGCCTTGCATTTTGGCAGGTCAGGTAGGATGAATTCCTCACAGGTTGCTAAATACATGGTATATTTCCTATAGTGTCTAATTTAGGAACGACTGGACGGGTCTCTCCAATCAGTACATCACACAGTTTCTCTCCGGGCATGGTGCCCTTCATGCGAGTTTGGCAAGGTTTCGTTTGGTGGATTTGAGTCAATGCCCAAATTGCAGGACTGATGATACAATGGACCACGTCCTCTACATCTATCCCGATATGAGGTCAAACATTCATGAGCTGTTAGGGAACTTGAGAGAATACATTCTTCCTGGATCTCCATATAACTGGATGATCCATGAGGAGTGGTCTATAGTGGCTGGTTTTCTTCGCACCCTTGCGGTGTGTAGATCTGCAGAGGGAGTTTAATCGAGGTACTTGATCGTGGTAGGAACTTGGGTGGCTAGGGATCGTGCCACGGTTATATTGATAATGTTTGTGAATCAATTTGGGGCTCCCGCAGGTAGGAGTGGCTGCACCATCAGAGTAAGGTAGCCCATGCAACTGGAGGTGTGGCTTCCTCTCCACCAGTGGAGGTCCTGATTGTGACTTGGTAATGCCACGCGAGACATCATGATGGGACCAGTGAGAGTGTAGGGTTTGTCCTCGGCTTCTGCGCGGACTGGAATGAGGTTGCGTTCCCCTTGTTAGGTGACCTCATTTGGTTGACTTATTTGGGTGTAGGTCTGAATTTCTATGTTGGATAAAACATAATTTTGATTGGTATGTGTAGCACTGATTTAACTTTAAACTCATTCATTTTCTGAGGCATTCACAGTCACGAACGGTGTTGTCAAAACTTTACTAGGCGCGGGGTTCATGCTTCTGTGATTTCAGTCAGTTAGTTTGAAGAATTCATGTTAGGTTGGCTGTGAAGATGTCTGTTTGAGGCCTATGTAAAGGCTAAATTTGATATGTATTTCACTGATGCAAATGTCTGTCGAAGGAGGCATTTACATCGGTGGTGTCCTGATCGAGGCCTGGCTTATGACTAAGAAGTAATTAGTTGAGAGTCTAAAGATGACCTCCGGTAAAGCCCCTCAGGGCTTGGAATGGAGGGGGTAGTGTGGCGACCGGTAACGTCACAAGGTGTCTTCCCCCTGTGGGGTTAGATGCCTTCAACATTTACCTAAGCCAAGAAAATCTGCAGCCCAAAACTATCATGCAGTACTGTGGCCTCCAATAACTTACCCATGTTACACTAATTGTTAGAACCTCAAGAGACTGGCTAACAGGAAACAGCACAAGACCTAAGCTCACAGCACCTTCACCCACAGCCTAACTCTCTAACTGGGAGGAATTCAATACAGCCAGTCCACTTTCTGCTCTCAATCAGCAAAAAAGAGGGTAAAGGATATCAAAAGATTAAAAAAGTAGAGATGGATCTTTGATCTAGATAGTATTCGAAGTAAGAAAAGAAAAAGAAAAACTATAAGAAGAACAAAGTAAAACGAAAAAGAAGCCTGCTAGTTCACCTATCACAGTAGGATTAATGGGAAAAAAACTGGTTCCTTTCCCTTAAAGGTAACACAGGGATTACCCATAAGGAAAGTGGGTGTACGTTACCCATAAGGAAAGTGGGCGTACAAAGGTTAAAAGTTCGTGCTGTGAGAATATAATGACCTGATCCATGTGTAAATAAAAAGGAAAAAAATACTACAATTCTAACCTTGTAAAGTGAAAATACAGCATAATGTCTGCTAGGTTATTTGAACAAATATTTTAAATTTGGTTTGATTATTAACACTGCCAAACTTTTTATTTAAAATTAAAACATCTAGTTTAAAAAGTAATAATTTGTAACGTTTCATGTTATTAAGTTTCTGTTTTTTAATATACAGAAATTTATCTTTAAAAGACAAACTTAGGTTTTAACAGTGTGTGATCTCTGATTGGAGAGTATGATGAATTTAAAAAATTAAATTCAAATAATTACTGTATATTAAAATTAATATTATATTGCTGAATTGCATTTATATTTAATTGCATTATCATTACATTATTATAATAATAGAAGGAGGCTGCCTGTGGACCAACTTGGAGGCTCTGCTTCCTGACTAGACACCAGACAGGAAACACATAACAGGTTGAAGTGTCTTTCTTATAAAGCTGGTTTCCAAATCCCCTCTTTTCAGTACACACATAATATATCAAGATCTCTGCAGAGATGTCTACCCTTTATGGAAATGAGTTGATAATGTTGAGACTTTTCTTGTTTTGCTTGTGTTTTTATTTTTGCAGTATATTTCCTTAATATTATTAATTTTTAAACTATCTTCTTACTTAAACAGTGCGAGTGAACTTTACATGTAAACTTTACGTGTACTGGATAAACTTTTATTGTCTTTTTTTTATTTATTATGTTATTCTGGAAAGGTCTTTTTGAAATATCTGTGGTTTTACTAACATTTATTTTACTGTATTTGATTTTATAGAACTAACTAAGGTATCTGTGGCACATTTGAAGTATTGTAAAGTATGTATTTATGAAATATTTTGTTTAAATATATTTGAAATAGAAAATTTATTTTGTTCCTTAAAATATTTATCAATTATTAATAAAGTAATCAACAGCTAAATTTTTAAATAATTTTTTGAACACTACCTGAAAGTTACAATTTTGTGAATATTCTCTAATGGAACTTTATATCCACATTCTTCCATAATTTCTTCTTGTGCTATTTCTTTTAATGATTTTGGTTTATCCACAATACCAGCACAGAATTCTAATGTAAGGCCTAATTCAGCTGGATACTTCAGAGTATCAATATTAGCTCTTTCATCCAATGGTACTGAATTAATGTACACAGCTGAAATAAAAAAAAAAAAACAATGACATTAAAAACTTGCTAAATTTTAACACAGATACTTTTATCTTACAAAACAAAATAATAAATTTAATTGAAATTATACTACTATAAGTATAGTAGAGAAAAATATTAAAAAATACGACTGCCGACAAACACTGCTCTTTTTGTTCTGGTTTGGTCCATCATGATCTTGTATTATACTAGAAAATATCCCGTTTGAATTTTGAAAATCAGATTGGTTGCGAAGATATAACATTTCCAAACAACCATGATCTGTTAGATCGAGAGTGTATTTAATGCATGTAATAGTTAGCCTTCAACCTACCAACAAGCATCTCTGTTTGCAGAGATATTATAAGAGCACCCCATTGCACTTCCCAGAAGCACCCCATTTGTTACAGTTGATGGTGATGATTGGGCTAGTCTCACACGAGGTGCTCACATCACCTCATCATTCTAGACTCACAAGCAGTGGGAAGCCCATTATTATTAAACAATTTTTTTTTTAAATTTACTTAATATTATTTTATTTTATTTAATGTAAATTTAATTCTATTATTTTTGTAATATTATTCAACTGATTTGAATCGCTCAGTTCAAACTCAGCTACAGTTTATAAACTCAATTTATTTAAAGTTTGTGCTTAAACTGGCAACTCTCACTACCACACAAATATATTCATATAGCCTGACACTCCTGCTAATGTATGGATTCCTACGTGGGGTCATCTAAATCAGTTCAGCCACTGAGCTGCTATGATGGAACAAACATGTATACATATATATGGTTATTCTATTATCAACATACACCCTAAATACATGACACTCCTTTTTGGACAGTAGTGTAAAAAGGAGAAACTATAACCAAGATGTACTAATAAAAAAACCATACTACACACTGCATTGAATAAATTATGCAATTATTAAGCAAGGCTTACAATTTAGGAAATAACAGACTTATAAATTACATAAAAATACTAACTTTATTGCTTAAAAAAAAAGAAAAATCTATTTTAAATGAGTAAAACACAGATTACACATAAAAAATAAATTAACAGATTTTCACATTAATTCATAATGAATTAAATTAAAAATAATATATAATTCTTTCACAGATATACTTAGTGAATTAAAATAAAACTTTAACATACTTATATACTCATTTACTCTAAATATAACTACACTAAATGATTCATACGCCAAAGATAAATTCAAAACATAATAATAGTAAACGTGATAAAACAATGTTAAATGCTCCTTGTTTTGACCCATGTTAAAGCAATCAAACAATAGATTGTGAAAAGGACTTAATTGTGAGCACTCTGATAACAAAAACTTAAGTTATATTGCAAAAAAAAAAAAAAAAATACCTTACTAATTAATATTTATCTCTTCAGAAACAAACTTATTACTGCATATTAAGGATAGTGGAACAAATCTTCATAGTTTTTATCAAGCAGTTATAAAAGCCCACCTCATTCTTTTTTTGTTGAACTGTAATAATTTCATTGTGTGTCTTACGCTTTTCCATACATTTCTATTCCAGTCTGGTAAACCTTCTCGTCAAATAACTGCAGTTGGAGGTGCAACTGTCTGTATTATAAAGAACAAATTGTTAAACGGATCTGTCAGCCTGAGAAACGGATCCCTTTTAGTTCCTTCTGGAGTCCTTTAATTATTTCCTCATTCTTCTTAATTGGAAGGAATCTGTTACCCTGGTCCTGCTACAATATTTTTGCAAAATTCAAATTTTTTTCTCGTAAATTATTATTTTCAATTGGAACAATTCTTTACAATAGTAAATTATTTTCTCCTTGATAAAATGTGAGTTAGTTACTCAGGTAGATAACCGACTTTCTTTCTATAATTTTTAAACTGAATTTTTTGAACAATTAAAATTCCAGTAAATTTTGCTTACTTCATTTTTACTTCCTTGTACAAAGTACAAGAAAAATTTCGATTTTCAGATTTCAATGGAAATATCCATTTTCACTAGTTTTGGCGTGACATCTGTTCATACATACGTATCTTGCATAACTCAAAAACAATTAGCCATAGAATGTTGAAATTTTAGATTTAGGATTGTTGTAAAATCTAATTGTGCACCTCCCCTTTTGATTGCAATAGACTGGACCAAAAGTGTCCAAAAAGCCGAAAATAGAAAAAAATTTAGATTTTGAACTTTTTCTTAACGGCAGTAATAAGCCCTCATTGAGAGCTTTCCAACAATATATCATAAATGGTACTTATTGTCATTGGTTCCTGAGTTATGACCAAATAAAATTTTAATTAATGAAATATTTGGATCTTTGGATCTTACAAGGGGAAGGCACATTGGTTTAAATCAGACTTCATCGCCTTCTTTTATTGTTTTTTTTTTTTTTTTAATAATCATTAACCTCTGATTGTAAAAAAAATTACAATAAATAATAATTCAATAATTATAATTAAAAAAAAATATGAAAATAAAATTGAAGTTATTAGTGAAATAAAATTTTATGTATTATTAAAAATGTGTATATGTAATTTAACAGGCTTACAAGGAAGTCATGTGGTGTCCACATCAGCTTTTTAAATTCATAACATAGGTATTTTTTAACTGAGATAAATTTCTTTTATTGCTTCCATATCAGTCATGATAACAACAAAATAGGTTTTTGAAAATATAAGTTTACTTCTTGCACTATTGAGGCATTAGGATTTATAATAATAAAAATAACCAGTAAATAAAATTTGAGGTCAATTTCTTGTATTGGTTTCATATCAGTCATGGTAACAACAAAATATGTTTTTGAAAATATAAGTTTACTTCTTGCACTATTGAGGCATTTTATATTAGGCATTAGGATTTATAATAATACAAATAACCAACCAGTAAATAAAATTCAAGGTCAATAAAAAGGTAGAAACTGGTTGCTTACCTATTCAATACAAGATATAACATACTACCAGTTCTCTACCTTTACGTAATCCTAACAACACAGTCATTAAGTAATTCTGTAATACCACTAAGTAACTTTTAAAATTATGTGGTATTAAAATTATAAGGGACAAATCATCAATAAGATTTTTAAAGTAGAGTTAAACTGATAACAGAAAATAATAGTTGCATACTTATTGAAGTACAATATTTGAAGCATTTATTCATTGCACTTTCAAACTGCTCAACATTAAGAATATTTGTTCCAGTATACTTAATATGCATTAATAACTTTGTTTCTGATATCCAAAAAGTGAAGAACTTTTTATAATAATTAATAATAATATTCTTATAATAATTGATGATGTTCTCCCTCTTGTAGCCAGTGTCCAAATATGCAGCCAGTGTTAAATATGCATATATAATCATTTGTATACAACAGCAATCTCATTTTCTGATATCTTAATCAGACGACAATACTGTGTTCAGACTGCAATATCAAATTTAGAAGTTATGAGAATATAGTGGTGACTTCTGTTATTTGTTATTAAGAAATATTTTTAAATGACGGGAATAAGTCTACCTATAGTCCAGTCAATAGAAATTTTTTTGCTAAAAATTAGTAAAATTTAGAGAAGTACATGGGGTTGTAGATTAGGATAAGTATAACTTTATATATGACCACAAAATTTTTGTTAACTGGACAAAATGGCGGCCATTCAAAGATGGTGAAAATCTGTTTTTCAATTTTAAGCCATGGTAAACTTCCTAGGTGAAAAAATTCTAAGAGTTGTAGACATTTGCAGTACGTGTAATTTAAGCTCTTAAACAATGAATTTCGTGGGAATAAAGCTGATAAAAATAACTTCAAATCAACGGAGTGAGAAAAAATTGATCTATCTCCATGAATTTTGGACTTCTGTCCAAAACTGCTTTATTTGAGCGTGAGTGCCATGAACCTCTTTCCCCTCTACGACTATCATGCTCTAATTTTCAATCATTTTTTAAAAGAAGTTTATACAAGTTTTACATTAATCTTTTGTCTAAAACATTTCATCATTTGAAAGTACAAGTCTTGAAGAACAGATTGCAAATGAAACAGGCACGAAAAAGTTCTTAAAGCCAAAATAATTATAGTTCCCTTAAGTCTTTTTATAAAAAAATTACATCTCAGAAATTAATAAACCAATTTTCTTGTGTAACTACTCATTGAATTCATTGAAAAGGGCTAATTTTTAAAACAATAAAAATAGTAAAAAACTTATTTATGCAATAAATATTGGCTTTGAAAAAAACGGCCATTTTTAATGATTTTTTGCAGTAACTAATTAACAAAATTCAATGTTTAAGGGCTTAAATTATAGGTACTGCAGATGCCCAGAACTTTTATTCAAAACTTTTTAACCTTAGAAGTTTACTTTGGTCTACAAAACTGAAAAACTGATTTTCACTATTTTTGAATGACCTCCATTTTGTCCAGATAATAAAAATTTTATCCAGTCGCATAGTATACTTACCCTAATCTACAACCCTATGTACTTCCCTAAACTCTACTAATTTTCTTCAAAAACCTACCTTTTTTTTCTCCCATTGACTACTAATCGAATTTATACTCAACAAAATCTTTTATGTTTTTTTCTGATTTATTTAAATAAATATTACCTTAGACCTAAAATCTAAAGAGTAAAGTTTGAAACTATACTTAAAAATATTAATAAAAGCATAATCTCATGGCTTTCAGAATAGAAATTTGCAAATTCTATTAAAAAAAATTATTACGATATTGCTTCTGTATAACATCATTTCATTATAAATGCAAAACATTTCAGGTAAGTTCTTTAAAAATATTAAAAGAATTAAACTATTCTTTTCTGTTTAAATTCATATTATACTATTCAGCAATCAAAGACCTATGCACATAACTCAAAAGCTCATTATAAAATTATATTAATGTAGCTGTTATTTACTATGTATAATTCTGCCATTTAATTAAGCCACCAACTTCATGTATCTGAAAACGTCAGATTGACATGGTCACCAAAATTCATTTATTTTGTAATTTGCAAAAAAGGAATTATTTAACTGATAGTTGATTTTCAAAATTATCTGAATCTGAAAATATTTATTTAAATGGAAATAAAATTGGAGTGTTAATAAAATAAAATAGCTTTTAGGAGAACAATTTTAATGTAAAGTTTTCTTAAAACTATTTTTATAATTTGTATACAAAAGAGAACGACCAGACAGTACAAAATAAATTTATCAATGACAAAAATATAAAGAAAGAACTAACAAAAATCAAAAACTGAAATATTATTGATCTGGAGAAACATATCTTTAACAATATCATTAAAGATTAATTAATAATTACTGTGATTATTAGCACATTAACTTTATAGAATATTTACACAAATTATCAATGTGAAAAAAATTAAGGATTTGTAAATACAGAAAAGGCAAACAAGAACGGAACCTTTACCAGAGGTAAATGTATCTAAAATAAATAAACAAATATAAAAATGTTAAAATAAGAAAAATATTATTTAAGTTAAAACATTAAAATAAATAACAAATATAGTGAAATCTGAAAAACCAAACATTAATCTTTGTGCAATGTACCTATAAATTTTATTGTAAAAATTTATTGTTAAACAAGAACTCAACAACATACAAGACACCATAATTCAAAACAAAAACTTATACTTGGCTATTATATAGATCACATGAACTGACACAAAAGTCATCATGATGATTCATGTGACCGATATGAATATAATACTAACAAAGATTTTATAAACTTGTAACCTAACAAAAAACTAAAATGTAAATTTTAACCAATATTTACCTGGCCTGAACTGTTTAACACACACTAAAACATTACGTGAAGTATTGAAGATAATGATAGCGACACTGAAACAAATAAAATGAGAAGGATTTAGAAATCAATAAATTAGAAACAAGAATAATTATACATTTTTCTGTTTTTGCAATAAGGTGTTTGGTAATATTCCCCATTTCATTCTGTTAGGAATTACACAAATTTTTTATTGTGAAATTTTTCTCTAAATCTTTTATATCTCAATTATATTTGTATTTGCTATAACTTATTGCTTTCTACACTCTTTTTCATTATAAAGTTAATTAAACCTTTGTGTGTTATATATAGCTTCCTAGCAACCTAATTCTTTCCGCAAGATTTTATTTTCAACATTTCTTGTAATAGTACATTTTACACATTCAGTAACTTGTAATTTCGGTACAAACATTATTTGAAAAAAATATTATACATCTCTTTTAATTATCACACCTAGTAGAGCTTTTCAGTACTGCCTAAAGTTCCATTTAACTGATTTATTTTTTATTCATTTCCTATCGTGGAATATATGATACTTTTTCTGAATTTGAGAATATTATAGTTGAACGTAAAACCTCTCTCTCTCTCTCTCCCCCTCCCTCCCTACTCTCTTTCTCTCTCTCTCCAGGAACCAAGTCAAGGTCAACTTAGAAAAAAAAATTTGGCTGTAAAATCCTGCAAACTGTTACTATCTAACAAATATACAATAGATAAGTAGTGTAGATGTAAGTATTTGTTACATAGTTTTATAATCAGAAAATTACTCGCATTTCAGATATTTATGAACTTCCAGGATCACAAAGTAACAAAAGAACGGTAAATACCTGTTCAATGTTCAGGTACCTGAAAATGTCTTTTGGAAAACAATACTGATTTTTTTTGCCAAATTTAACATTACAAAAATTTTATTTTGGGAAATAATTTCCTTCGAAAATAAACTATTGATGAATAATTTTACGTAGAGATAAGAGATGGAGTTAAAGAAAGAAAGAGTTAAGAGAAATATTGAGTAAGCCTGTTAACAGTAACTTTAAAAAGAGGGAAAATGGAAGACACATGACCAGAATTAAAGAATGAACTAATATAGACAAGAGTTATGAGCAAAATTTACCAGAAGTTATTGTCAATGCAATCAAACTATGGTGGTAGGATTGTGTTAAACAGGAAATGTTAAAAGTAAAACCAGAAGAAATGGGAAGTAGCTGCTGATACATTTATATGAAGTAATACTGACATGCAGTAAGCACACATAAGTTTACCACATTTAGAATTAAAAAAAAAATCAATCCCCAACTGGCTTTCAATCTACGAAGTTCCAAATAACATCACTAAATCTTATTTTTATGAAATAAACTAAATATAGGGTGTCAATCTGAAAAAAATCAAATTATCGTATTTTTTAACATCCTCAGTATTCATAGAAATTTATGATGAAACAGTAGCTGTGGATAATTAAAGAAGGATATTGTAACAACATCGGTATAATGGGCCTGAGTTAACAGATTCCTACCAATTATTATAAAAGTAATAATTGGAAGAATCCAGAAAGGGCAAAAAGGAGAACCCTTTTTGTAAAGAACAGGTCTGTTTTACAATTGCTCTTCAGCAAATTCTTTTGTAGAATTGTCCTGTACTAAATGCTAACAATGAGCAATAACCCATCTAAAGGGTAAATAAATAAACTTTTTAAACTTCATAGCAATCTATGAGTATCAATTTATTAAAAATAGCATTAATTAAGATTATTTATACCCTTTTTTAACATATTTCTATTTTGCATTCTGAGGCATTCCAGACACTGTTGAAACATCTAGAAAGTATTTGTAATTCAAATCATTATTTAAGATTATATAACTTTTATTATTTTAAAAGTTAAATTGTATTAAGCTAAGTATGCACATTTTCATTGTTATCTGCATTTATTAGTAACAAGCAGACTAAATAATTTGTAATCTAGACATATATAATAATTTTACCTATCATGTGCTCTAATCAGGTCCCAAGATTTACTTTTTCCATTCTAAAACAAAAGAAAAATCATATGAGCAGTTGCACTTATTCTCATTACTTATTTAATAAAAAAATTCTAATATATTACAAGGCCATCAGAACAAACAACTCAATAACCAACTGCAATGATGTAATGAAATGTTATCAAAAGTAGTCTAACAAGGAATACTAAAATAAGGGAAGATAATATTCCAGAAGTGGTAGAATTTTGTACCTTGATAACAAAATTACAAATATTGTCAAAGTACGATAAACATCAGGAGCATTCTGCTCCTTTAGCTATTCTAGCTAAAGCAAAAAGTCATCTGGTAATATCAAATATATACTTAAGATTTGGTAAGAAATTCTTGAAAATATTTGTGTAGGGGATTAGTGTTTTATAGGAGTGGTTGCTGAACAATGGTAAATACAGAAAAGTATTCTACATCCTTTGAAATGTGGTGCAAGAGGAAATTTTAAAATTAAGTGGGTAGATAAAGTCTGAAATGAAAAGGTCGTAAGACATTTTCATAGGAAGAAATATGTAGCAGAATCTTGTAGATTGATGGGTCGGCATACACTTTTAAAAACATGCTTGAGAATATTTATGTTTTGAAAAATGTAAAACTCATCTTGTAAAATATCTCACTAATCTACAAAAAGTTGACTTCATAATATAGAAATCTTAATGACAAAATTTTAGTAAACAGCATAAATTATTTTTTTATAATACATACACTTTTTAAATAAAATATATTTTAAAGAATATTTTTTGATTTTAATTTGTTTGAGATAACTTAATAATCAAATTTTAGTGGTAGAATTTCAACATATTTAAAATTTTGCTGTTATTATTTTATTTGCTGTCTCACTGAACAACTTTCAGTTTATTACACATATATGGTTAGTTTTATGAAAATTTGAGATTTTTTGATATGTCTTTTGAGTAGTATTAATTATCAATTTTCAGCAAATTACAATATTCAGAGGCTTCTAAACTACATATTTTCTAAACATAAAATATAGGTGTCCATTGACCTGGTCTAGTGGTTAACTTGTCACAAATCAGTTGTTTAACAGCTGATTTTGAAGTCGAAGGTTCTGAGGTTCAAATCCTAGTAAATGTTAGATGCTTTTATATGGATTTGAATACAAGATGGTGGATACCAGTATACTTTGGTCGATAGGGGTTCCACACTATCAGGAATAGTCGGTCTGAGTATGTACAAAACTAAAACTCATTTACATGTCATAAATATAATCCTCATCTCACTGGGCCATGGTGGATTGCTTACTGTTCACTAGTTGTACAGATTGCAGGGTACATATTAGGAAAAAAATTAATAAAAAATAGTTTTTATACAGATTGTGATTGTTATTTGAATAAAAATGATTTTTATATCTTTCAAACGAAATTAAAGTTTCTGTAAACGTAAAAAAAAAATGAAATGTCTAGTAAATAAAATAACCAGTTTCAACTTTCTAACATGGTAAGATTGACAAAAAATTAACAATAAATCAATTTTATCAGCAATTACCTTCGACTAATAATAGACTGACTCTTTGCAGAACCAATATTACTGTTAATGGGGTTTAAAACAATACTAATTTTTAAAAAAAACCTGAATTTTTGCAATTTTAGTTAACATGTGCAAATAATTTTCATAAATGTCTTAGAAGTAAATTTCTTCTTTGTTTATCTTTACTATTATAAATAGCTACAACAAATATTTGCTATAATAAGAATTGCTAACTGAAAAATAAAATCTTTAAGATTGCAATTATTTTGACCTTAATTTTTTAAACAACTTCGAAGCATATAGTACTTCATTCAAATAATCTATATCAATAAATTTAAAAGGTTTACAGAATAATATTTCCAAGAATATAGTAAAACATTTTAAAATGAAAGTAAAATTACAAAAGGATAATGCAGTTACCGAACACGACGCTTTTATTTTTCCTCAAAATCAATATATCAGAAATTTCTTGTTAATATCTTTGTCATTAAAAAAAAGTAAATTTGTCAATACTTCTCATTACATCTTACCTCCTTAAAATGTAACTGCAATGGTATTACATACCACGAATCTTTCAACTGCGTAATTTTTACATCGGATATTTTAAATTCCTTCATGATAAAGCAATAAACCGCACCGGTAAAAAATAGGTTATTATAAAAACAAAATTTGTCAAACACAGATCTTTTGAGAAGAACCACAAAGATTAATAAAACAAACTTAAGAAATGAAAACCCCAAATCTAAAATACCCAAAGCAAATTAAATACAGCAAACATTACAATAATAATAGCTAACCGATCAATTATATCTACGTCAAGAACCAACTCCACGCACACTTACATACAAACGAAACACATTCTATTAACGTTTTATATTCAACTACAGTTCGTTGTAGAACGGCTTTTTCAGTTCGTGTGAATCAGACTCTTGGGTTATACTTTCAAAAACATTATTTTTTTCGTTAAGTCAGTAATAAAGTATAACACTAATATCGTAACATTAAAATCAGCAACATTTTCAACGTCTTGTTGAAAAATATCAACAAAAAAAACAGCATAACAAACCATTAAAATTATCGTACGAATTGGATCGTTATGCAATGGAATGGTTTAAAAGTAAGTAATTATTGGATTTGAATGTTAGATTGAGACATGTATTTTTCCATATAATGTCATCTCTTGGAGCTCCCTCAATAAGTAAGAACATTTTTTTTTAATATTAAAAAATGAGCTGCTGATCACTATCTGTCGCCCATAAGTAAGAATCGTAAGCTAAGAATTGGAATAAGTATGAATCGGCATAACCGCGTATGAAAAATATTCCACTACACATTCAACATAACTTCAAAATGAGGTTATATTGTCTGTTGTCGACCTTAAACTGAGCATACAGATAGTGCCATTTCATTAGGCTTCTGGAGAGTTTAGTCACTGCATAATAGGGTGAGCTGAATTTTTTTGCTATACTGCAGAAAACTTACCTCTAGGGCACCTAAGAAAAAGTTTAAAAATAAAGTTGAGCAATTAAAGCGCTAATCTTGTTGCTAATTGATATCTCTGCTTGTAAGTGCTCTGTGTCTATTATCTGTACTTGTGAAAAAGCAAAAAAATACCAATCATTGAACTAAAATTCATGTATTTGCAAAGAAAATATGGCATAGGAAAAAATTGGAACTGTGGACATAAAGGAAACAAAAAAAATTACTCAAAGACTTGAAAGAAAGGTAATCAAATATAAAAGAATTCATTCCACAATTGACACGATAGCAGAGCCATCTTACTCAAAACAAACAGATTCAGAAACTTGCCTGCCAAAAGTAATTTGTCTGAAGACACTGAAAATGACACCAATGAAGTTTTTAAATTACCAAAGTCTGAAATTAAATCACCATGGCAGATTCGCATTAAATTGAAGAATGCTGCACTGACTAGTGATCACTTTGGATTTGTCAGGTAGAGCAATGGCAGCTGTGGCTTCAAGTTGCAGGATTTTAGTATTGTAACTGATGAAGACAACACCTATGTTGTTGACAAAAATAAACCTAGGAAAAAGTGTTAACCATGCAGTACTTCAAATGCAAAATGAGGAAAGCATAACCCACTTCAAGGACTATATTTTGATGGAAGGAAGGATAACACTCTCGTGATTGAAAAAGTTAACTCACAGCAGTTTTGAAGAATAATAAGAGAGAAGCATTACACAATTTTAAAAGAATCTGGATCTGTTTACATGAGCCATGTTTCACCCGCTTCTGTTTCTGCTGAAGACATTGCTAAGAGCATTATCATATTTTTAATTGAAACTGGATTTTCAGTTCAGGAAGTGGACGTAGTTGGATGTGATGGTAACATAACTAATGTGAGTTGGAAAACAGGTGTCATTCATAAAATTGAAAAACACATTAAAAGACCACTACAATGGGGAGTGTGTCTCTTACACTTTAATGAATTGCCATTTCCGCATTCGTTTCAAGCTTTAGATGGTGAAACAACAGGACCAAAATCATTTAGTGGTCCAATTGGCACACAACTTGGTAAATGTGAAAAACTCCCAGTGGTAAATTTTGGCAGCATTGAGTGTGAGATTCCAGATATTGACCGAAAAATACTAACCAGAGATCAACACTACCTGCTGGAGATTATTTATGCTATAAAAGCAGGTAACTGTCCTAAAGATTTATCTGCTCGAGGACCTGGCCCACTTTTCTACTCAAGGTGGTTAACAATAGTGAACAGAGTTCTCCAATTGTATATAACTATCGAAAACCCAACAGATGAACACAAGATATTAGTTTCTTTCATCTTAAAATCGTATATGCCTGTATCATTTCAAATTAAAGCAAGTAAGCATTTCACAAATTGACCAGAACATGTATTTGAAGTTATAAAATCATCAAGATTCTGCCCAGAAAACTTGCTAAAGGTCATTCAACAATTGAGAGAAATACACTTTTTGCCCATCCAGAAAACTTACTATTGAGTATGATAGTAGATAAAAGGGATCATGTAAGAGAGTTGGGTTATAGAAGAATTATAAAGGCTAGAAATGTAACTTCTTAAAGGAAGTCAATCAGGAGTTTCCAAACACCCAAAATCAATTTTAAAGCTAAGGACCACATTGAAATGCACTGGGGCACTACTACACTTTCACCACCACCTTTACTGTGAAGAGGCACCGATCAAGAGATGTGGTCTAAGGTCAAATCAAGTGGAACAGCAACTGAATGGAACTTTAACAAATTCCCATGTCATACCCAAGCAGTAGAACGATGTGTCAAGCGAGTCACTGAAGCATCTCAAAAGGTGTTTGGATTTAGTTAAAGAGATGGTTTTATGAGAACGACACTTCTTTCTAGATCATCAACTCTAAGTTTTTCAAGCAAGTCTAAATTCAAACTACCTAATAAGACAAGAAAAAGGCTACATTACCTTACAGACTAAACATTCCAAGTAACAGAAAATAAACTTTTATTTGTTTCTTTTAAAATATTTCAATTTTGGTTCATGTTGTTTTTGAAGTTTAATGTACAAATAAAATAAAGTAAAATGTATTATTTTTCAATTTATTTATCCTTACTATATTTTGTCCTACTAAAACGAGCCGATAATTGATTGTAACAGGAGTTCTTATCTCTACTTTATTTTTTGAAAAAAGAACAAAATTTATATATTTTCTCAAAGTTTCTGGCTAATACACTACCACCAGGTGTAAGATAATATAATTTACCTTTTCTATTTACACATAAGTGTTCTAGAGGCAAGTTTTCCATAGTATAGCACTTCAAAATATTAGTTTTTTTTTTATTTTTTGGCCCACCCTACTGTATAATATAAACAATATAAAATATAAACAATTGTTAATACAGTATGCTAATACAGAGAGATCCAAAAGTCACGCACATGAAAGTAATAAAAAAAGAAGAACATTAAGTAATAATATTTAAAGATTATTTATTTTCAAAACATATGCTCAAAATGGGTACCCCATTCAGTAATGCATGTACAAACTCTTTTTACCATGTTTGAGGCCACTTTATGGAGCTTGTATATACTAATGTTATTAATCTCTGTTGTTATGTTCATCTTTAGTTCCTTCAGGGTGTGTGGCCTCTTTTTATAGAACTTTCCTTTAAGATAACCCCACAGAAAGAATTCTGGGGACGTCAAATCGGGTGAATGTGGGAGCCATAATCCTTTAGAGATGATACGCTTGCCAAAAAACTTGAGTAAGAAATGCATGTTTTCATTAGATATTGACATGTGGCACTGTCCTGCTGGACCAACAATCACAGTCATCTTCTTCAAGAAGCGCAATAAATTAAATAAGTGAATAGTATTGTGTCTTGGTACACAATACTATTCACTATAGTTTTAAAGAAACTGGGGCCAACTATTTGACAATGTGGTACGGTATAACACACTACCATTTTCTGATAATGTAAGGGGTTTTCATGTAATACATGTTGATTTTCAGGTTACCAAATTGTAGTAATTTGACTGTTTACATAGCCACTAAGGTGAAACCACGTATCATCAGCGAAGAAAACAGGGTCAAACTCTGCAGTTCCATGGTTGTCAACGACTGAAACCATGAACAGTACACTATGGGCTTTTCTTTATCTGGCTCCTTCAATTCCTAAACACTGCAAACATGATATGCATGAAAGTGTAACTGCTTCATTGCTCTCTGACCACATCCATATGAAAAGTTAGAGTGCACTGATAGTCTCTTCAAGCTTTTTGTATGCGAATGCTGCATCACACTCTTAACCTCAGCCACTTTAACATCAGTCAAAATGGCCGGTCCTCCTGTTCTCATCTTGTCTGCAACTGATCCTCATTCTCTAAAAAGGGCGATTAATCGCATTATGGTTGAACTGTTAGGCACTGCCACATCTGGATATTACCCACAAAATTCATCTGCCATAAATACATAAGAACGTCTAGAAAAATAATGTTCAATAATGAAAGCTCGTTGTTCTTTGGAAAGCGACATGTTTACAAAGTACTACAGCTAGCTTCTTGTGATCAATACTCTTCAGAATGGCATCCAGGTTTGTTGTTGTTGTTAATACCCATGGTGCTATCTTGCGGTAGCCGATAGAAATTTTTCAACTATACTGCTATTTGTAGACACTTTAATTTTGATGTGATTGACTTTTGGATCTCTCTGTATGATAAATCAGACTGGCACTGATATGTGTTTTTTTTATACCATTACAATCGGTAAGGATACATGATACGTCACGGCCTGTAATAACTGTACAGAAAAACAATAGAATTATAACTTAATATTGTAATCTACAGCTTATTCATTAATGATTCTAACTATCAATAATACTGTAAATTATACTTTTTACAAAAAAATTATTAAAATAAATTAAAGTACATTTTTTTATAATCGTATGTTATTTAAATATTCATGCGTTACAAAATAATTGTTTTTTCTTATTTGATTTAATATTGAAATTATAAATACTTATTCCTTTATCTGAGCATTTACATTTCCTTCACGCTGTTTCTGCGCTGTTCCCACCTTCGTACTCATCAGTGCTTTCAATTTCTGTAGAAGTCATGTTGTCGCTGGTGGTATCATAGCTTTAGCTTACTATGGGCGATTCGATAGTCTCCTTCAGTGGGCGTTGCATATCCCAGTAATATTTTTCTATTTACAAGCAGTGTTAGATTTTTTTTGCCAGTGTTATACATCGATTGATGCAATTTTGTTTTTGCAAAGTCTATCAACATCTTGGATAAATATAGTACTTCGAACAACCCAGTTTTTGACATTTGCTCAAATCAATTTTATTGGATTCAGCTCGTGATGATACAAAGAGTCGTAAAATGTGACCAGCGTTACTAAGATTTTGTCTACTGAAAAATCTTCAAATGACGCATTATGTTCTTTAAGTATTTCATAAAGTTCTACTTTAAGATTGGTTTCACGGATAGGAATCCCATGTGAATTCAGCCAGTCTTGCATATAAATTTTTTTTTTATTATTATGTATTGGCTACTTACTAGTTAGATATATTACTTTTAGATTAGCAGCTTTTGTATAAAATAATTTAAGATAAATTTTTACGTACCTGCTAACATTGCTATGATACTAATTAAATTAATTTTTCTGCCTACTGAGTGAATCTTTGTTAACTTAAATTAAATGCTCATTAATATTTTTTTTGAAATTTAATTACTAAAGTAAAACAACATTATTTAAATAAATGAAATATTTTATCATTCTCTATATTTCCAATAACACTGCTCTTGTTTAACATTTTCATCACTTATATACACATACATGACTGTAATAGGGTACACCTATATTTAGATGGGAAACTTTGATTTTCCTATACACTGAAAAACCTGCATTTTGAAACCTCATAGCATGATGTTGAGTATATACTTATTATCTATAAAAACCTACTTATTTAAAGTAATCAAGCTCAAAGAAAGGCAATGTTGAGATTTCTTTCTTTTTCTCACCTAGGAAAACATAGAGTGATGCTATTCAATTACTGAGTAGTAAGTTATGTCTGAGTGAATCATTGAATCAATGCGTTTGTTTATAGGCCAATTCCTTTTTTCCCTTTTATTTATTAATCTTTATTATATTGTACCCTATTTTTAAAGTTGAGTACAAACAAATGAAAAGTTAATTTATTTAATTTTTATTTACAAATTCATTTTATTATTTTTTATATTTGAAATTCATTTTTTATAATTAGGCGAGTGGGATTTGGCAGACCATTTGGGATCGGATCCTTTTCCTGACGCCAACATACAAAAAGGATTAAGTATATTAATATGAAGGATGTGAAGAATGTCGTTTTGACCTGGATATGACCCTGGAAAACCTCCGGATAAAAACCACTCCTCTACGAAGGTTGATTATTTTTTTCTATTTAAAAAAATGCTGGAAAAAGTATTGTATGACATTCCCGGATATTAATAATAAAAATTAAAAGACTTAGAAAAAAAAACAGAATATAATTTTTTAGAGATGGAATAAATTTTAAGAAATATTTCTGTAAAAATATTCATTTATTGGTTAAGGTTAAGAATTTAAATAAATATATTTAACAATTCCTATATACTACGCAGATTTCTGTAGTCTTAGTTCTGTTTGAAATTTATGTAACTAAATTACAATTTAATTTATGCAAAATTAAATTTTAAAAGCTATATCTAATTTATGAGTTCATAAAATTATAATTATAAATTTATAAGATGAATTACAATTTTTTTTAAATTTGCTTATTTTGATAGGATGGATTTTGACTTCATTATTATAAATACATTTTTGAGGTTCATCTATTTTTCTATGTACATATATTCTACAAAAAAACTATTAATTATTGTATTCTTTGTACATCTTCTAGCAAAAAAATCTTGATATTTGAAATTTCAGAGAAAGGAGATCATTCTCAATACTCCTAGAAGTTATACGTGTTTTTTAACATTATGTATATAATATAAAACTGAAAAAGAAGCTGTCTAGAAGAATGTCTTATTATATTGAACTACAAATTAAAAATTATTACCATAAACTAAGAATGGATTTTGATATGTTGCTTTTCAATTAATTAAAAGTTAATTTATCTATTTATTTTGAAATGTCATCAAGTATTACCATCATTACCACCATAGATGACAACAGAATGTGGTGAAACTTCAACTAAAGTTGTTTAAACTTCATGTTTAACTTCATGGATCTATAGAAACTGATTTATTATCCATAGCTAATATAATTTACTTATTCTGTGAGATGCTCTAATGTTTAGAACCAACATATGATAATGTGATGCAGTTTATTCTATTAACCAGGAATATTTTATTTTTTAAAAGAACATTTTCAAAATATTTAAGTTAAGATATAGTAATTATACAAATTATCAAGATGATACTCACCTAGTTTATGCTGATGTTGTTACTCAAAGTTGTCAATTTAATTTACATAAAGTACATATGTTAATTAATATATATCAGTGAAAACCTCATAAAAATAGAACTGTGCCCAAGACCTAGACACAAGGAAGGAAAATAAAACTTTCCCTCCTTGGTCAGGAAAGACTTAACATAAATTGTAATAACCTTATTTGTAATTGTGTATGTGTGTGTATGTATAGATATACATGCTAGTATATATCTTGCTAGTTTATTTCATTATAATTGAATTCCATTTTGTGATTTATTAATTTATATTACACTTCAATCTATATACATTACACTTTTCCAGGCAATAAATTTCTCTATTATTTTTTTTTTCTATCAATGATTTCCACATTTCTTTTTATAAATTTTCCTTTTTTTTAATTTCAAGTTTTTTCTAATTTTTTTTAATTAGATGCTTAGCCATACTTGAAAATTTTTTTGTTCTGTTCTTATTCGCTCTGTAATGTTTTAGAATCATCCTTTTAAAGGATTTGTTTGTCTTTCCTGTGTATATCATCTTATTTACATGTCATTTTTTATTTATACACCACAGAAATTATATAAATCTTTTTATTCTGAAATTTTTTTTATTTTGAAAAACTATTTTTGGGTTTAAAATCAAACTGTATTTATCTTTACTACAAATATCTGGTAATTTTCAATTTAATCATTAAGGTAACTGTATGTAACAGGAGTATATTATTTTATGTATATTTACAGGGTCATACCAATTTTCTTTAACTATTTTATTTATATCATTTATTTCTTATTTAATTTTATTTTCAAAGTTGTACATTCTGAGATTCAAATTCTAGTAAAAGTTACTTATTTCTGTAAGACAGAATATATTAAGATTTGAATACTAAGACAATAGACACCAGTGTACTTTGGTGGTTGGAGTTTACATTTTTATGCTCTTTTTATTATATTACAATAAGCATAATTTTTATAACAAATTATAAATAATGTTATAAAAATAAGTATGCAAGAATGGTGTATATCGATATACACCAAAATAATAGAGAAACTGAAATTTCCTTTAGAAGTGTTTATTATATAAATTTAAAGAAAAATATTAACCTCAGAGTTCAATTAAGATGGCCTGTAGAATTAGCAAAACTTTTAATTAACCATTCAGTCTGTTTCTGGGCAAGGTTATACACAGTTTCCTTTTAACAAAATTTGTATTTAAAAAAATTAGTAATGATGAAAATGCTATCTAGGTGAGTGTTATCATTTTATTTTCTGTAGTTTAAATAATTAAATCACTTTATTAATAGAGACAGTGTATTCAACAAATTAAATTAATATTTTAGACAATATATTTAATTATAATACAACCAAAAACTTATTAAAATGCCATAATTTTATATAAAAAAATTAAAAACATATTTAATATTGGAAAATCATTACTTTATTTAAAATTAAAATAAAATAAGATAAATTTAGGGTAACTAATTTTCTGACAGTCAATTGCTATTAAATGGGATAAGTAAATAAATATAGTCATATCTGTAAATATTTACAATACATACTTATTTCATAATCCATGCCTCCCTTCACAACGTTTAACAATATTCATCTTAAATTATTTTTAATATTATCCATTAGCTGTTAACATATTTATCAGCTTTAGTCTGAAAGAACCATAAAAGTCCAAAAAGAAATCCACCTGGAGAACTGACAGTATCTTGTTCCAAAAACGTTTTTGCTTGTTCAATAGTTAATTCAACTATCTCAATATACTCATCTTCGTCTGGATTACCACCACCTGTATTGAAATACAATAAATAGCTTAAAATATATACTAAAATAATACAATTTTTTATCAATTTATTTTATTCTCTTCCAGGAAAAATAACCTAAGTGTTCTGTAATAAATGCATATATATAGGGGTAGCATAAAAAATCTGATGATTTTCATTAGCGCACAGCTGAAAACACAGGCAGTGAGAAGAAGGGAGAAAGTAAAGGAATCAACTGCACACACAGGGCAATTTTAGTAATGTGGTTGGATAACTATACTACATTTGTCAGTCATTTTTCAAAAATGGTGCATCTTGTGTTACTACACAGCACCAGCTTTGCCAAAACTTCAATGTGGATCAAAGAGGTCATGTTTTATCTTGGAACACCACATTATTATGAGTGCGGAACTTCAGCCTACAAATTCAGCTTCAAAAAGTAAGCCAATGGGTAGATCAAGGTCAGTCAGGAAACCAGAGAATGTTGAACGAATTACACAAGCAATGGAAAATTAGATCCTAGTGACCAGCTTGCAAGCATGCAGCTGGACTGAATCTCTCAGATTGCACGGTACGGTGAATCCTGCAAATGGATTTGCATTTCCACCCATATAAAATTGACTAATATGCAGTAACTAAAATCTCAAGATTATATACAATGCACAAGTTTCAGAGATAATGTTCAACATAAAACTTCAACGAGGAATGTTATTTTCACCAGTCAGGGCAGGTCAACAAACAAAACTTTTGCTTCTGGTCGCCTACCAATCTTTTTCTTGCTTTGAGTATGATTTTCAATGATTATTTTTCCTTTTGTTTGGTACTTTATTTTTTAGAGTAGCATCAACTTTGGCTTCAAGAGGATAAAGTGACTGTGTGGTTTGGAGTTATTAAAAATGCTGTTATTGGGCCATGTTTCTTTGAGAACAGGAAACAGAGTAACTAATAATGAAAAGCTTACATAAATCTGTCATGCTTACCCCAACTTTGAAGGAGATGGGTTGCTTCCAATCAAATTTGGTACCAGCATACGGGGCAACTGTTTATACAACTACCATTGCGATTGATTATTCGAAACAGAAATTTCCTTAGCACCTAATCTCTCACAGTTCAGAGATTGCTTGGCCTGCTTATTCTCTGTACTTTAACTTATATGGTTTTTCCTATGG
Organism: Lycorma delicatula; assembly: GCF_047948215.1. Taxonomy (NCBI): domain Eukaryota; kingdom Metazoa; phylum Arthropoda; class Insecta; order Hemiptera; family Fulgoridae; genus Lycorma; species Lycorma delicatula. Next base: position 107,179,725 of record NC_134459.1, on the reverse strand, counting down.
GAGTTTATTAAATCCAGGAAGTACATGAACAAATCAAAGCAGGCCAAGCACTGCTTATTTTAAAAAATTTGTAAAAATACTTAACATAATTTTTCTCTTAAATTCAATGGAAAGTTATATCTATTTAAAGTATTTTTACAAATTGTTTATGTTACATAAAAGTAGCAGTACATTAAAATAATTTATTCCTTGGCAACCAGGAAATGCAATATTTAAGGTAACAGCAGATTTAAGCAGTAATTAGAAGGTGTGCCCAGACCAATGGCAGCCCCTGCGTATTGATTATTTTAGGCCCAGTACACTGGTGGCTGGATGGAGATGAAAATTTAAAAGGATTTCGCATCCGACTGGATAGGAAAACAAAGACTTGAACAGAAATTAAATTTTCATTTAGGACATTGAATATGTCTTAAAATGGGCTACTGGGCGAAATATAGATGAAGTTATGAAGTAAATGTGTTATCTTGAGCAAAAAATGGGAAGATGAGAAAAGCAAGAAGGATGAGTGTATGCTATTTTGGAGTAGAAATAAGAGTGCATCTTCAAATTAAGTAGCAATTTGCCAATCTCTGTGTCGAAGTGGTAGTGTCTCAGGCTTTCATCAGGTGTACCGAGTTTGAATCACAGTCAGGCATGACATTTTTCATATGCTACCCATGCACAAGTTTCACTTAGATGGTGAATTATCATAAATGAATAAAAAATTATTATGAATAAAACACTGGTGATACTTTTGAGTGAATAGAATATACTGCTGTGGTGTAGCCAATGTAATAGATTTCTTCCAATTAAGAAAAAAAGAGAGAGAAAATAAAGGAAGAAGAATCTACAAGGAACTAAAAAGGATCCTTTATTTAGAAAAACGGGTCTGTTTAATAATTTGTTCTTTGTAGTACAGATAAATGCACCTCCTAATCTCCTGTTTGACCAGAAGGATTGCTGGACAGGAAAAAGAACTTGCAGACAAGGGTGGAAGGTGGGGACAATAAAAATTATTTTGCTTAAACAATTAAAAGGATAGGCCGAGTACTGGTTCAGCAGGCCAAGAAGTATAAATATGTCTGCGAACGAGCAAACAGTCAGTAGTTTTACAAGGCCGAGTTGGAGCAGCATGTGATTACAGCAATAACAATAAGCATAAGTTAACGATTGAAGAGTGCATCATGAGTATTTCCTTTTGGACAGTGGAAACAATAAGCTGTTTGGGGAGTTATTTATAGTTAATAGTGAAAGTGACAGTATTCCATTCATTTATAAAGTGTAGGGGTAGGACTTTTGTAAACAGTAAAAGAAATAATACTTGCAGAAAGTACATTGTACGAATTTTAGATTTTTCTATTGTTTTATTATGGTTAATCCAATATTAGTTTCTATTAGTAAATAAATTTTTTATTTTATTTAAATTACAATTTTGTTTGTTATATATGGTTATTGCTATTTATTTTATATATTTTTAGAGTGATAAACTGTATTTATAAGAAAGTTTTACACTTGCTAGTCTCTCAATATTCTTCATCAAACCGTGAACACGTGACAACATCTTAAATCCAATAATTGCTTTGATATTCAAGAATGTGGGAGAAGTTACTAGTATTGTATAAATGTATATTCAAAATAAGATGTCAAGTATCCCAACGTACAGAAGGACAGCTGTTATCATTTCAAAAATGTTGACACAGAATCAAAAAATGCTAATTTACTACATGCAGACAACAATCTGTAGGAGTTATAGATAGATACAGTGAAGATTACATAACATAGTGTATTGATGGTGGTCACTGGTTGTGGGTGGCAGATTTTAAATTTCAAATGACATGTCTGTCAAAAAGGGTGAAGGTATAAAATGGATGAAATGCATTTCAAATGCCATTTGATTTGATCCATTTCATGGATCAAATGCCCACTGAAACAGAGTAGGCCGAGATATTTAAACACTAATTATGACAGATATTCAGATGAATTTAAAGAAGAGATGGATGGAATTAGAGACAGGAGTGAAAGGAGTGGAATTAGAAAGAAGCAACATAAAATCAATAGGTTACAGCAAGTATGAGAATGAAGTAAGGTAATAAATATAATAAACAAGTGTTTGGTAGATTAAATGATTCTTGGTGACAAGGTAATAATTATGATCTTGGGTAAGAATACTGAAAGATGTGATATTACACCATTATAAAATAATTAAGGAAAAAAGTGACATGATACAGTGGTAGGGATAAAGATTAATTAAAGTATGTAACTTTGGAAGGTACTGCTTTGAAAAAGTGGTAAACTTACCTATCTTCAAACAGATGCAAGAATGCATCATCAGGTCAGAAAAAGTAAGCACATTTTTCCAAAACATAAGTTTTTGTTGTAGAATAGATCAATTCATCAGGAGGCTGTTTATCTACATCATGTAATACAGGGTGAGCAACTAAACCCGAACCCATACCATAACCGCTGCAGAATCAGTAGGTTATGTTGGAATGAAATTTTATGAATGATATGGATAAATTAAATAAGAAAAACATAAAACGTAATTTAAATATTGCATTTATTTACCTTATTGTTACAAAAGATGTTCAAAATTACCACACTGGGCATCGATACACTTTTCTGCTCGTCTCAAAAGTTGATCATATTGAAAATCGTCTGATGCAAAATATTGTTGTCAATTGCATTGATTTCTCGTTGAATGTTCATCTTCAGCTCATCAATATTGTGGAGATTAGATGCATAAGCTCGCTTCTTTAAGTAGCCCCAAAGGAAAAAATCACAAGTAGACAACGCTGGAGAATGTGGAGGCCACCGTCCTCTGCTGACAGCTCATTAATTTATAAAAGCTGAATGAACACGATTCAGTGAAACGTTTGATGTGCGACTCATTGCTCTGTCTTGTTGGAAGATGCTGAATTATTTTTCATTATTAGTTATTTGTACATAGAATTCTTCGAAAATTGTGAGATAAACTTGTGTATTGACAGTCTAGTCAATAAATATTGGTCTCGCTATACGATTAACAGAAAAGGCACATCAAACACCAGTTTTCTCATCGTGAAGTGGACACTCTAATATCTCGTAAGGATTCCTTACCATCCAGTACCTGATGTTCTGCGAATTAACATGGCTGGAGAAATGAAATCATGAAATCTTATCTGACATGAAATATGACATCAAGTCTATCTGTCTACCAACAATATTTACGAGAAGCCAGTTGCAATAATCTAGTCATTTCAGTTTGTCTGTCTCCTTCAGTTGTTGCACAGTTGTAATGCGGTATGGTTTCAATTTTAATTCATGAAGAATTTTACAAGATGTATATTTAACACCAGATTGTTGGGATAACTTGCGTAGTAATTTTTTTTAACTTGTGTAGTAATTTTCAGTCCTAATGAAAGGTTACCTATTTCTTTTTGTGTTTGAAACTGCACCTGTTGCACACCATTTTATAACTAAATCATGTATGCTACTCTTCGCTAGGGTACAGGCATTTGGAAATTTTTCTACAAATACTTGACGTGATTCTTCAAAGGATCCAGAATGAATATAGGCCTCAACTAGAGCTATCCTTCCTGGATTGAATAAGGCATTTTACACAAATACAACTGCACTCACAATACTGCTCTACAACAAAACGTATACTGCACTGACACTTAAGCACCTGACAAACAGCAGCAATAATCAGTAGTAACTTATACATCCACTAATTGCGCTAGTTGTACGAGAGTATTTCATAAATAGTGTTGGGCAGTGGTTTCATTACGTGTTCGGTTTTATGACTTACAAAGTAAGATCAGGATTTACGAAGTCCTGATCTCACCACATCAGACAATTCATTATGGGGAATTATCACGGCACATGTATCTGCACATTGCTACATCACAAATAAAGAATTGCATGGTGCTGTGAGGGACAACTTCCAAAACGTAACACCAGAAATGCTCTCTCACAGTCACAGAGAGCACGGCGATATATAGAATTGTGCGTGCAACACACAACACACAGACCCACTGGACCATTAAAATTAATACTATATATCAAGTGAATAAATAAAATAATTCATTATTATATTGCATTTTTCATTTATAACTCATTACAAATTTTTAATTCTAACTTTAGGGGGTACTACAGTGACTTCCTGGCCAGTCAGTAAGAAATAGTTTTGGAAAAAATAGATACAATGACTAAAGTTTAACACATCTTAATCATACTAAATTTAATATAACTAGAAATTTCATTAAATATTCAGTGTTTCTGTTGTTTTTAGATCAGTCTGCATTTACATTTAAATTGTGACAATTATGTATTGCAACTTTGACTACAGTAGATATTTATGCTACACTATTATACAAGAATATTTAATAAATTAGACAGGCAACATTATATCAAAGGGTAATAACAAAATCTTCAATCCTTTTTCAATGATGAATTCTGAGCAGGTTACCTTATAGTAGTAAATTATAAAAGACATTGTAAATGCACAAAAACCATCTTTTATTAAATACATGACTTTGTATATGATAATAAAAACAGAACATTTATAGCAAAATTTAAGTTTCTAATATTTATTGACAATATTTAAAAATATTAATTTCATACCTTTGAAGAGGAATAATACAAATTATTATTACATATTTTTCTGCCTAGAGAAATGTATTCAATGATAATAATCATAATGTTTATATTTTTATATGCCATAAATCAAGTGTTTTATGCCATATATGCTATTATGCCACCAAGCATGTAGCATGGGGAAAATGCAGGTGGTTCAAATATTTTATAACATGTAGTAAAGATACTAAAATGATTTTTATTAGATTGATTTGGAAATGTAATTCTCTCTCATTCATAACTAAAATGATTTACTTGGTATAAAGTAATTAAATTAAAACACTTACTCATGTACAAGATTAATGAAATGAATGTAATCCTCTGGTGTCATAATATATCTATTATGTAGTAACTTGTACTGTAGATTACATTTACACGACACTGATGGTGTATTAAAGAAAAATATTTATTTAGTGTAGTATAATTATAATTATTTAGGTAAAAATTTCATTAGCATTATAATAATATAGTTCTCTGGGGTATGTAATTATTTACAGATTAAAATAGAAAGGTATACTGTTTTTCATCATACTTGTCATTATTGAATATACTGACTTAAATTACTTTCTTCCCTACGCAAAGAGCTTTTTGTTGATATTGGTGAACAAAAAAAACAAGGAAAGAGCTCAAATTCATATATTTTCAGAATGTCTTACAATGATTAATCATAATTTTAGACTTAATTTGCAGATTCATGAACAAAGCTAAAATTGTCACTATAGCCAATGCAGTGTACTGGATAAATTTTGATAATTAAATTTTAATACATATTATTAACTTATAGGATATACCATATGATATATGGTATAAAAGATGATTACATGATAAATAAGATATACCTTGTTCAGTTTTCATAACATCAGTTACTTCAGTGTAGAACAAAGTTTGGAATGATCCATTTTTACCAACCTCTGACCTAGAAATAATTAAAGTACAAGAAATTTTACACACAATCTTGATTTTTTCGAGAAGTTTAATATTAAATGTTAAGTGAGTATTTTCTAAGTATCTAGTTTTTGGCGTTTATGCCCTTTTTTGTTTGGTTTCATTTTTTTTGTTTTTCTTATTAAATTTGAAACTAGCGGTTTTTTCACAATTTCAGCAGCCTGCAAATTAATCCAAACACAAGAAATTTTTTGTTTATTTCTATGTTTTGGTTACACTGCTTGACCACACCCATTCTTTAAGTTACCTGTGTAATGAGAGGTTATTGTTCTTAGGCTATTTAACAATTTTCATGTTATGAGTAGTGTTTTGTGAAAGTTTATTCCATTTTTTATTACAAAATCTTTTTTTCATATTTTTGGTTCTGTGTGTCTTGAATATTATAATAACAGATATAACTTAAAGAAAGCATTTAAAATTTGTTTTTCTTTCTGAGCTTACCAGTATGACACAATGACAAATAGTTTCTGAGTATGCTGTCAGATTAGGGACAATTAATGCTATTTTTAGAAAAATTAAAAGAAAACTGGTTCCTTTTCACCTCAAAGGAAAGACAAATGTTGCCTAAAAGGAAAACTAATCCAACACTGTATCAGTTAGTAGTAAAAAAAAGTAAACTTGATCCAAAATTATCTACTGTAGACTTAAATTGAGAATTAGCAGCCTGTGGAAGAGATTTACAATTGACAACTATTAGATGCTGACTTCTTACAGCTGGACAGAAAGTTTGTCGGCTAGCTAAAAGCTGCTTTCCACACCAGCAATATGTAACAAAAAAAAGGTTCTTGTGGGCCAAAGCACATGTTAACTAGACCTAAGAAGTCTGGAAAAATGTTATGTTCATAGTGTTCCATACATTAGAAAAGCATCAGATGAAAATACATTACCAGCTCTTATCCAACAATAAGTTAAATATCCCCAGAAAAAAACGTTTTGGGGTTGATTTACATTTTAAGGCCCTTGTTCATTACTTGCAGTAGATGGTATATTGAAAAGAGGTGGATATATCAAGCTTCTGAAGAAAAGGATTGTGACACAACTTCAAAACAAATTCCCACAAGGCATCAGAGTACTCCAACAAAATTTGTGATAACTATTAGATGCTGATTTCTTACAGCTGGACAGAAAGTTTGTCCGTCAGCTAAAAGCTGCTTTCCACACCAGCAATATGTAAAAAAAGAAGGTTCTTGTGGGTCAAAGAAGTCTGGAAAAATGTTTGGCCCAAAAGAACCTTCTTTTTTTGACAAAGCAAAGTGTTCCATACATTAGAAAAGCATCAGATGAAAATACATTACCAGCTCTTATCCAACAATCAGTTAAATATCCCCAGAAAAAACGTTTTGGGGTTGATTTACATTTTAAGGTCCTTGTTCATTACTTCGAGTAGATGGTATATTGAATCGATATACCATCAATATGGTGGAAATATCAAGCTTCTGAAGGAAAGGATTGTGACACAACTTCAAAACAAATTCCCACAAAGCATCAGAGCACTCCAACAAAATTTGGCACCATGCCATAAAAAGTGGAAAGATTTTTAAAAGGTGAAACATTAAATTGGTCTCTTGGTCAGGCAACTCTTCACACTTAAAACAACAGAAAATTTTTGGGAACTAGTAAAACAAATGACTCTCAAAAATGAATTGTACCAAAAAAAAATTGACCTCATTAAAGCAATAATATCGGTGTGGTTTCATGATGAAGAAATAAATAAAAAATCTGTAGTACACTGGTTGAATCTATGCCAAATCATGAATGTGAAGTGATTAAGAATAAAGAACATATTAATTGCTAGATATTCAAAGATTGTATAGGTATGATTTTTTTTTCTATGAAAAGTTACTTTTTAATAAACAACAATTGTGATCAGATTAATTTACGGGTTACTGTACAAAGATTCAAAAAGGTACTTAAAAAGTAAATAAACTCTTTATTACAGAACCTGTTTTTTTCTTTTCCTTTTTTTGAGTTTTTTAACAGTCATTAGAGATCAATAACAGCTCTATGTAAGAAGTCATTCCAAAATAAACCCATTACGTACCGATGGCTTCAGAAGGGTCCTGTTCAGTAATGAAAAATAGGACTTACTAGGAGTTTTTGAGAGGGGCATATTAATATTATAAATTAAGATAGTTTCTCTAGGTTTTATCTGGGATAATTATTTCAACAATTGTGGTTGTAAGATACATTTGAAAACTACACATGGAATTTATACCCAGCTCAGGATCTAAAAATGGAAATGTCACTTTTTTACTAGACTATAAACCTTTTCATTTTATTAAAGCACAAAGGATTGATCCACCATTAATGCTACTTGACTCCCACAGTTCGTAATGGGAAAGCTATTGTGATAATCATGGGACATCTTGGTATGCTATGAAGACCTCATGACATCTTCATTCTGAGAAGCTGAAGTTAGCAGTTCACCCAGGACTCACATAGGAGAAATTTTTACAAGTCAAATGGCTGGAAAGCATGAGTTGTCATTTTACTTACCATTTTCCTCTAGCATTGCCATTACAAAACAGTTCTTTTAGAATGTACTTGCAGCAAAGTAAAGCATTACAACAATATATGTTTAATTAGGGTAAACATTCAAATATTTATACATATGGTGTAAAATTAGCATAGTAATGGAGCTTTAGTTGGAGGCTATTTAATCTCTTTATCATAACCTGAAACAGTTAAATGATTGTTCCTAGGTTTAGGTAGCCACCTCCAAATCATAAAGCAAATTGTTAAAGACCCAGTAAGTTCTTCAGGTTTTTTTAAAATTCCTCTGCAACTTCAAAATGTTAAAGTTTCACCAGTAATTGGGCAGATGAATCTGGATAATAGAAGAAATATAGCTTCCTCTTCTCCAGCATGGTTTACCTGTTCGCAAGGATAAGAAATTTTTATGCTTCCTATAACTGGAGGAGAGTCTATGCCAAGGTAACAGAAATTGATACACTTGGTTAACCATCCTTTGCTGGCGGTCAGCCTTCATGCTAAAAAGATGCAGAGAAGGTGTTTAGACATGTCTGGAGTACAAAGAAGAGTACCTGACCATATTCTGTATTCTTCTGGTTGACAGTCTTCAACATTGATGGCGACTCGAAGGTTCGTAAGACCTTAATTAAAGGATGCCCTCAGGGCAGACCCCTTCAGTTCTGATTCCCCTTCTTTGGATCATAGAATTTGATTCGATGTTGCGTTAAAGGTTGCCATGAGGCTGTCGTGTTGTTACTTAAGCTGATGACGTGCTGCTACTGATTGAAGAGGACTTACATAATGAAGTAGAGTTCCGAGCTGCTCGTGACTGTGAGACACTCTGACTGTGGAGTCTCCAACATAAGATGATTTTCAGCCCAGAGAAAACCACAATGATGTTGCTTAAGACTCGATTGGCTGCTACCCAATGAATCTGGGTCCGGATGACTGGTATGTTATGACTCAAAAATACCTGGGTGTTATCCTCGATAAGAATTTTCAGTTCACGGAACATCTACAGTATACAGCAAAAAAGACCATTGACGCTTTTTATAGAATCCGTAGTCATTCTTCCTGATCGGGGGTTGAATTACCTTACCATGCGTATCCTTTACAAATGTGTCAGCAAAGCTATTATCTGTATGCTGCACCTGTCTGGGCTCACCGCATGGCTTTTAAATATTGCGCGGACATTTTGCTGCGGGCAAAATAGGCTGTTATGGCTGTTATAGGAGGTTACAGAACAGTCTCACGGGAGGCAGTCTGTGTTACAGCTGGAGTCAAACCAATAGATATCTTGGCTAATGAGTGTAAATTATACTTCCAAGGTAAATAACCTATTGACATCAACACAAAAGCAGGAGGTTGAAGATTGGGGCCTTGCATTTTGGCAGGTCAGGTAGGATGAATTCCTCACAGGTTGCTAAATACATGGTATATTTCCTATAGTGTCTAATTTAGGAACGATTGGATGGATCTCTCCAATCAGTACATCACACAGTTTAAGGGCATGGTGCCTTTCAAGCGAGTTTGGCAAGGTTTCGTTTGGTGGATTTGAGTCAATGCCCAAATTGCAGGACTGATGATACAATGGACCACGTCCTCTACATCTATCCCCGATATGAGGTCAAACATTCATGAGCTGTTAGGGAACTTGAGAGAATACATTCTTTCTGGATCTCCATATAACTGGATGATCCATGAGGAGTGGTCTATAGTGGCTGGTTTTCTTCGCACCCTTGCGGTGTGTAGATCTGCAGAGGGAGTTTAATCGAGGTACTTGATCGTGGTAGGAACTTGGGTGGCTAGGGATCATGCCACGGTTATATTGATAATGTTTGTGAATCAATTTGGGGCTCCCGCAGGTAGGGGTGGCTGCACCATCAGGGTATGGTAGCCCATGCGACTGGAGGTGTGGCTTCCTCTCCACCAATGGATGTCCTGATTGTGACTTGGTAATGCCATGCGAGATACCATGATGGGACCAGTGGGAGTGCAGGGTTTGTCCTCGGCTTCTGGTGGACCAGAATGAGGTTGCGTTCCCCTTGTTAGGTGACCTCAATTGGTTAACTTATTTGGGTGTAGGTCTGAATTTCTATGTTGGATAAAACATAATTTTGATTGGTATGTGTAGCACTGATTTAACTTTAAACTCATTCATTTTCTGAGGCATTCACAGTCACGAACGGTGTTGTCAAAACTTTACTAGGCAAGGGGTTCGCGCTTCTGCGATTTCAGTCAGTTAGTTTGAGGGATTCATGTTAGGTTGGCTGTGAAGATGTCCGTTTGAGGCCTACGTTTTTTTTTTTGTCTACTGTCATTTGACTGGTTTGATGCAGCTCTCCAAGATTCCCTATCTAGTGCTAGACGTTTTATTTCAGTATACCCTCTACATCCTACATCCCTAACAATTTGTTTTACATATTCCAAACGTGGCCTGCCTACACAATTTTTCCCTTCTACCTGTCCTTCCAATATTAAAGCGACTATTCCAGGATGCCTTAGTATGTGGCCTATAAGTCTGTCTCTTCTTTTAACTATATTTTTCCAAATGCTTCTTTCTTAATCTATTTGCCGCAATACCTCTTCATTTGCCACTTTATCCACCCATCTGATTTTTAACATTCTCCTATAGCACCACATTTCAAAAGCTTCTAATGTTTTCTTCTCAGATACTCCGATTGTCCAAGTTTCACTTCCATATGGTGAATGGAAGAATGGAAGAGGCCTACGTAAAGACGAAATTTGATATGTATTTTACTGATACAAATGTCTGTTGAGGGAGGCATTTACATCAGTGGCATCCCGATCGAGGCCTGACTGATGACTAAGATGTAATTAGTCAGAGAGTCTAAAGACGACTTTAAAAGACAAACTTAGGTTTTAACAGTGTGTGATCTCTGATTGGAGAGTATGATGAATTTTAAAAATTAAATTCAAATAATTACTATATATTAAAATTTACATCATATTGCTGAATTGCATTTATATTTAATTGCATTATTATTACATTATTATAATAATAGAAGGAGGCTGCCTGTGGACCAACTTGGAGGCTCTGCTTCCTGACTAGACACCAGACAGGAAACACATAACAGGTTGAAGTATCTTTCTTATAAAGCTGGTTTTCAAATCCCCTCTTTTCAGTACATACATAATATAACAAGATCTCTGCAGAGATGTCTACCCTTTATGGAAATGAGTTGATAATGTTGAGACTTTTCTTGTTTTGCTTGTGTTTTTATTTTTGCAGTAAATTTCCTTAATATTATTAATTTTTAAACTATCTTCTTACTTAAACAGTGTGAGTGAACTTTACATGTACTGGATAAACTTTTATTGTCTTTTTTTTTTATTTATTATGTTATTCTGGAAAGGTCTTTTTGAAATATCTGTGGTTTTACTAACATTTATTTTACTGCATTTGATTTTATAGAACTAACTAAAGTATGTGTGGCACATTTGAAGTATTGTAAACTATGTATTTATGAAGTGTTTTGTTTAAATATATTAGAAATAGAAAATTTATTTTGTTCCTTAAAATACTTATCAATTATTAAAAAAAGTAATCGACAGTTAAATTTTAAAATAATTTTTTGAACACTACCTGGAAGTTACAATTTTGTGAATATTCTCTAATGGAACTTTATATCCACATTCTTCCATAATTTCTTCTTGTGCTATTTCTTTTAATGATTTTGGTTTATCCACAATACCAGCACAGAATTCTAATGTAAGGCCTAATTCAGCTGGATACTTCAGAGTATCAATATTAGCTCTTTCATCCAATGGTACTGAATTAATGTATACAGCTGAAATAAAAAAAAAAACGACATTAAAAAATTGTTAAATTTTAACACAGCTACTTTATCATCTTACAAAACAAAATAATAAATTTAATTGAAATTATACTACAAGTATAGTAGAGAAAAATATTAAAAAACACGACTGCCAACAAACATTGTTCTTTTTGTTCTGGTTTGGTTCATCATGATCTTGTATTATACTAGAAAATATCCCGTTTGAATTTTGAAAATCGGATTGGTTGCGAAGATATAACATTTCCAAACAACCATGATCTGTTAGATCGAGAGTGTACTTAATGCATGTAAAAATAGTTAGCCTTCAACCTACCAACAAGCATCTCTGTTTGCAGAGATATTATAAGAACACCCCACTGCACTTCCCAGAACAGCGTCCCAGGGGCACCCCATTTGTTACAGTTGATGGTGATGATTGGGCTAGCCTCACACGAGGTGTTCACATCACCTCATCATTCTAGACTCACAAGCAGTCCCCCATGGGAAGCCCATTATTATTAAACAATTTTTTTTTAAAATTTATTTAATATTATTTTATTTTATTTAATGTAAATTTAATTCTATTATTTTTGTAATATTATTCGACTGATTTGAATCGCTCAGTTCAAACTCAGCTCACACAGTGATAGAGTGATAGAGGCTCACAGTTTATCAACTCAATTCATTTAAAGTTTGTGGTTAAACTGGCAACTCTCATTACTACAAATATATTCATATAGCCTGACACTCCTGCTAACGTATGGATTCCTACGTGGGGTCATCTAAATCAGTTCAGCCATTGAGCTGCTATGATGGAACATGTATACATATATATATATATATAGTTATTCTATTATCAACATACACCCTAAATACATGACACTCCTTTTTGGGCAGTTGTGTAAAAAGGAGAAACTATAATCAAGATATACTAATAAAAAAACCATACCACACATTGCATTGAATAAATTATGCAATTATTAAGCAAGGCTTACAATTTAGGAAATAACAGACTTATAAATGACATAAAAATATTAACTTTATTGCTTAAAAAAAAGAAAAATCTATTTTAAATGAGTAAAACACAGATTACACAACAAAATTAATTAACAGATTTTCACGTTAATTCATAATGAATTAAATTAAAAACAATATATAATTCTTTCACAGATATACTTAGTGAATTAAATTAAAACTTTAACATACTTATATACTCATTTACTCTAAATATAACTACACTAAATGATTCATACACCAAAGATAAATTCAAAACATAATAGTAAACGTGATAAAACAATGTTAAATGCTCCTTGTTCTGGCCCATGTTAAAAGCAATCAAACAATAGATTGTGAAAAGAACTTAATTGTGAGCACTCTGATAACAAAAACTTTAGTTACATTGCAACAAAAAAAAAAAAGAAGAAAATACCTTACTAATTAATATTTATTTCTTCAGAAACAAACTTATTACTGCATATTAAGGATACTGGAACAAATCTTCATAGCTTTTATCGAGCAATTATAAAAGTATATTAAACAAATACTTAAAATATTGTAATTGAATAAATATGTGGTTATTCTATTATCAATTTAAATCTTTTAAAAATCTTACAGATGCAAACTGTGATATCTACAATAACTCAGAGCCTTAATTTCTCCTTTATAGTTTTAATACTAAGTTATTTAAAAAAATAGGTTTAAATTTTCATTATATCAAACTGTTGCCATATATCAAATTTCTACAATTCCAATAATTCTTGAGTTTTTTTTACAAAAAACGTTTGTTCCTCATCCAGTTTATATAAAATATACATTTACACTGACATTTAATATAAAGTAAAATAGATTTTTTATAGTCCAAGGTTTTTTTGGATTGTGTGGAGGAGGAGCATGAGTTAGTTCTCAAATAAAAAAGATTATGAATTTTACTTTCATTTCTGAGATTTTTTCCTCTTTTTTCATATTCCATGAGAGATGGGAAATCAGGTAGATTGCCATAATTATTTCATTTGTAAACAAATCCAAACTTTTATGGAAGAAATTTTATTGTTTATTATGACACCTTTATTTTGTATTTTAACACTTTTACTCTAAGCAATCAGCTATATTTGAATCTGATGAAAATTCTAATGCAAATCATAATACAGTCCTTTCTACAGTTTTCTTCATTACATCATCAGATGAGAAATAACCAGAATTTTTTAACAGCTTATCATTCGTAGATATATTTAGTTCTTTTTAAGGGAAACAAGATAAACTGTAGAAGGTACTTTGTTATTTATGTTTTTATAGAATTTATACACGTTTCAACATGTTTATAACATTTTGTCATGTGTTAATGACACGACTATGATAGTGAGAGACTAATTAATTAAAAATTTCTTATAACTACAATTAATTACTCTAAAAACATAGAAAATAAAATAAATAATAATAATGACAGTAATAACAACGACAACAATAACAATAATCAATAAATGATAGACAAAATAGTAATTCAAATAATAACAAGATAATTAATTGATGATGTTCTCTCTCTTGTAGCCAGTGTCCAAATATGCAGCCAGTGTTAAATATGCATATATAATCATTTGTATACAACAGCAATCTCATCTTCTGATATCTTAATCAGACGACAATACTGTGTTCAGACTACAATATCAAAATTAGAAGTTATGAGAATATAGTGGTGACTTCTGTTATTTATTATTAAGAAATATTTTTAAATGATGGAAATAAGTCTACCTATAATCCAGTCAATAGAGAAGTACATGGGGTTGTAGATTAGGATAAGTATAACTTTATATGCGACCACAAAATTTCTGCTAACTGGACAAAATGGCGGCCATTCAAAGATGGTGAAAATCTATTTTTCAATTTTAAGCTAAGGTAAACTTCCTAGGTGAAAAAATTCTAAGAGTTGTAGACATTTGCAGTACGTGTAATTTAAGCTCTTAAACAATGAATTTCATGGGAATAAAGCTGATAAAAATAACTTCAAATCAACGGAGTGAGAAAAAATTGATCTATCTCCATGAATTTTGGACTTCCATCCAAAACTGCTTTATTTGAACTTGAGTGCCATGAACCTCTTTCCCCTCTATGACTATCATGCTATAATTTTCAATCATTTTTTAAAAGAAGTTTATACAAGTTTTACATTAATCTTTTGTCTAAAACATTTCATCATTTGAAAGTACAAGTCTTGAAGAACAGATTGCAAATGAAACAGGCACGAAAAAGTTCTTAAAGCCAAAATAATTATTGTTCTCTTAAGTCTTTTTATAAAAAAATTACAATATCTCAGAAATGAATAAACCAACTTTCTTGTGTAACCAGTCATTGAATTCGGAATTCCAACAGCTAATTTTTAAAACAAAAAAATAGTAAAAAACTTATTTATGAAATAAATATTGGCTTTGAAAAAAACGGCCATTTTTAATGATTTTTTGCAGTAACTAATTAACAAAATTCAATGTTTACGGGCTTAAATTATAGGTACTGCAGATGCCCACAACTTTTATTCAAAACTTATTAACCTAAGAAGTTTACTTTGGCCTACAAAACTGAAAAACTGATTTTCACCATTTTTGAATGACCTCCATTTTGTCCAGATAATAAAAATTTTATCCAGTCGCATAGTATACTTACCCTAATCTACAACCTTATGTACTTCCCTAAACTCTACTAATTTTCTTCAAAAACCTACCTTTTTTTTCTCCCATTGACTACTAATCGAATTTATACTCAACAAAATCTTTTATGTTTTTTTCTGATTTATTTAAATAAATATTACCTTAGACCTAAAATCTAAAGAGTAAAGTTTGAAACTATATTTTAAAATATTAATAAAAGCACAATCTCTTGACTTTCAGAATAGAAATTTGCAAATTCTATTAAAAAAAATTATTACGATATTGCTTCTGTATAACATCATTTCATTATAAATGCAAAACATTTCAGGTAAATTCTTTAAAAATATTAAAAGAATTAAACTATTCTTTTCTGTTTAAATTCATATTATACTATTCAGCAATCAAAGACCTATACACATAACTCAAAAGCTCATTATAAAATTATATTAATGTAGCTGTTATTTACTATGTAACATTTTGCTATTTAATTAAGCCACCAACCTCATGTATCTGAAAACGTCAGATTTACATGGACACTGAAATTAATTTATTTTGTAATGTGCAAAAAAAGAATTATTTAATTGATAGTTGATTTTCAAAATTATCTGAATCTGAAAATATTTATTTAAATGGAAATAAAATTGGAGAGCGTTAATAAAATAAAATAGTTTTTAGGAGAACATTTATAATGTAAAGTTTTCTTAAAACTGTTTTTATAATTTGTATACAAAAGAGAACGACCAGACAGTACAAAAGAAATATATCAATGACAAAATTATAAAGAAAGAACTAACAAAAATCAAAATCTGAAATATTATTGATCTAGAAAAACATATCTTTAACAATATCATTAAAGATTAATTAATAATTACTGTGATTATTAGCACATTAACTTTATAGAATATTTACACAAATTATCAATGTGAAAAAAATTAAGGATTTGTAAATACAGAAAAGGCAAACAAGAACGGAACCTTTACCAGAGGTAAATGTATCTAAAATAAATAAACAAATATAAAAATTTTAAAATAAGAAAAATATCATTTAAGTTAAAACATTAAAATAAATAAAAAATACAGTGAAATCTGAAAAACTAAACACTAACCTTTATGCAATGTACCTATAAATAATACCTATAAACCTGTAATGTACTTATAAATCTTATTGTAAACATTTATTGTTAAACAAGAACCCAACAACATACAAGACACCATAATTCAAAACGAAAACTTATACTTGGCTTTTATATAATCACATGAACTGACACAAAAGTCATCATGATGATTCATGTGACCGATATGAATATAATACTAACAATGATTTTATAAACTTGTAACCTAACAAAATAGTAAAATGTAAATTTTAACCAATATCTACCTGGCCTGAACTGTTTAACACACACTAAAACATTACGTGAAGTATTGAAGATAATGATAGTGACACTGAAACAAATAAAATGAGAAGGATTTAGAAATCAATAAATTAGAAACAAGAATAATTATATATATTTTTTCTGTTTTTGCAATAAGGTGTTTGGTGATATTCCCCATTTCATTCTGTTAGGAACTACACAAATTTTTTAGTGTGAAATTTTTCTCTAAATCTTTTATATCTCAATTATATTTGCATTTCCTATAACTTATTGCTTTCTATACTCTTTTTCATAATCAAATTAATTAAACCTTGGTGTGTTAATATATAGCTTCCTAGCAACCTAGTTCTTTCCACAAGATTTTGGTTCAAAATTCTCTACCTTCCAATTCACTTTAAGACCTCTTCATTTTGTACTTTGGCAATCCATTTAATTTTCAACGTTTCTTATAATAGTACATTTTAAACATTCAGTAACTTGTAATTTTGGTACAAACGTTATTGAGAAAAAATATTATACATCTCTTTTAATTAGCACACCTAGCAGAGCTTTTCAGTACTGCCTAAAGTTCCATATAACTGATTTATTTTTTACTCATTTCCTATCATGGAATATATGATCCTTTTCTGAATTTGAGAATATTATAGTTGAATGTAAAACCTCTCTCTCTCTCTCCAGGAACCAAGTCAAGGTCAACTTAGAAAAAAAAATTTGGCTGTAAAATCCTGCAAACTGTTATTATCTAACAAATATACAATAGATAAGTAGTGTAGATGTAAGTATTTGTTACACAGTTTTATAATCAGGAAATGACTGCAATGCAATTATAATATCTGAAATGCAGAGCATTTCAGATATTTATGAACTTCCAGGATCACAAAGTAACAAAAGAACGATAAATACCTGTTCAATGTTCAGGTACCAAACTGAAAATGTCTTTTGGAAGACAAAACTGATTTTTTTTTGCCAAATTTAACATTACAAAAATTTTATTTTGGGAAATAATTTCCTTAGAAAATAAACTATTGATGAATAATTTTACATAGAGATGAGAGATGGAGTTAAAGAAAGAAAAAGAGTTAAGAGCAATATTGAGTAAGCCTGTCAACAGTAACTTTAAAGAGAGGGAGAATGGAAGACACATGACCAGAACTAAAGAATGAACTAATAAAGACAAGAGTTATGAGCAAAATTTACCAGAAGTTATTGTCAATGCAATCAAACTATGGTGGTAGGATGGTGTTAAACAGGAAACATTAAAAGTAAAACCAGAAGAATTGGGAAGTAGCTGCTGATACATTTATGTGAAGTAATACTGACATGCAGAAAGCCCACATAAGTTTACTACATTTAGAATTAAAAAAAAAAAAATTCATCCCCAACTGGCTTTCAATCTGCTAAGTTCCAAATAACATCACTAAATCTTATTTTTATGAAATAAACTAAATATAGGTTGTCAATCTAGAAAAAATCAAATTATCGTATTTTTTAACATCCTCAGTATTCATAGAAATTTATGATGAAACAGTAGCTGTGGATAATTAAAGAAGGATATTGTAACAACATCAGTATAGTGGGCCTGAGTTAACAGATTCCTACCAATTATTATTAAAGTAATAATTGGAAGAATCCAGAAAGGGACAAAAAGGAGAACCCTTTTTGTAAAGAATAGGTCCGTTTTACAATTGTCTTTTGTTATAATGCCCGCTAACACACAATGAACACCTGTTGTATGGTGAGAAGAGACCAGGTTTGACATTCATGGGAACAAAATCCTCAGTCAACTGTTCAGTTTGGCGGAGAGTTCTATTACAACCAGTGTGCGAGGTGTTACGGCGTCGGTCCTGCAAGGGAAGTTCTGTAAGGAGTTCAGTGAAGAGAGGCTGCGAGTTGTGTGGGTTCAAAAGAGATCTGCAAACCAGTCCAGTTACACGTTATGATGACGGTCCAGCGAGGAGAGTCACAGGTGTGAGTCTGTGAGACAAGTGTGCAAGACATCAGTCTAACGAGGAGAATATCCAGTTCGATACAATTAAGGTGACGCCACGAGTATAAAAGAAATACTATCTGTGAGTTACAGTAAAACTATAAGTGTATAAGTGAAACAAATAATGCAATAGACTTCATTCATAAATTGTTAGGGTAGACAACAAAAGGGATTTGCAAGTGAATTTTATAAGACTGTTTGATAATATAAGACTAGTGGTTAAAAAGGGTTAAAACTAGCGGTTTCTTTGGTTAATGGGTCTGAATAATAGTTATCTGTTTATATACTTGGGTTAAATTCCGAATTATTATTTATTTTGAACTCTATCTTATGTGTAATCTGTATTTATTACTAACCATTGACATTACTATCACTATTTGATGTGTAATAACTTTGATTGTTATCTTTGTTGATTAGGATATGTATTTTTGTCCGTTTTTGTTATGCTTACTGTTTTGATTATGTTATGTCTTATGTCATGTAATTATAGTTTGATACTATTATCCTGACTATTATTGTGGTTGTAATTACTATATTAATATTTGTGTTCATTAACTGTTTTATTATTGTCATATTATTATTATTATTATTACTATCATTATTGTATTTATGACCACTGTTATTCTTAATTTGCCTGGTTGTAATTTGAACATTTATACCAATAAACTGTAATTATATAAACATTCTAAATTGTTTTTATTGAAACAACCTTTCAATATCCTGATTGAGCTGTGCGGAACCACACGACAATATGTTGACCAATAGGGAGATACAAATGCAGTTCTGGAACCACAAAAGAGTTTTTTCTAACTGTAGGTGTAGTTTTTGAACCATACTGTACTTTTCATCAATATAAATATGTGAACTTCTTTAAAAAAATCCGTGTCTAATGAGGTTTTCGGAACATTTTTGGAGCATAATCAAGTGGGAAACAAGTTCACTGATGAAGTTTTGAAACCATACCTATACTTCATGAATTATCAAATTCCAGGGAATGTGGTTCCCTGCCCCACACATACACACATTGAATGTGTTAGAATCTTATTAGCTAATAATTCCATATTAACTGTCAGTTGCTGAAAGGTCATCAAGCCATAAACTGCTGATGTCATTTAAGAAAGAATCAACATCCTTCTATAAAGTAAAAAAAAAAAAAATTAGGCTACTCCTAAAGCAAAGATATTTAACTCATACATACAAATATCCTTCCTGCTCTTCAGCAAATTCTTTCAGGAAAGTATTTGTAATTCAAATCATTATTTAAGATTAAATAACTTTTGTTATTTTAAAAGTTAAATTGCATGAAGCTAAGTATGCACATTTTCATTGTTATCTGCATTTATTAGTAACAAGTAGACTAAATAATTTGTAATCTAGACATACATAATAATTTTACCTATCATGAGCTCTAATCAGGTCCCAAGATTTACTTTTTCCATTCTAAAACAAAAGAAAAATCATATGAGCAGTTGCACTTATTCTCATTACTTATTTAATACAAAAATTCTAATATATTACAAGGCCATCAGAACAAACAACTCAATAACCAACTGCAATGATGTAATGAAATGTGATCAAAAGTACTGTAACAAGGAATACTAAAATAAGGGAAGATAATATTCCAGAAGTGGTAGAATTTTGTACCTTGATAACAAAATTACAAATATTGTCAAAGTACGATAAACATCTGGAGCAGAATGGCTAAAGCAAAAAGTCATGTGGTAATATCAAATATATATTTAAGATTTGGTAAGAAATTCTTGAAAATATTTGTGTAGGGTTTAGTGTTTTATGGGAGTGACTGCTGAACAATGGTAAATACAGAAAGGTATTCTACATCCTTTGAAATGTGGTGCAAGAGGAAATTTTGAAAATTAAATGGGTAGATAAAGTCTGAAATGAAAAGGTCGTAAGACATTTTCATAGGAAGAAATATGTAGGGTTTAGTGTTTTATGGGAGTGACTGCTGAACAATGGTAAATACAGAAAAGTATTCTACATCCTTTGAAATGTGGTGCAAGAGGAAATTTTGAAAATTAAATGGGTAGATAAAGTCTGAAATGAAAAGGTCGTAAGACATTTTCATAGGAAGAAATATGTAGCAGAATCTTGTAGATTGATGGGTCGGCATACACTTTTAAAAACATGCTTGAGAATATTTATGTTTTGAAAAATGTAAAACTCATCTTGTAAAATATCTCACTAATCTACAAAAAGTTGACTTCATAATATAGAAATCTTAATGACAAAATTTTAGTAAACAGCATAGATTATTTTTTTATAATACATACACTTTTTAAATAAAATATATTTTAAAGAATATTTTTTGATTTTAATTTGTTTGAGATAACTTAATAATCAAATTTTAGTGGTAGAATTTCAACATATTTAAAATTTTGCTGTTATTATTTTATTTGCTGTCTCACTGAACAACTTTCAGTTTATTACTACACATATATGGTTAGTTTTATGAAAATTTGAGATTTTTTTATGTCTTTTGAGTAGTATTAATTATCAATTTTCAGCAAATTACAATATTCAGAGGCTTCTAAACTACATATTTTCTAAACATAAAATATAGGTGTCCATTGACCTGGTCTAGTGGTTAACTTGTCACAAATCAGTTGTTTAACAGCTGATTTTGAAGTCGAAGGTTCTGAGGTTCAAATCCTAGTAAATGTTAGATGCTTTTATATGGATTTGAATACAAGATGGTGGATACCAGTATACTTTGGTCGATAGGGGTTCCACACTATCAGGAATAGTCGGTCTGAGTATGTACAAAACTAAAACTCATTTACATATCATAAATATAATCCTCATCTCACTGGGCCATGGTGGATTGCTTACTGTTCACTAGGTGTACAGATTGCAGGGTACATATTAGGAAAAAAATTAATAAAAAATAGTTTTTATACAGATTGTGATTGTTATTTGAATAAAAATGATTTTTATATCTTTCAAACGAAATTAAAGTTTCTGTAAACGTAAAAAAAATATGAAATGTCTAGTAAATAAAATAACCAGTTTCAACTTTCTAACATGGTAAGATTGACAAAAAATTAACAATAAATCAATTTTATCAGCAATTACCTTCGACTAATAATAAACTGACTCTTTGCAGAACCAATATTACTGTTAATGGGGTTTAAAACAATACTAATTTTTAAAAAACCTGAATTTTTGCAATTTTAGTTAACATGTGCAAATAATTTTCATAAATGTCTTAGAAGTAAATTTCTTCTTTTGTTTATCTTTACTATTATAAATAGCTACAACAAATATTTGCTATAATAAGAATTGCCAACTGAAAAATAAAATCTTTAAGATTGCAATTATTTTGACCTAATTTTTTAAACAACTTCGAAGCATATAGTACTTCATCCAAATAATCCATATCCATTAATTACAGAATAATATTTAGTTTTATTTTTATTTAGTTTTATTTTATTTAGTTTTATTTTTTAGTTTACAGAATAATATTTTCAAGAATATAGTAAAACATTTTAAAATGAAAGTAAAATTACAAAAGGATAATGCAGTTACCGAACACGACGCTTTAATTATTCAGGAAAATCAATATATCAGAAATTTCTTGGAAAAATCTTTGTCATTAAAAAAAAGTAGATTTGTCAATACTTCTTATTACATCTTACCTCCTTAAAATGTAACTGGAATGGTATTATATACCGCGAATCTTTCAACTGCGTAATTTTTACATCGGATATATTAAATTCCTTCATGATAAAGCAATAAACCGCACCGGTAAAAACTAGGTTATTATAAAAACAATTTTTTTCAAATAACACAGATTTTTTGAGCAGAGCACAAAGATTAATAAAACATACTTAAGAAATAAAAACCCCCAAATCTAAAATACCCAAAGCAAATTAAATACAGCAAAGATTACAATAATAACAGCTAACCGATCATTTATATCGTCAACAACCAACTCACACGCACATTTACATACAAACGAAACACATTCTATTAACGTTTTATATTCAACTACAGTTCGTTGTAGAACGGCTTTTTCAGTTCGTGTGAATCAGACTCTTAGGTTATACTATCTAAGGTTAAAAAACTTTATTTTTTTCGTTAAGTCAGTAATAAAGTTTAACACTATTATCGTAACATTAAAATCAGCAACATTTTCAACGTCTTGTTGAAAAATATCAACAAAAAAACAGCTCAACAATCCATTAAAATTATCGTACGAATTGGATCGTTCTGCAGTGGAATGGTTAAAAAGTAAGCATTTATTGGATTTAAACGTATCTGGATGTTAGATTGAGACATGTATTTTTCCGAATAAAGTATAATGTCATCTCTTGGAGCTCCCGCAAAATGTCCGAACAATATTTTTTTAATATTCAAACATTAGCTGCTGATCACTATCTAGCGCCCATAAGTAAGAATCGGCATAACCGCGTATGAAAAATATTTCACTACACTGTCAACATAACTTCAAAATGAGGTTATATTACCTGTTGACCTTAAACTGAGCATATAGATAGTGCCATTTCATTAGGCTTCTGGAGAGTTTAGTCATCGCATAATAGGGTGAGCCGAATTTTTTTTTTATATGCTATACTTCAGAAAACTTACCTCTAGGGCACCTAAGTAAAACGCATATGAAATTTAAAAAAATATCACATCTATCGGTAGCGCAATGTGCTTAAATATTTGAAATTCATTGAAAAATTCAAGGTTATCCTGGATTTTAAAAACCTAAAAAATTGCTACATTGAAAAAGCTTTAAAAGTATTGTAAAAAACCCCCGTTAGATTAAGTTAACTATAAAAATTACTTTATTCTGGGTAGCACAAATCTATAATTTAACGTATATTTTACGAACCGTACGCGACGCGCAACGGTGTCTATTGTACACCGTTCCCACTTCTTGAGTTCCGGTTATCGCTCGCACCGGTACTGCACGCCACCCTTAGCATTTCTATAGAATTTACCCACATGCAATGGAAAGCACACGCGCCTCCCGCCATTTGCAAGCTCCATGACACAACAGTATGGTGGTGTTTGCTTCAATAATGTTAGTTTATAACTGAAAAGTTGTTTGTTTTAGTAGTTTTGTTTATAACATTATTTTATTACTGTGTTTTAAAGGAAGTGTCCAAGAAAATTACTCGCAACAAGTTTAATTATCCGTTGCCGTTGCCCATTCAGCCTGGCTTCTTCAGTTTACACGGAGATCTAACGCCGAACCCATTAGATCAAGCTGACAGATGGTCTCCGTGCGCATCAACTCGTACTTCCAGTATTGATAAAGAACATGGTAGGTGTCATCAAATTGTCCACACTGAGAAAACATCCCAGAACGAATTTCTGCAGTCTGTCCCTAAAAGCACCATGGCCGAAAAGAAATTGCGTCATATATTTATTAGAGTGTACCCAAGAGGCGTCCTGCAAACCAACAACATTTGGAAAGATATTATACGTATAACGCCCCACCCTCTGTCTCATCCCATCTTGCCTGCCACAAGGCATTGGCTTGTTGTTCAATTTCTTGAACCTTATCAGGAGTCAACTTTCCGGACTTCTTAGAAACATACCACTGCTGCTTCTCAGACGCAATCAAGTCTATCGGTTTCAGTTGTTTGAATTACGGTTTGCTTTCAAGTCCTTTACGATGAAAGCATGAAGCCATCAAAATTAATTAGACATCTGGAAATTAAACATCCGGATCATAAAAGTCACCCCTTAGAATTTTTCGAAAGAAAATTACATACTTTGAAAAATCAACAGGCATCTATTGGTAAATCAAATTTTTTCTTTGTTTTCCCCCCCAACTCCCCTGGGCCGGACATAAAGTAAAACTCAGCCCAGGGGAGTGTCCTTCAAACTCAAACAAGCCTGAAGGACACTTCCCCGGACTGAGCTTTACTTCATTGTATGCCCGGTCCAGGTGAGTAGGGGAAGAAAAAAAAAGAAAGCTATACTCAAGCTATAAACTGATAAAAGTACACTTGAAGTGTCTTATCTCGTAGCATTAAGAGTATCTAAGATGTCCAACTTCAAACAATTCCAGAAAACCTCATATTACCTGCTGAAATTGATGATCATAGTGTTTTAATAGCCGTGGAAGAAGCAAAAAAAATGTAATCCGCTTTTTAAAAAAACAGTATCAAGGCGAAACGATGACATGGCTCCGATGTTCGGGATCAAATAATTCAGCAAGTGAGTTCAAGTGAATTTTTTAATACCCAGTTTTGTGAATCAACAGATGCGGCAAACATTTCTCTGTTCTTATGTTTTGTGAGAAATGAACGCGATAGAGACTGATCAGTCAAAGAAAATATGTTATTTTGCAAAACAATCATGCAACAGGACAATATATTCTTGATGGTTTTTTATGAAACTATTAAAAACTACAACATAGATTGGACAAAATGTATTGCAGAATGTAATGATGGTGCAAAGGCGATAAGAAGAAAGAACAGTGGATTTCTGAAAAATTAAAAAACCGTCCTATACCAAGGGCGGAATGGACACACTGCTTCCTTCACAGACATGCTCTTGCCACAAAAAATATACCAAAAAAATCTTTGTTAAGCTGTAAAAATGGTTAATTTTATTAAAATGAACCATTACAAAATAGGGTCTATGATAAAATATGCGATTAAATTGGCGAAATGAAAAAAAGAAATACCTTCTTTTCCGTACAGAAGTCAGATTGTTACCCGTGGGGAGGGGATGGGAAAGTGTGAACCCGATTATTGGAATAGCAAAGTTTTTATAAAATTATGAATGTATGTTGCCGTAGGCTTACTTAGCTGATGTATTTTCAAAAAGGATTTTTTGTCTTTGGTTGCGCTAAAAATTGAATATAGGAATCGTCTTTTATCACTTGAGAACAATTTGCTTTTATGTGTTTCCAACATAGATCCACATATGGAGAAATTTTTAAATGAAAAACAAACGCAACAATCTCATTAATTTACTTTCTTTACATGTGTACTTATAAATATAACTAAAATGTTTGTAATAAATGATTGATTTACTCATAAAATGATTTCATTATTGTTTACGTGTAAAGTTGTACGCTAATTTCCTGATCCCCATTTCATATCATCGTATGGATGTCGTGACTCCCAGGTTGACGAACGCCGCTGGTATAGAGAAAAAGAAGCCAAGCAGACTTGTTAAATGGACGAGGTTATGTAACTATAAACCTAGGTAATACCTAGGTTCTATAACTGTCTGCTGGGTAGTGTAAGAAGTACCTGTAACCTTATTTTAAATTTAACTTAAGAGTGGATTTTCTATTTTGCATTTGATGAGATGGAAGCACTGTCTGGCATTGTGGGATTGACTTCTTACTAAACTGTATACTTATAATGTTGTAAATCTATAATATCAATAATGTTGTTATATAATCTATAATATAGTGTGGATGACAATTTTGTATATTGTATAATTTTTATACATATATATATATATATATATATATAGCCAAGGACACTCCCAGTAAAATAAGGAATCCAACTTAGTCATACTTCTAAATTGGTTCAACTGTTGTGCAGCTACATTGGAACAAACATACAAACAAACATATATACATATATGTGTGTATATACATATATATATATATATATATATATATATATATATATATATATATATATATATATATACACACATTCTAAATACATTACACTCGTTTTTGAGCAGTGTAAAAATTGAGATACACCAATGAACTGTTAAAACTTTGTTTTTCAAAAAACTGTCTGCCTTAAAAAAATCCTATCCTTGAACCCACCTTCAATTTATAATTAGTACAAAGTAATTGTGTACCACCTTAAGGGAGGTACAAATAATGTTAATATAACAATATATATTCTATAACATTAGAAACAAACGTGCAAATCCACTTCTAATAACACTTTACTCGTACATCCGTCCAGCTTTCCTTTCTAATTACACGCTTCACTTTAGACCTGAAGAATACATGTGCTGTTGCTGCTTTTTGAGGTCACAAATCAAATTTTATGATCAAATAGTAAATGTAATCATAACAGCAAGTGTTTCCTTAAACCCAACTGATATAATATTGAATATTGGACTTAAATAAGAATTTGTGTGAAGATTACAGTAGGGATGATGTACAGCCTAATAGGCAGTATTATATTGTGTATCCAATTAATAGGATTTGTAATCGGATCTCATCGGTGATCAGTGACAGCTGATTGGTGATTATAATAATTATTATTTATTATGTTACAGTTACGTTAATGTGCTATAAACTAATACTATAATGCCAGATTAAAGTAATGGTTAAAACGTAGATAGACATTGGCAATATAAGTTGTAAAAATGTTTAACTTCTTAGTAAGCAGTATTATATTTTATTTGATAATGTAAATCTATTTCATGTGTTCTTGTTGCTTTTTACTACCCTGTCTAGCGCTATAGCAGTAGAAGTTAAAGTATGGTAACCCATCAAAATAACCTTTTAAATAAAAACTACAATGAGACAAGAGGATGGTCTTACAATATTACTCGATTGTGCTCTGGAAAAATTAATTGCAGAATATAATAGGAAAATAAAAATACTTAATAAAAATTGGGGGGGGGGGGGGGGGGTTAACATCTTAATATTTAAATGTAAATGTTTTACCATTAGCTGATGATCTGATAACTTTGGTAAAAGACTTTAGATAGAGAAAATTAAAATCAAGAACTAGAAAAATGTGCAAACAATATTAGGCTACAAATTTTATATAATGGATTCCAATAATAAAAGTAGAATCCAACAAGTGAAAATTTCAGAATAAGAATCAATCAAGAGTTAAAAATTTAAAGCAAAATAATTATGCTGAACATGTTTTAGAAAAAAATAAAAGCCAGAACACAAAAATCAAAGTGGCTTTCATCTTACAAAATTTCTTAGGGAAATCTAATAATTGTAACTTTACGGCCAAAACTCAAAATAATACTGCTAAATTAAGCAAATCTGAAGAATTTTACCAAAATTTTGAAAAGTCATACAATTAGAAAAATAACTAATTTTATGGTCACTTGACTGGAATGGATGAAAATAAATTAATGAAACAAATATTTAACTTTTTTTTAAAAACGGAAAACCAAATAAGCTAGTTAAAAAAATGTAAAATCTCAAATTATTAAATATTTCCACAGAAGTAATTTCTGATGAAATCTTTCAGAAAACTAATCTTTCAAGAAAACTAGATAACAGCAATAAAGTAAGCAATAAATAGCAAGATAATAAAGCAAGCAGTAACGTAAGCAAGGTAATAGCAATAAAAGGACTAAAATAAAATAGCAATAAGATATGTTTCTAACTTTTGAAATGTACTCTAGCTTATCAGAAACAAAACTGAATCAATACGTAATGACACCCTTAGCTACTGAATCTGCACGTTTTTTTTTTATTTATTAGTTCACATCTTATTTGCATTGACAATAGGATTCACACATTTATACACTGAACCACCCTAATTGAATGACTAATTACAAAATTTATCAGGAACATCAAAATAAAAGATTTTAAGACAGATTAGCTTTATAATTTCATCCAGATTAGGATGAAAATAACTTTATCAAAAATTCAACAATTTTCTCAAGAACTCTTATGACTTGAAATTATAACTACAGTGGCTTCTTCAAAACAAACAATATAGTACATTCAGAGTTGTATCATTCATTGAGTTGTAACTCATTCAGAGTTGTATCTTCCTGTGCAATATCTTATCTGTAAAAGCATCTTCAAGAAAAGGATTTCATTTAAAAACATTTCATTACAATGAATAAACATTGAAAAACATTTTTTTGAAATAATGATTGCCTTTACATAGTAATTTTTAATATAATTTAAAACATAATTTCAAAGACAATGTTAAACATTGCCAATATTAATATAACCATCTACTCACCATTTGTGTTCCATTTACTTCTGTTGGATTATATAATTCTATGACAGTTTATAATTTAAAACATTATGAAGTGTTTATAAACATTATCTTAACACTAAAAAACCAGCTGAAGTTTATTACTGTTCGAAAGACCTATAGAATTTCTTAGGAAAAATCTTATAAAAGTTGTAAATATACAAATATGTATTTAGAGCACGTAACACTTTTTGGCAGTAACAGTAAATAAGAAATCCAGAAAGAAAAACAACAGAACCTTTAGAATTTTAATTACAATGTTCAATGTTGAAGATTTTGTACCTAATTAAAAAAAATTAGTTTAAAACATTTGTTCTCAAAGGGGGCGATAATGCCCCCTTTGAAAATTGGAGGCATTCAAGCTGTCTAGGAAGGTGATGGCTAATAGGAAGGTAACGGGAAAAACTATGTTTTCTGATATTTCAAATTAAAATTAAATACCTACTAAAATATTTTTCAATTGAAAGCTTTGTTTTAATAATTGTATTGTTATATACTGAATACGCTATCACTGCTGTTATATAATTATATATCATTCATTCTGTGAAACCTCCTATGCGCCTCAAAAATCAATTTTGAGTTGTATATCACTGGAATCAGCTTTTCAAACTCTACAAGTCTATGTCGTGAAAAAAAGAAATCTCCTAGGTAAAAACTGAATATTTCTCAACTTTAGAAACCTCTTGCGTAACAATCCACATGGGAGTTTTTCTCTATTTGATATCGTTATGTAGATGGCTTAGGGTGAACTATGTTATGTGAACCAGATGTTACTTAAGAAATTTCATGCAATCAGCTGTTTGTACTTGTATTAATGTGATTAACACATGTGGTTAATGGTTTTTTGTTTTTTATGTAGATTTAACTGTGTTTTTGAAAATATGAATAAGTACTCCCATTTTTAGTTGTGGGGAACTTCTACTGAGCTTAGCAACAAGAAAATTTACTGGTAAGTTAATTTCAATTCCTTTTTAATAAAACTTGTATAATTCAATTTAAGGTTAGGATGTACTAAATTTAGCTATCATTTTCATTGATTATTTACGAAAACCATTAATGATACCATATGAAATTTGTAATAATTAATTTTTTCCCTAATTATGTTATTTGCTTAAGGTATTGACCTATAAGCAGAATTTGTTTTAAGATTCTTTAGAAATAACTTTTAGTACTCCGATTAAACATCTGTTATGGTTACATTTTCCCTTATAACCTAAAGTATCTTATAATAGAAAATTCATTACACATTTTTTTGTTAATGATTTTATTGTATTATGTTCTTTTTCTAGAAACCCAAGGGGCAAAAAAAGATGAATTTGTTAATGAAATTGAAACAGAAGCAGTCCTTTCCTTTAGACAGGACAGGAGCTCCTGTCCTTTAGACAAAACTGGTAAGTCTTGATGTTTAAAAGATTTTTTTAATTGCAGTCTTTGCAGCCATTTTTACACACTAAATTGAATCTATCCTTTAACTTTATTTTAATAAATTTAAAATTGGTAATATGTTCTAGTAAGTTGATAATTTCTTGATAATTACTTTTTTTTAGATGTGCACTTTGCACATCTAACATGCTGAATGCCTTGCATCACGCAAGGCATTCGGTCTAGGATTATAGCATATGATCATCACGATCCTATGCTATAAAGTAAGCAATATAAATCGGTTAAATAATATCTGGTAGCTCTGTCAATAAAATAAAATTCCAACATTCATAAATTTTTGTTCACTACCATATTATTTATTAGCTTTTATGATTTTTTCTTTCAGGAACCCCAGATCAGTTGAAGGTATATTGAAAGCAGCGGTAGGTGCAAATGCCAGTATCGAATTAGTTCAACAAAATGTATTTTCTTTTGATGAGGCCAATGAAGATAGAATCTTTTTTTGTAATTCGTTGATACCGATTTCAGGTAACACTGCTGTCTATATATTTTTAGATTCTAATAATGAATATTCACAAGACCAGCTAGAGTTTATTGATATAGTTGTCTCAAATAACACACCAAACAATAAGTCAAGAGCTATTTCATCATTGATTCACTCCGAGGTAAGTTCTGAAAGACCTAGTATTGAATTGACTGTTATTAATGAGGAAGTTGGCTCAAATATTCCTACTGCGACTAACACCTCTTGTGAGGAAGTAAATAAGGTTAGAAAGCCAAAAAATTAAGTATTGCCGAGATAAAAAACATGAAACATAAATTTAAAAAAACAAAAAACATAGAGCTTCAGGAAAACAGTATTTAGGAGATAAAAGAGTTGGAAGACAGGTTGTAGGAACACTTGTAAAGGAAGCTAGATCCCTAAAAGGTAGATGTAACCGTGTCTTATTACCCGAACCTTCGAAAAGAACGAATCAAACTTTTTTGTGCACTACGATATCTGATACCAAGCAACAGAAAATATTTAATCATTTTTGGCATAGTCCTACCTCACGGAAAGAAAAGCAAACATTTGTGACAACTTTGGTTAATTCAAGGCCCATTATTAAAAGAAGAAGCTCCACACATCTCAAAAACGTCAAATTCGAGGGACATGACAACCTACTGGAAAATGATGCTGGAGAGAAGATAAGGGTATGTAGAATTTTTTTTTAGACACTTGATCTTGGAGAGGATACATTTAAAAGATGGGTTTCCAGATCAGGACAACTCAATAAGATAAGTGAGAATGGAGAATCAATTGATGAATTAGATGGACAGACTGATAAAATAGCAGAAAAGAAGCAAAAGAGAGATTATAAAAAAAAGAGGCAAGTCCCAATAAGTGACACAAAAAAAAAATCAAAATCTCCAGGAGCTTAAAAAAGTTATAGATAAAGATTTTTGGCCCTTCTATGATGGTCTTCCATTCAGTTATGCAGAAAAAGAGGAGCGCAATAGAACATGTTAAGGTAAAAAGAAATTTAAAGACAGGTGTCAACAAATTAATATTTTTAATAAAATAATATTATACTGTACATTTGTGTAAAACTATAATGTATAGAACTGTTACTTTAAACTTTTAAGAGCGTTTTTATATTTTCACAATATACTAATGAAGCAACAGTTATTCATTAGTTTTATTTTTAGTTAGCAAACCTTATTATAATAATTCAATACAAAGTTTAATTTTTTGTTTATAAAAGTCTGATTAGTTATAATATAAGTCAGTAGGATAAGAAACTAATTAAATATCTCTTGTAATGTTACTATATTTTTTTTTGTCTTTAATTTTTAAGAATGTTTTTATATTTTCAGTGTACTAATGAAGCAATAGTTATTCGTTAGTTTATTTTTAGTTTCTCTTATAATGTATTTTTGTACTGTTATCTAAAAAAATGAAAGTGTTTTGTTGTAAGTAACGTCTTTACATTCTATCTCTACAATTATTTTGTTTCCTAGTAATTTCAATAATTCAGAAAAACATTTTATAATATAAACCTAATAATATCATGAACACTTGTATTAGGTTTCAGTTCAAGAAAAGAGCAGGCAAAATTAAGTTTCTAGGCAGACAGATGTTTTTCAAAGCATATTTTTCAACTATAACTAAAACATCCAAGTTCAAAAGGCCCTATGTAGCCGACCACCATTGTTTGACATAACCTACATGTTTTTTGAATTGTAAGAAATCTTCTAAGCAAGTAATAGATGAAAAAAAGAATTTATCTTAAATACAGGTAATTAGAAATCTTAGATTAAATTTATGATATAACTGTTATATTACATTCTGTTAATTCAATTTCAAAGGTTTTTCTGCTCTCCTGAAAAAATTAGAATGAATGATGATATATATAGTTATATAACTATACAATTAAATACGCATTTTAATTGCTCTCATTTAAAGTGTAACATTCAACTCAGAAATAGGATATGCCACGTTTAAAAACAATTGCAGTTGCTGTTTTTAAGAGAACTGCAATTATTATTTTTAACAGATGGTAAGTTTTAGGCTAGAAACGTTTTGATTCTCAATGTGGGTGGTGGGTGAAAAAGTTTAACAATCAATTGTTTAAAAGAATATTACATAAAAAAAAAACAAAAAAAAAGGTGAATATTTGGACTGTACAACTATGCTGGCCAGGAGTTTGACTGTGTGGTTTGTCAAGCTCTTCATCATTTGGCCATTAACATTTTACTTTACTTTATAATCTTCAATTTCCAGGGTGTTATTCTGCACATTGTTGTGGAATCATCATACTGTAAGGAGTTGTGGTTGGATATTATCTAACCCAAGCCTCCCTCCCACCGCTGAGTTAGTTATAATTTAATAATGGAAAGAATGATCTACCATAATTATAAGATATAATGTTAAGAATTAATTAACATATAGTATTTATTAAATACATCGAGATCAAATGGTAAGTAGAATTTTGGACAAGTGTTCAAATGACATAACCTGAGCCTATAATCACAAATAAAAATAAATTTTGCATTGTTTTATAAAAGGGAAAAGTAAAATTTGTTTTAAAACAATTAAAACAAAATTACTTCCCTTGGAGAAAAACTGATTCATTAACCTCTTCATTTTTTCTTCCTATAAAAATCTGAATTCTAGTTTTTATTCTCTAAATAGGATTTTTTTACATTTAATTTTAATTAATGATTCTATATTAGGGTTAAAGTTTGACTATCAGTTTCAGATTAATACCTTAATAATACTCAAAATACTTAACATGCAAATTAGAACTAACAAGCATGAGTAATAAAACGTAGCTTCGTTCACAAGCATAAAGAAATCTAGAAAACTCTCTCCAAAACTAATGGCCTACAAGAAAACAGTCACTGTTATCTCTTAAATGTAGGCTCAAACGACAGAATATCTCTCAAAGATTTGTTCAGTATACTCTCAGAGTCAATAGAATATACATGTGCAGACAAACCGAATTGAACACAATTGTAGTCCATCAAGATGCAGACCCCCCACAAAAAATGTTCAGTTTATGCTTTGCTTTCAATCAGTTATGTATGTTCAACGGCTTGTATGAACTGAACTGAAAGTCAATTCTCCTACATCCAAATCTATTGTATTCCAAGGATACAAATTGGAGACTAGAAGATGGGTTTCACAAACTGGAAATCATCAGAAGGTTTCAGTTAGTTAAGAGACTGTGCATAAAGTAAGCGATACATTCACTGGCAGATAAGTCTATTACGCGATCTAGTTATGGACTGAAGATTCCTCCTTTTTCAACTGTTCACGACATCGGTCATAAGCGCTCCATTTGCAAGAATACATTACAGCTGCTTCTTCACATTAAACCAAATGATTGCCGCCAATTATATCAGTTTGCTGCAGAGATAATCACCACATTGAAAACAATCTTAATAATATTTTATTTAGTGATGAGGATACTTTTCATACATTTGGGATAATTAAAGACAATGTCAAATTTCTTGTACCGAAAACTCCATACAGTAATCAAGAATGAAAGGAACATACTGAAAGTAAGTGTCGGCTATGACGGGAAAAAATGATGTTATGGAACTGTGACAGGGCACACACATGTCAACATGTTTCAAAATTTGCTGTTCCTCACATTCCTGGAGGATAAGTTTTCAACAAAATGGTGCTCCTCCATTGCACTTTTATGAAGACGTTAGCATGTTCCTGGAAAACACTTCTCCAGATATTCGATCAGACGAGGAAGTCCAACTGCATGGCCACTTTCTTTCTTTTTCCTGTTTAGCCTCCGGTAACTACTGTTTAGATAATACTTTAGAGGATGAATGAGGATGATATGTATGAGTGTAAATGAAATATAGTCTTGTACATTCTCAGTTCGACCATTCCTGAGATGTGTGGTTAATTGAAACCCAACCACCAAAGAACACCGGTATCCACGATCTAGTATTCAAATCCGTGTAAAAATAGCTGGCTTTACTAGGACTTGAACGCTGGAACTCTTGGCTTCCAAATCAGCTGATTTGGGAAGACGCGTTCACCACTAGACCAACCCAGTGGGTTAAGGTTAGGATGTACTAAATTTAGCTATCATTTTCATTGATTATTTACAAAAACCATTAATGATACCGTACGAAATATGTAATAATTAATTTTTTCCCTAATTATGTTATGTGCTTAAGGTATTGACCTATAAGCAAAATTTGTTTCAAGATTCTTTAGAAATAACTTTTAGTGCTCTCATTAAAAATCTGTTATGGTTACATTTTTCCTTATAACTTAAAGTATCTTAAAATAGAAAGATGTAGATAGAGAGATGTAGGTGGCCAAGCAGTTACCGCTTGGCCACCTACATCTCTCAGATATCACTTCTCTGGATGTTTTTGCTTGGGGTTTTATTATAAATTATACCAAAGAAAATATTGAGATTTTAATGATTTAACACAAAAAATTTTAAAGGTGTTTGGTCTAATAATGCTGCAGATGCACCCAACCACCTAGCAAGAGTTAGATTATTGTCTAGGCATCTGACCAGCTAAAAAAAGTGCATACACTGAAGTTGACTAACCTACATTAGAACATGAGGAGTTGCTAAGTTTAGTAAAAAAAAAAAGAAGAAAGTTATTAACATGTACTTTTGGATACTTTTAGTCTGGACATCCTGTAGATTATGAAGTGTGTGTGTGTGTGTGTGTATATATATAACAAAACAAAGAAAATATTATTTATAATATATAATTATATATTAAAATTAATATAATATATAATTAATATAATATATAATTAATATAATATCTTATAAGATATAAATAATACAATGATAATAAATTTATAATAATTAAAATAAAAACACCTTATACTGCATGATATTTTTTTAATTCTTACAAATTAGCACTTCTGTGGTACACACCTTTTCATCAATGTATTTAATGTGTTTTAATACGTCTGATGAAGTGCATACTGCAAAAGCGCTAATATGTATATTTGCACATATAGGGTGAGAAACGTAAAACTGAACTGAGAGAGAGCTTGGAATTGCAGTTATTTGAACGTTACCTTTAACACTTCTATTAACATCATTATTGGTTGTGAATGTTACTACTCTAATCTACTGCTGTCAGTTGTAAACTATTCATGGTTCACTGCAATAAGTTTTGTTCCTTAAGTTGTGCTTTTCTGATGCCTTAATAGCTCAAGGAATGGGTTACTATTTTGGAAGCTAATCACTGTTCTTAAATCCTTTCCAGGAACACATTAAATATTCGCTAAAAAATTTCTGACTAATAGAATCTCAGCTAAGAGCAGCATACACAATTCAGTTAGAAAAAGGCATAACACAAGGTTGAATGAATAATCCAAGAATTAAAAGAAAAAATAGGCCAAAAAAGAAGAAAATTGTTTTAAACAATTTTCAATTGTTAAACATTGATTTCCAACGACTTAACTATTAAATCAGCTTGGTGGGTGAAAAAAAAATATATATACACACACACACACACACACACACACACACACACAAACAAGTTGAGATACTGTATGTATCCAAAATTTACATAATGAAAAGTTAACACGTGGAACATCAATTTTCCAGATGTCCAACTAACTACACTGCTTAAATTCAGACTATGTAATTTAAAAAAATTAATACATTATTTGAAAAATGTAAAGACTATTCAAATACATATTTTCTTCAAAAGGACTTTTTTTTTATCAATCTTTATTTTACTGGATTTTTTAACTGAATCTTTGTAATTCGTTTAGCAAAAATAATACGTATAAAATCAACAATAACAAACATAACATCTAAAGTACAATTTAGAGAACTTTCAGACCCATTCATGATATGCACAAGGCTGATACAGGAAGATGTACACACCCCACTGTTCAATTGCGCCTTGGAATTCGCAATGAGGAGTGGTATGAAATAAATACCAAGACAAAAGAAAACATAAAACTAAACTGCCTAGGCTTTACTGACGATCTAGTCCTCCTGGCAAATAGCATCCAAGAAGCCAAAGCATAAATAAGTTCACCACTGGAGATACCACACAGAATAAGCTTAAAAATCTCTTTTTAAAAGAACAAAACTGATGTTAACTAACTTTCCACTTACAAACAAAATATCAGTAAATAATCAAGAGATTAAAAAAGTAGAAAAATTCATATACCTTGGAAAAATAGTCACATACAACATAAACAAGAAAACCACATGCAGAAATAGAATCAACAAACTGTCAACAGCACAAAACCTCACTAACAACACATACAACAAAAAATGCCTCTCATAGCCACCAAACTCAAACATTACCAGTCGTTGTCCAACTGTAATAATATAAAGTAGTGAAACTATATTCCAAACAAGCCACACAGCATTCTAAAACTCGAAAGAATAGCAATGACCTGCATAAACAAAAACTACTACACAGAAGGGCACTGAAAGGTAATATAGAACAAGGCAGCTTATAAGGAAATGGAACCTGTAACGATCACAATATGAAAACAGAAAAAAGAATTCCATATGTTAAAAAAATAATTTTATCTCTAAGCCAATTTTTAAGTTAGATCTGGAGTAAGACAAGCTACACATCTGTTCTCCACGTTTCCTAGTTTTTATAAATTACATTAGTTTAATTTAATTATATGTTACATATACACGATTGAAGAGCTTAGTTAAAAACCACACCAAATGGCAGAGTATTTCTTCACTAAAAGAGGATGAATATATTCTGGGCCCATCAAAGAATTAATTCGGCAAATGGCCTCTTCAACACCACTGTCAGTTAAAATAACATTTGCTACATACACAGCAGATGTATATTCACATATTTCAGTCAACATCACGTCCAGTTAGTTAATTATATAATTTTCGTCATTAAACTGAATGATAATAAAAGTACTTAATTAGTTTTTGTGGAATTTCATTATTTCAAACCAAAATGTGAACTAAAATATAAATGGGTGAAATAACAAAGGTTTAGTGAAAAAATAAAGGGCATAATAACATGGTTTTGCACTAAAATAAAGAACAAAAAGGGATTAAAAACCATAATTAAAAAAATAAAATCAAAGAATTAAGACAGAAATATGCCAGCAAATGAAAAATCTTGTTGAATATTTTTTTTATATGAATTTACTATCTATGGAATTTACAAAAACTATTACAAATATGAGTTTTATTTTCTTAATGTGTGCGTTGCAATAAAATGAACAACAAAGTAACGTCACCATGGTCCAATTGGATCAGCATGATACGTAAACAATGTGTAATTATGTACTCAGGCCTACCATTCCTGAGAAATAAGGTGCCACCAAAGCACATCAGTATGCACGGTTTAGTTTTTAAATCCGTATAAAAGCAACTAACATTTAGTAGGTTTGAACCTGATAACCTTTGACTTTGAACATCAGCTTTAAAAACGAATTTACAAGAAGATAACCACTAGACCAGCCTGCTGGATAAATACACACACACACACACACACACACACACACACACACACGCGCGCGCGCGCGCGGGAGAGAGTGAGTGGGGAGGAGAGGGAGAGGGGGAGAGAGAGATTAAGAAATAAACTGTATGTAATCCAAAATTTACACATTAGGTAATAATAATGGAAAGATAATGGACAGTGGAGCACCAATTTTCCTGGTCTAACTGGACTGCTTAAATTCAAACTAGATAATTTTTAAAAAAAACTGTTATATGAAAAATTTAAACACTATTCAAATAAATCTTTGCTTCAAAACGACTTTTTTTTATAAATCTTTATTTTACTGGATTTTTTAATGAATTTTTTCAATTCATTTAGCAAAAACATATACATATGTAGGCCTTTGTTAAACTAATTACAAAAACAAATTTCTACACATTGCATTTTTTGTACCGCATTACTGGTTTTTTTCTTACAATGTGCATATATTCAAAATTTTATTTTAATATTACTGCAATACATTTTTTTTTCTGTGTATTTTTTCCATAGGGTGTTACAAATTAAATATTAGAATGATATGTACAGTATATTATATAATAGCCGTTTTTAAATTTTGTAATTTAACCACATTTGTGTCTTCAATTGCTTAATGGATCTTTTTCAAGATCACCATTAATAACATCTAGCGATTGCTCTTTCAGTTGTTCTAAATCTACTTCCTGTAATAAAAAACAAAGTATGAATGCTATAAAGTAAATATGTTTATGATTATTTGTATAATTTATAAAATAAAAATAAATGTATCTCTAATTCACTCACCATACACATTAACGATGCAGTCACAGTTACATTATTATTAGGCGAGTGTAATGTGCAAGGTTTTCTGTGGGAAAACCAGTAAAATACTTGTAAAACATCTAATATATTTACCACAGTTACCACACTTTGTATGAATTAACTGTTGATAGAGTTATGAGAAAATACTGAATTTCAGATCTCTCATAACTGTTTCGTTTTTACAGTTCTTCACATTTGCCGGAAAATGGCAAATTTTGACTCATGGTAGTAGTGTTAGTTCAACAACATAAGTTTGCTATTTACTAAGGTAGAATGATAAACTTGTTCTCATTTTAAAGCTTATTTGATGCTCTTTCGTATGATATACAAAAATATATTTTCATAAATTATGATTTAAGTGTCACCACGTTTGACCTTGAATAACAGAAAAACCAGCCTTTATTTGTTAATATATATATGCTATTTGGCATTATACTATGAAGCAGTTGAAAAGATTTGAAACGAGGACTGCTTTGGGATCAGGAGATAAAAAACAAAATGTGTCAATGTTTTGCAAAATTTACTTTTTTAAAAATTAGTAATTAGTTTTATAAGAAGACTGCAATAAATGTTAATTAAGTCAAAATGATGTTGAAAATCATTTTGATTTTAAGTGAAATTAAGTTAATAATTATATGTAAAACAATAAATCTCTAACATTTTTAAGTGATCATAAAAACACAAGTATAAAACATAATTATGTATAAAATATAATTCTCAAGACTTATCTCTTCTAATAGAAGAGATACAATAATATGAATAATATCTGTATGACTAATAATTAAAATATAATAAAGCAGATCTTTAAATAATTACAGTTACGGCATTCGTGATTTGTACATTTTGACAATCTTAAAATCTTACACAGTATACATAAAGTAAGGCAAATCAATAAGAATTTCAAATTAAAGTTTTATAAATTCTTAAATTAACAGTTTCACTCCAGTAGCAGTTATTTTAAATAAATATATTTAGTTTATATTAATTTTAACAATATTTTCATAAAATAAATCAACAGCACTTATGTATTGATTAACGCTAATGTACTGACTTTTTCTAATTAGTCTTTGGAATGTAACGTATTACTTCAGAGGATTATATGTATGAACGTAAATGAAATTTAGTCATGTACAATCTCAGGTCAACCATTCCTAAGATGTCTGGTTATACTTGAAACTCAACCGCAAAAGGAAAACAGTTATTAATGATCTAGTATTCAAATCTGTAAGGTTCAAATCCTAGTAAAGGCAGTACAGATATGTACTTTTATACAGATTTGAATTTTACTAGATTAAGGATATTGGTATTGGGTTACAATTAACTGCCTATCTCAGGAATGGTCGACCTGAGACTGTACAAGACTAAACTCCATTTATATTCATATATATCATCCTCTGAAGAAATATCTTGCAGCGATTCCAGAACCTAATCAGAAAAAGAGAGAATGGTAACGTACTAATTAATTTTTCAAAGTAATGCTTCTAAATAATTAAATTTTTTATAATGATTTAATAAATGTAATCTGATATTTTCATTGGCTTTTAATTATTGCTACTTAAAAATTATACCAAGAACATTCTAGTATCGAGTTAAATTTTAAAAGTGTTTATTTGGTTATTTGAAATACCAAATGAAGTTTTTCATTTGCCCAAGTAATTTCCTTTTCAGATAATCTGTATCTATGTCCAGAAACAGTTTACGGATTAACTTCTGTTAGTATTTCCTGTCAAGGTAATATTAAAATATCACTGTGTGCTGGAAAAACATAAAAAGGAGATGGACCTTGAAAGTGAGGAAAACTTACTTCCGCTTCTTTTGTTGATTCTTTTCTAGATAATACACAAACTAACCACAAAGCACCATTATAATGCACAAGACAAAACCTTTTATATCATAAATTTGAGGAAAACCAACTTCTCTTTCGTGCAAAGCTTTAAGTTGTTCATATTCTTCATTTCTGGAAATAATTTTTGTTTTCCTGACTGGTAAAAAAGCACGCAACTTCTGAGTACCTTAGATTGCCATCGTTTTGCTAAATACTTTTCATTTGAAACAAATATGAAATCCATATTTTTAATATTTGACCAAGCCTAATAATAAAGCTGAGTGACTGTTGTTACTTGATCTTGCTATGGGCATTGTAAACTTCACCAAAACCAACAAATGCACTTTTTAATGTGATGTGGCAAACGAATGCCATTCTGCCCCTGGACCAAAGTCATCCTCATCATACATTAAATTCACAAAATTTTTACGATTTTTATATTGTGCTGCTGAGCCATCTGAGAAGTAAGTTTATTCACAATATTATACTATTCTTTTAAAAACTGAATTAGTTTTTACCTTTTTTAAGGTGACACTTTCATTTTCAACTTTAAAATTTTCTAATTTAACCAAGTTGGTCTCTTCAATTGCTAAAGGATCTTTTTCAATATCACCATTAATAACATCTAGCGGTTCCTCTTTCAGCTGTACTAAATCCTGTAATACAAAACAAAATATGAATGCTACAAATTAAATATGTTTATGATTATTTGTATAATTTATAAAATAAAAATAAATTGCAACTCTAATTGACTTACAACACACATTAACAGATCAGCGACTGTTATATTATTATTATTATTAGAAGACTTTAATGTGCAAGGTTTTACATGAGAAAATCACAAAAACCTTTCTTTTGTTAAATATTAACATCCAAATTTAAATGTTAAAAATGCTAAAGACAGCAACAAAATTCTAGCAAGTACTTTGAAAAACTATTAAACTACGAGGAACCTAAGGTAAGATTTCAATTCCAAAATTCAGCAATATGAACTGACAAATCAAAAACACATAAGGAAATAAAAATAGACAAACTCATCAAGAAAATAAACAAGGTAACAGGTGATGGCTTGATTGCAGCAGAATTACAAAAGAATCATGCAAACAGCAAAGAAAAAACTTAAGAAAGAGATATGGAAAACTCAAAAAAATTCCATTAATACATCCATTACACAAATATGGAAATGATACCAGAAGTAAATAACTACAAAAGGATTAACCTCTTACCTATGACGTACAAAATCCTTTCAAAAGGACTTCAAATTAGATCTAATTAATCGCAGACTATGGCTAAAAACATTTACCAAAAAGACAGAATTCATAACCATCCAAGATTCCCTAAAGTTCCAAAATAACAAAATATGGGAAAATCAATAAATTCAACAAATTTAAATATATGGGAGAAATAACCCAAATTAATGGTTTAGATAAAAAAGCCAATCAAGCACGAATGAGAATATTAAAATAAGCCTACCAACTAACAAAAGATATCTTCAACAAAAAGAATATTTCAGAAGATGCCTAAATCAGATACTAAAATAATCAAGTAGTAAAAAGTAGAGATGCACCTGTTTACATCAGATGCATATTCAGTTTAAAAACAGACAACTTAGTCCAACAGAATAAAAGAAGGTAAAAACTTGAGAAAAGTCCTATGACCAATAAGAATACAAGAATATAAATGGAAATTACGAATACAATGAAACCAAGAAAATGCCAATATCCACCTGAAAAAGATGAGCAAAATCATTTTTAACCCTCACAAAACCGATCTTCTACCACATTTACAGCAAAAATAATGGAAATCAACAATAGATTTCAGTGGTTTCAAATGAAATGAAAATATTTGAAGGCGATAGTACATTATAGAAAAATGTTAAAGATTTCAAACAGAAGAATAAACAAAAAACCAGAAAAACACAAAGAATGAGAAATTAATGCAAAATATTGCTTAATAGTCCTCAGATGGCCAAACATAAAAAAAAAACCTTACATGCTCAGATGATTTATCAGTTTCAGTCACGTGGGGTGGTAAAAAAAAGCATGTCATTTCTGCTACATTTTCTTGTTCAGTCTCTAATTTAATATCTTTATTAAGAGGCAGAGCTTCATTAATAAAAGTATTATTTGCAGGTGCAGTCATTATCTGTAAAAAAAAAGAAAAGAAAACAAATAAAAATTAAAAATATATCCATAATAAAAATATACATTTATAAATACTTTTATAAACACATCTCTTGTAATTACTGAATGACTGTTCTTGTTTTATGGTGGCTTAAATGAAGTTATGTTTGGCATTGATACAAGTATTCTTAATGAAAATAATAACAGCGAAATAATATTAACATAATGATTACCACGTGCAGCTCACCTTAAATCTATCTGTGAGGCCATGTGACACGGCTTGTGGCTCACTGGTTCTTATACAGAGTGCATTAATCTGTATTAACCGATAGTAAATAAGGCTGGAACAAGCAGTTAATAGAGGCATTGGCAAGACCCCAATTCATATTTCACAGCAAATGGAAACCGATGAATTTCGAGTGAGCATGCAAAAAATGTGTAAACAAAAAAGAATCCCAATATTATTGTCCATTGTGTCCTTCACAACCGGCTCTTAATTTAACTCCTTGTTTTGATGAAATCTACCGTAAGTACATTTAGGCTAGTTTACATTTAGTTTCAATTTTTTATTGTTATTATTTCCATTTTAATATTTTATTATATTTACTACTGTTTATGTTATTCCTTTGAACTGTTTTTCAGTACTGTAATGTATTACGATTGTATTTGATAAAATTTTGATAACATTTAGTTTGATTATTATAATAAAATTAATAATTTATCAATTCTGATATTTGTGTTTTTATTTTATGTCTCGTCCAGTATAATAATTTACTTTGTTAAGTCTATAAAGTTCATAATATAATGCTACTATTACTGTGGATTGTACAGTATGAATAAAACTAATGAAAATATAACACGATAATTATTTTGTGTTTGGTGGTGAACGCATCTTCCCAAATCAGTTGATTTGGAATTCAAGAGTTCCAGCGGTCAAGTCCTAGTAAAGCCGGTTATTTTTATGTGGATTTGTACTAGATCGTGGATACTGATGTTCTTTAGCGGTTGGGTTTCAATTAACCAAAAATAAAATATGAGTTTTTTAAAAGGAAAACAAAAATATAGATTTTTCATAAGTTTCACTTAAATTTGCCTAAATAATTCTAAATTGAAGTCTATTTATTGTAACTGAAATACTACTAGTTGGAATATACTTATACTTACATGGAATATTTTTGATTTAAAAAAAAAAGTATTTTTGAGAATTGTTACTGTTTTCAGAAGCGATTGTCACTTTGTCTGGTTGTAAAAAATGAGAAAATCTAAAAATCTGATTTTTTTCCTTTAGATAGAAAAAGTAGTACCAGAGTTAATTTTAAATGCCAATAAAAAACTTATTTACTGAAGATAAAAATTGAAAATGTTAAATTTAAAATATCAGCTGGTTTGATAGAGCTTAGTTTTAAAAGATTCACATATTTCCACCATAGATAGTTTGAGAATAAATAATGTAAAAATTTAAAA
This sequence comes from Lycorma delicatula, assembly GCF_047948215.1. Classification (NCBI taxonomy): domain Eukaryota; kingdom Metazoa; phylum Arthropoda; class Insecta; order Hemiptera; family Fulgoridae; genus Lycorma; species Lycorma delicatula. The sequence goes on along the minus strand of NC_134459.1, from coordinate 107,135,431 downwards.
CACTTGTTTTTGCAACAAAAAAAATAATAATTATAAAATGATTATAATAATCATACCAAAAAATTAGAGATCCGGAATTAATATTTATATTTCTAAAATTATTAAAGGCATATGATTCAATAGAAGCTCTAGTTAAAATATTGAAATAATTTGTCAATAATTCTAAAGCATTATAAAATAAACATACTCAAAAGTAAAAATTTAAGGTTGAATTTTCAAACCCATTCAAATAAAAATGACAGTAAGACAAGGTGATGGTCTCTCACATCGTTCAATTTTGCTCTGGAAAAATCGATTGAAGAACAGAATATGAAAATACAAATACTTGTAAAAAAAAAATACAAAAGTAAACATCTAAATGTTTACATTTTACCATTAGTTGATATGGTAACTTTGGAAAAAACTTTAGATGGGAGAATTAAATTTCAAGAATCAGAAAAACATGCAAACAAAATAATCAAGCTATAAATTTAATATAATGGATTCGAATAATAAAAGTAGATGCAAATCATGAAAATTTCAGAAGAATCAATCAAAAGAGTCAAAAAGTTGAAACGCTTAGGTAAAATCATTACTTAAATATATTAGAAAAAAAATAATAATCTCCAGAAAACAAACAATGAAAAGTGGCTTTCATCTTAAAGAAACATAAAATAAAAAATTCCTATTAAAAATCAAAAACACTATAAAACCATGGTTTTACCTAGTACGGAAGGCATACAGAATTACTTAGGAAAATCTAGTAATTGTCCAAAAAATTATTTTAAGAAAACTCTACTGCGACAACTCAAAGATATTGAGATGATATTTATAAATTAAACAAATTTTGAAAAGTCATGAAATTATAAAAAGAACTCAAATCTTACGGTCACTTGAACGAAATGGATGGAAACTAAATTAATAAAACAAGTATGTAACTTTTTTTTGAAAAAAAGGAAAATCAAATAAGCAAGTTTTCAATGAGGATCGATTGAAATTCTCAACTGAAGAACGCAAATTATTAAATATTTCCAAAGAAATAATTTGTGATGAATTCTTTCAGAAAACTAGTGGATTGAATCTACATTTCCAAAGAAACAGAAAATGAAACACTGTGATTGTACCAAAGAAAGGAGAGAAAAGTTTAGGGAAAAATGAAACAATTTGGAAAAGAAAGAACTCTGGACTACGCCTGGTGATCCTTTGAAGGTCTAATTGCAAACAAAACGAAATAAAAATAGCAGGATATGCTATAACGTTTGAAATGTAGTCTAGCTTATCAAAACAAAACTGAATCAATCTGTTATAACATTCTTGGCTATTGATTCTGCACGTTATTTTATTTATTAGTTCACATCTTTTTGCATTGACAATTGGATTCACACATTTATACACTGAAATTTCCTAACTGAACGACTGTAATTACCAAATTTATCAGGAATGGCAAAAAAAGTTCTTCGGCAGATTCACTTTATAATTTCATCCGGCTTAAGAAGCCAAATAAAATAACTTTATCAAAAAATCAACAATTTTTCTCAAGAATTCCTAAGACTTGTAACTTTTTTAAAACTATAAAACTTTTCTTTACTATAACTTTTTTTAAACTACAATAAAAGTGGCTTCTTCAAAACAAACAATATACTACATTTAAGAATTCATTCAGAGTTGTATCTTACTGGACAATGTTTTATCTAAAAAAGCGTCTTCATGAAAATAATTTCATTACAATGAATAAACATTGAAAAGTATTTTTTTAAAAATAATGATTGCCTTTACATAGTCATTTTTAATATAGTTATTTAGAAGATACTTAATGCTACACATTAACTTAACACAAATTAAGTAACAGAACCACCTATGATCTCACCCATTCATGTCAATTTACTTCTGCTGGATTATATAATTCTATGATACAAGCATCATGAATATTATATTCGCTCAAAAAAGTGAAATTAACACGCTAAAGAACATTAGTTTGCCTGAAGTCTTATACTGTTCGAAAGCCCTATGGAATTTCTTAGGAAAAAAAAAGGCCTCTTAATATAGTCTTATATTCTCATAATTAATATAGTCTCTTCTTTTAATTAAATTTTTCCAAATGCTTCTTTCTTCATCAATTTGTTGCAACACCTTTTCATTTGTCACTTATCCACCCATCTGATTCTAAAATCTAGTAAAAACCTTTCTTTTCAGGTACTCCGATTGTTCAAGTTTCACTTCCATATAAAGCTATACTCCAAACATACACTTTCAAAAATCTTTGATTTAAATTAATTTTTGATGTAAACAAATTATGTTTCTGAATGTAGGCTCGTTTCGCCTGTGCTATTCGGCATTTTATATCGCTCCCGCTTTGTCCATCTTTAGTAATTCTACTTTCCAGATAACAAAATTCTGCTACGTCCATAATCTTACTCTTCCTATTTTTATATTCAGTGGTCCATCTACATTATTTCTACTACATTTAATTACTTTTGTTTTGCTCTTGTTATGTTCATGCGCTAGTTCTTGCGTAAAACTTCTTCCAAATCGTTCATTGTTTCTTCTAAATATTTTTTACTCTCGGCCATAATTAGCATATCATCAAAAAATTGTAGCATCTTTATCTTTTCAGCTTGTACTGTTACTCCGGATCTAAATTGTTCTTTAACATCATTAACTGCTAGTTCTATGTAAAGATTAAAAAGTAACAGAATAGGGAACATCCTTGTCGAACTCCCTTACGTAATGTTTATTACGGTTTCTTTCTTAATTTCTTCAATTATTACTGTTGCTGTTTGGTTCCTATAAATGTTAGCAATTGTTCTTCTATCTCTGTAATTGAAACCTAAATTTTTTAAAATGCAGAACATTTTATTCCAGTCTACGTTATCAAATGCCTTTTCCAAGACTATAAATGCCACGTATGCAGGTTTGTTTTTCTTTAATCTTCCTTCTACTGTTAATCTGAGCCCTAAAATTGCTTCCCTTGTCCCTATACTTTTCCTGAAACCAAACTGGTCTTCTCCTAACACTTCTTCCACTCTCCTTTCAATTCTTATGCAAGAATTCTATTTAAGATTTTTGATTTGTGACTAGTTAAGGTAATTTTTCTGTATTCCTCACATTTATCTGCTCCTGCTTTCTTTGGTATCATAACTATAACACTCTTTTTGGAATCTAGCGGAACAGATATACGATGTATATAACGTATAAAATATATTATTATTAACTGATCAGAATACAAGATTTAATTAACTCATTTAAATAAACTTTCTTGGATGCTAAAGTAACATCTTGAAACTTCAAAGCCAAGAGGAAAAATGATCTGTCATTAACGGTGAGCCTTTATGGCGTAAGCCATACTGCTGGATTGAAAGCACGGGAATCTGTGGATTCATTCAACTACAGCCAACAAAGTCTATTTTTTGTGAAGGTAGATCCTTTCGATGGCTAAATTCTTGCTTGTGACCATAACTGTGTATAGACATCGACCGCAATGGTAATCGCGCAGCTAAAAGAAGAGTTGTTACACTAAATTAGTCTAGTCATAAAAGGAGGTCCCTGACTTCTTTTAACTTTATTTTATTTTACCAATTATAAGGCCAAATTTGGTATTTTAAATCGATGCGAGAGTAGTCTACGTACATTTGACTAGGGACTAATAGCTCTATCTACGCTATTATCTATTTTATACCTGAATATAAGTTTTAAATATTTAACTTTAACAGTAAAATGACTGCTAACTAAGAACTAAGATGCAATTAGCAACAGTTCCAAAGACTGGACTGCAGGTCTATATGCCATAATTAGGTAGCCTAACGAGGTAGCACAATAAAAATTAGTTAAAAAATAAAAATTGATTCATTAAATTTTAATCTCCCTCATCTAGAATTGAAAACGATTTGTTTGTTTACGTCACTTGTATGAAAGGGACAATTCTGTTCATACATTTTGTAAATTAATCATAGTAAACGATATTTTCTCATTAAAGCACAATAATTTTTTTGATTTATTTATAACTGGAAAATAACTGATGCTTTTTTTTTTGTTGCAAACCCCAGAAATACATATATATGACAAATATCAGTACGCAGGAACCGATCAGAATAGATTACGTAATTGTAAATTTCTATGTTTGAGTTTATTGTTCAAAGAACTTTTAATTCTGTTAATCCATATATCGATTGCATTCATTGTAATTTTCCTTATATTATATAAGCCTTTTTTAATATTGTATCAAAAATGTATTCATAATCGATCGTTAGAATTGAAGTAATATACTCGTGCTTGTAATGAACCACCGTGACACATAATGTGTTTTTTCATTCCATTCTTTTTATATTCTTCTGAAGACGGGTGTAACAGGTGAAAACCTTTCGATATATTTTATCGATAAGAGATTGTAGATTGTTGTTATTATTATATAATTTTTATTTCTTTTTGCAGGGAAAAAGGATGGATATCATCAGATGTGGAAGAAATTTATAAATCATAAAGATTTATTATAATTAAAATTGTAATATTATCGTAATGTATAAGTTGTTTTTACTATGTTATAAGCCTGTAATGTGAAATGTATCACAGACATAAATACTGTTAGGCTGTTCTTATCAAGGTTTTGCCACGGTTTCCCTTGATACAATAGGGCAAATGCCGGAACAGTTCGTTTAGTTTTCCGTGGAATTTAATCTTTGATATCATTATTCTCACCTAAAATAATAATAAAAATAAATATTTATTTATAATTTTATTTTTTGTAGTTTTTTTTTCATTACCTGCTTAATGCCGAATTAATGTGACCCCATTAACCACTAAAAGTTGAAATTTAGCTCAAATACTAATTTTCTATCGGCTAGATGGCGCTCCGCCGTATTACAGCAACCGTGTCCGTGCTGCATTATACATCGGTTTCAAAACAAACGGAATGGAAGAGGAGGGCAGATCGCACGGCCACCAAGGAACCTAAACCCCATTAGATTTCTTTTTGGGAGGGCATGTAAAAACCATTATTCGGAAAAAAAATCCGCAACATCAACCATCTACAGAAGAGGGTTGTTGCAGTACGACGGTAGCATACATTACACTCGACATCCTGACGAGTACGTGGGAAGAGCCGGATTACCGTCTGGACATTTGCAGGGCAACGAAGGGTACATATATCGAAGTACACCAAGAAAAACTTCAGAATCTACCCGTTAAGGATAGACACTAATGTACAGTAAGTAAGTTATAATTTAATTATATTTACTACCTTAAATATAATGCCGTTTAAATCGTACTTGAAATCAAACAGTTCTTATATAAAGACTCTGTATGTATATTTATTTGCGAGTAAAATCATATTTCTATGGTTTGCATAATTTTTCCATACGCAACATACATCCACACGTGGATCTAACTTACGAAGGATATCTCTACAGTAAATTTAAAGTAAAGTTTTAAGCGATTCAACGGAACATTTTGGCTGATAGGTTATATATAGTAAATACAATTTGATGCTGTGTTAATAAATTGTACTAAATCGCCTGAGGTTGTGTTTATTTTTTAGTATTAATACAATTTTTAACTGATTTTAATTTTTTTTTTTCATGTAATTAAATATTTTGTGACACTCATTGTCATGAATTTATCACGGTTATGTATTTATCATGATTTCCCTTGATCTATCCAGGAAAATCTTGAGCGGTTCTTCTACTTTCCCGTCTAAATAACGCAATAATAGAGCTGTAGTTCTAGAAGGAAAAAGTATCGTAATCTGTCCAATTTGGGCATATGCGATTTTTGCCGGATCTTGACGTTTTCGCATCTACGGAATCCAAAAAAACAGGATGTAAATTTTCCGAATGTTAATGTTCGTATGTACGAGTGTGAGAGTTCGGTGTTGGCCTTTAAATCTTCGACCAGATCAACCGGACCGATTTTGACCAAAGATGGTCAGTTTATTTCTATATATGGGGCGTTGATGCGTTAAATTTTAAACTTAAAAACTTAAGGGGGCGAGGCTGTAGAGCAAGGGCACCCTCAGTATCTCGAGATTTCACCTAATTAAAGTCATATTTTTTTTAAAAATAAAAATATTTGCGAAATCGCACACCTCCACCCCAATAAATGCTTTAAACTACTGCTATACGAGAATATTGTGACGTCAAAGGTGAGCGGTAAAATTAAATAATATTTAAAAGAGTAAAAAAAATAATTCGGACTGGCCGGGTCGCGAATTCGATCGCACGGTTAATTAACTACCTGGTGTGTTAAGCCTCACAGCTGCAACAATCTTCCGACGGTATAAGCGAAATTTGTTCTGTAACTTGTGAAATACATTAGTTAGTGCCGATTGTTGCCTCTAGTACCGTCACACCTGCGCGAATTAAATACGGTATGCGCGCGCGCGCTTTAGTTAGAATCATTGAATTAAGTAAAGGAATAAATATATTTAAATAAAATAATAAATATTTTAAATTAAGTTGTGTGTGTAAGCCGTGCATCAGAATTAGAAATAATGGCTAATTGAAGACTACAGAATAAAAAATTCACAGTCCACTTATTTTATTCTATTTCTATAAAAAATTATATTTTATTTATATATTTTTGTAATTTTTTTTTTTTTTTTTGAGTAAAATCAAAACTAGTAAACGGTTGCATAACTTCCCCAGATTTCCTCTTGACTGATTTTTATTTCAAATACGCCATTGATATTTAAAGTACAATCGCGAAATATTTTTAAATATCGAGTAATAAAATTTGAGTCAGATTTGAACCCCTTTGTCAAATTACGTTTTTACTATAAAAATTATGCAGTATTGAAAGTATATCGAGGAAAAAATCAAATTTCTTAGTAAAACATTTTGTTTCCTAGTCGATCTCCCCTTTATCAAATTATACTGCTTTAGATTATTTATAATTAAAAAAAATATATATATATATATATATATATATATATATATATAGCTGTAATGAGGATTACTTGAAATTACAAAAAAAAACCTCAAGCATAAAATATGTTTCTTCAATTGAAATTTAGATATGCTTACATTCAAATAGTTGGCTGGCCAGGTAAAATTAATAAGTCTTGTCTGGTAAGGTAAAATGTTTTGCCTTAATTCTTGCCAGTTTGGTAAAATTCAGCCAGACTGTAGATCCAAATAAAAGAGTAAACGCGATGGTTTTTCTTTACTTTATGAAATCTGAAGTGAAAAATCGAAAGAAATTGGTTTGAGAACTGTATTTTTAGTAGTTTCTGAGAAATCACGGGTTAAAAGACAAAAGATGTGTTCATTTCCCGCATTATGCTTCCGTTACTGAACCGTTTCAAAAAAAATCGGTTGTTTATTTAAAAACAATTAAATTATTTCATTCTACATAAACAATATTACTGTGTCGATAAAATTTTAAATTATACCGATTAAAAAGTAAAAAAACACTCAATTTCCTGTATCCTGTTAACCGTGTAAACAAATATAAATAATTTTCATTAACGCCTTTTGAATTGTGAATTATTATATATTTAGTCGCTTAATTTAGTTATCTCGATATTATTTAATCTGTTTTTATATTTATGGACTTTAATCGAACCTAACTTTATTTTTTAATCGATAGTGAAATTTGTCATGCCGACCTGATTAAGGTTTTACCACGGTTTCCCTTGATCCATCTGCACAAATTCCGGGACAGTTCCTTTTTTTTATTAATGAAAAAGCGTATTTACGCGTTCCCGAGTATTATATACTCTTATATAATATATTATTCTACACTAATCGGAATAAAAAAAAAATTATTTATTAACTTAATTAAACCCCAAAAGAAACATTTATAGAGGTATCTTTTACTTTCACGTCTCGATTGAAAGTAGATGAATAACTTTAGGCGACAGAACAATCAAATAGTGTAGTGCGGTGGTGTCTAGCTTTTATTTTATATATAGTCAGTTCGATTCACGGTAAGGGTGTGACATTTTTTATCATATGATCAACATCTACATTGATTCACTATAAATGTTGAATATCTCTCTAGAGAAACTAAATTTGAACCGCAGTTCTGCTACGTCAAACATTAGACGTAATAACTTCCTGATAGCCGTGCATGATGACTGAATCGGTCGCTGTTACCATCTATCTATCTATACAATGTTTATCGTTCATTTATTTTTTTTTTCGATCGACGAATTAATTCACCGCAGAAGCTTACAAAGAAACTTCTAAAGCGGGAACGAGAAAATGGAAATTTGTAGCGTATGAAAAATACCGTGTCTGGCCGGGATTAGAACCCAGTACTCTGAATGAACGGCCGAGACCGCTACCGCTTGGCTACGAAAATCGAGTAATTAATTTTATTTTTCACTTATAAGTCGGTTCAGCTATTAACTACGTTTTGATTGTTTTGTTATACGTTTACCATAACTTGGCGGCAATTCAACCCACGACTTTCAGTGTAACAGGGGGAGCAGTTATTTTTCCGTTGTTACAATCTTCATTCATTTTATTTATTTAATTTTAAATATTTATTTGATATCAAATTTCTATGCGCGCGCGTGCGATTGTTTTAACGTGTACTTTTATATTAATAATAAAGTCACCTGATTTGAGGTTTGTCCGAAATGGAACATTAAATAAACGGTAACTATCAGTTCTATTTTATTTATCGTAAATACAGGGTGATTTAGGAGGAAAGGGAAATAATTTGGGAACCGATTCTAGATTTTGAAATAAAGGAAAAAGTTCACATACAAACATATGTCCGAAAACGCTTCTTTGTAAAGTTACGGCTAGCATAGATTTCGCTCGGATTTCAGTACCCCGGTGAAATAAGTCATACTGAAATTTTTAAGGCGTTATATAAGGGGTAAAATTGATGTTTTTGACCTGAAAAATAGAATAAAAAAAAAACAGAACTATCATCCCTTATTTTCACGATATCCAGCGTAGAACAGAAAAGTTCAGTAACGAAAAGCACATTTTTTTTTAGGTTTGAAGTAGAATAACTTTGTTAAACAAACTTGTAGAGCGTTTAATTCTGAAAAAAATCGTTGTAATATACTCTATGGAAAAAAACTTTAAGGATTTGTAAAAATAAAAACAACAGTTTTCTTTTTTTTAGTAAAATATGTTTAACCTTTGAAAAAATAAAATAATTTTAATTTACTTTTTTAAAAAAATACTCACTGTGGTTTATATATTTTTTTAAATTTAAAATAAATGTTGGAAAATTCCACCCCAAAAATTTCTCCCCGTGACACGTTCTAGTAAGAAAGGGCCTAATTTTTTGTCGATCGTGCCGCATCAAACGTTCACCGAAAATTACGGCTGGAAATTTGATCCGACTGGAGCGTGTGGTTTTCTTCACACCACCGATGTGAATTTCACGTGTTGTTTACGCCTTACGGATACAAGTAGCTTCGTCCGAAAATAGTACGAATGAGTTTTAAAAGTAATTATGTTAACCCGCTGAAAAAACTCGTCCGGCACGGTCACCCAAGCTGGAAGTGTTGTATTTTCTGGACGTGACAAGGATTCAGTCCTTGAGCGTGTAATGTCCTCCGTACTGTACTTTGTAGAATGTCGAGTAGCGTAGAAATTCTTCCCGTGCTCGTTTTGGAACTAAACTTTACTACGTGAAGAATTTTTTCTTTTCATCAGCTTGTAACGGTTGCCGTTCAGATGAAAAAAGAGTGCTGCGAAGTGTGCTGCTCTCACGAAGATTATTAAATTCTACAAATCAATTTGTTGTTTGCGATCTAAATTTATTACGCTAAAAAGTTGTTTTTAATTTTCATAAATTCATTCGTTGTTTTCTGTTAAATTTTGTTCCGTTTTGTTTTTAGTAATAAAAGTTGAATTTTTTTTGTTTTTCGTAGACTTCATTTCATCAATTTTCTCAAAATTAAGTTCTCTACACGTTTTCTTAATCAAATTTACGCATTTTTCAGTCGTTTAACAAAGTTATTGTACTTCAAACCTTAAAAAACGTGTTTTTCGTCACTGAATTTTTCTGTTTTACGGTGGTTATCGTAAAATCTACGGGAGATAGAATATTGGGACCTGCTTTATTCGATTTTTCAGGTGAAAATCATAAGAACTCGTCAAATTTATACTTCTTTTATGACCCCCTTAAAAATTTCAGTACGACCTCATTTCACCGGGGAACTGAAATCCGCGCGAAATTTACGCTAACCGTAACTGGACAAACAAGCGTTTTCGGACATATGTTAGTATATGAAGTTCTTTATTTCAAGATCTAGAAATCGGTTCCCAAATTGTCTCCTTTACTACTGAATCGCTCTGTATATAAATTAATGCTGTTCTAAAAAGTTTAAAAATTTTAAAAAGTTAAAGCGATCTTTCTAAAAGAATAAAAAAACAAAGTTAACTTAAAATCTATTATACCGTATATAAAAATCTAGCGGTTTCTGAGAGTCTGTTACTCTTTCACGCAAAAAACTACTAAACCGACTTTTCTGAAATGTAGCATCAACATAAGTTTTGTAACTGGAAAGAACATATGATTATTGCCATCAGGAATTGTTTCACCGTTTCAAGATTGTGGCGGATTAACTAACTTACGGTAACAACCGGATCAGGTCCTTTTTAATTTCTTTTCCTCCCTCCAAAAGTTTGCAAGTTTCTCGCATGGAAATATTTTTTTAACCGTACGAAGGACAGGTAACCGACTACAACCACTATTTTTAAGATAGAAACCGACTATTTTGAAACCCGTATACTTCAGATCATTCAAAGTTTAGAATCCTGTACTGTTGCTCTGCAGAGATTACAATACAGTGATCGTTTTTAAAAATTGAAAAGATTTTGATTGTTATTTGTCACAAGAAGGATAATGAACACAGTAAGGCCCGGCTAGTAATATAGATAAAAAAGTAAATAACTTAATACTCGTTGAAATAACTGCATAATGATCAAAATCGAGCATATAAAAAGAAAATAGAGAGAAAACATTTTAGAGGTAATTTTTATTTATTAAAATTTTTTGTGGTAGCTTTGAGATGAATCGCTGAAAAACATTTGTCGGTGGTGATATATTATGAATTTTTGTAATATATGTTTTATATTTATAAAAAATCTTCCAAGCGATGATACTGAGCGTCACTTGAATTAGCGTCAGGCGTCGCAGGAACATTGACAACAGCGTTTTGCACGTTGTTGTCAACGGCATTGATTTCTATCGAACGTTCGCTTTCAGCTCATCGATATTGCGGGAGATTGATTCGGAAACCCTACTCTTCTCTTCAAATACCTGCTAAGGAAAAAATCGCAACTAAACAAAGTGAGGAATCCGAAAACCACCAAATCAACAGTCTCTGCTGACGGTTCGTTCTTCTGTAAAAACCGCACGAACGACTACAAGCTAATAGTTTGATATGTAACAAGTTGCTCCGTCTTGTTGAATAAAGGCGTACTATTTTTCACGATCTGTTAACCGAATATACGATTATTTTTAAATTGTACGGTACGCTTCTGTATTGACGGTCCGGTTAAAAAAAAATATCGGCCTCGATATACGATTATCAGAAACAGCACATATTTTCTAAGCGAAGTGGATGCTCAAACATTCGGTGAGGAATTTTAGCCACCCGCTACCTTGTATTTTGCCCTGAAGAAAGAATCCATTAATTTGTCGCATTCTTTTTTGCGATTGTGATAATTATAAACCGTCTCTGGTATAGGAGGTACCAATAAGAATTGCTTTCTCTGATAGTAATGATGTTCGGTATATACAGCCTTCGTTGAGGTGAAAGAAGTGAAGGTGTCATTTGTACGACTGAACATCATTTCAGTTTCAGTAGGTTAGTACCTTGTTACGCGACAACATATATTAGCTAGGTAAAGTATTTAATGGGAAACGGCTTCTTCCTAATTTTTCTTAAAGAATTTGCTAGCTGTAACTCGATTACAAACTGTTTTCGGACGTATCGTTGTACGAACCCTTCTTTTTAATTTCAAGCTCTAAAATCGGTTCCCAAATTATTTCTCTTTCCTCCTAAATAATCTTATGTGTGTATACATATATATTTAATTACACAAATTAAAATATAAAGTGTATAGTTTACATTTTATAAAATTATCTTTTTAAAAACATCATTTATGATAAAATAATTTCTTCACTAAAAGTCTATTTAAAGTTTGTAAATTCGATGCGACGATCAACTTGAACGTTTAAAAAATTTAGACGGGATTACTCTCCTTTTACAGTGAGAAGTATAATTTTTGTACTTATGAAATAATTTCATAGAATCGATACACGTACATAAAAAAATATGTCAGAGATTCGAATTAAATTTGATTTGACTATATTTATTCCTTATAATATTTAACATAACTAATAAATAAAATAAATATCGTGGAGGTTGGAAATTGAAAGCGCCCTTGAGAAGTTAGATCCGATAACGAAATTATTATCCACTATAGTGCATCTTCGGTAAGAAATTAAATGAGCTTTATACCCCTCAAAATTTACGCGCGCACACGTACACACAGAGAGAATGAGAGAGAGAGAGAGAGTGAGTGTTAGAGAATTTTCGCGCTGTCTGGGACAGAGTGAGGTTTAAGAAACGGGGTGATGATAGTTATTGTGATGTTTTATTACTTTCCAAGAGCGACTCTTATTTTGATAATCGTATTCTCTAAATAAGTATATAATTTCGTACCAAATTCTTACGGTATTTTGTAATTCACTTTTATTCGTTTCTGAAATATTAAATTTCGTATTTTAAAATGCTTGAAATTTATCGGTGATAAATTATAATTTTAAACTTGTATTTACGAGAATAAAGAGTAAAAATTGTGCGTAAAACATTGGCAAAAGACACCAGAATTGTAGGTAGTACAGGTAGACAGAAAGTTCTATGTTCAAACTTCGGTCAGAATTGGCTTTTTTTACGCTTTATTAAAATTTGAAATAAAAGTAAGTGACGAACTGAATGTGGGTCTATTGCCCATACAAATAAATAAATAAATATAAAAATGTATTAGGTATTAATACGTGTTAGGAATAGCATTAATAAAGATTACGAGGTCGAATTGTAAATAAAACTGGAAAAATTTTATCTGTTATTATGTAATATTTTTTTTGTAAATTACTTTACAAAACTGATAAATTTAATCGTAATATTTTTTTAAAAAATATTAAAATTAAGGGAGATTAATTATTATTTTAAATAAAATGTAATAATAGAGATATAAAATGATCGACAAATCTTGATTTAATTTAATTATATCGAACGTCTATATAAGAAATATATTAGGGATATTAACTTTGTTATTCGACCGCAATACACACACACGTACGCACATTTACGGTTGTATTTGAATTGTTGTACCATCGCGTGACCAGTACTGTCCGAGGGTAGCCAATAAGAGTGAAGTTAGCCACCTGCTGCATATATCCTGGTATGAGTGGTGGGGAACCAAATGGTACTTACCCACCATATGATGATGTCATAGCTCAAGACATTTTAATGAAGGATTTTACTGGAAATAAACCACTTATTGGAAGGGTAAATTATATATAATTCTTAGTAGATGTTCTGTTGTGATTGTTTTTTATGTTTGCATTTATATATGTTTATATTTTTGTAATTAGTTTTACCTAGTTTTTTTTTTTTAATTCTTCGGTTTTAATTTTAACACAGAAAATAATTTTCAAATTCTTTATAATAAAATAATTTAAAATAAGGATGAAATTTCCATTTAAGATATCATTATTTAATTATGTAGAAGCTTTAGGTTTTAAATCTTTGATATGTTTATTATTTTTCACATAACTAAAATTGATCTCTCAAATTGGCTATTAGTGAGTCTTATACCTGTAGTAACTTGAAGAATAGATAATTAATCTGTGTTAAATCTTGAACTGTAATAATATATGAAATATGAACATTTATAAAAATTCATTTTTCCATTAATTACATTATTTATTTCATTGTGTTTAATACTTTTCACGTACATCTCTGCTTTATCAGAATGTGTTAGGTGGAAATTAATTTTATATCTACATTTTAATTTTATATGTTTATTTGCTGCAAAAATATTGTGCACTGTTATAAATAAAGCCTAGTGTCAGATACTTAACGACTGTTTTTAGTATTTTTATCAAATAGTGAAGACTGCATTCAGATATTCGTGTATATGTTTTATGTTATCAAGGATACCGACTTTTAAGCAAGTCGTAATTTTCAAATTCTGTTTAGTCTTTCATTAATTTAGATATATGTATGCATATCATCATTATGAAATATATCATTGTTATCAGCCACCGCAAGAGAAAAATCTCTTTAGCATGTTTCCAACTAATATGGTCTTCTTTGATCTTATGTTAATTTGGTCCGATTAAATTATCATCAATCCAATGAGCCTTTGGTCTTTTTCATGAGTGTTTAACATCTAGCGGTATCCATATTGAAGTGCTGCTTTAGTCCATCTGCCATTAGTTCTTGTTTCATGGCTTGTCTACCCCAATTTTAATTATTTAACTTTCATGATATGCGCTTTCGTATGTTCTTGGATTCATTTACAGGTCTTTGTATCCCATCTGGTAACTCCAAGGACACATCATTCCATATTTCTTTGTGCTACCCGCAGTTTCTTCTGAAGTGATTGAACAGTTAATGTCAGAGTTTCACTACCAAAGAACTGGAAGGATGCATCGATCGAAAACTTTCTTTTTAAGGAAAAGGGGAGTTTATTCTTGAAAATGATGCTAAGTCTCTGAAATGCCTGCCACCCAAGCTTAACTTGTCATTCAATTTTTTCATTGGCCAAGATATATGTAGTGATCTATCTGTTCTAGATCTTCTCCAAAGACAAAACTCTTTATTTCCTTGGCAAACTTGTTGAATATCAAGGCAGACTGAGAAGAGCATGAGTGATGTAGTGGTGCCTTGTTGTACATCTTTTTGTACAATTATTTCTACTTGTTTGTACGGATGATAGCTTTTGCTTCTTCATATATCAATTGTTGCAATTTTATGTAAACTGTGTTTACACCAATGCCTTGTCATAGTTAATAAAAGCCATACATACGTAGGGGCATAGTATACTGTGTATTTCTATGACTTTATGAACAACCTGGATGTGATCCATTGTGCTAAAACCACTTCTGAAGCCTGCTTGCTCCTTTGGTTGTAATTCATTCAGAGTTTTTAGCATTGTTTTGGCTATTGTCTTGGTGAAAACCTTTTAGATAACTAAGAGGAGGCTTATTGGGCGATAATTTTTCAGGTCTTCCTGAGTCCTTATGTAGAAGAATCGTTTCAGCAGTTTCAGGATCTTTTGGTTTTTGAAGCATCTTAACTGCCTCAAGTGCAACCAATTTTTTCAAGTGCTGAGTGCAATGTTTTACCACAGCTTTCAGGATCTCAGCATTAATGTTCTCCGTTCCTGAAGCTTTCCTGTTTTTCATTGATTTTGTATCCTGTATTTCTTCTACTAAAACATGTGGTGCTTCTTCCACAGGAAACTCTTAATTTTGGCAGATTTTGGTCCTTTTATGAATTAAAATAAAATTTTTCAGTTATTTCTAATATTTCCTAATGTGTTCTGCATAAGAAATCATCTTCTCATTTTAAGCCAAAAATTTGTTTATTCACCGGTTTACATTTTGCTCTCTTACCTTCTTCCAGCATCTTTTGCACTAGTTTCATGTTAAACTGATGCATTTCTTCCTGGTTGCACTTCCTTACGATCTTACAGAGTTCAACATATTCCAATTTATTAATAACAAAAATTTCCTGAATCATCGTTTTATTCATCGGACTAATAGTTTCAATTGAGATTTTTGACAACGATGTTTGTCTGATGGTACTGTTGACTTAGCTGAATCAAATATACTGTTGACAATTCCTTCATTGTGTTTTTATATGTCTATATCTTCCAAATATTGCAACAGAGAGAAACAATTCGATAGATTAAGCTCAAAACAGCTCTTATTTTCTAATAGCTTTTCAGTGTATTTTCTTTTTCTGGAGGTTTTTATCAATTTTTCATCTTCTTTTCTAAAATTTATTCCCGCTTTAGATGTGACTATTCTATGATCATTTCCAACATTGATGCGGTTGAGAACAGAGTGCAATTGCATATTACTGCTTTATTGTTTGACATGATGTAATCAATTTAAAAGGTAAAATGTGACTTGTAATCTAATTTAATAGGCAGCAATGTATGATCTTTTTTTTTTATTGGTTATTAAAACCATTTTTACTTTATACATATATACTATGTACATTTTTACTTGAAAAAAATTAATATTTTATCATTGTTCATAATAAATATTCATGAATTCATTTGTAATGTATTTATTTAGCTTAGTTTACAATGAAAGTCAAAAAATAAAGGGGAATCTTGTCTCCCTACCACTCCTGCCATGTATGCCAGCAAATATTGTTCTGCTATAACTCATAACCTGTATCAGCTATTCATTGAAAGTTTTGTTTTGCCGTTAGCTATTTGTAATTGTGTTTAAAAAGTCTTTTTAAAATGAGTGCTCCTTTGTCTGATTGCACCAAGGAAGAAATGCAAGCAGTGATACGTTTCCTTAGTTCAGAAGGGATGAAACCAGCAGAGTATTTTATCAAATACAGCAGCAATATGGAGAGAGTTGTTTAAGTGGAAGCAAGATCCATGAATGAATTACTCGCTTTAAAAGTGGTAGGATTTCTCTCTGTGATGAACAGCACATGGTAGGCCTTCTACTTCAAAGACTAATGACAGTATTGAAGTGGTTAAAGAAATGATTCTCGGTAATTGATGAATTACAGTTGACATTGCAAATGAGTTGAATATAAGCCATGGCTCAGTATTTTCAATAATCCACGATCCTTTAAACTTTTAAAGAGTCTGTGTTTGCTGGGTTTCACATTAATTGTCCGGCATCCATAAATAGAATCATTTGAAAATTTTCCAGATGCTTTTGAAACGTTACGAAATTGAAAGAGACTCATTTCTTAAGTGAATAATAATCGTTGATGAGACATGAGTTCATCACTTTGAACCCAAGAGTAAGCGACAAAATTTAGTGTGTAAACATTCTTCATCTCCCACAGCAAAAAAGTTCAAAACTCACATGTCTGCAGGAAAGGTGATGATGATATTCTGGATATGGAAGGTTCACTTTTGGTTTACTTCACACCTAAAGGTCAGTCAGTAAACAGTGACAACTACTGTGAGCTACTATGTTTACTGAAGCAAAATATCAAATCCATAAGACACGGTAAACTTTCTAAGGGCATGATTTTGCTTCAGGATAAAGCTTGACCTCATACGGCCAAAAAACAGTGCTTTCTCTTCAAGACCACCCTCCATGCAGTCCAGACCTGGCTCCAAGTGATTTTCATCTTTTTGGTCCATTACAAGAAGAGTTACAAGGGAATCATGAGTCTGATGAAGAGCCCATAGAAGCTGTGAAACATTTTCTGCACACCAGACCGAAAACTTTCTTCCAGGAAGGAATTTAAAAGATGGACTAAGTGCATAGAAGTAGGAAAGGATTTGTTGAAAAATAATGCATGTATCATTTATGTAAGTACAAATAAATATATTGATTTTTTGAATTCCACTTTTCTTTTTGGCTTGCCCTCGTAATAATAATACTGTGTTTATTTCTAACAAAAAAATGCATTCAACCTGAAAAGACAAAAAAAAAATTACATTCGATTTAAAAAAGAAACACAACATAATATACTCATTACTAATAATATAACAATAAACAAACTGAAAACACTTTCTTCCAAACGTGGACATGACCATAAGGTTGTCTGCTCAGTCGGCAAAAAGTTAGAAATTACTAAATTACCCATTATTACTTATTATAAAATTACTTATACTTTGTATTTTTTACATACAAAATAAAACATTCCTCCTTTTCCCCCCTCATCTTTGACCATTTTATGCAATATTCATACAATGGGCATGCAGTGGTAATAAAATGAAAAAAAAAATTTATAATATTGTACAAAAATTAGTTAAAAGTTAAATTCCGTTATCAATCTTTTCCTACGGGCTAATGCTTCATTCAAATATTTCGCTAGAATTCTCCAGTCACTTCCATTTAACAGCCCAACTACTACACCTTCCTCTGTTAGTGTGCCTTTCCCATGCCATAATTTCTGATAAAATAGGACATTTACCTACAAAATGAACAATATTTTCCTCCTCACTGGTATTACATAATGAGCATATCCTGTCATTCAATTCCCTACTGGGATTAGAATTGAGAGGAAAGGATGCCATTTCTTGCTTTAAAAATAATATTCATAAAACGCCTAGTTTCTGTTGTTAATGTAATTATACATTCCGAGATCATGATCCAATTGAGAGAATGGACTGTGAAATTCCACCCTATGCACCAGACACAAGGTATTACTAGATAAAGATAATGGTATATTATCTTTAAAAAAAAACTTTTCTACAAACTGTTCATTGCAGACTTCACCACGGCGGTTTTTTCTTTGAAATGCTGGATCATTGGCAGCTGAGAAATAAATATCACCCCCAAATATTTATAGCTATTTACTACATCAATGGGATTGCCTCCAAATGTACATCTTGTATAAGGGTAAGCCCCTTAGTATTCCTCCCCATCTAAAAACTACAATTTTTTACTTATCTAAATTAATATTTAATTTCCACCTGCTGCAGTAATGAAATTTGTTGATCATGGTCTGAAGTGTTTTCGGCTCAGATGCTAACAAAACTAGGTTGTTGGCATAGAGTAACGCTCTGATATTCAGGTTACGGATTCATATTCCTTCACCCATTTCCTCTTGCAAATCATTTACAAATAGAGCAAATGATAGTGGCGAGAGCAAGCAACCCTCTCTGACACCACAAGAAGTACAAAACAAATCGGTTACTCTGTTTTTACACCAGACAAAAGATTTAGTGTCTTCATAAAATACCTGCACCAAATTTAAAAACTTACCAGATAATCCTAGGAGGAGAGTTTGTAGAAACATTCTTGTCGGTCTATGTTATCAAAGGCAGCCTTAAATCTATAAAAAATAAAAAAAAATTCTTTCCTTCTTTGCAAACCTTAAGGTTAATTATACTATAAAGATTAAAAACATTATCTGTTGCAGAGTATCCTCTGCAAAAACCTGGTATTAATTTAAAACCCCATTCCTGGATATCCACTCTTCTAATCTGTGCAATAAGATACCTGTAAATAGTTTCAACAAAGAGCTCAGAAAGGATATACCTCTACAGTTACCGACTTCCTGCAATGATCCTTTTTTGTCAAAGGGGAAGATTACTGAGTTCTTAAAGGAGTTTGGAATGTTACACGAATTAAAAATAAAATTGAATAAATTTAGCACTAGGGATAAAAATTCATCTGGAGCCTGTTTATAAAACTCAAATGGGATTCTATCAATACCTGGGGCCTTATTGTTTTTGACTTTCTTAATTATTATAGCCAATTCTTCTTTTAAGATTGGTTGGTCCAATCTTAATTGGTTGGAGCATTCCAAACATCCAGACTGATATCGCCTGCACTCATATATGGCTTAATCTTAAAAGACAAATAATTCCCAAAACTGTCCCTCATGTTACCAAATTTATCAGATATTTCAGATATATGGTTGCTACACTTCTTCCTGCACAACCTTTTGAACTCTTTATTAGCATCCATATAGTCCCTCTTAACTACCTCTGAATCGTTAATGTGGTACAATTTAAGTAATCTAAACACCCTGTCCCTGGCCTTCCTACACTTAGCTTCAGACCAATTTTGTTTGAGCAGTACTACTTGTACTTTTCTGCCATCGCAGTTTAAATTATTAGATGCCACCGTATAAATACAATCATTCAAACATCAACCACCTCGTTTGCATTTTAAGGTAATGGGCCTAATGTTATTCATAATTCTCACAACCTATTTGTGTAAACTAAATCATCACTTTTAGACCAACGTAATTTTGAGAGCAAGGGCAGAATTTCTATCTGTATTAATTTCACCATAAATTTCAATTTGTAGTGGTATATGATGCAGAGAATGCATTTGGAATGACTACGAAATCCTTAATTATATCTAATCCATCAAACGAGACAGTCAAAATCTATAACTAAGGAATGATCTCCTACCACCAATAAAAGTATATTCTCCATTTTTATTATCACCCATCCTTCCATTCAACACTATTTAATTAAAAGATGCACATTTTTATTAATCTTAGACTCTTTCTAAATGCAACTATATCTTTAGAGTGCCTTGTGTGCTCTAACCTGGCACCTATATCTAACTCTTCTGGTGTGCTCTGATCACTATCAATTCTCACATTGAAATCCCCTATCAGAAGACAACATCTGTTTTCCCCATGATCCCCCATCCAATTTTGCAGTTCACAAAAACCTTTTTCCCATTCTACTTCACTATTTCCTGATAAATAAACAGGGAACAACAAAATTTCCTTCTGTGGATGCTGAAATAGAATAATGCCCATTCCATTTATAGCCTACTACCATTCCACCTTTAGGTCTTCCCATGGTGAATTTCTGGTAGCTGGTAGCCATCAAATTAAGTAACCTGAAAAATAATTTTCCCAGGAATCTACCACATCAGATTCAACATGCCTCTCTGTTAGAAAGAACACATCATAACTACTAATGAAATTAAAAAGATCTAAATGACTTTTCAAAAAAAAAAATAATCATGTACATGGGTACATGATAAGACTGCATGGATGATGGAAAGCTTAAGCTGGCCAAAAGACTGTAAAATCCCTCTTTCACACACACACACACACACACACACACACACATGCATGCGCGCGCAGTACATACAATATTTTCTTAAAATGAATTCTGAAGAGGATAATGTAAAAAAAAAACAACTTTGGGCCTTAGAAAAATTGTAAAATGTAGGTTGGCGTTAAATCAGTTTAAAACAAATTAAAAATTTAATTAAAACTGGTCTAATCGTTCTTAAATCAGACGAAAAAATATATACAAAGAAATTTAAAATGAAATATAGAAATCATATTCCTATTCTAGGATCAAACCCGCAAAAAAAAAAAACAAAAAAAATTTCTACAATAAAGAAATATTATTAAAAAATAATCATTTTTATTAAACAAGAGAAAAAAAGTAAATTCTTTCTTTATTTATCCATGCAAAAAAAGACGACGTTAAAATTCTTGTCTTAGAAGGGTGTAATTTGACAGATTAGCCCTTTATCATAACATATCAAAGATAGAAAAAATTGATTTTTTATACAGTTAAGTCAAAAAAAAGGGTTACCAAAAATTATAAATAATTTATTTATTATTACATTTATCCTTAGTATTATGATCTCAGGCATGTTTTTTACGTAACAAGGAAATGATTAATAACAAATATTGCAGGATTTTTACCGAGAAATCTAAATTAGTTCGCGTTTCTAATGATTTAATTTTTTTACAGTGACTTTTTTGGTCGACTTCAATAAAATGAAGGGTTTATTTATTAACCTGTATGTATATATATTTTTGCATGGTATTTGAGTATTACTTTTCTTAAGGATCGATTTCGATGGCAATTTTTGATTTTGTAAAGGTTGTTCCTTTGCAATTTTCTTTCCAGAAAAGTTTACTGAAGATTTTTCGAAGGAAATACTGTATTATCCACAAAGAAGATTTGAAGAAAAATTTCATTTTTTGTCTTATCACAGTTTAGCAGCGAATTATTAAAACATAATGATATGTAGCCTGAGGTAATTCTGATACAACGAGAAAATTAACTGGAAAACCTGAAGTAAAGTAATACATATTTTCATATTCCCGACAGCTTTAGCTCATGCTCAGTAACAGTATCTTTTAGTAATTTCTCATCAATCCTTTTCTAGTTGTTTTTTTTTTAATGCAGATTTCTCGCATTTGCGTTTGTTACAAGTGATTTTTTTTTCATATTGAGAGTGTTTGGACCAAGGGTGCGCTCGTAAATTTTCCAGTACCGTAACGTTTGATTTTGTATTAAAGTAGACCGCAAGTATATGGTCGACAGCCACAGGCGGCAAGCTACATGACAATTTTATGAAAAATGCGCATTCATTTTGATGGTTACGTTGATAAGAAGCAAAACTTATCTTTTTCGTGTCAGATGTTTAAGTTTTTCGTGAATTATATTTTTAGTGACCAATTTTGTCACCGTTTACCTATGGATATCCAAAAGCAAGGAGCAGTTTTGTGAGGTCTGATTTTTATAATTTAGGTTATATTTTTTATCGGTGCATAATTTGTTAATAACAAAGTAAGGGTTTGGAATCAAACCCAAAAATTTTAAAATTCAAAAAAATATTTAATACATGAAAAGTCGTTACACACAATTTAAGGAAGTGATAAAACATCTTCATTAAGAAATTTATAACAATGAATATTTAATATTAAAAGAAAACGTAGGTAAAACTTTCAGGTAAACCAAACTGTATATGAAACGATAAATTTTTATTTTTTCGAAAGGCAGTACCAGAACGGGGTTCCGGCACCAGTGCATCCCTAGTTTTGACAAATTCAGAATTTAAATAAAATTAAACAAAAATGATTCAAATTAAATAGATTATTAAATAATTTAATTTATTTAAATTATAAAAAAAGTAAATAAAACCGACTTCAAAGAAGAAAAAGTAATAAAAATTAAGCAAATAGTATTTTTTTAAACCTTTCTTTAAGTCTCGACTTTTTGAAATCGGCGCCAAATTAAGAGTAAATAAATTATTGTTTAACACTTTTTCTTAATCTATGCTAAATTCTAAAATTTTAAATAAAAAACGAAATTGAAAATGGGAGAATACATTTTTAGTTTTTAGTGTAATTGTTTTTTTGAAATTAGTTTTATTTTTTAAAAGTTTATTTTGTTTTATTTCTCAATTTCTAATTATTTTAAACATGAATAAACTTAGCAAAAGATGAAATGAATAAAACATTTTATTTTACGTTACAATTTATTTCAAAGAATGTAATTTTTTTTAAATTACACTATTTTTCATACTATGGTGGTTTGAAAATGGAAAAATATTTTTTCCTTTTATCATAATTAGTGATGAAATTTTTTGCACACACACACACACAGAGACAGAGAGAGAGAGAGAGAGAGAGAGAGAGAGAGACAGTGAGAGAGAGATCCCTAATGTGTACTCTGCAATTTGTTAAATTAGAAAACAATAAACAACCTCTTCCCACCGTGGCCCAATGAGATGAGTATAATATGTATGACGTGTAAAGAAGGTAGTCTTGTACAAACTCAGGACGGTTATTCCTGAATTGTGTGGTTATTTGAACCCCAACCACGAAATAACACCGGTATTCAGAATCTAGAGTTCAAATTCGTAAAAAAGCAACTAACTTTTACTAGTATTTGAACCTCAGAACCTTTGACTTCGAAAATCAGTTGTTAAACAAATGATTTTGTGACGACGACGACGAGTTTACCAATGGAGAACAGGTCTGTGGGCTATTAACCACATATGAAGAAAAAAATATTATTAACCTGGAAAAAATGGGAGTATAGGGGAAATCAAGCGATATCAATCAAAGGAATACGAATTTAGCTTTTTCACGGGTAAAAAGAGTTGTTTCTATTATTAAAAAAGGATAATGCACAACATCTTATATCGTATATAATTAGGAAATTAGGCATTTTTTTATAAACGTATTATAATAATGATAATTTCTACGAATACGTTAAATTAATTTCATTTCCGTTCTTGCATTATGCTGTTCATCCCCGACCACTATTATAAGATGTTAATAAACATGAAATTAATTTTAAAACAAGGTACAAGGTAGGAGTTATGAGGTATCATATGAGGTAATTGTTAGCCTGGAGCGTTGTTTAATGAGGTTAAGGTGAAATTGAAACCTTGCCGCCTTGTTCCAATAGTGTATGCATTACATTCAATATACTAAACAGACAACAGTCTCACAAGTGAAGTGTTGTGGATATATACATCTTTAAAAACGTTTTAAGGAGTAGTAGGTGAATATTTTTAATATATTTATGATTATTATTTATTATAAATATTTACTATAGTCATTAAAACATTATTTATCATATTAAACAGTTTAATATTTGTATCTAACAGAATGAATTTTCTTTTCTTTTAGGAAATGTCAATATATAATTTATGAAAGTTAGTATGAGATTCTTAAAATACAAAAACAACTTATATTTAAAAATGAAACTTAGAAATTTTTGTTTTATAGGAAAGGTTATTTCAAAATGTAGCTTACTGAATTTTATAACAATGTAAGAGCTAATTTAATTACATAATTATTAATGAATCAATTAATTACTCATGAATTTTATTTTTACTTCCTTATACGAAATATAACTTCTTGTTATACACCTCACCTTTTGATAGCAATCAACTGGACCAAAAGAGTCCAAAAAAGCAAAATCCAAAACATTTGGATTTGGGGCTATTTCTTAACTGCAGTAATAAGCCCTCATTGAGAACTTTTCAAAATGTATCATAAGTGGTATCTATTTTATTGGTTCCAGAGTTACAGCCAAATAAATGTTTAATTGATGAAGAATTTGGATCTTACAAGAGGAAGGCAAATCGGTTCGAATCTGACTTCATATGCAAATATTTTTTTAAATTTTTTTTAAAATTTAAATATATTGATTTATTAATAATTATTAACTTCTCATGGTAAACTAATCTTTACAATAAATAATAATTCAATAACAATAAAAAAAAATATGAAAAAAATCAGAAAGTATTAGTAAAATAAAATTTTATGTATTTTTCATATTAATTCAAAATTTTTTACAGAGGTTAATAATTATTAATAAATCAATATACTTAAACTGAAAAAAGTTAATATATATATATATATATATATATATATATATATATATATATAGTTAGTTAATATATATATATATATATATATGAAGTCGGATTTGAACCGACGTGTTTCAAAATAGCATTGTGGTGGACACCACAATGAAATTTTGTAACTGTCCATTTTATTAATGAATTGGAAGATCGTATCTCACGTTCAAATGAAATAAGTTTAAACGAAGTGCAGCAGAAAATGTGATTATGTAATTTAGTAAGCGTACAAGGAAGTCATGTGGGGTCCACATCAGATTTTTTTATGTTCAGTTCCGTTACAAAACACTTTTTATTTCTGTAATGTATAAATTTACTTCACTCGTATAAGTAGGATAATACAAGCTAACCGTATTCAATATATGTGGATAAACCAGTTATGATATTAAAAAAATGATTATTTTTGTTTATGGTCTCTTTTTTAAAAAAAAGAAACGTGCAATTCAATGAAATTTAATTGCAACGACGATTAATTACTCGAATTATATCCGATTAATCCACCGGATTAGTCTAGGGGTTAATCTCGTCATCGCAAAATCAGCTGATTTTCGAAGTCGAGGTTTCGAAGGTTCGAGTCCTTGTAAAGTCAGTTGCTTTTATATGGATTTGAATGCTAGACTGCGGATACTGGTGTTCTTTGGTGGTTTTTTCTCTTCTTTTTTCTCTGCCCCCCCGGAGTTGAATCCGGATCCGCAACTAAAGATAAACTCGGCTCCGAGGGGTGCCATAGCCTCTAACTATCTCGTCGGGAACAAAGTTCCCGTCAGATAGCCGGGACTCGATCGTTTATCGCTATGCCTCTAATGAGGGAACCCAAAGGATCCCTCCAGCGGAACTCGGTCTTTATGTCGTGCCTCTAAGGGGGAACCCTCGAAAGGATCACCCACTGCAACTAGGTCTTACTTTCCCCCAACGGTATTGCAAGGGAGTCCACAGCCGATCATCGTAAGCGGAAGACCGAGGCCTCCCACCCCCTCCTGGATGGGGCTGTCCCTATGAGACACCATGATGTTCCTACGAAGAAGCAGTTCTTTGGTGGTTTGGTTTCAATTAACCATACATCTCAGAAATGGTCGTCCTGAGACTGTAAAGATTACACTTCATTTACACTCATACATATCATCCTCATTCATCCTCTGAAGTAATACCTGACGGTAATTTCTGGAGGCTAAACAAGAAAAAGGAAGGTAATTAGTCCGCGAATTACTAAAAAAAAACCTCCACTTTCTTCAGTTTGATATGCAACTTTTTGTGTGGTCCGTTGTGTAAGCTTAAAATTTTTATTGACCCGCATTATCAGTTGTATTGAGAAACACTGCTCTAGAATCAGTTTCCGAATTATTTTTCTCCTCCTGAATTACTTTGTATATACAAATTTAACTTTCTTTCTTTCTGGTTATCAATGTACCGTTGCTTTTATATGGATTTGAATGCTAGACTGCGGATACTGGTGTTCTTTGGTGGTTTTTTCTCTTCTTTTTTCTCTGCCCCCCCCGGAGTTGAATCCGGATCCGCAAGCATCCGCAGCATTTATGTGAAGTCCTGTTATGAAAGGTTTCATATAAAAACTTTATTTACAATAAATTTTAAGTTATTATGTTTAAATGAGTTTATAACTTTGTAATAAGGTGAATAATTTTTTATACGTAGAATAAAAAGTGTACCATAGTTTTTAAGTGATTAGGTGAGCACATCATACAAAGTTATTCACGAATGATTGGTCAAATAAGATATCTCAATTTACGTTACGAGCTTCTTTTTTCTATATTTTATGGCATGGCATAATTACTTTAAAATTAACACATATTCAAAGTTTGAATGTAGTATTCTAGTTGTGGAAAACCAACCAAAAGAGTTGATTTAGCAAGTTAACACATTATCAGTATAGTTTTTGTTCCACACTTTTAAATACAATTTATGTTTTTAACTGTTTAAAAAAATTATTAAATGACTTAATTTTTATCATTAATTTAATAAAAAAAAACACCTTTTTTCAAGAAATCAGATTTAGAAGTGTAGTTCCTCGCAAAGATAAAATACTTAGTATTTACCAGTAAACGTATATTTGTTGGACAAGGTAACGTCATATTTTCATGATCATAAACAGCAGAAAAAAAATAGAATAAAATTGATATTTTTACACGGACTTGAATACTAGATCGTGGATACCGGTGTTCTTTGGTGGTTGGGTTTCAATTAACCACACATCTCAGGTATGGTCGAACTGAGAATGTACAAGACTACACTTTATTCACACTCATACATATCATCCTCACTCATCCTCTGAAGTATTATCTAAACGGTAGTTACCGAAGGGTAAACAGGAAAAAAAAAGAATAAAATTGAAATTAATAAAAATATTTACTCACTTTAATTTTAATAGAATTTTATCTTTTACAGGCCTTTCGTAACTAATAATCAGCACGTCTTCATTGGAGTATAAGTAAGATGTTGATAATTAATCCCGAAATATTTTTAAAAGAACAAGTTCCATTAATTTGAAAATGATTCATTAAAAGTTTTTAATAAATTTTAATTATATATTCCATGCAGCTATAAAACGCACTAATTTTTAATAACATAACTTTTGTATTAATTTTTTTTATATATAATTTTACAGGACTGAATATAGACTTGTAAAATATAGCATGTGGATTTAATTGAACAAATTAAAATCTTATAAATGATAAAATGAGATGGTATTACAACCTTTAAGTCATAAGAGAAATGAAAAACACTAGTTCTTCATTTTTGATCACCTTTCAGTTTAGTGATCAGTTCCTTTCACCTTCATAAGTACTTTAATCGCTCGATGTATTTATAAATATTAGAAAGAATAAATGGAAAAAAGATGCCAGGACATTACCCCACGCTTACCAACCTTATTAATTGTTTTCCATTATTATTACTTAATTATTATTATATTTTTTATATTTTTTAATTCGTAATGTTTCTCTCAAATAGATTTATGGATATAGGTAGTATAAATCTAAAATTAAATTAAAAATTAAAAAATAGATAAATAAAAACAAGCAGGCATATTTTTTATATGTATTTACGTTAGTATTTATGATGTAAATACATCGAAAAGGATTAAATAACTTCAAAAGCCGGGTAATTTCCAGTAAATAACAGAAATTTTCAAGGTCTTTTGGATATAAAATTAACTCTATTTATTAATTTCTATTGAATCGTATTTTTGAGTTTTCATTAGACTGTATGTTTTAATAGAGTTGAAGACCCAGCATTATTAGGATAAACAATGTTTTAGCCTTCAGTGGTAGCGGATTTTAGTTTACACTATGCATAAAAATCCGTATTATTAATATTTCGTGACTCAAAATAATTAATAAAAACCCCTAGCTGGCTTTTTAACATAGATGGTGTCGGAGCAAGACTATAAATTCTGTAGAATTTAAAACCGTACAAATAAATACAGAAAACTAATATTACGAGTGGTTCATAATTTGTTAGCATAACAACGGCAATACGATTCCTTTGGAGCTACATTTGGCGGTACGCGATTACTACTAGTATCTTTAATATAAAAATATTATAAAAAGTACATATAGAAGTTGTAGAATGCTTAAAAAATTCACTTACAATCGACCTTTAATGTACAATTTAACCTTTTAAAGTGCTGATTTCTAAGCTTCAGTATGAAACAACTTTTCTAATGAGATCATGTTTATATTTAAAGGGAATAATATAAATTAAATACATCTTGAAGCCTTACACCAAGGCAATTTATAGTTAGCAGCGGATTCCAGTTAAATCCTAGGAACACTCTAGAAATCTTAAAAAAATATTAATTTCCCTTCGGATTTGACAGTAGAAGTACTGATATTATTTTTATTTAAGCGATGATTGCCCATAAAGAATTTGAGACTTATTTTTAAAAAAATATTTGGTAAAACAAGTTTTATATTATTTCACCAATCACGTTATAGAAATAACTATGTAATTTGATAATAATAAACCTATTAGAAGTAAATAAAACTTAATGAAAAGCAAATATAATTTCTTTTTATATTGACTAAAAAGCGTAAGAGAATTAATTGAGACCAATTTTTCCAACTATAAATCGGCAATTTGAGCTTTAATTCTTAATGGACACTAATTTGATAGCAAAGATTATTCTAGTAAGTAGCAATAATAAATTTTAACTAGATTTAAAAAAATGTATAATCATTCTCTATTTATATAAATTAAATAAAACTGAAATAAATGAGATTGCTATCCAAAATGGAAGATCTACTTGTATCTCTTGAGCTTTGTCATTTAAAAGCATTTAAACTTTAGTGAGTCTATTAAAGTATTGAAAGAGCCTACCTATAAAAATAGAAACGGATATGTAAGATTTTTTTATAAATTTAACGAAAATATTTTACGTTCTTAATATACTTTGTAGTTTTTTTTACAATTTTAGAAATTCGAAGTTGTTTAGATTACTTATAAACAAGTTCAGTTTTTCTTTTTTTTAGGTAATATCTTCAAGAAAAACTATTATATAATTTACGTTAAGCCTTTCTTGAAAATGCTTAAATTTATTGGAAAAAATTTTTATCTATGTTTAAAAAAAAAATTGTTTTCGTCAAATAAAGTTAAGCAGAAAACGTGCACTTATGTATGCGTAGTAAAATAAGTTTATTCGTTTCATTAATAGTATTTGTAATAAATTAATGTAATTCTACAAAACAAACAAATAAATTAAAGATAATAATTTTTTTAAATAACTTATTTGTATTTGATTTACCATATAAAAACGTGAATAGTATGTCCTTCGAAAGGTTATTATATAGTATGCGTTTAAAAGTAAAAAAAAAAAAAAAAAAAAAAAACATTAAAAGCTAATAAAAATATCTAATGTCTCATATATATTATTGTACTAGATTCCATTATCTTTTAGATTCTAGAAAATGATATGATTATTCAAGTTATATAGATTCTAAGTTAAGAAAAAAGATATGATGTAGACAACAAATGACTTCCTTGTACGCCTATTAACTTACATTTACACAATTTTTTAAAATTAAAAATACATAAAATTTTATTTCATTAAAAACTTCTGATTTTTTGTTCATATATATATATACTTTTGTAATTATTAAATTAAATTTTTTTAACAATGACAGGTTAATAATTATTAATAAATCAATATATTTAAATTAAAAAAAAAAGGAGATTAAGTCTGATTCGAACCGATGTCCCTTCCCCAGATCCAAATATTTCATTAATTAAAATTTTATTTGGCTATAACTCTGGAACCAGTGAAAATAAGTGTCATTTATGATATATTGTTGAAAAGCTCTCAATGAGGGCTTATTACTGCAATTAAGAAAAAGTGCAAAATACAAATGTTTTTGGGCTTTTTTAGACACTTTTGGTTCAGTCGACTACAATCAAAAGGAGAGGTGCACAACAAGATGTTACAACAGTTCTAAATCCAAAATTTCAACTTCCTACGGCTAATCGTTTTTAGTTATGCGAGATACATACGTACGTACGTTTGGACGTCAAGCCGAAACTAGTCAAAATGGATTCAGCTATGGTTAAAATGGATATTTCTGAAGAAATCTGAAATTTTTCGCGTTCACAATACTTCCTTTACTTCGTACAAGGAAGTAAAAAGGAAACGGGATATGGCTTGATCCAACAAAACCATTTACTTATGTATCATTAATTCATTTATTTATATTTTATTTTGTGTTTTTTTTGTTCTTTTAATTCCTGTACACTTTGAAGGACTAGTTCTTATTCCCAAACAGATTTTAACAATACAGACGATTTATTACTGACTTTTATGCTTGGATTCGTTTGTTGTAAATTGTATTTATATTTATATTACTAACAAAGTAAACAACAAGTAAAATACATCATATTATACAGATACGAATCATATTT
The DNA here is from genome assembly GCF_047948215.1 of Lycorma delicatula. NCBI lineage: Eukaryota > Metazoa > Arthropoda > Insecta > Hemiptera > Fulgoridae > Lycorma > Lycorma delicatula. The sequence goes on along the minus strand of NC_134459.1, from coordinate 107,104,750 downwards.
TATTTTTAATTTATTTATTTCTTTCTACATTCTGAAGGAAATTAAGGTTTGTGAAGGATACCGTGAACAATTTGAAGGATAAGTTGATTAATCAAAAATCAAAAAAGGGGAAAAAAGAAACTGTAATCCAACACATGGATTCATTAAAGTACTTCAACCTTGTGTATTATTTAAGCTTTGTAAGGAAAGGAATTCAATTAAAGAATACAATTACTGTTGATGGTGTATTGATTTGAAAGAACAATATCTTTTAGTAATCTTATGAAATGATACGTACTAAAACTCATTTATTTAAAAGGACTTTTTTTTGCAACAGCTTAGTTTTTATTTTCTTCATTAAGGGTCTTAAAACAAACTAAATTATTCAGTATTATTCAGGAGTTGCATTATTAATTAATTACACTTATATTAGTCAGGTTATATCTTCGCCGGTGAAGTTTTACTAATTATGCTCGTTTTATGATTAGTAAAAAAAAAGGTAGTCGTATTTTAATTTCTTATCTTTATTTAATTCATTTTTTGCAAACATATAGAAAAAAATTCAATTAACAAAAGGATGATATTCAACGCACAGCACTCTAGATCCATTATTCGTTGTATTTTTTATTACACTATACTGTGTTTAAACCTTTATGTTGTATTGGGAGGTATCACTGGATGCCTCCCTTTCACGTCATTATTACTCTGTACAATTTACTTATACTGTAGTCTCATTGATCAGGAAACTGATTGTAAATAAAGCAATACACAAAAACAATTTTTTTTTTGTAAACGGGTCGTTGTGTAAGCCACCTATTTTGTATTTAGTTATTATTTTTATTTCATTAAAAATTAAATATTGCTCATAATATTACTAATTAATAATTAAAACAAAAAATATTATTTTCTTATTAAGAAGAAAATTTTACAAAACGAGCAGAAATAAATTTACAAAGATAAATTAAAAAAATTAATTTATGTAAGCTTGTATTAAATATTATGTTACTTAATTCTGTAAAGATATATATTTGATATAAAATTAAAAAAAATAATAAAATTAATAAAGATATTTACAAAAAAAATTACGTTCTTTTAATAGAAGAATAAATGAAAAACTGACGGGTTTCAAACATTCTATGATAAAAACAGATGAATTAAGATAATGGAAAAAATGTTTCAATGATTAACTGTTTTATCTTTACTACTTCTATAAATATATTACTTTTTATTAATATTTATCATTGTTACTCTTACCACAAAAGTAAAATAAAAATTTATATAAACTAAAATTCGTTTAAAATTGAAAATTTCATTTTAATAATTCCTGTTAAAGTAACTACTAGTGTTTACATCATTAAACCTTAACTTTATTTTCCCTTAAATCAAAAATCTGATTTGGACACCACATGACTTCCTTGTACGTCTATTTAATTACATGTACACATTTTTAAAAGTACATCAAATTTTATTCGATTAATAACTTCTGTTTTTTTCATTTTTTTTTTTGTTGTTATTACTGAATTATTATTTATTATAAAAATCTTTTTACAATCACGTGTTAATAATTATTAATAAATCAATATATTTAAATTAAAAAAAAGTTTAAAAAAAGAAGATGAAGTCGGATTTGAAGTCGGCATGATGTGCCTTCTCTTTGTAAGATCCAAATATTTCATTAATTAAAATTTTATTCGGGTATAACTCTGGAACCAATGAAAATAAGTACCACCTATGATATATCGTTGAAAAGCTCTCAATGAGGGGTTATTACAGTAGTTAGGAAAATGTCCAAAATCCAATATTTTTTGGGTTCTGGGCTTTTTTGGACACTTTTGCTCCAGTCGATTGCAAAAAAATAAAGTCTTTAAAACAAATAAAGATAAATTAAAGAAAAAAACCCTTTTTTTAATTTTGTTAAGCTAACACGACTTTACGCATGTGAACATGCAAAAATGTTCTTAAAATAATTTTGATTAACTGGTTAATCATTAACTTTTCTCCTTATCCTCTATTATTTTAAGCACTTTTTTAACAACAGTATTCAACTTATCGGCCACTTCTTCAAGAATAAGTAATAAGTCTTACTTTAGTAAGAAAAGTTATTTTTAAAAATAAAAAAAAAATACTTGTACGTTTATTTTAATATATTGAAACCGAATTAATATGTACTACAGTAATTAAATAACTATGACCGCGACGAAAATCCCCGACTACGTTATACAGAATAAATTCTTTTAAAATAATTGCAAATGAATTTGATTTTTAGTGAAATAACCGGAGGTAGATGATGCCAGTCGCATCGCACACACAGTTACAGCAGCAATGGCTGTGCTGGTTGAGTCACCGCACCGTACATGGTCGCATGTTTAAAGCTACTTTTCTCAATAACCAAAAGAGATGTCAAAAAAGACAACATACCTTCTTTTTGTAGAAAGTTTAATTTCACATACTGCAAGTAGTCTCCGAATTCGATTTGACCGAGTTTGGCCTTAGTAAAGTTGAATATTGGGAGGAACATAATCCGGTTATTACCGCAAGTCATTAAAGCGGTTACCATCTTAAAACGGTGAAACATTTTGTAAAGGTAATAGTCCTATATTTTTTCAAAGTACAAAAACTATATTCATGCAAAATTTTAGTCAATCAGTTGAGTAGTTTTTGCGTCAAAGAGCAAAACTCACAAAACCCTCTAGATTTTTATATTTGTTTTTTTTTTCAATTTATCTTACATCATTTCGTTCAGAATTAAAATCTCTATAAGTTTTGTTAAAATTTTTATGTGTTTATTAATCATTTAACAAAAAGTTTTTCACAATTTAATGGTTTTTACCCCTTATTTTAGAAAAAAAACTTCTGCAAATTTGGTTCTGGGACTTATTTTATTCGATTTTCAGGTGAAAAACTGTAAGAAATCACTAATTCTGTCCATTTATTATAATTAAATTAAATTTGTAGGTTGTTTCACCTGGTTGCTGAAATCCGAACGAAATTTTTCACTAGCCGTAACTCTCAAAGGAAGCATTTTAGAACATATGTTTATATGTACTTTTCCATTTTTTTCACGAGTAGAGTAGGTTATGAAAGTCCGGGGGAACTTCGTTACACTCTGTATAGCGAGACAGTTTACATTTTTTGCAAAAAGTTTATGAACAGAGTAATTTACAGGTCACAAAGACTTACGACTCATAACTCATAAACTATATATAAGTCATATCAAAAATTTGTTTTAGATAAACATCAGAATGAATTCTTCAACGTTTTGGTTCATCCTCTTTCTAAATATTTACAGTTTTTTAAATTAAGTTATACTGTAATTTTATTTCAAACGTATAATTTTAACTGATTTTAGCAACAATTTTTAAATTGATACAAGCAAGTACTTTTTTTACATTTAATAATAGTACAGCAGTTGATAATATGCATTACAAAAGATAAATTTTAAATCAAGTTATTAAGAACAACTGTTAAAATCAATACATTACATTCCCAAAAGTAGATAAACACTAATTTGAGTCTAATATAAAAATTAAGCTATGAGCCGACTTAAAAATTACTTCTACATGTACTTTGTTAAGGCATTTAATTCTTAGGCTGTAAGGTAAAAGACAAAAAATATAAAACATTTTAGAAAACAACTTATTTTCTAAAATTTCTATATTCGAATTTATTTGAAAATTTAATCTTGTTAAAATAATCAAACAATACTTACACTATCATATGGTATGTGTGTGTGTGTGTATTGTATATATATATATATATATATATATATATATATATATATATACAAATATGATACAAATATATATTTGTATCATATCATATTAGCTGTTTTGTAATTATTTTAAACAAAAAATTAAAATATCAACTAAGGAAAAGGGTATAACTTCATAACTATTTTCTTAGAAGCTCCTAATTGGCCAAACCTCTTTAATACCACATAATGAGCAAACTATCAAAAACTCTCACTTTGGAACAAGCTGAAACTTTGGTCAGGCTTAATAGTAAGAGAAAACATTCGTAGCGCAAGGTCACCTCGCCATCCGTCCTAAGAAACTGTCTCTACACGGTATTGATAGTAACAGCGAAACAGTCCTTGACCGAAGGAAACTGAAGGCGTTTAAAATGTAAGTAATAATCGTAAACAATTTTTTGTGGGTGTTTTGAAGCTACGTTAAACGTACATCAAATTTGTCATTTGTCTCCATGATCGCAAAGTATATATGTAAGGATTTAGAGAGAAAATTCTTCCATAACTTTGGCCTTATTTCGAATATTATGTAAATAAATAAATATTATGTTCTAATCAATACATATTAGATAATAAATCATATCAGGAGTCGATAGGTAAGGAACTTTCTTTTCATATTTACCTGGACTGATTTAAAGGAAACCATGGTAAAATTTTAATTTAAAAAGTGTCACAAAATTCACTCTTAATTATAACGTAAGAAAAAAAAGTTAAAATCCATATTAATACTTAAAAATAATAAATATAGGAAATAGCAGTAAAATAAATATAATTTACTAAAGAAAAAATAAAATAGCAATTTAATAGGTGTTAAAGTAATGAAGATTAAAAAAAAATGAAGATTTCTAATCTAGTTGGAAAAGTCCTGGGTCTCATTACAGTTAACAAAAGGCTAGGTTGGTTTCTACGGAAATGGGTGTAATACAAATCTATGAAATATCTTGGAGTTTATTTTCGCTTTCTCCGTTATAAATAAATGGCAAATTGTGTTACAGAGTTTAATTTTCCTAGGTGCCAAAGTCAGGGTGATACTGTGACTTAATAAGTGGGTGATTTATTTTCACGTACTTATTTGAGGAACCTTCTAATAGAATTTTAATTATCTGGGAGATACTCAGGATTATTTTTAGATTTGGGAGATAATGTTTGGTTTGGGAGATACAGTAATGCATATTGGTATTTTGCTTTTGTTTACGTATACGTAAGAAATGAGGTAGGTAAAGAGAAAGGGACAGACTGATTTTTTTATTAATGATAAAGTTAATGGTCCTCTCTTTCGTTTAACCAGCTTTTTTACACAAAAGAAGCTGGTTAAGACGAAAAAGGAAACAAAAAAGGGGTCGTGAAGACCAATGATGAACTACTAGATTAAAAAAATTAGTAGGCAGGTATACAATTATTGATTTGATATTTTACTATTTTTCCTGGAGAGTCTCCCAGGAAATTAATTTCTTAAGAAATTATTTACGTAATATTATGCAACTTTTTTAAGGAAATAATTTTAAAACAATCATTTGAACTAATAAGTTATATTTGAATTATTAAAATATAGCTATTGTTCTTGTTGGTTAACATGGTTATCTAATATTATTAAATAATTCGTAGTATTTATGAAACGTTATTCACAGAAAGCTTACCAGTTGTTAAATAAATATTATATTGTATGGTATTACGTATTTTAAAAATAATTGCTGACCAATCTAAATTGTAAACGGAACTATACCAGCTGAACATTTTTTGTTATTTATTATTTACTACTGACTGCTTAACATATTTACATTTCCTTATTTTAGTTCCCAGTTAAACAATCCGTTATTATTTTGTATTATTATATTTGTTGTAATGATGAACAAAAGTCGTTTGTAAATTTTCAGTATTTTAACATGGAAGCAATTTCTCATACAATTACTGCCATATCCGAAAATGTATACAATAAAAATGTAATTATCACTCATTAAAAAAATATTTTTAAAATTCTGATTCGTTAGTTATGAGGAAATATTACAGTTAGATAGTAAATCATTCAGTATACCGTATATCATTCAGTATAACAATATGTACTGTACTGTGTCAGTTTTTCCTCGCATATATTGAACATAATTTTATTTATAAAAAAATTTATGGGGCACCACATGACTTCCTTGTACGCCTAATAAATTACATATACACATTTTTTTCTGCTCTTCATTTAAATTTGCTTCATTTGATAGTGAGATACGATCCTCAAATTCTTTAATAAAGTTACACAACTGCTTTGTGGTGGAGACCACAATGCATCATATTTCTTTGTGGTGTCCGTATCAGTATTTTATATTAGTATTAGTATTTTATAGTATTTATATTAGTATTTTATATTAATTTTGTTTCACTTCGCTTAAGTTGTTATGTGGTGTAAGTGTAAACGTGTCGGATCCGTAATCGTACACACATCGGTTCAAATCAGACTTCATACTTTGCAACCTTTTTTTTTATTTAAATTTATTGATAATTATTATTCTCTGTAAAAATTTTTGAATTAAAATGAAAAGTACATAAAATTTTATCTCACTAATAACTTCTGATTTTTTTTCATATTTTTGTTTTGTTATTGCTGAATTATTTATTGTAAAACTTATTTACAATCATAGGTTAATAATAATTATTAATAAATCAATATATCTAAATAAAAAATAAAAAATAATCCAAAAAAAGGAGATGAAGTCTAATTCGAAACGATGTGCCTTCCTCTTGTAAGATCCTAATATTTCATTAATTAAAATTTTATTTGGCTATAACTCTGGAACCAATGAAAATAATTACCACGTATAATATATCGTTGAAAATTTCTCAATGAGGGCTTATTGCTGCAGTTAAGAAAAATTCCAAAATCCAAAGTTTTTGGATTTTGGGCTTTTTTGGACACTTTTGGTTCAGTCAATTGCAATCAAAAGGGGAGATGCTCAACTAATCATAAAATCAAAATTTCAACATCCTATGGCTAATCGTTTTTGAGTTACGCGAAATACATACGTACGTATGTACAGAAGTCACGCCGAAACTAGTCAAAATGGATATTTCGTTGAAATCTGAAAACAGAAATATTTCGCGATCACAATATTTCCTTTACATCGTACAAGGAAGTAAAAAGAGATTATTTTAATTAATGATAAAAATTAAAACAAAGGTTTTAATTTGAGAATGTCAACCTAAAAATAGTATTGTGTTGTTTCTAGGAAATTTTATTAGAAATAAAAAAATATATATATAATTTCTACCATTTAAAAACGTATTAACTGGGATAATTTTAAAGATCTTTAAATGTAAGAAATTCTAAAAAAATTCAGCTGTTAAAATATTATGACAGTACTCTACTGTGGTAAGGAGGTTCAAGATTTTTATTTAAAAGAAGAAAGTGAAATTCAAAATCTTAAAATGATTTTTTTTTTTGAAAAAAGGAAAAATTTTATGTCGGAAGATAGAATTTGAAATATGAAAATATAAACTGAATTAAATAGAATAAAGATGAATTTATTAGATGAAGGAGATGAAGAGAAAGTCATAAACTTATTTGAAAAGAGACTGGATAGAAGTAAAGGATTTATAAGTGAGAGATGTAGGTTTTATAATTCGAGTCCGATTTGTAACTAGTTCCAAATACCAGAATTTCATATTTGGATTTGAAACTAGTTCCGTTTAGACCTTGACATGAATTTAAAGGAAAATAAATTAAATACTTTTCATAGTATTGTTTACCTAAGTTATGCGCAAATAATGTTTGTTCATTTTATTCATAATGCGCTGATTAATTTCGTGGCGTTATTATCTGTTGTAACGTCTTGTTGATCTCCTATAACAGTTATGTTATGTTTTTGACAAATGATTTTTGAATAACGCCAAACCTGACTGTAATTCAAATCCGGAACTTGAAAATGAATGACAGAGACAGAATCTTCTTTTACTCATTATTTGATAAGGAAAAAATCCTTTCGGGAATATTTTACGAGATGCTAAGTTGTTTTATTATCCCACAAGTAATCTGGGCTGAATATATTAGAATAACATACGAGTATATCAAGTGTACATCAGAACAACATACGAAAAATTAAAAGAAATTTTAATCCAGAAGAAGGTGACAGAAGAAAGACTGTTGACGTGATATGAACACTTACGATGCATGCCTGATTCAAGATTCCACTAGTTATTATTGTCATTGGATTTCAGCTAGGCGAAGAATCGTGGAAAAATTCGAAGGTGGTTAGATGGATGGCGTTTTAAATAGTATTACATAACGAAATTTTAGGGAGGTTGATGTATTCGATCGAGATAGATAGTGTTTTAGAGTGCGGTAGGTGGAGAAAGCTGTAAAACGCTTAAAGTCCTCTCCCCCTTTCAAAAAAGTTGATTTCCCTTATTTATAAAGAAAAATCTCTGCTATTTAGAATTATTAAAAGTCAAAAAGGAATCTAAATTAATATGAAATTCCTAATTTATGTATTATGAGAAATAAATAGATAATGAACAACGCTTAAATGAAAAAAATATTTTTGATTGCGTCTATAACGGGATGCAACTGAAAGCTAATTTAAAGATTTTGTGAATAAATTTCTAACAAGAATACACTCATTTTTCTTGTTTAATGGAAAACTAAATGTGAAATAATACAAAGATATAAACCAGTTAAGTGAAATAAGATTTTTTTTTACCAGTTATATAGAGCATGTAATAAACACGTAACTAAATCAATCAACGTTTACCTCTTGAAACGTTTATATAAGCAATTATTTTAATCACCGTGTAAGAATTGAAACAGCATCAATTGTATTTCACACGGAATTTCAAGTAACTAGAAAATCTCATTAATCTATATTAATAAACCCATTGTCTGTTCATTGAACTTTTCACAGTTTTAAAACTTATTTTTCAGTTTTATTCCATAGAGACGTGCGTGATTCCTATAATTAAAAAAAAAAATTGTTGTACCTTGTCTGCCTGTCAACTTATTACCTATATAATACAAGAAAAATTTATTCGATTTAAATGAAATCTTATTGTTAAAAATAATGATTATAAGAATGAATGTAGCTCATACAACAGCATTTCAAAAATATTCTTAAAAATGGTATTCTCACTTAATATAAAAAAATATTTTCTCTTGCATTAAATTTTTTCACTTTCAAAAAAATAAATTCAGAGAATAATCAGAAGTCGATATATTTTTCAAATTTTTGATCGTGCTCTCTCCCTTACTGAATGAAAAATATATTTTGAGGTTTCCTTAATTTATGAATCGTTTACATAATGTATACGTTTGTTAATTGGATTTTGTTTTAATTTTTTTATATATCTTGTTTTTTCGAGTGACTTTATTTTAACACTTTTTTTTTATTTATTTCTTTTATTCTGAGTGCTAAATTCCTTTTTTTTCCTTTTTTGCTTCCTGCTGCTATGTCTATCAACTTCTGTTTCATCTTAAACTGATTATTCTATTTGTAACAATTTTTTGATGTTTATTGATAAACTTGGCTTAGTTTTTTTTTTTAATTATTACGTATTGGCTACTTACTAGTTAAATATATTACTTTTAGATTAGCAGCTTTTGTATAAAATAATTTAAGATAAATTTTTACGTACCTGCTAACATTGCTATGATACTAATTAAATTAATTTTTCTGCCTACTGAGTGAATCTTTGTTAACTTAAATTAAATGCTCATTAATAATTTTTTTGAAATTTAATTACTAAAGTAAAACAACATTATTTAAATAAATGAAATATTTTATCATTCTCTATATTTCCAATAACACTGCTCTTGTTTAATATTTTCATCACTTATATACACATACATGACTGTAATAGGGTACACCTATATTTAGATGGGAAACTTTGATTTTCCTATACACTAAAAAACCTGCATTTTGAAACCTCATAGCATGATGTTGAGTATATACTTATTATCTATAAAAACCTACTTATTTAAAGTAATCAAGCTCAAAGAAAGGCAATGTTGAGATTTCTTTCTTTTTCTCACCTAGGACAACATAGAGTGATGCTATTCAATTACTGAGTAGTAAGTTACGTCTGAGTGAATCATTGAATTCCTTTTTTTCCCTTTTATTTATTAATCTTTATTATATTGTACCCTATTTTTAAAGTTGACTACAAACAAATGAAAAGTTAATTTATTTAATTTTTATTTACAAATTCATTTTATTATTTTTTATATTTGAAATTCATTTTTTATAATTAGGCGAGTGGGATTTGGCAGACCATTTGGGATCGGATCCTTTTCCTGACGCCAACATACAAAAAGGATTAAGTATATTAATATGAAGGATGTGAAGAATGTCGTTTTGACCTGGATATGACCCTGGAAAACCTCCGGATAAAAACCACTCCTCTACGAAGGTTGATTATTTTTTTCTATTTAAAAAAATGCTGGAAAAAGTATTGTATGACATTCCCGGATATTAATAATAAAAATTAAAAGACTTAGAAAAAAAACAATAAGAAAAAAAACAGAATATTTATTTTTTAGAGATGGAATAAATTTTAAGAAATATTTCTCTAAAAATATTCATTTATTGGATAAGGTTATCAAATTTTCTTAGGTATAGTTTTTTTATAAATCTAAGACCCTCTTAAATAGAGGCTAAAATAATAAAAAGAAAACTTTCAAAAACCTTTTCTTGATTTTAAGTCTGGGGGTCTATATTTAAAAAAGATTGTAGGCATTTCTCAATATGAAATATAAACTTTCAAAAAATTTTTGAAAAATATTTTTTAACCTGGTTAAGATAATGCAAAATAAAAATATATTTTGATTTTAAGAGGTGGGGGTTAATTTTTTTGAAAAAAAAAAGTTAAGTTTATTTATTTATTGGCTTTAATAAAGTTTTCTCTGAAGTGCCTCTGAAGAAATGGCATCTCCCCAGCGCGAAAAATTCCTCCAAAATTCGTTTTTTTTTTTTTTAAATAAACGAATTTAAAAAAAAAAATTAACATGATCAATACCCCATATATAGAAATATCTGAGTCATATTGGAATAAAAAGATTTGGTCAATCCTGAAATATAAGGCCAAAAAAAGTGTGAAATACACACATACAAACGTACACACGTATATACATAAGATTACTCTAAGAGACATACGCGTATAAATAAAATAAATAATAATACCTACGTACATATATTCATTTTTTATCTAGATGGGCCCTAAAATGTAAAAATTTGCAAACAATCCGATACCCTGTTTTTGTCATGATCACCATACTTTCCTTTTAACATAGCTATTCTACTTATATTCGCCGGAAAAGTAAAAAATAAATTTCTTAATTTCATAAGTTTAAAAAAAATTATTATAATTAATATATTTTAACACATTTTTTATTTATGGGAACGTGTTTAATTTTTTTTTTCAAGGAAAGTTTAAGTTTTAAATTCGCTTCTTAAATTTAAGACAAATTTTCTAACTACTTTACACACACACACTCACACACCTCCCTAGTTAATAATTTTTAAAAATAATTTGATGCAGAAATAAATTAATTTAGGTAACCTCATCTCTTTTGTAATCACCACTTATACAGTATAAATGTAGACCAAGTTCTAAGTATAAATAAGGTTGTATTGTAAGTTCAGATTGTAAATGTCTGATGTACTTTTATTTAAATATTCTTTTTTTCTTTGTTCGGATAGCTTAATTTAAAGCCTATCGCTATCGCTCTTAGATAACTTAGATAACAAGGGCAAGTAATGAAGACAAGTAGTTTCCCTTCTTCAAGTAATGAAGAGAAGTAGTATCTTCTTCATTGAACCAACATAAGACTGCATATTAGCGTATTAAGTAGATAAAAAAATCTGATGTGAGCACCAAATGATCCTTGTACGCCTATTTAATTACATATTATACACATTTTTAGAAAATGTAAAGTGTATAAAATTTTTTTTTATTAATAACTAGTTAATTAAACTTATATTAATTAAGAACTAATGAAAATAAGTACCACTTATATATCGTTGAAAAGCTCTCAATGAGGGCTTATTACTGCAGTTAAGAAGAAGTCCCAAATCCAAATGTTTATGGGCTTTTTTGTACACTTTTGGTTCAATCGATTGCAATCAAAGTGGGAGGTGTACTACTACTAGATGTTACAACAGTCCTAAATCAAATATTTCAACATTCTACGGCTAATCGTTTTTGTTAGGCGAGATACATACGTACGTACGTACAGACGTCATGCCGAAACTAGTATAAAATAAATAATAATTACAACAACAGCAGTAATAATAATAATAATAATAATAATAATTTAGTTTTTATTTATTTATTTACAATTTAAAACTTACATGATCATCCGTCAGACCTAAGTCTGTCGACAGATATACTAAAGAATTATTATTACATTATTAAGTGGTTAATGTAATAACCAATTTTTATGTAACAACTAAAGATATTATTAGTTTTTTTTCTAATAGTTATAATAGTAGTACAATTATAAAAATTAATTTAACAAAATTAAACTATATATTTAAAAACTAATGAACAAATTATTTCTTTAATATTTGTTATGTATTGTACCCATGCAAGTTTAGTAACTAAAACTATATTTAAGAAACAAAACTATACTTAATTACAACAACTAATTACACAATTAATATCTTGTTGCAACAATTACATAAAGAAAATAAATAACTAAGCTTTAACCATTCAACAATACATTATTTATTGATTTATAACAATTATCAACATTAAAATAATAACTATAATCATATTATAACTGTCTGGACTGCCAGTATAAATCCAACATGAATCCTGTTGGTACCTATTACGTTATAGTTAATGCCCACTCAATGAGAAGTATTTTTAAATAATTTTTTTAATTTTTACATTATTGATGTGATTCGGTAAAGAATTAAGTAATGCAGGAACAACATACTTCTTTAATCGTTTACCATAAGTATTCTTATATCTATCTGTAATAAAGCTAATTGCTCTCAAATTGTATCCACTTTCTACATTTACCCTGTATTCACTGTTGTAAAAGTTCTTAAAAATAATTAAGAATTTAAATAGACCTCTAGCCGACAGAAACCTTGTAAGATTATTTAAATTGGTGTCATAACTGTTATCAGAATCATAACGAGCAATATCTTTGAGGACCCTATTTTGTATTAAAATATTTTATTTATGAGATATTCTGCGGCTGATCCCCATGCTGTCAAGCCGTATCGAATAACAGATTCAAACAAGGATGAATAGAATAAGCGTTTAGAATGAATTGGTAATAGGGGTGAGATGTGTTGGAATTTCATAGCAACCACCCTTAAATTTTTACATATATGTTTTATATGGTGATTCCATCTAAAAAAAGAGTCAAAATGTACACCCAAATATTTGTATTTGTCAGCATTCTGGAGATGTTCACAATTACAGTTTATATGGTAATTTTTTATACAGTCACATGTATGACAAATAATTTTTATTGGTCTTTGGGATCGAAGACCAATAATAATAATAACAATAATAATAATACTCTTATTTATTTATTGTTACAATGTTTTTAATTAAATATCCTTATACGTATGTCAGTATTATATTCCTTCTAGCTAAATTTAGCTAACTGAAGGAGCAGTTTCAAATAGAGATTACAAAAACTAAGGTATTATAAATAAAAAGTAAATAATATTAAAATCAATATTAAATATTATTAAATAATAATAATATTATTAAATATTAAGTAAATAGTAATAATACTATAAAGTATAAAGTATAATAATATTTTCTTCTTTTTGAGAGTGAGGTGGAAATGCATTTACGCATGGAGTGTCCGGCACCCACTGGTGGTCTTATCCAACCGCCATCAGCCGACTACCGACTAAAACCACCCCTCTTTCTACCAGGACTTGATCCGGAACCGTTTAACACATTAATTCAGGCAGAATCCTCCTATCCTAGCCTAAGAAGGCCGCTTCTTAATTTTCACCTGGCTCAGGACTATCCAGGTCGCCTTTCTGGTCCTGAGAATGCTCCCGACAAATTGGAATACATTCTCCCAGCTGCTCAGGTCACGAAGCATCATCGCAATCACGTTTTTGGGGGTCAGCGTTCCGAAATCCACCTATAGTGTCCCTAAATCTGCTGCCCACCGAGCATACTTGAAAAAGGTGTGCGTCGTCCCGTTCGCCGGAGCAATAGAGGGAGTCGGGAAACGGCGCTTTCCCTATGCATGGAATGAAGCAGCAAAGTACCCGTTACCCGTTAAAAACTGGGTCACGTAGAACTCCAGCTTTCCATGCCGCCGCCCTGTCCACGGTCTGACCAAAGGAATAAGCCTTGCGGTCCATCGTCCTCTGGACTGGTGGTCCCAGGTCTCTTGCCAGGGAGGAATGTGCGAGTCAGTTCCTCCTCGGCGATGACCTCTCGTCATCGCTTGCCCGTCATCTCCTGTAGGCCGTCTGGCGCTGTTTTGCAAAAAGAGCAAAGGGTATAACGGCGGCAACAACCTGTACGGCAGACTCCGAAACCGTACGACACGCGAAGCGACTTGCAAGGCCGCGTGCGTTCCACTTGCGCGAACCGCTTCCAGTTTTCCTTGAATCTTAATGCCTGGACCCACACTTCCGTCCTGTATAAGAGGACGGAATGCACCCTGTACATCAGCAGTCGCCGTCTGCTGGCGTACGGTCCGCTGACATTCTCCATGAGCCTGCTGAGAGCGATTATGGCTGTCGCAGTTTTTTCGGCGGCTTTCCAAAGCTGCTCAGTAAAGCTGAGTTTCCGGTCAATCATTATACTGAGGTACTTCTTGGCCGGCTTGGTCTCGACAATCTCGTCCCCGACCCGCAGGGGGAGCAAAGTGTCGATACGCTTCTTCATTAGAACCAAGATCTCCAGTTTGCTGAGGGTTAAATAAAACCCATGGTCGTCCAGCCAGGCAATGATCCTGTGCATAGCCCGGCTGAATCTCAGTTGGGCACGCTCCATGTCGCGGTTTGCAACAAGTAGCACAACGTCAGCAAATACCCAACCTAGGCCGATTCTTCAGGCATCTCCAGCATCAGGCAGCCGTCGTAGACGGCGTTCCAAAGTTCGGGACCTGAAACACCGAGAGGCCTGTGCTCTAGGCCTAATCTGTCAGTTCAATCAGCAATCCTTATCTTGGATTGACTGAGTAGTGAATCATTAATAAAATAAGTAAAACTAAAAAAGAAAAAGAAATCCTGTTAATCGTTTAGAAAATTTATATTTGCTTTTTATTATTATATAATTATAATTAGTTTAACGATAAATCATCCTGTACCACAAAAGATTAAATACCGTAAGTAAGAAAATTACATAACTCTTTTTAAATGATTAATTTAATCCATTTTTAAATTTTATTCTGAACCGTGTATATTCGTAATATTTATTCCTTTATACTTTAATGTTGTTTACTTATCCGTTACATAATTTTATAAAGTAAGAAGTATATTAATTTTGTACTTTACACGATCTATTCCAATCTTTCGGAGGTCTGTGATGGTATGTAAAGCACCTTACCCACTAGAGTTGTTTTCTTTAGAGTAATAATATTCACTCTATGCAGACAATCTTTCTGATAAACAGAGTCAAAGTTGCAAGTTTAAATATCACTTGCATTTTGATAAATTTAATATGCTAATATGCAAACCGTATTTTGGTTTGATGAAGAAAATATCGGGAAACTACTTCATTCAACACTTTCACTCGTAATCCAGGGATGTTAGTTCTTGAATATAAATGTGTCAGTTTTGGAAGTGAGGTTATGTCAAATAATCTATAATCATTATGGTTATGTCATATATATATTCATGTCAACCTTACATATTTAAAATATGAGCAATATGAAAAAAAAAAAAAAAATTTACAAAGCTAGAGATTAAGTCTGTTAGAAATTTCAAAAATATGTTTATAATCTAGATAAAATCTGTAAAAAAATGACAGATTTATTAATAGTTAAAAAAACCTTTTTATTAAATATTGAAAAAATTAATTCTAAGAGAAAAATGATTAAAAAGGTTTTTTCACTTGGTTAAGTAATAAAGCTTCCAAAGAAATTTTAAAAAATAGCACAAATTAATGTGGGAAATTTTATGTGTATTATTAACCAATTCAAATTAGAATATTATTTTCAGCAAGCAATATTAATTAACTTACATAAAAGATTTGTGAAATATACCGATGTATATTGTAATATAGGCAGGTAAAATTAATTAAAAATCTAATCAGAATACCGAAAGTTCAAGATCAAAGATAAAATTAGAAAAACAATTTAGCTTACAAATAAAAATAGATATACTTGTGCAATAATTACGTTCTTCTGTATTTCATATTTGTAATTATTTCATAAATAATTATACTAATATTTTTGTATGATCAAGTAAGTTAAAAATAATATTCTACAAAAAAAATCTGTCAAAAGACCTTGTTAGAAATAAATTTCCATTTCAATATAGATACTTCTGTGTATAGAAAACACAAGGTTTTCTTCTAAAGTAAATTAACATTAGAGTAATGAAAGGACGGTCTGTCTGTATATTCTTTACCGTAATAATAGATTACATCAATAATAGATGATATTTTACACATTGTCTTAAACTAATTAAAATACTTTTGTTTTATTTAACGGTTATTAACTAAAACGGTATAACCGTATATTTAATACTGCACTGGCTGAGCTTAGTATTAAGAACAATTTGGATATTTTACACTTACTTTTTATGAAAAAAAATATTTTTTTTGCTCAAAAAGAAAGTATAGATTAAAATTTTTGTGGAAAAGAAGTTCTTTGTTATTTCATATTTTCATTATTTTAATAATAAAAAATTATGTTTTACTCTGCAAATATAAGATTCATTTTTAGCATCATTAGAACAAACAAATTTCTGACTCATCAGGAAGCAACAGGTTCAATCGACCTACTTTTAGAAATACGGTATTATTAAAATAAATATTTAAATAATTTATCCCAGCTAACGAGGATATTCGAATTCCGTGATGCAATTGAATTTATTACTTTGTAAGTGTAAACCTCGATTTTTATAATATCTGTGGACACTTTTTTTATATTATTATTATTAAATTAACTTTTTTTTATTTGTCCATCAATTAATTCAGATAGTTCTAATGGTAAAATAAAAAAATTACCAATCGAATTTATATCTGTTTTACGTAACAAACCTTTGTTACCACAAACTTTGTTCGTGTTTTATTAGCAGCTATAATCTCTTGTAAACTAATACTTTTATTTTTTTAATGAAGTGATGAAAATTAAAAAAACCGTTTCATATTCAGTACTTTCATTTATATAAGAACATTTATTTACTATTAAAACAAGCTATATATTTTATTTTTAAATTTTATTATTTGAAGTACATTATCAAGTTTTTGTACGCTACCTAGTACTATCAAGTACTGCCACCTAGCGCTGCGATTCGTAAACCCCACCTTTTTGAGGAAAAAGTGACAAAAAGCGGTTCATAAAATGGAAGAAAAAATCGTTGTCTAACAGAATTCAAAGTATTTTTTGAAAGTATTCTTTATTACAAATCTAATTCATCTGAAATATAATGTTTTCATGCTTATTTTTTAATTTTTTCCGATTCTCATTTCACTTTTACGTTAGATCACGTTTATTTAGAACTGTAAATACAGTTCGTTGACTTCGCCGTGCCGTCCAGTTCTGAGGACTCTTACCGACGAAGTTCTAACAAACTTCTTGACCTTGGATTTCTACTGAAATACAAATATACATATTATATATTGTTTCACTCTTTTAGAAAGAGAGAAAGTAAATTAAAAAAAAAGAAAAAGTTTTCTTTTCCTTCTAATATCGGTTTTACTTTTGATTATTACATTAATTATTATTGAATTTAATCTTGACACAATCAGAATCAGAGTGACTTTAAATTATGTTTAGACTATCATATTATGCTGAATATAGTAAAAGAAAATCATGTACATCCTAGTAATATGCATTGTACACTAAAGTATAGCTAACATTTTTATGTTATATCTATTTGTTTTTTTTTTGTCTGATTTTAGATAAAAATCACAAGTTATGGTTTCTACTGAAGTAGAAGAGCACCAAAATCCAGCGGTGCGAGTATGTGAAGTATTAAGAGGAACTGAAGGAGGTTCGTGCGGATTTCATTTAACACGTACGAAATGGGATCCGTATCCTTGGGTCAGTGGTGTAGATAAAAATTCAGCGGCCCATCAAGCTGGTCTTCAAGTAGGTGATTGTGTTCTTGAAGTTAATGGCGAAGATATCCTCGGATTACGTGTTAGTGATATTGCTATTCGAGTGAAATCTAATGCAGAACGAGTTAACATGTTGTTATGGAATTCCGGTGTTGATCCAAACTGTGATCCAGAGGTCATTCTACTTTTTTCGTTTATATTTTTAATTATTTACTTTACTATAAAAAAAATCTTTTTGTGTATAATGTTACTTATTTTATATATTTATAGATATACTAGCGAACCCGACAAATGTTGTCCTGTTCAATCGTTGTCACTGGATTTCTTTGTTTAATGTTTAAATGATATCCAACTTCTCCTTCTGAAAATATCAATGGATATTGCAAAGCATCGTAAGAACGATGATTGTCTTGAATCATCTGCACCGTGTTATCTCTGCGTTATATCCGTATATCTCGACGTTCAGGTGGGTCGCCAACCATAACAACTGCAACTTCATTAACAGTTGGTACAGTGTATATGCCTCCTTGCTCTCCATATGCTACTTTGTCTGCTTTAATGATTATCACGTAGTTGTCGTTTTGCAATCTGTTGGAAACAGTGTTGAACAACTGGACCAACTGGTTATGATTTTGCAGAAACGTTTCCAAAGTTACCACTATTTTTCGCTCCTCCATCTACACGATGTGGTTGTATTGGCAGCGTGTGTTAATTTGTTGCTCCTCATTGCCCATGAAGTTGATTTTTACGTACATACGTACGTACAGACGTCAAAAATTTTGGATCGGCGTCAGGCATTGATAACAAAGAACCAATTTGATGACACACTTGGCCCTGAATCTTAAATGTTGATTCAAAATTACGACCATCCTCATTCTGAACGATTTGTTGCTTCAAATGTTTTCAATGGTTCTGGCTGCGAATTCAGTAGTGGAAGTGAAACTTTTCCTGATGCGTATATGTATATATATATATATATATATATATATATATATATATACACACATTTGTATCTATAAAGTAACTTGCCCTGACTGACTAACTCAACAACACCCAGCAAAAATTACAGAAGATAAATTGATGAAAATATGTATATCAATGCGGCTTCACTCGCAATATTTTTTTAATAGTAAATTTATTTATTTATAAATAAAAATCATTTAATCATTTATTCATTTAATATATTTAAATAAATATTGTTTTTAAATTTTCATTAAGTCCTCGTCGCGTCATTTAATGAAAATTTTGGCATTTTTGTTTTAGGGTGCTAGAATGAATAAGCTGTCCTCTTGGACCCCGCTGTGTTCATTAAACTCACGCTTGTGAAATTATAATGACAAAATAAAAATTAAAACCCGTTCAATTTATAAAAAATATCAGTGTATTGTAATTTCTTCCGAGCAACAGTTTGGTTAGCACAGAACCCGAAACTTTGAGTGATCTAAGAATGTGGGTTTCAAAACAGTCGGCCTCCATCTTAAAAATATTAATTATAACTGGTTATCCATACTTCATACGAATAAGAGTTTATTTTTCCCGGTTCTTAGCGTTACCCGATAAACATCACCAAGAGGTGACAGTACTTTTATTTCTCATTCTTTTTAAATTTTAGGGAAATTTCATAAGAAAGCTACCTCTTGTAAAGGGTACCATGATTCGATTTCCGGAAAATTTCGACATATCTTCGCGTTTCACATCCGCCAGACCCCAAAATCACCGTCAGTTTAAAAGTCTATATACACATTTATATATATATATATATATATATATATATATATATATATATTTCACTTTCTTGTGGGCACGATAACTGCCGTAATTTTGCGCCAATCACTTTTAAATTGATTCATAAAAAATAACGATCCAAAATCTCGATGAAGTTTATTAATGGGAAAAATCGGACCATAGGAGAGGCAATGGTGGGGGAGACCAAAATATCGCTATAATTTTCTTATTTAATAAAATATTGAACTCGTTTAAAATTTCTACTATTCTTCTATGGATAAGGCCTAAAACTTATCTTAAGTAAAGTCTTTTGTTATCACCAACCGTTGGCCCAGGGTGAAAAAATTAGGTTTCGAAGACAAAAAAAATCTTACCTCCCTTAATAGGCACAGTATCGAATCGGTTTAAAGTGGTCGTTAGTCCTCTAAACATTACCTAAAACTTTTGTCTGAAACAATTTTTGATATGACCAACTCTTACGGCAAGGGATGACCAAAATGTTGCTGGAACTGTAAGATGGGGGGCTTGTATGCTAAACATGTGAAACTTTTTTTCACTTGCAATCATTGTCATATTGAGTAAATTTGAAGTTTTTCTTAACATTAAGGTGGAAATCTTTTTTATTCCCTACTTATCACCGGAGAAATCTACCTTCGCCTTCTGGCGTGCCGAAAGGGATTTTTTTTAATTACTTTTATTTTATGTTATTGTTCAAGTAACCGGAGGCAGATGCAGGCAGTCGCGTCGCACATGCCGTAATTGTGGCTGTGTTGGTTGAGCCGCCGCGCCGTACACCATCACACCACTTAAAAAATCGAAATTAAAAAAACGAAAATGGTATTGCAAGCTCTAATATAGTGAATTTCTCGTTCTGTATAGTCGGAAATGGGGAAAAATTGCAATAATTTTTCAAAATTATTTTATCTTTCTTAAACGCATTGATATACCCTGCCGCGACGAGAAGCGCAAGTAACCATATAGCGCGGGCAAAGCCGCGACAGGTTTGCTATCTGCATGTGAATATCTAAAAACCGATTTCAAAATTTTTCTAAATTCGACTTTGAAAGGGGTGAAGAAAGGTAAAAAGATTTTACCTTTTCTGGTCCTGTATTGACCAAAAATGTAGCTTTAAAGAAATTACAATGCACTAATATTTTATATAAATTGAACAGGTTTTAATTTTATTTATCATTATGACCTTACCAACATGAGTTTAATGAACGCAGCGGGGTCCAAGGGAAAGTACTTTCTGGCTAGACGGAAAGGGTGAGAAGTGAGCCGTGACCGACTAAATATCTCCTGACCGCGACGGGAAACGCAAGTAACTTATAGCGGGCGACGGTGGATGCTACCACACTGAATGAGAAAAAATAAGTTTGATTTTATAAATATTGCGGGTGAAGCCGCGACGGGGAAACGCTAGTATATATATATATATATATATATATATGTACTTAGAAAGAAATTTTTTGCATGCTCTTATATATCTATTTTTTAATTATTAAAGAAATGTAATATCACAACCATACGCAACGTTTTTGAAAAAATAAACTGTAAAAGAAAATAGAAAACCTTTTATCAGTTTGATAGATATGTAATATCGTACGTTTTATTCGATATGTTTAGAATTTAGCTTAAAACTTTAAAAAAAGTGGATGATTAATAATTATGATAACGTTAAATTAAGTCTCATTTTGTTAAGGTCTTTAAATTATCAAAATATTTATGCGTTTGACAATAATTATTATTAATAATAACTGATCTACACGTTACTCTGACTGTTTATCCCCGATACGAAGGTTGAGAATCATCGAGGAAATATTTTTTGACTTACGACATTGTTTCTGTGAATAACTTAGCTGTGTTTTAATTGAACTAATCTCTTAGGTTCCGCAACCGAGATATATGCCGCCGTCTCACCGATTTCGTTAGATTATCAGTTGAAATAACTAATACTTTCACTCCCGCATTACATGTTTATTATTACAGTGACTTTTGTTTCAAAGATCTTTTTCATTTTTTTATATTTTTCACATTATCTCCTTATTAACTCCTCTATTTACCCATGATATCTTCAAAATACTCTTGCAAATTCATCTTTCAAATGCGTCACCTTTTCATATCAGTTTTATTATGGTACAGGTTTCTATGCCTACATAACGCTGAAAAACACCCCATCACGCGTACCTTGAAATTCTGACTTTAATTTCCATTAAAAAACACTTTTCTCATCTTTTTAAACGTATTTCTTGATTTTTCTACTCTAAATGTGACTTCATTCATTACCAATTTTTTTTTAATAAAAATGTAACCATTTTTGTCAGTGACCAGTGTACCAAGAGCGATTCTATTTTCCAACTCTATCGGTTTACCATTAATAAAAATTTTATCTTGAATATCTTCTATTTCTGTAAAAATTATAGATTCGGTATTTTTTATATCAAGAATTAGTTCAAAGTATTTTCTAATCTGTACTACTTTGATGAGAATATGCTGAAAACCTTTTACGGTTCCTGAAAATAAATAAAAATAAAAAGACAGCCCATTTTCATACCTTTTATTATTTAATGGAGTTGCATTCACTTTAATATAACCCAGTTTGATTCCATAGTGATTCGTTAAATATCTCTTCAGAGTAACAGTTAAGTAACAATGAAGACAATATGTAACCCTGGCTCACTTCTCTCCTTATCTTTACATCTTCTGTTATTCTATCCTCAAATCGAACAAATGCCATTTGACAGTAACATAAATTAGAAATTATTTTAATGGCACGTGAATAAAAAGGTTTTGCTGATTAATTTTATTATTTGGAAATCAAGGACAGTTTTGTAAGACGAAAGTACTAAAATATTTCTTATTACAAGAGCTCAGATAAAATAAATTTCAAACAAACTGGGAGAATCACATTTTATCAAATTCTTATGTCATCCCTCAAAAAAAATCATGGGAATACTCCTTTCTGTATTCGCTGTTGGCAAAATTTAATTAAAAGTTAATCAAAATGAAACCCAAAAAAAAACTATTCCTCTGCATATGTAAAACTCTACTACTTACGTCGATATTAAACTTTATCATGTATACTGATATTATAACTGAAATTTGCACATAAATTTTACACTACCACCTCTTGATTTTGAACTTACAGTCAAGGTATTATATATAAATATTTTGTAGGTAGGCAAACAATATTACAGATTCTATCTTAGTAAATTATTTTAACTGATAATTCAAATCAAGTAAAAAATATTTTATTGTAATCCGTCTTTTACTAAATAGATCTAATCGGGCTGGTAGGGTTAATCGTCTACCTCAACTCTCTATCTAGTTATAATTTGTTTGTTCTAGTTAAAATATGAAAACATTTCAATTATTTATCTACGTAAAAATAATTCATACCATAATTATGTAATAAACTAGAAAAATATAATAATATTTTTTCTACGTAAATCGGCAAATTTTTAATAATTGTCGATCTATTTACTTTAGAAACATCAATTATTTGAAAACGTTGGTTGAGAATAGCTAGGAAAATGATAAAAATACTACGCTACAAAGGGTGTAGAGAAATCTTTACAGCGATAAAATAAAAATTTAGATAATGAATATAAAGATTTCAGCCGGTTTTGTTATTTTTGAAATAAATTGCCTGAATTTTTTCTAGAATGTAATGAGGAAAAGCATTTTTAAAGCACATGTTTAGATCCTGTGACTGGTAAAGAAAAAGAGACGAACAGATTATTTAAACGGTTTTGGTAACGACAGTAAAATTATCCGTTGAAAATTTAACAAGTGACAACAGTTTCTGCTCATAGAAACGGCATTTGAAATTCCTACACAAAGTCAAGCACCTCAAATATTAGGAATAACTTTAAAGTTGTTTGATTTAATCAAATAAGGTTGAAGGTCAAATCACCTGAAGGTGATTTTATTTATTAATGCAATCGAAGAGGAGTTAAGATTAAGAAGCGTTTAAAATAATTAATTTTAATATATTAATAAAAATATAATTTAAAAAAAATATATTATTTATGATAGTATTTTATGTTAAAAATAACTTTAATATAAGCACTTTTAATTAAACTGAACTTTGCGTAATAATATACAATAAAACATTTTGTGACTTTTTTTTTATTTCTAGAATAAAAAATAAAGCGTAAAGGTCACAAAACGTTAATTATTTTACCCCTTTTTAATAAACTCATATTTGATCAGCTGTCCGAAAAAATAAGTTATCTCGATTTAAGATTCCCGAATTATTTCTGAGGATCAGTTTTTATTGAAGTTTTCATATTTAACAGAATGAAGCGATAGGTCGTAAACTTTAGATTTGTAGGTTGTTTGACACGTCGTATAATGAGTTACGAAGTGAGTGAACGAAGAGATTAAAAACTATGATTATTTTTTAGAACATGTTGAATGAGAAAAAAATGATATTTAAGCAAATTTAAAAAGTAAACAGAAATTTAGAGAAAAACCGGGTGGATTTTGAAATTTTATACTTATAATAAATAACCATAAATGGAATATTTTTATAATTATCGGCTTAAATATAAAACGTTTTTATAAATAAATTAATTGGAATTTATTTTTATACATACATTTATAGGGAATAAAGGAAGTTAATATATATATTTTTTTAATTATATAAATTAAAAAATTACATGTGTAAAAAGCTATGACTGTTGATGCAATTAAAAGAGCTTAATTAAACAGATATCCTGTAATTTTTAAAATATATAACAATAAAAAAATAAAAGTCGAAGTAATTACATTTTTAACCTTGACAAAAAAAAAAAAAAAAAATAACTGGAACTATTTTCCTACTAAACGTAAGAGGTAAAACGATATATTCTGATAAAATTGAAAAATTTAACTTTATTTTCCTTTAGTTTACTCTTTTTTATTAATTAATCAATTGAATAAATATATTAGTGAAGCAGGTTGCTTCTTTTTAAGCTCTAAAATTATATTCCATAAATTTTTAATTAAGTAAATCGGCCTACTACAGTAATATCAATAGATTGAGAAATAACTTGCATAACTATTTTAAAACATTTTTTAAATAAAATACGTTGGATAATTTATTAAAAATATTTTTTTTAAATGTTAATTTTTCTCATAAGTTAGAATTATTGCTCTAAATGTTGTTTTTTTCATAAATTTACTCGAAATAAGAGGTAAAATAAATATTGTATTGCTTCACCATTTTGTTTTTACGGCAAAAACATTTTTGAGTAATCAATGAGTACAAAAAAATCTGATGTGGACATTATATGACTTCCTTGTACGCCTATTAAATTACATATACGCATTATTTGTTGCACTTCATTTAAACTTATTTCTTTTGAAAGTGAGATTCGATCCTCCAATTATTTAATAAAGTGAACAGTAACACAATTGCTGAAACTATAGAACGTATACACAAATTAAGATCAGAAGAATTACATCAGACCAAAGAGCGATTAAATGATTGACAACAAAAAGAAATAAACGAAATGAAGATCAACTCCGACTAAGGGAGAACATTGTCCGACAATATCACAGGAGTAATGAACTAAAAGATAACAATTTTTGCAATTTAATAAAGATCAGGCATGTATGCCTTAGTGTGTATGTGGTTCTTGTGAGGGTCTATTTTCAGTCACTCTGTAGTTAACTTTAATGCATATAAAATTAAATAGAAATTCTAGAATTAGTAAAAATTAAACAGAAATTAAACTAGAAAATTCAAATATAATACGATTCTAAATTTTAATTTTCAATTAATATTAAATAATCAGATGTTTCACCAAATTTATTTCATATACACATATGTAAAAATTGCGTACTAAATTACATATACACATTTTTAAAAGTACATAAAAACCTTTTTTACAATCAGGGGTTAATAATTAATAAATCAATATATTTAAATTAAAAAATATAGTTAGAAAAAAAGAGATGAAGTCTGATACAAACCGATATGCCCTACTGTGTAAGATCCAAATATTTCATTAATTAAACTTTTATTTTACTATAACTCTGGAAGCAAAGAAAATAAGTACCACTTATGATATATCGTTGAAAAGATCTCAACGAGAGCTTATTACTACAGTAAAGAAAAAGTAAAAAATGGTTTTGGATTTTGGGTTTTTTTTGACACTTTTGGTTCAGTCGATTGCAATCAAAAGGGGAGGTGCACAACTAGATGTTACAATAGTCCTAAATCCAAAATTTCAACATACTACGACCAATTATTTTTGAGTTATGCGAGATACACACATACGTACGTACGTACGTTCAGACGTCACGCCGAAACTAGCCAAAATGGTTCAGAGATGGTCAAAATGGATATTTCCGTTGAAATCTGAAAACCAAAACTTTTCGCGATCACAATACTTCCTTTACTTCATACAAGGAAGTAAAAAACATAAAAATTTTAACCAATATTATTTACTTCCTTGTACGAAGTAAAGGAAGTATTGTGATCGCGAAAAATTTCGTTATCCAGATTTCAACGGAAATATCCATTTTGACTAGTTTCGGCGTGACGTCTGTACGTATGTATGTATCTCGCATAACTCAAGAACGATTAGCCGTAGGATGTTGAAATTTTGGATTTAGCACTGTTGTAACATTTAGTTGTGAACCTTCCCTTTTGATTGCAATCGACTTAACCAAAAGTATCCATAAAAGCCAAAAATCAAAAACAATTTGGATTTTGGACTTTTTCTTAGACTTTTTTTTTATATACTTATATCTTATCAGAAGAAATATTACGAAAATATTAACGATGATAAACATTACGATAAAAATAAATTTAAAGGTCATTTAATAACAATAATAATAAATCCGAAGATTTAATATGAACAGTAATTTAAAATAAATTTAAATTGGATATGAATTTTTTAGAGGTTACAAACGGACTAAACAGATCTTTTTGAACGAAGACTATAATCCGAGTTAATCTGTCTGTTTTATTAAAGATTGTTTATATTTGCAATAATTCACTGAGAATAGGTTTCTGATTCGCGCGTGCCTGTTTGTGTGTGTGTGAGGTGGATCCACAGATTCAAATTATTTTAATTTTTATTTGTATATACTTACACATTTTACAATAAAATATTGAAATACAACTCGGGTAGTTTAACCTTATATTATGTAATTTTATTCCATCCTAATTTTTTTTCATTATATAAATATTACAATATTACCTTTCGAGAAATACGAAAATAGACTTAATAAATTTTATTAAAATACCTTTTCCTTCAACAAAGAAGTAAAAAAAAAATATTTAAGAATTTTAAACAAAAGGAAACGTCAGTTAATTTCCTGAAATAAATCAAGGTGACAAAAAATTGGTATTTAAATTCATGTAAATTAAGTCAAAAGAGCAAGGATAAAGAAGACCTTGTCTTTTTTTTTACATGCAATACCTATAATGACCTTAATACACGGTCTAATATGTTAAACCAAATAAATTACCTTCTAAACATCATGTCTGATGTCACAACATGTAGTGAGATCACTTACAACTATGTTTTGGTTATGCAAAATATTTTTAATTATAATAGAACGTGAAATAGTAGTATTACCGATACTGTAATTAATTTACATGTAAAATAAAAAGGCTAAAGATTAAAAATAGACCGAATAAAAAACATTAAAATCGTTTTTTTTTACTGAATATTGTTAATGCATCTATCTAAAAAGTAAATATACTATTTTTATTAAGAAAGGAGAGCATATAGAAAAATATATGATTTTTTAATCTGAAATTCTTTAGCCAGAAAATGAATGGCCTTGATGATTTTTAAAAATATGTGATAATTTTTTTTTTATAAATGTGCTTCTTTTCCCACAAATTTACTCATGAAAAATTTGACTTAACGTGATAATTTTTGGCAATGAGAGAGGGTTACGGTATGTGTTCGATGACCACCAACAACTTCTATAAAACGCTCATGGCGCTGAACTGCACACCGAACTACGGCTGTTAGTGTATCTGGCCTAATGGTAGCACATGACTACGATTTTTTCACGTAGCTCATCGATTGTTGTTGGTTTTTATTGATACACATCATTATTCACGGTACCTCAGAGGTAGAAGTCCAGAGGGTGTCAAATCAGGAGATCGAGATGGTTATTTAAAAGCACCTCTTCCACCCACCCATCGTCCGGGCAGAGTTTTATAGAGTTAAACCTGACAGCTGACGGAGGCGGGGCTCTGTCTTATTGTACATAAAAACGTTCATCACCATACAGGTTTTGAATGGCAAGCAAAATCCTTGTCTGAAGTATATCAAGATACGCTCACCAGTTACGGTACCCTCGAAGAAGAAGGACCAGTCAAACCACGCACTGATAGACCACACCACACAGCAACCTCCGGTAGAATCACTGCCCAGTCCACATGAGCGTGAGGATTTTCAGGAGCTCAGTAGACACAATTGTGGCGATTCCAGCGTTTTTATTTGAAACAAAGTTCACGAATATGTAAGTATGAACGCTCAAAATCACGCCGCCTAAAAATAAGTTAATGCAGTACTTTGGCAATTTATTTTCGAAATTCCTGGACACCTAAACCATTAAACCATTATAGAATGACTGAAAATTTTACGTCTGTAACAAATTATGCATGTCATTTATTTATACACGGGCTAAGCATACTAAAACATAGTAAGAGAAGTCTCTATGCGTGAAGTATAAACTTAAAAAAAAAAAAAAAATACTTGTACCGAAGGAGAGCAAAAAAATATATTTCAATTTTATGAGGTGGGAATTGATTTTTTTTAATAAGTTTTTGGATTATTTATTACGCATTGTAGGTAACAATCTTTTCTTTAAAATGGCTCTAAAGAAAATAAAAATGTTTTTTCGGGATATCCCTCCACCCCCTAACCAATTTTGAATGTTTTTTTTTCAAAATAACTGATATGTAGAAATATTTGAATCAAATAGATTCGGTCAATCCTGAGGCATAAGGTCAACTAACGCCTTGCGGTACGCATAGTACATACGGGGAATGCATATATTTACTTTCATAAATTAGGTATAAAAATGTCTATGAACTATAAGCAAAAAATGAGCAAGGTATTTCTAAAAAAAAATATTACGTATTTTTTTAAGCTTCTACAGGCATTTTCGGGCTAGATAATTCCGCCATGTGAACTCATACGGTAATCTTCTTGCATAATACAATATTCTTTTAATGTATTTATTGATATAATTCAGTAAAAATCAAATGTAATGTGGATTATTTTTCCGATGCTTAATGTTTAATGTCCTCTTTATTTATTACATCCTGTAACACCGGATGACGCCTAATAATAGTTTTATATGATGGTGACAAGAGATAAATTTTGTAGCGTTTGGAAAATGCCAAGAGTGACCTGGATTGAACGCTCACAACTTTCTGCATTATTCAATGTTAAAAAGATGTTTCTATGAGTCTAAACGTAATCTCTCTTGTAAAGAAAGTTTTTTTAAACTGATACAAATAATAACTTTTTAAATATAACCAGGCTATATTAAATTAGCCACATACATTTGATAAAACACTGGAAACGTAAAATTCATTCAAGAAATGAATTTCCGATTTGTGTCAATGTAAAGTACATAATACGTAGCATGTACATTTTAAATAGCGTAGCATTGAAATGTTGTCAGTGGCTTAATTTAATCGGATTAAGATTATTCAGGTTAATAATAAAATCATTACTATTACTGTAAGATATTATCACGCTAAAATATAACAATATTGTAGATAATAATAATAATAAAAGTAATTTTCCAATTAATAATTATAGCTGACTGTTAGATTAGCGGACTCGTACTATTAATCTTAAGATATTTTTATTTGCATTTTATAACAGTTCAAGGCTAAATTTAAAGTAACTGTTAAGTTATCAGTTGCTTAATGGTTCCGTTATTTCATTATTCCACTATTCTAAGAACCTCTGGGAACGTTGTATGAGAACTTCCGTTTTCAAATAATTTGTTAAACTTATTGTTTGTTACATTTAATATTAAAGTTTTTTTTTTATTCACACAAACAAATTCTATAACTTACGGTAAAACAAAAATATTCTGAATATTATTTAAAAAATTATTGTCTTAAAAAATAAATCATTATAGAATGGTACTTATTAGTTTATATTTTATTTTTTATTATTACGACTTTTGTTACATATTTTAGTGAGAAAAATAAGAACGATAAAATCTTAGGTGAAAAAATGGAAGATTCTTGCCGAAAATCAAATCCATGACTAGGTAATCTACAACCTAACATGTTAAACACTATACTTAACAGCCGGTCAATTTATCGTTATTCTTTCTTCTACAAATAAATATAATGTTGACAATGGATATTTTAAATATGTAGCCCACCAACCAACCTAGCTCTACTTAAACGAAATTTAGGTCAAACTTATTTATATTTCGTCCTGCTGTTATTTTAAAACCTGTTTAATTTACCAATATAATTTTCTTCACGCTTATCAACAATTTAATGTTGTTTAATTTATTAATTCAAATTACAATTTTTTATTTTCTGTAACTTAAAATTTTTAAAGTTTTCTAATTTGTCATAAAGTTTATAAATTGGTCTTCCAAGTCAGGAAGAAATATGTAAATGCAGCCGGGGGGGGGGGGGAGGTATTTAATGTAGAATACTTACTATTCGGAGCTCTTTAATATAGGAAAATTACTATTCAGAACCCCCCCGACTGCATTTAAATATTTTCGTTGGACAAAATTTTCTTATCGATGTAAGACCTGGTGAGAACTTAATCATTAGACAACCGATTTATACGAGATGTAAAATACATTTAAACAGATTAAAACTGTCTCACTGTACACCCACATTTTTTTTTTGTTTAACCCCCGAAGCCACCGTTAGGTATTGCTTCAGAGGATGAGATGAATAATTTGTAGCGTGTGTGAAAAACCATGCCTGACCGGGATTCGAACCCGGTACCTCCAGATGAAAGGCCGAGACGCTACCACTCGCGCCACGGAGGCCGAAAAATAATTTTTTTAAATTAAATACTACATAACGATGTTTAGTCCTTTATTTCCATACCTTGTTTTCTTTTTTTAGTTCGATTTATTTACGTTTTTTTTATTTCAATTTTTTTAATTTTTATTTTTTGGCAGTGATGGTTTTTAATTTTTATAATTGCATTTATTATTTGAAATAATTTCTAAATAATGAATTTTCGTTTTTTATTTTAACACAAAACTATGAAATTTAAATTATGCTATTAAATTATCGTATTATTTAATTTTTATTTTTAGTAATTGATTTTCTATATGTGTTTTTCCAAAATTTAGACGATTTTTGTTTTGGTTTAAAATTATGATACATTTTTTTTTCACATTTCGGTCTGTTTTGTTTTAATATAAGTCAAATTTTTTAATATCTTTTTCATATCTAGTTATTAACATAAATATTCTCAGAATGAAATAAAAAAAAGAAGAAGATTATTTGCCCTCTAGCAATTAAAAGAAGTTATTGTACATCAAATAAAAAAAGCTATATTTCGCTCTACCAATATTTTTATCTTTTATAATAATTTTATCAAAAATGGCTAAAAATAATTTTCTGCCGGAACTTTTTTT
Organism: Lycorma delicatula; assembly: GCF_047948215.1. Lineage (NCBI taxonomy): Eukaryota > Metazoa > Arthropoda > Insecta > Hemiptera > Fulgoridae > Lycorma > Lycorma delicatula. Next base: position 107,073,495 of record NC_134459.1, on the reverse strand, counting down.
TTGTAAATCAACTATCAATCATATGAAATTTACTTGTTAATTTAAGATCCGAGAATTTCGGTATGACTTCATTCTACCTATGGAGCAGGGAGAAAATGTTCGCATATTACAAACTCGAAAATGCTGCGTTTCCTATGTTTATATGAACATTTTTAATTGATTTTCACTTTTAAACAACTAAAATTCTTTCCGTTTCTTTGTACTATGTCAATCATGTCAATGATTATATGATTATATACTATGATTATATGTCAATCATTTTTTACATAAAATCTTTGTACATTTATGTAATTCAGTACCATAATAAAATAAAAATATAATTCAATTTTGTTTTAGATTACTTATTTATATAGCTGTTTTAACATATAGGAACAACAAGTTACGGAAACATATTTTTTATGATGATATTTATTTTTGTAAGGAATTATAATAAATAAATTTACACTTTGTATTCATGTCGGAGTGATAAGGTCTCTGCCTTTCATTCGGTAGGTTCTGGGTTCGATTCATGGACAGACTGGTATTTATTCGCATGCTAAAAAATTAATCAGTATAAAATTACTGAGCTAAAAATAACAAAATGAAAATAAATTTTAAAGCCCTTTTCTCACACTACAACCTTCCATAACTTCCCTATTGTACTTTGGTATCAGTAAGGGCATCCGACCATAAAAATCAGTCAAAAAATCTGACCATAAAAATCCTACCGCCTAAATCCAGAAAAGAAAATAGAAGAAATTTACCTTAAAAAGATGAAGAGATTTTAAGAATAAATTTTTTGAACCGATAAAATTTTATTATGAAATGTTAAGTAGAATTTTAAATATAATGAATTGTCAAAGTACATGACTAATTTACCAAATTTATCTTTAAATAATTATCTTTTTTTTACAAAAACATATTTTATTTAAAATTTTGCAATTACGTGTATTCATACTTATGTAAATAATTATTATTTACCTATTTCTTTACAATTATGCAGTTATATGACTGTGCATTTATAAATGCATAACATTTTTGCGTAACGTATAAATTTACATTCTATAAATAAGTAGATAATACAGAGTGATTTTTTAGTCCTGTTACCCAATTTTAAATGTAATTTAAGAAAGGGAAATTTAGGTGAAATAAAAAAATGTACTTGTTAGTTACAAAAGAGATTTAATCAAAAGCTATTACATAATTGTTAAAGAATAAGCTCAAAATGCTCACCCCTTGCGGTTATACACGCACGGACTCTTTTTAGCATACCGTATTAGCAGAAACCTTTTTAAGAGTTGCATTGGAAATATTCGTGATTAAGTCTGTAATATTGACTTTTAAGTTCATCAATAGTGTGGGGATTGTTTTTGAAGGCCTCGGACTTAATATAGCCCCACAAAAAGTAGTCAGGAGATGTGAGGTCTGGGGACCTTGGAGGCCATAAGCCCTTGCTTATTATTCGATCATCAAAGAACTCTTGCAGAAAATCCATAGTTTCTCGAGACGTGTGACATGTAGCACCGTCTTGTTGAAACCAGCAATACCGTTCTTTAGGTTCCAGGAGGGACACAAATTGGCGCACAATATTCCTGTATACTTCACCATTTACTGTCTGTTCGAAGAATATGGATCCGACTATACGATGACGAGATATCGCACACCACACACCAATTTTTTCAGGATGCAAAGATTTGTCTTGTAAAGCGTTAGGATTTTCAACCGTCCAAATTTGACAGTTTTAACTGTTCACATAACCATCGAGATGGATCCAAGCTTCATCACTAAAGAACACTGTGTTTAAAAAATTCGATTCCGTTATCATTTACGAGAGACCTAAACCAACGGCAATATTGCAGTCGCTTGTTTAAATCTGGAGGCTGAAGCTCTTGGACTAATCGTACGCGATACGGATACAATTTCAACTTTTTAGCAGCTTTCTGAACACTCGAATATGACAAACCAACTTGCGTGGAAAGTTTTCGTAAACTTTTCCGTGGAGAATTAAGCAATCTTGTTTTCACATTCTCTAAGTCATCTGTCAAGCGAGTTGGTCAACCACTACGTTTTCTGTCGCAAACACTACCTGTCTCTCGAAATCGGTTTTGCTAGCCTAGAAATTGACATTTTTTTCTAGCGGAGGAACACCAACAAATTTAATTTGAAATGATTCTTTTACACTCGCGTACGATTTCGTAGCAAAATATTGTTCAAGAATGAAGACATTCTGTTCGTAACACTACCGGAAACGGTACAAAAGTTTACACAGCTCAAGGGGAATCAACTCACACTGCCGTATCTATACCGGTTGAGTAGCGCTACCAACTTCGTGTCACAAAACAAAATTTCCCTTTCTTAGAAAAAAATTACCAGACATTAACAATTGGGTAGTAGGACTAAAAAATCACTCTGTATAAATACAAATAATTAGGCTCATCTACAGACTTGTAGATCGTACTAAAAGAAAATCCCAAAAAACACATTTAACAACGGTGAAGAATTCATTAAAACAGAATAATTTTTAGGTTATAGAGTAACAGGCAGACATGCATTAAAAGAATTGAAATGTATAAAAATAAATTATATTTGATAAAATTTTAAAAGAAAACTTCTAAAAATGACATAAGGTACAGACAGATACTTAACATTTTATTAATATAAATAATGAGCTTCGTAATTAATATGTGTAAACTTGCTGATGGTGTTGTGTATACAAAATATAATTTTATTAATTCCAATCGATTATATACTTTGAATTTTTTTTTTGGCAGTCACTTTGCTGTGGTCCAATGCCAACCAGTTTACAGAGATTAGCAACTTGTGTCGGATCCATTTTAGCGGGTTTGGAATGTCCAGTTTGTATGGACACAATTGCTCCTCCGGCTCATCAATGCAGTAATGGACATCTTATCTGCGCTAAATGTCGCATTCTCACTGAAAGATGTCCAGTATGTCGTCTCAGATATTCACGTGGTCGATGTTTACTTGCTGATCAGGTAAGTATTTGTAAACATAATCTAACTTATTTTTTTCCCTGAATATTTTTATTTAAATGCAAGAAAATAATGTTAATTTATTAACATCTTTATATCAATTGGATGTACTGTAGTAATGACACAATATTACTAAACTAAGTACTGCATAGACCGAGCTCCGAAAGCTTGGTATAGCGGACGGCGTATTGCTATGCATATAGGCTGACGGCTGGCTTATTAACTATCCTGAAAATAAGTTATACTAACTTATATACGGAGCTATATGATATGTTTCGTAAAGGAATATCTAACTGTTCCACTCGTCCTATCTGTCTCTCTCGCACGCAATGTGCGCAGTTATACGCCGCCCGCTATATCTGTAGTATGAGAAAAGTTCCCTCACCACGTAAAGTCGATGATATTTTTATTGATAAATCCAGTTAGAAAAACATGACATCCATTGACTGAATCATTCAGGACAGTTTACGAAAAAATTCATCTAAAACTGCAATTATTTATCCTTTGTGATTATTAAAATATTACTGCTATAAAATACGATTTCAAACAATTCTTTTTGAGTTAGGGTAATATGATTCTTTTAGTCGAAAATACAATGTTCTTTCATTACATAAACTACATTCCTTCTAAGTGCAAAGATCTCAGTCTCGTATAATACTTTGAGTTAGTTACTTATCTGAAAATCTTTTTCTAACTCAGAATTAATATTTTAAATATTAATTGTTATTTTAAAATGATAGAATCTTAATTAAATTTGAGGAGCAGATAAAACTGAAAAAAAAATCATAGAGATCAAGTATAAGTAGTTTATATAAATATTTAGTTGCTTAAAGAAAATAACCTGGGCAGGAAGTTCTGCAAGGAAGCATCATTATTAACTGGAATTCTATAGCGATTATTAGTTAACCATAAATATATTGTTATGCCATTATATCAAACGTTTAATAAAGAATAAATTTATATATATTTTGGCAGTAAGGATACTCTGCATGGGCCTTCGTCTTTTCGCTTGGGTATGAGTTTCAAGTTCTAAGACGATGCAATAAGATGTTTGAAGTGTATAGATTTAGCATTATATCTGTAACTGGCCTTTGACGTCCTGAGAACGATTAAAACATTTTAATAATAAAAATGTTTTTGGTTATTCCTCTTTTGTCTTTGGGTTTTTCACAAAAGTTACGTTAAAACTAAGGGGAAAGTTTTCTTACACGAAGTTGGAAATTCAGAACAGTTGTTTAATGGATTACCAAAAATAACTTCTGCAGAACGTTGAAAGCGTTTTAGAATTTTTAAGAATACTTCATTAAGTTACAAAGAATACGAAATTTCACTCAAGAAAAATGAAAAAGTAAAATGTAGTAAATTAAATAATACCGATCTCCACAGCGAAGTGGTAGCGTCTCGGCTTTTCATCGGATATCCCGGATTCGAATCCCCCTGTCAGGCATGGCATTTTTCATACGTTACAAATTTCAATTTTCATATTCCCCCGTACAAGCTTCTTTGTAAGCTTCAGTGGTGAATCAATTTACCAATAAAAAAATAAAAATTCTAATTAAATTAATATTTCACAGACGCAAGATTTCGAATTTAAAGAAAATTTTCTACAATTTTATTTATTATTCTGTTTTTCTAACTATAAGCTGTTTAGAAAATGTATTCGATTTAAAATTCTTGAATTTTGCAAGTGAAAGGATTAGAGAAATTCGTTAATTGTTGAGTTTTTACCTTAATTGACTGATTTTTACTCATAATGAATCTAAATTCATTATCTAGATAATCTTAGATAATACAATCTTCATTATCTAGATAATCTTCTGTTTACGGTTTGAATTTTCATAAGTTCACTCGATTAAAGTTATGCTGCTGTTTATTTGTATTTGTATTTTTTTAATTTTATTAAAAAATGTATATAATACCACTATTTACAACATATTTATCTTTTTGCTGTAAGCTACTACAATAATAATAATAATCATAACTTTATTACTATAATTTTTTATCTGCAGTACAAATTTAATTTTATAATTCATACAGTATTTTAATTCGACAGCTTTCATTTATTTGGGTAAAATAAGTGTGGTTATCTTGTATAAAATTAAACACGTTGAAGTTAGTCACGTTTTAATACACTCAAATGTAGTTAATAATTATATAAAGGTAATTTAGTTTGTTCCTTTAGCAAATAAAGATTTAAATCCTGATTCAACTTTATGAATTTATAATTAATATTGCATTATTACAAGTAGTACAATGAATGGTTTCTGTACCAATGAAATAAAAATTCCATGTCTACAACAGAATCGTTTTACTACTGTTTTTTTTTTTGACTTTATTAATATTTCTTACAATCAAAAATAACTTATGTAAACAATGGCTTAATGTGATTCCAATAATTTTTAGATTTTTTTATTTATTTTCTTATGTTACGATAATTTTATATTTAATGGTTACTCTACGTTAAGATATACGAGTATTTTAGAACAAAATTATTTTTTCCAGGTTTCCAGACAAAATGTTTTATATGAAATTATTATTATTTTCCCACAAAAGTTAATTTTAAATTAAATTAATTAATATCAAACGTTAAAATCCGTAAAATTCTAAAGAACCAGTAATAAAGTGACAAAAATATTTTTTTTAAATTATATAGGCCCCCTTTTAATAACGTTTTTCTTTCACTTACATGAAAAAAAAAGTTTAATAAAATCAATACAAAAACAAAAATAATGAAATTTACATGATGGCCTACTTTCAAACTTACGACTAAATGAACCAATTTCGATATTTGTTTCTTGTTTTCTAGATGGAAAAAAGGAAACTCAGGTGGTTCTTAAAATTAATTTTCTTCTAGATAACATTTTTAAAATTTCATCAAAATTTTTCGTTTTTAAAAATTAAAAAAAATTATTTAATGAAAAATTACTTGTTCAAGAAAACGATTTATTATTATTATTTTTTCAATGTGCATGTTAAAATCTGTTCAATTAGTGAACAATACAACCCCATGATGGTATAGTGAGATGAGGATGATAGTGAGATGAGGATGACATTTAAATGAGATGTAGGTGTGCCAGATTCAGGCCGACCATTCCTGAAACGTGTAATTAATTAAGCCCCAACCACCAAACAGCACCGGTATCCCTTTGTCTAGTTTTCAAATCCGTATAAAAGCAACTAAATTTTACTTGGATTTGAACCTCAGAACCTTTGGCTTCGAAAATCAGCTGTTAAACAACTGATTTGAGACGACTAGTTAACCATTAGAACAACCCGGCGGGATATCGAAAAAACGATTTGAATATTTTTTTGGCATTATCATTACTTACTGATTATTATGTGAAAATTATATATATATATATATATATATATATATATATACACACACACACACACACACACACACATCTGGTTTTATTCAGTTATTAAAAATATATTCCCTCAAAAATCGAAGGAAATAATTGGTAAACTTCAGATAAAAATTAGTACATAATCCCTTATTCTGGAAAGCCTTGTTAATTTTATTTCTTTGAATTTATTTTCTTATTTTTTATCAAGAATTCATGTTTCTCATCATTTACGTTTCTTCTAAACTGGTAAATGACTTCGTTTTAAACCGGTGGCATTTTGTGAAGGTCTACCTATATCTTAAAATCAGATGAAGAAAATTAAACGAAACAAACTTAAGAATAGAACCTAATTAAAATATATACAAAAAAAGTAAAAAATAATGTAATTCAATTCTTCTTTAAATTTTGAAATCGGAATCATATTAAGGATTAGTAGATTGCTTGTTTTTAACCTAGTGCCCGCATCAAAATTAAAAATAAGGAAGAATTTCGTCTAACTTACATATTAGTAAGTTTCTTGAAACAGTTTATAGTCTTAAAAAAAAAAGAAGTTTATTATATATCTTTATTTAATTATCATTTATAATTTTTAATTATCATTGTATATACATAAATAACTACTAGTTATAAATTCATAAATTTATGTTCAACGCAGTCAACGTTTTGGAGTTCTGGGAAAGATGATAAAGTATCATCCACTTCGATTATTCTTCATTTTTTCTTCTTCATTCAGTACTGTAAGTGCAGGTTTCATCTTAACAACCCACCGGGTTGGCCTAGTGATGAACGCGTCTTCCCAAATCAGCTGATTTGGATGTCGAGAGTTCCAGCGTTCAAGTCTTAGTAAAGTCAGTTATTTTTACACGGATTTGAATTCTAGATCGTGGATGCCGTTGTTCTTTGGTGGTTGGGTTTCAATTAACCACACATCTCAGGAGGAATGGTCGAACTGAGACTGTATAAGACTACACTTCATTTACACTCATATACATCATTTTCATTCATCCTTTCATCCTCATTCAACGGTAATTACCGGAGGCTAAACAGGAAAAAGAAAGAAAGGTTTGATCCTAATACGTCTCTGTGTGAAGGATACCAGAACCTGAGTGCATTATTTGTAGGGGAACTCTCTGTAGACTATTCCAGAGATCTGTTTACTCGTGTCCTCTGCCTCCAGAACATGCCTAATTACGAAGGGGCTATTAAGGAAAACCAGGAACCTGAACATCTCAAAAAAAAAATTGTCGACAACTGATCTTGAATCGATCAGATCCAATAAAACATTTTTTAGCTACAATTTATTTATGTTCCAGTTATTAAAAAATGACAAAACGAGCGTGATAGAAACAGTTTGTTATTTGTCGTAAAAGTTAATACTATTTATAAGAGTTGTTTATTTAAATTAACTTTAGCACATTTTTAACTTTTTCTTAAATTTTTATTTGAATTTGATTAGAAAAGTTAACATTCTTATCTGATTAATACTTATTTCCCATCAATGACTTTAGTTTGTCTGTTACACTACCTGTTGGCTATAAAAACCCTAATAGTGTTTTGTATCATCAGAATTTCATAATATTCTTCATAATATTTTAAATAATTTAGCCTAATTTATACTATATATGTAAATATATTCTGTTTTTCTTCAGATATACAATTCCTTGACGGATGCATTCCAACTTTGTGGAGAGCCAGCTGATATATTGTCAACAAAAATTAAACAAAAGCTGTTTGGTAAAAAAAAGATGCCAGAAAAACGGCTACCAGTGATAGAGATAAAGAATTCTTATCTATCTCCTAGGAATAAACTATTGACAAGAATAATGGGTAAATCGTCTTCTGTTGAGAATTTAACATCAGCATCGAAAAATCAATCTCAATCAAAGAATTATTTAACCGTGGATCACGTAGGATTTTCATCAAATTTAAAAACAAAATCGCTATCGAGTAACGAAATATTTCGTCCAAATAGTAGTCCAGTTATATCAAGAAACCCATCGGTTACATTATCTAACAATGATTTTTCTTCTTTCAGATCTTATCAAGGGTCGACTGAATCTTTATCTCAGAGGTAATATTTAATAATTTACTACAATAACAGAAAAAAATTATTTTTAATTTACTACAATAATAGAAAAAAATTATTTTTAATTAAACTGTTTGTTTACTTAATTATCTTTCTATACGTGAGATGAAAATTGATCTAATTTCTGAGTTAGTAGTGAGTCATGTTGGAATTTTATAAATAGATTGTTAGCCCATTGGGGCAGCAATAGATTGCTGTTGGGCAGCAGTTCATTTCTGGTCTCAATCTGGTAGTTCAAAGATATTTGGTATAGATTATTTATTCAGGATGAATTAACTAAATAGTTTTTCACGACAAAATAATTGCATAAGTGCAATTTTTGTTATATTCTATATTCTCTTAGAAAAAATGGTAAAATAAAAGTTACCTTATAAATAATTTAAAAATAAAATTGATATATCCTTAACAATATTATCTGGCAATATTAGAAACTTATTTAATGAGAATTATTTTAGATTAAAAAAAAATTACCATTTATGATTTTGACTTAAAAGTTTTTTTTTTATTTCTGTAAGTTACTTTGAAATAAATTTAAAATTTGAAAAAAAATATAGTTCTATAAAATAATATTTTATACTTCTATAAAATAAAATACGCAAAATATTGAAATTAGATCGAAACATAGTTTTAAATAGATCTATGATCACAATTTTTCTAATTGAATCAGTTATTTAAATTTAAATATATTTTTAGAAAAAAAAACAATATGACGAATTAATTAATTTTTTCTATTACTGTCATTTTTATTTGAATATATTATAATAAAAACACTTTTATAATTTAAAAAAAAGGAATAAAGATTGTTGGATTTTTCCAATCAACCAGTTTGACTGGGATTTGTCATTAAGTGATCAAAATGTTATAAATTCATTAAACATAATGGGCAGATTTAATTATAATACTAAAATCTAGATTATCTTACCAATAAAACAACTGGATTACAGGTTATATGAAAAACACTAAAATTTCAATATAAATTATTTATCAGTTAAATCAAGTACAATTAATAATAATAATTAGCAGATGTTATTTATTTTAAACTCTTTAGAACACCAGTTTTTTACTAGATTTTTTTGTGAAAGATTAATTATTTTAGTTAATACTGGTATAACTACAGAATAATCAATAAATACGCGATAGAAAATGAGCATAACGTGCTCACGTGCTCAAGCATTCATGCTACATTAAAAGTATTTGTTTGGATCTACCTGAAAAATCTCAAAATATATAGAATGGTCCGTAAGTTGCAGAACATACTTTAACGCGCCGTAACTTCCACCAGTGAAGGCATGAAAAGAAAACATATGGCTGATTTTGTAACACAAATACTCTTTAATATCAGTTTACTATTAAGTGATTAACTTGCATGTCATTAGTGTCAATACAGGCCTGTAGTTGCAAACACTTTCATACAATTTTGCACACAGTTCATATGGAACAGCACTAAATTCCTCAGTAGTCATATCCTTCAGATCCTGTAGGATGTGGATGATGCGGGAAAAATTATGTTCTTTAAATAGCCCACAGTAAAAGTGGTGTTGGTGAGGTGAGGAAAGCCAAAGTAGATGTGCATCTACTTTGTTTTTTTTCTGCTGATTATTTTTTCTATCGTTTTAACTACTTTTTAAAATTCTGCTACAGGGATCTATCATTACTGGTCTATAGGATTACATCTATAATATGCTACTTTGTTTCATTGTCTGTCAACTTTCTCTTACTAAATAAGAGATTGGAGATTGTAGGTTATCCAAGCGTGAGTGAGACTTCAAATACATGGGTGTTGGAAAGGTGGAAAAAAAATAAAAAAACATTTCCCAGTTACTATGTGTATGTCTGTGACATAAGAATGACTAATATATTAGGAAACACTGGCTGGTTTTAGTTGCTGTCTACCTCCCCATTTTCCCTTTTTTTCTGTTTAGCCTCCGGGAATTACCGTTCAGGTATTACTTCAGAGGATAAATGAGGATGATATGTATGATTGTAAATGAAGTGTAGTCTTGTACAGTCTCAGTCTGACCATTCCTGAGATGTGTGGTTAATTAAAACCCAACCATCAAAGAACACCGGTATCCATGATCTAGTATTCAAATACGAATAAAAGTAACTGCCTTTACTAGGACTTGGACGCTGGAACTCTCGACTTCCAAATCAGCTGATTTGGGAAGACGCGAACACCACTAGACCAACCGGTGGGTTCCCCATTCTCCCTGGAGTCAATAACCTGAACTCTAGTCTTTACTCTCACTGAGCTTAACGGTAATATGGGTACATATTACTTAATCCTTCCTTAATCATTTCTAGCATAAAATCCTTTGGATACTTTGGATATAAATTTTTTTTTCTAACCTTGAATATTTTTTATAATATTTGTAAGCTTTCTTTGATTTTGAAGTAGTACTTTATCCGTACATTATGCAGTGCGCGTATATTGATAGCCATATATGCTCTATTGAGAAGTAAGTTACGATACGAGCCTTGGCGAGTGTCGTAAATTTAATACGACACTCATAAGCTCATTAAACCACATTTAGTGCTTTAATGACCGTTATTGGTGTACTTCCAAATTAACCTGTTTTTTCTAACTATTAAATCGGATTAAAATCAAAGTAAAAAAAAAACAGCTAATAGTTTAAACAATATTTGCTTCTGATTGGTCAGTGGTTGAAAAGAGTAGGCTTTTGATCGGTTGAACACCTATATCATAATGAAAATCTGTTTCATAATGGCCCTCGTTATGATACAGGTTCCAGCCGCGTAATTCAAACGTTATAATACAACTGTAAAAAAACGTTACTAATGTTAAATATTAAACTAACACTGTATTAATACAATAAGTAATATTTATTATTGTATTTTATTTTCAGATTATTTGCTGATTTTGGAGAAGGGGCAGTACATTTAGATGATGGTTGTTTCTACCACTGTCCATGTGCAGAAAATTGTAAAGTTCTTTTGAAAAAACCAGATGTATTTTCACATATACGAGAAAACCATGAAGGTCCGATTGTTCAATATTTTAGACCTCAATTAGTTCTTAATCATCCCTTAAATTTACCTGAAGATGGTGTTATAACAATACTTTCAGGAGGAATGACATTCTTTTTAAAATTAATTAAAGAGGAGTCCGATGATTTGTATATGTGGATGTGGATTTTAAACGGTAAATCTAAAGCTGAATCCCTTCGTTACATTTTAACGATAAGAAGTGATGATCAAGAAGGTCCTGAATTTAATTTTAAAAGTCGAATCTTTTCTTTGGCTTCTACACCATGGTCTGAAATCACATCAACTAGACGCGGTATACTTATTACGTCACAAACTATTAAAGCACACTTCCCTCATGAAAAAGTAAAATTCGAAGTGAATATTATGATAGATGAATCCATTCCAGTGCTTGTTTAATCTTATCAGTATAAAAAAAAGGAAAACAAACTTGATTAGAAGTATGCTTCTAAATTAAATACAAATATTTAATACAGTTCTATTCTCCTTAATTTATCCTCTTCGTATTTATTTTTAGATAAATGCCTGAAAACATATGTATATTTATAACTATTTTTAAAATAAAATATAAGCTATGATAAATATATTTTGGTGTAATTTTTTTATAATCGTTTTCCCCAACCAGTTTTCCAGCTATTGCCGAGTCTGGGTGTGTGTGTGTGTGTGCATCTTGTGTATAGGCAAATGCAATTACTGCTACCGGCTTGCCATGCCTGATATAGTTGCGTGTAAGTGAAGTGTAAATTTGCAAGTAAACATGTAGTTTGGAACAGAATCAGGTCGAACACTGCTGAAAAGTACTATTAATTGAAATCCAACTATCAAAGAACACCGGTATCCACAGAATAGCATTCAAATCCATATAAAAGCAACTGCTTTAGTTGATTAGTTATGATTCAGTTGTATTCATATTTACGTGACTATTATATTGTAATCAGTAAAGAGAAAATAATCACTCTATTATTCTGTTGTAAAAATTTTTGAGGCAGGAAATTTTCTTTAGATATCATTGTTTTCTAAAAAAAAAAAAAAAACACTGCGAAATGTTTTATTTAATAACATATATACGTGATAAATTATATAGTCTGTATACAAGTTATTTTTACTCACCGAAAATATTTTTTTGAAATAGATTAGTAAACAAAATATATAATATTGGTGAAAAAAATAAAAGTAAAATTCTCTACTAAGAAAAAGAAACCCGCATGGTTAGATAGTGGTAAACTCGTTATCGCAAAATTATCTGATTTTCGAAATCGACAGTTCTAAGGTTCGAGTCCTTGTAAACTGTGGATACCGTTGTACTTTATGTACCGGTGTAAACTGTGACAGTTTAACACTTTACTGGTGTAAATTGTGTTTACCTGTCTAAACTATGGTGACTGTGGATACCGGTGTTCTTTAGTGGTTGGGTTTCAAGTAACCACACGTCTCAGGAGTGGTCGGCCTGAGTCTGTTCAAAACTACTCATTTACCGGTAAATTTATAATTACACGCCAGACTGCGAACAGATGTCTTGGTATTTCTGCAAGAGTACTGTTGACATCATGTCACTGTACTGTTATTATGTAACCTGGTATGACATAAATAAATAAATTTACCTTCAGCTCATTTTATTATTTATCATATACTAGTATGTTTTGGGAAAAATGTATTAGTATAAAGTTATCAATTAAGTAAGAGTTAGATAATTGAACTATTTTTATAGAATTTTATTATAAACAAAATTATAAAAAGGTATTTAGCATAATAAATATTATGCACTATATAAATATTAGGTTTTAGAAAGCAAAATGATCAGTAATTTTTATATTTAGGTCTGCTGTTATTTGAAATTAAAAAGAAAATGTGAAATAATTCATGTTTAATTTAGATGTAGATAATTTAAAAAAATTAAATTACTGACCGCCAATCTCCATGGCGGAGTAGTAGCGTCTCGGGTTTTCATCCGGAGGTCCAAAGTTCGAGTTTCGGTCTTGTACGGAATTTTTTATACGCAACAAAATTCGATCTCTATATCACATTCAGAAGTTTCAAGTTTGTGGATGATATCATCAAGCCAAATAAAATTATTTTTTTGGTTAAAAAAAAGCGATTCATTAACATTGAAAAATATTTTATTCAAATTTAAATTTATCTGTTTATCCAAGGGAAAAAATAAATTCAGCATAATAATGTTTAACTTTCAATGTTTTCAGCAGTTTAGTAATTAAAAGACTTATGGAAAATCCAATTTTAATAAACAGATCCAATTTTAGTAAAATAAATATTTGTAACAAAGACTTCTATTATAATAAACTAGCATGTTACGAAATAAGTATTATGTTAAGATTTATTGTTCTGATTTAAATTCAAGGTCATAAGAAACTCATTAAATCACACTTTTTATAAAAAAAAATAATAATATTAATAAATTAGTGCAAGATACGCTTTTGTATACAGAGTGATTCCAAATTGCACGATAATATCTCAGGAAATGATTTTTTAGCAAAAATAAAAAAAGCTCATATAAACATTTTTTTGTTTGTTTCTAATTAAAGTTGAACTTCTCTAATTTGTGTTTATTTTTAATTATTTACATAAATTTTCTGAGAATTAAATTTTCTGCAAAGTTAACTAGAAATTTTTTGGATTTAAAAGTTATTGGCAACTTAAAAGATTTATTTATTCCAAATCTAAAAAAGTATGTTTTCCGACAAAACGTTTTCGTTTTTTACTCAGTTTTTCTTAAAACCTAAGTGATCTGGAACCACTTTTATTCAATTTATTAGATCAAAAACCATAAAGATACATAAAATTTACACCTCGATTTACACCGCAAGAATTTTAGTACGGTTTAATTTCACATAAGGAGTAAAACGCAGTGCTAAATGTTTCGCGAGCCGAAACTCGCAAACTAACCGTTTTCTGACCTATGTTTATATAAATTTTTTTTCTTATTTTTCACTACAGAATTATCTCCCGAGAGATTGACATGCAATTTGGAATCACTCTGTATTTTGATCAGACGATTCAGACACTTTTGAAAACGGATTAACGTTTTCATTTTTTTATCATTGATTCAAATCGATATGTTAAAAAAAAAAAACATTATTAATTCTTTCCTGGATGAAGTTATAATTCTGAATTATAAGGATTTTAAGTTGGACTAATTTCCGACAGCGTTATGATCTTAGATTCAAAATAAGATATTAGATTTTTTTATGAATTTAAAAATTATATCCAATGCAAAATGAAAAATTACATGACATATAATTCTTTGTTTCATTTCAAGGAAAGACATTTTTAATATTAGTTTCTTTCTTTTATAAGAATCTTTTTTTTTACTTTCGATAATAATATTCCTATTTTGCTTATAAATCCATATACACAATTTTATAAATAATATTTTCATTTAGAAATAAATGTAAGAAGTTATTCATTGATTTAGCTTCTTCATAATGTACCTTTATTTTTTAATTTCATAATATTATAAATTTATAAAGGATTGTAGTTTTGAACAAAAAGGATATTACATAAGAAATGAATGTATCACAATTATTTATTATATAAAAAAAAATTAGGTTAACGTATTTTAATAAATTCTCATAGCCTGAAATTATTTTACATCTAAATATAATTTTATTGTGTGCTTTGACTAGATCAGAAGAAATATTACTAAATTATGTGAAATAAATTAATGTCGTATAATAATAAAAATGTTCGTTACTTAATTTCACAAATGGCGTAAAAATTATGAAATGATAGAAATAATTCTCTTCCATTTTAATACAAAATAAAAAATAATATCTGTTACAAAATAATACGTTAAAATTTTAAATATTATTATAAATCCAAACTTTTATTATGCACAAAATTATAGATGGAATATTTATAATACAAATTAAATTTTCAGATGAATTATTTTCAGCAGATTAGTGCGTTGTTTCTTCTTTCTTAAAAATACATTTTAATTTAATAATTCGGTTGTGTTCATTAGCCAGTAACATAATAAGTTCTAATATAATAAAAATATGTAAGAATCAGTCACGATTTGTTCAACGCTGAGTTAAGTTATATGAGAACCGGTTTAACGTATAAAACATGCTTTTCGCTGTTGGAATCCTATCCTTAATGCCAGGATATTTTCTTCTTCAAATTTTCCAAAAATATTTCAGAAAATTTCAGAAACGAACCGCCAGGTTATAAGGATATACAGTTTACTGTTTTATCCAGAACGAAAAAAATATAATTATCTTAAAAGTTAATCTTGATTTTGGTCATCAATTTTATCAGCTAGTAGTTCTAGAAACTTTTGCCGACAGGAGTACCCTTCTCTGGACGATTATTTTGTGGTACTTTAGACCAGATTTTTTCCTAATATTTCCTTGAATATAAGTGGAAGGACTAATTTTACTTATATTTATTTTTATATATAGAAAAATCGCATGATTCAAATATATAATAAAAATGAAAAAAAAAACTGTTCTTATTGACCTAGCGAATGAAATCGTGGATTTTTTATCGAATTAGCAAGTATAAAAACTTAATGAATATTTAATAAGTAAAGATAATTAAAGAAATAAATTCATTTACTTTGGGAATATTATGGAAAAAATTTTATTAAATTATATTAAATAATAATAATTTCATCCGGAGGTCTCCGGTTCGAATCCTAGTCAGGCATGGTATATTTCATACGATACAAAATTTTCATTTCATATTCCTATACACAAGTTTCGAGCTTATATTGTGAATTAATCATCCAAAAAAATAATATCTACATTAAAACATATCTACAATAAACACATGTATAATTTTTTATTTACGTTTTAGAAACTCTGTTTACAACAGTTTTGTAAAATTTAAATTAAAGGTAAATTAGCATTTATTTACGGAATGATCAAATTCCTTTCAACTAGCAGCGAAAACAAAAGTGAAAATTCTAACTAAAGTATCTCATTAATAAACAACTGTAATTAAGGAAGGAATAATATTTGTTACGTTCTCTTTAATGAAAAAACGTAATTCCACAAAATGAAATTAGTTATATGAAAAAAATTTTGAATGAGAAATTTTTAATTAGTTATTCTCTTAAACAACAAGAACTTTACTCTTATTTACAATTTATTTCTTACCATTTACAGTGTAATTTGGAAAGAAAATTATAGACATTTTATGTCATGAAAAATTTTTATACGTGAAAGAAAATAGAATAATTTCGTTTGTAAGATAAAGAAAGAATGTAAATTGACGTATTTTATTATTACCATTTCGGACATGCTTTTTTAATCTTATTTCAGCGATTAAGATAAAATGGATAAAATGATGAAAACATTCATGACAATTTCGTGTAATCTAACCTGAAAACAGTTAGAAACTAGAGTACCAACCACTACACCATAAAATGTATATTTTTTTAACAAGATATTTTCGATGCACTAATATTAATTAATTACTAGAAAAAAGACGGGCCTATGACCCACCGCTAAAATGTTACATGATTTATGTTTCATTACACATGGTTTTGTTGAATTTTTTTGCCAACTGTAACTAAATAACCTTCTTGAATTTAGCGTACTAACAACAAAAACTCTTTCAACGAAAAGCTACAAAATCCTAAATATTTTCGCTGTTTCTTGAGTTGTGATTTATTAACACAGCTCTAACCCAGTATTTTCCTTTTTTATGCTCAAGACACAAATATAATTTTAGATAAATCGTTCGTATAAAGAAGTATAAATCGTTCGAACGAATGAATCATTCGTGCGCTGCATGCAGTTGCCCAGCAGCCCGGCACACCTTGTGGTCCGCTCTGCGCTAGTAGCATCTAAAATAAAAATCTGTTTTGGACACCATATGACTTCCTTATACGCCTATTACATTACACATATACATTTTTTTAAAATGTAAAATACATAAAATTTTATTTCATTAATAACTTCTGATTTTTTTTTATTGTTATTATTGAATTATTAATTATTGTAAAATTTATTTTACAATAAGAGGTTAATAATTATTAATAAATCAATATATTTATATTAAAAGAAAAAAAAATTAATAAAAAAAAAATGAAGTCGGATGCGAACCAATGTGCTTTCCCCTTGTAAGAGCAAATATTTTATTAATTAAAATTTTATTTGGATATTAATCTGGCCATTGAAAATAAGTACCACTTATTTTATTAATTAAAGGTAATTAATTATCTTTAATAAATTAAAGGTAACTGAATATATCGTTGAAAAGCTCTCAATGAGGGTTTATTACTGCAGTTACGAAAAATACCAAAAACCAAATGTTTTGAATTTTGGGCTTTTTTGGACACTTTTGGTTTAGTCGATTACAATAAAAAGGAGAGGTGCACAACTAGTCCTAAATCCAAAATTTTAATATCCTACGACTAATCGTTTTTGAGTTATGCGAGGTACATACGTACATACATACATACATACGTGTGAACAGGCGTCACACCAAAACTAGTCAAAATGGATTCAGGGCTGGTCGAAATGGATATTTCCGTTAAAATCTGAAAACCGAAATTTTTTTGCGATCACAATAGTTCCTTTACTTCGTACAAAAAAGTAAAAATGTGAGCACATACATCAAACAAACCACATACACTATCATTTTACCAACAAACACCCACCATCGATTTTTGTAGAGAGTGATAATTGGAATAAATCAGACGAATTTTTTAACCTTTAGAACTGCCGACGGTTAAACAACTGAAAAGTTTAAAAACTGCAACCTTTTATTTTATTTAAAAATTGTAATTTTGTCTCATACGTCCAAGTTAATGCTGCTCAAAATATATTTAAAATTATAATTAAAAAAACTAAATAGTAGTTATATTGCGGAAAAATTAAAGGTATTTCTGAAGTTTAAATTTAAGTACACAAATATATTTGAATGAAAATTCCAATTCCAGGTTGGGAATTCGGCTGCAATTTCAATCGTACAGGAAGTAAGAGAGGATAAAAAGACATATAAATGAATGTCATTATAAGAAGCCCAACGAAATTTTTATAATGAACAACGCACACAGCATACGAAAAAAGAAATAAAAAAATGTGAGTATTCGTAATTGTATTATGTTTTTCATATTATTTTTTTAGAAAAAAAGATAAAAAAAAAAATTTAATGAAAAAAGATTAAAAAAAATTAATAAATGTTTGAACTGAACATATTGTATAACAAATAAAGGCAAACAAATTTTGAAAAAAATTTCATAAACTAAACCAAGTTAGATGTTCAATGTAATATCTCTCGATTCTCCTTTCTTTATTCAAATAGAAAAAAATAAATTCACAACTTACCGGATATTATAAAGTAGTATAGAAGAATAATAGCTTCTTAGTTGTTAAACTGTAAACAGTTGTCATTCACTTTAATTTATTATCAAACTAATTTGTTTTACAAATATTACGATAATAATATAAATTGATATTTTATAGACAATTACATTAAGTTTAATAAATAACCGTCTGACGAAGTCGATATTGACATAGACAATGACAATCGATATTATCATCGAAATTACATTTACTAAAAGAAGTTCTAGGTTATTTGTTTTTTTTTTTGTGATTTATATAGTATGAATGGTGGTTTGAACTGTGGTAAACATTCCGGGGGTCATAAGAAAGCTATAGTTAAAATTTCCTGATGGTTCAGTAGTTTTCGCGGTTACCGAGAACGAACAAAAAAGGCGTTGTTTCTTTATATAATAGAGAGATTTAGTTTATATTTCACAGAATGTAATCACAAAACTACTTAATTGCTGAGGTCAGAGCGTATGATATGTGCGTCTATTTAAGTTTAGAAAACTTCGATTCCGTTATATTCAATAAACTATGAAGAAAAAATTTGTTTTTCTGGGAACGTGAGATTTTTAATCCTTGAATTTCTGCATTTTTCCAGAAATATTATTAACAACGTTTGACTTTTGTTAGTAAAACACGTATTTCGATTAGATTTTATTCAATCGAATTTAATTAAAATATTATATTAATTACGTTAAGTAAGAAATAATTAATAATAATGAGGTTATTTATTTATTATTTTATGTCAATATTTAGAGAGCCAGATTAAAAAAGAGCCAAAGCCTGATACGAGAGCTATTCTACGAATACTGCATTTCAGGAATAGATTTCAGAAACCGTGCAATATTTGATTTTATTTTATTTAATCAAACAGCGTTAATTGATTGGTTTTTTTTAAATTTAGTAGATTACCTGAATGAACATTTTTAAAAGGAAGTTGCAATATTTCTTCTAAATCATTCCAGGCAAATATAGTCCTGAAATTTTTGTTAAAATAACTTTGAACTAGTTTTTCTTTTATTATTATTACACTTTTGATTGGTGTAATACACTTAACCATTTTTTTTTAATCTTCAGTGATCTTTTAATTTAAAAAGAAATAGGTTCTCAGTTAACTTTTTTATTTAATTAAAAATTTATCTTCTATTATTTTTTTTCTCGAATCACATAATTAATTCTACTTAATTTAATAATGATTTTTCAATGGTTTGTGCAGAGTGTCCCATAAGCTTCCATCATAAAAATAAATAATTTATTTTATTTTACTTTAATGAACACAGTTACAATACGGACGTAGTCACTTAGACTTTAATTAAATTATAATTTAATTATGTAAGATTATAGTTTTATATATGTTAGTCATAATTATCCTCTTGAAGATGGCAGAATAGCCGAAAGCGTTCGAGGAAATAAAATTGGAATTTTGTAAGCTGTTTAAAAATTATATAAAACTAGGACAGTTTACATAAACCTTTGTATGTTGTGCGCGTGGAACATATATAATGAAATGTATATAGAGATTAAAATAAAAATTTATGAAATTGCATTTAAAAGTACTTAGATTTTTTTCTCGGTTAGGGAATGTAACAGTGAGGCTCATTTCCTTTTCGCCTCATGAAGTTATCCTCTTGAACTTATTTTCATTAAAAACGAAGAAGGCAGTCGTATTTATGTGGATTAGCTACCGTTATACACCTTTCATTAGGTGACAAATCAGTTTTTAATTGCTTGTAAAGTTATACATTGTAAGAGACCAAGGTTTCTCCTAACTTTACTGACTATCCTCTCCACGTGTTTTACTGAGAGAAGGTTATCGTCAAACAAGATAGATCCCTCACGATTTTTATAGGTACATCACCTATAAATAGGTGTTTCTCAAGGTCTTCCTTGAGAATGATACAACTGAATTTTTTCCGCATTAAGTTGGTTCGTGCCCAATCACAGATTTTATTAATATCATTTTGTTAAATATGATGATAGTGTTGTGTAAGTATTATACTATATAACTTCAAATTGTCTGCATTCAGTTGAAATTTGCAATCAATTACATCAACACTGTCATTAATGAATAAAAGGAACTGAAGGGGACCAAGATTTGATCTTTTGGGAACCCCGAAGACATAGAAAAAGGACGAGAGACATTGCCAGCATAACACACCGAGAAAGTTCTACCTTAAAGATAAGATCTTTCATATCTACATTAGTATACAACTTCTACATATTTTATTGAGGCGGCAGAGTCTGTTGTTGCCAAAAATGAGATGCCAGATTGGACGATCTAGATCGGCCTTTTCTGAAACCGTGCTGCATCGGAGAAATAATGTGTTGGCTTAAAATAATAATAATAAATACAAAAAATGTTTTTCGTGAAAAAATGTTTATTTTTCCTATGTATGGAAACATATGGGACAATCTGTATTATTAAAATTGCTACCTTAAACTGCTATCTTTAAATCGTTTTAAAAGCTCTCTCATTTAAACATTTATCATCCCGTTAATTTTTAAAAAAATCTTCTATAAGTTCGTATTTCAAAAGTATTTCTATGTGGATTCTATCATACATTTCCTGGATGGTTTTTAAACAGTCATGTTTTGTGATTGTTATATATTATGAGCTTATTTTTATTTATTTTTTGCCGCTTTTACTATTTTGCAAGAAAACTAACTGGTTTACGCACGGCTGATTTATTTTCTTTATTACATCTAAATAAATAGTACAAATCAGAAGCATTGAGGTGGTTTATCTTATAGTTTTCTGTAGTACAAGTTTTGTTTCCTACTCTTTTATACTTATTATAATTACCTGATTTTAATAAAAATTGTATATAATTTTTCTTTCTCTTACTATTTTCACAAAGAAATAAAAGTTAATTTTGTAATCATTTGTACAAATCTAGATTGGAATGACATTTAAAATATTCTTGTATAACTGGTTTTTACGACGATCAGTTGCGTACATTAGTTGGTAAAGTAGTTATGTCACTAATTAGAAGTAAATTATATAAATATGGGGTATGGATAGTATTTAAATAAATATTTATGTAAATTCTTGTTACAAATGATCCTATCATACTAAAAAACATAAATTTTTATCTTTGTCAGACAAAAAAAATTTTTTATTATTATTATTTAATCAACCCAAGTTGATTGTGACGTAATCTAATATAATATTTCAAAGTAAATTGCACTGCAGAAAAGTATTTTTCTTTCCTGCTTTTCCCGATTAGGCAAAGAGAGTTATATATTTGTTTGATGTGTTTCTCGGTTGTTCATTTATTTTATTATAGCTTCAGAACGGCTGTATAGATTTTCAAAAGAAGATATCAATAGATTCCTCTCGATCATAAGAGTAATTAATTCACATTATTTGTATTTGAAGAAAAATGACCCATTGCCGATGCCATTTTCAAGAAACAAAATATAATTAAAACTCATTATTTAAGGTATTAAATAAAAGTAATTAAAGAGCGGATTTCAATACTACAATTCAAGAAATTAATTAGTAGAAATTTTTGTAAATTAACTTTTTCTGACAGATTAGGGTTGACTTTGCTCATATAACTTATCACAATTTTAACTTTTATCATATTTTATATTCTTTTTTTTTAAATATAGGTGAAATTTTTTGTTGTACTTTGTAAACTATTTTACGACGTACTATAAAAAAGTCGGTGATTTTTGATTATTAATTTACTTTTATTTATTTAAACAAATACTAATGAAGAAATGAACGAAATATTCAGAAATTTGGGGGGGGGGGGTTGAAATGAATCTTTACGTTTCGAGGAATGATGAGTACGAAATACCATTCACTATAATTGTAGTTTCCTTAAATATATAGGCTTATGTGCAACATTTTGTTACTCGAAAATCCATAAAATGTTACCGATAGAAAATCTTAAAAACTATTTAATCAATTTCATTGAAATTTATGTGTATATAAAGTTGTGCGTGTGAAAACTTGATGAAAATTAGTTTATTCATTCTTCAGTTACGATCAATTTAAAGTGAAAAACAGACAACATAACCTCAATTTGAGGTTGTGTTGACTGTGTATTGATGTATTTTTCATACGCACTTATGCAGTGAGTCACAGTAGTGAGTTGAAATTTGATGCTTGTATGTAGGGTCTACTGGTTAATCAAACAAATGTAGTCCGTTGCCCTCAAAAATCTGTACGTTTCTAACTGAGAAATAATTTGGGTGTCGGAAATGAAATGTTGGTCTTCTTGCCCAGATCTGCGCAAGGACTTTTTATAATTAATTCACTACACACCCTTGAACCTTATGCGTAGGAATATGAAGTTAAAATTTTGTAACGTAATGAAAAATGCACTCTCTTATCAGGGTTTAAATCTGGACTTTCAAATAAAATAGTGAGGCGAAAATAGCTTAAAAATAAATAATACTCTTCCTCAGAAGTCGCAAAGTAGTAATAATTTCATAATATATACAATGATGATTGTTTGTTAAAACGCGCGTTTACCTATTTAATATTCAGTTAATATGTAAAGAATAAATTTAACTGACACAATTTTTTTTTTACTGAAATAGAAAAACACAATCATCACTTAGAATAAATTAAATAATTTTTATTAATATTGATTTTAATATTTTTTATTTTCCCTGGAGTGTTTAATTTTCATCTAAAGGGCAGTAACCAAAATAGTTGAGAGGGGCCTGATATGAGTAACAAGTCACTCCCGACGACAGTTGTGTAGCCATTTTTAATAATAATAAGAAATCCATACCATTTTTACTTGGAAAGCACTTGAAAATGAACCATATTTACTGATGAGTAAGGTGATTTCCTGTTGCTTCCTTCACAGAGACAAATATACAATTGCACATCAGCAAGTCATGCCAATATTATTCATGGATTTATTTTTTCTCACTTTTGTAATTTTCTCTTTTCATGGTACGTAAATAAGTATACTTTTATGTTCTTCTGTGCAGATATTCGTGTACTAATTGTCTTCTATCCTTATTATATTAGTTTTCATTCCATATTCTGTCATAACGTATTCTATTTTTGAAATCACCTGTTGATTATCCTGTGCTTTTTCTAAAAATCACAAACCGATAGAATTTATTCTCCTTCTTACATATTCTTCTAGAGAAAACATTTAGCGGCTTTAGGAGTACTACTAGCGCAGAACCCCCACTTATACACTACCTCTAATTATGGTACAATTGTTTAAAAATAATCGTCTATCTTTAAACATTCTATATACAATATTAATTCAATAATCACATCTGAAATATTAGGTTAGAGTAAAATTTCCTTTATTACTATTTAAATAAATGTAAGTCTTGTATCTATCTAGCTATAACTATATTTTTTGAAATTATTATGATTCAACCATCAACAAAATGAAAATAAAAACGAAATAGGAGAAGGTTACTAAATTTTATAGCGATATTTATTTATAACCATCAAATCAACAAAATGAAAATAAAAACGAAACAGGAGAAGGTTACTAAATTTTATAGCGATATTTATTACCAAGTAGACTGAAACAAATGCATAAATAAAATAATACGATTCTAAATTATAATTTTCACTTAATATTAAATAATCAGATGTTTCGCTGTAACTGATGTGGACACCTCATGACGTCCTTGTACGCCTATTAAATTACATATACACATTTTTAAAAATATGTAACATTTTATTTCACTAATAACATCTGATTTTTTACATATTTTTTTTTTGTAATTATTGAATTATTACTTTTTTTTTGTTTTTTTGTTTTTTTTTACAATCAAATAATAATAATATTTAATAAATCAATATATTTAAAAAGAAATTGGATTTGAACCGATGTGCCTTCCCCTTATAAGATCCCAATATTTCATTAATTAAAATTTCGTTTAGCTATAACTCTGGAACCAATGAAAATAAATATCACTTATTATACAGCGTTGAAAAGCTCTCAATGAGAGCTTATTACTGCAGAGAAAAAGTAAAAAATCCGAATTTTTTGGATTTTTAATTTTTTTGGACATTTTTGGTCCAGTTGATTGCAATCGAAAGAGGAAGTACACAACTAGATGTTAGAACAGTCCTAAATCCAAAATTTCATCACCCTGATCGTTTTTGAGTTATGTGAATTACATACGTACGTACGTACGTACGTACGTATAGATGTCACACCGGCACTAGTCAAGATGGATTTATGGATGGTCAAAATGGATATCTCCGTTGAAATTTGAAAACCGAAATTTTTCGCGATCACAATAATTCATTTACTTCGTACTAGGAAGTAAATATATTTGGGTGTGAATAGTTAATAAAAATAATTGGATGTGAAGCTATTCACAATAGTTCGTAATTATTTCCGACAATGATTGATGATATACATAAAGTTAATGGAAATTTTACATTTTCATTGGTGTGATTTTTTTATCAAATAATCGTTTTTATTGACGGTAAGTAAATAAACAATTAAATTTTTAAAAGTTGAAGATCGTCCAATAAAATGTATTTTTTTCAAATGTAACGGTTTTTTACTAGATCCTACCAAAAAACATGTTCTACGTAAAAAGCAAAAATTTATTAGGCGATAGTTTTAATTTTACTTTAATGGACTTGGATCATTGACACTTATAATTTAATACATTAAAACGTTTTTGATTTAATTGAATTCTATCTGGTTACTTATAGGGCCTAGACACTAGTCGAAAATCGGTACAACTTGACACTACTCTTTTCTTACCTAGAGGATTAAACCCTTTTTTTTGTGACCATTGTTACAACTTGCTGTAGCCCAAAGAAAATACTACCAAATGTAACAGAGGTAAGGCTGTCTAGGGATAAGGGAATATATTAATTTTTTTATCTTTTATTTCCTGTTAGTTCTCTAGAATTTATGAACAATAATAATTTTAGTATTAGACTGGAATTAATCTATACATTAATACATAACAACACAATACGGAATAATGATGAAGACAAAAAATAAAACAAGCTGATTTAAGCGTACAAAATAGGTAGTTACAAAATTTCTTTATTTGCCATTAAAAAAAATACAACTGAACCAGGTGAGGCACTTTTTTTGTACAAAATAAAAAAATATAGAATTTTAGCTTGCTCAAAATAAAGCTTGAATGAACTGTACATTAAAAAAAGTCATACAGGTCGAATTGATTACGTCTTTAAATTTTTTATTTTATGAAGTAGCTTAGAAATAATTTACTTCATCAACAGACATTTTGATTTATGTAAACATACTTTACTACTTGGGATTTCCGTAACGAATTTTTAAATTTATTTTCAACATAATGCATGCAAACGTAAATTTTAAATATAACATAGTCTTATAAAAAGAAACATTATTTTGTATATATATATCATTTAGGTAAACTCATTACCACAAATAATTAACATTAAAACCTGAATGAATAATAACTTCTCTGTTACTATTAATGATATTATGAAATAAATCAATTACATAAGTGGAAGGTCGTGAATACTGAAAGTTCATTTTTAATAATATAATGTAATAAAACCAATACGGAATCGTTTAATTAAACGATTATAATATAAAATTAATAATTTCCTTGATTTAAAATTGTTTACGTCGATTAAATAACTGTTTACGTACGAAAAGAAATCTTAGTTATATCACTCACATATATAAAGATATTGTAACCGTTATATTTATTTATAGGTTACTCTTACCGTTTAAAAAACAATTAAACGTTGTTCATTAAAATAAAACAATAAAAAAAATCAGATGAAAATTATTGAAATATTTATTTATACTTGTTAAATCATGTATCATCCCAGTACAAGATAAACGTATTGAGCATTAAAATAAATATTTCAATATAATCAGGTAATTATTTATTTTTATTACAGTAAACTTTTATTTTATTTGATTGCTAAAGAATTCTTTTGACTTAATTACGTTTTCTAAGGGAGAATATGAGTCTTTTTAATATAAAAATAATTATCTTGTTTTTCAGTATTCAATTTTTAAGAATGGTATTAATGCATAATTTCGTAATCTTCTATAAAAATTGAAAATCTTTTTTAAGGAAAGTTTAATGGATTGCCCAAAATATTATTATTATTATTTCACATTTTCACAGCTTTTTGCCGGTAACAATCTCTAAACTCCGAGTTATTTATACCAACGAGATTAGGCTTGTTATTGTTAACTAAGTGCCTTTCGGGCAACATGGCAAGTGTCAATTATCACATTCCATTGCGTTTCTTCCACCGGATCTTCAGTTTTTTCAAGACTATTGTGCAAAGTAGATGGTATTATTCCCTCTGCAGATTTATTGGGATTATATAAACCTCTTTTTGATTTCACGTTTCCTTAACTTCCAAAGCAAAATCTGATATTTCTGCAGCTTCTCATTGTGCTTAATGTTGAGGTTCTTACTTGGTGGGATGGCCACGTCTATTAGGTAAGTTACTTTTTCCATATCTCGATAGTATATGGTTGCAAAACAACTGGCGTACAACAGCCATCGACATGCATGCTGTGTATGATGATCCATCTAATTGAAAACAAACGTTGTCAATAATTTTTGAAAATGTCTGTAGTTATTGTTTTTCAGCATGGCGAACTATCGATCTGATGTGACTATAGTCGTGAGGTCATCCTCGTTTTAAAAAAAAATAAGGACCTATTAGACCACATGATGTCACTCCACATCACACGGTAACTTCGTTACCGTGCACGGTTACTTCGTTTTTATGTAGCAGGTGCTGTGCAGCTGTGTAGTATTCTCTTTGGTCCAAAAATGAAAATTTTGTGTATTAATATATCCGTTAAGGTGTAAATGGGCTTCGTCCGACATATACAATTTATTAACAACGTCACTGTCGTTTATCTTTACAACCATACGTTCACATAATCGACGGCTCATTATGTGATCGTTTAGTTTTAGTTCCTGGACGATCTGCAACTTGTACGGATGATAAAGTAATCCTGCAATAGTTCAAGTTCAAGTGTTCTTCAAACACTTGAACTCTAGATTATTGAATTGTTGATGACAGTTCAATAATACATTATGATAAATTGTACGGTGTAGGCTTCTTATGACAGCAGCTCTAACATTCTTGATTTTGTCTTACTAATGGATATTGAAATTGAATGGTCCGGACATCGCCTGGAGGTTTCTTTTTCATTGCTGAACCTGTTTTGTGAAAATTATGTAACTGTTTTAAGTTAATATTTAATGTATCCTGTGCTAATTCTATAAACATAACTAAATGGCAAGAGGAACGGAACCGAACGCAAGTTTATCTCCCTACTAATCGCAGAGCCTGGACGAATGTCTCTTACTGATGTGTCTTTCGTTTATCGGGCGGGTCATTATTTATTTAGTGGCGGTTATAGATTTTTGTTTTTTATTTATAGACGGAGTTGTTATTTGCGTTCCACTCCTTTGGACCATTGAGAAATAATTGACCGGGACTGACCGCGGGAGACGAGGCGCATATGAGCTTCGTTCTTCCGTCGTAATTCCCCTTCAGTCCGTCCCCTGAAGTCCTTTCGGTGCTGGCGCCTTTCGGCCTAACAGGATAATGCCTTCCGGGGGCCTTAGAGTTTGGAAGAAGCAATTTTCTCCCCTTTCTGGAGGGAGTCGCATGCGCTGGCTGGGAAATAACAAGATAGCGCAAGCTGGCTTCTATAAATTATTCAGTACTGACACTTGTTTGTACTTATTACACTTATTCAGTACTGATACTTTATTTCCAATAAATGGATAACTAAAAATAATAAATAATGAGAACAGAACTATTGTAACAATGAATATTAACAGAACCTATTTTGTTATTATTATTATTATTATTATTATTATTATTATTATTATTTAAAAAAACATGGTTCTTATATCACAATATATTCTTTTACCTTTAATTATTCTAATCTAATAAAGACAATATACACACGCTTGTAAACATTGTAGAAAATACTATTCAAAAATTATATAGGTTAAATTTGAAAATTACCAGTTTAAAAAACCATTATTAATTTTATTCTTGTTCATTCGGAATTAAAATTATGAAAATTTATTTCAACTAAGGAAATAATTAAAAATATTACAAATTTTACTTATTAAAGAGTCTAGTCTCATTAGTGAAACCCTAACACGTCCTTTAATCACATAAGCTCATTGAATATCAGATGACAATTTGATTAATAATATATATACCGGAAACATCTACTCATTTTCATGTCTATAATTAATTCAGGCCAATGTCTAAATCTGGAATGTTCAGTCCCCAATTTATACGAGTATATAGTCAACTCTATTTTAATTACAGATAACTCAAAAACTAGTCTAATAATTTTAATTACATTTAATTAACACGAACACAGATATGATTATTAAATTACAATATTTTAAAGATTTTTCCTCAAATGTAACTAGAAAATTTTAAAGCTTAGAATGTTGAGAAATTTTTAAACTCATCTAATATGACGTACAGCTGTTGAGAATTAAGTTAAATAGGTAAACAAAAAAAAAAAAAAAACCACCGGTACTAACAAAAATCAGTTCAAACTGAAGTTTCAAGAGACTAGTTTTTAGATGACAAACAGATGATAGATGTTATAAACCTAATCCTCCTGTTTTACTGAGTGGTAAAGAATTCAGATAAAAATAATTACTTCCTTGTACAAAGTAAAGAAAGTATTGTGATCGCGAAAAAATTCGGTTTTCAGATTACAACGGAAATAATTATTAGTATCTCCATTATCAGTATCTCGAATTAATTTTAACTAGTTTTGGCGTGACATCTGTATCTCGCATAACTAAAATACGATTCGCTAGAACGTTGAAATTTTGAATTTAGGACTGTTGTAAAATCTAGTTGTGCACCTTCCCTTTTGTATGCAATCGACTGAATCAAAAGTGTCCAAAAAAGCCCAAAATCAAAAAAAAAATGTGGATTTTGGACTTTTTCTTCACTGCAGTATTAAACCTTCGATGAGAGGGTTTCAACGATATAATACCACTTATATAAGTACCACCTTATTTTCATTGGTTCCAGAGTTATAGCCGAATAAAATTTTAATTAATGAAATATTTGGATCTTATAAGAGGAAGGCACATCGGTTCAAATCAGACTTCATTTCCTTTTTTTAACTTTTTTTTTAATTTAAATATATTTTGATTTATTATTAATTATTAACCTCTAATTGTAAAAAAAATTTACAATAACGTATAATTCAATAATAAATTTTTTTTTTTAAATATGAAAAAAAATCAGAAGTTATTAGTGAAATAAAATTTTATGTAATTTTAAAAATTTGTACTAATATATGTAATTTAATAGGCGTACAAGGAAGTGATATAGTGTCCATATCAGTGTTTTTTCTTTGAAAAAAAACTGACAAAGCTTAGCAAACCTAAACAATACAAGTCATACAGTACAAATCATACAATACCTTGCACCGTTTTTTCATTAAAATTTACTTCAAGCATTAAGGGTCAGAGTTTTTATTAAAAAATACTTTCATATTTTTACAAAAATGTACTAACACGATTAGATAATTTTTTTAACCGCATTTTATATTAAAACATAATGTTAAATATAAAATTAAGAATTTACCCTTCTAACAAAAATAAAACACCAAATACATAAGTAATTTTTTATTACTTTTAATTTTTTTTAATTTTTGCAATGTTTTTAAAAATATAGAAAAAATCAAACTTTATAAAGTAAGAAAATGAAAAAAATTCTTTCTCATTCTGGGTTCGGAATCAATATAGCTACTAAAGCTACTTATATAACTGTTTGTGATGAAAAAATTTTACGTACTTTTCATTTTTAAAAGATGTGTATGTGTAATTTAATAATTGTACAAGGAAATCATGTGGTGTCCACATCAGATTTTTTAACTAAAAGTTATTTAGTTTTTAGTATAACAATTTAATGATACTTATAATTTGTTTGTCATCATTACTTAATATTGGACTGCTCTAATTTTATGATGAAGAATCTACTGAAGTCTTTCTGACATTCAAAGAATTTTTACACGAATATCCAGGAAAATTAATTGAAAAACTTACCTACATGAAAAGTATTTAACTGTATAAAAAGTATAATAAATATAAGATTAAAAAACTGTATTTATATTCCTGTCTCAAATATAAAAATATATAAAGATTCTCGCATTTCAGATTACCTTTGTTGCCACTTGACAGTAATCGTTATTTTATGTGGTTTCCTTGCATGCTTTTTCTTCGTATTTTATTATTATTTTTTTTATGAGAAGTAAATTTCTTTTCCACTGCCTTTCTTGCAAATGACATTTTTATACCAGTGTGATTTTATGTAACTCTAACCAAATTTTAAATTTTAAAAAAGAACTGAATAATATATACTTTAAAAATAAAACCGGTTTAAAAAAATGATAAAATAATTGCTTGTTTTTTTCCAATCAGTTTTTCAGCTACTGCCGGTCTGGCTGTGTGTGTGTGTGTGTGTGTGTGTGTGTGTGTGTGTGTGTGTGTGTGTGTGTGTGTGTGTGTGTGTGTGTGTGTGTGTGTGCATAGATTAACAACTGCAATCACTGCTACCAGCTTGCCAGGTATGACGTAGCTGCAGATATACGGTAGTGCAATGTAAGTGTAAATGTGCGGTAAATATGTAGTCTTTAGCAGATTCAGATCAACCACTCCTGAGATTTGTGGTTAATGAAAACCCAACCATAAAAAAATAATGGTATCCACAATTTAGCATTCAAAAACAAAAAAGATAAAACATGCTTCATTAAGTTTTAAAATTCGGTAAGTATGAGTTAAATTATGACAGTAATTTGCTGCTATTTAATCTGTCTTAGTTCTGTTATTATTATCATTATTTTTTTGTAGTCAAAATATAAAACTAAGAACCATTTTGAAATTACTCTTTAGTGTCGAATGGGCATGCAGAATCAATGAAAGTTCTGCATAAATATACTAATTAATTTAAAGGTCAAATTTAGTACATCAGTAAATGTGTATGTAACAAGTAAAAACCTAGATTTTTTATTATTAATAATGTAACTTCAGTGAGTTAAAATGATAAATTTTCTATATAAAAATGTTTTTGTTCAGATACGATGAATTAAACCAAGACAAACCCACCGTGGAGTTTCCAAGCGGGACATACATGCGGTTCTGTTACGAGATTGGAAAGTTTGGTGGGATGCGACCACCACGGATAGGTGGACGCATCGCCTTATCGCGGATGTAAAGACATGGACCAGTCGGAGGTTTGGTGAACTAAACTACTGGCTCACGCAATTCCTGACCGGCCATGGTGTCTTTTGCGCCTACCTGTGTGGTAGGAGCAGGGCGGATGACCCCTACTGCCCTATTTGCGGCGACCTGGATACCCGAGATCACTACGTGTTCTGGCGTACCACGTGTTCTGGGGAACATGTAGTGAGATGATTACCGCCTAGCTTGGTCGGCGATTACCGGACCGCTCAGCGTGGAAAATATCATCGCCACCATGTTGCGGAGCCTCAAGAGCTTCGATACCATTGCAGGGTTCGTGGCGAGGGTTCTTCAGGAGAAGGATCGGGGGGCTTGTGGATGAGAAACAGCCCTCTGCGGAGCTACCGTTCACACGTGCTTACACGAGTGGGCGGTAGCGATGAGGCACGGGAACTCTCGCACATCCTTTTCGAGCGAAAAGGATCGAGTCCCGGCGGTGATGCCCCACTCAAGGTGTTGACATAAAGACCGAGTCCCGGTTCCCGGAGTGGGGACCCAGGGATGGCATAGCTGGGCCTGGTGGATCTTACTCTGGGGGTTTGAGACGGGCGCAAAGTGAGATCCAACTGGTGGGCCGAGAAGTGGAGGCCCGTTAGAGTAACTGACACTCCCCTGGGCTGTGTAATACTTAACTACGGGACCTGACCCTTGGAGAAGAAAAAAAACCAACAGAAACATACATGAAAAACATACGAAAGTATATATAATTCTGATCTTACTTAAATTTCAGATTTTTCATTGCTTATTGTTGTGTGGAATAAGGATGTTTTCGCAATAAAAAGAAATTTACTGAAACTTTTTAAGATCTCAATTAAAAATAATAAATTTAAAAAAAAAAATTATTATTACTTATGAAATAATAAAAACATTTACTTTTGTATCATAATGATAAATAATAGCTATTTTAAAACGATGCACTAATTTAATATAATATGTTACGACAGGAATTCAAAATACAAATTTAAAAAAAAATCATATAATACTGCAAATATAAAAATACAGTAAGTATTTTTTATATTTAAAAGTGGAATTAATTTTCATATTTCACTACTCTGAATTTATTTACATATTTTATTATTACATTAAACAATGTTCAACATAAGAAACTTTTCAATTTTTTATGTTGCGGTTTTTGTGGGTATTCATTTCTCACTTTCTCTGTAACGCAGAGCGGCAGAAAGGGGCCACAGTTGTAGAACCTCCTACAAGTCATGAAGAATAGAAAGCGTAACACAGTAGTGATGTTTTGTATTTCTTTCTTTAGAAATTTTGAATGAAAATAACAAAATAAATGAAACATTATTTTTTTGACAGAGATTGATCAGTGACTTGTGATATGTCTTTTTTTATATACATAAATATGATAATTAATAGTTTTAAAAGTCTTAATAAAAAAATATAAGAAATAAACTTTTCCTTTTAAATAATACGAGTATATGAATTTGTGACCGAAAAATATTTCAATCTTAAATTTATGTTAACGATATTATCTGACCTTTCACATTATGTAATTAATATTCTAATGAATAAATTAGGACTAATTACCACAAGAAGATTTGTATGGTGAGCAAGTCTAACGTAGAATTAAAATCATTATTCATTCTTATCTTTGTTCCCAAGTACATGCTGTAGATCCTTTAACTATATTTTTTCCCGTTTCAGTTGATACATATATTTATCATTTTATAATTCAATTTTTTTTTGTAGTTATTTTTGGGAGTACATCCGTGTGATGTTCTACTCAATACAAGGAAGATTTTTAATAAAGAAATTTTTTCTTCTTCTTCACGTATTGAATATTAATCCCGTTACAACAATCACAAATCACCACACTTCTTCCGAGGCGTACATAATTTAAAAAAGATAACCTTACACTCCGCAGTCTATCGACATGTATCTTCCAATTCTCTCTTAATGTTTTAATCCTTCGATTTTATTCAAATATATTCAACTCATTTCTTATTCCACTATTTATTTTTCTCTCGTTGAAACGACATCCAGATGTCGTTTCATGCCACCTAGATATACGTTTTTCCATCTGTTTGGTAATGCACTATGTCTCTGATCCATACGTAAACGCCGGAAATGAAGCTAATTTATAAAATTTTAAAAGTGTATCTTTATTCACTTTATTTTTCAAAAGCTCTTTTTCACTTCATTATGGTAATTGAATTTTTTTATTTTGCTGCCCACATCACTCTCCAAAAAGAGAAATCACGGATCACAAATATTGTGCATCATAAACTTACTTTATTACATCCTTAACAAAAAAGATTTTTGATCTCACAATATCCCTACCGAGGTTAATTTCTATTTTAAAGAAATATTTCTTATTTTAAAGAAATTTCTATTATATTTATTCAAACCACCTTAAAATGCGTTAATTTAATGTCAATATTCTAACAAAAATTCATATTTATTGATCATAAGAATAACTTACAAAAAAATTATTTTTTACCTTTCTTTCGAATGAAAACTAAAAATCATAATTTTAATTAAGATAAAAATAAAAAACAGTAACTGAATAAAATTCCTTTTATTTAAAACTCCTTCAAATTTAAGAAGTGTTGTTTTTCCTTGACTTTGTTGCTTCAGAATTTTAAATTCGGTTTTAACACCTAAATTGATTTTAATAAGGAATTTCATTTATTGCTAGCTCTACTGAAACTTTTACAAAAGTAAAAATCTGATGTGGACACCACATGACTTCTTTTTACGCCTATTACAATTACTTATATGCATTTTTTTTAGAAATGAGAAGTACATAACATTTTATTTCATTAATTTTTTATTTATTTTTTTGATATTACTGAATTATTATTCATCGTAACATTTTTTTTTAACCTTTGAGAGATCAATAATTTATATAAATCACAATGTAAATGTTCGTTTGTTCAAAATCTTAAATGTCCAAAAGTTCTTCACCGATTGCTTTGAAATTTTGACACAACGTTGCATTCGAATTTGCGCGTGTTTTTATATACCCACTATTTATATACCTAAGATGGTATATAAATCATTTGACAGGTAAAACCATGCTCTTTTTTTTAAAAACAGCGCTATCTGTTGGATGCAAAAGCAACAGATGCTGTACTAAATATTTTACGATTTCATTTCAATGTTTCCGATATGCGTGTCCGCTATAGACTAAAAAACTACTAGACCAATTTTCGCGGGGGGGATAAAAGGGAGAAAGGGAAAAATCGGAAAAGGGAAAGACGGAAAAATCAGAAAAGGGAAAAATCTAAAAAGGTAAAAGGGGAAAAACGTGAAAATGGAAAAAACAGGAAAACCGGGAAACGGAAAGGGAATATGGTAAAAATGAAAATGGGGGAAAAACAAAGTGGAGAAAAGGGCGAAAGGGAAAAGGGTAAAAGGGAAAGGTTAATTTTTGTGAAGTTCCGTAATGCTCATTTTGTTAATATTTTATCAAACTTTCAATTGTGTTTATTTAATATATATATATATATATATATATATATATATATATATACTCAAATCTCGCATTAGCGAAGCATTTCCGGGTCTGTTAGTTTTTAATAAATCAATATATTTAAATTAAAAAAAAATTAAAAAAGTCTGATTCGAACCGATGTGCCTTCCCCCAAGATCTAAATATTTCATTAATTAAAATTTTATTTGGCTATAACTCTGGAACTGATGAAAATAAGTACAACTTATGATATATGAAAAGCTCTCAATGAGGGCTTATTACTACAGTTAGGAAAAAGTTCAATATCCAAATGTTTTTGGATTTTGGGATTTTATGGACACTTTTGTTCAGTCAATTGCAATCAAAAGGTGCACAACTAGATGTTACAGCAGTCCTAAATTAAAAATTTTAACATTTTACCTCTAATCGTTTTTGAGTTATGCGACATTCATGCATACATACGTACGTACAGATGTCACGCCGAAACTAGTCAAAATGGATTCAGGGATGGTCAAAATGGATTTTTCCGTTGAAATCTGAAAAACGAAATTTTTCGCGTTCACAAAACTTCCTTTACTTTGTACAAGGAAGTGAAAATGAATAAAAATCAAAAGTAAGTAAATGTTTAGTTAGCTGTAAGTATAAAAATATCTGCCCCGGTGGTGCAGGTGTCTCATACACTGAAAATCTCCGGATTAATTTCAGCAGCTAGCGTTTAAAAAATATATAACCAGTTAATTAACCTTATCATAAATGCTAATAAATGATCTTAAAAAAAAAAAAATATTAATGTGACTTAAAAATAAAAAAATTAAAGTTTATGAGAATAACGTGTGTTTAAAGATGAATATAGAGATTTTAAAGCTATGTAAAATTTATCTAATTTATGTACATTTATTTTTTAAACATGAAATGAAAGAGCAACTCAAACGGTTTTAGTTGTGCCCAAGCGCATACATTTTTTCCTGTACCTTCCGCTTGAAATCGCTAGTAGCAAAGATGGCGACCACCCCAACAGAAATCGTTCTGTGTTTTGCAGTACACAAAGTGTGAAGCAGTAATTAACATACAACCTGTGTTCCCCGTGAAGTTTTGTTGTGATCACCCAAGTAACAATAACATTCAAAGATGATATAAACAATTTGAAACCACTGGCTACACTTATAAAGGGAAGAGTACAGGACAACCGAGTGTGTCCGAAGACACTGTTGAACATGTAAGAGAGTCTTGCGCGTACCCCAGGAAATCTTGATATGCTACAACTATAGCTCTTTCTTCAACTGCAGTTCAAACCATAAAACTTTATTTATTTGACAACAACATGATGCGCCGTTTCACTGGCGTAACCTGTATGTAATTGGTTGAATGAAATTCTCTCCGACCGCTGGATTGGTCGCCGAGGACCAGATGACAGGGTTGTTTGCCGTGGTCTCCATGTTCACCCGATCTGATCCCGTGCGACTTTTTTTTGGGGGGGTTTTATAAAGGATCAAGTGTATGTGCCAGCATTACCAGCTGACCTAACCGAATTGAGACACAGGACTGAAACAGCTGTCGCATCAATTACTTCCGACTTCCTGATTAAAATATGGATGAACTCTCCTATCGGCTGGATGTGTGCTTTGTGAGGAATGGTGCTCGCATTGAACACTTATAGGAAAAACTGTTTGAGTTGCTCTTTTATTGCACGTATAACTTATTAATGTAATAAAATTTAAAAAGTATTTCATAACTTTAAAACGCGAACATTCATTTTAAAACACACATAATACTTTTGAAAAGTTTTTGCATTTTAGGTGTTTAATCTTCAAAGTTTTAAAAAGAGTCTTTGCAGATCGTTTTGATCTTTTTAGAGAAGCACAAAACATAACCATACGTAAATCAAACATCGATTATTTCAAAAATCCAATAAAACTAAATATTTTTGCAATTTGAGAACGATTAAAACATATTAAATTCAGTTTTCAAGTATCTTATTTTCTGGTTTTCAGAATTTGCAGGTCAGATTTTGGGTCCTTTAAATATGTAGGATTGCACTAAAAGAATCAGAAAATTAAGAATGATTTTTTTTTTTATGCGATACGTTTTTAGCCTTGGAAGAAACACTTCTCTTTAAATTAATCTGATCTCATATCGTTCATGATTAATTCTTCTGCTCCAGTTTTTTAACCAGTTAAATAGTAAATACTTCTTTATTTTTTTTTATTTTATCATCCCTTCTTTTCTCACTGTACCTAATCACAAAATATTATGACTAATCTTTCTATTGTCATGTATTCTGTTTATAAGGTCATTCTAATTCCTTATTCTGTTCCGATATCTGCTCTTTTAAGCAAATAAAAAAGAAAAAAATAGTTCGAGATAGAAGACAACCAGGACAGAGCCTCAGGAAAATATTATGTTACATATCTAATATAAATTTTTTTGATGCAATCAAATTTTTTTGAATTTTTTTCTTAAATTTTGTTTATACAGTTATTGAAGCTAATATGGATCAGTTATTTTTTATATATTATATTATTAATGATTATTGAATATAATTAAAATCTACAACTGGTTACAATAGCTTATTTTATTAAAAAAAAATAATATAAATATAAATTCTTTTTATATCTATTAAGTAGTCTTATGAAA
Organism: Lycorma delicatula; assembly: GCF_047948215.1. Classification (NCBI taxonomy): domain Eukaryota; kingdom Metazoa; phylum Arthropoda; class Insecta; order Hemiptera; family Fulgoridae; genus Lycorma; species Lycorma delicatula. Next base: position 107,035,480 of record NC_134459.1, on the reverse strand, counting down.
TAAAAATTAATTTTCAAGCGAAATTTTTTGTCCAAATTTCTCCTTGTAGTTACCAATTTCCCATATTATGCCCCTATTCACATATTACGTTGTAATTGCAGAGGTCCTTTTATAGAAGAGCTTTATACGATTTATACGTAAGCTTTCACTCGAAATTCCCGATTCAAAAAATCAATTAATCAGATTCCTGGCAAATTTACTGAATTTCGATCAAAGATTGAAAAGAAGATACGTAGAACAGAAATTTTCTCCATTAAAAATTTAATAAATTCGTTTATTTTTAAATAGTTTTTCATCGAACTGGTTTTTCATTTTTTTTTCTTTTATAAGTTACTCATAAAAAAGTATTTTTGAACAATTGGTTTATTTTTCTACCGTTTTATGTTTGTATTTTATATTTTATTATAACATCTTGTTTTTGAAGTAGAGTACTAGATTAAAAATAAAGGACAAAAATAAAATCCCACACCCAAATTGCAGTATGCTTGGGAAATGATCTGTTTAAACAGTTAGGATAAACGATTGTAAGCATTGTGTTTATTTTATTTAACTGTAGAATAAAAACTGTACAAATAAACAATGATATTAAGTACGCTAATGATTACCCGCTTCAAGATTCCTTAATACAAAAAGCCTCCGTCCGTTAAATTATATATTTGTTTTATTCAATCTTATTACTTCGGTAATATTTCTACTTTTAAATAAAATAATTCATTTGAACTTATCTCATATGAAAATCGATTTATCTGAAATACTTAACTAAAAGAAACATATTACAATTTTCCGACTTCGTAATTTATTGCACTTTACAGCTATAAAAACAAAATATCTATCTTCCCATCACCATTTTGTTTTTTTGTATTGTATTTTCACTTTACAGGAATAATGTACAATTTAATAACTCTATTTTTTCTTACAACCGTAATCTATACGTTGTTTTGCGTACTAATACGTGTACATTAATAAGTGTATGTACCTGTCTATAAAAATTTATTTCTTTAATCTATAATGCCAATATTAAGAATTAAACATTTTTTCCCCAAAACTTTGAAGAAAAAAAAAAATATATAAACATAACATAAAGTCACCAAGATATTCACACGCTAATACAATTATTGATGTAAAAAACTTACACGTAGATGACCAACGCGCAATTCATCAATTATAATTTTTTTATTTATTTGTGTTTTTTCTATTAAAGGATATTGAGATAATTTATTAAAAATCAATTAGGAGATGGAATAATTTTTGTGTAATCTTTAGAGTAAATATTCTTTATCATTTTTTTTATTAATTTCTTAGCAAACACTTTATTTTAAGCTCTTTATGTGAACCTTAAAAATTAATACTGTAAGGTTAAAATTGGATGAGAGCAAATAAATCAGAAACAAAATTGTTTTAAGCTAATTTTAAACAGATGTTTTAATCGAAATAAATATTATTAAACAAATTAATTAATTGTCTTAATTTCAATATATTTATATGACAGTTAAATCTGATATAAAAAGAACACAAAAAAGATAATTTATTTTCATTATGAGAATGAAGCGTATGTAGCTTTTAATTTGCATAGTTATCGCTCTACCTTAATCATCTCTCATGTACTTAAATCATTTTCATACTCACTAAAAATATTCTAATTACGTCAAGAACTCAAACTGAAGAACACGTTAACCAGTTAATATTAGCAAACACTAGCATATCTAATTCGATCCAGTAGGTCTATATAGTAAAGTTAATTAACCATTTAGGCGTGTATTTCATACATAATTATTTGTAATAATCATATTTAAAAATCATTATTATTAATAATTTTTACTTCCGCGTTTCGAAAGGAATGAATTGTTTTTACACCGTGAAAAAATTTTCTCTTGGATAAGGTTCTATTTAAATATTAAAATATCAATTACGGTATATTAAACCAGAAAGGAAAAGTTACAGATCTGAGTAAATTATATTTATTAATTTTTCTTTCTTTAAAACTCTTCCTGTCATAAAAAAATGAAAACTTTTAAATATATATTGAAACAGAAGATTTATCTAAGTAAAACGCAGATTGGTCCATTATAAAAATTGAAGGAACCATTTTAAATATTTTTACTAAAAAAAAAAAAAATAATAATAAACTGTGAACTGAACTATAGATTTTTAGCTGATTCAATCATTTCTTCGTAAACTAATCTTTTTTTGTGGTAGTGATTAATTCACCGAATAAGACCCAAGCTTATGCGTGGAAATACAGAATGGAAATTTTGTAGTGTATGAAAAATGTCATATCTGACCAGGATTCGATTTAATTTGTTTGTAGTTTATAAAATATTTTCATTCTAAAAACGTTCTAATTCTGTGCACTTCTAAATTCTATAAATTTAAGATTAAATTTTCTTGTACTCATTACAATATAAATTCGAGTATTTTATACGAACAGGAATTAATTTTTTTAAGGATAAAACTATTTTAAAATATATCAGTTGATTCGGTATAATAAAAACACAACGTTATATAGATTTCAAGAATATATTTCGGTAAATATGAATCACTCAGTCAGTACTCTACCAAGTTAAATAACCGGAACACCATTGAGAAATAAAAAGAAATTGCTCAAATTAGATCGTGATTGTGCAGTCTAAAGCACTTTAAAATAATTTACACCAAATAAAGCAATATAAAGTAAAAAAGTCGGAAATTACATCTACCATTTGTTCAAACGTCTGAACCAGTTATTTTATACAACATGATTGATGAAAATCACTAGCAGCAAATTCTTTTTGATCACGGATCCATACATAGGAAATGTTTTTTTTCTTTTTTTTTGTAATAAAAGAATAAGTGTAGTTGATGAGAATAAAAAAGAGAACCATTTTAACGGCACAAAGCAAATGATTTAGAAAATTAAATTTTTATACTCTATTGTTATGCATAATCCATATCAGTTTTAGTCGTATGTGTTAACGGGATATGTAACTGAAGAGGTAAAGTTGAAGACCCTTATGGTTATGTTGGCATGTGTGAACAAAGAGGTTATGTGAATCTAGGAGAAGTGAGGTCAGAGAGAGGGGATATTATGAAAAAATTCGAGAGAGGTGGTATACATTGAACTGCACGGCTAACAACCGGTTCATGCAAGCAGCCGATGTCGACTGTTATAGTCAGTTAGTGTGCTGTGTGCATCCGCGAGCTGCGGTTGGTTACGGCCATCATTTGTTTTGTGTGTGGAATGTCATTTTGATTCGCATGATGATGGATAATAAAGTTAGTAGTGAAGATGATTATCAGCCATCATTGAGGGTTTGCACAGTCACAAGACCTCTTGAAGGATCATGCGGTTTCCATTTGAGTCGTACAACTTGGGATCCTTACCCGTGGGTCAGCGAGGTAAATATAAAAGAAAAATTTTTGTTATAAAATATAATCAAAAATATGTTAGTGATAGATAATTTTATAGATCAAACGATTTTACACTGTTATATATCAGTTGACTTTCATCAGATCTAATTTACAGAACCATCTTTCTCCTTAAATAAATTAATAAAACCTACTTTTGTTATAATTGTATTTATTTCAATAATTACTTATACTCAGATATTAAAAAATAAAATATTTAAATATAGACCTAATAAAATTACCTGCTGGTAGAGTAGCTCCAAAAAAATGATACATTTTTAATAATGAAGCTGCAGGATCTAGGTTCAAATTCTAATTAAATTACATGTAATTTTATAATTTAAATGCCTCATTGATCCTTGGATTCAATTTATAGTTCTGTTTAAAGATATTATAAGGCGCTATAATATTTTGATAACCTGTTATAAAAAAGTATAAAGTCAATTGAAAAAATTTATATTACAACAAACAACTTTTGACAAAAGATAATAAATTCAGTGTAGCCAGAACAACTTCTATTTGTCATACAGAGCTTTCCAGTCAGCCAGCACCCTCAACAGAATCACTAACATAGACTGCTGATTATTAAAGAAAACGTACTCCATCAAATTTTAAGCCAGAGAAAAACCCTGTGGATTAACATTAACTGAATTAATTCCTAGCCTTTAAATCTTTGACCAGCTGATTTTCATCCTAGTTGATTAATTATTGTTAGCAACCAAACTACACTTATGTAATTGACCATCTTATAGTAATATTTATTTCTATGTATGACTAGATACTGACCTATACACCATTATGTTTCACCGGATACGTTTCCTGACCTGCCTAAGATTTGCACGATAACTGATAAAGTCATTGTTAAAGAAAAAAGTCAAACATTTAGTTGATCGATATAAACAAAACTCACATAAAAATAAGATGGGCTAGTTGTTACTGTAGCTACTGTATGACCTGTAGGATCCGGATTCAAATCTAAGAAAATCTGTTTTTGTTGGATTTTATTATCTATTGTATTTTGTTGTAACATTAAATTACGGCTCTATCTTAGGGCTGGGTAGTTGCCGATCAATCGAATATAAACAGTTCAGCAGCTGGCCTTGCGTGCAAAAAGAGTAACTGCCTAATTCTACTTTTTTGAGCCTACAGACTTGTTTGAGGCTGTATAATAATATGCGGCATTGTCAGCTGCGATCATTTTTCATTAAAAAATAATTAACAAAATATATAGAAGGGTTTTAAATAGAAAATGTATAGGAACGATTATTAGATGTGAATTCGGTTGTTTACTCATTCTTACCTTGTACCTCTCAATTTCAAAAAAACAAAAACCCATCTCAATGAGATCTTTCAAGGATTTTGAAAATATCATGTTGTAGTTTTTAGTCGTGAGAAAACTTATTGGCATTTGAACATCGTATCTAAGCTAAGTTTGTACACTAATATATAGCTATCAATATGTGCTATTCTTACATCAGTTATTAATAAAATGATATCCTTTTTGCTATTGTAGAGATTAAAATGTGAAATACAAAAAGAACATTTAAAAATCATTTACAACTGAGCTTTTTACAACACTATTTATATTATATTTTATATTGAGTACTGATATTAAAGATGTTACTCATTGGGACAATCACAAATGATAACAGTTGAAAAGAGAGAGATTTCGAGCTTGAATACCGGAATGCACTCTTTAATTCATTATTTTAACTATTATTATTCTATCTTTTTATTTTTATTTTATCGGAATCAATAACTGAGTTTACAATGAAAGAAAGTTATTGAAAATATTCAGCAACATGTTGAAGATTGGTCGAAAGCAATTAGATAAGATTAATTCTAAACAAAAATCAGTACCAAAATATTCATTAAACGTCATGAAAACAATTAAGTTGTATAACTAATATAATGTAATACTACAATAGTTTGTAACAAAGAAGGTTATGTAAAAGAAAAACAAAAATATAGAAATTAAATTGCAAATTAGCATTTTTTAAATATTATTTGTTACTTTATATTGTTTATCCCAGTCATATGGTGGCTGTAATGTAAACAAAGCACCTAAACAAAGCACGAATTAGCGTTACTTTTCTGAAAATAATGTTTACTTCAATACAATACAGTGAGATGAAATTTTTTAAGAGATAAATTCCGAAGTTGTAGTGGGAACCATTTTTTAACATTTTGATGGTTGGAATTCTGTGTAATAATAAAATGCCACTGCGCTAGTAGTGAATAAGGAACGGGATACCAGAACACAAAAACCATTGCAATTATGACATAAACAGTTGAAAAATATTTTAAAAACCAGAGAATAATTTTAAAAATTTTATTTACTATATTTTTTTTCATTTTAGATAAATTATTTATTCAGATGGAATGATAATAGTAATTTGATAAGAATGATGAAATTTATGTTCGTAATGGGTAAAATAAAAAAATACTTGTATCTTCAACTTTCATCTGAGAATCCAGAGTTCGAATCCCGGTCATAAATACAAAATTCCACATTCCCACGAACAAGTTTCTGTGGTGAATTAATTCATCAAAGCAAAAAATTAAAACAAGGTTCTTCCACATTAAAATATTAGTTTTTTTATGATTGCTAAACAGTAATTAATTAAAATCTTATTTAGACAGACAGGGTAACAAACGTCTCAGTAATGACCAATTATGCCTTTAAATGTTATAATTACAAAATGTTTTAATGAAGGAAAATGTATTTGATGTAATATACGTATTTTAAGTGCAATACCATAATGGTTTACAGATGACCTGACAGGAATCACAAGTCACTCCTAAAAATGACAAGGCCATTTCTAAGAATAACAAAAGGTTTATGCTATGCTTACCAAACATTTTTTTTCTAGTTTTTTCTCGCTCAATAAAACAAATTTCGGTGTGGATATTTTTTCTAAAACTCTTCATTTGATGTTTTTTTAATCTTAAATAAGCCAATAGTAGGATTTATTTTAATTATTCACTTCAAAAAAGAATAAACAAGTTCTTTGTAAGTACAAAGACGAAGGTATACAATTATAAATTATGTTTTATAATATTTTAATCACCAAAAGTAGCTATTAAAAAAAAAAATAGTATTAGAATGAGGAAATAAGTAATTTAATTATTCTTATGATTTTAATACTCCTATTAAAAAAAAGTAATAGAAATCGCGGGTAAAAAAAAATTATTACATGTATGTCTTAAGTAAAAATATAAATAAAGGAGAAAAAACGACATATTAAACAAACATAAGATAAAATACACTATTTGACCGTGTACTAAACTGGTTTAGAATATATGTGTTGAATCGTATTATATTTTTTTCTATTATTTAGATTTTTTTTTGACATAACGGCATTCATTTCTTCGGTCATTAGTCGTCCTGACAGTCACACTGTTATTGATACATAATACTCCGACACGTACAAAAATACTGATTCTGTTCACTTATATAATTTTTCTGTTTTTGTAAAAATAAATAATATAGAATTATAAGTAAATCTCAATCAATTTGAGGATCATGGTTTTCAGTTAAATCATCCCTTCGTTTTCCAAATTCTATGATCAACGGCAGGATTACCTGCAAATCTGAGTGAGCTGGTTTCACTCATCGTTTAAAATTCATAACACTCTCGGATGATTCTCCAGGAGTCATCACCTGATTAGACGGATTTCCAACGCTACGTGTGAGCTGAGGAAGGCCAGGCGGGTTCGCACTATCTGTGAGCCTCAAAGGATCCATTACGTCCTTCCGATCAACCTCCATTTGTTGATCAGCTGGCTGTATCCCTTTGATTTTTTCGGTCGTTGAGGTAGAGATCGATTTTCCTTGAAATATGTCAAGTAAAGGATGTATAAAATTACCTTTCTTGATAACTCAAGTGTTCGTAATCCTTTTCTCGGATACTTTTACTTTTCAAAGAACTTGCTATTTTAATTTCTGGTGTAATTTTGGCTAATCTTGTTGCCAAAATCATTCTTAAGAGCTGAAGTGAGAGCGATAATTATCTGATTTACAAATTTTCATCGAAAGGAATTGTCTGCTTTACAAATTATCAGTAAATTGTAAAATTATGTGGTCAAACGATATTTCCTTCCTTTACAAGAGTGTTTCTCTACAATCTTCTCTACTGTACAATTTAGCAGATTTCGGCGCATAATTACATCGTTGGATGTGTTAGGGTTCAGAAAAACTCAATAATATCACAAATATCGGTTTACTTATTTGGTTGCAGTAATTGAGTTTCCCTAATAATCTATTGGTAAAACTATTTCCCTGATAAGACTATCTCTATAAAAAGTCCATTACTAGACATCCTTATATTCTTTTACTGAAGAACCAGCAGAAGTAGCTCCTTAGTAGAAAAGATGAAAGGGCTTGTTTAAAAAATTCATCCCTGACACGCTTCATGAAGTAGTTTGACGTTGGACTATTGTAACTTCACATTTCCTCTTGTAACTTTACGTTTTTCCTCTTTTCATGAATGGAGGTATTAAAGAAAGAGAGAGAGTTTCTGAACGAGGCCGTTCGCCCTCAGAATTGTGTGGTATGCTGAACGAGTCGTTTGTGAATTTCTTGTACCTATAAAGGTGATTAAAGTCTTCAGCTCCCTAACCATACAGAGTTTGATTGAAGAGTGATACACTTTGGGACGCCCATTTTGACGCCAGTGCTACCGAAGAAACATAGGCTGCAGTACACCGTAATGTTGAACAGCAAGGTTTCACGCAGTTTTTCCCGCATAGGCAAATGTTCAATTATAGACAAACCGATTGACCATAATGGTAAAAAAAACCCTCCTTTTTAGCTGAAACAGATCGACTTCGGCACTCCATTCAAACGCCAGTTCCTCCTTCCAGTAAAACACGTCGCAATACACTGCTACCGATCTTTCACTTCCATTGACCATGTTGCTTCCAGAATGGACTACCATCCAGAACTCCGTTAAATAATTTAGATTTGAATACTTTTAGAGTACAAATTCATTGTCACCACCGAATTTGGACGATATGATTGAACTGATCCGGATGTGGTGATGTATTCACATGAGGGGGCGGTAATTTATTTTCTTCATTCACGAAGAAGTATAATTTATTATAAGCTTGTTTGTGTTGTTTTTTAGAGTTTATTTTGTTGGCTTAAATTCTTCGGAACTGATTAATTTATATAATCAGGCAAGTTTCTGATATAAATCTGAGATAAGAGTAACATCGTTATCCTTTAACACATGCTAGGTTAAATACGCGCAGGAAAGTATCACAATCATGTTACCAACATTTTTAGATTTCAAATAATAGAAAAAATACTTACGTGAAAATAAGAGATACTTTTCAGTATTTTTTTTAATTTGCTTGTACATTGAAAAATGTGTACTCCATATATAAAAAAATTGAATAAAATCATTCACTTTGAAAAATTCAACACTTAAAAAAACACAAAGTATTGCAGTACCTTTTTACTTCTATCTAACTCAAGAAATATTTTTCTTTAATGTTAGATCGACTAAAAATGAAACAAATCTATAAACTATACTTTTTACACATTTAAATAAATAAAAATTATTTAAAAATAATCTAAATATTAAAAAATGGATTAATATTATTCTTATTTTTATACTTAAATATAGATTTATCTATCATTTATCAAACATCTAACTCGGTGTTCAGTAGTTATTTATTTTAACAGCCTACCGTAATATCTATGGATGTTTAATCAGTGTATTAGCACATTACAGAATAAATTTCACAGTTTTTTTTAAAAAAATAAATGCATATTTAGTTCTTAAGGAATTTTACATATACTCCATACGATACTGCAGTAGAAATTATGTGGTTTTTCTTACAAGGTCAATTACATACTGTTAAGGTATTTATTAGCGTAGGTTATTGTTGTTATAAAACCAAACTCGTATGTTATATGTACAGTAATTATTTATAGCAAATATTATCATTCAAAGTGTATAGTTGTTTAAGTAACTTATAAAGTTATATATCACTTATGTAATTTTTTTTGTGGTTACTTCTGTTCAATAAAAACGATTACGTATTTATAAATAGAAAAAAGCATTTTTGTAGTACTTTTACTATTATTTTTATTGAGTAACAATTTTTTAATATGCAAGTTACTTGGCTTTAGCATATTTAGATTACTGTATTAAACAACTTTTTTTTTCATTAAAAAAAAATAGTTAGATGGAAAATCATACTGTAATTATAATAGATTTCTATGATTCATGAAGCCAACTCAACCAGTTTTATTACAAAACAAAAAAAATATCAACCTTTTGTACGTCTTACAAACGTGAGGTGAGTTCGTAACTGTTCGAGAATCGATGAAACGACTGGAATCAAATTTCTATATAATCTAAACAAAGATGAAGATCAGATTATCTTGGAATATAACACTGCCTGCCACTGTTGCATGAACAAAGAAAATATTAATACTTTAATTAAAACTATAAACTGCGTCTTCAGTTATTGTTATTTAAGAAATTATTACATCTATAAAAATACCTATTAAATATATATAAACATCTATTATTATTTTTCTTTAATATTAGATCGACTAAAAATGAAATTAACTTTTCATCAAATCTAGGTAGACTGTTAAACAACTTTGTAGTTAATTGTTTTAGAAAACAATATTGAATAGAATTAAATATACGTTTAAAACGAGGAAATAGGTTAGAGTAATAAATTAATAGTAAGAAAGTAATATAATTGTTAGATATAATAGTATATCAAGCTTAAAAGTTATTGATTTTTATGATAATCATATTAACAATTACTTTCAATAATTTGGATTTTTATAATTAAAACTCACTTTAAAACGAACAATTAATATAGAGCGAATAAATTTATGAAATTATATATACGTACTTCATTTTCAAATAGAATGTAGTTTTTTTTTTTAATTTTGGATACAAACTTTATTCATACGATATTTTATCTCTCATTGATTTAATATAAATAGAATGAGTATTAATGAAGTTACATAATTACAAAAAGGTTTTCAGTTATTGCTTCAAAAATTAATTTAAAAATATTACGTCAAAATTAAATTGAATTTTCAGATACCATTAAATTAATAACTACATTAAAAAAGAGAAAAAGGAAATGCTACATTAAGAAAACGTTTTCAAGATTTTCTTAAAAAATCAATTTAAAAAATATAGTAAATTAATTAAGAATAGAACTCTTGTAAAGAGTAAATACGTGTGTTCATGTATACGTATTTTAGTGATGTTAGAAGATTGTGTGAGACATTATTCTTATCTAGCTAGCAGATAGTGGTCGTGACTAAAGCAATCTTGTAAGAAAATCATAATCAAATGATAGATGTAACAACCAACCGATTGACCGGTAGTGGTAAAAAACCCTCCTCCTTTTAGGTAGATTTCACAAGAAAGCTACCTATTGTAATGGATACCATGATTCAACTTCCGGAAAATTTCTACATATCTGCGCGTTTCACATCCCCCAGACTCCAAAACTAACGTCAGCTCAAAAGTTAATATATATATATATATATATATATATATATATATTCACTTCCTTATGACACGATAACTACCGTAATTTTGCGCCAATCACTTTCAACTTGATACATAAAATATAATGACCCAAAATCTCGGTCAATTTCGTTAATGGGAAAAATCGGACTATGGAGAAATGTGAGGGGGGATTTTTCGAAAAAAACAAAATATCGCTATAACTTTCTTATTAAGCAAAATATTTAAATTGTTTAAAGTGTATTCTTTGGATAAGAGCCTAAAACTTATATAAGTAAAGTTTTTTGATATTACCAACCACTGGCTCACGGGGTGGAAAAAATGGGGTTTCGAAGACAAAAAAAATTATACCTCCCTTAATAGGCACAGCATTGAATCGATTTAAAGTGGTCATTAGTCCTCTAAATATTACCTAAAACTTTTGTTTGAAACAATTTTTGATATGACCAACCCTTACGGAAGGGATGACCAAAATATTGCTGGAATTGCAAGAAGATGGGGCTTGTCGTAAGCTAAACATGTGATACTTATTTTCACATGCAACCATGTCGTATTGAATAGATTTGAAATTTTTCTTAACTTTAAGGTGGAGTCTTTTTTATACCCTACTTAGCACCGAAATCTATCTCTGCCTTCTGGCATGCCGAAAGGAATTTTTTTTTAAATATTTGTATCAAAAATGAAGTATTAATACTATCTTACTTTTCATTTTAAGGTTGCATTTTTGATGAGAATTGTATAATTAGTAAAAACCTCTTTTTTTCCTATCGTACAGCATAATTACAGTAATAACTCTGATAATAAATATTAAAATGAAATATATAAGTACATTTTAAATCAAATTTAAAATAAATATTCTTACAAGTATTTTATTAAAATAATTATATCTTAAAATATATTTTTGTTATTAATAGAATTTTAATGGCTGCCAGTCAAAATAAAGTTTAATATGATTATTATTTACTTCTTTCAGTTGTCAGAAAAGTTTTATAGACAAACCATTTTGAAGCAGTACAGGGAGGTTTATTATTATCTTTTAGGAAGGTTTATCTTTTATCACAGAAACATAATTATTTTTTAAGAAATTTATTACTTTTGACTGTGACCATTTTGAATATGTTACCCAGAAAGGGAACCAAATCTGTTTTGGTCGTATTTTCGAACCTATTATTTTTAATATATATATATATATGTTTTTTACAGTTTTCGTAATGTTCTGTTTGTTTTGTGTATTGAATATAATTCATCCACACCCCCCCCCCCTTCAAATAGATTAATTTTAATGTTAGTGCGTTTTATTCGTATTTAATTTATGTAAAAGCTAGATAAATTTATAATTATATATTTGACAATAAAATCATTGTTTAAAAATATTGTTCATAAACGAGATTAGAAAATATACGAAATTAAAACGTTTAATTAGCAACCTTTTTTCAGTTTAATGTATATTAATATAAGACCTTCTGGTTTCCAAATTACGGAACCTTAATCGGTAAAAATTATAATTCAGTAAAATTAAAAAAAAATCCCTTTCGGCACGTCAGAAGGCGGAGGTTGATTCACCGGTGCTAAGTACGGGATAAAAAAGATTCCACCTTAAAATTAAGAAAAACTTCAAATCTACTCAATACGACAATGATTGCATGTGAAAAAAGTTCCACACGTTTAGGATACGACAAACCCTAGTTTCTTACAATGCCAGCAATATTTTGGTCATCCCTTGTGGTCATATCAAAACTTGTTTCAGATAAAAGTTTTAGTTAATGCTTAGAGGACTAACGACCACTTTAATCCGATTCGATGCTGTGCCTACTAATTTTTTTTGTCTTTGAAATTCCATTTTTTCCACCCCCTGGGCCAATGTTTGGTGATATCAAAAAATGTATTTATATAAGTTTTAGATCCTTATCCAAAGAATAGTAGGAACTTAAAATAAATTCAGTATTTTATTTAGTAAAACATTCTCACCGAGTTTAACACGAAACTTGATTGCACAACGTTGCTCATAATTAGTATCACTCATTTTTGTAACGCACAAGAGCCGTTTCACGAAAAGTTTGTTTACGTCTCACGTGGCAACAATAGACTAAAAATATTAATACCTAATAGAAATCAGCTGTTCATATAAACATATGTTTACTAGTAACTTTATAGGGTTGCCACTACGAATTCTAAAAAAAATTAGTCTCATTACTTTATTTACAGACCTCGTACACGTCCGGTTTAAGTTCTTCAAACTTATTGTTTACACTTATAAAGTTTCTGTTTAAAATTTCTTTCTCTTTTATTTTCCTCAGTAACAAAATTTACATTTCTAAGACGACTCGGTTGGATGGAAATGATACGATAAAATGGATTTCCAGTAAAATAAACGAACTTTTGACTTTCCAAATTAAAACAATTTTACAAAAAAAACTAACCATAAATGCAAATCAGTACACTTTATTTAAGATTAATACATTTTGAAAGAGGGGATAAATCTTTGAACCAATCCGTATAAAACGTATTTACGCAAGGATATTTCAGAGGAAACTATGAACGACGTTAAATGCAGTTTATTTTTACATTTATAAAGACAATAACCATTATAAACTATTTTTTTTTTGTTAATTAATAATTATGAAAAAAATATCAGTAAGACTTTGTAGAAAATCAAAATCCAGTCTCTTCCATCCAAAAACCATAAAAAATCAAAACCATCTCTTCCCAATCTTCAAGCTTATATCTTTTATTTTGTTTTGAATTCTAGTTAAAGAATGTCATTTTTTAAAATTTCCTGAAATACGAATTATAATTTTTTCGATGAGTTTAAAATTACAAGATCTTCTAGTTTTGTTTTATTATTCGTAAAATTTCTTGAAATAATCACCTCTGTATCTATAAAGAATATTATATCATTAACTATGTTTTTTCAAGTTTCCCTCAGAGGAAGGAGAAATTTGTGATAAAGAATGAGTAAATAAGGCAGTGAGAGAGGACCTTAATTTTGTTATTTATCTATTGATAAACTATATTGAGAAAACTAGAACTGAAAGAAGTTTAAAACGAATTTTTTATTAAGTATAAATAAAAGATTTGAGGAAGTTAAATTCAAATGTACGGGGTTTGTTCAAAAAATAACCGAACTTTTTAATTACGCGCCAACAGAGATATTCAGTGACGTGCGGTTGGCAACATCGTGTTCCGCATAATCTCATCTGTAATCACCTGTTCTTGGATTGTTGATATCATGTTTAGTTTTCGTTTTATTGTTGTTTGAGTGCAACGTGTTTAAGTATTAGTAGCGATTTTTGTAATGTGCAATTTTCGGGAGCAACAATACAACGTAAAACTTTGCGTGAAACTGGGGAAAACTTTCACAGAAAAGTTTCAACTTTTAAAAAACGCTTGTGGAACAAGCTGATGGTCTGAGTCGTGTGCAGTGTTACGAATGATTTTCACGATTTAAAAGTGCTCGTCAATCAATCGAAGATGACCCTCGACCAGGAAGGCCTTCGACTTCAACTGATGACACACACGTTCAGAAAATCAACGATCTGGTGCGTGCAAATCGCCGATTGACTATCATAGAACTTGCAAAAGAAGTTAACTTCACAACTGGATCATGCCATGATATTTTGATTGAAATTATTGAACATGCATCGAATTGCAGCAACGTGTTTTTGATGACCGAACAACAGAAAGAACATCTAGTGGAGAATTGCCGGCCACTCCTTGAACAAGCCGATGACGATGAAACATTCATGCAAAGGAACGAAACGGGAGACGACGAAAGCTGGGTTTACGGCTACGACAATGAGACAAAAGTACAATCATAAAAAATTCGCACATTAATAAAATCGCTACTAACACTTAAACTCGTTGCACTCAAGTAACAGTAACACGAAATCTAAATATATCAAGAATCCAAGAACATGCGGTTACAGAGGAGGTTATGCGGAACACAATGCTGCCAACCGCACGCCACTAAATATCTCCGCTGACGCGTAATTAAAATATTTAGGTTATTTTTTGACCTCGTATAAGTTGCTTTTACCCAAATAATATTAATTTTTTTTCAAAAATTAGACATAAATTCTCATCAATGCAACTTATAATAAAGTTACCCAAAAATAGTTTTTTTTTTTTTTTTTTTATGGAAGTGAGTGGCATAGAAATTTGGTAATAGATACACATTTTGTTGTATGTGCCTTAGAGGTATCCACACAATATCTTTAGAGCAGACGACTGGTAGATTATAATAACTACGCATATTCATAAGTACCTATGCTCATTAAAAACGGTTAATTGAAAAATCAAAATGTTTCGAAAATAATTAGAAAGGAGGAGTTTAAATAACAATACCCTTTTGGATTTCTCTAAGATCTTCGGCAAAAAAAAAGGAAATAAATCCTTCTTGGAGCCCCAAATTTGAAAAAGTACAAAAAGAACCCTTTGTTTACATTTATCGTAAAAGAAAATCAGCACTCATAAAAAAATTGTTTTGTTATAAGATTATAAAATACCCTTTCATCAATCCATTAAAATATTGTAGCATTTAAAAAAATGTTTGTAGTAACTGGAGATTAATGTAATTAAAAATATCAAATTTGATCACTTTTAACAGCATTTTCTACTTATATAATTATCGGAGATAATTATGAAAAAAATGGAATTAAATTTGCTAAGATAAAATAATATTTAAATAAAACGAAATTTTAAATTATCTTTTTTACTGATAATTAATTCACCATAGAAGTTTTGAATTTTGTACCTGGGAATATGGAAATTGAATTTTGTTGCGTATGAAAAATACCATGCTGTGCCTGTTCGTTATTTGAACCCGGGACCCTCAGATGAAAGGCTGATGATATATTACCACCCGCCTTGGAAATCGGCTATCCAGAACAAGATACTAATTTTTTTTTCTCTAAAAGTACAATAAAATAAAACCCAATCATTTTTAGAATCATGAAAAATAAAAATTAGTAAGTATTATTTTTTCGCAATAACATGAAACTATAAAAACTAATGATTTCTAGCATTTCATAATGTATTATTATTTCATTTATTTTTACTGAAATAATGTACAACTAGTTATCCTAATGTTAAAAATATCACACAGTCGTTATTAATAATGTAACCTATTTTCTAAAAAAAATATTGTTCCCATGGCAACTGGCTATAATTTACTGTAAAGTTATTCTCATTTGGAGGCAAGTTTTCTTTCAGTAGAAAAAAAATTTAAGTTGTAATTGCGCATTGATAGTTTAATCCAAGGCTATAAAAATTCGTGTTAAAAAAAAATATTAAAACTTTCAAGGTTATTATCGTATTTAGTGTTTTTTATTGTTGTAAAATTTTCTTGTAACAATGAGATAATAAACATGTGCTATAAATTTTAAAACCAATCTATTACAATTATTTTAATTACATTTTGTTATAAATAATCTAAGACCATTAATTTTTAACAACAGTTAAAGAAAAAACGATTATTACTATTATTATTTTAATCTTAAAGCGAAGTGTGGTATTTTTTTTACTACTTTACCGTAGGGTTTTAGTTTATTATTGTTATAACTTCCTTTTTTCTTCTTTCTAAGCAATAAAATTTTTTTTTAATATTTACTTCATTGAATTCAAAAAAATTAAATTAAAGACTTATACCGATTAATATCTATTTACAAAAAAAATTACTTAATTTGCTTATAGAAGGACACCGCCACTAAAAATAATTCGTAATACGATATATATGCATATACCTCGCACATCCAGGTTTGGGAAACTGGAAAACAATATTGTTTTTTTTTTAATTTATTAACAAAATCTCCATAGAAGATTAAACGTGCAACAGTATTTTTTTTTATTTGCATATTGTCAATAAATCAGTCTGTACTATACATTTTTAATTAAAAGTATAGAAATTTAGTAGATATCTACCTTAATTACTGTAATTGTTGGTCAAGTTTGCGTCATTCTTAGAATTTCAATTATCTTCGCAATCGCAAACAAAAGTCATCCGGTATTTCTAACCAAGCCGCAATAATTCATTCATAAATTTGTATCAAAGACGATTTCTTAATTTTACTACATGATTTAGTTAACGCGTGTCACGTTAGCTGTTCAGTTTGTTTTGTCTTCATTGAGTTTGGTATTAAACGGTTGATTTACGCATATATCTAGAGGTTGAAGAGTAGATGACATTTTAAGAAGAGTAAGTAATAAGCTGATTATTTTCCAGCAATCGGTCTTCGCTTTAGATCTCGGTCGTGTTATCTCCTAATCTGTCCATTACAAGTTTGTGAGGTTTCGTATTAAAGTGCTTGATCAACGCTCCCAGATGTATTTAGTCCAGTCCTGTACTAATTTAATATTCATCCATCGATTTCCTTGTGCTCGTACGACAATATCGGGTGAAAATATTATACCTTTTGGTAAATAGGTATTTCTATTTTTTGTTAAATTTATTTGTGGGTGCAATTTTTTCTCGTCTGAAAGTAAGCATTAACGTTGTTTTTTATAACTGGCAGTTTGTATTCGAACACTTTTTAAACCTACACTTTCAATTGTTGTTGTCGATGACATTTGGAAAGTCACTGTTGGTCCCGCAATCCAGATTTGACCAAGGCAATAATTGTTCCTTTTCGTAAATTTACGACATCTTTGAAATTTCATCAGTTTATCTTCGTACGCTTCTGGTAGCCGCTGTGCTATTGTCATTCTTCTAAGCAAAAACTATGTCGGCAAAGAAATCGGTGAACCGATTTCTAATTTAGTAGATTTAGTAGTAATTTAGTTCTAATGTATTTAAAATAATCCCTTTTCTTTTTCCTGTTTAGCCTCCGGTAATTACCTTTCAGATAATACTTCAGAGGATGAATGAGGATGATATTACGAGTGTAAATGAAGTTTAGTCTTGTACAGTCTCAGTTCGACCGTTCCTGAGATGTGTGGTTAATTGAAACCCAACCATCAAAGAACACCAACACCACGATCTAATATTCAAATCCGTGTAAAAATAACTTCCTTTACTAAGACTTGAATGCTGGAATTCTTGACTTTCCAATCAGCTGATTTGGGAAGACGCGTTCACTACTAGACCAACCCGGTGGATTATTTAAATTCATCCCTGCCGATATTTAACTCACCAGCAATTTCCAGAGCTTTCATACGACACATTTCTGTAGAAATCACACATCCAAACTGACGAAGTTCCATATATTAGCTGCAAGCTTTTCTTCCACTTCTGGATATTTCACGTTTTCGGCAGAAATGCCTTTTTTTATAGGCTACGAGAAATTCGTTTTCTTTCATTCACCTCTCACGAATGGAAGACTCTGTTATATCAAATTTTATTCTTGCAGTACGATCTCCAGGCTCCTTTGCGTAAGAAATAACAAATAACATTTCTGCATCATTAAATGAACGCAATCTTTTTTTTTACTCATTCAGTATTTCTACTGTACACGAAATTTTTACGTACTGAGTAGTTGTTGTCGCAATGAAAATCGATTATAAAATGACTACAAAATGATCGAGAAAAATGTTTTCGTATAAAATAAAATTAACCTATGTATGAAAAAAATTGAAAGAACAGCTCTCATAAGTCTGTCACCGTATCGGATAAGAGTTTAATTTTCTAATATCGGTAATTGTTCATAATCAAGTATTTTTTTATATAATCATTTTATTTCACTGGATGTAGTTTCACAGTCAAAACAAAGCAGCTTGTATTATAATTCTGTACGGATTGATTAATATAGTTTGAACACATCACCATCAATGTGAAACTTAAATCTATTTACGATGAGCAAGCTATTTTTGCAACCGTCATTAAGGACAAAATTGTGAGTGTAGTACATATGGTAATAAGAAAGAAAGTGATAGTTAATTTTGATTTAGCATAAGTAAATCTCTCTTCGTTGAGTAAATTTCTCTTCTCTTCTGATATTTTATTCTTAAAAGTTTGCTAATCACATTGTTCAAGAGATTCAGAATCAGCAGGTTTTTCTAACTTTAAATTTGTCTGTAAATTGTCACTAATAGAATCATGAAAAAATAAAGTTTAAAAATGTATATTTATTTAAAGAAGAAGGTATTCTTAACACTTAATCTGAATTAATTAACTGAAAAATAGTTAATTATTTAATTTTACTAAAGCTGTATAAATTCCCTTTTCTTAGAAATCTAGTAATAGAACAATAGAAATCACAGAAATTATCATACTCTAACATCTTTCATACTTTTATTATTCTTACAAACAAACAAAACCTTGATAAAAGTCATTCTAATTATTTGATAAACAAATAATCACCGCTAGATCTATGAGGGGATTGCATGGGGGGGGGGGGTATTGAGGGCGTAAAATGACACAAGACACATAAGATGTGTCTTGTGTCATTTGATAACGTAAGGTGGGCTACATCCAATGTTGTAAAAGCCTGCAAGAGAGATCTCCATACTACCATGGGGTCGAGATCACATGGTGCTTATAAAAGGTTTCCTCTCCTCTGGAGACAAAAGATCCATCTATTAATGGGAGAAGATAGGATAACATATTTGAAACCCACCCGGTTTGTTTAGTGACGAACTCGTCATCGCAGCTGATTTGGTTGATATTTCTAAGGTTCAAATCCTACTAAAGGCGTTAATTTTATATGGATTTGAATACTATTTCGTAGATACCGATGTTCTTTGGTGGTTGGGTTTCAATTAACCACACATCTCAGGAATGGTCAACCTGAGACTGTACAAGACTATACTTCATTTACATTCATACATATCATCTTCATTCATCATTTGAAGTAATACCTTACGGTGGTTCCAGAGACTAAACAGAAAAAGTAGTAGGATAACATATTTGAAGAAGGTTGATACCCCCTTCAGTGGTTCGGCATTGATGTATTTTCGAATATATCATTCTGCGTTAAACAGGGTTTCCCATTAATTCAAAACTTACCTAAATCCTTAAATGGGACGTCGGTCAGTTGCGTACGCCTGAAAAAGAACTCGGTCAATTGCGTCTTTCATAGTTAATTTTATCCGGTCAATTCCGTTCATCGTAGGAAATTGTACCCTTCTATTCCGAAAACTTGATCATAATGATTATAGTAGGTAATTATATACTAAATAATAATATACATACTAATGTATCTTCCTCTAATCATTTGTGATTTTAATATCAGAGTGGAAAACAAAAACATATTTATTTCACACTTATTAGTGATCATCAGCTGTAGATATCCTTTGAAAAAACTACAGAATATCTTTTGTCTAGCCACTTCTAACAGTTTTATAAATTCTCGGTGGTACATTTTTTAATTTTAATTTTTTTGATGTTCTTTATGTAGGTATTAAAATAGTTTTATCAATTTCTGTACAAATTTTATTCTTATTATTTTTTTAATATAGTACTATTTTTTATTTCTATGTATTTTATTTTTTTCTACTTATAATAATTTTATCAATTATCAATATTACTTTATTTTATTGGTAAAAATTTCATGCAGACAGCTTCTACATGCTGTATTCAAGAAGAGGTTTTTCTGGTGATTTTATTCATTTGTTCCCGAAGATACATTTCCTTTTATTCTATCCGTTTATATTTCCTTACATCTTCTTTGTTTTGTAATTTATGTGTGTGTCACCTGGAAAATTTTCAAAACATCAACCCAATTTGACAAATCTTTCTAACAACTATATGAGAAATAAATTCCGAAAAAGGTATAAATACAACAAGAAGCAGGTTGGATGGGGATATAAAACCGTTTTTTATTGTTAGCAGAAACAGAATACAATTGACCGGTTTGAAAAAGGTAGTGGCAGACGGAATTGATCGCGGCCAGAAAATGTATCTAAATCTGGTTTTTGTTTGTTAAAAGATCCCGTGAATCGGTTTTTTATTTTTCTCTTCATCTCATTCAAACTATTTTATAGTCTATATTCTTGTTTAAATAAGAAATATGCTTATATAATTCATAACACTAAAAAATTGTTTTCTTTTCGTTCTTTGGTTTTAATTATTAATTCGTTAGTTCTTATTATTCTTTATCATCTTATTTTAATTTACTTTTTTTAGAAAATATTTTAAAAATTTTTCTTTAGAAAATAATTACGTTGATGAAACTTAATTTAAAAGATTTTTATTATATTAAAAACCAATTAATTTCTAGCTAGCTAAGCCCAATGAAATATTAAAAAAAAAATCACCTTATTTAACTTATTTACCTAAGTAGATAAAAGCTAATTGTATTCTTCCAGGTTGAAAGCGGCTCAGCAGCAGAGATAGCTGGATTGCAAGTTGGAGATTGTGTTCTTGAAGTAAATGGAGAAGATGTATTGGGCCAAAGAATAGGAGAAGTAGCCCTTCAAGTTTATTCAAAGAGCAGACAAGTAAAACTTCTTTTATGGAATGCTGGAACCGATTCTAATGGAACAATTTGGGTAAGCTATAACAAACAATTTTTTATTATTTTAGTCTATAAAATTAAAAAAAAAAAATAATTGTAATTAACTTATCAAACAACTTTTTAAAGTTAAATGTTTCATCGTTCTTTATGATTCCGGTTAACTCATATGTAGACAATTAATGTTGCGTGCTTTTTATGCAGTGGTCCCACGAAGAAACGGAAAAACTTTCTAGTTATGTTCCATTGGTGAAAATAATGAAAAAAGTTCATATAAACATAGGATTGGAAACGTTTTGTTTGTGTAAGAAGCAATGTTGGTGGTTTCTTATGTAAGTTTATTTGGAAAATAGTGTAAAACACGTCCCAGAACTGTAACTCAAGCGGTTTTTAAGATATCCGACGTAAAATACAAAATTTGGTGTCTGAAAATAAGTTTATTTTAGGTTTTTAGTAAAATAGTTTTGTTAAATGACTAATAAAGGCTGAATATTTTAATAAAACTGTAGAGGATTTAATTCTGAGAAAATTAATTTAAATACAGACAATACAAAGCAAATAAAAACTTTTAAAAATCGGTATTTTATTGAAACAAAACATTTTAAAGGCGGGGATTTCAAAAAATTAATGTAACTGAGGTTATTTTATTATAATTTTTTATTATTTCACGTATTTTATTTTTTTGTTTTACTATATTAAGAAGAATAATGTTTATTAGGCACAGAAAGAATACGATTTTTTGTCTATTCTTTGTCTGTTTTGCTTTTTATGTACTTTTAAGTTTTTATTTATTTTTTATTGGCTGTATTTAAATTAATTTCGCCAGAATTAAATTCTCTACAAGTTTTATTAATAAATATTTCGCATTTATTAAACTATTTAAGAAAACTATAGTATTATAAATCTAAAAATATAAGTTGTTTTTCTAGACCGAATTTTGTGTTTTACGTCGGATATCTAAAAAACTATTGGAGTTATAGTTCTGAGTCCTCTTTTATCCTATTTCCCAGTTCAAATTACATAAGAAACCACCAACTTTACTCCTTAATTTGGGTCCCAAAAATTACAGTAGAACTTCTTTTTATTAGAAGAGCTGAAATCCGGCCGAAATCTTTTGCTAGCTGTAACTTGAAAAAAGAGCATTTCGAAACCTGTGTTTATATAAACTTTTTTCCAGTAGAACATGTCCTGAAGTTTCTCCGTTTCTTCATAGTACTCCCATTTCTGTTATAAAACGGATGTAATACTAAATGTGATTTCAGAATAGCTACTTAATTAAAAAAAAAAATTGTTTTCCAATATATCATGAATAAAAAGGTCTAATTATTTTTCAGTTTTAAAAATAAATTAAAGATCTTCTTTAGGAACTCCAAATAAAAATTAAAAAAACGCAATTATTAATTCGGCAAAAATTAATTCCGCACTACAAAATGTATTATTATTATTTTATTTATTTATTTTTTTAAAGATACAGATCACAAGCTAAGAATTAATTTGTAATCCTTAATTTGTTACATTCATTAATTAATTTATTTATATTAATCGACTGTAATAGATTATGAAAGGAGATAAACATATTTTAATTTATTATATCCAGCAATTTTAGTTCAATGTTATAAATTGTTGAGTGACGTGTATCTTTACAGTTCGGCAAGCGTGACTTTAACAAAAAGAGATATTTTTAATGATAAAAAAAAATTCTTCAACATTTTAAAAACTTGGTTAGGATTATTTTTTGATCCGTGCACAATTATAATTGCACGTTTGTCAATATAAAAGAAAATCGGTCACTACTAAAAGAACTGTCAATAATTTCACCTAAAAATGATCAATAGTGAACTGATAGTCACGTTTTTATGTTATTGACCTTATTTTGTGTTAAAAAGAAAACTCTAAATGAATAAAATTACAAAAAAATAAAAAATAAATAAGATAAAATTTAAATACTCATTTTTTTTTTAAATTAATTTATTTTACTTAATATGTTTAATAATGCCTAAGAACCTAAAATTCTAAAGAATTACAAATTATTAGAATTTTGAAGAATTATTATTAATAAAATTTTTAAAAAATACTAATTATTAAATACAAATAAGAGAATTCTACTTTTCTTCTTATAAAATCTTGAAATCAATATATTTACAATGTGAGTCGTTTTGTAAATCTATTTTTTTTTTTTTTACCTAATGAAATTAAATCAGAAATTATTTTTATTCAAAATGAATGTATAATAACAACCTAATTACGTTTAGTAATGGGGTGATAAGTCTTCCGTAGATAATTAATTTAAAAAAAAACTGTTTTCCAAATAATTAGACAAGTATTTTAATTAAATTTTACTAAAACTGATTTAAAATTAAATTGAATTAAAAATTTTTGAAAAGTAAAAATACTAAGATTGTTTTGAAAAAGTTAATTATTTAATACATAGAATGATTCACGAAGAAGGTAACAAAATTTCAGGACATATTCTACTGGTGAAAATATAAAAGATATTATAAAAGATATCATTTAAACAAAAGTTCGGAAAATCTTTGTTAGCGAGTGTTGGCTAGCGAAAGATTTAGCCTTGAATTTTGAACCTTCGATAAAATAAAGCCAGAATATAATTTTGGGATCCAAATTAAGGGGTAAAATTGGCGGATTTGTATAAAAATCTGACCTGAAAATTGTTTAAAAAAATATGCTTCAGAATTGTATTTTTAATAGTTTTCGAGAAATCTGGGGAAAAAAAGAGATTGAGATCGAAAAATAATTATTTTATGTTTGGCGTATAATAATTTTATTAAATGGGCAATAAACATATAAAGGTTTTAAACAAAACTTCTTTTGAGTCAAGAGTGTATTTAAGATACAAACTTGGGTGGCAAATTATAAATAATAATATACGAATATTATTACTCTAATTTTTGAAATGTTATATTTTTAAAGCTCCTTTCTAATAATATCATTCCTCAATCCTGGTTATTTTAACGTAATTGTGTTTTAATTCTTTTGCTTAATGTGTAAGACATCAAGAATTTAACAGTAAATGTACTAAAAAAATTAAGTGATTTGCAATGATGTTTTAATGTTTTAAATATCTTCTTTAGAAGTTGGATATTTAATTACGCTTTGATTAAACAATTTATTACTTATTAGTTTATATGTTATACCACTATACGCAACAAAGTTTTGTTTTAAAAAACTGCACTCGGTATTTATTACAAATTTTTACCTATCTATCCGGTTTTTTGTAATTGCGTTGCAGCTTTAAAAACATTTATGTAGTGTGGATGATCAGGGTCAATATAAATAACTGTTTACTTCCTTGTACGAAGTAAAGGAAGTATTGTGATCGTGAAACAGTTCGGTTTTCATATTTCAACGGAAATATCCATTTTGACCATCCCTCAATCCACCTTGACTAGTTCTGCATGACGTCTGTACTTACGTATGTATGTGCGTATGTATCATAACTAAAAAACGATTAGCCGTAAGATGTTGAAATTTTGGATTAGCACTGTTGTAACATCTAGTTGTGCATCTCCCTTTTTGATTGCAATCGAAATTAAAATAAAAATTTTAATTAATGAAGTATTTGGATCTTAAAGGGAAGGCACATCGGTTCGAATCAGACTTCATTTTCTTCTTTTTTTTTTAACTTTTTTTTATTTATTTTTTAAAATTTATATTGATTTAATATTAACTCGTGATTGTAAAAAAAATTTACAATAAATAATAATTCAATGATAAAAAAAAATAAAACAAATTATTAGTGAAACAAAATTTTATGT
Source organism: Lycorma delicatula (assembly GCF_047948215.1). Taxonomy (NCBI): domain Eukaryota; kingdom Metazoa; phylum Arthropoda; class Insecta; order Hemiptera; family Fulgoridae; genus Lycorma; species Lycorma delicatula. The sequence goes on along the minus strand of NC_134459.1, from coordinate 107,010,418 downwards.
ACTTTTAAAAATGTGTAAATGTAATTTAATAGGCATAACATATGTATATATGTAATTAAATTGGTAAAACATGTGATTATTTAATATAAATTGAAAATTATAATTTAGAATCGTGTTATTTTTGGATTTGCTTAGCAAATTATTACAGAAATTGTATATTTATTATTTTTTTTAAATATTTTATTTAATTATTTGACAGAAAAATAAAATATATTTTCGAATTGTATTCAATTTAAAGTGATTGTTGAAATTTTTTTTCACTGGATTTCTGGTGTTTTGTATAAATAAGTTAATAATAATTAAACTACTCCGTTTAATGAACTGCTGTATACTGGTTACAAATATTAATTTTGACCTTACGGTGTAGAATAATCGGTTTTTATTATTGGATTATTTGGTAAAAATTTTATTTAAACAGTAATCAAGGGACTTTTACTCTAACCTAATATTTCAGGTAAGCTTGTTGAATTAATAATTGTATAAATATTTGATGTTAATGAAAACTAATATGTTAGCAATTGTGTAACTGTCTACTTTTATTTAAGAATTGGAGGATCGTATCTCACTTTAAAATGAAATAAGTTTAGATAAAGTGCAGAAAAATGTTTATATGTAATTTAATAGACGTACAAGGAAGTCACGTGATGTCCACATCAGATTTTTTATTTTATATAACATTATCTGTAAATAAAATATATTTTTGATTTATTAATTTTTTTTTATAATGGGTCTATCTATATTCCAAAATATTATTTACTATAACTTTGTAATAATGGCTGTTAAATAATTATCACAATTAAATAAATATAATTGTTAAAAGAAATATATACAGAATAATGTTTTTTTTTGTTAATGAATAGATTACGGAAATTGAATTTCTAAATGTATTAAATCTACATAATATTTTGTAATTAAGTTATATTAAATGCAGAGCACATATTTTTTAAAATTAAATCAGAAAAATTTTCCGTTTAAGTTTGTATTCCGGTTAGACTGTAACTATTTAAAACCAAGCTACAGTAATATAAAAATTACATAAACTTCTTAGTGAAAAATAAATATACTTGAAAATAATCTTTATTTAAAATATTATAAAATTTTTATCATAATCGCAGTTTAAATAACCTTAACATAGGATACGCAAAATATGTAACTTCACTGTTACAATTAAAGACGGTATTACGATTGGTCGCGCTAAAAACAGTTGAATGGATTATTACGATTTAAGAATACTAATTAATGAGTGAGTGGCCTTAACTATTAATTCTTTTACCAGAAATTTCAGTTTCGGTCATATCATGATACTTCTTATTTTCCGTTAATTATAATTCTTATTAATTTTATTTAAATACTAATTATTTTTGGATTTTTTATTAATAAAATAATATACGACAGATTTTACACAAATCAGGTAATCCACCAATGGATAATCGAGCGGTTCTCTCAAGGCATTGTCGTTTTAACTTATTTATAATTTCTTTCATTTCGGGGTATTTTTAGTAGAAAAAGGAACTGTTTGTTTTTAATTTGAGAAGTAAATTATATAAAACTCGGATACCATGTTCAAAATTGAATTTATTGCACAAAATTGAATTTATTTAACCGATAACATAAATATGTTATCGGTTAAACAGTAACGTAAAATTTTGAAAAGGCAATACTGATTGAAAATTTTCAGTTAGCTAACCTATTTAGTACTTGATAATAGATACATATCTTCGGCATTACAGTTAAAAAATAAAATAATAATCATTTAGTCGAAAAGTGAATGTATGTATAATTTGAACAATAGAATAAATTTAACACGTCAGTGTGTTATGAGTAGGATTGGTTTAATACTGGAAAAGGCCGAGTATCAAACACTATTTGAACTTAAATCTTATGATCAAGCTGATAAAAAAAAACTGTTACTACTAAAAAAATATTTTAACATAATTAAGTTTGTAAAAAAGAAAAATTGTAAATATAAATTTCGAATTAAACTTCTTAAAGACCTTTTTTTAAAATATATTCGTTATAATACTCTGTTGAAAGTTCTTTGCTTTTTATTTTTTAAATTACAAAAAAATCTGGTAAACTGTTGATAATTTTTCTGGCTACGCCGATCAAAAAACTGCATTGTAAAACCGTAAAAAATTGGAAAATTAAAAAAATCCTCAAATTTATAAAAAAAAATTGTGTTATAAAAAAGTGAAACAAAGTTGTAACAAATAAAATCGTAAAAAATTCCTGGAAATTTTAAAATTAATAACCTTAAAAAGTGATATTTTCTTGCAGAATTTTGCCGTATTATAAGACTCTTTTAATATAGCCAGCCAGTAACAATGCCAGCATAGTAAAAAAAAACACTAATTCACCAAAAATTAGTTTTATAAACATTAAAAACGAAAAAGCTTAAAAAAAGATTTTTTGAATTTTTTTAAAATTTGGAAGCCAAAGTGTCAAGGGGGATTTTTTGATTGATTATCATTATTACCAAAACAGGATTTAAGCATAAAAATTCAATAGTCCGAATTTTTTTTTAATTAGGTGCTTCCTTTTTCTGTGGGGAAAATTTTGGAAAATTCTATTTATAAAGAACTGATCCCTAATAAAAAAGTCTAATTTAAAAAAGAATTGTTTAAAATATTCAAAAAATAAAGTATATCTTTTATGAAAGAAATGAAAAAAATTGCTTCTGATTTTGGGTCCGGATTGTAATATTGGTGCCGAAGCTACTTTAACATCCTTTTAAGTAATGAAGGAAAATACAAAAATAATAATAATAATAATTAAAAGAGCTAAGAATCAAAAACAAAATATATATTATTTGAGGTAGGAAGTAAAGCCCGGATAAGTTTTTCTAAAAATATTCATATTCATAAGCTTAACAAATTTGTTTACTAAGCTTTTTTCTAATTCTAACATCCCATTTAATAAAGGATAAAATAAAAAAAAATAAAACTTTTGGTAGAATTTAGAGCTAGTGTGGACTAGCATGAAATGAAGCAGTGCTATGTTCTTCTTGAATCGTTATATTTAATTTCTTGTCGCCCTTGACATTTTGATTGAATTACAACAGTTACATTAAACTTAAAAATGTGTGACACTTTAGTCATAATTGAAATTGAACATTATCAACAAACTATGAGTCCCCTTGATCTTCCTTCCTCGTCTTCCTTCCTCAGAAGGAAGATGAACCGAAGGGAGACAAACAATTTTTTTTATATATGACAATCTGTTCACCAAGATAATTGAACAATAAGTAAATAAGATCTATTTGAACTAACGTTAAGTAGTCACAGACCCAGCGGCTGCCGATCCAAACGATTTTGATACCGTAGGCTGACCAGAGAGATTTCCTGCCGAACGATTCGCAACTTAAGATCATTATCGTATGTGAGGCTATTCTTATGTACCAGGGTATGTGTAGCATTTTTGTCTGGTAGCGTTCAAGTATGTCAATATGGAATTGCACGCCGTACCTCACAATTCAAGCCCGTAAGTCCAAACAGGATTTAAAACTGACTTATAAATCAATAATTTACTTTCTACTGAAAGCCGAGATCAGTGTCCTGTCAGCCAGTACATGTTTTTAAACTTGAGATCCAACTGTTTCCGCTTAGATTTGATATGTTTCGTTCAAGCAAGTCGTCGGTCAAGATGAAAACTCAAATATTTACAGTCCTGAGATCTCGGAATCGGAACATTGAAGATAGAAAAAGGACAGTATTCCCTACGAAGGGTGAACTTGACGCGCTTTGATTTTGTTTCGTTTATTTTTAACTTTCAATATGTAAGCCAAGATTCGAAGGGAGTGATATAATCTTGAACAATACGAGACGCAGTAGCAAAAAAAATAATAATTCAATTTTAAGAGAAGGGGATTAATTGTTTGAAAAAAAAATTGTGTTTTTGTATATGTATTATAGGTATTACAGATTATAGGTATCAAATCTGCTTTAATAAAGTTTTCTATAAAGTACCTCTGAAGAAAATCGAAATTGGTTTTTTGTGATACCTCTTCAGCACCTAATGAATTTTGAAAAAAAAATTAAAATGATCAATGCCCCATATATAGAAATATTTGATTTTTTTAAAAATATGTGTTCTTTTTGTATAAATGAATTGCTAGGACCCTAAAATATAAAAATATGTTAAAACTTTGATACCCTATTTTTGAAGTGATCACTATACTTTCCCCTTTAATTTAGCTATTGTAGCTATATTTTCCAGGAAAGTAAAAATAGAAATCGTATTTAGATTTTTCACAGTATTACTCTCGGAGGATAACCGTAAATTAATTATTAATGTAAAAAACATGAAATGATACAAAATTTGTACGGTAAAATGTTCATAGAAAAAAACACATAATTAAAAATTAAAATAAAAATAAAGTAAGAGATATTAATTTTAGATTATGGAAGGATCTAACGTGATTTAATATCGAACCAGTAAAGCCGGTTTTTAGACTTGTAACCAATTTATACTAGTAGAATTAACAATACAGTCTAGCATTATTCTTCCTGAAACTTATTTAATTATAAATTTACTTACTTTCTTATTATATAAAACAATATATATATAATAATTACAAAGTTTTCCTTTTAATTAAAGATATATGCACGTACACATTCAATGAATTATTTTATTACACATAAGATTTACTTTTCATGATCGCAATTACTTTGAAATAAAAATAAAATCTAAAATGGAATATAAAATAAACTTTAAAAAAATATTTATATTAGACAAAAATGTAGAAATTATTCGTTTTTATAATTTTTACTATGTATTTTCAGCGGACAGAGTTTTAAAAGAAAATGTAGATTCTCAAAATGATCAGCACATTTGTTTATACAGAATTTTGTTCTAGCATAATAAAAACTGCTGAACTGATTTTAATAACACATTTTGTAATTGTAAGAGGTTTTTTAGTAAAGATTTTACTTAGAATTTACTCAGGCAAAAACTTAATTACAATGAAAAATTCATGAACTGTCAACGATACATAATTTTTCTTGTCTTTCATAAAAAAATATAATGAAACTAATTTGATTTTTTTTGTCTTCAGTCATTTGACTGGTTTGATGCAGCTCTTTAAGATTCCCTATCTAGTGCTAGTCGTTTAATTTCGGAATACTCCCTACATCCTACATCCTTAACAATTTCTTTTACATACTCCAAACGTTGCCTGCCTGCACAATTTTTTTCTTCTACCTGTCCTTCCAATATTAAAGGAACTATTCCAGGATGCCTTAGTATGTAACCTATAAGTCTGTCTCTTCTTTTAACTATATTATTTTTCCAAATGCTTCTTTTTTCATCGATTTGCCCCAACACCTCTTCATTTATCCAGCCATCTGATTTTTAACATTCTGCTATATCACCACATTTGAAGCTTCTAATCTTTTCTTCTCAGGTACTCCGATCGTCCAAGTTTCACTTCCATATAAAGCTAAGCTGCAAACATATACTTTCAACAATTTTTTCCTGACGTTTAAATTAATTTTTGATGTAATCAAATTATATTTCTGACTGAAGGCTCGTTTCGCCTTGGCTATTCGGTATTTTAATCGCTCCTGTTTCATCCATCTTTAGTAATTATACTTCCAAAATAACAAAATTCTTCTACCTCCTTTTCTCTTCCTATTTTTACATTCAGTGGTCCATCTTCGTTATTTCTACTACATTTCATTACTTTAGTTCTTTTCTTGTTATTTTCATGCGGTAGTTCCTCATCAAATTAAAATTTGATTTGGTTATGTAAACATTTAAAACTTCCCTTTATAAATGAAACAAAAATTTGGAAATTCTGTACAAATTTCTAACGATAGAAAATTTTTTGTCGGTACGTACTAATTAACCAAACGAAAGAAAATGCTATTTTAATTCGACCTTTGAGCATTTCGTCTATTCGTACGTTTTGTGACTTAATTATACTCAATAATATTAATCGATTTTTATGAAATTTTGCAGAAATATTCCTTCCTACTACGCAAAACGACATAAGTGTAGAAATTTTTTATAAAATTGATCGTACTAAAATGGCAGCCAGTATAGTTAAGCCCTTATAATTTGTAAGATTACGGTTATAAAATATAATTAGTGTTTTGATAAAATTTTTAATTCTCTTTCCTATCCAGATAATTCAATTTTCTATAAAACTTCTTAATTGATAATTCTAGATAACCACTTTTTACAAATAAGTGATCTGAGGTTGTTAGGTCTGAAAATCGAAGAAAAGTACCGACTGGTGACTGGCTAGTGATTTACCCAGGCACTACCAGATGGCTGCTCTTTGTACCTGCTGTTTCGTAAATATTAATTTTATGTACGTATTTTTTTTTTACTGAAGTAAACCTTAAGGGGATTTTTTATATCATGATGGTCATCAGTATATGAAGTATTGTCTGGTACTTCTAGATACTGTGCTTACGCTACTGGTGATATAGTAAGATTATAGATTACTTTTAAAATGACTAAACGCTCTACAAACAACAACCTAATAAAATTCTGTTCTATACTTTAAACTTCACTGCATTACGATAATTTCTCTGTAAAGCGTAATTTATTAATTCACTACAATATTTCCGTTTATTGTAAATAAAATTACTAGAAAGTATTACTAGTCAAAGTTAGCAAAGCTTAGTTGACGTGTAAAATGAGGATGGATTACTAAACCGAGGATTGGTTCCGTGTTAATTCTGTCACGATAGACTATCCTCTCCATCGTAGTATTAGCAGCAGCATCACAACACTGTTCCATTAATCCCAGGTAGATGTACTGCGCAGATGTGCAGTAAACATATAGATTGTGTTTGCTTTTTAAACTTTGACTAATAATACTTTTTATAGTAAGTTCTTTTTTAATTACTAATCTAATCCCTGTTGTAACAGAAAGAAAATAATGTGGTAAAAAAATTTTAGTAACATAATAATTATTACAGAATATTATGCTTCCTAATTTTGGAAACAATGAGTTTAATGCATTGTTTGTTTTTTTTTTTACAAAGAAAAAGGCTTCATTTTTGCTGTCCCAGCCTTTTTATGAGTATGACGGATGAAAAGATCTGAGGTACAAGAAGCACTTCTCGTTACTTTATCTACGAGAAATGATATTTATTTAACAACCTGTTCTTTTTTATTAGAAATTATATGCGCTCGAGTTTGAAGTCTAACAAAAAAAAAAACAATCCACTCGATTTCAAAACAAGTCATATCAAAATGTACATAATTATTTTTTTATGTTCGGTGACGTTAAAGTTTTATTTTTTACTCTTTGAAAACTGAAAAATTTCAAAATTAGAAAGTCAAAAAAATATATATAGATCGCTAAAACAAAGGAAAAATTAAAATGAAAGGTCCAAGAGTCAGTATCTAATAATTCTAGTATTGCATGAAATTTATAATAGAAACAGTTTGGCAACCGCGTACCTACAGTCAGCCAACAGATGGGACTGGCAACCATGTATCTACAAACAGCCGAGAGAGGGAGAGAGAGGACTGACCTTCTCTCTACGAATTTTTCCTCTTTTAGCGGCAGTTAAAAGAATTAGTTCTTCATAAAAACAAATTTCTAGAAAAATTCAGGTTTCAGATAATTTTTATTAAATACGATATCCGTAGATTTAAAATAATGGTAAAGACACATAACACTGAACCGTGTTTCTATGTGGTATATTTCCGAAAATAATGTGACTTTACAAATTGAATAGCAGCTCATAAAGTATTATAGGAATTTGATTATACAGATCATGAGTATTTTGTCAAGCTATTTGACAAAATACTCAAAAAAGGGCCTTTTTCGTTTTCTCAGCAAAGTAAAAATTTGGTAATTAGTAAAGAAAAATATTTTAACATGACCAAATTATGTCAAATTTGATATGACTTTTTTTGAAATAGGTAGATAATTAATTTTTTAATATGCTTTCAAACTCCAGTGCATATACACATAATTTCTGTACCGACAGCACGCGAACGAGTAATGTTTTGGTCTAAAAATCATGAAAATGATAATGGACTTGGCTTTTTTGAGCAGTATATTGGCTCGATAAAGAAGACAATGGAAAATTACTTTTTCCCTCATTTTTTACACAAAACTTGTATGAAATGTTTGTTATTATTGAGTATAACTATGCTATTTTTGAGAGAAAATAATATAAAATTTTGAAAAAAAAATTGTTTGATATTTATCAGACAACCTTTTGATTGTGGCATCATAAGAAAAAAGATTCTAAATACAATATTGTTTTAAACGTATTATAATTTTTATTTTAAGTAGGTCTTCTATCATTTTCTTTTTAAAGAATCTTTCAGTTTCTTTTAATTTTATTTATTATTTACTTTTTAATAAGTATTGATTAATATTACTTAGTTTTAGTTTGTAGATTAAAAAAATATACAGTTAAAATAATTACCAACATCTAAATTTTATAAACAGTAAAGCTTTCTTAGTTTTAACTTCCTAATAATCTTATAAAAAATTTAAATTTCATTATCTAGGTTGTTCCTATAACTGTTGTTTATTTTATTTTCATTTTCCAATAAAAAAAAATAAAACTAGTAACTAAGATGACAACAATACGACATTTCTTTAAGTTTTTAAAACAGATTGGAATATTCATTATCGCAAGTCATTTGAAATTAACGTTTCACTTCATATAAGAAAGTGAAATTTTTGTTTCTTCATTACACTTTATTCAAAACAAATCAATCAATTTTATAAAAACGGATGTATATTTAAATTTCGCCTTATTTAGTCTTGTGAAACTATATTAATATAATTACAAAAATGATTACGGATACTTTTATGTATTTTTAATTTATATATAAGGAAAAAAGTATTGTAATTTTTATAAGATTTAATGTTTGATTATTTTAAAAACATGGGAATTTTAGAAATGCAAAATTGCTTTTTCATTTGACATTCAAAAGATTTGTTCACGTATCACGTCAATAAATATATATCAAAATATTTTAAATATCAGGATAAAAGATAAAACAAAGTATGATGAAAAATAAATTTAGAGCAAAACTGAGAAAAAGGTGCAGAAATTAGAATAATTTTTATTTTATACTAAAATGTTGATAGTAGTATAATAATAGTAAAACCTTTTCCCTGTGTTTCCTTAATAAAAAATTAAACACTTATAATAAGTACGCGAAATAAAATTAAAATAAGAGAAATATTATTATTCTGCTCGATTTTTTTACAGTTTAATTGATATAATAATCATTATTTCGGAAAGCGTTAAATTACTTGTAGTTTTCCATTTCAATAAACCAAATAATTTTAATAAATTTATACAGATCATGAATATTTTATTATAAGTTATACATCCGCTGTTTTCACTCATTTCACTTTCAGAAAAAAACTATAAAGAAATCTATTAATAACTGGCATCCCGTCGCAGCTTCGCCCGTTTGGTTGCTTGCGTTTCCGTCGTGGTCAGGGAATAATTAGCAGATCAATTCCGTCTAGCCTGGGGGATCTGCCCCTTGGACCCCTCTGTATTCATTAAACTAATGCTTGCGAGAATAAAAATAATAAATAAAAATTAAAGCCTGAATTTATAAAAAAATATCAGTGTATTATAATTTCTTCAGAGCAACTGTTTGGTCAGTACAGGACCTAAAACTTTGAGTGATCCGAAGAATGCGGGTTTCAGAATAATCGGTCTTCATCTTAAAAATATTAATTTTACTGTTTACCCGTCCTTCGTACAGGTAAAAATGTATTTTTCCCGGTTCTTAACGTTATCCGACAAACACCAGTAGGAGGTGGCAGTATTTCGTTTCTCTCTTTTTTTTAAATTTTTTAATTATATTTATTTTATATTTTTTACTTAAGTAACCGGAGGCAGGTGCAGCCAGTCGCGTTGTACATATTGTAACAGAGGTAACCTTCGTACACCTTAAAAAATCGAAATTCAAAAAACCCGAAAATGGTTTTTAGATATTTATGTGAAGAGTATCACAAAGCCCAAATCTAGTGAATATCTAATCTTGGTTTAGAACAGTCGGAAATAGGGAAATTTTACAATCATAGTTTAAACTATTTTTTACCTTTTTCACCCCTTACATGATCGAATTTCGATAAACCTAGAAATTGGTTTTTAAATATTAGAATATAGAGCGCACACACACACACAAACCAAGTTGATATCTTCATTTGTTACCGACAAATTAAAAAATTAGTAAATTACATTATTGCTTTATTTAAACTAGTAGTTTCAAAAAAATCCTTCCTTAGCCTGTAGTTACTTCGTAAGAAAAAAGTGTATATAAATTTTCATCAATCTATCTTCAGTACTTTTTGGCTGGGCGTTGATGAATCAGTTAGTTAATCAGTCAGGACAAGTTGCTTTATAAATACAGATATTTGAGTACCGTATAGTAACTGAATAGTTAAAAATTCTATCCTTCTTTGGAATAGTTTATATAATTCATTTAAAAAGTTTCACACATTCGTTCGCATTACTGATTTAAATACCGTGTTATTTTTTGCGTTCAAGCCAGAAAAAGAAAATTCATTCTCACCAATACTCCACAAATTTTTTTTTACTTCATTCTAAATATTCATTGAAAAATCATTGTGTTTCATTGACTCATTGTCATTTCTTTAGATTTTTAGTATATTTTTAAATGCAGTTAATAAATTATCAATGTTAAAAACCCTCAAGAAATTATTAATTTATTAATCAATTATCCTATAGGTTTTACATTTAGATGTAAACAGAAATACCGCGTGATTCACAAGCATCACGTAGAAATAAAAATCTACACCTCATATATTTAAAGAAATTTTTCTGATAATATTTACCTTTTGATAAACCTGAGAAAACCTTTAAATAATAATTACAAAAAACTTATATTTATTTAAAGAATACAACCCTCAATCATATATGATTTATGTAAAATCATATTTATACATAATTTAAAAAGAACATTTAACAAAACTTTTAGTACTTAAAATTATCTCACCTGTATTCTAGTTTCAATATATGGACTGTTTGAAAAATTATCAATTCCAGATTGAATATGTATATAAATAACCACTTAAAATTTAAAATTAGCATATATTAGAAATCTTGTTTTTAGTTAAAAAATAAGTCTAAAACCTAAAAATTGATTCAAATATTATTATTACATCCGCTGGATTCCTTAACGGTCTGCTTGGCTGCAATTAGACTGAACTAAGTTTTAAAAAACCGGTTTTAAACCTTAGATTTTAAAAATTTTTTATTGGATATATAAATTGGGAGATTTTATCAATTTAAAAGAACTTTAATTTAAATTTTTATTCTTCAAGATTTTTAACGTAAGTAAAAATTTTAAAAATTCTAAAAAGAAATGGGTCGTAAAATCAAGATTGATGGGATGTATTGATTTATAGAATGTTTGAATAGATATTATTAAATCACTTATTCATTAACTTTAGCAAGTTGTGTCATTTTAAAATCTTCTTTTATTTTTTTTATCTTGATCTGGTGAAACCGGAAAAACGGTAATAAAGATATATAAATATATATATGTATATATAATGTTGTTTTTATTGCTTCAGTGTTTTGTTTAACGAGAAAATATTACTTCATAACAAAAATTTACCTTAACTTTTTTTAAAAATAATGTTATGGCTATTGCTATCATTTCATTTAAATTTCTTAACAGCTTTATTAAATCTAAAAAATATTCTCTAAATTTAATGTATAGTTCAATAAATTTTAAGAAAGAGTTATCTAATGAAAAAAAAGATTGAAAAAAGAATCTGTTTCTGTCATGCCACAATTCATAGTCTTAAAACATATTTTTCTTATTTGATAAAATAAATATAATAATAAAGTTTAAAAATAAAAAAAAATTTGAATATCTTTTATTAAGTTTATTTTTTTTTTCGGAATTTTAATTTTTAAAAAATGTATAATTTATTATACGACACTAAGCATTCAAAGTGTCATTAAGAAAACATCCTAAACTAGAATTATTTACAGGCGTTTAGTTATTATTTTATTCATTGAAGGTTGCATAGATTGATGCTCCGGTCATTGATTGGTCGTGTGGTCTTTGCGGTTTAACATTCAACCTCCTTTCTACTAGTATATATTTTTATTTTATTTATAAACGATTCGTTGTGGTTATTACATCGTGATACTTATTTTCACGTTTAAAATGTCGTGTCTGAATATTATTTTTATTGAAAATAGATGACCTTCGCTAATTTTTATTCTTTTTTCCAAAAGCATATCGGTTTACCGGAGCTTTTCAAAAATCTGAAATAACTTTTTAAGATTAAATATTAAACATATATAATCTGAATCTTTATTTTCATATTCTATAATATTATAACATCGTTAGAATTTTAGAACTTTACAGTGTTACGCTATGTCAAAATAGATCGGTTAGTTCTTAATTCAGTTCCTGGCAACTGTCTGCCAAATACGTTTTTTAACAAATATTTCCATCATTACATGTTTCTCATTTAAATATTGTAACAAGACCTGTGTAACGGACCTGAGTAACGGATTCCTGCCAATTAAGAAGAAAGTAGTAGAAAATATAATAATGGGAGGAATCAAGAAAGCGGCTAAAAGAAACCGTTTTAGTTAAGCTAACAGGTCCGTTTAACAATAAATCTTTGTAATACTGTCCGCTGGAACACTTAAGCAGATGTTTTTCCTTGCGAAGAGTTACCGGACCCAGGTTCGGAATGCATGGGAATGAAAGATCTCGGTCGATCGTTCTCACGCTCAACTGGGGTCTGGTCCAGCAGGTAAAGAGGATAGGAGTATAAATACTCCGGGGAAGATTAGTTGAAATCTCTTCTGCGAGATGAGAGTCTGAGAGGAGTTCTGTGATATATCATTCTGCGAGAGAGTTCTAAGCGAGGAGTTACTATGCGAGTTTGAAGCGAGAGTATTCTTCAAGGAGGTCAGTGAAGGAGCGAATTTCTAGTGTATACAAGTTCGACGCGATTAAGATGACGTCACAAGTAATTCCAGTGTGGACAGTACATGAAGACAAGAAGTGGTTCGGTGAGCAACTGTTAAAAAGTGGAAACGATAATGTTCTAAATTTCAATCGTAAATTGTTAGGGTAGTTTTATTTATGAACAGCAAAGGTATTTGCAATACAAGACTAGTGGTTAAAAGTGTTAAGACTAGCGGTCATGCTAATATCGTTTGTCAATGGGACTCTATTCTGGTTTTCAATATTTAACTACCTGTAAATAAGTCCTGGCGATTACTTTAAATTCTGTTTTGTATGTAATCACTGTTTATTATTATTTTATTATTATGGTTGTGATTACTATAATTTTTTTTTATCGTTCCTCTTTGTTTATACCCCCCCCCCCCCAAAGTGCCGGATCCGCAACTAATCTTTTTAACAGCTTCAGGGGGTGCCATCGCCTCAAACTAACTCGGCAGGAACTAAGGTTCCCCCCCCCCCCAGGTTGCCGGGACTCGTTCTTTAATCATTCGCCATGCCTCTAATGAGGGGATCCAATGAAGTCCCCTCCACCAGGTCTCCGGTCTTGACGCCACGCCTCTAATGTAGAACCCCAGAGGGATCCCTCACCTCAACTACGGTGGTTTTTGATGACTTTACATCCCGTCATGAAGTTCCAAAAGGAGTCCCCGTCCAATCATGAAAGACAGGAAACCCGAGCGTCCCATACCTCCTGGACGAGGCTGTCCCAACTCTAGGTCATTCCTAAAAGCAAAGGCGGACGGGTCTCATTTCTTGCTACTGATTCTACACCCACGTCCCCCAAGTGAATGCTCTCGAACTTTACATATTTAGCTTCAGTTTGACAGTCTTTCCGAAGACACACAATTAAAGCAATGACCCCTTTTGTCGGGACCGCTGCAGGACTCAGCCCGGTGCCCTAGCCACCAACACCCGTAACATCGCTCTTCGACGGACCTGTTTCGACACTCGACAGGACACCCAACCGATGAGGATTCGCGCAACCTTCAGCAACTGATCAGCTACCAGAGGCGAAACCGCCACCTTAGTATCAAATAATAATTAACAATAATAATAAACAAATAATGATTATAGTAATCTTGGTTAGGTTAGATTACTATAATTATTATTTGTTTATTATTGTCGTTTATTATTATTGTTTGCTGTTGTCATTGTTATTGATTGGTCTTATTTTATTTATGTTCTTAAACTAATAAATCGTAGTTACATATCATTTTCAATTCTCAGTATCTCAATATCCAGATCGAGCCGCGAACTCACGACAATATGTACGTTAACAAACGTCCGAGGCAACAGAAAAAATAAAAGTTAATAATTAGTGTCCGAGGATGATACTGTTACCTCTAAATAGAATTTTCCATTTTAAAAGTAGGTGATTTTAGATATAAAACTTAAGGAAAAGATTCGTAGAAACCTAAGTTTTTTTTTTGCTTTTGAGATAGGATGCTGAAATACACTGTATTTCACTCTATTTTTGTTTATTGGCAATACAATGCAGTAAGTTTTTTTGGATACTAATTAATGAAATATTAGTGTATTTTTATGTTATTTGAAATGAATATTATAAATAAAAAAGTAGTCCTGGACCTGTATCACTGATAAATTTTAGAGAAAAATCAAGTAAAATATTTTTTTAAATATGTTTTTAGGTTTACCTCAAAAAAGCTTTACTAAATTGTCAATTAAAATCACTAAAAATATATCATAACATTTATTTGTTTAATTATTACACTTGTAATGTTTATTTCTTAAATTTTGTTCGTAGAATTATAAAAAAGATAATTTTAATTGTTAATTAAGAATTCCCACGTAAATCATTTTTTCCCCTTTCACAGATACTTATTTTAATCTTACAAATGTATATGTTTTGCTGAATTCTGAAACTTAATAACACATTGTAGGCTAATGAAGTTATTTCTTCTATTTTTAACGCACAGAGGAAATTTTCCCATTATTATGATAAATATTAATTATTATGATACTAGTAAAACTGCTGAAGAAGCTATGTTAAAATTTAAATAACTGAAGTATATTTTTTTAAATCTTCAAAATGTTTTACAAACAAGAAAGTATTGTAATCGCAAAAAATTTCGGGTTTCAGATATTAACGGAAATATCCATTTTGATCATCGTTGAATCCATTTTGACTAGCTTCAGCTTATATGTACGTACGTACGTATGTATCTCGCATAACTCAAAAACGATTAGCCGTAGATTGTTGAAATTTTGGATTTAGGACTGTTGTAACATCTAGTTGCGCACCTCCCATTTTAATTGCAATCCACTGGACCAAAAGTGCCCAAAAAAGCGCATAATCCAAAAAAATTGGATTTTAGACTTTTTCTTAACTGCATTAATAAACCCACATTGAGAGCTTTACAACGATATATTCTAAGTGATACCTATTTTCATTGGTTCCAGAGTTATAGCCCAATAAAATTTTAATTAATGAAATATTTGGATCTTATAAGGGGAAGGCACATCGGCGAGAATCAACTTCATTTCCTTTTTTTAACTTTATTTTTTAATTTAAATATGTTGATTTATTAATAATTATTAACCTGTGATTGTAAAAAAGTTTTACAATAAATAATAATTCAATAATAACAAAAAAAATATGAAAAAAAAATTATGTAATAAATGTTTACCTGTAAAATTTTTTAAGCTAATTATGTTCAATTGCTATATTTATTAAACAAGGAATTTTTTTCAGTGAAATAAAAGACACCTGTGCATTTTAGTGAAAAGTAGAATTTGAATATATATATTTAGCAGTTGAATAGAGAATCTTATACCTTTCTGAAGTTGGAAACAATTTTTTTTAAATATAAAAAAAAACATTATATAATTATAATTAATTTTAGTTGGTGGTTATCAAAATTTAAAAAACGTTTTTATGTATTTTTTTAAAATAATTTTCTTAGTGAAAAAATGATTGTTTGATCTGAAATTTTGATAAATTTTGTGTTTTGGGATGTTTTATTAATGTCATCCTCAATCAAGATCCTATAATTGAGAATCTATTATACTATATCCTCTATAATCATTATTGTTTTTTAGAATACATGCATTTAATACGTGTGCATATATATATATGTATGAATGTATAGTTGTGTGTGTGTGTGTGTGTGTGTGTGTGTGTGTGTGTGTGTGTGTGTGTGTGTGTGTGTGTGTGTGTGTGTGTGTTTTAAATGAAAAATAACAAAAACATTAGTACTGGTTGGGAATATCAAATATTAAAGTTCCAACAAACTTATAAAATCAGAGATTGCTCTAAATGATACGTTTCATTTATTCTAAAATAAATACGATGAGCAAATAGACTAATTTCGTTGATTTATGTAACCAATAATATAAAGAAAAAAGCAATTTGATACGTTATGAATAGTAGACTGCTGACCGTGTATTTAAAAGAAAATGCCTTTTATTATTTATATAGGTTACTTACTATATTGGTTATTTTATATAACTTTTTTTATATAGGGTTTATTACACGTTATTGCATTATTAGATTTAATAATTTCTCCGTTATACAAATAAATTATTTTGTATTCTTCTTTTATATAGATGTAATAATGCGTATTGCATAACTAAATAACATTATATGATTTCTTTCATAGAAGGTTTTTTTTTGTTGAAATATTACTGAAGTTCTTTAAAGGGAGTATATTACTGTTAATTTGACTTGCTCTTATTTAGAGATTCCGTTCAATTTCATGATTTCTCTTAATCCTATTCACCAAGATATGTATTGTTTTATCCATGTAATGTTACAACCAGTTTCCCTCTCCTTATACTGAAAGAAGAGAACAATATTTGTAATGAAAGTGCACAAGAACAATATTTATAATAGAACTTTAAGATGGCAACTAATTTAAATTAAGTTATGGGTAGTATAGTATGGTAGTAAGAGCCCTCTTCGTTCTACTCCGAAATATTTCTTAATAGTATAACTTTCGAATACAAATTTTTAAGCGACAAATGCGGTGATAGTTACACGTAATTACACAGCACGGCGAGGATTTTCAACGTAAAAGAATCGTTGAGAGAGAGATGGCGTTATCGGTATCTCAACCTCTAGCCAACAGGTCAGGAATGTTGGTGATATTGTGTTGTTTTAAGAGGTAGTTTTAGGAGTTGTCGGTTAGTATCAGATCATTCAGATGCTAAATGGCCCGTATCTGGAAACGTTATTGCCATTTTTTTATCCATATTGATAACTAAAATGATGGATTACGAGGTGAGTTATGAAATAATTTTGTTACAAAAATAGCTAATATGAATAAAGTATTAAAGGTGGAATAATATATATTTCCTCTCTCTCTCTTTCATAAAAATAGTTTTTTTAAGAGAAG
The DNA here is from genome assembly GCF_047948215.1 of Lycorma delicatula. Taxonomy (NCBI): domain Eukaryota; kingdom Metazoa; phylum Arthropoda; class Insecta; order Hemiptera; family Fulgoridae; genus Lycorma; species Lycorma delicatula. The sequence continues at coordinate 106,993,094 of NC_134459.1, read as the reverse complement.
GAATCTTTTTTTTGCTCATTGATTAAAATATGAAATTTTATATCATATTCGGATTCTGTGTGACAAGTATTAGAAAAATCTGGGAACATGGAGTTTTTTGAAACAGGATCATTTCTTCAAATCTAGGTTTAGTGAAATTACGTAGAATACAGGTTTATTGGAAACACTGATTTTATAATCTCACTTGAGCTTACTTTTTAAAAAAATATTTTTTTACTTTTCAATTCCCATTTTTAAATTTTATTGCCTATTATCAAGATCTTTTTGTTTTTTTTTACTGTTTGAATGTAGGGTGAAAACTTGAAAGTGAGGATTACAAACCGAAAAAAAATTTGTATTTTATAAAATCTTTACACTTTTCAATTTTTATTTGTGAAAAATGAAAAATTGTTCTCTTTTTAAAAACTCCTTTCTGATTTTTCAGAATTTTTTTCGCGAAATAACATTTTCACGAGTAATCTATGAAATAAGAATGGGGTAAGTTTGTACGCGATTCTGTTAATTGTTTTAGTTTCATATAAACAACATAACAAAAGAGAGTTAAAACAAATTCTTTGAAAATACAAGAAACAACAACCATAAAAATAACAGTTATTTTTTGCAATTTTTCCCAAGTCATCTCTAATGAAAAGCTCATTGAATTTGCAAACTTTGAGCCGAGTATAACCCAAGAAATGAAAATTTAATAATGAATTTCGACGAATCATTTTTAAGCTCTGAAAACTACTTTCAGTGAAACTTTAAGGTCACTTGCAAATACAAAATAGATTTTGTCAATTTATGAGCAGGGTTGAAGAGTAAAGAAAAATACTTTTTAAACAACTTACATTCAAAAAACGGAATGCAGAAAGAGCAAGCAGATTTTTATTACTTTTCTCTTTTCAAAATTATTATTCAAACCGGCTCGAAATAAACAATGCATAGTGAAAAATTAAAGGTTTTTTCATAAACAGATCAAATATTTAAAAAAAATTAAATAATGAATAGTTAACATTTTTTCATTTACAAATTCTGCAGAATGAAAAAGTAGAAGTGAAAAGTTGTAAAGTACTATCAAAGAACAAGCGGCCTCTTAAAATGTTGTATCGATTAAGATGTGTATCGATTAAAAGGAATGGGCGGGGGTTGTTATCATCCTACTTGGATAATGTAGGTTTTCCTTTTTTGTAATTGTATTATCTCTTTATTTTGATGCAAAGACTAATTTCTGAAAATAAGTTTGACACTTCAAAACAAGCCAGTGTTACTACTATTTCTTTAATTTAATAATTTAATTATAATGATAAAAATATATTCTAATTTCGTGATTTATAACTTAAAATATCATTTATGTTTAAATATAAATCTACTTATGTTTATATTTTGAGAAAACGAACTCCCCTCCCCCCACGTATAAAAACTATATAGCTAAATTTCTCCGTATTTGCATAAAGAGTAGTTAACTAATAAATAATAAACGTAATACAAAACGAAAGTAGTAAAAGCCGAAATATAATTACTATATCCGTTAATTACTGAAATTTTATTTTTTTACAAACATACACGATTATAAAATATTAACTATATCAGAATTTCTACATTATTACACATCCAAAATTTTATTTATTTATTTTAAATTTTTGAGTCGCTTAACTGTATATTGAACATTTTAGATAACATGTTTCAAATTATTTTAACAGGTTCATAAATTTCCACTTCAAATTAAAAATGCAATTTTCTAAATTCAGTAACACTTGAAATTGTTGTAATTTACATTAAAAGTAAAGAAAGAAAAGAAATACGATTTCTTAATTCACATTCGTTGTTATTTTATTTGGCAACTTCCTTGAAACTCCTCATCATATTATGTTTTTATTTCACTTTAGTGAATTACAAATGTAAAAATCACTACCCTGAACTACTTTCACAGTTTTCTTTTAATTAATTAAATATAACTCATTGTTAAATAATCGCTTTCCATTCTTATTAACAGTTTTTTTATGTACAGAAAGAAATAAAGAAGAATTGTATGTCATTTTAACTTTTATATAAAACTGCATGTACAGTACTTTAAAAAAGTTACTAACTATATAGCTTATTTTTTATCAACATTTTATCCATATGTTTGTTAATTTTTCGATTTGAATGAAATGTCTATTGTATTTTAATATTTTTCTGAGCTCACCTATTTTTACACTACTGCCCAAAAAGGAGTGTAATGACTTTAGGGTGTATGTATGTATGTATATTTGTTCCACCGTAGCAGTTCAACGGCCGAACCGATTTAGAAGTATGGCCACCGCGTTGGAATCCTTACGTTACGGGTAGGGTCATAGGCTATATAAATATGTCTATATGTGTGCTTAATTGTAACTAAAAGGTAACAAAAAATCATATATACGTTTCTAAATGGATAAGCATAGTTTTCTCAGTATTGATTTATTTGTATCGAAAATAATTGTTTATTAAGATCTGCTACGATATTGAATGAATGAATTACGGTAGTAAAATTTATTAATTTATTTTATAATTATTATTACTGTCATTTCTTGTTTATAAACATTTTAAAAAAATCTTATGATTCGATCATTTAAGCATCTTCTTTCTTCTTGCTGTTATTTTTTGGTGCTTCTTCATCTTATTACTGCTAAATATTAACTAATAATCCCTTACTTTTATTAATAAGTAATAATAAATTAATAAAATTACAAATACAAAATATAAATAAATATAATCTACGCTTAGAAATTATATAAATTTGATTATAAGATAATCTGTAAATTAACTGACAACGGACCGCTTCTAGTAGGCGAGAGTCGTGGAGTGAGCCGTGTGCAGCCGTCCGGTGCACCGCTATTGGTCCGTTCTGCGCCATAATTCTGTTGCTAAATATTAACTAATAATCCCTTTCTTTTATTTAATTTTTATAATTGTTTTTGTTATTTACACAACTGCCCGAAAAGAAGTGCAATGTTTTTAGGGTGTATGTTTGTTTATTCCACTGTAGCAGTTCAACGACCGAATCGATTTAGATTCATAACCGTTGGAATCCTTATGTTTCCGGGAGAGTCATAGACTATATAAATATTTACATTATATATATGTATATTTATAAAAATATATGTAGTAATGGAGATTTGCCAGTTGAAGCACAGACTTAAATAAATTAATTGAATTAATGAACTGTGAGTCTCTAGCACTGTGTGAGCTGGGTTTGAACTGAATGATTTGAATCAATCGAATGAATACTATTAGAAAAAAAATAGAATTAAATATACGTTAAATAAAATAAAATAAATTTAAATAATTTCTGTTTAATAATAATAGGCTTCTTGTGGAGACTGACTGCGTGTGAGGCTAGAGTGGTGAGGTGATGCCAGTATAATACAAAATCACGACGGAACCTAACCAAAACAAAATTTTTTCAGCAATGTTTTTTTTGGCAGTCGTGTATTTAATTTTTAATAGTTATCTCTTGTCTTCTTTCTTTAGTATACTGAAAAAAAATTACCCGTTTAATTTTTGTAGTATGGTATGTTTTTTTTTTCAGGAAAAAATTTGTTTATAAACATGATTTTCTCACAATATTTATTATATAGAAAAATTTTTTCCAACAAATGTTGAAATTAGTAAAGTTTTTTATATTTTTGTTTTATAAATAATAATTTTTAGTTTAACGAACAAATGTAAAAAAAATATATATAGTAAGCAACAAACAGTCTTTATCTTAAATAGTTTTAAAAGGACCTGGGACTCACTTTTGAATTAAGGTTTTTATACTTCCCACTTTTTATAAGATTACTTTATAAGTTTATCTACTACGTATTTGCTGAAAATTGCAAACTTACTTAGTTCTTTAAAAATAATTTCAGTGTTTAACATTTGTGTCTTCTAAATATCTAGACTTATATGTTATATTAAGTTGGTAGATGACCGGTAAATGTGGATATTCAAGCTTCTCTACGTTTTCTATAATTATATCCTACTAATCTATTAAATATATATCTAAACTTAAATTTAATGATTTTTAAACGAAAATAAAGTTTTGAAGTGTAATTCTGAAAATTACGTGATAAAATTTAAATATTCTCAATACTGCTTATTTAATTTCCAATAAAAATAATAAAAAATGAGTAAATTGAACGTTATTCATATAAATGTTTCATCAGAAATGTAAATTTATTAAAAAATTTAGCAATGAAAGGAATTATATAAAAATATTTCATTGCATCATAAAATTAAAATTGATCTGTTACAACAAAGTTATATCGATTAACTAAGAATTAATGACCTAATAATCGATTTAATGCAAAATTAAATTAGTAACGCATTTTAATAAGACCCGTAAGCAAACAAACAATGATTACGATATCTAATGATTATAAAAACGTTCCGTTATATAACAAAGAAAAGAAAACGTATGAAATAAGAAAAAAGGAAACCAGTAACTACCATAAAAATAAGCAAGAAGTCTAACTATAATCAACTACAAAATTTTTACGCTATCTCAAGCTAAGCTGAGGCAGTCTACATTAGTTAGAAGGCGTCGACCTCCCGTCTCGCTTGTTAATCTACATTAGTTACAGCAAATCGTTCATTCCAGTTAAAATATGAAAGCTTTGTTTATCGAAATCTGTAAAAAAATGATGCATACCGTAGTAATCAAGTAAGCTAAATGGAAGTTGTGACGTTGCCCCATATTAATCGGCCAATTATATTAATCCTTTAATAATTACTGAATTTTATTACACAGTTTGTCCTTATTTGTTTGTCCTCTGGAACCACCGTAAGGTATTAACCTCAGAGAATGAATGAGGATGATTTGCATGAATGTAAGTGAAGTGTAGTATTGTACAGTCTCAGGTCGACCATTCCTGAGATGTGTGGTTAATTGAAACCCAACCACCAAAGAACACCGGTATTCAAATCCGTATAAAAGTAAGCCTTTACTAGGATCTGAACCTTGCAACTCTCGACTTCGAAATCAGCTGATTTGCGATGACGAGTTAACCACTAGACCAGCTCGATGGGCGTATAGTTTACAACTGGAAATTATCTAATAAAGTTTCAAATACAGTTCGACCGTGTTACAACGCGGATAGAAGAATGTCCTCAAAAAAATAACTGTTATGAGATATAAAAAAATGTTTCTTTTTTCAGTAAATATATAAAAATGCATTTTAACTACATATATGTATTTAGCAATGAATATGGATAAATAAATACCAAAGTACGTTTAACTCTGTGAAGCTACACTTAGCTGCAAAAAATATGAATTCTCAACAAACAATATCTTCCTATTTTTTTCAAATAACTGACTTATTTTCATTTATCATTTTATCTTCGAAATAAAATGAGATCAGTCTTTAACGCGAGTATAACAGTTGTCTCCGAATGGCTGTGTTATAGCGGGGTCGTACTGTAATTGTTGATAAACTAAAACGTGACCCTTTGAAAAAATACGGACATTTTTGTACATCTAAGTTACTTACTTGATTAGAATGGTATGAGTTAGTGTTATATAAAATAATTAGTGTGATATAAATAATTATAAAGTTTATATATTTAACTGAAACAAATATGAGGGAACTGTAAGATTGACAGATGATGCGGGTGATTGATATTTCCAACTTAAATAGATTATCTTAACTTAGCTTGAGACGTCCTCGCATTTAGCTTAATTCATTTTTTTTTTAGTAATATGAAGGAAGAAAAAATAGATGTAATTATGAGAGTTCTCTGTTATTTCTATCAGTTATTTGGTTTTCCAGAAACACATATTATTATTGATTGTACCAGTAGGATAAAAATACTACCTAATTAATAATTTAATTATATTCTTTTAATTTGCTTCAAAAATGTAAATATTAAAATATTAATGGGACTAACTTTGGATAAAACAGTCCTATTAAAGTCTGCTAAAGTCAATTAAAATCTGGCCTATAATAAGTGTATAAGCTTAAGTGGTTTATAATAAAATTTTAATAAAATCTGATCTAGGTTTTATTTTAACATTAAACATTCATTAATATCATATTTCTTAATGAAAGGTAAGATCACTTCCTAAATGGTATGTGACGAAGGTCATTGCAATTGCCTAAGCATATATTATAATAATAATGAACAAGCGTTAAAAAGTCAACGACCCGTTTGTTTACGTCTTACAGACCCAAACTTAGTCCCAACTTGGGAAACTGAAATCCAGAGCCATATGTAAAAACATGGCTCCGAAAACATCAGACTGCAGACGATACTCGAACGAGACAAGCAAAACCAACCACTTAGAGATTTCTAGGTGTTTGTAACTCTGTAGACATGTGGGCGTATCAAATTAGATTATTTCAGTGAATAAAATATTTTTTACTTTAATTTTTTCTTATATTAAATATTAAGTGTTCAAATGTCTATTATTAATTTTTTTTTCCTAGCGATTATAACGAAAAACGCGTTTTTCACTCACTTCACCCTAAAAAATTAAATTTTGTTGTGGATATTAAAATATTTTGATTTTATTCAAAACCCTCTCATCACTTCTATTTTTATTGATATGTTATTAACAAATTATGAGCTGATATAAAATATCACCTAAATTTTAAATATCAGATCGCGTAAAAATGATCTTTGCTTTTAGATATCCGTAAGTAAACTAAGATAAAATAAGTGGCTAAAAATCTAATTCACGAAAAAAGTTAAAAACATTTGATATGATAAAGGTAAGTTTTGCTTTTTGTCAATGTAGACATAGAAAAAAATGTGCATTTTTCATAACATTTTCATGTGGTCAGCCACTTGTGGCTGTGGACCATACTGGAAAGTCTACGAGTGCAACCCAGAAATTTTACCAAAATTATGGGTTAAGAAATTAGCACTGTATTATTTTATCCTTCCATCAAGTTACTGAATAATATAAATAATAAGTAAACAGATTAGGTAAATTAAAGGAAAATCTGGTTTCAAAAATATAAAAGTAATTTTTTGATTTATATTTTTCTGAATGAAAATTTTATAAAAATGACAAATGGTAATTAATGAAACTTTAACTCAATTTGGTTAACTTAGCTAAAATTTTAAAACATGAATTTAAAGCAGTATAACAGAAAAAATATATTTAGAAATTTACCCGTACTTGAGTGTTACTTTAATTTTTCTTTTTAATTATTTTAAAGGAAGATCTCACAAGAAGTTCTGAGCATAATAAATATGATTTTTTTTTTTAGAAAACAAGTTTCATTTGGTTATTTAGTTTCATAATAGTATTACCGTATTTATTCGAGTACACCCGCACTTTTTTCTTGAAATTGGAGAGAAAAAATAAGAGTGCGGGGCTTACTTGAAACATAGTCTTTAGCCAGGATAATTTATGTAAAGTAAACATTTTCTTAGAAGTACCTAAATTCAATCACATAAATATAGCTACAATAAGCTTTCGTTTATCAATACCGGATGCCGCTTATACAGAATACGTTCTTATTTATTAACATCCTGTTCATATTATTGACAGGAACGAAGTTATGGTATTTTTATAAAACCGATTCATTCTGTATAGGCTGCATGCGGTTCTAATGACACTTCAGTTACAGTATCAGTTACCCATCGTCATGTTGTCTATTCGCCATAGTCATTATACTGTTTGTGTGTGTGTGGACGGTTATGTGCATTTTATTTGTTTATTTTATCTTGTAAAGTCTAATACGGTGATTTATTTTAATTACGGCATTAAAATTAGTACAAAAATTAAAATAGTACGGCATTAAAATTAGCATCTACGATCTTTTACAGTAAATGAAAAACTGCGTGTTATAGAAGAGGGTGAAAAAATTGGAAATCGGGCGGCAGGAAGAAAATTTGACGTAGATGAAAGCTGCATTCGAGACTGGCGTAAGAAGAAAGTGCCTTTCACTTCTGGTGAAAGGCACTGGTAATAAAAGGGCTTTTCGTGGCTTAAAACCAAAATACACAGACATAGAAAAAAAATTGTATGACTTTGTTACGGAAAAAAGGAAATGCGGTTGTGCTGTCACGACAGAAATGTGTCAATCATATGCTCGTGAAATCGCTAAATCATTGAATAAAGTTGATTTTAAAGCAAGCCGTGGATGGATAACATCATTTTTTGACCATTTCTCAACGACTTCCAGACGCTTATGAACAAAAAATATTACATTTTCACAAATGTATAATAAATCTTAGAAAAGATTTCTAAGATTCTTCTCAAATATGAAACGCTGATCGAACCCCCGTATATTTTGAAATGCCATTTGACAAAAACCGTAAACAAAAAAGGTGAAAAAATGTTACGATTCTCACTGGTTGTAATGAAAAACAAAGGTGTAGTGTTATGCTTTGCATTACTTCTGATGAATTAAAATTACTTCCGTACATTGTTTTTAAAAGAAAAACTCTTCCTACCGTACAGGTAAATGAAGTTACTATCAGAGCACAGGAATCAGGTTGGATGGACGAAACCTTAATTTTAGATTGGATCAGGTGTATATGGCAAAAGCGATCAGGCGATTTACTTAATAAAAAAAATACCGGTATGCTAGTAATGGATAGTTATCGGGGGCATACGACTGATAAATTGAAAGACATTTTAAAAAAGGGTATGAGAGACCAAGTAATAATTCCAGGCGGATTGACATCTCTATTGCAACCACTAGATGTCTGCATTAATAAAAAGTTCAGACCTACATTAAAACAACTGTGCAGTAAATGGATGGCTGATGAAAATTTCTTTCTCACGCCTGCAGGAAGAATCAAACGGCCAGATATTAACTAGATTTGTGTTTGGATAAAAGATGCTTGGGAAGGTATTTCCACGGAATTCGTAAGGAAAAGTTTAAAAAAATGCGGAATATCTCATGAACTTGATGGTAGTGAAGACGATCACCTTTGGCAGAGCGACGTGAAGACTACCGGTAACTCTTCTACAGACATTGACAGCGACAGTGATTAATTTAAAATAAAATTCCATATTAAAAAGTGTATTGAAATCATCCTTTTCAACATGATACTTTCTTTTCGTTTTACTGGCCTACTGATTCTAAACTAAACTAGTACTTACGGTAATTAATTATTAATGTAATATTAGTACTGTAATTTAAATGAACGAATTAAATGCTTTACTTTCTGAATATTTTCGTATTTATATATTTTTTTTATCATATCTGTTGCACTTTAAAATACCGGTATATACTAGATTTTTTTTTAGATTTTCGGTCCGGAAAATCGAGGTGCGGGGCTTATTCGGAAGCGGGGGGTACTCGAATAAATACGGTATTTTTAATACTTAGTACGCGTATTTTTTTCTTAGAAAAAACTATTTTTATGTAGCCAAGCAATAAATACAAGGGTGGAATAGAATTAAACATTTTATTTCAATCTGTCGAGTTATCAACTGAAATACATTTTATAACGGATGCAGTACACTCCCTTTCAAAGAACTAGAAATCACTCTTAAACCTACACAAAAAATGTACAAATGTAATAAAACTTATTGATATATTATAATATATTACAATTAAAACAAAAAATAAAAAATATTATACAATAAATTAAAATAGGAGTGTATAATATTAAAAAATTACTTAAATAAAAAAAAGAAATCTCAAGCATGTAAAGCGGTTGACCTTCTGAAAGGTATTTCTGATTGGTCGATATTTTTAAAGTTACTTCAAAAAATTATTTAACAATAAAAATACCAATGCAAATTACTTATAATATTTATAATTAACTGTTATTATTATTATTTTTTTTTTTTACAAACATGAGATGAAAAATGAAATCCTTATATTGGATAAGCTTATTTCTGTATATAATATAAATTATGTATTTTCTTAATTAACTCACCCAGCGTAAGATAGATTGAAATTATAATTTGTATCTTGTTAATTTCTTTTAAAATACTGAAAAAAATTAATGATAAACATCAATAACTGATTTTATTAAACTTAAACAGAAAAACAATTAGAAGACAAATGAGTTATATCTTCATTAAAAATACAAATAGTGACAAGTATAACAAATAAAAAACTGTAAATGTTATTATTTCAGAGTATTCCCACATCAATTAAATAATTGGATATATCTCCAGTAACTGCGGTTTCCGGTAATCAAACGTTACTGTTGATATAATAAAGGTAAACCTTAAACACATTTTTCTGTGGATCACCAAATTTATAACTAAATTAGAGATTTAGGTCCCCCTCTCCCTATTAGAGCTCGAATTTTTTTATACAATCGGATAACAAGATCTTATAACATTTTGCGTTTTTTAATATTAAGATTTATACATCCTTTTATATTATTATGCAGCCTATTATAACATGTGCATAACAAATAAATTTACATTAGATTATTGGGAGCGCGATTAGGAGACCCGTTTTTATTCGATAAAGCCTTGTTTTGAAGTCACCGGAAAGGAAAAAGGAACTCCGAGTTTGTCCACTGCCCTCTCTACTATGTACCAAAAACACACTAGGTGTCTAAGTCTTGACATCCTCAACATGAAGAACCTACTAGGTTCAGGTTTGTATCCGCAGAACCGATATTGGTAAAAAAGGGATCAAAGAAAAAGTGTAAGAAAGGGTGATTTATTCATGAGGGTATATCGGAGTAGATGTAGTTTACATGTTACATAAAATGGAGGCAAACAAGTGTAATAAATGATTTAGCGTAGAAACTTCTGAAAAATTGCACTCAATAATATTTTGAATGTCCGTCTGTTGAACAGCACCATATAAAGTCTTAATTTTATTACAGATTTTGTTAATCAAAGTAATATGTCCATTATCTTGTTTAAAAAGTGCTTAATATTTGATTTTCCGCGCTTATTTTACTTAAAACTATATTTAATTAGATTAACTGTTATTATTACGTACTTTCTAAAACTCGTAATGAAGATGTAGACATGAGTTTTACATTATCTATGAGAAGCGTGTGCCTGATGATGATGTAATGAATTCGTTTCACTTAAGTAATACAAAAACGAATTTAACTTCTGGTTATGAAATAACTTACTGTTATAAAAGAAATATTACATCCTTTTCAAGTCCATACACACGATGTGCAATATAGTTTCTGTATTATCCATTATTATCATCTTTAGTATTATAAAATTACAGTATAATATTGTAAACTGTATGATGAAGAATGTACAAATCATAAATGATATTTAATATTCTATTTATAAAAATTAATTTTATTGTTTTTTTAATTAAAATAAAATATTTTAATATCGTATTGTACAGCTGATAAAACAGCTTTTTTCATGTAATTACTGCCTAAAGTAGGTCAAATCATTTGTCCCAGGGTATTAAACCATACAACCTGTTTTTTGTTATTTATTTATTTATTCTTCACGTTACTTCCTGAAAGGTAAAGCTTATATAAATAGAATTATTATTATTTTTATTTTGAATTATATCAAAATAAATAATATCGTAAAATTATTAATCTATCGTTTCAAAAACACTCATTAATTCATAAGTCACTGTTAAAAATTAACAGATCTTCTCGTAAAGAATTTATTAATTATTATGTATTAAAATAGTTTTAAATTAAAAAAAAAAATTAATTGATAATTATAAAAATGTATAACCAATGTAATGCAATAACGTTTTACATCTTCTATACGTATAAAATTTGGTGGATGTATCACCAATTCAATAAATGAAATATCTCAAGAATTCTTTATCGAAGGCTGTTTAAATCTTGTTGGAAAATTCCATTTACGTTTTAAATATCACTGAAATTGTTGATCGAATTATTCTAATTCACCCACTTCTTAAACAGGCAAAGGCAATAATTAGTCGTTTTGATTTATATCATTAATATTCGGCTAACAGAATTTTTTAAATGTTTAAAAAATAAATAACTATATTTTTTATAAAAAAATAGTTTATTAAATTTATCCCAACAGAAGAAGAAGTAGCACGGGTAATTCATTCTCTCAAAAACAACTAAACCTACGGAAAAGATAGATTAACCGCAGAAATGTGGAAAAACATCAACAAAGAATATACTCAAAAAGTAACCGAATCGTTCAAAACATCTGATACAAAGAAGAGATCCAAAAGAGCTGGCTAATCGTATTAATACACCCCCTACATAAAAAAGGCTCCAAAACAAACATAAACAACTACAGACCGGAGTCCCGATGGGTGAACCTTCTGCGGTCCCCTCGTTAGAAGCATGGCATGACAATGAACGACCGAGTCCCGGCTGCCTGGGTAGAGCTTTGTTCCTGCCAAGGTATTTTTAGGCGATGGTACCCCTCGGAGCTGAGTTTATGCTTAATTGTGGATCGGGTTAGGGGGGGGGGGAATAAAGATGTTAAAAAAAATGAAAAAACTACTAAACTAGAAACACCGATACAAAGAACTCTACGTAACTTTCGTTGATTTTAAAAAAGGCGTATGATTCAACAGACAGAAAAACATTCTTTGAAACACTGAAAGAATACGATGTCAACCAAATGACAATAAACCTAATCAAACTGAGCCTTTTTTCTTTTGCTGACAGAAGAATCAGACTAAGCCTAAAAAAAACACAAGATAAGAGACAAAACTCAAATGAAAACCCATCAGACTCTTCCCAATCAGGACTGTCCCTGAGATAAGGAAACGGACTTTCCCCGATCCTATTAAACTGAGTCCTAGACAAAGTGATAAACATCTTTTGGAAAAAATAAACATAAAATTAGGCCTTAAAAAGGAAAATATGTACTTCCCACGTCTAGCGTTCGCGGACGATATAGCTTTATTAGCCAAAACAAACAAGGAAGCAATTAATAAGTGAAATACCTCAAAGAAGTAGCAGAAAAGAGAATACTACAAATATCATTCCAAAAGACAGAAATAATTATCAACAGTGTAACCAAAAAACCCGCAAATTGAAATAGATACAAAGTATTGTAAAATCAAAATCACAAAAAAGTTCCGATACTTAGGAGAAACAATAATAGACAATGTTGTAGACAGAACATTACTCCAGGATAGAAAGGTGAAGCTGGAAAAACAAATGAACACAGTCAGATACCCGTACAATAAAGAAAACTTTTCAAGCAAAGTCAAACTGAGGCACTACAACACAATCCGTTAATACTCTTTGGATCAGAAACATTCTCACTAAATACAGAAACAAAAAATCTTCAGAAAATAGAAAATAAGACACTAAAAGTATGAGCTGTTGAAAACAAAAGAAGGCTACAGAAGAATGCCTAAATAAAAAAAATATATGAACACATACAAGACATTTACTCAATTATCATCAGATGAAAACTCAAATTCCACAAACACATAAAAAGGATGAAAGACAAAATTTGATGGATCAAACAAATCTATACCTATTGATTAATCCATCCTTTTGATTAACTCCAAAACCAACAACACCTTCACCAAAAAAATAAAAGAGCCGTTAAACAAACACAATAGCACGAATAAGTTACGCAACAACAAACCAGAATATAGAAAACACCTGCACAACATCAGAATCTTTGCAAGCAAAAGAAAAAGACGCCAAAGTGAAGCTCAGTAACTGGATGAGAGAAAAAAAACTTCTCAGAAATGATGAAAGTCTACTGGCAAAAGATAAAAATGAATGCCTAAAAATCCTTCAATTAATATTTGCGTAGTTCATCTAGAAGGCTAGAATGGGAATCGAAAAAATACTATTTTCTTCTGATAGATAAATAACAATACATTATATAGATTAGGTAAAACGGAAATATTTTCGCTATTTTACGGTTAACAAAAAAGAAACTAATTTAAAATTTACACCAATGGATCAAAAAAACCTTTGTAAAACCTTGAACAGAGCAGCTTCATAAAATACACAACTAATTATAAATTAAAAAGTACAAAAAGTTAAATTCCACGTTTATAATTATAATTTAAAATTTAATAAAAAATGAAAAAAATAGGTAATTACATATCCGTCAATATTAGATAAATAAGATAACTATAAAATATTTGACATTTCAAAAGGCATAATGAAAATTGTTGAGAATTTATTCGTGTACACATTAGACAGAGACGTAGAAAATTCAGCGTCATTTTAACTTTAATCATAATTATTTAAACTAATCGCTAGATACGAGTAAACATTGTTTTAATGAAATAAATTTTTTTATTTTATTTTTAATAGATTTCTGAGATCTTTTAAATAGTTTGGTAGATAAATTAAAAGTATCGTTTTTAGTTACGCGAAAACAGTTCATATTGTCCACTTTGAGAATGATGATAGTAATCATGAATGGGTTAAATTCTTATGATTGAAGTCTTTATATTTCTTTTAAACATTTTAAATTGAATTAATGCTAAACTTTATAAATTACATTAAATTTAAGTAAATTACAAAGACTTTTTTTTTGTAATAATCATAAAGTTTAAATGGTTTAAATGGAGATTTGATCGCAAATTTAGGGACGATTAGATATATATTTTTACAATTTTGAATGAGTTTACCTGTTTGTTGTCATAAGTAAATATGGATTGTTATGATTAATGTAAGCAGGAACCAAAAGTTCGTTAGTTTCAAAGGTAATTTAAACTAGTAAACGCCTTACCTGGGCTGGCTCCCAATTCCTGTTGCACGTAGTATTTTTTATTTCTATATTTTTTAATATAGATTACTTTTATTTTCTTTATTGATGATGGCCGTTTAAAAATCGATATGAACAATTAGTTCTTGATAAGATTTCATAGAATACAATATTGTTTTCTTTTTTTATTACTTTTATTTGCAATTTAAGTTATTAATTCTAAATTAAAGAAAATATAATTTATGTAACGTGCTTAAATAAAAAACAATTCATTATTCAACCAGACCTGTATTTTTCTATAAAATTTGATTCTCTTTCGTCTAGTGAAACAAATATTGAATAAAATCGTTTGTTTTAAAAAGTGAGTAAAGTAGTTATTTTTTCTCTAGATTCTGTTCCTTTGTGTTTTCAATTTACATAAACGAAAATATAAAATAACCGGTAATAAATTTGTTTGCATAACTTTCCCGGTTGCGTCAGTCAAATTATGCAGTTCATTCAATCATTTTAAGCTCTGTTTCTTTATGATAAAATAATTGATTTTTATTGAAAAACAATAACCAAGATTATTAATTTATTTTTTTTCACGTTTTTATATGAGAATATTTATTTATAAATTTATAATACATAGATAAGTAAATACAAAAACTGATCATTTCTGTACTTTAGCTGGACTTAATGAAAGTTAAATGGTGAGATTATTCTTCTGTTTTCTTGAAAAAATAAAAAATAAAAATAATAATTGCTTTTAATTTTTGGTGCTCCCATACTCAAGTAGAAACATTCGGGTAAAATTAACTTTTACGAAAATAATACTTATGTGATGATAATAAGATTAAAAAAATACTTTTTCTAATTTTTTCAAGTTTATAAAGCCATAATTATAAATTTAAAAAAAATTCTAACTTTTTAGGAAAAGGTTGAATATTTTTTTTTTCAAGAAGAACTAAACAACAAGGGCTATCAAAAAGTTAAGATTTTTATATTTTAAATGCCATGGTTAACTTAAGAGATGGATTTAGATTTAAAATATATTTTTCTAAAAAAAGTTCATCATTGCGATGGCATGTTTAAAAATGTTTATGGTGGTTTGAAGGCCTATTTATGTAAAATGAAATATAATGGGATGTACTCTTATTAACTCCTTTTCTAAAGCAAGATATAGTAAGATATATATATATAAAGTCATTTTTTGGGAGGGAGAATATTAAATAAAAAATTTTGATTGTGATGTTAATAAAAAAATTCAACATTTATAAGAATAGGTCTTTTCTAAAGTGCCCCAGGTAAAGATTTAAAACAAATTTTTCCCTTTTTCCAATTTTGGAAAAAATGTAATACATTCTTCCTCCCACTGAAGTCTAGTGGGACTCTATCTGTCTAGCATGTTTAAACAGAATTGGTCGACAGGGGTCCAAAGTTAGAAAACCAAGTATTGACCAACATATACTTATTGACCAACATTGGTATTGACCAACATTGTACTTAGGCACAAACTTCCATCTAAAAAAAATAGATTTTTTGAACTTTGGAACATTGGAATAAAAAACTTTTCTCGCAAATTATTTACAATTTATTTAATAAATAATCTTTTTTTAATGTTTCCTTTTGGCAGAAAACTTAAAAAAAACACCAACTGTTTAGATTTTTTTGACCCATCTATATACTTTCCCGTTATATCTGTAGCAGCATATATCGTTATAGGTGGGGGAAAAAAACGAAATTAATGCACTTAATATTACTAAAAGAAAAAATCATGAATAAACTTTATAAAACCTGATAAATTACCTTTTTTTACAAGACAATAACTTCGATAAAAAAAATTGAAACATTAATTTTTAAAGAAAGCATCAAAAAATTAATTCGTCCACTAAAAAATATTTTCACCATACATGAAAAAGATTTTCACTATTCGTGGGAGGGGGGGGGGAATGTTGTTTGAAGGTATACAGTATTATTTATATTGCTGTTTAATTCTCGTGTATGTGTGTTAGAAGTGAGCGTTCTTTATGGTTCAGTGATTTTTTATTATGAAATAGCTTGCCGCAACTTGCAAAACACAAGACGTTACCACATCGAATTAGTAGTTGGAACGAATAACCTCCATATCTGACAAAAATCTTACAGATTCACTGTTATAAACAAGAAAACAAAATATAGTAAAAATCTTTTTTTTTTTATTAACCATTAGGATAGTAAAAACATACATAAATGATATTAAAACATAACGCACTTCCCACATAATATGCATTATACAATAAAGTATTCACAGTAAAATATGATAAGTGTAATTTTTATTAATGTGTATTATTTTTATTATTATTGTGTATTATTCAAAACAAATTTTTGTAAAATTTTAAACGAAAAAATTTAATAAAATTTTTTTGCTCTGCCGGAGCAAAGAGTTTTCTTGACAACTTTAATATCCTTCTGATTTCAATAAAACTTGTACTTATGAAACAAATTCTTGATCTAAAGATTTTATTTTATCCGGTAAGTTGTAAGTAAGATAACTCTGACAGCAATAGCCCACACATTATTGTTAAAATATATTTCCAACTTTTGAAGCTCTATACACACGGGGTTATATAACGCGACGAGTGGTGCTAGTCAAAGGTATATAAATATAAGTTGGTTTTTCTTTATTACCCCCGTTTTACCGTACAGATTTTTTTTTTCGCACCGACGGCACGTTATCATTTGTTTTTTAGGATTATTTTTCTTTAATCAGGTTGGCATAATTGTTATTATTACATCAAAAGCGTGCATTGCAAGCAACTGCTGCTACTGAGTAGGAACTATCGGATATAAAATCAAAAAAATAACGCCTCAAAATCAGAATTTTTACGGTAAAATAAAAAAATATATATATAAGTTTAAGAATTATACAGAAAAAATTTAAGATAACTTTAACCAAACTAAACAATACGGATATTAAAAAGAAATTGAAGAAATTTGAAAAAAAATTGGGTTGGTCATACATTTTTTAGAAAATGATGTCCTAGTTGGACATCATTTAGATGATGAACTAGATGAACTAGTTGGACCCGAAAACGTAAAGATTTACAAAAAAAACCCGATCCCCATTTTTTGCATGATCACCACACTTTGCCCATTAATACAGCTATTCTAGCTACATTCGCTGGGAAGGTACAAAACTATTATGATTATCAACTTTACAATTATTAAAACTTTTTTATGAAGAAAAATTATTAAGAAGTTATTGAAATGGTTTCCTCGCTCAGAGTACGTACTTTTTCCTACAGAAAGGTATACTTGAATTTGTTACTTTACTCTCATAAGTTTTAGTATGATTGTGAACACTCGTAAAACATCAGAAATTTAAGTGACACGTAGTCATAGTTACTTTTTCTAAAAGTAATGATGATACATTCAATTCTTATGGTGAACAAATTGAAGGTTTTATAGGAATAAATATCATGTGTATCACGATGGGGTCTGGCATACTGATAAACAACAGGGTATATTTGGCTAAGTGAAAGGAAAACTACTTCTTCTCTTACTATTCTTAATAAGTCTGATATGAAATGCTTCGTAACATGAACATAATAATGCCATTAACGCAATAACATAATAATACAATTTTAGACAAAGCACTTGCCTTGTGACAGGTCGTCCGCGAACATTATTGTTATGACATTAAAAGAAATATACAATGAAATGTGGTTTAAAAAAAAATTAACAATCAATTAAACAGCGTTGTAATGAACACGTTATTTCATTGTCAACTTGGCTAATACAGGGTACAGATAATCTGCCAGCTATTTTATTTTATTTATTTATATTTTGTTTTATAAGCAACTTTTATTTTCTGTTCTGGCAGAAAATGTTTTATCAAATTTTTAATTTATAAGTACCAAATCATCAATGACGTTACAGTAATTTTTTTCATCACTATATTAATATTCTTACTCAGCCGATCAAAAAGAAAAACACACCAATTTTTAAATATTTTATATTGATCTTTCCTAATTAAAATGGCTTCTTCATAAAAAATAGGTGAAAACTGGAACACCACTTATTAAAAAAAGATCACTAAAAATACCGACAACAAAGGTGTAATACTTTCCTGGCGCGTTAGTAATCTTTTCTTATGTAGTGGAGAAATTATACACGGGAATAAACCAAAATATTTTTAAATAATTAAAAAAAAATCAATATTTTTAAACTTTGATCGGCTCCCCCAGCCCCAATATTACCTCCAAAGTGTTTCTTTGGTCATTTACACTACTGCTATGCCTAGAAAGACATAAAAATAATTCTTATATTATTTTTTTTCCTATTTTAATTCTAATAAAAAAATAAAAAATTTGCATGAAGCGCCTTTCATAAAAATAGTTAACGCGTCAAAAGAGCATTATAGTGAATCTGTTTTTTTCCTAATTAAAAAAAAATAAATTTCAACTCGCTCACCACTGTGACTCGCATAAGCGCATATGAAAAATATACCATTACACAGTCAACATAACCTCAATCTTATTTCGATCTTAATTTAAACGTAACTGAAGAACAGCTCAACTAATCTTCAAATATTTTCACATGTACAACTTCAAATGCACTACTACAGTATATCTAAATTTCAACGGAATTTATCGAGTAGTTATGGAGATTTTCGACCACAAATTTTATACATAGAGCTTTATATATAGCAGGAGACCCGATTTTAAATGAATGGTATTTTCGTATTCCTCATACTTCAAAACTTAAGGAAAATTCATTTTCACCTTCCCTCCGCATACCATGCGACCGAAAGTAATACCGTACTTAGCTTCGAAAAGTGGGAAAAAATTAAGTTAAAATTTATACAATAAATAAAACGATAACTTTTTTTCAATGTGTGTGGAAGGAATAATTTTGGGGAAAATTTAAAAACAAATGGTAAAATAAGCATCAACACATATACTGAGTTTAACATAAAGAGAAGTTTTGCAAAATATGTTTGTGTATGTGAATATGTTTATGTTTGCAAACTTTTGAGAAAATTGGCTTCAAAAATTTTCATCTATAAAAAAACTATCTTCTCCTTAGAGATACTGCCCCCAAAAACTTTACCAACAAATTGCCTCATATACACGAGTCCCTCCCAAATTTTATCTAAATCTGTTTGTCTAGTCAAAAATTATCAAGCTTCAAACGCAATTACGTACGTACGAACATTACCCCCCCCACTGTAATTTTGGGGTCCCTGCGTCATGAAATATCGAAAAATACCAACAAAAAAACCATTCCCCATTTTTTTGACTGATTACCCTGCTGCCTTCTTGATGGTGTAAAGAAAGTAAAATGAAATTTTATTTATTCATAATTTTATTTTGATGCAAAGAATACTCTCATTAAATGTTTTCTAATCGGCTCTCATACGTGAGTCAATATTAAGCGGATTTATAAAAAAGATCCTTTCTCCTACGTCAAATCATTGTGTTATATGAGAATAGTTGTGTTATCTGGTTTAACAGAGATGGATATTGTCATTTTTTAAGTACAAGTAACTATGTCTGCCTTAATAATTTATTTTTCTTCTCTCTGTCATACAATTCAATATTACTGATTTATTTTAGTAGGAATACACAATAAAAAGATTTTCAAATCCTTTTTAAAGTTTTTTGATAAATAGAAGTTTCTGTTACTTTAAATCTAGCCAATTCATTTTGATATAAAGTTAAATAATTTTAAATTGATATTTAATTTATGCCACATATTGTATTTAAATTTGAACTAGCCCAATTCACCAAAAAATCTTAATTTAATTTTGTTATATACGTAATTGAGTCAGGTGTAGCTCAATAATATCTACTGACAGACGAAAAATATCGTCAAGCTCTAGATATGAACAACACTTAAACTAGTTAGCTTGAATACGGACGTGTTGAAGGAAATGATTTCTTCTCGGTTCATAGAAATCTTTTCTTTTTTTCTATTATTAAATTTTTTTTTGCTCGAAAAATTATATGAATTTTACAATAGTTCTTGAAATGAATTACTTGACAGTAAAAAAACTTCAAATTAAAATAAGTTCAGTCAACTTATAATATTTGATATAAACGTAAATTATTAATTAAAAAAAATAATTAATACCATAACAATTTTTACTATTACTTTATCTTGATTAAATTTAAATTATTTATTAATATTAATCAGTAACTTTTTAAAATTACTTTATTATAAATAAATAATTGATAAACCAGTGATTGAAATAAATTAATTTTATTATTATTATTATTATTTATTTTTTTATAAAAAAATATTCATTTAGCGTACTATCAGTGATTTCACGACACAACGCAATTATTATAGTTAGCTCAATAACAGGAAACCTTGGAATTTGAAAGCAAGTAATGATGATGGGAAATTTTTTCATTAAACGTGGGAAATAAAAACACTATTTACTATTATTATTTTGTCACAATCTATATATTTACCAAAAATAAAATAAAACTAACTAGAAAACTTTAAAAATATTTTACAAATAATATTTAATAATAAGAAAATTGTAAAGAAATGTAATAGATGGATTATTTGTATTTAATTTATCTTTAAAAGGAACAATTTTGATGGTCATATGAACAGCACAAGAACATCAATTTTAAATACAATATCATTCTCGAAATTCACATTTCTTGTCTCACAAGTTTTACTTTTTAGATGAGAGTAGAATCTTAGATTTAAGTAACTCATGCGTGTTTTTGTTTAAGCGTATATGAAGGGGGTTGTAAGAAAATTTTGATAGAAATAATCAATAGATGAAACAAATTTGCTTCATTAATTTTCTAAAGTCAAAAATGTTTATAATTTAAACATTTAAATTAATACGTTAATTACTTTAAAACGTATCAATAAAGTAATTTATTTTAATTACAGTAATCTTTTTATTGTAATTAAGGAGGAAATTCGATCGTTTTTTTTTTTACTTTTTCATTATCCTTATATAATGTAATAATAGAATTATGTTAAAGCTTTATAGTTTGTAAATAATTTAACTTTACTTTTAGAAAATACAAACAAAATTACATTATACAAAACTGTAAGGATAACATCAAAATTTTTATTTTAAAAACCATAATAATGTAATTTTTGGTGTCAGTACCTGTAGAAGTTAATTACAAGTTCGTACCACAGTGAATTACCCACCATTTTCAGTTCGAAATTTATTTTTTAATATAACGGGTACTTCATGTATGTTTCATTGACACTTTTAACAATCTTTTTAATAATTAAACAGATTATGTTTTCTAAAACCTTATTCAAAGTCCAGGAGTGTATATCATTCGCTTAAAAATTTTCACCGTATCAAAACATATTTATTTTTTAATATAACATTTTCTTCCTTTTAGCCCCTTTTAATAATATATACTCATAATATACGTCTCATAGATTTTTTCCTTTTTTTTACCTTTCGTCAAATTCAAATACTTTCCGTTCCAATCTTTTTAATATTAATTTACCACCTTCTCTCTGGTTTTCTTCTTCCTCTTTTCCGGTTTTAAGATCACCATTGTAGAATTTTGTACAAAAAATAAAAATAAAAATAAAATAAATTTTTCTGAATTTATTCTGCTACATTATTTACCTATTGCCGTTTCATTCTTGATATCAGTTATCCTATAAATCTTACTCCATTTTAGAATCTGATCTATCTGTTTATCTATCTTACTTCAAAAATTAACCTTTCTATAGCTTCCTGTTTCTTTTTATGTTTTACCTCCGGAACCATCGTAAGGTATTACTTCAGAATATGAATGAGAATGAGATATATATGAATGAAATGAAGCGTATAATCTTGAACATTTTCAGATTCCTGAGATGTGTGGTTAATTGAAACCCAACCACCAAAGAACACCGATATCCACGATCTAGTATTCAAATCCGTATAAAAGTAACTGCCCTTACTAGGATTTGAACCTTGACTTCGAAATCGGCTGATTTTCGATGACGAGTTCACTACTAGACCAACCCGGTGGGTCTTCCATAGCTTCCTGAACTTTTTTCTTAATCTTTTCTATTATTCTATTAGTCATCGGCCAATTTTTGTTTTTATTCTTTTTTTACATGTTACTTAAAAATATTGTCTTATAATTTTCCAATAGCTGTCCAGCCTAACCTTTTTTCTTCTTTTTACTTCATTCCTTCTCTTGACTAACATTTTGACCTGAATATAAAAACGTGATATTATAACATAATTTAAAGCAATTTAACTTGTTTTAAAATTATATTTTAATCGATAATAATTTAAAAATCATCACTTTTTGAGTTTATTAGTGACATTTATTTTCCGTTACCACATATATTCTTTTATCAGATCTGTTACAAACAAATCTACAATAAATAGATTCCGTTTTTTTTTGTTTTTTTTTTGTAACTTATAATATTATTTCTATTTTATTGTTGTTTAAAAATAAAAGAAAATCTAAGTTAAACTGAATAAAAAATTATGGCCATTAAGATTAAATACTTTAATACAAAAAATACTTCAAACCTTTATTTGTTTAGGATTTAAATATTATGACGAATAAATAAATGACGAATATTAATAAACTACAACTTAGTTTGTAGTAAAATATGTTAAGAAAATCCTTTAGGGAAAAATTTTCTGGAGGTAAAATAATTCTTTTGTCTGATATCCCTGGGTACTAAATTACTAAAAACTAGGGGCTTTATGACTGGATCATGAAAAATAGGAAAGGGGAAAACAGATCCAGATTTTTTTTTTTAAATACCATGTTAATGAAATATTTTTTAAAAGTTTATGAGTTACTGAATATTATATTCGAAATTAAGGTATTTTAAGACGAATTGAATAAAAAAAAGGTCTGTGCCAAGTTTCTGTGTGCCTTCGAAGAATAATCATATTGGTAGATGATAATCTGACTACAGTTAGTTAATTTAGTAACTGGGAAAGTGTAGAATGTAAAACTAACTGTCAAAGGTTACAGAACATAAAGTAAAAAAATATAACAAAAACTATACGTTAGAATTAAGAGTTCAACAAAATAGAAAGGAATGGACAACTGGATTAAGTCAGCATAGTAAAACGAAATAATTTGCTAAATTTGATTACATTTTTATTTTAATGAGACTTGTAAAGAAAAGTCGCGCATTCTAACGATAAAAATTCTTCAAAATTAACTTAAATTATACCGGAAGAACAATCTTAAGTAAATATCTGTTAAATAAATAAGAAGACAACTATTTAAACAATAAACATTTCAAAACAAACATTGAAAATCATAATCCATTCATTTTAGTTTTCCAAGGTAAATTAATAAAGTTTTATTCATAATTAATATATTATTAAATAGCAAAATAAGATATAATATTTATTAATTGTGGTTTTGTTCAAACTTGGCATTGAATTCTTAATACAATTCAGGGTACGTGTATAATGAAACTAACAATTTACTTCCGTATTTGTGTGTAGGCCATGGTTCAGTATAAAGCATACGGGTGTAATAATCATTTATCTAAAATATTTTATTAAAATTTAACATTATAGGTAGACTAATCGATAGAATTAAACAATTTTTTTATTTTTAGTAGACAAAAAGGCAGAGGTAATTCACATTTTAATCAATATAAGTTTTTTTAATTACCCAAAAGTTGTATAAATCATTACGGTAGCATAGTTTTTGTATGTCTTGTTGCGTACAAATGAGTATTTTATAAATTTTACACTAAGTATTATTAAACAGTTTTTCTTTTTAATACTAATAATAGGTGTTAAACGTTTAAGTTATAATAAACTGTAAGCTACAATTTTATAACTTTAAATACATGTTTAAAAAAGAAACAAATCTTTGAAAATAATTGAATCGAAATCAAAAAGAAAAAATAAATATTGCACTGAAACGAAAAGAATAATTTTTCCATACAAGTTCAACAAGATTTTTGAAATTTTGTTTTTTGAAGTCGGTGACAAATTTTAAATGAATACGCATGCATGAGATAAAAATTACCAAATTTATTTGATTAAGACTTCAGGCTAATTGTAAAATTTAGCCGAGACTTTAAAGAATAAGGTTCAAATATTATATCGTGGCGCTTAGTAGAAATTTTTTTTTCCATTCAAGTGCAATTTGTTTTTGACAATTCAATTTTTCAAAATTATTATTATTTTTTTTCTATTTTTGGGAAGAGAAAAAATGAACAGGCCTGCAAAAGAGACTGCTCGAAATAGAAAAGAACGTTCTTTTAGAACAAACAGGCTCGTTCAAAATAACTGAAAATTCAGGAAAAGAATGCGTAGGATTTGGAAAATAAGAGTCTGACATCGTAAATGAGCAGAGGCTGTCTACTATCTGCAATATGAGAATACATGAAATATGTTTCATGAACTGTTAAAAAAACGCAATCTGAGAGGGAACATCAGGATGATTTGATCCGCAAACGCCTTTCTAATGAGTATCAAGAACAAATATCACATTGTCTTTTGTTGATTCATAAATTTATTTGTAATGAAATGTCTGAAGAACGTTTACATCGACTGAAATGTAAGACAGCATTCTTACATTTAAAAATTGCTAAACGAAAAGCCGATGAAGGACAAGTTTGTTTAAGGTAATCTAAGATAACGTTTAATACAGAAGTTTTTCGAAAAGCAGTAAATACTTTCTCTACGTAGAGCGGAGGTAATCACCAATAATTTTTTTAATCGAATATTCTTCGGTAATGATGAGGGTTCATTTTGTATTCTTTAAAAAAAGATACATGGTAAAAACCAAAACAAACAAAAAACCAAAACATAAGGGTCGAATTAAGAACCTCCTCCTTTTAAAATCTGTTAAAAGTAGTTAATAAACGGTATCAGGTAAAGAAATGTGTGTGTGTATATATATATATATATATACACGAGGACGTACAGAAAGTAACTTACGTTTGTGCCTAGCGTGGAGATGGGTGGGGATAAGAGCCGCCATCTTGGCGTCAAAACGTTTCTTCACTCAGTACGCATCAACCGCTCGTAGCGTGTGGACTGTGATTTTTCTACTTTGTTCGTTGTGAATTATTGAAATGTGCGTGCACTGCAACAGAAAATCCCGCAAGTTGTGAGGTGCGTTTAGTGATTAGGTTTTTACTGGCAAAAAACTCAAACCAATTGAAATTTATCGGTAACTTTATGAGGTGTACGGAGATGGAAAAATGAGTGAAAGTGGAGTGAGGCAGTGGCTGCATTCAGTTTAAAAATTGCCGCACCAATGTTCATGAGGAGGACCGCAGTTGTCTGTCTAGCCTTCTGACTGATGAACTGATTATGAAAATCAACGATAAAATTCATGAAAATCGCCGCATTACGATTACGGAACTCTCGCTTAATTTCGCTCAAATTTCACGAAGTTGACTGCATGAAACTGTATAGAGGAAGCTTGGTTATCACAATTTTTGTGCAAGATGGGTGCCAAAAATCTAAGGTGGCAGATTTCTACCGAGAAGGAATTGAAAAGCTTGTGCATAGTTATGATAAGTCTCTCAATTTAAATAGCGACTATGTAGAAAAATATTTTAAGATTGTCCCTTTCAAATGTATATAATAAAATTTATTTTTTTTATTTGGTTGGTTTTTTATTTCAAAACGCAAGTTTTGAACAGCCCTCTGCATATATATATATATTAAAGTTGAATCAATTATAAAACATATTTGAATTACTTTTTGACTTATTTATTCTCTTAATTAAAAATATGAAATGTGTGCGTTCATTCGTTTTTTACGAAGTTATTACCTTCAAAAATTAAAATTAATTCATTTGGTAAATAATCTCTTTACTTATACCATAAATATATTAATATGCCATAATGTTATTTATAATATCATAATGCATCGTGCTATAAAATTCTAAGAATATAAATATTGTAGCATAGATATACAGATTAAATTATTACTTAAAAAAATTGATATTTTTTTTTGTTTAGTTAAGGTTTTCATTAATGTATTAAAATTTTTGTTTTAAAAACAGTAGATTTTATGTTAACCGCAGAGCTCTGGGGACTAGAAATTGGTTTATCCTGCATTGATAAAAAGTATATAATACAATTTTTAAAAACCTAGCCTTTTATAAATGGGTCCTATAAGCTTGGACAGATATTATTAACTTGTATCTTTTTTTTTTAACTCCGGATCCACCGTTAGGCATTCATCAGAGGATGAAGATGAATGATTTGTAGCGTGTGTGAAAATGCCATGCCTGACCGGGATTTGAACCCGGGACCTCCGGATGAAAGGCCGAGACGCTACCACTCGCGCCACGGAGGCCACCATTACTTAAGAATCTGTAACAATATAATTGTTGAGTAAGGCTGCTATAATTACTCTAACTGTGATTATGGTTATATAGATATTGTTTTTGACAATTTATTTTGATTAAAAAATATTTATTCATCGATGGGGTATGAACCCATAAGCTTAAATTTAGCTTCTTTTTTGAAAAAAATTATGTAACACATAAAGTTTTTTGATTTCTTTAGTTTCAGTTTAAATGTGAATTTTGCAATATGGAAATTATTTTTGTTTATATATCATGAGAATTCATGAGTATTTATGAGCATAAGAATAGCATGAAAGTTCATATGTTTTACTATATTAAAGTTATCCTTTAATAAAGCAAATTTCTTAATTTTAGTATGATTTTTAATGATTATTTTTCATTTTTTTATTTTCTGTACTTTATTTTTGTTTTTATAACTCTTTCCATTTTTTGTAATCTAACATCAACAAAGCAAGCAAGAGTTAAATTAAACAAACCAAATAGAAAAATAGTAAAATGAATGATCATATCGATCAGATAATTAATTAGAATATAGATTATAAAGATACAAAATAATAAAGTTGGTGTTGGTAACCAACTTATGGTTTGCACAATTTCAGTAACGAAATTTATACTATATGTAATTAATTTATTTACAGATAAATAAAATATTTTAAATCTATAAAAAGATACTTTTAATGTTTTCAAAGTTTACATTATACTTAAGCAAACGAAGTGTAGAAAAAAAGGGAAACAGTATCACTAAACTTTCCCGGAGAATGATACAAGATATGGTCCTTTCTTTTAGATCTTTTCTTTTCTGTTTAGCCTCTGGAACCACCATAAGGTATTACTTCAGAGGATGTAATGTATGATATGTATGAATCTAAATGAAGTGTAGTCTTAAACAGTCTCAGGTCGACCATTCCTGAGATGTGTGGTTAATTGAAACCCAACCACCAAAGAACACCGGTATCCACGATCTAGTATTCAAATCCGCATAAAAGTAACAGGCTTTACTTTCTTTTAGACCTTGACCCCGGATGGAAGTCACCCGCCATGTGACGGATCCGGCCGTCACGCCACCCTCTCCATACTTAAGGGCTTTACCGGAGGTCATCTTCAAAAGCCTCAAAACATATTCCAGTCTGGTTACTGTCAAGATGCCACCGATATGAATGCCCACAAGCGACATTCCCATCGGTGTACCACGCCTAACGCGGATTCAAGCAAAAATGATCTTAATATGTCCTAAACAGGACCATCCGATCGAGCTGAACTACAATCCTAACCAACCGAGGGTGAATCCGATACGCAAAACAGGCTCTAACTATTTCGAAAACTGAAAACATAAAAAAAAACAATAAACAACAAATATAAAATTATAAACTAAACAAAACATAAACAAAACGCAAAACACCTAACTCAAACCAAAACACGAAACAGAAAAACTGGGCAAAAGATAATTAATAAAATAAACAAACTTGAAGCAAACCTAAAATACACCAAAAACTAATAAAAATAAAACTAAACACTAAAGAAAACACACCAACTCTAAATGCTAATCCGAGCCCACCCCTTTCAGATCCAGTCTTCTAATATCTAAGTAACTATATCAAACTTAAATACTTTTGGTTCAACCAATTCAGAGTTAATAACCCAAATAGACGCTAACATATATAATTAAATATAAACATACAGTCCCTAATTTTTTTCATTTCTTAACATTTCATCACCAACTGAGACCCACAAACAAAAAAAATAAAATCGAAAGGTAATTTTTTTGACACCTCCATAGGTTTTGAACAAGTTATCAAACACAAAACCTAACAAGAAACAGCTATTAATTCTACCATTTGAAAATTAACTGATATAAAATAGTATCGAATTTTCAGATTTTTTGTGTAGATACTTTTTAAAAAGATTTTCGTCATAAATTCACGTGTAAGAATGCATGTCACTTCTATAAACTAATACAACATAATTATTATAGACTTTGAACTACAATTACGTGAGAAGACGTTGAAACGTAACTATTATACTTCTTCATCAATGCACGTGCAAATACTGGAGTATATATTTACATATAATAAAATTATACACATTTTAAATATTTATAAAGTTATATAAAATAAAAAATAAATATCCATGTAGGCCTACAAAAAAACTTATAAAAATTTCCATAAGCCTTGTGCAGACAATGAACTGTAATATTATATGACAAAACCTTGAAACGTGACTACTTTTTATAATTATAATGTATCTATTCTTGTAATGAAGATTTTATTAGCTTATGCATACATTCGCAAGTATCAAGGTTATTTCTCTTACAAGATTAAATAGTAAAAAGGTTAATGAAGCAATGTACGAAAACCAGTTCAGTACGTAACAAATAATTAATTTATCATATGTAAAATAAGTAAGTTTATATAAATTAAGCTATATGCAGCAGTATTATCACAATAGATCTATACAGTCTCTCGTCTCTCATGATGTGTAAAATACTTCCGTGTCGCACCCACGGTAGCAAGGTCAAACATCAAAAGAATACCACGTTTAACAATGGTAATTAGCCACATATTATTTTTAAATCCGGTTCAGTATTATGTTCCCACATATATTAACTTATTGGACGAGAAAGGGTTATTCAATTTTTGTTTTCTATGATCTTAGTTTTATATACAGTTGATAGTAAATATTAATATATAATTTTTTTTTACTGAAATATATAATAATATAAACAAAGTAGATAATAACTGAAAAAAGCTTTGAAAATTTTTCTTATTTTATTCACAAAAAATTACATATACACATAACTATCTTCCATTCTATTTAAAGTTTCATGTAATGTTATCTTTAAGTTCATCTCTATAAACATTCTTTTTTACCTATTTCGAAGAAAAGTGTGGTATTACTTTGGGTCGCACTTTTTCTCTCGCATGGTGAGAGTGGGAGGTGAAAATGAATTTTCTTTACTTTTTAAGGTATGAAAAGTACGAAAATACCATTCACTTAAATTGTGATTTCCTTATATATTTATTATAGGCCTATATATAGAATTCTGTGGCTCGAAAATCTCCAAAACTACTAGATTAATTTCGTAAAGTAAGTAAAAAGTGAAATGAAAAAAAAGGTAATTTTTCCTTTAGAAGACAATAATAATATTATTTTACTTACGATAGAGGTTCGATTATCCGTCCTAAAAAACCTGTGAGGATATCAAATAAAATAATGTTTTATTCACTTTAGTACATAATTATATAAAACCCAATAAAGTCCATTACTATGAAAAAACGAGCTCTAAAAAAAACTATTGGCAATTTATTTCATTGTAATTCATAACGCACACCCACTGTGATGGTCTAATGGTGAACCCATCACTTCAAATCAAATGATTTCGAAGCCGAGAGTTCTAAGGTTCAAATCCTAGTAAAGGCAATACTTTTTTACGGATTTAAATTCTAGATGGTAACCCACCGGGTTAATCTAATGGTGAATGCGTCTTCCTAAATCAGCTGATTTCCTAGTCGAGAGTTCTAGCGTTCAGGTTATTAATGACAGTTACTTTTATACGGATTTGAATACTAGATCGTGGATACCAGTGTTCTTTGGTGGTTGGGTTTCAATTAACTGCACATCTCAGGAAAGGTCGAACTGAGACTGTACAAGACTACACTTCATTTACACTCATCCTCATTCATCCTCTGAAGTAATACCTGAACGGTAATTCCCGGAGGCTAAACAGGAAAAAGGTTGTTAGGTTGAATACTAGATGGTGGATACCGGTGTGTTCTTTCGGTGATTGGGTTTCAACTTAACCACACATCTCAGGAGTGGTCGAACTAAGAGGTATAACACTACATACTTCATTTACATTTATATATATCATCCACCTTGCGGTGGCTTTGGAATCTAAAAAAAAAGGTGTAAACACAAAAACGCAGACTTTTTGGATGATTATCAACCCTTCCTCATAAAATTACGAGAATCACCTTTCAAATATTTCTAAATCTTTATTTATAGTTTCATTTTTGGGTTTTATTTTTATTTATTGTGTTATGAATTTTAAAATTATCTTGAGGTTTTTATTATTTTATAGCTAGCATTACTTATATTAAACAGGTTTTACAAATTAGCTACACACACTGAAGATATATTTATGTACAATGCAAAAAAAAACTTGCTGTAGTGCACTTTAATTTTTTTTTGAATTTAGAAAATAGTGTAGTTAAAGGAAAAGATAAGTGAAGTAAAACGTTCTGAAAAGAATTGATCCCTTACACAATATCTCTGTAATAAAAATAACATTTCTGTAACGGAAGTAAATGAACAAACAACTGTATATCTTGACTTCTCAGATAGCCTGTCGCTTTCCTGGAATTTGTATGTTCTCAAATTATACTCAAAGGAAGGACATTGATCAATGTAAGGAGAATAATACAGTTAAAAAAAAAAAAAAACATTTAATTTTATAATTAGGAACATAAAAGCGGTGACTTACTAATTCAAAACACTTTTTAAGAATCTTTACTATAAAATTTATGAATTTTACGATTTGGCACAAAAGGTTTTTAGATCTCTGGGTTGGAGAATGAAATCGTTCCAATTTAATGTCCAACCCATAGGTATAATGGTAGGGGTAAAGTTTTTCTGTGGGTAACGGCATTAAAAATTCTGAAAAATATAATAAAGAAAAAAATATAATAAAATATAATTTCTAGTAAAATAAAGCTGTTTAAAATCGGCCAGGTATAACTCTAGGAATAAGCATATTTTTTAATAAAAATCTTACCTTTTTTTAAATCAAATATGTATTATCGGAATTAATTTCGATAAATAGGGGAAATAGAATTTCTAATGTTGCTTTAATGGGAAATATCGTTCATGTAAATATTTTTGCAAAATCGGGTAAAATAGATCTCAGAATGTTAAAATTACATCTCATATATACGTTCGAACGTTTGTGGCGGGTTCTTTATGTCCGTTTGCAACCGCATGATGCGAGAACAACCGAACGATTGCTTTCACATTTTTTAGATACATTCGCGTTTTCCCAGAGAGTTTCTTTTTCAGATATTTGTATGAAGAGCTTTTCATGCTTTAATTGTTATCAGTATTATTCTCACAACCAAGAGAACAATTAACATAACTGGGGTCCAGGGAAATCCCCTGGCTAGACGGGAAAGATTAGCGAAGCGAACTCTGATCGGCTAGTAAGTCGTATAAAACATCCAGAATAAAACTGTATGTCTTCTCTTCTAATAAATAACAAAAAAAAAAAACATTGTTTGGTAATTCCTATCAAAAAGGTTATCGTAAAAAAATTTTAAACAATAAAAATTATTCTTGATCGGTTTTTCTAAGTTTTATTATTTTTTATCATATTTATAATTTATAAAAACATTAATACATATTTATGTAATAAATATTTTAATAATACCCAATCAAGCACTTTGAGAATATTTTTAATTATTCTTGCTTTCTTAAGAAATGAAATAAAAACATTAAAAAGCTAAAATCGTTTGAAGATTTGTCAACATAAAGAACTACCAAATCATCATCCATCTTCCACTCTTTGCTCTTTGATCTTGTAATTAAGTATTTACAATTTACAAAATTTATGATTCGCTCTTAAAACTTTAATTTTTTTGCTTTTGTTAAAAAATTATAATTTAAGGATTTAAATATATTTTTTATTGTATCGCTACTTTAAAATGAAATGTAATGTTTATTTTCTTGCGAAAAAATTAAAATAATTTTCGATGTTTCCGTTATTTTGCGATGAAAATAAGTAATAAGTTGTTTTGTATGAGTTTACATGAGTATTTAAAAAAATTATTTTATCTTCATAAATGTCTTTTTTGTTTATTATTCTTAGAATGATATGTAATTAAAATTAAATAAAAAATTAATTAAATTTTTAAGAATCTTAATTTAAATAAACAAATTTATATTGCGATAAAAACGCACACTTTCGTTGTAAGTTGTAACCTTGCAATCTTTTTGCTAATAATACAGTTTTCTTAGGAGTAGTTTTTTAAAATTATAAATCAGTCATAACATAATGCCAGTACTTTTAAACATGAGTACATGTGCTACACCTTAACGTGGTCTGATACATACAAAGATAGATTACCAAAATGGCGATGTTAACATAAATATCTGCAATATTAAGATGCATTTATCTAACAATAAAAATAATTTATGGATTTTAGTTTACGTTTAATTAGTTTATTTGTTTGGCAAATAAAACATTCATTACATTAAAATAACTTCGGTTTATATAATAATACAGGACAACATAATATACCATCATATTTGTTTACCTAAATAAAAAAATCTGATGTGGACAACACATGACTTTCTTATACCCCTATTAAATTACATATACACATTTTTGTTTTAAATGAAAAGTACATAAAATTTTATTTCATTAATAACTTCTGATATTTTACTTTTTTTATTGGTATTATTGAATTATTATTTATTGTAAAACTTTTCTACAATCAGAGGTTAATATTTATTAATAAATCAATACACTTAAATTTAAAAAAAAAGTTAAAAAAAGGAGATGAAGTCTGATTCAAAACGATCTGCCTTCCCCTTAGAAGATGCAAATATTTCATTAATTAAAATTCTATTTGGCTATAACTCTAGAACCAATGAAAATAAGTACCACTTATCGTTGAAAAGCTCTCAATGTGAGCCTATTACTACAGTTATGAAAAAGTCCAAAGTTCAAATGGTTTTGGATTTTGGGCATTTTTGGACACTTTTGGTTCAGTCGATTACAATCAAAAGGGGAGGTGGACAACTATATGTTACAACTGTCCTAAATCCAAAATTTCAACATCCTACGGCTAATCGTCTGAGTTATGCAAGGTACATAACGTACGTACAGACGTCACGCCGAAACTAGTCAAAATGGATTCAAAGATGGTCAAAATGGAGACTTCCGTTGAAATCTGAAAACCGAAAGTTTTCGCGATCGCAGTACTTCCTTTACTTCGTACAAGGAAGTAAAAAATTCTGCAAAATTCATAGAAGAGTGTTCTAACTAGAAAAATCAAGGATGGAAGCTTTAAAAAAGCAATTACTAATTATATTACGTTAGAAGAAGTGATTCAGTACGAAATGTAAACGTTAGAAAACGAAATTACAGAATATTAAAGTTTGTGAAATAAAAAGGTTTCTTTTAGACTACAATTTAAAACTACCAGGATAAGTTTATTTAGGTGTAATGGAAAATCAAAAGGTAGGAAAAGTAAAGGAAGATGAAGATTAAAATGTGTAATCATATAACTGAGGATTTACTATGTACAGGATAAAAAAGAGTCACTGCTAGAAAGAATTGGTAACACCTTAGCAGTGGTTGACCTGAGATAGTGCAAGTCTACACTTTATTTATATTCATACATATCATCCTCTGAAATAATACCTTACGGTGGTTCCGGGTGCTAAACAGAAAATTAGATTAGATGTTACAACAATCCTAAATCCAAAATTTCAACATTGTTTTTGAGTTATGAGAGATACATACGTACGTACGTGCACACGTCACGCCAAAACTAGTCAAAATAGATTCAAGATGGTCTAAATGGATATTTATGTTGAAATCTGAAAACCAAAATTTTTCGCAATCACAATACTTCGTACAAGGAAGTAAAAAAGCATAGTTTTAATTATAATAATTAAAATCATTTAAACAATGTAAAAAAAAATTGTTAGAGGTAATTATTTATTTTAATTCACAGAGTAACAAAGAAACAATTTATTTTCAGGACCCTGTGTAAAAAACAAAACCAGAATAATAATGTTTTATTTGTTTATAATGTGTAATTCGCGCACAATAAAATTAATTCCAGACTATATTATTATTGTTACTATTAGTAGTAGAATATAAAAAAGTATGTCAGGATTTTACCATAAACACGAACCAAGGGTACACAAAAATTAACGGAATTTTATTAAAAACAGTTAACTGATGATGCTATCTACGGGTGATGATAATGACTATTATATTCATTGAATGAGCAATACAACACACTCGTTTAAGTATATTACAGTATTTTATCTATATGTATAAAACTAACGATGTTGTTCATGCAGACGCAGTGACCTGTAATTGAACTAGACGTTTGTTCTAACGGTTTCTGTTAGATTATATGCAATTAAAATGAAAGAGAATATAAGAATGAAAATACTTTAATTTGTAGATGCATTTTTTTTTTACACAAATTAATGTATTACAGTTTTTTTATATCTTGACCAGTTTTGTAATTGTACAAAATTAGCTTATTAAAAAAATAAAATTTAATTTTTTATGTAAAAAGAAAATCTTATTGTTATTATCTGACATAACAAAACAGTAAAAGTGCTATTAGGTAGTAAATCTGTGAAAGATATAGAAATTTATTTTAAAACACGTCTTTTAAAAAAGTAATTGATTTTAAACGGTTTTTTTTATTAGATCATCGAATTCTGATGAAGATTCAAATTCTGATTTTTTAGATTTCCTAAAATACAATAATATCTAACAGTTTCTGTCTAACTCTCTGGTTTAAAAAGACAAATAAATATAATTCAAAAATAGATGAACGGATATAAAAAAAAAAATTATGCACGATGATAAGGAAAACATTCTTTAAATTAAAAGATTACTGTAAAATACATATATTTGACATGAATAACCGTCAAAGCTACAGAGGTACCTTTCTCAGTGAATCTATATTTACGGTATCATCTTTATGATGTGTTCATATTGACACGAAACAAGATATCTTTATTAGAAACTAGCCGATCGGAGAGGCTTCGCTCCTTGGATCCACCTGTGTTAATTATCCTTATTTCAGCGAGAATAACGCTGGTAAATAATTAAAACCTGCTCAATTTATAAAAAACTATCAGTATATTATAATTTCTTCAGAGCAACAGTTTGGTCAGTACAGGACTCGAAACTATAACTCATCGGGTTGGTCTAGTGGTGAACGCGTCTTCCCAAATCAGCTGATTTGGAAGTAGAGAGTTCCAGCGTTTAAGTCCTAGTAAAGTCAGTTATTTTTACACGGATTTGAATACTAGATTGTGGATACCGGAGTTCTTTGGTGGTTGGGTTTCAATTAACTACACATCTCAGGAATGATCGAACTGAAACTGTACATGGCTACACTTTATTTACATTCTTACATATCCTCTCATTCATCCTCTGAAGTATTGTCTGAACGGTAATTACCGGAGGCGTAACAGGAAAAAGAAAGAAAAAGGACTCAAAACTATTAGTGATCTGAAGAATGCGGGTTTCAAAGTAGTCGGCCTCCATCTTAAAAATATTAGTTATAGCTGGTTACCCGTCCTTTGTACAAGTAAAAATGTATTTTGCCTGGTTCTTAGTGTTTCCCGACAAACACCAGTAGCAGGTTACAGTACTTCGTTTCTCATTGTTTTAAAATCTTTTTTAGTCAAGTTGCGTCACACATTCAGTAATAGTGGCAGTGGCTGTTTTGGTTGAGCCCCTGCGTCGTATACGGTCGCACCCCTTAAAAAATTGAAATTCAAAAAACACGAAAATGGTTTTCATATACTTATCTGAAGAATATTTGCAAGCCCAAATCTAATTAATATTTGCCCAAATAATTGCAAGCCCAAATCTAGTTCAGTAATGTCGGAAATGGAGAAAATTTGCAATCACTTTTCAAAATTTGTTTACCT
Source organism: Lycorma delicatula (assembly GCF_047948215.1). NCBI lineage: Eukaryota > Metazoa > Arthropoda > Insecta > Hemiptera > Fulgoridae > Lycorma > Lycorma delicatula. The sequence goes on along the minus strand of NC_134459.1, from coordinate 106,956,611 downwards.
TTCTTCACCCCTTTCAAGTTCAAAAATGTATAAATTGGGTTTTAGATATTTACATGTAGATTACACAGAATAAAAATCAAATTTATAGCTTCATTTGTTTCTTGTTGCAAAAAAAAAATAGCAAATTTCATTGTTACTCCATTTTAACCCTTTAAATTAGTAATTTTAAAAAATCCTTTTCTAGTTTGCAATTACACCGTAAGAAGAACGTGTATACAAATTTTCATTAATTTATCATCTGTAGATTTTGCTGGGCATTGATTATGGATCACTCATAACATGTTGTTTTAAATATATAGATAATCATATTCATGCCATAAAAAAGAAGAACTTATTTCAACCACTAAAATTTAGCCGAGGTTAAAATCTATGCAAAGCTTTTTGCTTAATTACTGAGCCTAAAGATCTTAATATTTGCCATCTGCATTAAGTAAGTCCATTCGATAAATATTCTTATAAATAAAGACCGAAAGGCTATCTTATTGATAAAGAATATTCGTTTTGTTTATACATCACTTAAACCGCTAGAAAGAAATTCATGGTTTTCTTGGTTATTCTATTATACTTTCGGTAGAAACAAGTCATTATGTACTTTTTGTTTTATATATTGTTTTACAGTACGCGCCTTATTAATTTATATAACAATGGTCATTAGATTGGTTAGTTGTTTATATATATACATATATATATAATACACACACACACACACACACACACACACACACACACACACACACCATTGTGCTATGAGCTACAATGTACAAAATAAAGAAATTATTTTAATAAATAAAACGGAGATTCAAATAATAAAAAGTTTCAAAATGAACATTAAGTAAATATCCTAATAAATAGTTTTATTTGTCTTTACTATCTGATTAATAATTTACTATTCGTATATTCCATAATTCAATGCTAAAAACGTTTACTCATAGCTAAATCAATGCAGAAATGCCAATATAGTGAGGAAAAAACGTTTATCTAATAACATTTTTAAATGTTTAAAATGTGATTTGGGTCTAATAACATAAATACATAAAGAAAAACAGTGCAAAAACCTATCTACATAAGGGAATCTTTAGAACAGAGTGCAAAGTTTTTACGTTACACTTCGATCACGTTTCCCATCGAAGGATTTTCGTGTGAGTTTTAGGATCTCAAACAATTTTATTCATTTTTTTATAAACTAACATATTTTAAGGTAAAGTTATCAAATTTATGTTACTTAAACCCATATAAGTATAAAAATAAAAATAGAAATGTTAAAATTATCATTTGACTAATAAAACGGTTTTTACATTTTATTCTTTCTTTATTAGTATTTTGAAATTAATATATTTGCAAGCAATTTTTACTTTGCTGCGTCAAAATAGTGCACTTATAAGGCACCCTGCTACCTCAAACTGCATAGCAAAATATCTCAGGCTTTACATTAATAAACAACTCATTTGGAATTATTATGTCTATAATTCGTAAGACTCTGGACACTAAAAGAGAAGCTAACCTATTCCTTGATTTCCAAGTTCTCAAAACTTCCACTTTATTTATATATCTCACGTTAATAAGTATTTTTAAAATTCATGGAGGTATATCGTTGTCAAATTTGTTGTTCTTCAAAATCATCGGTCATATTTAAAATACAATGTTTGTAATCGAAATAACTAAGAAAACGAATTTACAATTTTACGTAGTGAACACTTTTTTTATTATTAGAATCATACGCTGTGGAATAAAACAAGTTAGTAATAAAACAAGTAAGTTTACAGTAAATTGTAAACCGACCAACTAATTATCGACTTATACTCACTAGACTTATCAATTGACCCAAAAAGAAGACTGAAACAATATCCAGACAGATATCTGAATATCTACAAAGAAGATATAAGTCATGACTAGTAAAATTGTGAATTTTTTTATAAAAAAAATAATATTTTATCCATACTGAACTACTTTAGTTAAAATGTACTGAATAATAATTGACCGATTTGGCGATCTTCAGAATAGAATACTAGTAGTTATGTTTGTTACATTTCGATCACAATTCCCACCAAAGGATCTTCGCATGAGTGGTCTTCTCTAAGCCTTCGAAAGCCAATTTAATTGTACATTATCAAATTCACTTGTATTTTATTTTTACCGTTCTGAATAAAGTATAATAAAATTTAAGAATATATTCATATTTCTCACATCCTTAATTTTTTTTTTCATATATTCCAATAATAATTTATAAAAACGATAAAAATTAATTAGTAAATCATTCGGGAAATCAATCATATAAGATTGCAGAGTGTAGCTTATTTTTAAGTCCATATATCAGTTACAATTAAATATTAAAAAATGTAATTATGTTAAAATAGAATTCTTCAAAACTACCATCCTTCAAAAAATTTAAACAAAAAAAAGCCTACAAAATAGTGAAAAGAAACGAAAATTCCTTATATGAAGTACTTGATTTCTAGCGTATATTAGTTAAGAAGCAAGATGAAATATTGAAAGAATTCATAATTATAACACACTCACTCTTAAAATACATGGAAACTGTCCTTCCAGAAGATCTTTGAAGATAATTATCCAATTTCTTCTTCAAACACGAGTAAATTTACTGTAACTCCAAAGATGATTATTTTTCAGAAGTTAACTAGGAAATAAATTTTTATGTAATTTAAAGTGATCGTTTAAAATTTTTATATTTTATTTTATAATTACTCATTTTTTTACCCTACAGAAAAAGTTTATATTTTGTCCATCCTTTTTTGCTATAGTGTGTTGGAGTGGTGTAGATTATTAAGGATTAATCTTTCCGTGAAATAAATTAATAGTTCGATGACTGAATGACCTAATTATATTTTAATGCTAACGGCTTTTGAATACTGTCTCCTACGACAGTCTGCTGTTACGTTCTGTATCAACAAATTCTGATTTTTGGATTCATAAATGGAACAATCTACAGTTATATTCATTGACCAAGCAAGGATACCAGTTGTCCACAGGCCCTGAATTAAGTAACCTCCATCAGAAACCATTAAACTTCCAGAATATCATTATAGTTAACCACGTCTTGGTTATACATAAAACAACAAACATCAACACAAGTTATTCCACCTTGATAACATAGGCCATACATCAGGAAAATTATCACAAAGGGTACAGCGGTGTTGATAATTCAGTTAGCTGTGCGTGTTTTTTTTATCTCCGGACAGGCAGATAGCAAATTAATGAATTTCTTAATTTTAATCATCGAGACTTTGTGTTGATGTACATATACTATATAAATTATAGGTCAAAACGATAGCGTTGAAAGCTTTTACTATCTCATCAGTTACTTTATATCCAGAATAATACATACTTAAACACATCGCCAGTTCGGCGGTAAAAAAAACACTTTGTAAATTTTTCATTGTATAACTGTTTTAAGGGAAAACTGATGAATATATCCTCTTTGCCAATAAATGAAGGCAAATTGTGGAAGATTTTGTCTTAAAGAAATATCTAAAACATTAATGTAGTTGCGTCTAAAAACCTCCAGTTAGGTAGAAAATAAGTAAACTTTAGTTTTCTTTGGCGTAACTTAGATTTCGACGCTTCTTTGAAATGTAATGGCATTTTTTAGTTTCTAAAAAGTTTAATCCGGGTACAAATAAATTATTTAGATGCATAAAAGTATAATTTTTATTTTTTACTAATCTTATATTTCTTGCTAAAAAAAACCTAATGTACGATTCTAATCGACAAAATTACTTAATGTAATTTTACTCTTTGTTGAAAAGTTGTAAATCATGTAATATTTACAAAAATACACTAATTAACATGTAATGTTTTAGTTTACACTATTTCTTGACAAGATAACGAATAAATGTTACGTAGGAAACAAGTAAAATTGTGTATATAAAAGTGAATAACATGTTATTATGAAAAATATTACATGTATTATTAATTAAATTGATAGGAAAATATAGTAAAAATCACTTGAAGTAAATTGGTCAACTAATTTCTTATATGTTTTCGATCACGTAAATTCATTTACCCTATAGATTAAAATTGTTGTTCACTGAAAATTATAACCATATTCACTCTATATAGATATAAATAACATAAGTTACGTCAAAACAAATTACCGCATACTATAGATAATTTCGAACTAAAAAACCTAATAATGTAAAAATTATGCAAGAAATTAATAATTTATTGTTGTATTGGATCCCCGTAAATCTCTTCTTCTGCTAAAATGCGTTTTATATATGTACGTATTTCCTTAAAATTGAAACTTCTTGTAATAGTTTCTAATTGTAGTAAATTTAAAACAAGAATAAATATTTTAAATAGGTTTCGAAGAAAATATTTTGTTTAAAAATATTTGTATCTAAAAAGTAATTAATTATATTTAAGCAAAAATCTAAACCTAAGCAATGGGATTATATTTTAACAAACGAAAAAACATGTTTTTATATTTTAAAAAAATAAATAAAAACTAAGCAAAAAAAATCTGGTAAAGTAAAAGAAAAAAAACAGAATATATATTTTTAGAGGTTGGAAAATAAATTTTAAGGAAAACTTCTCTAAAAATATTCATACATAGGTTAAGCTTAAGTAAAGTTTTCTCTAAATCTAACAACTGTCTTCAATAAAGACTAAAATTAAAAAGAGAAAATTCTGAAAAACATTTTCTGCATTCTAGGTCCGGGGTCTATAATTAAAAAATAAAATTGGAAACATTTCTTGATTGCTTTATATATGAAGTATAAACTTTCAAAACATTTGTGAAAAATATTTAAACCAAAAGGAAACAGAGCAAAAAAAAAACATATATTTCAGTTTTAAAAGGTTAATTTTTTAAAAACGTTTTTACAATTATTTATATGTGCATTTTAGGTAAAAAATTTGGTTTAATAAAGTTTATCTAAAATGCCTGTGACAAAAATTGAAATTGGATTTTTCGATATCCCCATCTCCTTAACGAATTTTGAAAATCTGTTTTCAAAAATAGAAATATTTCAGCTTAATTTGAAGAAAATCAGTTTGGTCAATCCTGAGATATAAGGCCAAAATCAATGAGACACATATACATACACATGTTTTTTTGGTCTAGATGAACTAGTTGGATCCTAAAACGTAAAAATTTGCAAAAAAATCCCATACCATTTTTTTCATGATCACCATACTTTCTCCTTTAATATAGCTATTTTAATGCCGGGAAAGTAAACTCGTAATATATACTAAATTAAGCCGCCTACTCTTTTCCGTATTATATTAATCAAAAGTAATTTAATCAACAAGAAATGTATCATCTAGCTTTTTAGAGAAACGAAAAGGTGTGATTTTTTTTTCTTTCCTTTTACCTAGGTAAATCGCATATAGTCTAGACTATATGCGATTTCCGTACATTATAACTTCTATGAAAACAAGAAGTATACAGTTAAATTAAATCATGTTGAACATTTTCCAACAACTTGATAAAAAATGAAAACGATTTTTTGAAAGTAATAAAAACAATTTTATAGCATTAGAAGTTCAAAAAGTAAATCCATTTATGCATTTAAAGTAGTGGATGAAAATTAGTTAAATGACAAAAGAAATTATTTTATAAATGTTTAATCAACCGCCCAGCAGAGCGCACTCGCTTACTAGGTACAGTCACTGTCCAATGGTAAAAATAATAGGAGATCTAAACATGCATTAGCGGGCTATCTAAAGTTTATTTTGTTTCAGTTTAACTTTATTCATTTCAGTTCATGAACATATTTCCGAATTTAATTAATTTTTTAATTATATCTTCTATTTTCATGAACGAAAAATATGTTTGTATTTTTATGACTGACTTCCTTATTGCATGTCTCCTTTAAGACTATTTTTTAGAACAAAATATTGATGCCGAAGTGCTATTTGATGACAAAACGACCAGTTATTTTATTTAGGCACCTATCATCAAAGAATTAATGAAACGAAATGTCATAAAATTTGATGTGGGTTAAGATAAATTTTATACTTTAGCATACGTCAATTATATAAATATTTCTAAGGATATTTTTTACACAATTAAATAGAGCTTTAAAAAAATGTTACACACCAAAAGAGTGATAAGAATCTTGTAGCTTCATTCTTATATAAAAGTATAAACTGCTATTTAAACGAATTCTTAAAAAAAAATTCATAAATTATTATTCCTAAATTAGGTATACACAGGGTATATCGCTTTTTTTTTTACAACTAATTTTTTTTTACAAAATGTTAATATCCAAAATCAGGTATTTTCTTTCTTTAGGTAAATTATACGAATTCTTTTATGATCATGTTACGACAACAAAAATTATCAACTTTTATGTGTAGAACAAGTGTTGTCATAAAAAACTAAATCATTAATAAAAAAGGTAAAAAAAACTGCTATTATTATTATTACGGATTACAAGATCTCAGAATGAATTTAATTTTATTAAGAAGGCTAAAAACAGATCTTCCGTATTTTTTTCTCTAAGTTCTACAACTAAGTTGTATAATTTAATATTTCTGGTAAATTATGCATTCCAGTAGGCTTTATTATTCAGATAGAGACGTGGGAAACGTTGTTAACCGTTGTTTTATTGTATTTATTTTTATTAAACTAATTACTGTTTATTTATTTTAAACTCAATTAATTTTTATTGGACAGTTTTTTTTTTAAATTGGATTCTTTTCAAAGTGCTTGGTGAAATTTAAAGAAACCTAATAATTTTATATCATTTTTCTTAATAAAAGAAATTAAAAATTAATGTTACGCTATTTTATTATTTGTACTAACTAACCCTGTTTAATTATAAAACGAATGTTAAATGTAAATCTTTTATATTCAAAAGTTTTACTTCAAACTATATAACTTTTATAACCTCATAAGTTTATTAATATCAATTTTTTAGTCGATTCTTATTTCTGTGGTCATTTTTACCTGACAGAGAATCCTACAATCCGCCAAATATTCCGAAAACCGTATGCGTACTCTTACCGCAACTTTTTCAAAATAATAAAATATTATCGTTCCGTGTTTATATAAGACTTATCTGATCCGGCAATTTTTCGCTATTGCTAGATTTGAGTATATATATATATATATATATATATATATATATATATATAAATAGATTAAATGAATACAATTAAAAGTTTGATAAAACATTAAAAAATTAAACATTACGGAACTTCACAAAATTTAAACTTTCACTTTACAAAAGTCGACTGTAAATAAATCCAATTGTCAAAACAGCACTACCTATCGGATTTAATTCAAGTTACTCTCTAAACACAGTAGTCGGTTCAAAATAACCCTAACTTTCTTTCTACTGGTCAAATCAAGGATTTCAATAGCTTTAAACCTTATCCGGACAATGCGACCATTTTGCAAAAAACTGCGCGTAAATCGGTCCATTAGTTTTTTAGTCTAAGGCGGACACACAACATTGCCTTTTATATATATATAGATGGAGAGAGTCTCTATTACTCTCTCTTACTCTCTATTAGTCTCCCTTACGTAGAGTTTTTACACGCATATAAAGAGTATAGTAATGGGAATCGAACAGAACACAATATAATCATAATATCCTTGGCAAATGTTTCATCCTTTCACCAAGATATCGTACTATTTTTTTTATGAGGCATCTCAAGATTATATTGAGAAAATATTACAATTTATCAACCGAATTAGGAGATGAGATCGAGGTGATCTTTCAATAAAAGATTTAGAAATGACTGTTATTTCATTATTATTATAGTGTCAATGAATTTCTAACAAAAAAAAAAAAATTTTCAGAACCCAAAAATTAAATGTATACTTGTTTATTTGTAAATACAAAGATATCTGTGTTTATATATTGTGTAAATTTCATGTACTGTAATTTTTGTCTAATTGTAGTTGTATTTGTTTATTTAAATTCACTCACTATAACTGTACCTAAATACTACATACATTTACCGACTTAGTTTAACATGTATGATGACTCAAAAATGCTCTTGAAAAATATAAATGAATAGTATAGGTAGAAGAAAAATAAATTTTATAAGGTTCACAGATGACACAGTTTTTTAGGAGATGAAGCAGTGACTGTTGAACAGATATTTTCTTAAATATGAAGCCATATCACAGAATATGCAATGAAAATGAATGCGTTAGGAAACTAAAGTAGTCAAAATGTGAAACAATATGCAAAAAAATATCCGCAAACAAAGAAAGAACAATCAAGTAAAACATTATAAATACTAAAGCACTATATTAATAAAACATAGAAAAATGGTCAAGATCAGGCACTATACAACGGTAATCCAACCTGGAGTTTTATATGTAGCAGAATGCTTTGCTCTTAACCAAGGAGAATTAGATAAACTGGAAATTACTAAATATGAATTATAATGAAAATCCTAGGGCCCAGAAAATTTAATGATGGTTAGAAATTAAGGAAAAACGAGTAACTTTACCATAAGTTAGATAGAATGAAGGAATCAATACGTAAGCAAAGACCGGCATTCTACGGATATCTCACAAGTATGAATTCAAACAGGCTTACGAAACGAATTTTTTACAAGTTTAACGGTGACAAGACGAAACCTTAAACGATTTAAGCAAGTTAAAGAGAACCTAAAGATAGCAAACACAACGAGACGGATTTAAAAGACAGAAGGGTGCTTAGGAAACAGTTTTAGAATTCAAAGGGATCCAGTAGGAGAAGAAAAAATTCGCTAACCTAAAGTGGTCGGAGGAAATAAGGAAGCGGCCACAATGAAAGAATGAAGGAGTATTGGAGAGCTAAACCCTAACCAGAAGCTAACTGTTCTATTTGGTCCTACAGTGACCGGTGTCAAAAAAAAGATTGAAAAAATGAAAATGAAATAAAGACAAGAAAAGCAATGGCTAAGGAAGTGTTTAACAGAAAAAAAAAAATATTATGTAGCAATATGGAGCTAGAATTGAAGAATTTTTTTGTGAAAGTATGTTTGGAATGACATACGTCATGTAATGACGTCTGTAATGAAATAAAACATGGGGACTAAGAAAGAAAAAAAAGGCTAGAGATATTTGAAAAGTGGGGGTGGAGGAGATTGAAGATTAAATGGACAGAAAAAATGGAAAAATTATAAGAAAAGGTTACTACAAGAGAACAGTAGAAGGTGGAAAAAAGTCGGAAAAGAATAAAGATTACAGCAAATCTAAAAATAAATTGGAACCATCAGTATCTTAAAAATTTAACTGGGAGTCGAGGATAACGGAGATGGACAAGGTGCAACAGCTCTGCCTTAGGGGAAGTAATCATGTAATTACAATTTTAATTGATTTTTTTAATAATTTAATTATAATTTTTTTAGAATCACAGGTTAATAATTATTAATAAATCAATATATTAAAAAAAAGGAAATGAAGTAGGATTCTCGCCGATGAGTCTTATAATATCCAAATATTTCATTAATTAACACTTTATTTGGCTATAACTCTGGAACCAATGAAAATAAGTACCACTTATACATCGTTGAAAAGCTCTCAATGAGGGCTTATTATTACAATTAAGAAAAACCCTAAATTCAATTATTTTTTTTGATTTTGTGCTTTTTTGCACACTTTTGACCAGTCGATTGCAATCAAAAGGGAAGCATAACTAGATGTTTCAACAGTCCTAAATCCAAAATTTCAACATTTTACGGCTAATCGTTTTTGAGTTATGCAAGATACATACGTACGTACGTACGTACAGACTAGTCAAAATGGATTCAGAGTTGGTCAAAATGGATATTTCCTTTGAAATCTGAAACCGAAATTTTTCGCGATTAAGTACAAGAAATGAAAATGAAAATATTATATTAATTTTTATTTATAAATTTTTACACTTTACCCTATATAAGTACTGTTTTTAAGTGAATTACTAATCTGTAGCGTTTTTTTGTATAGATAAAGAGAGGGAATTCTTCACCCGAAAAATATATTTGCGTAGTAAGCTTCTCTTATGGTGCCTAATTTTTTTTTATAATCCCTAATTGTATCGTAATGTGTTAATGATGTGGTCAAAATGAGCCTGCCAATATTATTGATCATATTTTACTTAAAAACTATCTTATCTTATGTTTAATTGCATTAATACTGTAAATTATAGAATTCATTAACTAATATATAATATTTTAATATAATTTAGTAATTTTTTTATTTATTATTAGCTTTAATAAATTTATAATTTTTTATGTTTTAGTTATCTGGTGGTAGCGGTCCAACTCCTCTTAGTCTACAGAGATTAGCTGTATGTCTTCAATCAGTCGTTCAACTATTAGAATGTCCAGTATGTCTCGAAACATCATCGCCTCCATCATTTCAATGTTGCAACGGACATTTATTATGTGGAGATTGCAGAGGACATGCAGATCGATGTCCTGTATGTCGCGTTCCACTCGGATCAAAAGGACGATGCTTATTAGCTGATAAATTATATTCACTTTTGACTTCGACATTTCTTCGTGAATGTCATCCGAAAAAACGTAAAGGAATATTTAGAAATAAAGGTATACCTAGATTGAAATTAAAATCGCGTCTTCCAAAACAATCTGAAGATCAGGATATTATAAAAATAAATGAGATTTCATTGATAAAAAATAGATTGTTATCTTCTGCAGATAAAGTTCCTGAATCTTCATATTACTGTCCCTGCGGTGAATGCGATAAAACCGTAGCTGTAGATGATTTAATCCAACATATACAATCATCACATGAAGGCCCTTTGATACAATATTTTCCCAAATCAAACGTAACAACACTTCGTTTACCGTTATCTGGCATAACAACGATAAACTGTCACGGATTAAAATTCTTTGTACACGTTGTACCTCATAAAACTGTTGGATGTCTTTTATTTTGGTTGTGGGTCGCCGGAGAAGCTGATATAGCCGAATTATATAATTTTTTTCTTAATTTTCCAGGCTTAACAACTCGTTATTCAGGTATTGTATTTCCACTAACGATGTCCGAAAACGAGATCATTCTTTCACCAGTTTCTGAACATTGTTTAATTCTTGATAATATTGATATGGATTCAATTGATACTGTCAGTGTCACTATATCAATAAAAAATGATAATGATGTTATTGTTGATAAAACTGAAGAATAATTTTATTTTTTATACAAATAAAACTGAATTTATATTTAGCTTTATTAATAATTTTTTTTATGTTTCACTAACTTGTGTCAACAGTAATAAGCACGGTTATTATTTATAATACAATAATTTTATCTTGAATTACAGCGTACGGAATCACGTTGTTTAGAACTAGTCGCTTGGTGTAATCATTAGGATTAATTTTCTTAAGGAAAATTAATATTATAAAGGAAGAAGTAATACTTTATAGATTTATAAATAATTTACTTAAGAACAGATTAGTTTTAAGTTTTATTATATTATTTGTAATTTTTTCTTTAAAAACCACGTAATTTTAGTTTTTATATTTAGAAAGTAATTAGTAATACACTCAGAATCTATTATTTGGCCTGCATAACTTAATTTTTTTTAATAAAAATAAAACTCGTTTCTGTTAAATAATATCCAGAATCTATTGTACAGAATTTATTATAATTCATATTAATGTAAGCTAAACCAGAAGAAAATTAATTGTATAAATTATAAATTTTACATTATCGTATTAATGTATACAAATATAAATATTTCGCATTTGTTATATAAATATTCTATTTACAAGATTTTTATAATTATGGCACATATTTTATTAAAATTTGTATTTTAATTATATTTTTAAATGTCAAACTGATCAATTTTTATTTAAAAAAAAAAGATTGATTTTTTTTCATTGAAATGAAAATAGGTTTTTACAAACGTTTTTAGGGTGGGCCACAAGTAACTTCTCACTTTTATTTTAATAAACCATTAGAAATCTTCTTGAAACTTGGTTTTTTATCTTTAAATTAAACTTCAGTCAATACATGATTTATAGAATTAGTACTGAAAATAATGACTTTTAAATGCTCACCTTCAAAGTGATCACCAAATATAGACTCTTTTTAACAAATTTTGCATAGTTAAAACCAATGTTACTTCCGGTATTGCCTCTATTTCGGCTCAATATTGTGTTTTAGCACTGTCAAATCCTATGACCTTGAAAGCAAACGAAAATCTAAATTTCTCGAAATTAATCGATTTCCAAACTTTGACCTAAGGATCTCCAGTGTGGCTCTGCTGATGTGAGCCGGGGCTTCATCTTGCTGGAACCAGACCTCTTCGATATCCTCTCCAAGATCTGGGTTGAAGTAATCATCAAAAATTTGCCTATATCTATCGCTATTCACTGTACCGAAACCATTTTCTTAAAAAAAAAAAAAATACTGCCCGATGATTCTTTGTTTAATAACAGCATACGACACCGAAAGTATTTGTTGTTGTAAAAGGTGTGGGTAATTTGTGCATTGGCAATACCACAAAAAGGAATCGTTAGGAAACATTTCAGTTGATTAATTTCCACCAGCATTCCAGGCGTAACGCGTAATCGTTCGAGTCCATTTTATAGGCTATTTGGATTTTATAAGGAGACATTTTTAGATCCTTGTGCAATGATGTTCGACTAATGCCCAACTAAGTGGAGCGTTTTCGTATTGATATTGTGGCATCTTCCGATACACTGTTCCTTATAGACTCGATATATTTATTATTTCTTGATGATTTCGGTCTTCCTGATCTTCTGGCATTTCCCACTGATTCAATCTGTTCAAATTTCAAAACCATTGAGCGAATGGCTACACCAGATGGTGATACTCTAGTTTTTTAAATTTTCTAACTTTTAATTGTATTTCAGACACTCCTCTGACTTTCCAAGTAAAATATGTTTTATTCTTTCTTTGAGGGTGTATTTTTCCATAATAAATCTTGTTCTTATTTAAGTTTAATCTGAATGAAAAAAAAATTATAATATTTTAATAATAAAAAAATTGTAATTTTTCGTGGGAGGTGATTTTTGGCCCGCCAGGTATATTAAAATTAATAATAACTTAATTTAATTAGATTAAGTTATATTCATTTGCTACTTATTTATTTATAATTTTGTATTTATAAGTGTGTGCGTGTTTTTTTTATAATATTTGAAGAAAATAATATAACAATATTGACTGTAATATTATTAAAAATAAATTATATTTAAAAGATAAAAGTATATTCAAGAATTTTTTATTTTATTTTATTAATTTTATGTGTAACCTTGTCCTGGAACGCACAAATTCTAATATAATTTATTTTTTCCAGTCAGTTCATATTTATATCATTCCTCTTATTATTACTGCCAAAAAATTAAAAAAACATCTAATTATGGTAATTGTAATACCGTCAATTTTTCATTTGATGTACTAATTTTGGATCCCTAACCTTAAATTTCTAAAAAGATTCGCGCTGTAGTGTATGAACCTATATTATGTATAGGTTCATTTGAAAATAATGATGTGGCTCCTTCATTTCGGATACATTTTCCAAATTTCTACCAGTTTCATAGATCCGAAACATAAGTAGCTACATTCCTTATATAAATATATAGTCACGATTATATGTATTTTTATTACATAATTACGTCACCAAGGCCAAGCTCTGTTGTCTAATAATGCTAATATAAAAAATTGTATTTTAGGGAGAACAGATATTATTAATAAATATCTTATTGGACAAATACGAAGAAGACCTTCCTTACAGAAAGGCAAACCAGACTACAACGTTAAAATATCTGTATAAAAATTGTGGATCACTATAAGATTATACATAATTATTAAAAGTTACAATAAGTAAAATTTAACCATGAATAACTACTTCTTCCACAATTTTTAATGAATTTTAAGAAATTAATCCTAGTCTTAAATTATTAAAATATTACTATAGATAAATATATACCGGGTGATCATTCGAAAAGTTATCACAGAAAAATGTTTTCAACCCTTGAAAATTTAGAAAATATTTAAGAGCAAAATTTAGTGTTGGTAATTTAAAAAATAATTTTCGCAGTTTTAATCCACATATTATGATTATTTCAATTGGTTTAAGAAATAATATCACGTAATCTTATAGCTATTTTTGTTGGATTAAAAATTTTAAAAAAGTACTACCTCAAATGGTTTTTCGTACCTACCGAGCGAAGGAGTCGGCGAATTTTAATTTTCTTTTCACCAAAATTCATTATTTTTTTCGGGTTATCAATTAATATAATTAAATGTTACCATTGCCATTTAAGATTTTTGAGTTGAGGAAGGTATAGCAGTGTGGGTGGGTTCTACCCCTTTGAAAATAATTTTAAAAAGGTTCTGTGCCTGCAAAAGGATATATGCCTGCAAACAGAAATACGATGGGACTGATAGCTGTTGAATAATAAATGTAACTTTTCAAATGATCACCCGGTATAATTTACTGATGTACTTAGTGGTGGGGGTTTACTTTCATCTCAATTTTTTTTAAACTTTCTAAGCTGTTTTCTTGTTGTAGGGTACTATAAACATAATGTATTAGTTTATCATTACACCATCATTGAATCGAATAGTAAAAACGGTTGTTAAAGCTTCTGTAAGAAATCAACCGTGAAATAAGTCTTGTCTAAAAGATTAAAGATGTCTTAAAGAAGAATAAAGATTTTTTCCTTGTCTTTCATAAATAGAAAAAAAAAATTATTTACAATCTCTGAATATTTTATGATTTTTCCCCTAGCTTAAATGTATAATTTAAATCCGTGCTTAATAACATAATGAAGTACACGTATATAAATCAACAATTTAACTTCATTATTCACGAAGTAATTCGGCAACATTTTAAATTATTATCAGTTGTGTGGGAAATGAGATTTGAATAGTCGTGCACAGTAATGTGTTTAATTTTTACACCTTTTTTGTCATCATCAGAGTAGGAATTAAAGCATTTATTCCACACATTGTATTGAACTAGGTGGAATTATAATGCAAAGGAAATTAAAATAAAATAAAATTAATGAATAAGCAATTACTTAATTTACCAGAATAACAATAACATGAAGCTCAGTAGGTTAAATTATTTACATGATTTAGTCACAAATTATTAAAAGACATACTGTAAGTGGTAATGGATAAAACATATATTTCATAATAACCGACTTCACGTATTAATTATTAGTACTTGACACACGTAACACTTTCACATTTTTTTAATGTTCTTCAGAGAAAAAAAAAACAGAATTATAAACTTGTAGATAGTAAATAATACATATCTGAAGTTCTCACAAAAAAAATGTGAGCTTGCTAGTATGTGTATATACTTGATCAGAAAATAGAAAGTATAATACATATAAAGAAATTTTATTCATTCCTATTATATAGGTTTAGTGCGACATTATATTACATATTAATTGATCTCCTCTCAATATTAATGGATTTATATTAATTACACTAACATTTAATAGAATATGACGTAATTTTTAACTAGTAATAATATAACTTACATGAGAAGTATAATAATTATCAGAAGGAAACTTTCTAGGATCACTAAAGTAATCACTAGAAGAAATAATAAATAAATTAATCACAAACTACTTAATAATAATTTATTCATAAATGTTGATAGAATTTATATTATTAAATAAAAGATTAAAAAAAATTAAAATTAGTAAATGTTTTCCTTATAGTAACTATTTTTATTATTATTATTATTAGTAGTAGTAGTAGTACGAAATTGTATGTACGGAATCAATAGCAAATCCCCTTTGCAGGATTTTGGTCACATAATTTCATCGCCATCTTGGAAATTTCCTTTTTTCTTGGGAAATTCCCTTTTCCTTCAGCTTATTGCCAAAGTATTTTTTTTTTAGACTTTAAATATTAATTACTTATTTTATTCAATTATTGAATATTTAAAGGTTGGTAGTAATAATAGCTGTTGCAGCCGCCTGCCAGGTTGTGACGTCACAGGTTGTAAGCGGGAGAATTAGTAATTAAATAATATTTAAAGTTTAAAAAAGTCAAACTGGGTTACCGGGCAAACCTAGAACTGGTGCTTTAGCTCGTGCATCCGCACCAACTCCGGAATCATCTACGCAAAATTTGTTCTATATAAAAGTTATGATATTACATTATTTTAGTTAGTACCAACCAGCACCGTTAGAAAGCACCACACACACACACACACACACACACACACACACACACACACACACACACACACACACACACACACACACATATATATATATATATATATATAATAGTTATTAAATTACATTATTTTAATTAGTACCAACCACCACCACTAGAAACCGCCACACAGATGTAGGTTAAACAAAGTATTATGCATGAAAATAAAAAAAAACGTATTTTTTTGTACGAGTGAAAATAAAGTATAATATTAATTTACAAAATTATAGAAAACCTACAATTACTAAAAACGAACAATAGTTATTTAGCGTGCGAGTGAAAATAATAAAATTATAGAAGGCCTAGAAACATTGAAGGCGAACAATAAATATTTTATTTGTGTGTAAATAAAATATAGATGTACCTCAAAGATGACTCAGATCGATATAGCCTCTGCACTGGGAAGTGGTCTCTCTGCACCAGAAGTCGGTGCTTGCGCCCGTATGCGTCAACGGAGCAGAAGTATGTTAACGGTACGAATTTTTGCGCGTCACTGAAGAACAACTTAAGAACATGGACTAACCTTGCATCATAAACGCCAATTTTACGCACAAAAAAGCCACACCCAATCCCATCGCAACATTTTCACACGCTCAAAGACTACATACAGCCAATAGGATTAAACCAAAGGTCCGTTACATTTGTTTGCAAGCACTCTATTCACATCCGATCGACCCTGAACTTGTTTGAACAGAATCCAAGTCTGAAGAATGTCCGTTTTATAGTTTACGCGCGCAAAGTGCCACACCCAATTTAATAATATAAACTATAGAAAGCCTATAATCACCGAACAGGAACAATAGTTATTTGTCTTACTTAAAAAAGTATAGAAAGCCTCCAAACACTAAATGTGTAAGTTCAATAAAATAATTATATTTAATTCTTTTATATGTCAAACACTCATCATTTGCAATATAATTTGACAACGATCAACTGAATCCATCACCATCAGATTATATCACAGGACTTTAAATCTTTTCATCCAGCAATGCGAATAACAACTTTTTTTCTTTTTTTAATAATTGTCGTACATTACTGTATGGAGGTTTAGTGTTTTTGTTTTGTGAATTTATTAGACTGTGTTTTTTGTGTTGAAGTGTTGTAGTCTTGAAAAGGACTTTCTATACTCGTATATACTTTATCCACATGCACATTGTGACAATTTTGAAAAAAACAACTCTTTCACATCAATAATATCACCCATTAACAATCTGTAGCAATCATCTTTACAATGTAGGCAATGCAAATGATCACCATAGAGTCCATAATTTTCCATCATAATACCTTTATGTGGTATCATTTCAACAATGAAAAAGAATTATTGGATTGTTTGATAAAGGAAGTACTCCTGATAACCTAAAATTACATAATATATAGCAACTTAGTTTTAGTGAACAAAAGAACTACTGTTGATTTATGTATTGATGGAAGTTAAAAATTAAATATTCTTATAGGTTTTGTTCTTTTCCATATTTTCCATGACAACGTCCAATAATAAAATGGAACCAATCGCAATAGGATGATATCAGGGAAAGTTATGTCATAGTCTATAAACATTTCAAATGCCAATTTGTGTAGGGATTCAATCTTAGTATCTCAGCCAATTGTACACAGAAAATGAATTAATGTACTCTGTTACATCGTCGTTATCATCCTTCCGGTTGCACAGGAAGCACACAATCTCGTTGCACAGGAACTTTTAATCAAATATTGAGTTATATCCAACTAACAATCATTTAACAAAAGATTCAACCGCAAGTGCTATCATTCTCTACAATGGATCTAACCCCTAATGAAATATTTGTTTTACATGACGAGAAATAAGACAATAGGCAAAACATCGACTCATACACCTATGTATGAGTATGTCATTGTATATTTAGAAACATTAACAAATAACCACAACCGAAGAAGAAGAAGACTTGAAAAAAGAAAAATTATTTTTAACAATGATAAAAAAATGATAAGATACAATGAAACAATGATAAAAATACGATAATTTAAGAATATAATCATATTAGTTTTAATTCCTCTTAGGTAAAGGTACGTTCACGTCGTGAGGTTGAGATAAGGTGGATCATTGTCTTAAGAACCTTTACCACATAAAAAAACACTCTGTGTAGTTATTTGTCCTCACCACCCAGTAGGTAGCAACCATGGTGCGTTAAAATCCTAGAAACACTTAAGGTATTTTATATTTGTCAAGCATTCTCCTCACCGTTTGTAACATAATTTGACAACGAAGGCGTTCATAATCAGATTATATTACAGGCCTTGAACCTTTTTGTCCCATAATGTAACTATTATTGTAAATAAGAAACAACAATAGTCGTATGGACTATTGACAATACAGTCCAATACTATTGGACTATACAGACAATAGTCTGTATGGAAATTTTAAAGTGTTTATGTTTTGTATAAAATATGTTTGTTTCGTCTTTCATCACGACTTATCATCATAAGTCGTGATTCTTTCATCACGACTTATGATGATGACTGCAAGCATATTCGGAATTTGTCTTTGAACAGTAGAAGAAAAATTCAGGGATGGTGTTCTTCCTCTTTAAGGCAATCAGTGTTACGTAAAGGTGGATTTGACTCTGCTGGGTTACAGAGCACCGTATGTTGTCAGCAGACGACAAAACCTATTGAAATAAATGTTGCGGTCTTCGACCACATATCAAAGTACATAGATGGTCTTAATTTAATTAATGAGAACTTAATGTTTTTAACGGGAAGTTACATGCTTTCAAAAATTTTGTCTGTTCATTCTTAAATGAATAAATTGCATCAAGGTTCGCTGCTGTGAGCGGGACAGCTACCGTTCTGGCTAGTTATTGAATTGAGTAGGTTGTCCATGTAGGGAAGATGGACACCCTTGTGCCGGTAAATTTTTAAGTTAAATATCCATGGCCTGTTTAGTCATGATGACTATTTTAAAAGTATATGTTGGAGATTTGTATTTATAACTAGCTGTTTGATTTTAAATTTAAATGTCAGACTTTATATTTTTAACTGCGTTGTATTAATGGAGCTTATATATTTTTTTCATTAATTGCATACATTTTATGTGCTGTACATGTTGAATGTTACTTGTTAGGCTTTAGATGTTAGATGTCATCTATTTAGATCTTTGGTTTCTTTATTTGTATTTTCCCAGATACAAGTTCCGTTAGGTAAGTGCGACATTTTTCATGACAGTTCTATCGCATTTCTTCCATTCGTAGTTAGGTCATTCCACTTCCCTGCTTAGAGCAGGTTTTTTTGTGGAGGTTGGGGTGGCTGTAAAAGGAGAGAGCAGCGATCATAAAAAAAAAATATTATAAAATAGAACAATCTTATCCACAAATAAAGAAGGGAATGGTTTCATCCAGTAATTTCAAGAGGTTTGAACAGACAGCTTCCTACTAGGAATTTTTTCAGTTAATATTAGTTCCATTGCATTAAAATCTGATATCTTAGACAAAAGATGACATAAAAGTGTCACAGAAGTCTTGTCGTTCACGTGGTAACGCAAATGATATATTAATTAAGAAACTAAGGACTTTTCCTTGGCTATTCAAAATCAAATTATCCTTTTAAAAAAATTACCGAAAATTTATATTAGAATTTTTTCAGATCAATGCCACCTGATATCAAAATTACTGACCACATAACAACTGGTTGTAAAATCTTTCTACTTATGCTACTTATGAATTTATGAACAGATAAAGCAACGTAACCAAGATCGTCCAACTGTAGCTAGTAAAAGTACATCACGTCATGCCACAATCTATGTTAAAATACGTAATAAGCTTACAACTCTTTTAAAAAAATAACTATCGTATAATCAACTGGGATAGGACAATAAGTCCAAATAAGTTTGTTGCAAACAGTTCAAGTATGATAATAGTAGACAAAAGGAAATCTACAAAATATTTTCAGGAAGTATCTAAATAACAATAAATTAATAACGGTAAAATTACTAAGAAAAAATACTTCCCTCTTTTGATCAACTGAAAACAGTCTGGCATCAGTAAAAAGAATCACTGCATTTATTATCGCGTCCCTAATGGCATTACACCAAAATCTTATCATTAAGCAATTGAAAGAAATCCAGGTCACACATTATATAATCGAATCCATTCATAATTAATTCATAACACATGTAAAACTGTAAATAATTTTATTGGTCAACGTGACGAGCAACATATTTCTTAACTTGGCACATTTCCATTAAAGAAATAATCACCATTATCATTATATC
Source organism: Lycorma delicatula (assembly GCF_047948215.1). Lineage (NCBI taxonomy): Eukaryota > Metazoa > Arthropoda > Insecta > Hemiptera > Fulgoridae > Lycorma > Lycorma delicatula. Next base: position 106,936,242 of record NC_134459.1, on the reverse strand, counting down.
ATGAATTCCTGATGTAGAAGCACTAGAATAATAACAATCGGCTACAATAAGCATTTTCTAAACCAACATGTTGTAGTTCGGTTTACCGTGCGTCCCAGATTAAAGCACGGATGGATTGACAAACAGTACAGAAAAGTTGAAAATGATAGTGTATCTCCAGATTCATTTTAAGAAAGTGTAATAATGATATTTAGAAAGAATATAATGCTAATAAATATAAATACTTATAAAAAGTTGAGTTCCTTCTAGAGTTGATATTGCTCTACAAAGAATTCGAACTAAAACAAAACTATCTGTACGACAATGAAAAGAAAAAATTCATCACAATGGAACAGAAATCTAGAATTTTCACATAATAAAAAAATATTTATGTTTTTCGCGAAAACAGTCTCAATACACAGTTACTGAAATGTAATAATAACATTCTATACTTATTTTTTATTCCTTCTTTAAGTGAAGTAACGTTCAATGATCCTACGTAATCTACAAATTAAACCATCACGGTTAAAGTCCCAGCATTCCCGATCAAAAGATTTACGGTACAAAAAGATTTAGCTGTTAAAAACTAATCTAAACCTAAAAACCGATTAAAATAAAATATCATGTTTTATCATTTTTTATAAAAAAAAATTATAGATGCAGTGATCTGAAATTGAAACAATAATTTTACTGTTTAATAATACCTATCATATTCTGTTTATAAAAAATATATACTTTTTTTAAACTTGTAGATATCGATATTATAATTTAAAGGAATATAAAAATTAATTTTTGAACTTTTAATATTGTAAATTTATTAATTTTATTGTTATATTTAAATTGAAATTTACTAATTTCCTTTACAGTATAATCATTTTAAGTCGCTAAGTATTTTATTAAACTTCATTTAATTTAAAATTATTTTTTTTGTAGTTTAGGGCTCTAACAATCACACTACGTCAGCATGTTACAACATTTTAATGGAATAAGTATATTGAATATTACTAATTGTTATTAATGGTAATATTGATTTTCGACATACATTCTTAATATATTTTTATTCCTTTTTTGTTAATATCTGAAAAAAATAAATATATCTCAGATTTCAATCTGGGATGCGTGTACAATATTTTTTATTAAAACGTTTTGAGTTTTTAAATTATTGTTATTATATCATACTCGAAATTGATCTGTTAATTACTTTGTGAATTTTTTTTTACTAATTTTCTTAATGTTTTTCATAAATATACTCAGAATAAGAAAGCTTGATTAAGCTATATGTTATTACGCTATAGCAATCCAATGCAAAGAAATTATGATAAGCAAAACATACCTTCAAATAGCCAATGTAACCACGTTCATGTTGTTTTTTAATCCTTATTTCTAGAATACTTCGTTTAAAAAAAATTTCCACTCGTGTTACCTGATAGAAAGGACCTATCGAATTACTAAAGAACCTTTACTACAAAACAAAAATAAAATTATCGAAATCAATGTATATTTAATCGTGAGTAGGTTTGAAAATGCATAAAAATAATTAGTCGAACTGAAAAGCATCTCGTGTTTAAATTCGACTGAAAATAAGCTAATTATCTATACATTATTCATGTTTAGAATTTATACTTTATTTACTGTCCTATATATATATATATATATATATATATATTATACTAAACAAAATCCAGCAATACTTGTAAACGGGGTAAATTCAGAGATCACGAAATTCTAGTCAATGTTGAATTTTAACCTTTGGGGTTTGGTTAACGCTCTCAGTGAATAGTCTGTCTAAAGCTACAATACCTATTTTTGAATTATAATTGAAATTATAGAACGGTTAAACATAATAAATTTTGATAAATATACAGTTTTATATTTTGAACAAATTGCGCAATTAGCAGTAAATTTAGAAGGCGTACATGTAACAGAATCAGAGTGGCATAAAAGTAGATTAAAATAATTACTGCTTTTATGTTATTTAAAATGGAACGGAAGAAACGGTGAATAATTGACAATAAACTTTCGACATGAAAATAAAAAGAAAAAAGTAAACAACCTTTTTCTCACTCTGATTTAATCTTTTTTCTTTATTTTAAATTAAAATGAATGAGGACTCGTTGAATGTCACTGCTGACGCCTTGTAAAATAAGCCAAATAAATACCAATTAATCTGTACGATAGCATAGAAAAATTAATCGGAACAATAAGACATTTTCTGCATAAAATTAAAATAAAAGTTTTGAAAAAAAAATAAAACCAATTCTTAAACATATTAATAAAATATGCGTTATAAAAACGGAAAATTAACACTTTTTAAATTTTTCGTTAAATTTCAAATTTTTTAAGTTGCAGTCAGACTGTTAAAATACAATGAATAGCTTACAAATTTGGGATTTGGCACCTTCATCAAAACAATGAAATTTAAAAAAAAATTAAAATATTTTATTTTTTAATAACGTTTTCAAAGTTACTGTTTTTATTTATTTAATTTTTTTTTAATTTTTAGTGCGGTTTTTAAATTTTTGTTTTAATTAAAAATTTTAATAGACAAAAAAACATTGACCATATGACAAAAATGTATTCGCAAGAAACGTGAATGTTGAAATACCTGACTTGTTAAATATAGTAAAACACATTCAATGAAGCAACGACAATGTACTATTAACGAACGATCTAAGGCTAAATGGAATGCTGAATTATACATTTTATTTCTACCTAAAATTTATTCAGATGTACTCACATAAATATAAATTCAGTAGAGTAAGTTAACAGTTAGATTAAGTTAAACAAGACCCGAAGAATTTTAAAAGTGTTACTTTTTCCGTTTTTATCACGCATATCATATTTTATTAGTATTTTTAAGAGTTGGTTTTACTTTTTTCAAAACGTTTATTTTAGATTTACGCAGAAAATCTATTACTTATTCCTATCAAATCAAATCAGTCAGTAGAATAAATATAATTTCAGTAGAGTCACAAAAGTCAAATTGTGTACCAACTCCTTTTCTTTAAACTGGTTAAAAAATGTTACCACGCTAGTTTGGTTGTTTGTATTCAAGGGTATTTGTTTATAGCTATGGAATTAGAAGGGAATGAGAAAACGGAAATGGCAGGCGCAAAAAAGGAAAGAGAGATATAGGTTTAATAAAAATGATTAAATTCATTCTATTATAATTGAAAATAAATTTGATCAACACATTGAATCAACCCAGTGACCCGAGCCGATACCAGAGTGTATTTATAATGATATAATAGAGAAAGAGAACAGGCTTTCTCCTTGCGTAACGTTCACTTTCACCGCAACATGATCGGGTAAATTCCCCCACTCCTATTACTACTCATTCATTACAACAATATTAAGATACTTGTTTAAGAACTAAACAAAGAGAAAATTAGTGTAATCCAACGATAATATGGGCAGCGCCGGAACAGTGCGGAACATCTACGTCAACCTACAGTTACAACACAAACACGAACCAAAACTTTCCTGACATCGTATCTGGATGAATCATTGATTTAGCTGTTTAAAAATTATAATTTTTGTATATTTTTACGAAAATAACCGGATGAGCGCATACACACATACACATATATTTTTCATAATCATAGAATAATATAATAAAGAAATATTCTTAATAATAATTAGCAAAAAGTTGAGCTTTCAATAGACTTACGTAGTAATGCTAAAATGAGGAGGCATGATATAAATTAATAACACTTAAGTAATTGAACAAAGAACTTAATTTTACATTAGTATTTATAAAAATTTCTAATAGTAAGAATTAAAAAAATAGAAACATGAAAATGATTTTTAATCTTTTTTATACAGATTATGAGATTTTTTATATGAGATTATACAGATTTTGAGAATTTAAAATCTGTGATTTTTATTTACCAAATATATTAAATGAAAATTACTAATTGAATAATAAGCCATTAAGTTAGTTTTACTTCAGTTAATGATGTGTGCATAAGACCTGAAAAAATGTTTTTGAAGCTCTGTTGACTACCTTTGTAAAGTTTAAAATCTGTGATTTATAAATTGTAACTGCAAATACAAGTTTCAGAGCAGATTACTTTCTTGTATATCTAAAAACTACATATTTGCGTAAAATTAACTTTCTAAGTTCACTTTAATGATACCCAGCAGTAAATATATTGTAACAGACCAGTATAACGGACCAGGGTAACAGATTCCTTTCAATTAAGAAGAAAGAATGAGAAAATAATAATGAAAAGAAGAATCCAGTAGGAAATAAAAGGGATTCTTTACTCAGACAAACATGTCCGTTTAACAATCTGTTCTTTGTAATACAGACAATGACATCTCCAAAGTTGTTGTTCGACCAGAAGAATTACCGGATTGGAATAAGAATTTATGGAAAAACGTAAGGGCACAGATGAAGAAAATTATTATGCTTCAACAATTAAAGGGATTAGGTAGATACTAATTCTGCAGGCCAGGGGATATAAATACTGCTATGAACCAGCGGAGAAGGTCAGTAGTTAAGCCAGTAGTTCTGTGAAGCCAGTATAGTTCCGTGTGTTTGACATGGTTGCGGTGATAGCGATATCAGTAAGCATGTGGTAACAATGTCACAAGCATTCCATTGTGGACAGTGGGTAGATGCAGGTAGTTGGTCGGTAAATTATTGGTAAACAGCAGTGAAAGTAACAGTTATATCCATTCATAAAGTGTAGGATTATTCTAATGTAGACAATAAAATTAATAATATTTGCAGAAATTAAATTGTCTGAACTTGAGACTTTTCTATTGTTATTTTGCTGTCAATGCGATTTTAGGTATTAATATTAGCAGTCATTATAACATTTTTAGTAAATAGGACTGTATTCTGGTTTTTATAATTTAACTGTCTAAACAAATTTTGTCCTTTTTGAATTACTATTTTGTATGTCATAGATTTATTATTATTATTATTATTTTCTATTTTTTTAGAGTAATAAATTGTATTTATAAGAAATTTTTAATTTTTAGTCTCTCAATATCTTGGTCAAGCCTAAACACTTAGCAATATTAAGCACAACTGGAACAAACTGATGTTTTTGCAAGTATTCTAATGTAGACAATAAAATTAATAATACTTGCAGAAATTAAATTGTATGAACTTGAGACTTTTCTATTATTATTTTGCTGTCAATGCGATTTTAGGTATTAATATTAGCAGTCTTTATAACATTTTTAGTAAATAGGATTGTATTCTGGTTTTTATAATTTAACTGTCTAAACAAATTTTGTCCTCTTTGAATTACTATTTTGTATGTCATAGATTTATTATTATTATTATTATTTTCTATTTTTTTAGAGTAATAAATTGTATTTATAAGAAATTTTTCATTTTTAGTCTCTCAATATCTTGGTCAAGCCTAAACACTTAACAATATTAAGCACAACTGGAACAAACTGATGTGTTTGTAAGTTGATCTGCTCACAATAATCATCAAATTTAGTCATTATTATGATTGGAATTAGATCAGGTGAACTATAATTTTATTCATAATTTATATCTTTAATTTATTCTAAAACTCAGTTAACAAAACCTCTTCAATTCATAAATTTAATCAAAGCATAGCTCTTTCATCTTAATTACATATGACCAAAAATTATCAAATATATCTTTGATTTTTAAGAGAAAGTTATTCTGTATCTCCCAAGAAGATATAAAAACAATCTCCTGAACAGTCAATCTTTTTTGAAAATTTATATCCCTTTGACATCAACAACAATAAATATTCATCTTTATCAGAAATTTGCAGCTAATTATGCTCATCTTGCTAATAATTAGTAACTTACATAATTTTTTTTAATACAGGTAATATTGTTAAAAATTAAATTAAGCCAAAAAAATTATTTTTTAAAATATAAAAGAGCCAAGGAAGCAGAATGTAATTTTTTAATTATATATTTAATTCTGAAAATCGATTACTTTAGATAAGTGTGAAAATTTCAACTTTCAACATTCTACCTATTCTAAAAACATGATTGACATTTGTGATCAATGTAATATAGGTGGAAAGATGCCAACTACTGTTGGTTGTATGAAGGTCATTATCATGCTAATATTCCAAGGTCACCTCTGTTCAGAGATCCGAGTGAGAACAAATAAATAGAGCACTTTTCCACTGTTCATAAAGTATGCAACATCTATCTAAAGCAGTATAAGAAAGTATATATCAGTATAAAAAGTAAGCCTACATCAATTCATTGCTTCTCAACCATGTTTTCTTCTCTTCAAGTCTGTCTCATACTACTACAGTAAAATGGCAATTCTGTATCCATGCCTTTTTTAAATATCAATCCTTTTTTTAAAATACAACAATTTATAAGTCCTATAATTTTTAAGTTGTAGGATGTACAAAAGGAGTAAAATATTGCAATGACTCATGGTGCTTGTTTTAATAAAAAATATTAACTGCTCATCCAGATCATTAATTCATCATCACCTAAAAAGGAAGAAATTATGCAGATAGGACAGAACCATTAACAAAACAATGTAATGATTATCCTTTATTATCATGAGAAATGAGAAGAGAATGCATGAGAATGAATTCTAAAAGTAAATAATATAAAATTACCAGAAAAAAAAATTATAAAAAATCTGCTAATGATGTAATTGAACTTAAGAATACATTATTCATGTAAAATTTAAAATTTAATTCCTTTCCCAGTGAAAAACATGAAAATTATTGTTATTCTTGTAACCTTATTTAGTTTATTATTTAAAAAAAACCTTCGTAAAAAAAAAATTAATTTGATTTGTTAAACCAGAAAGAATAATTTAAAAATTTACACAAAGTAATTTTTTTAAAGTATATTTAAAAAAAGAGTTGAAAATCAATATTTAAAATAAGATAATAAAAGAAAATTTTCAGTTGATAGGTTAAAAGATAAAAAAATTGTAAAGATAAAGGAACAACTGTATGACAATATGTAAAAGAGAACAGTAATGAATGATCTTTTTGAGAAGTAATAGTGGAGAAACTGAGTTATATGGAGGTCATAATCTACAACCCCACCCTTAACAAATAAAGAGGGAGAAACAGTCGAATGATTTTAAGTATTTTTGATCTCACGGACCTCTGGAGAAAGTCCATAATTTTACATTTCTTACTAAATAAAAAATAATAATATATAATTTTTTTTAATTATTTTTATTTTTTATTATTTTTAAATAATTTGATTTTTTTTGTCAGAGGAAGGCAAACCTCTTATAGACACCATGTGATCTCATACCCCATAGTAGTGTGGGGCTCTTCCATGTGGGCCTACCCACTAAAACTCCTCCCCCTCCACAACATGGGATGCCGGACCCACCTCACGGTATTTTCACAGACCCCTTGTGTCTTGTCTTTAACCACGCCTCCATTGCTGTCCTATGTCTCAAACTTGTCAAGATCCTGTGATTTATTTTTTAACTTCAACCTCTTGGGGCCAGGAACCTTCTCCAAGGGAGACTTAGAAGTAATTTTTTACCCCTGGACATCTTCTGCCAACTTTGTATAGATGACTTTAAGCAATATCGAGGACACCACATGCCACTATCCCAGTTTTTGGGGACACCGCATTACCCCAGTTTTTTTTACAAAAGAGGCACAAGCATCTCTAATCAACTAATAGTTGTTTTTTTGTGAATAATGTATCTCATTATACAGAGAGGCATTGCAGAAAACAGAATTAAGGTATCTGAATGGCTGAATTCACCTTCATTTTAGGTCCTGGGTTTGAATCCCAGTTAGGTATGGCAATTTTCACATGCTACAAAATTTATATTTCATATTCACATGCACAAGCTTCAAGTTTATATTCTGAATTAATAATCAAAAAAAAATTATATCACTTTGAAATGCTAATATACAACTCTATATTTGGTTCTGTAAAGAAGGAAACAGGAAACCATATCAATTCTTACTTTCTCTAGTAAGCCAGTCATGACATGTTTGTTTCTTCAAAATAAATATGCCACTTTCATAAGCGATTTCTATCTTGTGTCAGATTGCCCACAATTAATAGGTTATGCATCCAGCATACACAAATTAGAGCACATTTATTATATTACCAAGCATACCAATAGCTATATTTTTATATTGTAATTCCTTTTTATCTCAAAATAAACAGAAAAAATTGAATTACAGTAGGCAAATTATTTTTACAAATTTAAATATGTAAATAAAGGCACAAAAATAAAACAAAATATGTAATAACTTAAAACATTTAATAATTTAAATTTAAGAAGTGATTGTTAAGGACAGTATTTTCTTCTATATTACCTATAATAAACCAAAACCAAAATTATAACAATTTACAAAATTATGAATACGCTATAGAAAACAGCTGTAAAGGAAACATATACTAAGTAATAATAGCAATAACAAGAAAATAGGCAGTAAAAAAATAAATGACATTTAACTTGATGATGGTTTAATAAACAGTTAATATATAATGTTACCATTACAAATATAAGTAAATCTTTATTAGTGATTAAAATGTTAAAATATTGTATTATTTTTTAATTGAAGGAGGAAATTTAGAACCAAAGTATGAGTGGTCTTTTTAAACAAAGTAATGTGTTTTCTTCATTCCTTGGTTATGACTGCGATTAACATGGTATGACATAGTTCCACAATAGAACTAATCTTGCATCATTTACATTAGTAATTCTGTAAAAGTAGACCTTCCTCATTTTATACTAAATTTAACTAATTAAACTCTACAATGAAACTGAATTATTAAATTAAAAAATCAAGATGAAATACAAAATAGAACCATCATTCATAATTTATTAAGGACAGTTTAACCAGTGCATAAATAATCTTACAATATAAGCAATTTTGTAAATACTATCTCCAGGAACAGTGGGTATCATTGACTAGTGACTGAGTAGAGTATACTTCCATACTTCCACTTTATACCCTTATTTTTTTTTGTCTCAAATTTTTTTTTTTAATACATTGTCTGAGGAAAAATGACAAAAAAAAATTTATTGAAAACTAATCTAAGAATAAGTTTTTAATAACATGAGAAAGACAGATGCAATATAGTGGTAGGAGAATGGTGTCACAAACTAATATTAGGATTAAAGATGAAATAAAACTTGAAAGAATAAATTATCTAAAATTTACCTGCAGAGAGATAGACTGGAAATGGTGTATGATGTCTGGAGTGAAAGGGAGACCATGTACTGTTGGCATGGTAATGAAAACTTTCCTTCCACTTAATTTCTCCATCCTCCCTACATAAAAAAAAAAAAAAAAAAATAGCAACTACCATTCTGAAATAGAAAATTGTATGAAAAATTATTATACATAATTTTATCTAATAGCAAAGAAACATCATCAAAAAAAAGAGGGAAAATGCATTTGTCATAATTGAGTTATACTGCATAAATAAAATGCTAAAGGTCAAGTTAAAAAAGGATCTTCTTTAATTTATTCATAACTTTTTTAATAACACATACTGAATAAAAAATATTTTTATTTCTTTATTTTTTACAAGAATGTATAAAACTGTTTTTTCAATTTATAAAATTACCTCAAGAATAATTTTAATTAAAATTACTTTTCATACACAACTCTGGAGCAGAACTCCATAACAAAATGTAAATTCCTGACCAAAATATTTATAATTGAGCATATCTAGTGTCTAAGTACTCAGTATCCCTGTGACTAAAAAATTATTATTAATTCCATTACAAATGTTTTTTATGGGGAAATGCTAAAGAAAGTTTTCTCAAACTGAACTCAAAAATGTGGGACTTGTTCCTTAAAATAACAATCATTAAGAATAACATCAAAATGAATTGGGTCTAATGTGCCTATTTTTTTAAATGGCATGAAATAAGTTTTATAAGAATTTATTTTTTATATTAATTTACAGGAAACTACTGGATTTATTCATTCCAGTGCAGCTACACACTTTCTGGTATTTTCTAATCCATTGTCCTAAAGATTAAATTGGTGTCATCAGCATATTCAATAATTTTACTCTTGAAATAACTGTATCTATACACAGAATAAATAAATAACAGTAACCCACTATACAATCATTGCAACAATATTAAGCAAATTATATTAAAATACATTATAATAAATTATGTCAGGTTAGGTTATGCAATGTCATAAATACAAAAATATTAGTTTTTCAAAAATGGATTAAGTCAAATTAACTATTAAGCATATTTAATTCAATCTCTATTGCTTATTAAACTTTTTTTTTAACTATTAAACTTTTACAAAAATTATAGATTCAATAAACATCAAATAATACAACAGATTTCTTCATTAATTTTTAATATGAACTATGTTTAATGTAAATGTAATAATTTTTTTAAGGATGGCCTCCTCACACATCCCTTATAGCCATTCCCAACTTCAATGAAAAGAGCCCTACTCTAACAGGGAAGCGAGAATGACCTATTCTAGTGTAAAGCAAGTGCAGTAGGACAGTTGTAAAAAAATTAAATGTACTACAGATGACGTATCGGGAAAGGGGAAAACTATAATCTATAACAAAAAACTACAACTTCTCAAAAGAAAGATTTAACAATAAAACTAATTTATCTGAATCTCAGAGAATCCAACTGCAGCTCGTCCACAGATTCTGCATCATAGATTGCCATCCAGTTAACATACTTAACAGTCTAGTAAAGACCATTAAAATTGTCTTTTTCTATAATCTAGGCCTTCTCTTACATAATTGGTCACAGATTCTTTGTATTCTACAGTGACTGCATGTGGATCATGTAGAGCATCAACTTCTACAAGTGCACTGTCTTCCAAATTAACATTCATTACAAAGTTGAACAGGACTAAATCAAGTATTGATTTTCCTCTTCTTGGTTCAATATTATTATACTGGCACAGGTTCAGGTCATCTATAAAATCAAATATCAACAACGCCTTCTTTCGAAGATAGAACAGAGCATTGGGGTATACCACAGCTAGCTTGCAGTCTCGAGGTATATTAAATCACCCATCATAATTACTTGGCAGTTTAAGTTGGATACTACCTCTTTCATTGATTGAAAATAGTTGTTATTAATTATACCTGGGTGGGTATCTGGACTGAATTAATGGTTACCCAGTAGTAAATTATGACTATCCTTTGATTTCACCTCAACCCAAACACATCCAGCTGTCAGTTCCAATTCTTTTCTTCTGCAGCTCTGTATTCCATTTCTGATAGCCAGCAAAAAACCACCACTGCATGCTTTATTGGTGTTTTCATAGTCCCTGCCAGTACAATATACACTCCAGCCGCTAGGAAAATAATCAGGTGTTATTGAATTATTGTTAAATGCTGTTTCTGTTGCAGCTACTATGTCAAATGCAGATCCAGCAACTGAAGCAAAAAATTCTTCATGCTTAGTGTGAAGACCCCCACACACTCTGATAAAAAAATTTCATCTTTTTAGAGTCCATTATACGGGGTTTCATTCTTCCTTATAAATACTTTCTGGAGCCAACTTTCCATAGAACGGGAGAACAAGCACTCCTCTCAACCAAACATCAGGGAATGCTGCTTTCTCATATTCTTTTGCCAGAACCAGCACATGGAACAAAAACCAGTATGCCTTGTATATAATTTATTACAGGTTACATCAATTTTAGCTGCTGCCTTAATTAGGTTTTTAACCTCCTCACTTTCAATATTTTCCTCAAACCGTGTGACAAAAAGGGCCCTGGTACATGGCCTCACCAAATGCATGTTTTCAGCACCCTTTCCAATAATAACATTTTTCTTCTTATTATCGTTATTTTTCACTTTAGTCGGCTGATCCTGCAACTTCACAGGTGCTTTATTTCTGGTTTTTCAGCAGACCACCTTGGTCCAAGCTGTGGTTTGAAAAACCAATTTATTGTCCTCATTGATATCATCCACCTTATTTTCAACTTCAGAGATGGCTGGAAGTACTGTAATTCTACCTTCAGACTGATTTTGTTCAACCTCTTTGGGTTGATCCAAACCTCTTTGGGTTTTGTTCAACCCAGCACTGCCTGAAGCCAGCTCCACCATTTCAAATTGTTTTCCATGGCAGTTGTGCCAGTCATCAACAACTAAGCCACCTGGTCCTTTAGAATCTTATTGTCCTCTTGAAGATTCTCAATAATAGTCTTCATAAAGACAATAGTACTCACCAATTGTCCAATCTTATAATTAAAATTTTCTTATCCCCACTAGCAAAGGTAATATTTCCTCACAGTTGCATTTCATCGTTATTTTGCACTTTTCACCATTGTTGGATTTTGCCTTCATCATGTTGATTCTATTCTTTTTCAGTGATGAATCTCACACTGTTATTCTTCCTGATATGGGGTATCATCATCCTTTGGCTTCTTTGAGCAAGTCTCACACATCTACCTTGAGTTATCCTTACCATCAAAGAGGAGATCAAGTTCTTCATTCCTCACTCCGACACAAGAAGCATGGTATATCTCTTCACACATATCTTATAAGGGAGACATTCTGCCTAGTGTAGATTCCCTTCTTGCACTTTGAACATTTTGAAGTTATTGGAGTCATCCTGTCAAAAACAAATAAACCTAGTCTAACCTAAATTAAAAACTAACCACTGAGTGGACGTCAAGATAAAAGTTAAAAACTTCCTGTGGCATCAGTTGCTAGTATCTGTAAAAAAGGGAAAGACTGAATGCCTTTAGCCAAAGGCTAACAGAAGATGGGATCACTTCTCTGACCTGCCTCAAATTTAGAAAGGTTTGACCTACCTCTAAAAGGGAAGATGTTACAGGTAAGAATCAACAGGAACAATGTAAATCCACTGAAAAAGGGAAGATCAGGTCAAACCTGGCGAATTGTTTGTCTTTTTAGCCGCACACCAGGAAAAAACCAGCAAACTAATCCTGCTGGCAAAACCACAGTCCATTGCCCAGCCCTAGAACGGCCCAGTCAATGGACAAACCAAAGACCCAATTCAGTACCCAACTCAACTAGGAGGCAGGACACAGTGGTAAGTTAATGGGCTAGAGGACTGACAGATGTCAGAATGAAGACACAACCCACCGGGTTGGTCTAGTGGTGAACGCGTCTTCCCAAATCAGCTGATTTGGAAGCCGAGAGTTCCAGCGTTCAAGTCCTAGTAAAGCAGTTATTTTTACACGGATTTGAATGCTAGATCGTGGATACCGGTGTTCTTTGGTGGTTGGGTTTCAATTAACCACACATCTCAGGATTGGTCGACCTGAGAATGTACAAGACCACACTTCATTTACACTCATCCTCATTCATCCTCTGAAGTATTATCTAAAAACGGTAGTTACCGGAGGCTAAACAGGAAAAAGAAAGAAAGAATGAAGACACACCATAAAAGAGAAGAGGTATCAGAAGATAATCTTTCACTAGACATATACTTCCATGTAAACAGACATAATAATGAATAATATCATAAAAGATTTTTTTTTTATAAACAATGCACATACATAATCTAAGCTTAACTATGGTGGTTGTAGTTTTACAAATTTATTTAGTGCTAACTGTAATAATTATTATAATGAACAACACAAAATTAATAAAAATGTAAGAAATTTAGCTAGCATCTCTATTTCTTAGTGAAATTAAAGATTGCTTCTTTTCTTGTATTTTTGAAAAGTTTTATAAGTGTACTTCCAATTATTTAGAAAGTGAGTCATAATTTTTATTTTGTTATTAAACTGCTAAACATCATTTTCATATTGATCAATAAACTGGCATTAAGTTTAAATTGCTGTAAAAGTCAATTTATAAAGAGCATGGCTATGACAACAAATAAAAATATTATTATTATTAAATATCCTACAATTAAATTATTGAACTGATTTTTTATTGGTTATAATATAATTTTCAAAATTAATAAAAATAACTAAAAAAAGACTCATTGGGTCATAGTAAATAATAAAAGTTGGAATTTATATCAAATGTAACATGTTATATAATACAACCAAACCTACATTATTAGCCTCAATAAGTACATATCAAAATATTTTTATTTTATACCAACTCAAACCCTAAAATTTCTCTACAGATTTGCGATTCACGTTTTTACATTAAGTGGCAAAGTATTTGGCTTGCACTTTGTGCATTTCCTATATTCAAAGTGAAAAAACATAACACCTTCATAAATGATGGTTAGAAGTACTGTTGTTCATTATACAACATATAAAACAAAATTAACTATTATTAAAGGAACAGTTATAACAACAATTTTATTTATAATTATGAATTATAAAGAGTTTTATACTATTAAAAAGTTTTTAGTAAATTTCTTGATGATAAAATTTAATTTTGATGACAAAATTTGAATTATCTTATATTTGAGAGTAAACCAAATAATTTTTATAATTTATAAAAATTATAAATATTTAATTATAATTATATATTTATAAATATAATAAAATTCACCCCCTTTTAACAAATTGATTATAATATGTTGATCTGGTGATGGGTGTAATATAAAAATTGTGCAATAAAAATAAAGACAATAGTTAATATTCAATATAAAAACATTTCAAAATGTACCATGAATAGTGAAACTAATAGCGTCTCTAAATATGTAGAGCTTGTTTGTTCTAGGGAACACAAAATCCATTTAAATTCATTCTTAATTAATTTCATCTTAATCACTATGCAGTTATACTGGCAAATTGCATAAAATATTGCATGATGTTAGAAAAGTAATGCTGTCTGTTATTTTATTCAAATAAAAGAGAAAAAATCTCCTGTTATAAATAATATAATAAAATTATTTAAAAAAAAATTGAAACCATAATTTTATTGAAAGTATTTATTTATATTAAAGGTTCTGGAGAAAACTTGACATGTGTTAGTGTTAAAAGCAGTATTTGGTTCTTGTTTAGATCAAATTGTTTATAGCATTTAATTAAATAAGTGCATTTGTATCTTATTATAATCTACATGTTATTAATTATAATATATTCTGTTATTTGGTTCTATTTAACAACATATCCCAGCCTGGTGATCTATGGATGTAAAAAGCTATATGTACATTCGTTAAACAAACAGGTTCTGAGACTCAAATTCTAGTAAACATTAACTGGTTTTATATAGATTTAAATACTAAACAGTGGATACCATTGTATTTTGGTGGTTGGGGTACAATAACCCACACATCTCAGGAATGGTCAGCTTGAGTCTGTACACAACTACACCTCATTTACATTCCATACATAACATCCTCATTTCATTGGGCAGTGGGAAGATTGCTTATTTGTTCACTAGTTGAACAGATTCCAGTTTTTACATTAGGAATATAAAAATAAACAAAATTACTTATTTCAACTAGCTCAACCATTTTAGAACAAAAAATGGAATTAGCAAAAACAGCCTTCAAATGAAAAAATTATGAGAGTATGAAATTAGTTACATTTAAATAACATTTCAAGTAATTTTTTTAAATTATTATTATTAACAGTTTTTAAATTAATATTTACAATTTTTTTATTTAACCCATGACTTATGCAGCTGGCCACACATTTCAAGTTCATTATTACATTGCTGGCTATGAGATGAAATGAGCAGTTGTAGCTTCTTCTTAATGTTTTCTTCTTTTTGTCAGTAGATGGTATGACTTGTTAAATACCATTCTGAGAATTCAATTTATTGAATGGTGTGTAACACAATCAATTTCTCTCAATAGATCGCAAGTTACAAGCATTTGTTTTCGGTGATTTCCCCAACTACGCAGTAGTAAAAATGGCGTATCTTAAGAAGTAACTCTCTGAGGAGGAACTTGAAAATATGATGAACAAAAATGACAGTGATGTATCAGAAAGTGATATTTTTGAAAAAAGTGATTCTGATAGTAGTTCTAATAATGAAGACAGTGAGGTAAATGAAACTGATAGTGACAATGAAGTTGCAGGATCAAGTGTGAATTTTGCTAAAAAACAGAAGGTAGAAAAATGGAAATGGGGTATAAATAAAGATAAACCTTCCAAAATACCATTTTCTGGTTCTAGTGGCATCAACCCAGGGGTTCATAAACAACTCCCTCCTCAACCAATCCCTTAGATATGTACAGAAAAATGGTCTATGTTTCTTTTTGGGATGATGTAGCAGTAGAAACAAATAGGTATGCAACAGATTTCTATCAAAAGTATCCTAATTCATAATCAAAAAGTACTTGTTTTTGCTACATCTGATGAAATTCAAGCATATTTTTCTTTATGTATTCTCATACCACAGGTGAAAAAGCCAACACTTTTGTCATACTGGTCCCAAAAGAATCAATCAATAAAAAAAACTTTCTTTTCTGAAATCATGCCATATAGAAGATCCTTCACTTATTTCTAAATCTCTTCAATTTGTAAACAATGAAAATTCTGACTACAAACCATCTAAACAAATTTCAACCTATTATTGATCATGTAAAACAAAATTTCAAAAAAATTATTATCCTGAGGAAAATGTTGTAATTCATGAACCTAATGAGATTCAGAGGCAGACTCTACTACATCCAATTCAATCCCCAAAAAAGGGTCATATTTTGGAGTTCAACAAAATTTGTGAGTCAAATAGTTCAGATTTTGATATTTATACAGAAAAGAAAGGGATCCAGTCAATAAAGAAATTCCCACTAGTGAAGCTGTTGCATGAACATCATGCAACTGTATCTGGACAATGGTTACACATTATTTGTTGACAACTGGTACACTTTCCCATCATTGTTTATAAGGCTAACTGAAAGGGACACAAACACAGTAGGGACAGTTAGATCGTCAAGAGGAAATATGCCAGATCAATCCAAAAAATCAAAACTAAAATAAAGGGAGAGATAATTGTATTGTTTTCACACAAAATTATGGCTCTGAAGTAAATGGATAAAAAAGAAATAAATATTTTATCCACTATCCATACAGATCTCAATATGACACCACAGGAGAAGGTATACAAGGAGTATAAGAACACTTTCTTCTTTGCAATGGACATTGGCATATTCAACTTATATGCCCTACTAAAAAAAAGTAACAAGAAAAAATCCAGTTTCAATTAGTTCAGAAATCAGCTGGCTGAAGACATATAAACCAAGGCACTCTACCGGACTACCCTAGACATGGACACCCCCAATTTGTAATATCTTCTGTTAGACTGCAAGCAGCAAACTGGGGACATTTTGTCAGATTTATCCCTCATAATCCCATCAAGAAAACACCCTCCAGAAGCTGTGTTGTGTGCAATGCAAGGAAGAAAAAAGTGACTCGGTATGAGTTTGAAAAAGTGCCTGGGGTGTTACACATCCCTTAGTGTTTTTGGGTATACCACGCCAACAAAAACTTCTAAATCACTATTATCATCACTCCTCATTACTTCAATAAATAATAAGGTAAGAATTATAAAAAGATTATATAATTGTGAGAAAAGTGTGTATGACAAAGTATGCTTATTTAAAAAAAAAATTAAATAGTAAATACAGTCTCGACTATGGGGAAAAATATTAGTAGGCAAATGGGTTAAAAAAAGTTAATATACTTAAATATAGATATTATTTTTCCTAGAATAATTTATTTTTAACAAAAATATAATAGCAAAAACAAGGAATTTTTAACAATTTAAATGTAAAAAATTTAATTTAATTTATGCTAAAATTATCTTTGATGAATTAAACAGATTACACTTTTTCAATCATAAATAAATAAGACTTTTTTAAGTCTTAATACATAAATTTACAACAATCGCGTTCTATAAAAACATTTGTACTTCTTTTAACGATTATGTAGTTTTATAATACACCGTAAGGTAACAGCACAACGCGATCTTTGTAAACTTCATAAAATCCATTAGAAAGGTCCCTCTACTAATGTACCTCAAAGAAAAACCGTCCCTCTGAAAATATTCAAGGGATTCTCCTAAAATTCATAATTAAAAATAAAAAGTAAAATATTATATTGTATTTGTGATTAGGCTTCTGTAAATTGTAGTAGATAATTATACACATAGATAATTAAAGATCAGTGTCCTTTTTTCTTAAAAAATTTTGGAAATAAACCAGATATCCATTCTACAGGAAAACATCATATCCTATAAAATATCTACATTTTTTAGAAGATTGTAGAAGATCATTGAAAAAAATACCATTTTATAAAGTTTAAATAGCAGAAACGGTGTCAAAATAAGGAACAAATTCTTCATTTATTATGCCAAACCAAAACATTCTCTTTAATTTAATCACAGGCAGTTGCTAATTCTTAATAGGGAATAATAAATTGTAAATTTAATTTAAATAACTAAGTTGAATTTTTTGTAAATAAATTTCTACATTACATTTGTAAGATAAAATTTAATAGTGGAAGAAAAAATTATGGACTAAATTATTAAAAAAGTAAATCATGGATTGAAATTATACAATTTAATTGATAAGGAAGACAGAAGTAAGCATTAAAAGAATATATCAAGATAGAAAGTAAAAGGGAATGGACTGAAAATAATAATGTTCAAGGGCAGTTAGTAAGCTTTCCAAGTAAAAGGAATGATATACCATCCAAAATTCTACTTGTGTGATTGGTTTGCTGAAGCTATAAATAGGTTAACAAATTGTGTACGAAAACCAATTTTGTTCATTATTTGTAGATGATTTTTCTATTTACATTGCATGTAGAACATTAACACCTGCCGAGAGAATGCTTCAAAACACAATAACCCGCTTACAATTTTGGTGTTAATCGACTAGATTCCTGTTTTCCCAGAAAAAAACGATGCATTACTTTTCCCGGTTGTGGGAACATGTTGCCCTCAAGGGTTTTTATACAGTGGTGTGATTTTTATACCATTTGAATCATGCACGCGGATTAGATTTCTAGGATTGTGATTTGACTAATGACTGACGAGAGTAACACATTTGAAATGTCTAAAAGTGTTGACATGCTGAGAATTCTACTTTTGCAGAGCCGATTGTATATGTATGTGTGCTTCTATTTAGCTCTGGTCCATTCCTGCTTAGACTACGGCTACATGGCTTATTTATCCACACAGAACATCGCTCTAAAGATGCTCGATGCACTCCATCATACATTTATCCATCTTGCTATAGGTGCATTTCGATCAAGCCCCATGGTAAGTCTACTAGTGGACAGTGGTGAGCCATCTCTTTGGAATAGACAAAACCAAATGACCTGCTCCTATGTAGCATACATTAAAGCAAAACCAAGTCATATATCTTTGAAGCGGTGTTCTGCAACCTGCATGTTAATCAATATGAGGAATAGTCACCATCTACTGCTTTGCTAACCATCAGAGCTCAGTGCCTTTTCTTAGCTCAAAATATACAATTACTTCCAGTTTTTACTTTGCTCCATGATATTACTCCCCTTAGCGGCCTTCTCTAGTAAATTACTGCTTTGTTCTTTGTTGGTGTCATAAAAAGAACACAAATCTGGTTAAATTACTGGAAAAATTCTGTAATCTTATAAATAGTGTGAATCCTGATTCTGTAGTTTATACGGATGGCTCTGTAAAAACATTAATTCTGTTGGTTGTGCTTTTGTGGTTGGCAACAGTACATACATGTTTGGCATTCCCAGCATCGTCAGTATTTTCATTTCAGTGCTGTATGGTATTAATAAGCCCTTAAATATATGTAGCCCAACATTTTGTCATGTACGCGTACTTATATGCCCAGATTTCATGAATGCCTTACAAACGATTAGTGACATGGTCTCCTAAGACACTCTATTGTCTGTAAAATTTATTGTGTCATTTCTCAAACATAATACAGCTATTAGCTTCAGCTGGATCTCCAGCCATTTTGAAATTTCAGGTAATGAGCATGCTGATAGTGTGGCAAAAGAGACTTGTTTCCAGCCTCCTTTTACTAATTGTGTTATTTCAAATGATCTAATCTGTTTTCTGAGTTCATGAGACAAGTGGCAAAGTGAATGGAATGCTACCATCAACAATAAAGTTCATCCAGTGAACAACACTGTGCCGGCCTCCATGGCGCGAGTGGTGGCGTCTCAGCCTTTCACCTGGAGGTCCTGGGTTTGAATCCCGGTCAGGCATGGCATTTTTCACACACGCTACAAAACACTCATCTCTTTCTGCGGAAAGAATTGCTTGACTGTGGACCCGGAGGTTAAACAAAAAAAAAAGAAAGTTAACACTGTGACACCGTGGAGCTCCTCATGCAGAAATAATCGTCAAGAGTAGGTTATTAATTGCCATTTGCGAATAGGGCACACTAGGCTCACTCATAGATATCTGATGACTCAAACAGATGTACCCATCTGTGCTTGCTGCAACTATCAGCTAACTTGCACCACATTTGTAGTACAAACAAACCTAAAAAAACTTGTTTTTTTCTCACCGAATTTTGTGTTTTACGTTGGATATCATAAAAACTACTGGAGTAAGAGTTCTGTAACCAGCATCTCTGACAGGGTTTACACCAAATTCAGTGAATAGCGGGTAACTACACTATTATCTTTCCAGTGTAGAGCACATATGTTGCTAATCTTTTTAACAAACAAGCCTTAAGTATCTCTTAGATTTGCTCATTTTTTTGCTACTTTGTAAAGGACATTTATTCTATTTTCCCTCACAGTCCCAGTATATGCACCCAGCTAATATCCCCTACTCTTACATTTGAAGTATCTACATCTGAAGTATTTCAAACGTAGACAGACTTCTAAAACTCCTAATCACAAAAATACATAATAATGTAATAAATTGTATTAATAGGTATGCAGTATACCTACAGTAATAAAAAATATAAAACTATTTTTTATAAAAAAGAACTTTAACAAAAAGTAATGTGTATAATCAATTTTGTATTTTAATAGTTATCACTTCAGTAATGTGTACAATACAAGCGTGTCTTTTATACTTGTGAAATTTAACTTTAGCACATCCAATTCTTGACACACCATCTAAAGCATTACAATAGCGAATAAGTTGTTAATTCTTTGAAGACATTTGTCTACCGGGTCCAACCAATGCCGGGTCCATTTGTACCGTTAATAACCAATGCTGGAATTGAACAACTGCTCTGATCACCAGGTCGTTACTGACCCAGGCTAAAATACATTTATTGTGTATGTACATACATCGAAACATTATAATACTATTTATTGATACTGTTATTTAGATTCATTGCAGATTAAATAAACATACCCCACCAGGTTGGTCTAGTGGTGAACTCATCATCACAAATCAGCTTATTTAGAAGTTGGGAGTTCTAAGGTTCAAATCCTAGAAAAGGCAACTACTTTTATAAAAATATGAATACTAGATCATGGATACCGGTGTTCTTTGGTGGTTGGGTTTCAATTAATTGAAACCCACACATTTCAGGAATGGTCAGCCTGAGACTATCAAGACCACATTTCATTTATATTCATATATATTATCCTCATTCATCCTCTGAAGTAATACTTTACGGTGGTTCCAGAAGCTAAAACAGAAAAAGAGAGAGAGAATTAGATAAATATGAAACATTGAACATACTAAGTAGTATATCATCATCTACTTACATTTTTCAATGATGATGCAACTGCAGTCATTCAAGTACACAACACAAACATATAAAATAGCTTTACAAAGCTAAAATAGCTTTACAAAATGCAGACAAGAAAAATCAGTGCTGTCTGTTGACAAAAACAGACTGATTTTTCTAATTTTTCTTGTCAAACTTATAATAACTTGAACTTATGATAAATTCAAACTTATGGCAAATAAAAAATATTGTGTAAACAAGCGTGTCTTTGCACAAAAAATATAATTATCCCCAGGCAGGAAATAATGGGTCAATATTCAATTTGATGGATCTCCAAGCTTCATCCTCAGAAATTGTGACATATCTGATTATTTGATGTAGTTGATCTTTTTTGCTGATGTCTTAAATTTGTACCTCTGTACAAATTTAATCTGATTCAGAATTGCCTTTTCAATGTTTTTAGATAAAAACTGAGTCAGTTCATTTTGAATTTTTGTACTTTTATAGTTTTCATTGTTGTTAGGAGCATTGATTATTTCCTTCAACACTGGATTATACTCACTTAAAAGTTCAACAATTGTCAAAAAATATCCACTGTTGTGCTAGACTATCTTCTCTGTATGAGCTCTAAAAGGTAAATTTGATACTTCCACTATAGTCAAAGTAACATTTACAATACGATCAAAAATTTAAGCCCATTTAGTTTCTTTTTTCAATTCAGATTCCAAGTTAATATCAACAGTGTGATTTTTAGCCCTAACAAAAATAACATATACATTCAAATGAGCAATTTCTGCTTCATGAGTTGTCACATTTTTTGGAAAGCCCTTTCCAGTCTTGAACACCAATTATTCAGGAGGAAGAAGATGATGTATTTTTACTTTCAGAAAATAGCCAACAGGCTTCAAAGAACATAACATCCATTTTTAAAGAATAACAAAGTCTCACTCTTGTACTTTTTTAACCCTGTTTTTATGTTATTTTCATAATATTTATTGGAAAATGATGTTATTTTGTTCAGATCTTTTGGGAAAGGACTTTTCAGTTTACAAGGACTACTTTTAAGTACACATTTTTTCATATCATCATTTAATACATGGGGGAAGTTTGTACGGTCTGTTGGATAATCTTGTATTTTATTAAATGCATAATATCAGTTTCAATTGACTCATCATGCAAATTAATAACAAAATATTTATTTTTATCTTCACTTATACTTTCCAAAGATGTAACTGCCATTCATTCTTGCAAAGATCCTTTATTTGAATTAAAAACACCATTCAAATCACATGCAATAATTTCTCAAAGGACTCAGCATCAGCTTTATCATTAGTTTTTTGGTCAATGGAAATCAAGAGAACAGGCTGTCTTAAAAATGAGTCTAATTTTGCAAGCGTCAAAGCAGCCTCTGTTTGTTTTCTTTTTAGTTTCCTCTATGGAGTACCACTTAAATATTCAGAACATTTTTTGAAAGGCTTCATTTTAATATAGGCTATCCCACAATATACTAAAAAAAAATTATAACAATTAAAAAAATATATAACAAAAAAAAAAGGAACATAAGACAATAACAATTGTAAAAATTAATAGCGGTAATTTAAATGATAAAAAATTGATGGATGTAAGTAAAATAATACACACATCAGTAAAACAGCTGCACAAATAATATAATTCTGAAGTCAATCAAAAAATACTGACAACTAACCAAATGTTTGGGTATGTGAACAAAAGATATGCAGTTTGCAAAACTGATGGAAGGGACAGAGAAAAAGACAGAAATAAATAACAATTCCTACCTCTTGCCACACGTCACCATTGCTCTTTTGGACATGTGTCCAAAAGAGTGCCACAAGGTCTATCACAACGTCACTATCCCGAGGTCACATGTGTGCAGGCAGCAGCCCAATAATTGCTACAGGCCCATAAAATACTGCTCTACTTTTCACTAAATTTAATGTTTGTTTTAGAGTACACTATCTGGTTTTGTAAAAACTACTGTGAAAATAAGTACTTTACACTAAAAAAATTATAAAAACTTATTTTTAGTAAAATTCATTGTTTTGAGAAAATTCTTTAAAAAAAAAGAACCTTCTTGCTCAGTGGGCCTCCCAGCATGTTAGGGTCTATGGGGGCAGCAGTTATATCATTGTTAAAAGCCACACATAGAGTGAGGTTATACAATTTAATTGAGAAGAGACGGAAGTGAACATTAAAAGTCCATATCAAGATAGAAAATAAAGGGGAATGGACTGAAAAAGTTATGTTCAAGAGCATTGACTGATCTTTTCAAGAAAAAGGGATTTTATACACCATCCAAAATTCTATATTTTTATAATTGATGTGATTAACATTTAGAAAATGCCTCATACATGCATATCATTTCTAGTTTTTAATGTGTTTGTAACTCAGTGTTTGAATTTTTGGGTGATAGTAATTTCTTTGGTTGTTTTCCCACAAAAAACATAACTTTTATTAAAGAATTGTTGGAATTAGATAAAATGTTTAAACGATTAAATAATTTTTAACAATTAATAATTGTTATGAAAATATGTAACTTAGGAAACATGTTAAAAGGTCATAATATCTTATGTTTATTCACATAGATTCTTAAACAAAATTATAAAATATAATGGCCTGCAAGAAATCCATAAATGTGGTAAATCTGGGTGCTAAAACTATAAATATAGGAAAGGAACCGCTGAATAAAGGTGGTGTACCTTTAATACCTCCGCCACCATCAACACACATCAAAGTTTGCACTCCAGAACAGGTAAAAAAAAATTAATTTTCAGTAAATATCATCAAGTTTAAGGAAAATGATATGCATTTATTTAGGTTAATGCTTATGGCTAACAAATCTACAATCTAGTCATCACATAAACTTCATACTGATGACACTTCCATTCAGCAACTAAATCCAAGTAGTATATTATAGTATACCTGGTTGTGTGATTGAGTTATCAGAATAAATGAAGTATTAGATGGGTAAATTGATGCATATTATCAGCTGTTATAAATGCCTTTAGATCCTATGTAAGGTAATTAATGTTAGTGGCTAGTTCCTTTCCTTCTTATAATTATAAACAACCAGACTGATGTATTAGCCAAAGTAATTGAACAATTTTTTTCCCAAAATAAATATAATTGTATTTCAAAATTAAATACCATATATGAAAGCATAAACAACCGACAACTTGTTAATTTATGTGAAATTATAACTTTCCATTTATAATTTATAGTTAACATGCCACACAATTCTTGAAATGGGCAGGGTTGTTCTTTAAAGAACCTGTATTTTCCTCTACTAAATCTTAAGATATGGAGGAAGAGCAAGTTTTATTGTAGATATTTTGTCTTTTTGTCATTTGACTGGTTTGATGCAGCTCTCCAAGATTCCCTGCAATATAAGTATAATACTGATTATAAAAGTAATTTTGAAATTTTGGAAATTTGTAATAACAATATAAAAATGAATATACTTGAAAAACATAACATTTATAAATTTAAATGAAAGTATGAAATGGACCAACAGGTCATATTTGAACAAGTTTTAACTAAACATCTGGGTTCTTTAATTTAACATAGTGGGTTACAACCCATTATGTCTTTAACAATTTTTACCAATGTAGATGTGTGACATTTTAAATTTACATCATTCCAGTATTGGAATGACTAACTGAGAACGACTTCTCACTCAGAATGACTAAAGAGAATTAGTAGATCTTGATATGATAAAGTGGCAAGGCTGCCTGCAGACTAACCTGGATGCCCTCTTTCCTATTTGACTACTACACAATCACTCTAATAGCTATTGATTAAAGCTAGACCATAAAATACAACAGATGTTTTAAGACTGGTTGGTTAACTACTAAATTAAACTGCTACATGCTTATGTATTGAATTTTTATACTGTTGTAGGAATGCAAACTAAAATTGCATTTATAGCAAAATGTCTATAAATTCTGTTTAGATACTTTATTTTTTCTTTCTCTTTAGTATGAGTCATTTTAAAAGAAGTGTAACACTGAAATAAAATCTCCTTTTTGATGCAGCTCTCCAAGATTCCCTATTTAGTGCCAGTCGTTTCATGAATAAATTAATATAATTATTAATTTATTCATGAAGTAATTACAGGCAGTTACTCAATAAGTTATATATTTTTTAATGAAATATGAATTTTATAGCACATAAAAATGTTAAACATGGCCAGTGAAAAGCACATAAAAATCAAGCATTACGTATGTTAGATCAGAAAATGTATGGAATTCTAAACTACAGTATTTTCTCTTGTATCATCTCATACCATCAACATGGAAAAGTTATAATTTGGGGAAATTTAAAGTATGTAGATTTAAATAAAGCTTTATTATCTGATACTGTTGATTACATCTTCATCTAATTTGATTATATCTATATCTTATATTTCAGCTGCGTTCAATACGTCCACTACATCCATGTGAGCCTCCAGTTATCCCAAGACCTTCCACAACAGGAGAAAAAGCTGTCAGAGGAATTTTATTTTTTTCAAAAATTCTGTTATTAATTCATGTTATTAAATGGACTGATGATTTGGGTATATGGGGAAGTACTGAAGAATCTATGCAAATAATTAATGATGCTTTTGAAAGATTTTTACCTCTACTTAGGGAAGGCAAAAAAGATGATACCATAAATGGTGATAATTATTCAGGACGTGTAAGTTTTAAACGCTTTTATTTATACTAATAAATTATAATTATTTTTCATATTAATGATCAGGGAAGTATTATCCATAGATTAGAAAAATTTAAATATATTGAAAATATTAATCTCTTTTATTTGACTTTTTTCATTAAGATACATTATTCTAAAGAAAAAGATAAGTTTTAATTAAATGAAATTAGTTGCATTAGTAATTACTGAGATTCTAATGAATAATAATGGTTTAACAAAACAGTTTTTAATTAGATGCTGGTACAAAATTGAAGTGAAGTAATAATGTATAATTCATAATAATAATAATAACAATAATAATAATAAAACATAATAATATTAATAATTAACAAGTACTATTCTTATTAAAGAAAATACCTTTGTATTATTTCTCATTTAAAGTTTACCTAAACCCTAAATTATGTAAATATCTGAATTGGTTTAAATGAAATAATAAACCATTTCAAAAAATAATACAGGTTTGCTTACTGCTTTTAATTTTTATTAATAATTACTTTCTGAATAAAAAGTCACATTACATGAAGACCATAGACAAGATGATAGATTATTATACAAATAAAAATAATTAAAAATGTCAGTAATAGTTCTAGAATAAAGGCTCAAGATACACATTTTATGAAGCTACTTTAATGGAATTAAGATTCATGACAGGTTGAGATCTGGTCATAGAAATCAAAGCCTTAACTACATTCTGATAAATCAAATTCAACATGAGAAGCACCACTGTATTGCCAAAAGACTTAATTCCTCTTTACTTATCACCAAACAAAACAATACCTCACTTATCTTTGATTTGTTTTGACCTTCAGTATTCATCCATCTTCTAAGCACAGTAGATGTAAACTCAGCTATCTGTTCCACTTTCTTTCATCGTACATTCCTTTCACAGCTAAGTTATTGGCCATATTCTAAAGCCATATTAAAGGATAAAAATTTTGAGGGGAAACTTCATGATGTTTGTCTTGAGACAGAGTCCTCAACAAAGTGAGCAAAATAAAAATAAATCCTTGCCTATAAAATTAAATCTAGATCATAGAAATGAAATAGTCAACAATATTACTGAAATGGTAAAACTAAAAATTCTTTGATTTATTCAATTATTTGTAAAGGCAGAAGGAACATCTCATAGTTTATGAAATAAGTGAATTTTTAAGAAGATTTTATTGGAATTTATAAACCTGTAATTTATGTTCCAAGCTAAAGCTTGAACGTACACTAAATATCTAATATTAAAATTGTGGTTCTTCTCCAATAATTAAAGTTGGCGTACCTGTTCTCATTTCATGATGTCACTTAGGTGTGTTATTGCCCATATTATGTAAAAATTAAAAAAAAAGAAGAGATAAACTACTTCTGCGTTAAAAATGTTTTTCTAAAACTGTAAATTATCAAGAGTACATAAATGTAAAAAAAATTTATCATTCATTATTCTATATTCTATTTGGTATTAAATATTTTCCTTCAGATTTTATCATAAACAGTATTAAACTGGCCAGCTGGAGTTAATTCTAATCCTGGAAACTTTCCCCCAAATTGTTTCATCCACATCTTCTCACATACACATTTATAAACTGCACATTTGGTGTGCAAAGAGTACTAAGAAAGATTTATAATACAATGGAACGGATAATCACAGGCGGTTACAAGTTAATGTATGTTTAGACAGGTCTTGGTTTTTAGCTATGTTAGTGAAATTAGATAGTGATGTCATTGTGGTCGATAACTTAATACTGGGAAATTTAATACTATTATTTTGCACATCAAGTGTTGATTGTGTTTGTAGGAAATGATTCTTGTGCTTGGAGAGGACAGTTCTCATCAAGCAATATATACTTAGGTGGTACTGAGAGTTTGAAAGAGGAAATTTTGGCCTTGAGGATGCTCCAAGGTCAGATCGACCATCTTTGTCTATGACTGAGGGAAACATTGTTGCACTACCAAAAATGCTTCAGACGGACAGGATTGGCACTACCACCAAATAGGGTGTCCTTGAGCATTTATGCAACAGCAGTTTGTACTATTCTGCAGCATCACCTTCAACTAAGAAAGCTTTGTATCCTTTGTTACAAAGCTACATAACTTGACCAATGAGCAGATGGCACATTGTGTTTCAAAGTGCCATGAAATGCTGAAAAAGTCTGAAAATAGGAAATTTCTCTATGTAAACTGCATTGTGAAAGGTGAAGAAACTTGGCTATATTATTATAACGTCCTGACCAAGACTCAGAACAAATTGTGGATGTTGTTGATGAGGACCCCTGTGGCTGTTTGAAAATCCACATCAGTGAAGAGAATGGTGGCTGTATTTTTAGTGTGAGAGGAATTTTAGACTGAGTTGTGTTGGATACTCAGAAGACAGTTACAGGAAAATGGTATATCAAGGAATGTCAGCCTAAAGTTGTCAAAGCTCTCAAAAACCTGTGCCGAAACTCAAGGATGACACATGGTTTCTTCACCATAACACCATGATGACACTCCAGCATACCACTCCAATGTTTGCTCCGAGTATTTGGCCAGCACGGGAATAAAACAATTACAGCACCCTCCCTATAGCCTGACCTCATTGTAGTATGACTTCACGGTGTTTCCCAGCTGAAGAAACACTAGGGAGGACAGCTGAACGATAGGGAGGAAGTTTAGCAATGATGACCTTATAAGGGCTTGAGAAGATTTGTACTCAGCTCTGTGATGAAATATGGCAGGGTTTTTTGAAGACTGGTTTCAAAGGATGGAAAAGTGTATGTGTTACGTAAATTATTCTGATAAATTATTAAAAAAAAAGTGTATTACAAAACTTTCCTAGTATCCTTTGTATAAAATAAATTTAAAAAAAATATATATATATAAATTCAAATATATATATATAATTCAACTTAAAAAAAAATATATATATATATAAATTCAAATATATATAAATAATTTAACTTAATCTACCCAAGTGACAACTCTTACCTTATTTGCAATTTGTGGTGATCACAATTTTAATCTTTTAGTCATTTAATATGTAACTATAATTATCACACCACTGATGATGCGGGATTCCGTGAAAGTATCTTTCGTTAAAAATTATAAATTTATAAGTACTTAATCATTTTATCATATGATTTGATTTGATAAAGCACATTAAAGTATTATGTTCTGTGGCAATTGTGAATCGTTTGCATAATTATAACCCTTACAAACAAGAAATAAACTGCAATTTATAACAAAAACAACATTTTAAACATGTAATATCACATAATTTTCTATATACTGAACCTTTTTTTTTTGCAAAACAGCAATTAAAAGATGTATTGTACATGAACAAATAACATGAAAGCCTTCATGAACTGAAAACTTTCAGTTCATATTTAAGAAATTTTCTTAACTGTTATATTACAACAGAAAATTTTATTTCCATATATTTTTTTGTATCTCCCTGTCTTGAGAGGTTACAAATTTGACAGATGTGTTGTCACATATACTATTTCATTTTTATTTCTCATAACTTAGTTGAAAATAAAACATTTTCTGCTTTTCTTTGTCTGTTCAAAGAAAGAAGAAATGCATATATTTTACATCCACTCCATTTTAAATAATAAAAATGTTGAAAAATTATTCTTAATAATTCATGAGGTGCCTCCATACTAAATTCCTAAACTCAAAAAACAAATAATTAGGTGATAAGAAAATTTCATCCCCCTATTAAGTTTCCAAAATCCTAATTCAGTATATAAAACTAATTCATATCTGTTATTAAAAAAGATTTCTTGAGTGCTCATTCATGTGGAAACATGACCAGAAGTGAGTGAGTCAGTCTACAAGAACTTCTGATGTACATAAATTTCTCTGTAGTCTGTTAATGTAGTCTTCCCACTGTGTATTCCAACTAAATGGCACCTAATATGTCTTCTTCTTTTTCTTCATTACAAGGATTAGACTGTCTAGACCTGTTGCGGTACCCATCGTTTCCTCAGTCACCCCACATCTCTTCTCCCACAGGTTGATAAGCTAAGATATCTGCTGGTATCCTATAACACGTCATCCTACTCAAGTGGTTGAATCACCTTTGTCTATTACATTTTATTCTAAAATATAAAGGTTGCACTAAAAGCTGTCTTTGTATGTTCTCATTTCTGATCCTATCCCTCTGAGTGCAACCATATACACCACATAAAAACCTCATCTTCGCCACCTGAATTCTGCTATCCAGCTTTTTGGTGTGTACCTATGATTTGCTACTACATAATAAAGTGGGGATGGCTATCATGTTATAAAATTTAATATGTGTATCTTTCCTTTTTTTATTTTTCAGATGGCTGTGTAGTTCCATATTTAAACCATTTAATCCTGAAACCTTCAGGGTTATTTTTGTTTATTATGTTAACATTATATGTACATAACTGTTTCGTGTTGAATGTACTCGTACAATATACAAGGGCTTTAGTAGCTTTGTACTAAATAGATATAAAAAAAATAAAAAAATAATTTTTTTTTCCTTAATATATACAACCATTATTAAATCATCATAAATTATTACTATTAGCAAACTGATAAATTTGTTTTTCTATTTCAGTCTTATGGATTAACATACAACCTAGCAACATTGTGGAACAATACCGTAAGCAACATTTTCTATGCGCTAGGCATATTTCCAGTTGAAGTGTTTAGAAAAATATTTCATCGAGAGGAAAAAGAAGAAGACGAGGAATTAGCAGAAGCTGCTCAAAACGTTTCACTGCAGAAAACAGAATTAAAAGTTCAACAACCAAGTTGAACTGTTTACAGAAGTTAGAGAATAAACGCATAAACGCATACCAAAATTGTTACTTTTTTTGCGAGAAGAATTTGCATAACATTAAAGAGAATAAATAGAATAAGAAATAAATTTATCAAGATCATAAATTTTACTTTTTTTGCGAGAAGAATTTGCATAACATTAAAGAGAATAAATAGAAAAGAAATAAATTTATCAAGATCATAAATTTTAATAAAAATAAAAACTTTTTTAACAACTTTTATTAAGAAAAATTATTCTCACAATTTTTTTTTTCAATTATTTTTTGTTAATTTTTATTCCTTACGTATTTTTATATTTTTCTAACAAAAATGCATCTAAGAGAAAAGATTTGTTTTTAGAAAAAAAATCCTAATACCTTACAGAAAGGCAAATGCTTCTTATAATCTAAATTAAAAAGTGCCCAGAAGAGAGACATGTCACAAATTAAATAATACAAAATTATTATATGACTGCTTTTAAACTAAATTACTCAGTTCAATATTATAAAAGCAAGTCTATATTTAATGATTTTAAAGTGATATCCTTTTTTGTGTGGCTGTTTAGTAAAAATAAGCATCATTGATTTTATCACTTTCTACATTTTTACAATGTTGGGCATAGATAAATACAATTTGTAAAAGTGTTTTTTTTTTTTTTTATAGAATAGAAACACAGCTTAAAATTATGTCTAATTACATAATAGAACTATTACAGATTAAATTTTACAAATTTATTGGTCTATTCACGTGTTTGTTTTACAGAAGAACATAAAAGTTGCAGATTTTACGCAATAAACGACAAAGTATTTTATGTTGACTGGAGCTCATATATTTGTAATATGTAGAAACGTTACACGATTGATTACAATTAGTCTAAGGTATTACAGTACAATTTTCTTTTACCGGTCCAACTGAAAAAAAATCAGGTGTTTGTATCAATTTTGTTAGAACACCTATGTTTATGACGTGTAAACTATCTACTTCGATCGCTTTCTCACTTTGAAATTCCCTTTAGATCTCATTTACTCTCTGAAACTTACATTGTATCTGCGTTGTCTTGCAAGCATACACAAACTTGGAAGTTTTTAGAAACGAAAACTGATTTTGAAAATTATGATTTTTTTTAAATTCTAACTTAAAAGCGAAACATGGAGCATATGTAGAGCAAGTATAAATTAATCTTTAATAGAGATATACTTGTATACGTTCTGTGTAATACTTCGACCCACAAGGCTGTATTACGCTACTTTTTTTGGAGAAGTAATAATTCTATTGATGAGGTTTTGCGTACTCTGTCAATATACATTAATGAACGCATTTAAAATTATTTTATTATATTGATGTTTTATTTTATTTTACCGCCACAAAATTACACCTACATTATTTGATGCTAATAATATTAAGAATTAATATAAATTATAACGACGTCTTGTTTTATTAATAAAGTACTTTAATAAAGTCACCTTTAATTTTTTTCTGTTTCTGTTATCACATATTTGCTACATTGTTGTTTTTTTTTCATTGTTCTAAATTGTTTTAGCGTAATATATCTGTTGGAAAAATAATAAAATAAATTCATTAAACCTTAAATTACGCTCGGTTGTAATCTCTTTATAGTTTTTTGCATTCCTTTTCTTACATCAAGATGTAAGTTTTCATTTTCTTTTTCACTTTCCTGAGAACGGCTTTTTTCATTCAGGTAGTATTTTTTATGGGCTTACCCACTGGTATTTAAGTAATAGCAAAAGTATAAAATGAAATTTAAAAATAATACAAACGTAATCATATTTAAATACACTTTAAAGATTTAAAGTCAATCCAAATTTCCCAAAAAGTCAAATTCTAAAGAAGAATAGAAAAATTTTTTTTTTTATTGTTCTTTTATAAGTCGGTTTTATTTTTCGGTTTTAAGTTTGTTTTTTAAATATATCAAAACATTCATCATATCTCCGTTAATATAAATTTTAATACAGTAGTTTTCCACTCAACGTAAATTTAACGTATGATAAATGAGTGAATTTGGTAATTATTTTCATACTGGATGAAATTAGATCATTAAGAGAGGGTTTGTAATTTAAATCGTAGTTAATCAGTTTACAAACAATATACCATATCAAGCACTTGTTATTCTTCATTGTTAAAAGTGTTTGATTTATGTGGATATGTATGCATGTATGTATACATACACGAGTGTGTGTATGTTCTGTAAAGAGAGACTCGAATATGTACAGTTCACAGTTCAGTTACAATTGTAACACTGTTGTATTACAAACTATTGACTCCATTAACATACCACAATAATTTAAATGAATTAGACTAATGCCATTACAAATTATTACAAAATATATTATACCAAAAGAAAGACATTTACACTATAAATAACTATACCTCATACGGTAAATACAATCTGATCATAATTTACAGATTTATGAAAAATATTATTTTAATTATTACAAATAAAATAATATGAGTGTTTAATATCTTTTAAATAATCAGTGTTCAGTGGCTTTTTGGAAGACTAGAAAAGACGAAGACAACCAGCTATTTAAAAAAAAATGAAAAGCGTATATCTAAGAACTCATTAGAGATTTTTGATCAAGAGTAATTTTTATGAACATTGTATTATCTGGGCAAAGAGAAATTATCTGGGCAAACATTAAAAAAGAAAAGCTAGCAGTCTTTTTTACATCTTATTCAACCAATCAGAACCATGAGTATTTCTACAAAAAACACGAATCCAAAATTTGAGTTGTATTTTTGTGGAACTACAGGGTATCCCATATAAAACGCAACCCAACCTTATATTGGTAGGTATTGAAATAATAAAAAGGCATGTGTAAATGTTGGAAGTTCCAACATTTAGAGTAAATGTTGGAAGTGGCCGCCATCTTCTTGAATACAAGCTTCAATTCTTTTTACAGCGTTTCTTGCAACTTTTTTCAAAGTTTGTGGCTGGATATTTAATACAGCTTGTTCAATATTGACTTTCAATTGTTCAAGTGTTCGTGGTTTGTTGCTGTAGGCTTTTTCTTTGAGGTAACCCCATAGAAAAAAATCCGCCGCAGTCAAATCTGGAGATCTTGGTGGCCGCAAGCCTCGACCGATAACGCGATTACCAAAGAATTCTTCGACGAAATCAGAAGTTGAACCTGCGTAGTGCGATGTCGCACCGTCATGTTGTATCCAGCAGTGTCTGTCTTCCTCTTCCAAGAGTGCAATGAACTGAAATAAAATATCCTGATATCGTTCTGCATTAATGGTGTACTCGAAAAAAATAGGACCGATTATTTTCTTCCATGATATCGCGCACCACACACCCAACTTCTGCGGGTGTAATTGTTTTTCGTGATAGACGTGGGGATTTTCAGCATTCCAAGTTCTACTGTTTTGACTGTTTACGTAGCCATCCAAATGAAACCGTGCTTCATCTGTGAAAAATAACGAATCCTTAACATTAATTCCCTCACGCAGAAATATACGGAACCGTTGACAATATTGTAGCTGTTTTTCTTTGTCGGGCTCAAGAAGTCGATGAACCGTTAGAATGCTATAAGGTCGTAATTGTAATCGTTTGGTCGCCCGATGAACAGTTGATTTAGACAAATTAATTTCAGCAGACAAACGTCTGATCGATTTATTTGGCGAGGCGAGTAATCGGTCTTCGATTTCAGTGACTGTATCTGTATTCAACACTGACGCAGATCTTTTGTGTTCCTTGTTATTAACAGAACCAGTCTCTCTAAATTTTGCAAATAACCTTAATACTGATGTTTTGTTAGGAGCTGGTTTATCTGGGTACTTATGGCGAAACAAATCTTGTACTGCAACCACTGATTTCGTACTGAAGTACGACTCAACAATGAAAACACGTTCATCTAGCGAAAACACTATCTTGTCTCTAGCAATACACTGAACGTTATGATTGCATTGTTGTTACTATCGGTAGTGTTCTACTGCGTCGCCGCGATGTTCAGATGTTGGACGAGTTCATTTCAGTAACGAGTAGGGGAGTAGGCTTGACTTTTGAAATTTCATGGATGAGTGATTGATGGGTTGCGTTTTATATGGGACACTGTATAATCAATTCGTATTGAATTCGACTTTTTAAATCAGTTGAATTTTTTATGGAACTATAATCAATTCAATATGGAAATTCAAATTTTTAATATACAAAATTATCAGCTAAAAACTCACATTTTGATCCATTTCCACTATTTATAAAATCATGTAATGTGATATTTCAAAATAATTGTGATTGAACCGAAATGAGTATGGAAGTGAGTGATGGAACAGAAGTCATTTGGAGTTAATAAACACTAGAAACAAAACTAAAAAAAAAAATCTCTTAAATGTATAACGTGAAACTGGTTACTAGGAACGTTTGTAATCGTTTTCAGTCCAAGTCTTTGGACACAAACAAATGGTTTGTGCAGTGCTTGGGTTCAAGAAAAATTATTATGAACAATAATCAAAATTTTTTGATGAGGCACACGAAAAATGTGAACGTGGAAAGTTTCATTCATAAGCTTTAATTCAAGTTTGTCTGATTATCTCAGGGGAATTTTTAGACAGGGGAAGTCCGCAGGGCTCCTTTCTCGGTCCCTTGCTGTGGAAACCTGGTGTTTGACGCATTTTTGGGACTGACATTCCCGGAAGGGGTCACGGCCGAGGCTTTCACCGATGACTGCTCCTGTTAATTCGTGGTAATTCACGACCGCAGCTAGAAGACAGAGTGCCGGCGGCTTTGTCAACCACAGAGGGCTGGATGGACATGTCCAAGACGAAGTTTATGCTTCTCAAGGGTGCAGAATTATCATACAGTCGTAATCCCTGCATTAAGTGCAAAGGCTGTGTAATCAGCCGAGTTTGAGTTCGAGTTCATAAGTACCTAGGTGTTTTGTTTGATAAGTTGCTGTTTAGCAACCACATTAGGCAAGTAGCGGCGGACACCGTCTCTGTGATGCACAAGCTTAGAAGGATTCTCGGAAGGATTACGGGCTGTCGGGCCGTCATTTATACATGGTGTACCGAGGTGTCTTCGAAAGTATGACCTCTTTCGCGGCGTCCGTTTGGGCGCGTAGGTTGGAAAAAAATCGAGCACTTATTCAAAATTTAAGGAGTGCCCAGTGCAGAGCCTTAATTGTATGCACTAGTGTTTTTAAAACAACCTCCTACGAGGCTACCCCTGTATTGGAAAAGGCTCTCCCAATCAATCTAGTGGTGAAAGTTCGGGCGGCTATGTGGAAATTGCGGTGAGGCAGGGAGGCCGAGGTATTTGGGATACGGTTTCGAGCCGGTCCTGCACCAAAGCGGAACGGTGATCTCAATGCACCGGTTGTAAATTTTGAACAGTTGCCCATCTCCCGCCTGCAAAGGAGGTTTTACAGCCTCGCGATGAAAGCAAGGCAGCAAGAATGGCACGCCACGACTAAGGGAAAGTCCTTGTATAGATTTATACAGGATCTGGGGGGGATGATATACCTCTCCATCGTTTTTAAGGACAACGGGAGCCCAAGTGCTCTCCAACCATGTAAATTTAAACCAGTATTTGATTCGGTTCCACTTCGCAGCTGATGAGCTGTGCGTCTGCGGGGAGGTCCAGTCGAACGAACACATGATTTTCGACTGTCCAGCTCTTGGGAGGGCCAAAACTCAGGCCACCCTGGAACTTAGAAGTCAAGGGGAAAATTGGCCACTCACAAGCGGCGAGTCAATGTGGCGAGAGCCGCGTTATCGGACTGTGTAGAGTTCCTTGATGCGGTTGCTTTGTTCAACCGACATCAATAGTTTACCTAATGGAAAAGAATCCTACAGCGCTACTGTAGGAAGCTAACCGAGAGATATGTCTGGCTACGAGCCAGATTAAGGCTCCAAGCGCTTTAATGGTGGACAGGTACTTGCTGGCATTCAGTCGTCTAGGTGTGGTAGCGAATAGCTGTTCTTGATATGTTTTAGAAGTTGACGGGGTGCGCCTAACCATTTTAGTGATATATAACAAGTGAGCGGTGGGACACGCAAGAGAGTGGTGTATGGTACCAAGGTTATTCCGCTCACGCTTTTAGGTTAGCTGTAGGAGCTAGTTAGAACTTTGGTCGCTAAACTGTTTAGTGGCTCAGTAGCCGTTTGTGGCACAGACAATAGGTCTTAGGCTATAGGGGGACCGAATGGGGTGGTGGCGGGAGAAGTGCCAATCAAACCATTGATTTCGGATCTTGAAACGTTTATGTAATTCTTTATCAATCAAAACAAACATAAGAATAGTATCTAACCTTGTACCTTCCCAATATTCCCTCTTAGAAATGAAATATTAGAATGTTTTCTTTAGAGTGATATAACTTTTGATAGAGATAACTATCATTTGTTTTCTTTTGATGACTTTTTGTCATTTCAGATCAGTGAACATTGGCAAATGATAATAAAAAAACTAACGCCGCAACAACGTTTACAAATTGTGGAATTATACTTCCAAAATCAATGTTCTGTTCGCAAAACTAATAGAGCACTTCGTAATTTTTATCGTGCACATAATCGTCTATCAGATCAGCTTAATCGTCGAACTGTTGATAAATTTCGAAAAACATATACTGTAATCAATGAAAAACCAACAAGAAGACAGAGATCTGTACGTACAGACGAAAATATCGGCGTTGTCAGTGATAGTGTTGAAGAAGATGTCTATTCGTCATCGTTTTCAACAACTTGGACTTTGTCCATCCACTACACGAAAAATTATGCGTAGAGAACTTGGTCTACAGCCACACAAAATGCAATTGGTGCAAAAACTGAAGCCGCAAGACCATAATAAGCGTCGTTTGTTTGGTAAATGGTGCCTAAATCAATTGGAAACTAAAGCCAGTGGATTATTTTCTTTGGGAATATGTGAAGTCTCTGGTTTATCTGCTGATAAACCAGCAACAGTTGATGATTTGGAAGCAAACATAATTCATTTTGTTACGAAATACGTCCCCAGTTACTTGAAAAAGTGGTTCAAAATTGGACTGATCGAATCCGGTTCATCAAAGCTAGTCGTAATAGACATATGCCGGAAATTATTTTCAAAAATTAAATGACAGAAAGTTGTCTTTCAGATAAAAACAAAATTGGCTTCAAACTTACCTTTTTATGTGATTTATTTAAATTCAAAGTTCTATCACTAAAAAACCACTCATTTTTACATATGAAAAGAGCTGGCCAACTGACTTTCCCATCTATTAATAATAAAAATAAAAAAGTGGGGAATAAGTTTAAAAGAAACAATCCTAAAAATATTCTTATACTGTTAAGATTAATAAATTTTTTAAAATAAAATTTTCTCTATATTTAACATCCGCATCAATAAAAGCTAAAATAAGGGAAAAAAAGAATTTTTAAAAAACTTTTCAATCTTTAAAAAAATATTTAAACCAAAGGAAAAAGAAGAGCAAAAGAACAAAAAAACATATATTTCAATTTTGAGAAGTGGAAATTATTTTTTTTTTTTAAATTTGCTTTAATAAAATTTCTCTGAAGAAAACTGAAATTGGGTTTTTCGCGATATCCCCCACGCCCTAAACGATTTTTTAAAAATAAATTAGTATGATTAATGCATCATATATTGAAATATTTAAACCAATTTGAAGGAAACGGTTCGGTTAGTTGGACTCTAAAACGTAAAGATTTACAAAAATCCCGTTACCCCATTTTTTATATTTCCCCTTTAATATAGCTATTCTAACTAAATTCACCGGGAAAGTAAAATGTGTGGGTTTCAGGACTTACTGAGTTTCTTAAAAAAAAAAGTTTTTTTTGTTTTTAAAACTGAGTTTTTTATCAGTAAAAACTACTATCAGTTTCTTTGAGGATATTTTATCATAAAATATCGCGTAAATCTAATAAAAAATAAAGTTTTTTTTCTTAAATTTCTCATAAAACCTTATTATAAATCAACTATTTGTGTAAAACCGAAACAAACCTAAGATCATGAAATTAAACATAATTATTTGAAAGCGCATAAAATTGTGTAACTGAAAAAATAACAAATATTTATTTAAAAATTATGTATAATGATTTATATCTGATTTGCAGAAAACTTTTTCGCTTGATCTTCACAGTTATCTTAACGAAGATTTTTTAAAAACATCATCCAATATTGACTGGACGATTTTTACAATTAAATGTAGTTACAAAAATGAAATATAAGAACATATTATTTTTTTTTTAATAAATATAATCCAAAACAAAATGTGAAAAGTAAACCCATATATTAAGGAAATGTTTTGCGAAATATCAACAACAAGAAAAACTAATTATTAGTGATCAAACTGAATCATTCTATCATTCTACATTTCCTTTCTTATTCGTTCAAATGGTATTAAAATGGAATCGAACGATTTCCTATCAAAAAACCAAATAAATAAGAAAATATGGAAGGTAACAAAATAAAACAAATTTTCAAAAACATGTTCCTCATCGTTCTTAACCGAAATAAATTGTATCAAAAAGAAATTAGTTTAGCAAACTACTACAGTGATTTAACACACTACAGTTTACTAGCAAAACTTTTTGGCATCAGTAATAAAAACACAAAAACTGATGAAATGCAGTCAAGATTTTAGCAAGTTCAATTATGTTTTGGAAGTAGTATGAGAAAACCATTTTCCACCAATCAACAGTTGAGGAACATACTATTTCTCTCAATCTTACTTCTCACCTTATTTATTCAAATGTTATAAAAACTAAATAAATTCACACATTTTGAAACTGTAGAAACAGTAGAATGAAACTAAAAAAAAAATGTCATACGTTTTCAGTCAAGGTATATCATTTTCTATTATTTTGTATTTTCGCCCTTCTTATACTAATACATTAAACGATATTCGAGTAAAGGTTTTTTTGAGACTTCATTCAATATTGTAACTCTCTCTTTAAGAGTCAAACTCAACAGTTTCGTATATATGTGTTTAATTATTAAGATGTCATAAGCTTATCTCATATTCATAAATTAAGTAAGTATAAATGCTGATCGATTGATATTAACCAATGAGATTTTCAGGAAATTTTATAAGAATTTTTTGAATGATATGTGATGATTGATCTTGACCAACCAACAATCTAAATCAGCGCTGTCCAACCTTTTTTCAACTAGGGGCGCATTCGAATGATTATAAAGATTGCGCGGGCGTCAGGATTCATTTCAACTCTTTCTACACTACTGCTGCTACTAACAAAATCAATAATTATTAATTATGTTAATGACGAAAACATTTGAAAGAAAAATCAATTATATTTACTCACCACACAATTAATGTGAAATTTGACACTGCATGCTCGCTGCAAGTTGAGGAAAGTCTGGTGTGTAGCTGGAATAAGTTAACGTGTCATCAAGGTGAGAGTCTGTAAGGGAGGATCGGTATTTGTTTTTGATGATGTTTATTGATGAAAATGCAACTTCACAAAGAAACGTTGAACCAAAGCACGAATACAATTTCAGTGCAACACTAAGGAGAATCGGGTATTTCTCTCTGCCCATCAGAGTCCATATATTGCTACACGTTGCATATGAGGATTTTAAAGAAAGGTCTTCTTGAAAATTTAAAA
Organism: Lycorma delicatula; assembly: GCF_047948215.1. Classification (NCBI taxonomy): domain Eukaryota; kingdom Metazoa; phylum Arthropoda; class Insecta; order Hemiptera; family Fulgoridae; genus Lycorma; species Lycorma delicatula. The sequence goes on along the minus strand of NC_134459.1, from coordinate 106,895,765 downwards.
TTTCCATTTCTAATTCTTCAATTTTATACTTTCCGAATACTTCACGCACCCTATTTCCAAGTTTACTAACGTCAGCGGAATCTAGTAGCCATGATGTATCATCAAGTTTGTGATATGGACCTCCTCGGTCCATATCAGACTTTTTGAAATAAGAGACTTTTTGAAATCAATTCCTCATTGATTTCAAAAAGTCTCTTATTTCATCTAGCAGATAGCAGAATCGTTCTAATGTTTTCCCCCTACTAAGCCACCTTATATCTACATGAAGAATTACGTCGCCATACTGAGTACCTGATATATTCAAAATATTTCGAAACAATCGATGACTTGTAGAAGACGATCTGATATAGTTCACCACACGAGTTACAACTTTCATGATATGTCCAAACCTTCAAATCCTTGTGCATAAAACTTCCTTGTGGATAATGCGATGATAAGAAATAAATCTTGGAAATGACTCATTCTTAGCAGAAAGAGAAAGAAATCCATTATTCTTACCAGCCATAGAAGGCGCCCAACAACAATCTGTTGTTATAGCAACAAGCTTTGAAAGTGGAAAGTTACTATCTTTGACAAGTTTAAGGAACTATAGGTGAGTAGATACTCACCTAGTTTGTCCATGAAGTGGCAACAGTTTGATGAACTCTTACTTTACTGTGAAATCATAGAAAACCATTCTAATAAATACACACAACTCGGCAATATCAGACACGTCAGTACGTTCATCAAACTAGAGTGAAAAATATTCACATAATTGCAAATCCTGACGCAATTGAGATTCCAAATTATTAGAAATATGTTCAACCCGCCCAGAAATAGTTTGGTGAGAGAATTGTAGACCTTTAAAGGAAGACATAAGCGCAGATTTATCTTTGTGACCTTGGAGCAGAGATTCAGCGGCACTGATCATTGCTTCTTTTATTACTTTCACATCGCTAAACGGTTTTTTCATTTTAGTTAATACGTAACAGATTTTGTAAGAAACTTCTGTCACGTTAATGAACAGGTTTTCCCAGAACAGGTTTCGTAAACACGGATTGTTGCAATTGTAATTTGGATTTAAAGTCTTTCACTTTGTGTTTTCTCAGTTCAGAATTCACAGGAAATTCGTTATTAAACTATTTGTAATTAGTCAAAAAGGTCGATTTACATTACTTCTTTTAGAAACAGACACGCTAGCATTACACAATAAATACACAGATTGTCCCCTGTATTCAGTAAAACAATATTAGTTCTCCCATTCATTGTTAAAGCTGTAAGTTCTTTGCCTTTTAGCCATGTTAAAACTACATTAGATATTATGTTAAAATATAGAGAAATACTGATAACATGTGGAATGTGTAACACATCCCAATACGAGACAACGTAATAAATTCTACCAGCAGAACGTATGCCTACTTCACTTCACAACTACCAAGTTATACTGAAGTTAAAATACAAGAATTGGTTGGCACTCAAAGAGTCAGAATTGTTAAAACGTGTCAAATTCATCTCCTTATTGGCTGAAAACACTTAATTATGTTGAAAGATAGAAGCTCATTGTTTTTTTTCAAAGTAACAGAAAATTCACTGGCAATACTCACATGCAAATTAATTCAAAAACTCTCTCTCACGAGAAAAATCTGTTCCTATTTTAGGAAGGTCAGGTTAAAATTTATTTAAATCGATGTTAGGAAATACAAATAATGAAAGGGACTCAGTTTTACCAAAGAACAGAAAAGAATGTCAGTTTGAAATTTATTCTAGTAGCTTGAGTGGACAGCAGACCACCAAATGAGTGACAATTAGGTATTTTGTTCTGTCGAACTAGACCTCCTGCTAGGAGGGTCTTGTTTAATGTTATTTAAGTTTAAATAATACGATTCCATAAAATAATAAACCAGAGCCACATGTACTTCTATGCAAAGCTCAGTAGTCCTAGGTACCGCTACAGATAATAAACTGCATTTTATTTCTCTACAAAGCAAACTGAAATTAATTTAGTTACATTTTGTATTAAATTATTACAAAAGTTTTATTAGCTAAAGACAAATGACCGAATCTTTATGATCATTTTATGAAATTATTCTTTTTTTTAAGTGGTGAGTTTCTTTTTTATAATACTGTGAAAGGATAAAGACGTCTGATTCTTTATGGGAATCGAAAACAGTCAGATGTGTAAAAAGGGCCACATGTGTCACAGTTCAGATGTGTCATTAGCCACTATGTTTTTAAAGGGCAATCATTAGCCACTATGTTTTTGACGTGAAGGTCTTTAAAATCACACCGAAACATACGGGTATCAGAACAGAAACTTGTATCTTAACGAAAAGGTTTATATGGTCCTGCCTTAATAACTCCTTATCTATTAGTCTCAGAGACGTAAATACGGTGTCATTTTATAAATTACATGATCAGTTCTCCGATACGACTTTGAGTTACCGTCTTTGCCGAGAGGGTTGGCGGGGAGGGAACACAGAGCAGATCGGCCAAAACTGGCGCTCTCGCTCATTTCCATTCATGTAGCTAAGAACGTAAACGTGATGGGGTGGTGATTCTTGTGTTTTTGTTTAGAGTTTGTCAAGATAGATCGATTTAAGTAATAATAAGTGTATTTTGAACAATATTTATGCGTAAAAAATTAAACATGTAAAAAGAATAAAAATTCAATATGTCAGCCTCAGCCTGCGCAAAAGCCAGCCGGAAATATAAATTATGCACATCGTTGGAAAGGGGAGGTTATGGCCACGCACGGGTACCAAAATGTCCGGTGCCGGGCAAGCGAGACTGTTTCGGAAGCGTCGCAAAGCTGACACGTCGCGCTCAATGAACGACGCCGACGGCGCGAGTACCTCTACCGCTGCTTATTATGCCTTATGTCCCCTACTTATCCGATTACAGACCGATGCTGAACAAAATTGTCGTCGAATATTAGTCGAAATCAATGTCATGTACCATTTAGTGTTTTATGTTAAAATTACATTTAGTAAATAGTCAATGTCTCATTTTTATTTCAATCCAATACACTAAAAATGACTCGCTGACATACAGGACGACCAATTTATCTGAAGAGTTGGCCAAATGAAGGAACTATTACTTTCTACTGGAGACTTTCAGTTTTGTTGAACAAAACTGAAAGTCAAAACAAAAACTGAAAGACAAAACTGTAAATTTACAGATAAGTTGGTCGGTCTGTAGTTCGGAGGAACTTCAATCAAGGTCAGTAACGTTTCACCTTAAACCAACAGCCGTCCGTCCCGACACAGCCCCACCCGATTTTTTTTCTTTTACATACACGTATTTTTTATGTTTCTTAGCTCACGCAGGATCCAAAGCAATAATATTTGCATAAATCTTTTCAAACAATCACCATCATTTGTTGGTTTTTAAAAATTTCAATATGTATATATATATTCTATTCAGGATTAAGTATTTGTGTAATATTTATTGTTATTAATTTGTTTTTACTTTTATTTTTAATTAAAAGAAAATCATTTAATTACTATTGTATTTTGCACTTTTTAAATGATAAATTAGACTGTTGGAGAGAAAAAAGTTTACCTTAGATCAATTTTTAAATAAATTTAGGGACTTCCAAATTGGTATTTTGCTGTTTTACAGTAACTGTTCTTACGGATGATATTTTTAGTATCTGAGGTACAAATAACACTAGTAAAAGTTGCTTTCTCTGAGGATAAAGATGGTAATTATATTTCTGTGTAGAGTGAAGATGTGCATGTAGAACTGAATATCATTTGATTTTCAAAAGTCTTAGCACGCTCATATACAATAGCATATCCTACAATGTAGAGGAAAACGAATGCTCATTCCTATTCCTTAATTTCCTTGTTAACCCTGGTTTGAGAAGATTGTATCTTGTATTTGGTTGATCTGATAATACCTAACATACACACGCACTTAATTTGATAATTCGGCATTACCACGAAAATATCTAGAAATATTTTATTTAGAATAATGTTATCAAAATCTAACGTTAAGTCCAGGTAGTGTCCCCTACCCTACTGTCTACCCTAATAGTTTATGAATGAAATTTATTGCATTATTTCTTTCAGTTACAGTTAAATAGTAACTTACGATAGTATTTTTTGTATACTTGGATTTACTCGTGGAGTCACCTTAGACGTATCGAACTTGATTCATGACTCTCTTCGCTGGACTGACGTCTCGCAGACTCACACCTGTGACGCTCCTCGCTGTACCGACGTCGAAACGTCTTTCTGGACTGGTTTGCAGAATTCTGTCGAATTTACACAACTCTTCTGCTGGACTGACGTCGTAACGTCTCGCTGGATAGATCTGACTATTAGCTGGTATTCCAGAGCTATTTATACTTCTAATCTCTTTAAATGCCGAACCGGACCCAACTGGAAGCGTGAAAACAACTGAAACCCATTCCTTGGATCCTACAAGTCAAAAAATCTAGAAAATGCTCAAATAATTTTGACGGATATATTAGACAGAAGATTTTACAGACAAAAAATTGGGAAATGGGGAGTACAGTCAAAGAATGAGGTCCCGAAGAAACCAGGAACCAAGTGAACAGAAAAGAAACAAAAAGAGAACCTATGGATAAAAAAATGAAAGCTCCACGGAAACACAGAAAATTGAATCGTAATATTTTTTTCGGGTTCCATCAGGGTCCAATCACAAATAATAATAATTATATGTATAGACCTTTGTATGACATTTTGTGGCTCGAAAATAACTATTTGATCAACTTCATTGAAATTTAAAATGATGTAAGTAGTATATTTATGCACCCAAAAATTTACTGAAGTTGGATTTACTGATTGAGTTGTTCTTAAGTTAAGTTCAATTTAAAGTCGAAAAAATTTCAGCGGGACAAGTTAGAAGCGTGATGTATTATGATGCTGCAACTTGGAACGTTGACGTTTTGTTTATCTGCGGTGTCTATTGTTAGCAGTACTAAAACAAATTAAAAAAATATTAAAACATTAAAACCAATTTAATTAATGAAAAATCGATCTTCTTGCGCAAAATTGCACAAGATTTTTTTTTTAATTTATTCCCCACTTCAAACAAAAAATTGCCTGTTTTTTGTCTAACTTTTTATTTTATATTTTTAAAAAAATATTTTTTTGTCATTTAAAGGATAATTAAAATTTAAGTAGTTTTGGCCTATATAATATACCCCGGACCCAAAATAATAAAAAAAATTTTATTACTATCATAAAATTTATACTTAATTTTTTCAATATTTTTAACCAATTCTTTTTTAAAATGTATTTTGTTTTGTTAAAGATCACTTCTTTATAAAAAAATCTATTCAACAAATTGTCTCCAAACAGAATAAGGGAGCCCCTAAAGCAGATATTTTTTTATATGAAATTTGAAAATTTTATTGCTTAAATCTTATTTTGGTAATCATTATAATCAATAAGAAAATAAAATCATTGATATGAGTGCTCCAATATGGGGAATTTTATTTTACTTGTATTTAAACATTTTTATGAAAATAAAAATAATTTTTAGTGATTCAATTGCAAAGACTTTCTGGCGAAGCCAGAAAGGTATTGCGGTGAAAAAGTTGAATAAGGAATTGTATAACTGTCATGAAAGTATTAATACGCACTACTTGTATCACATACATTTTAAAAAGCAGCAAATATTAAATGACTCATTTTTAATATTGTTCTTTATCCCGTTTTTCTCGTAAGCGATACCGCTACGTGACATCAAGGTAGCTTTTAATTTGTTTATAAAAAAAGAGATGTGTTAAATAACAAATAAGGTACAATTATTTTATGATTATCTGTAACAACAACTTATTTTAAAATGAGTTTGTATTCTAATTGAAGTTATTCTCGTAGTGCCACTATCTACACGTCATGTAAGCAGGTCTTTACTTTGATTAAAATAAAATTACCATAATGAAATTAAATAATTGCATATTTCAATTACTTTAAAAAAATGATAATTCTGAAATTTTAATTGTTATTCTTAGTGGTCCTGCAAAATTTTATGCCTGGCTAGACATTAATTAATTAATTCCACATTTTCTATTAATTAAATTTAAAAAATTGAACTAGAGAAATTTTTTTAGCATCACATTTAATTAACAGCTAATTCTTCAGTGTTAATATTTCCACTTTTATTTATTTTCGACAAATATATAAACACAAGAGATAGGTAATTATTTTTTATTGATCAAATTCAAAATACATAATGGCAATAGTTTCCTCTTAAAAAATTATTTTTACTAAACGTATAACAAAAATTTAGTTTTATACAAACGAAACTTTTCTAAATATTCTTTGTTAGTACGTACTTGTATGATATATTTTTTTACGACTTCCATCCTAAAAAGTAAAAATAAATTATATAGCTATAATTAGTTACGTATAAATTTATGAATTTATAAAGTTTAGTGATTAAACTTTTACATTAATAGCATAATTTAAAAACAAAACATAAAATATCATTTTGGAATTAATAAAATATTTAATTAATGTAAAAAGTATTACAATAATTAAACTACTATTATAATTTATATCGTTTAATTATAATGAAATATAATTTAATCATATAAAATACTTGCACTTTACAAACCCACATTTCATTACCGTAAATAATTATTTTACCTGAAGTTTCAGTGCCAATGTTAGGAGAGCATGTTATACATTCAGATTTAATATCGCATTCATGCACGAATTGTTCAAATTTATATGATATATTTTTCTTTTGTTTTCAATGAAGTATTATTAGCAACATGCTAAATTTCAAACATTCGCCAGGATGCTTCGAAAGTTTGTAAAATAAAAAGTATTACTGAATACTTCGTTCGTGTTATATTTTAATTCTACTATCGACTATGGCTCCAATAGTAACGACTATGGCTACAATAGTATGTTGACATTACTAATAGCCAACATTATTGACAACTTAGTCTATGATTGAAGAGATATATTAAATTTATTCCTTTGCATACACAAATAATATCATAACCAGGACTTGCTTACGAAGGGAGGCAGGGATTTAACTTATATTCTCTAACTCTTGGCTTCGTATTTTTTACCTATCTACTAATTTCTGCTACTACGTAAGTTCTGTTACGGCCGATGAGAGCACTGATAAGGACAAAAGTAGTCCTTGGTTGAGAATATATATTTTTTCATTTGGTCTATGACTGGTTTGTGGATATTCTACATACTTCTCATTTCTCTAAAATCTTTTTATTTGTTAAATTCTTAATTATGTTTCACATTCTTTAATCTGTATCTTCTATTACAATTTTTTCCTCTTCCTAACCCCTTATTACCCCTTATTATTTGTTTTAATTTTCAGTTGTTGAATTGAAATAAAAGTAATTTGATAATTTTATTTTTATAAAAACTTCATATCAATTTAATTAAATGACTATCACAATTAAAGCTTTATAATCCATCTGAGAAATTTCCATCTTAGGATTTCATAAAATATAAATGATATATATTTTGACCCAAAAATTGTCAAAAAAACTTTCTTTTACTACTATTTCTTTTTAGCACGTGTTGTATTATACATCAGCAGTTTTTATGTAATAATCATTCATATAATTCTATAGGTCTAAGTTGAAATTCAATTAAATTTAATTATACTTCATTAGCATCCCTTGTCGCGGTTTTTCTCGCGTTATATGCGTATAGAACTTAAAACATTGGAAATACTTTTTGAGACGTCATTTGCAGACTGTTGCTCTGAGTTATTCGCAAACTTTCCTTCTCTTATCTCTTTATCTCCAAATGATGACATTTAAAAATAGGATATAGAACTGTCTACAATTACCTAAGACATTTTTAGATAAAAGATATGTTTCCAAAATAATTTTTTTAATGATATTAGAACGGTATTGAAGCTACTTTTCCACCAGCACAGCAAAATCAGGAATTTCATCGTTCCATTTTTTGGCATTTCACCTATTACATATTTTAATATCTTTTAAAATCAATTTCAGGGTGATGGTCAAAATCTGATTTGAGACTAACATATTTCTCGAATGTTGAACTCGATTTTGACCCGAGCGTATACGTTGCTCTTCAAGTCTTTAATAACGCCCTGGTGGATCCTATTCTGGGGGTTTGAAGCAGGCGCAAAGTCAAATCCGACCGGCGGGCCGAGACGTGGAGACCCGTTAGAGTGAAGGACACCCCCCTGGGCTGTATAATACTTAATAATCCAACTGACAAATTTCCATTTTAGGATTTCATAAAATTATAAGTGATATATATTTTGACCCAAAAATTGTCAAAAAGATTTTCTTTTATTACTATTTCTTTTTAGCACGTGTTGTCGTGTTATATATTTGCAGTAGGGATCCGGCTTGGGGGAGAAGAAGAAAAAAAATAACGCTCTGATGTAAATTCATGTTTTCAACGTTCATAAATTCTAGTAGCCCTAGAAGTACTTCTTCCTATCTGTAACCTCACTGACCTAGGCATTATAAAAATATTATTATCAAACTGGAAGTCTATGACAATTAAGCGTATGCCTTACCCCGATTGAACCTGTTATTTCAGGTTATAAATATATACAGAGTGCTACTTTACTCGCGTAAAGTAGACGAGTTCTCATGGGTCGCCAACAGATTAAGACAACCACATTAAATTTAGTAAAATACAAAATCACTTTCTGAATAGTTCGATATTGACATCAAAATTCAATATTCCTTACACCGTCCAAATTATGTTAAGTATATAAATAGTGTCATTCACTTTACTTATATTAACTTTTTTTTTTTTTTTTACGTATATTACAATAATAATATAAACTAGTATTTTATAGACACTTATAAGTCTAGTTATTTCTATTTCTAGTTTATACAATAGTGATGAGATTGTTGAAGTTTGAACTGTGATAAACACCGCGGGATCAAAGAAAGCTACAGTTAAAATTTCGTAATGATTGGTTTAGAAGTTTTCCCTGTTATCGGGAACAAACAAAAAAGACGTCTCTTTAAATAGAAGTGAGATGGGATATAGATAATCAAATATTAGCACAATTTAATTTTTGAGAATCGTTTGAGGCCATTTTCTCAGTACCGGTTTTGTTTGTAGATGTGCAACAAAAGTAGCATAAAAATAATCTGGTTATATTAAAAAAAGTAGTCGGTACTAAATTCTTTTATAACAAAACTAAGTAAGTGAAAAAGTGTGTGATTTATAGTACAATAATCATAAAGATAACGCAAAAAGTTTATTTAATTTTTAAGATCGCAGACTTATTCTCTTGTACGATACAGGCGCTTTGCAACCGGATATAGATCAGAGGCAAAATCTGATTAATAGAAAAATGGTATAAGATAAATCTGAATGTAATTACCATCTTGAATTAAGTGGAAATACCCCCGAAAAATTATCACGATAAAATAGTTGGTTGATTATATAAATAGTATAAACGAACTATTTAAAACTACGGGAAAAATAAATTCAATCACTTTATAATAATTGGTTTAAAATTTTTGCCGTACAGTTTTGTTCGTTTATTTATTCCTATGAAGTTATAGAAATAAAACGAACTATTAGGTTTAAGCATTTAAACCTAACTTTTATGAACCTTTATCCCGTGTGATAAATGCCAAATCTGACCGAGATTCAAACCCAGTATTTTCTCTATAAAAAGAAAAGAAGTTCTACTCAGCCATAGAGGTTAGTGAAGCATTTATTTGACAAAAAAAAAAAATGTTTTTCTTTATATATATCCTTTTTTTTCTTATGTTTCAGATTCTTGTTAAGTGAATCTGAGGACACTAGAGTTGATTTTTCTGGAAGTAATATTATTCACTTCAGAGCCAGTCGGTTTGATGAACCGAGTAAATGCGTCAATTTAATATCGAATATCATATGAATTTCGATGGGCGTGGTGTAAAGATGTGGTAAAGTACATAGTATTCGTCTCGATGAAAAAGGCAAGAAAAAATGATTACGTTTATCACTTTCCCATTTGGCATTTGATGAATGGAATGCTACGCCATTTTTAAGAATGATTTTATCATATTAGAATGTTTCCAACCTTGTCTTACCTAAAAGAATGTGATGTGGACACCAGATGACGTCCTTTACGCCTATTAAATTACATATACACATTTTTTGCAGCACTTCATTTAAACTTATTTCATTTGAAACTGAGATACGATCCTCTAATTTTTTAATAAAGTGGACAGTTACACAACTGCTGAAATATTAGTTTTTATTAACATCAAATATTTATACAATTATTAATCTAAAAATCTTGCGTGAAATATTAGGGTAGAGTAAAAGTCAATTTATTACTCGTATTACTAGATCAGTATTATTCGTATCTTCCTGAGTTGCTGATTAACAAATATTTCAGATTTCTGGTGTGTCGTATAAATCAAAGTTAATAATAATTAAACTATTCCGATTAGTGAAATCCTGTATGCTGATTACAAATGTTAATTTCGACCTTGCGGTGTAAAATATTCGGTTTTTTATTATTGGATTATTTGGTGAAAAATCAAAAATGAAAAAGAAACAATCATAGAGGAAAAAGAAAGATAACATGAAGAAATATATCTCAGAAAACGACAAGATGATGAATATGAAGAAGAAGGAAATATTAAAACCAAAGAAAGAATAAATCCATTAAGAAAAAATTATAAATATAAAGAGGAAGAAAACGTTAATACCAAGGAAAGAATCAAAAGATTAAGAGAGAATAATGAATATAGAGAGAAAATTTGAAAACTAGAGAACGTGTACACAATTAAGATCAGAAAAATTATATAAACCAAAGACCGATGAAATGATTGGCAAAAAAAAGCAAAAAATAAACGAAATGATGATCAATTCCGACTTAGGGAGAATACTGCCCGACAATATCAGAGGAGTAATGAACTGAAAGATAAGAATTTTTTTGCAACTTATTAAACATCGGGCATGTATGCCTCAGTGTATATGTTCTTGCGAGGGTCTATTTTTCAGTCATTCTGTAGTTAACTTTAATGCAGATAAAATTAAACAGAAATTCCAGAATAATTAAATAAAATTACACAGAAATTTAAGTGAAAAAACCAAATATAATACGATTCTAGATTAAAATTTTAAATTAATATTAAATAATCAGATGTTTTACCAGATCTATTACATATACACATATGTAGTAATACCTATTAAATTACACATGCACATTTTTAAAAGTATATAACATTTTATTTCATTAATTACTCCTGATTTTTTTCATATTTTTTTATTATTATTATTGAATAATTATATATTGTAAAAAAGTTTTTACAATCACGGGTTAACAATTGTTAATAAATCAATATATTTAAATTTAAAAAAATTAAAAAATAAATTTAAAAAAAATAGTTAAAAAAAGAAGATGAAGTCTGATTCGAACACCGATGTGCCTTCCCTTGTAAGATCCCAGATATTTCATTAACTGACATTTTATTTGGCTATAACTCTGGAACCAATTAAAATAAGTGCCACTTATGATATATCGTTGAAAAGCTCTCAATGACTTCTTACTACAGTTAAGAAAAAGTGCAAAATCCAACGTTTTTCTGGATTTTGAGTTATTTGGACACTTTTGGTTCAGTCGATTATTACAATCATAAGGGGAGTTTCACAGCTAGATCTTACAACAGCCCTAAATCCAAAATTTGAACATCCTACAGCTAATCGTTTTTGAGTTATGCGAGATACATATGTACATACTTACGTACAGACGTCACGCTGAAACTAGTCAAAATGGATTCAGAGATGGTAAAAATGGATATTTCCGTTGAAATCTGAAAACCGAAATTTTTCGCTATATATTACAATAGTTTGGATAACCAGATATAGGAATAAAACTTGACCCAAAATTGCGTTTTATATATATATATATATATATATATAAAACATATAATATTCTGTTAATTATTTTAATGGTTAATTTTTATAATTAGCACATAATACGTTATTTTTTTTTAAATTTCAAATCTGATTAACTCTGAAAAAAAATCTGAAAATTTAAATGGGTTATTAAAAAATGTAAAATTCTATAAACTGAATAATGAATACAATAAGGGAGATAATTTAAAATCAAGCTTTATTTTATAAATAATAAATACATCATTTTAAATTAATAATAATAACAATTATTTTTATTATATTGAACCTTATTTAGATTACATTTTTATGAGAAACATTCAAGCTATCCATTCATTTGCAGCATGCATTCAAAATCAACACAATTATTTTATAATACATTTATTTAATTTATACAATTATTTACAAATAATAATAATGTTTTGTTACTGATAAAAATTTTTAGCTTAATAAAAATTAATATTTACAATGTCTATCACGACACCAACATTGGTACGCACTGTAAGTCAATGATGACGAGCACACGAGTTCCTTATTTATTCTAATATTTTTTTTTTTTAATTTTTAATAAAATTCACAGTTTTCATAAGATAAAATAAAAATATTAAGTAATCTAAATTTCATTTTTAAAATGTTAACACTTAAATTTAATTTCACAGCATGAAAATTTTTTATATAGATGCAAAAATAATATAAAAAATCATTAATTACACTTGTAGTTTTTATGTAATTCAATTTTACTTTAAAATCGTCATTACTTTACATTATAACTTTTAACAATTCATTAGAACAAAGTCAAGTATAATAATAGTAAAAATTATTACAATCTCTGAACTGTAAATTTATTAGCTATTATTTTAATTTAATATATTATGCAGTTTTAAAGAAATTGTATAACTCTGTAAAATCATTTTACATTAAGTTTAGTCAACATTACTTAAATATTTCAAACTATAAAACCTATTATGAAACAAGCTATAGCCTATAGAGTGAAACAAGAATATTATAAATTTTAAAATCGCGTAAAATTTTAGCAAATAAACCGTTCACATAATTGCAAAATTAAAATAATAAAACTACGCGTTAGCGGCTTTCAGACCGCATCGTTAAATTATTGAATGAATATAAGAACATATTTTATAAAATTTTGTCGCCGAGTTACATAATTGTTAATTTTTTTTACATTAATTTTCTTTAAGTTAAAATTACGCAAACTTATTAAAACCTTTTTTATTATTTTTATCTTAACCTGATGATGCAGAATAACAGCTGTGAAAACCCATTTTAAATTTTTACGTAATTTTTATATTTATGATAGTAATTTTTTAACATGTAATGTTATAACTATAAATATATGATCGTTAAAGCTGTAAAAAAAACTTATTAGAAGGGATGTTAGTACTGAGTAATCAGAAAAAAAGCTCTCTCTGTGTTAATCGCATAGCGAGACATTAAGTTTAGACCTACTCGACAGTTCCCAAATTAAAATAATATAATTTTTTTAAAAAATGATATTTTTTATCTGTTTTTTTGATGATATTCTAAAATTACCCAAGAATTAAAGTGTTCCATTAAAAAAATTTTAATTAACAAAATTTCAATACCGGTAAAACTTTTTGTCGACTTTTTAAATTATCCAATTTACATCTAAGAAAGAATTTTAAATACTGCAATTAAATAATAATAATAATTAAATTTAATTACTTCATTAAAATTAACATAATTTACAAATAATATATTTAATAAAATTATGACACAATTTTTACTATTTCTGAAATAAAAAATATTAACTAAACATAATTACAATAAACTTAAGAAAGAAATAGCTGATTAAATTTAAAAAGTATAGAAATAAAATAGTCTATTTTTATAATAACATTCTACATAATGAATGGTATACTTTGTATACAACGTGTATCAAGTACTTATTCTGTACCATTTTATCATAACAATCTATCACTAAGAAATAATAATAATAATAATACTTAAAAATCAAGAGAAATATGTAATTCTAAATCATATATTTAAATAAATATATAGAAAATAAAATGAACAATGAAATTAAATTAATTAATTAGCAACAAAAAATACTGTAACATAAAAAACTAACACATTTTATTTTGAAGTTTAAAACTTCTGTAAAAGTGTATCTGAGATCATTAGAAAGCTTTTATCTAAAAGCTTATACATTTCGGAATACTGCAAAAAAAAAACACAATACATCTACAGAAAATAAATTAATAAATAAATGGAAAAAAGAAACACGCGCACACAAAAAAAAATATATAAAAAATAAAATTATTCTAATAATAATAATAATAATATAAATAATAAAATAACGACTTTTTTTTTAAACCGGTATAAAACACAGATGAATAGAAACAAGCTTTATAAACTATATACATTTTTTTTTTAAATTATTTGTATGAAAAATTTGGTATAACAGATTTTTACTAAAAAAATTACTCTATCAATAATATATAATAAAAAAATTAATAATTTCTAGATTTGAATGCCCATAAAAAATTATCTTTAAAATAAATTTTAATATACACAATTACAACCTAAATATTTTTTATTTATTTTTATTTTTAAAGAAATTAAATAAAATTACTTAAGTAAATAATGCCCAAAATTAAAAATTCTTGTAATAAAAAAAATAATAATTTTTCTATACATTATTAACAAGAAAAGAAATAATAGTAAAAAGAAAAATAAACATTTTAAAATATATATTGACAATAAATATTAATAAAAATATAATAAACTTTTGTGCCGTTTAAATCTAATTTTATTGGATTTTTACACAAAGATTATTTACAACAAAAAAATAATTACATAATATAAAACTATATTTATTATTTTCTAAATCCGTAGACAGTTATCGCTTAAATAATTTTATTAACAACTGTGTATAATATGTTTTACCAAAATAAAACCTATCATTAAATAGATTCATCATAAAAATATTCATCATTAAATAGATTTGTAAGTACGGTATGATTTTTTTTTTTCTTTTAACCAATTATTACAGTTTGCACAACGTAAAAAAAATTTCATCTTATGTTACATTTGTAATAAATTTTTTAGATTTTTTTTAAACGTAGAACAGATTACCATCAACCTAGATTTGGACTACCAGTCGTTCTGCACAGCTATTTAACATGTCGTCAAAGCATTATAACTTGATCGATTGTTTTGATAAAAGCAATCAATTGTAACGGGCTAAAATGCTAAGAGCGTTTAAAAATAAGATCGTAAACTCCTTTTTAATAGGAATAAATTCTAATGAACTATTTTAAAATCATTCATTCATTATATTTTAATAATATTTATTACTATTACAAATTTTATTTCCACAACCTAAAATACACTTAAAAACGATCAATTGCAGATTCTAATAAAATTATTTCAAAATAATAAGCACTTTGGCTGATTTTCGTTAAAAATTTAAAAACTGAATACTATTTCTTTTTTTAATTAAAAAAAAAATTAGAATTTTATTGTTATTATTAATATAACATTTTGAATTTCGTTTATACATAGTTGTTAACTAATAGATTTATCGTTGTTGTCTACGGTTCACTACTGTTTGACTAGATATCACTCTGACTGAGGCGATTTATAAATAAATTGCGCCTAGACTAGCATAACTAAAGACTAGAATAAAATACTATTTAAATAAACTGACAAGATTACAAAATAATAATAATTATATATTTAATAATAAATAATGATTTGTTTAACATTTTATTTTATTTTAAATCGCTTTATTTTAAAAATACTCTATACATATATATTTCATTGATCAATAAGAAGTAAACAAAACTAAAGATAATAAAATTTAAAATTTATTTAATGGTTTCTACTAAAACTATAATTCGTTAATACTAAAATACCAAAATATTAAACTTTTTTAATGGTATATTTAATTTTAAAGATTAATTAAAATGTTATTTTGGTACGGTAAAAATGTGCCTTATTTTGTGCGGTTTGGTTCATTTTTAAACAAGGTAAGAATTTTCTTTAAAATTATTTTAATAAAATATTTAGCTTTCTAAATTGACAGAATATATGTAAATTCCACACTAACTAAACTCCATAGTTTATTAAGTTTATTTAAATTCCGTAGTTTACTTCAAAAGTGATAAAGATTTTGTTTGTATTTTATTAAAATTTAGCCTAATTTTGCTTTAGGAAAATGAAAATAATCTATCTAATCTAAATATCTATCTTTAAAATGTTATTAAAAACGTAAATAATACTAATTTAAAAAAAAAAAGAGATTAATAAAAACTAAATAGAATTCATTAATAATTTTAAAATAAAAATACTTATTATTTAAAAAATAATAATTTTAAAATAAAGTAGTTAATACTTAATAAAAATATCTACTATATCGGAAATTTATCACAACTTGATAAATAATTTGAATTTATATTTAATTTTTGACAAAAATTACAATTTATTTTCTCTACATTTTCAGTGATATTCCATTAGAGTCTTCTGAATATATGAGAAAAAAGTTTAGGATAAGTATAATTTAGTTAACAAATATATTTTTAAATAAAAAATAATTACTATCAAAAATTTGTTTAATTTTATTTAGTTAAAATTTTATGTAATTTTAGGGAAGAGAATTTAATTTTTTTTTAAATATATATAATTTTATTATTATCTTCTCGTTTTTAAATCAAATAATATAAACATATTAAAGCCTAAAATTGTTGAACGGAAATTTTTTAACGATAGAATTATTGATACGATTTTTTTACTCCTGGGACCACCGTTAGGTATTGCTTTAGAGAATGAGATGAATGGCAATTTTTGTAGCGTGTGAAAATGCCATGCCTGATCGGGATTCGAACCCGGGATCTCCGGATGAAAGGGCGAGACGCTACCACTCGCGTTACGAAGGCTGGCTATCGATAGGATTTATCGATGTAAAGTCTCTCATCAATTTTGAGATTGTGTGTTAATAAATTAATAAATAAAATTTTAAGTTTAGTTTTTCTCTAATAAAAAAATAATCTAAAAATTGTTTTAACCACCTTACCAGCAAAAAAGATGTATTTTCTCAAGATTTTTCGGTTTTTTCAAACCATAATCAGGAGATTAAAAATATTACAATAAGTTAAAAGGTAAAATGAGAATAGTCATGACTGAATATTAAAATATACTCACTGCCTTTTATTTTAAACGAAAACAGTAGTATGCTGCTTACATTCAGTCATGACTGTATTCTCATTTTAATTTTTGACTTATTATAATATTTTTAATCTCCTGATGATAGTTTGAAAAAACCGACAGATCTTGAGAAAATACATCTCTTTTGCTGGTAAGGTGGTTAAAAAAAAGTTTTTAGTTATTTTTTATTACTAAAATATATCACCGGAAACCATGTTTAAGAAATTTATTTCTTCTATTTCATTGGTAAACTGGATGAGTACACTGAAAAACATTATTTTGTCCGTAAAATATTTTTTTTTATAAGCTAATAGGTGAAAAGAGCGTTTATTTATATTTTTAAAATCAAAATTGTGTAAGCTTTAGCTGTAATTTTCTACTTTCATCATTTTTATTTTTTAAAATAAAGGTCTGAATAGCACAATATTCATATAAATAATTAATTCAAAAATATTGATAAAAAATTAATTATTTAATTTTAAACAAGAATGAAGAGTAAAATTGTATTTCTCTTTTAAATAAATTGTTTAAATTTATATTTCATAATAATTATTTGTGTTTACAATTATTTAGTCTTTTCAATTTGGTCTAGATGACTGGTCAAAAAAACACGACGTAACGATTGTATTATAGATTTGGTCCGTTTTTAATTATTGATCCTTGATTGTGTTTGTTCATTCGAATGATTATTGTTTTCATTGTTCCGCTACTTAAATTTTTAAAAAATGAAGAACAAACCTCAAAAAATCAAAATTAATAATAATTAATTTTTTAAACGTGGTTCCGCTAGTATATTTTAATAAAATAAAAGTAATTAATAAGTTATATATCCACCTATAAGCATATAAGTGTTAAGTCCTCGAGATCTTTCGGTTTTTTCAAACCATCATCAGGAGTTAAAATATTAAAATCAAGTTAAAAGTTAAAATACGTATACAGTCATAACTTTTGCATGTTAACAGTAAACTAATCATGCAAACTTGAGTGTACTGTTAAAATGCAGTCATGACTATATACGTATTTTAACTTTTGACTTAATTATAATATTTTAACTCCTGATCATGGTTTGAAAAACCCGAAAGATCTCGAGGACTTAACACTTATATGCTTATAAGTGGATATATCACTTATTAATTACTTTTAATTATTTTATTAATAATAATTATAACTCAATCATCAAAAAAAGGCATTAAAGAATTTATATACGTAACATTGATAAAAAAGAAAAGATTGAGAGGGTTCAAAGAAGAAGCAGTTAATTACTCACATTTGTTGGCATTATTTTCGGAAAAATTATTAAATCACGTAGATTAGCTTTTTTTAAATAATGAAATGTAAAAATATACATCAATTTTTAATTGATATTATCCATTTTAATTAATATAATATCGGAATATTTTTTTTTATTTATAATTTTACTCAAATATTTACCGAACTGGTTGTGTTTCTCAGTTTTTCTTAATTGATAATATAAATTATTTAAAAATTACAATATATAATTTTAATTATATTTAGTGTAGCATTGTATATTTAATTATTTTTTTAGAAATATTTTGTTTTAGAAAGTAAAACAAGATATCTAAACTATAAAATTGTTAAATAAAATGTTAAACAAATGAAAAAAAAAATTATATAGATGCATAAAAGAAAAAAAATATTTATTATGACTAGTGGAACGACTAAATTGTAATACAATAACGCTATTAACTATTTTATACAGAAGGAATGTTTTATATGGAAAATAACCTTAAGATAGACAAACTATAAACATACATTTTTTACAAATATTAAATCATTATTCTATAATATAATATTATACATTAAATGTATATAATATTATTTACAAATACTAAGCTCTTGTCCCTTATAATTCTACACAATAAACAATATGTTTGTTTTAATACAATTATATATAGCTATATAGTCATATTTAATACAATAATATATATATATAAACATTTCTAGGTTTTTTTTTTTATTTTTAAATACTATATTCTAATAAATTACAACTTAAACACTATAATAATTTTAATATTTAAGATATCACATTAAATGCATTTCACCTTTTTTATATATTATACAAATAAAGTAAAATTAAATTTTAATAATTACAAAATAATAATTAATTATGAACACACATTTTTTTAAGTACGTTAATATAATTTAAAAAAAAAAAAAAAAAAATGATTCATCATTTCTTACATTACAATTAATTTTTTGTGGGGTTCATTTTTTTCGTAAATTTTATTAGAATTTTTATGAATCTTAATTAAAAATGGAAATAACTGTAAAATATGAATAATATTTTATTTGTAAAATTTCATCACGGCCTATTGTTTTTGAAATTATTAAAAAAAAAAATTAAATAGTGATACTAAATGTGAATAGTAATGAAATGTAATACAAATGTTTAGACACAGGCATCTCTATTTTTCTGTTTAGCTTCCGAAACCACCGTAAAGTATTTCAGAGAATGATGTCTATGAAGTGTATGAATGTAAATGAAGTGTAGTGTACAGTCTCAGGTCGACCATTCTTGAGATGTGTGGTTGATTGAAATCCAACCACTAAATATCACCGGTATCCACGATCTAGTATTCAAATACATATAAAAGTAACTTCCTTTACTAGGATCTGAATCTTTATAATTTCATATATGAAAATTCAATTAATTTGAATTAAACGAAAATGATTACCCGTTAAGATGATGCAATTATGAATTTAATATTAATAAAATTTACTGTTTTATAATTTATAAAACTTCATTTGAAATCCTTCGTTTATTTAAGCTCAACAGTTTTAAAATGTAAAAATACTGGACTATTTTTAATATGAAATTCATTATTAGATTCCTTTGTTTTAAACGTAGGATACTTCTTAAAAAACCACCAAAGAAAAGATTACTTAGAACGTTAAATTTTTCAAAATGTTTAAAACAAATAAACGTATACTGCAACACAATAACTTGAATCTTTTTTTTATATATGTATATATAATGTGCTACGATTTATTATATTATCTCAATTTTCTCTCACAACTACGATTTACGTTTCCTTTAACTCTAGAACAACTGAACCGATTCTGAATAAAATGTTTGAAACCCTTTACTAAAAGAATTAAGTATAAAAGTAAATTTGGTAGTAAAAATATAATAATATAAATTATTATATTTTTACTACCAATCATAGATAAAAAAGAAAGTTTTCGATAAAAAAATTGAGAATGTTAAATTCTCAATTTTTACGATAAATCAATTTTTACGATTTTATTTACGATAAAAAAATTGAGAATGTTAAATTCTCAATTTTTTTTTTAAGTAAAAAAAATAAGATAAATTAAGTAAAGAAAGACAGAAAGTATATGATTATTACAATTAATTTACTAACTAAATACAAAAGAAGATTTAGTATACGCTTCTATTGGTGTAGAATGCATTGGAAACCGATGTTTTTGTATAAATTTCAGGATACTAAATAAGAAAAGTTGGGGGAAAATGAGAATTAAAACAACCAAACAGTTAACCAGTCCTTGAAAAGTAGTCACTTTGATACTGCTATGGAAGGGGTACCCTACGTTACTGGGAAGAAACAAACAGTTCTGAACGATTAATTATAATAAAAAATTGTGAATTATTTTATGCTATAAATCTTGACCTCGTTTTAAATTTTTTGGGAGACTACGTTAAACTGAGTGTGTCTCCTACTATGTGATTTTATGACAGATTTGGAATTATCCGAGTAGCAAAACCTTGTTATTTTAAATTTCTGGAATTCAAAAATAAAAAACACAATCGTAGCTATATTATTTGAGGGGCTACTATTTCTTTTCGTCTGTAAATTATTTAAACGTAATAATAATAATTTTGATTAAAACAATAATAATTTAGTATTAAAAATAAAAATAAATTATTGGTCAATACAAACAAAAATTAATAAAAAATCTTCGAATTTAATTTTAAAAAATTAAGCAGTTTTAATAATATTATATCAAAATTCATAATAAAATAATGGTAAAGCCTTGCACCAGGCAGTAATTCTCATTTGTAGGCGTGGTATCTCTTTTTTTTCCTGTTTAGCCTCCGGTAATTACCTTTCAGATAATACTTCAGAGGATGACATGTATGAGTGTAAATGAAGTGTAGTCTTGTACAGTCTCAGTTCGACCATTCCTGAGATGTGTGGTTAATTGAAACCCAACCACCAAAGAACACCGGTATCCACGATCTAGTATTCAAATCCGTGTAAAAATAACTGATTTTACTAGGACTTGAACGCTGGAACTCTCGACTGCCAAATCAGCTGATTTGGAAAAACGTGTTCACTATTAGACCAACCTGGTGTGTTGTGAGTTGTAACCCAGTTATAAAATAAACTTACGATAAAAAAATACTTTTAGGTGATTATTTTTTGTAGCAATAAAACAGAATAACTTTACGAATTAACAAAGCAACAAAAAAAGTTTGCTAAGTTTATAGCTATTTTTTTTAAATCGACAACCCCCTCTTTTTTTATTTAAATTGAATTAAGTTTTAACTAAAATATAATTTTTTTATCAGTAAAACATACAAGGTATGAAGTTTTTAGGTAGGTTATATATAAATGTAAATCCAAATATAAATGAAACAAACAAATTTTACTTGTCTCAGATTATTTATAAATAAAATTCATTCTGACAGATCTGTTTCAAATGAAATTAAATAAGTAAAAATATCAATTTCATCCCATTTGTTAGTAAATAAGATCATATTTTATTAATAAAATTAAAAGTCAATTCATAAAATAAAATTTATAAAATAAAAGTCAATAGCCTTTTAGCTTATATTTTAGTAATAGACAGAAGCTATACGATATAAAGTCGGTTGTTAAGTTTACGAATCACGAAACTTACTTAAGGATCATAGTGTTTTAATCAACTGTGGAAAGCTGAATTACTACTTTCTATACCCAAGGGAGAAAAACCTGTATCAGTAATCATTAAAATAACACAGTACAATACTTGCATGTCATCCGGTTTTAATTATTACGAAATCTGATTTTACTGAAGATAAAAAATACAAATTTTAATATTACATGATTATTTTTTTTAAATTGTAGATTTAATCTGTTAATTTCTTTTCATTCGGCTATTTTTAAGAGCTTTTTCGATTTTCATTTACATATGATGCTTTTTTTTATTATTATTAAAAATTTTACTAAATAATAAATTTTTGAATTATTTGTTAACTAATTTTGTATATCTACTTGATGAGGAATTTAAGATCTTTTATTAAAATTATTTAACAAATTTAAAAAAAAATTATATTAATAATAAAATAAAACAAAAGATTACTATTATTTCAAGGATTCAATAACAATATTAAAATGAAACATATTTTTAAATTAATTATTATAGAATTACGGTTTTGTAATTTAAAATTAGAAAAAAGTTGTTGAAATATATTATAAAAAAAAACTGAACAAATACGATGAAGAGTTTAAACAAAGCAAAAACCGAATGTTAATGAAAGGTGAGCAGTTAACCGACAGCTGCCTCCACGATTTAGTATAAATCTATTTTCCTTCTGTTCAAGATAAAACTGATGACGATTTTATTATAACTATAATACTAACAACAAAATCATAGCTATTATTCCTTTTGTTTATTAATTAAACGAACGAAATTTAGATATTTTAGAAGGACATAAATTACATTTTTTCGATATCCTTTTTCATGTTCAGTTTTAATTTTAAATTTGTGAAATTATGAATAAAACGTTTTTGGTAGATTACACTTTACTATTAGTGTTATTACTATTATTATTCACCGCTATAGCAAACGTTTCATCTTCTTTTAAATCAATATGACGCATCCTCTTATCAGGAACATAAAAGTATCCGATTTTAGACCACGAACAAATAAATTAATACATTATATTATATTAATACAAGTTCAAAGTTCGGAATAAAAAATTAAAATCTTTATGTTTTCAAAGGGATAATGGTTTCCTACATTATATTAAATTAAAATAAACTTTAATTATTTTGTTTCAATACGCAGATTTATTAGAGTGCGCATTTTTAAAGTATAAATTGCGAGACTGTTCCATCAGTTTTTAAAATTCATAGTACACATGAATTTGTTGTGTGATTACACCGGAACTAACTGTCAAAACTTAAATATGTAATAAAATTATTTGTACGAAATTTATATCGGAATCTTTTTATCGAACAATGAAAAAAGTCGATAGTTTTACCAAGTAAAATATCAATTTTTTGGTTTTTTTTTTTGCTAATATGTATGTTGGAATTTGTTCAACTAGTGAACAATAAGCAAGCACCCCTCACGGCCCAATGAAATTAGAATGAAATGTATGACATATAAATGAGATGTACTCTTCTACAGACTCGGACCGAACACTCCTGAGACGTGTGGTTAATTGAACTTCAACCAGAAAAATACACCGGTATCCACTGTATAGTATTCAAATACGTACAAAAGCATCTAAGCTTTTCTAGGATTTGAACCTCAGAACCTTCGACTTCGAAAATCAGCTGTTAAACAACTAATTTTCTACTACGAGTTAACGACTATACAAGCCGGTGAGCTATTTTTACTGATTAAAAATTTATATCTTATTTTTAAGAATAGATTTATGTAGCATTGTTGCATGCTGCAGTAAACTATATTATCCTATCTCATAAAATTTTATGTTGCTGTAATCTTCTCTTATTAAACAATTTTTAGAGTTTGAACAACAATATTTGAAGTTTCCTTGTTATATGAAACTTCAAAAATGTATTTGTAATAAGTAAAAGGTTTTTTAAATTTTATTTTATTTTAGCAAACGAAAACAATTTTTTATCTTTAAATACACCGCTTCCACTCTTCTACGTTAACTGATCCAAAAAAAATTTCTGTTGACCTTTTATTTTTTTTTATTATTTTGGAAGAAATAATAGAAATAAATAAAAAGAAACTGAACAGCAATAAAAAAGATAGTAAAAATCAATAATTCGTATAATTTGAGAATTAAATCATTCCAAAAAAAAAAATGTAATCTATTTACTTACACTTGCAAAATCTTTATATCATAGCAGCAGGCATATATTTGACAGATTTAAATAAAACTTTCACTTTATTTATTCATTTTTATTACCTTGTACACAAATATTTTCATACATGAAACATAAGAAAAAAAGAGATTAGAAAAAACAAAAATTTTGAAATAAAATTGTGTAAAATTCTCCTCGACTCAAATTATAATTTAAATTCTATAAAATGATAAATTTAGTTAAATGTTATCTTTGGAAATAAATCAAAACCAATTAATTTAACATTTTAATTACGGCGTTAACTATATTTAAAAATGAAATATTCCAAAGTATTTATAAAAGTTTATTATTTTTAGATATACTCTTCGAAAAATCTCATTCCATTTTCGAAAATAGAATAAATAAAAAATTAAACTTTTTTTCCAGTAGACTGAAAAAAGTTTATTGTAATTGAGCAACTTAGAAGTCAAAATTTACATATCAAGCCTATAAAGCTTCATTTAAGTTATATTTAACTCTTTGCTTATTTGTCACAGGCAACACAATTAACACAAACATATTCTGAGAACATTTTGATGAATTAGTTTTCCTAATAAAAAAAAATTAAGAATTTTAATTCAATTTGCATTAAAATTTAGAAGGACGTTATTCAAAACTGATTATATAGAGAATTGTAATTTTGGTTTTATTATTAAATCGGCAGGATAAAAAATTATTTTGGTAATATTTTAACAGGAAAATTAATAAACGAAAAAACAATTTAATTTCTGATATTTATTAATTTATTTGAACTGGATGAACCTTATAAATAAAGAATATTGTAATAAATATTGTAAAAAAATCAATATTGTCATATTTATAATAAATATTGTAATGAATAATATGTAATCGACAAAAAAGGAATTAATGTATCTCATTATCAGTAGTGTTAAAAGACCAAGACTTATTTGGTATATAGGCTAAATATATATACATATAGGCCTCTTGTGAAACAAACCCCTCATTAGTTAGGGTAGCTTTATTAGAAGTAGGCTATATAACCTGTTGCATCAAAACAGAACAGAACAACACAAGCAAACAACCCTCTTTGATTCAATATCACCCTCGTGAAACATCCCCTCGGTATTTAACAGTAGTATAAATACGTATCCAATTTCACAATTTTATGCATTTTTAACCCAAATTTTACGATGTAAGTTTTATACGTTACAGTAAATTCACAAATGTTAATTTAATTTTTCATTATATCGATGAAATAATTCACTACAGAAGTTTACAAAGAAGCTTGTGAGTGGAAATATGAAAATAGAAATTTTTAGCGTATGAAAACTCCCATGACTGACCGAGATTCGAACCCGGGACCTCCATCTAAAAAGGCTGAGACGTAACCACTTCACCGCGGAGATCGGCAAAATTTATTTTTGTATTTATTCTTTAAAATAAATTTAATTTAAATCTAATTTTAAAACAAAGTAAATGAATGTAAATTTAGCTCTATATAAATATTAGACGGCATTAAAGAGACAAGGACCTTCTAAATGTAAGCGTTATAAAATAGGAAAGCGTTTTCTTTCCTCTTAAGCAGCAACTGAATTTTGTGTAATTGATACATTTGCCAGATAATAGATTACATAACTGTATAAATTTGCCTGCATTTTTGACACTATCACTAGGGATTGCTAGACAACTAGATTCATAGCCAAATCCACGAGTAAAACTAATTATTTAATAAAGAACAAGACCCTATAGTTATATTTCTTGGTCGAGTATTATTTATTTCACTTAATTTTTTTATTTAAATTTTGTAATTTTTTTCTTTAATTAAAAACATTTCTTGTTTTGTTATCAATATTGTTTTTTTTCTTTTTTTAGTGGTATGAATGAGGTTTAAATCTTATTGTGTAATTCTTAAATTACTTTCTCAGATTATTTATATTATGAAACGAAAACTGTAATAAAACAATAATTACTTAACCGTTAACAATAATTAATAAACGTATTATTATTTAAGCTAATCTACAAAAAGCTAGGTCTAAAAAAAAATTTTTTATGAGATATGCGAGTATCGACTGGTGTAGGTAATTTAGCCCAAATTGAAATTTGTAGTGTATGAAAAATGCCATACCTGACGGGGATTCGAACCCAGAAGCTCCGGATGAATGACTGAAACGCTATCGCTCGCGCCACGGAGGCCGGCGCTAGGGATGATTGTTTAAAGATAAAGATTTAACCTAATTTATTACCAAAAAAATTGGTGTATAGATTTTAAAAAAAATTTATAACAGGTTTATTCGCTCAGATTTTTAAACTAATGTATATTTATATATTTATGAATGATGTTAATAAAATAATAATCCTTAATAGATTACTGTAATATAATTTTGCAATAACACACAAAAACGATTTTATTAGAATAAATCTAATTTGAGCATGTTATAATTTGTTTCAGCATTTTATATTACTAATAGATTGAGTATATAATTTAGCTTAAAATTAAGAAGGATAAGCGTTATACAGTTTAAAACTTTGAGCTTAAAACTGATTACTGAATGCTAATTGTAAAGTTAAATTTGTAAAAAATATCAACTATTTATAAAAGCTTTAATTGCACAGTCTTAAAGCTGTAATGAAATTCTACAAAATTAAAATACCTTAATATATATACTAAAGTAATTAAAATAAAAAATCGAAAAAATCATTGTTTAAGGAATGTATTTAGGAATAGTTTTAAGTTGAATGTTACGTCTGTATTTTCATAAACTTATATCTTAATTAAACAATTAATTGTAATGTAAGTTAATTAATTGTCATATTTGTTTAAATATGTATATTAATTACAAATGAATGAATCATGATTTGTTGATATAGTAAAATTATATTATATCTTATAAAAAAATTAAAGGGTTTTATACTACTACTATAATACAAAAACATCTATTTACATAAAATAATTTATCAATTATTATTAACTAACTATATATAGACTACTTTTATTATTATTAATACTGTTTAATTTCTTAATGTAATTGTTTTTAATTTATTTTTAAAAAATTTGAATAATTCAGATTTTGATTTTAAAATTTTCTTTACTATTAAATTATTTGTACATTTTTTACGATTAAGAATAAATGTAATCACCTTAATTTGATTACTAATGCAAATATATAAACTAATTAATTCAAATGGATTTAAAAAATATTAATTTACTGTAAAAAAAAATTGTAAAAGCGTAACTAAATAATTCATTACATTTTAAAATTTTGTTTTTTTAAATTAAAAGAAAATAATAACCGAATGTTAATTATGTAATAATTTTTTTAACCGACTAGAAATATTAAATAAACAATTAAATATATACTTGTATGTAATGACTAGAAACTGACTAGATTTTATTTTACATGACTAGAAATCAAATTTAAATTAATGTAATTTTTATATATTAATAAATATTTTTGACTAGATTTATTAGACTAGTAGATACGACTAGATAAAATTTCATACATGACTAGATTATTAAAAAAAAAACAAAAAAATGTTTTGACTAGAATATAGACTAGAACTTGTGCGGCCAGCAGTGACTTACCAGTGCGCAGAATGTGTCGGTCGAGTGTCAAGCAGTATGGGTCGCTAGATGTTTACGTAAATATGCCTGACGTCGAAACATCTTATGACAAATCGGACAGGGTAGATCAGCAGCCGGATTCGATGCGGTATCCTGTGACGGTCTTGACGTAGGTTGTCGTGGACGATGCCACCTTCGATGCGATGCTAGATTGGCCGGACAGTTGAAGACTTTTTCGCATTCCGGACAGCGGTATTCGACGTGAACTATACGAGAACAACGGTGTTGCGCTAAACTAAACGCATCTTCGTACATTTCCTTACAAAGTCGACATATATAATCTCCGATACGATTTTCTATCTTAGCTAATTCGGCTTTTGCTTCCTCGGTAACTTCGACGAGGTTGTAAGCAGGATCGATGTCACCCTTTCTAACGACCAGAGGTGGTTCGTCGTCTCCTAGACGTCTGATGATAGTACCGGAGACAGGTGATGTGTTATCTTCGTCGAAATCTAATCTTCTCACCGCTTTATTTTTCTTTAAAGGTATTTTACAACTAGTAACAGGTGGCGGTGCCGATTTCGGTGGTGGATTATCACATTCCTCGCTCAACGTCCGTTTCCTTGGCGGTGTACTCGGTAAAGGTGAAGAAGGAGGTGTGATCGGAGTGGCAGATTTTAAAGAAAGATCTAAAGGTGGTGGATCGGCGTAAAGGTACATTCGAGGATCGAACCAAAAACTCTGCACGACAGGATGAAATGCGCTCAGCTCGCAGGGCGAGCGGCGGCGTACGAGAAACCCTCGCGGCATCACTCATCGCCTCTGCTGACACCGGCTAACTGCCGAGTGCGCGCCCCCAGTCGACACCCGCCTTATAAGCTACCCAATGACAGCTTGCACTCCACGCATGCGCAGTCGATCTCCCGCTCATTGGTCCACCCTTCCTTCGCATCGTGCAGTTTGTTTCTTGTTTTGAACGTCAATTACAGAAGACAATTTAAATATTGTATCTCACTGATACAGCGAGACGTATTTATTTTCTATAATACAAAGTGAAATAAAAATAAAATAATTGCAGTACGTTAATAAATAATAATGCACCAAACGAATTAAAGGAAGTTCTTCGATAAAAAAATAATTACAATATAAAATATACATAATACTTTCTTTCGCAGGGATGATAATCATTTTCGTCAAAATTAAAAAAAACTAAAAATTAATAAACTACACAATTTAAAAACTAGTAGTTATACTGGTTACAAATAAATGTACTATGAAAAATAAATTTCAGAACTTAAAACATTATTGAAATATTTAAACAAAAATATACTTAATTTAAAAGGAAATGGCAAATATAAATAAATATATATATATATATATGGTGTATTTTAATTTTTTTTTTTTTAAATAATACTAATACCTAAATTTTATTTACTTAAAAATTTTTGAAGGTTTAAAAACAAATGAATTACAGAGTATCTCCAACTTCTAGATAGTCGTTTATCCAACCCTCCCATAATCAGTAAACTAACAATGAGGTAAAGATTTATGTACAACGATTTAAAAAATAGTAATAAAACGTATTCAAAGAAAATATTCGTATTTAAACATTTATGAAAAATACGTGCACCCCGCTGTCTATCGTGGGGTTGTAAGTCGCATTCAGAATTAAAATATTTATAACTGAATAATTTATCGATATGAAAAACTTGTTAAAAGTTAAGTAAAAATCCTAAAAAATTGTTATATCTGAACTACTAAAATAATACGAAAATTAGACTTAACAAAAATTCGTTAGATCTTACAATTATTAGCAAGCCTGTAATTTTTTTCTAATAAAATCACATAAGAACAAAATAATAAAAATTGGTGAAATTGTTCACATTGTACATCAGTATTATTAATAGTATACGGCTTATGTTAATTTTCAATTTCTTTTTCGTAAAATTTTCCAAATAAATCATAATTGAGGAAAAAATATTATCAAATAAAATTTTAAATACTCATAATTCAACGCATAAGAAAAAAAAAATTAGGAGTTTAAGACAAAGAACTACTGATACGTTTTTATAATTTTTCACCAAATAACCTAAGTAATAATTTCAACTTTTGTTATAATACAATTTAATTATTTTAATTAAAGATGATTAATATCTAACGACTAGGAAGATTTTGCGGTAAAACATTAAATCTAGTTTTATTTTCTTTAAAAAGTCATTAAAAAACTAAAAAAGTATTTTTAAGTACGTTGTACTTTATTTTAATGAAATTAAATTACAACAAAATTTCAAACTTATATCATTTTTATTTGATATTGTAGAAAATTTTGAAGATATTTTGTTTACAAGTAAAATTTAAAAGTCTGAAAAACTGTATTGCAAAAGATCGATTTTTAATTTGTATATAAAATGTTTATTTTTAGCACTTTTTCAGAATAATTTGTTGAATATTTTTAATGTTTAGAGCCATTTGTTTTACAAACAGATATACTGTAATATAATTAAATAATTAATAATGAGATACTGAAATAAGGAGAGGTAATTATCTAGAATTTTTAAAAGTTTACAAGTTTTTAATTGAAAACGAATTTGATTCTTAAATATTATTTCCAAATAAATGTTTTACCTTTACGTAACTGTTTGCTGATAAATATTTTAGATATGATTTCTTGAACGTAGCAATACTTTGTAAATGGATTTTATTATTTATTTGTTATACTGAGTATCGCTTTTTAACAAAAAAAAAAATTATATTAAAATTGGAATTTTTATACTGATTCTAACATACATCTTATTAAAAGTTCTTTTAAATTTTTCATTAAAGATCGGACGTATAAAACATGAAAACTATGTAGCTGTATAATTATGAAAATAATTATAAGTTTGAAATATTAATTCTAACCAAAACTATAATGTATTTATTAACTGTTTTTATAAAAATAGCCCGATTCTAAATCAAATATGATAACATAAAATCGTCAACTGTTTAAAGACCGGCTATTTTATTACATTTACAAACACAGTTTATTTATCATATATCAAATTTTACTAATATTTATTGGCTTGTTTAATTAAATTTAAAAGACACAGTTTTTACTATGGCATTGCTCTTAAGTAGCACAGTAATTTTATTGTGCTGTAACTTTGCCCATTAATATAATAATATTTATTAAAAATAATATTTCAAAGTTTAGTTTAAAATAAAGTATAAAACTAAAATATCATTAAGATAACTCAGAATATAACGCTTATGAATCTACAAGTAATTTAAGGAATGCGTGCTGATTGAGACGTATTAATTTTACGGTGTACTGAGTACAGTGTATAGTTTATAGATTGCCCCATTAAGTTTAGAGATATCGGGAGACCAAAAATTCTTACAGCCCGTAGGGAAACATTAGAAGACTGCCAACATCAGGAAAGGAATGTCTACTCTATTAATTTTCCCTCGGTAAAGTCCTCCTAAATTTTTTATACCTTTATGGTATATTACGCTAACAGCAATAAAGAATTCATGATAAATTTACAGATTGCTAGAAACTCTGTTAATAGAAAATACAAGTTTATGTTATTATTTTTTTTATTGTTACTATTATTATTATTGTCTAAAAAATAAGATAAGACTTTAAAATCATTTTTTATGCAAAGAATGCGCTACGCTAACTGGTTATTTTAATTAAATAAAAAAATATATATATATTTTTTTTACAGAAAGCAAGAAATTAAAACTTTATGAGTATTTCAACTGTTAAACAATCGTTAGCACTAAATATTAGAGATTTATTTTATTTTATATTCCTAATGCGTACTTTGCAATCTGCTCAACTTGCAAACAATAAACAACTCCAAGGCCCATTGAGATGAAGATTAATATTGCATATAAAGGAGATGTTATCTTGTGCACACTTAGGACGACCATTTTTTAACCCCGACTAACAAAGTACAGCGCTATTAACAGTCTAGAAGATATAAGATTAGTATAAAAATACATATAATTAAAGAAACAAAACTTTAAAAATAATTAATCATAATAAAATATGTGTTACCGATAAAAAAATAATAAATGAGATTTATATAAAATATATTAACAATAAAAAAATGTTCTATATTTGTAAAGACATAGAACACCTCATTTACATATGATAAAATCATCCTCATCTAATTGGGCCTGGGGAAAGGTTGTTTATTGTTCACTAGTATTCAACTAGTGATAGATTGCAACGTACACGTTATGAATAATAATGATTAATAAATGTTTGTAAAAAAAAGTAAAATTCACTTAGATAGATATACTTTATATATAATTTCGTAAATTTGTCTATTATTTATTTGATTTTTATCATTTTTCTTTTAGTATTTATGATAGGATTTTTGTTTTTCCTTGTGGGGGATTTTATAGTATTCTGTTTTATACAAAAATAAATATTTTCTTATCTCAAAAATTCTCCATTAAATCATTCTTAAATAAAAAAAAAATATTGTAAATATATAATTTATATATTCTAAGTAGATTTTACAGTGCGACACAGTTTCCTTAGAATTAAGATAAAGTATTTGAGGGAAAGATTTCACGATATTACACAAAGTATCTTCCTTGAAGTTGTTTCTGTCCTATATTTCATACTCTATCAAATTTCAGTTCCATCTAAGAGTTAAAATTTCAGTATAATTATGTTCTACGTTTAGCACAACTAAATTTAAAATCTACAACTAATTCATAGTTACAACATCCATTTATAATTTAGGTTCGTTTCAGATTAATAATTTAAATTATATTTTCGATTATGATTGAATTTTAGGAATTAAATAAGAAATAAAGATGTACTAAACGAAAATCATAACGTTTCCCTTAGAAGATATATTCCTAATAATTTATTTTACATTGACTCTTCTTTTAAAATTATTATTTTATTATTTAATTTATTAAATAATTCAATAATACTTTACCCTGGACATCTAAATAACACATAATTGTACAAGAAGACACAGAATAAGATCCTTCTAAAATCTGTATAAATTTTAACAAATTAAATAAGGTCAATCTATCTTCTAGTTTCTATGAAAAACTACGTCCTTAATGAGTTTTTAACTTAAGAGAAGGGATGTAAAAGAAATTGATTCAAGGCCCTATAAAAATGGAATCTTTGTATGATTTTAATAGGAAATAAATGGGATTGCTTACCCTAAAATCCCTTAGTGGAATGATGAATTAGAATAAATAAGCAACTGTAAGTTTTCGTACGTTACTAGATTTTAAAACTCTAATTCCCTTATCTTATAATTTTTATCTTTTATGCCTAATTTTCCTGGTTGTGAGGAAAGCTTAAAGGAAGAAATTTCCTAGATTTTTAAGCCCTATTATAATAACGGCACTAATTATTATTATAATAGCTGTACTGTCTCCAGTGAAGTTCTAGTTGAATGCTTCAAAGCACCACATAATTACGAGTATGGGCTGAATTATTACGATAATAACCCGGAAATCGTTCTCATATCCTTCTTCAATTTCTGGAGGGAAAACATTTTTTATTAGTGATATATCTCAGATTGTTAACGCAAAATCTTTGATAAATAATGTGATTTGTCTGTCTTTAATATACGAGGAACCTTGAGTTTGTTATCCTGAAGTTCTTCCGAGGATATACATCTTCCTCATTTCTTATCCTTCATCCTTCTTCAGATTTTTTATTTTTGTAGGTGTAGATCTGACTATTGATTGTGTCAATTAATACTGAGGGTATTAGAAGCTATAAAGGCCAGTATCCTTGGTGTAATCTGTTAGAGGGCGCTGAATTTGTGTGAATTCATACACATACGGGGATTCTGCTTCCTGTCCGGTGACTACAGAATAAGTAAAACGGTTATAGTACCTTACATTGAAAAATAAGGATTCGAATTTCTTCTAAAATAAAAATATATAAATCCATTGTACATAGAATTAAATTTTAAATCTTATCTTGATGCTATATGAAAAAAGGTCATTACAACATACTCAATATGAAACCATTCACTAATCCAAAGAACTCTATTTATTTTTTATATAACTATATCTGAATTTCAAAACTTTTCTTAAATGACAAAAGATTGTTCATAATATTTATAACAATCTAATTTATAGTTAATAATTACAATAAAAAAATTCGTAAATAAGAAGAACCACTGTAAATTAGAATGATTAATTAAATAAAACAACTAAATGGAAAATGAGGTAAAATGGTTGATAAGACTTGTTTTAAAAAAATATGTCATGTTATCTTGTATAAAAAAAAATTACGTACGATATTAATTAAAATTTGCATTCGTTTATAATTACTCAATTTTTTTAATAATATGTATAATAACATCTGATAAGTTACCTTTATCCTTCTGGTAAAGAAATAAAATTCATAAACAAATATTAGAAAAGAAATCACGTAAAATAAATTGCATGTAATATTTCTAGATTTGATAAAAGAAAACGTACACGAAGAATATTTTGTTAATTTAAATAAATCTTAATTTATATATTAATCTTTACAAAGTAAATATTTTTATCATTCCGCATGATATACTAAAACCATTGATATATATATTACATAAAAGGTGTGCTTTATAATTATTATCTTTTTTTCATATTCCCATTTTTTTAAAAATTATTATACCAGTAATAGCAAAGGTATCATAATTGTGAATAGCCTTTTTATTATACATAAACATACCCTAAACACGCAAATAAATAATTCATTTGTAGCCGTTTTCCAAGGTCGACCTAAATGTAGAACATTGTGTCTACAAATTTTAAATTTATAGTTACGTTACTACTTATTTATAGATATATTTTCTAAATTTATACTTAAAAATATACTTAACAGATATATTTAATATTAAAAACAAAGTAGCTATCATAAAAGGAAATTTATTAGTTTAATTTTAAATTAGGTCGAATAGATATTAAAACAGGCAAGAAAACATACTACCATAATTAGATTTTTTTTTTTTATTGTTGAGAATTAATTTTTATAACTATTTCTGATTTCACTAACCTATTTTTATAATTTATTAAGAACATATAAATTTACTCGTTGTATCGCAATTATATATTTATATTAATATCGATATATTTTAAAAAAATGAATTTTTTACCATGTGATTGATTTCCAGTACATTTATATAAATTATTATAAATAATAATAATAATAATAAATACCTGTTATTAAGTAATATTGTGATGCCCTCCAAAGAAAATAAACTCTTAATTTTCATCACGTAGATTAAACATCAGTTTTTTTCCTTTTAGTAAAATTCTAAAACAAACAAAAATATAAATTAATAATAATAATAATTAATTCCTTTATTAACAAATATTAATTTTAATATTAAATAATAATAAAATAACATAAACACTCGACTTACTTAATTAATAGAAACAAATTTATATGGGCCTACAGTTAATAACTTCTCAGATTTTCTATACTTTATTTACCAGTAAAAGGAATTTCTCAATACTATAATGAATTGTAACT
Organism: Lycorma delicatula; assembly: GCF_047948215.1. NCBI lineage: Eukaryota > Metazoa > Arthropoda > Insecta > Hemiptera > Fulgoridae > Lycorma > Lycorma delicatula. The sequence goes on along the minus strand of NC_134459.1, from coordinate 106,860,650 downwards.
TTAATTACAGATTACCCTTACTAAACAAACACGTTACTGAAAAAAAACTCTTGAAAAAGCTTAAGTGAGACGTTATCAAATCGAAAAATTCTTTAATATCATATTTACTTTAGGACAAAAATGATTAAAATTTTGTTGTAAAACTTCATAAATATTTTGCTTGAAACTACTTAACTGAATTTTTCCGTTAACTCATTCTACATTTTTTAACATTCATTTTCTCCAATGATATAAAGGTATTTTTGTTACTTTACAGTATCTGTTTCCAGCCTTTCTTATTTCTGTGACGAATTTAAAACATCTGAGTCACAAGTAACTCTAGCCAGAATTGTTTTCCCTGTAAGTAATGATGAAGTTCATTATATATATTTAAACTCTGTGATATCAAAATTAATTAGTGAATTCCTAAGCTAAATATCACCTGAATTTTCGTGAACTTGGCTTGCAACAATATATTCGGTTTCAATTAACCATACATCTCAGAAATAATCCACCTGAGACTGTAAAAAACTACATTTACATTCATACATATCATCTTCATTCTCTGAAGTAATATCTTATGATGGTTCCAGTGGCTAAAAAGAAAAATAATATATTCGGTTTAGTGTTCTGGGAGCGATCAGTGTCTCATGTCAGATTAGTTTTTAGTTACTTATATTAATAAGTTTAGATATCATAAGAGAGATATCCTCGGATAAAAGTTATAAGACAGTTTGCAACAGTTCCTTTCCTTCTGGTAAGCGTTCATTATCAATTAATTGTTGTTCGTTTGATTATTAATTCTTTCTTCGTTTTAAGCCTTAGCAGCACAAAAGTATCTTCAGATATCGTTACAGCACAATGGCTTTTTTCTCCCAGCCAGTTAATACTGGTTATTAACTAATGATTAAAAGAATAGCCTGAACTCTGTTTCGGTAAAATGATAAACCAAAATTATTTTTTTTATTCAGTTTTAAATACAATATAATTATTAAATTAAATTCCCTATCTTAATTATTGCTTTCTCTTAAACTAAGAAACATGTTTAAAATGTTTGAGTGAATAAAATACAGCAAATAAGATTTAAACAAACAAATGTTTTTTTTTTTTAAATATTCACTTTTAATATAAATAAGTATTCTTTTATTACTTTGTTTACTAAACTTTTTTCTACATATTGAATACAAATATAGAATATACCTCGTTAGTTGTGTTGTGTTTCACTTTAGTAAAATATATCTACCATTTCTTTTAAAGTTTCTATATTTCTATATTTTTGTCAAATTTAAACCAGATTTAAATAATTAAGTTTTGTAAACGCAATTACCAGAGATTAGTTCACTGGTGTCCATTCTGTTCAAACTAAGTACCCTTAATATTTTTACTTTAATTAATTTTTCCTGTTGGTTTTCAACTAATAAAAACTATTTTTTTAAATATATTTAAAAAAAATTTAACTCTCATAATTTATCATGAGATTCTTAAAACTCCAATAATCCAGTAGACCTATTTAATTTAGAGCATTTTCTAGGGACAAGATTAGTTCCTAAAATGCAATTTTACATCTAGTAAGATAGAATAATTTACTTTAATAAATATAAAATTCTAAATCTCCTAAAAATTAAACAATTTTATGTTGTCTAACTATATACAAGAACATAAAATATTAAAATAAAATTGTTATATTTCGATTAGGGACTTAAATTTAATTACATATTGTAGTATTTATTTTAATTATAACTGTCTAAATCGATATTTTCTTGTGTCAAAAATTTTAGAAATAATTTTATAGAATTAATAATTATTATTTGTTTGCCTTACTAATATTTATTATAATTATTTAATCTATAAATTTAATTTACGAATTATTTCATTAATATTTACGAACCGGTATTTATTTTTAAAAAAACGGTGATCTAATTTAAGATATTACGTTAATGTTTTGTAAGTGATTTTTCAGCGTTTCTTGTTTTTCAATTATTTATTTAAATCAATTAACATAATTTTGTTTTTAAAAATATATTTCATTAAATTTTGATAGTGCATTTATATATTTTATAACCATAAGTTTGAGCATTTTAGTGTTTTAAATAATTTTTATTACATAATCTGAGTTGCATGCATTTTTTCAAGTCCGTTTATTTTTTTATGGTAGAAAATTCATTGCGGTAAGAACAAATAATAAAAAATAATTATAATTATAACAATATTTTATAACCTTATTATTCATGTTAAAAGATAACATTGTACCACATATCTACTGTAATTGCTGTACAATTTCTAATTACATTATGTTTAGGGCATATCTTTAAAAAAAAAAAAAATAATAAGTAATGTTAAAACAACCATTAAAGTAAAAGTAGTTACGTTGAAAAATAGGCGTTCATATTAGCTGTTCAGGAAAGTTTACGTTTAGACATATCATACATAATATATTTAGTGTAATTGGTCAAATTATAAAAGTTTAGAGTAATTTTTTTATGTAAAAAAATAAAAGATCAAAGAGTAATAGGTCTAAAACTTTAAAACTACAATAAAAAAAAACATTTGCGGTGTACAGGCTCAACAATTACGGGCACGTAAAAATCTGCATTTATATCAACAAGTTACAATGTACTCTTGTTTATAATGCTCACGTTAGAAACACAGTGAAAAGAAAATGTAACTTGTTATTACTTAACTTAGACGTTGAATAATGACTAAAATAAAGTAAGAACAACTTAAAACTGTAATGATTTATTTCTTTACTAAGTAGTGTTACATGAAGGCTTAATGATCAACATTAGCATAACATAACAATTTGTATTAACTAAACATTTTTCCCTAAATCATAATTTTATTTATACCAGATAAAAATGACATAACTATACCGAAGTATATTGTAGAAAAGAATATCGAAAAAATATAAATTATTGTTATTACTTACAAATAATTATACTAAAAATTATAATTATATATTAATAATATATTATATACTTTATTATATATTAATAATTAATATTAATATTATTTTTACATGAACTTTATTACATATCGTTATATCTACAATCAGTCAAAAAATCGCAATCATAAATATATCATAAAATTAAAATTAAAGAAGACAAATTCATCAGAGATAGTAGATTTACTAAAAAAAAAGATTAATTTAAGCCGGCATATATCCGTTGGCTAAAATAAAATAATCTGGGTAGTAAAGAAGAATCGTTTCTTTTTAAAAAAGGAATTAAAATAAAGATAGTAAAAAAAAAGTAAACAATGAAATGGGAAAAGTCAAATAGTCCGAAGGAAAATGGATTATTAAAAAAAAAATCCTTTAAAAACTATCACCTTTTGATTTTACACCGTGCAATGCTATTTTTTTTTTAATAAGTTATAGTAATAGAGAAGCATTGAAACCTCTCATTTCAGTAAAATTTATAACTCTCGATGTAAAGAGGCCTGATATTAGACAACAGTCATTTTTGTTGTTATCATAACTCATGAATAACCGGTATCCTGTGCCAAATCTAATTTGAAAACTCAGAAGTGAAATAAGTCTCTATTACCGTCTTCAGTAAAGTAGATTTTCACTATAGAAACTATTTGTATAATGAAAATTATTACTCTCATATCAATGTAATTGTGATTGTTTCATCTTGTAAATGAAATTTTTTACATATATGTCACAGCTATAAAGGAAAAAAAGAAGAAAACTAAATCAATAAAATAATATTCCTTTTTTTTGCAGTGAAAAGATGGAATATATTGTACTGATTTTATTCATTAACATAGGATTTTCTCAGTATTAATGGAATAACAATAGTTATTTAAATGAAGAGAAAGCAAATGGATAAAAATGATTTTTAATTTTCCTTTTTTTGTCTGTCTAAAGTTTTGAATAGTTACTCAAAATAAAAAAATCTGAGGTGGACACCATATGACTTTCTTGAACGCAAATTAAATTACATATACAATTTTTTTTAAATGAAAAATATATAAAAGTTTATTTCATTAATAACTTCTTATTTTTTTCATATTTATTTATTGTTATTATTTATCGTAACAATTTTTTTACAATCAGAGGTTAATAATTATTAATAAATCAATATATTCAAATTAAAAAAAAAGAATTTAAAAAAAGGAGATGAAGTCGGATTGAACCGATGTGTCTTCCCCTTGTAAGACCAAATATTCCATTAACTAAAATCCCATTGGGCTATAACTCTGGAACCAATGAAAATAAGTACAACTTATGAAATATCGTTGAAATGTTCTTAATGAGGGGTTATTACTGCAATTAAGAAGAATTCCAAAAATCCAGATTTTTTTGGATTTTGGGATTTTTTGGGTACTTCTGCTTCAGTCGATTGTTATCAAAAGGGGAGGTGCACAAATAGATGTTACAACTAAATCAAAAATTTCAACATCCTAACGTTAATCGTTTTTGAGTTATGCGAGATACATACGTACTTACAGACGTCACGCCGAAACTAAACAAAATGGATTAAAGGATGATCAAAATGGAATTTTCGGTTGAAATCTGACACCGAAATTTAAAAAAAAAAACAGTATTTTTATTTTTTAACTAATTTGGTCGAAGGGTTGTACTAATTTCTTGTTACACACAACTGTTTTTCTTATTATTGTGGCTCATGTAGCTAATGCATGTGCTTAAAATGTCACAGCTATTGCTGTGGCACTTTAGGCAAAAAAGCTAACTGATTGAGTTACTTTCTCTGATATCAATAATAAAATGTCATCTCCTGTTTAGTGAGCTTGACATGCTGATAAAATTCGGCTCAATGAAAAAGCAAATATGAAACAACTTCCTTCTATATTTTCCTTAGTAAGCCTGGTATGGGATGTTGTTATTCTTTAAAATTCGTTTTCGGAATGTCTTATCTCAGATCGCCTTCAACCGTTACTATTATGGCACTTTAAGTACAGTTCAAAAAATTAGTAATAAAATATATTGAATGTTATAGATGTATTACTACTGAAAAACAGGCTGACACAAGAAAGAAAAACTTTAATACTAAAAAGAAGCCTTCAGTTATCAAAAATAAGCCTAAGAATAAGAAAAGGTTTTTGGAAATATTTAAGCAAAATTTAGCGCTTTATGTAGTAAAACATGGGTAATAAAACAGAAAGGAAATGAATAAAGGGCATTGAAATGTGTTTAGATGCAAGGATTTTGATAATTAGTTTGATAGTTAAAATTCGAAATGAAGTCTTAAGATAAACGGGAGAGTAAGGAAATTTCTGACAAAATGTTTTTATATAAGATCATATTGTATGAGACAAAATAAATTGACAAGCCACATATTAAGATATTTATTTGGTGATATAGAGACACGTAGAAGGTAAAACCGATCAAGAAAACAAAGACTGGATTAAATAAATAGAAAATTCTGAATGTAGTAAACATTTTAAGACTATAAGATTATCACAGAACAGAAAGAAAAAGTGGTTAGCATCAAACCAATCAATTGACTAATGATTCAAAAAGGAAAATTTAATATAAGCTAAGATTTATCTATAACTATCGTCCTTTATAGTGGGTTTTAAACCAGAATACACTTGTTTGAAGTTATACACTTATATGAAGTTACGTTAAAGAAGAACCTGTCCTTATTCTTAACCATGAATGGCTTCCCTTTTCAATTGACTGACGAAGGTTATAGGTAATTATACTTCTTCTGAGGGGAACAGCACAATAGATATTTGGTGTTCCCTAAACTTGTCTTTTGAATATACTATCCTTCAAGAAACCAGTACTCGACACCCTAACTAAATCTATTATTAAATCAGAAACCATTCACCTGTACCTCTAGTTTAAAGACGTATTTTAACAACCTGCTATCATTTCTAACAGTAAGAATATTACTTCATCCGTAAGAAAAAAAATTATGTCTAAAAATAATTTAAAAACAAATTCGATCATATTTGTAATGACTGTATAATGTTTAGATTTTTATGACTTAAGTGAGCCAAACTATTTGAAAAAAAGCAGTTAAAATTAGTATATATTATTTATTTTACATGTAAACGTCAATCTCTCATTTCTACATTTTTCTACGTTCTTAATCTGACTTCAGTTAAATTATATCATTATAATCCAAATTCGGCCGAGCAATAATATTTTTAATTCATTATTTCAACTTCCAGTACATAATTTATATTAATTAGGTATCCAGATTTTGAAGACATGTGCAAATATAGGTGTTTAATCATCGTTCATTTATAATACATATATAATTAATAATATTTATATTGCTTCACTATGCAAAAAAGAAATGTATTTATGTATCTTCGTGAATTTACTTTTCAGATATAGAATTATTTAATTGGAAGAGCATTATTTATGGGAAGTTTTCATTCTGATAACCTAATTTTTATTACAACCCTATTAAATTAATTTAAATCACTAAACCAATTTTAATTTTATTTAATTAAAATTTCCACGATGGTAATAGGTATGAAAATATGTATAACAAGATTTTGTACAAGGTTGATATAGAAGATTTTTTACTTGAAACATTTTTTCCCTAAATCAACATAAAAATCTGTAATCTAATTCCAAAAGATTAGTAGAATAGTTAGTTACTAATTTTCTAGTTACTTTTTCATCAGAACAATAATTAATCCTACCTGTTCCTGACGTTGTTTATATAATGTAATTATAATTATGTACTATTTCGTATACATATATGTAATATACAGAGTAAACACTGTAATCTAATTTTAGTAATCAATAGACAACTAATACAGTTCAACAAGTAGTATATTATTCAATTCTTTCATTTTTCTTCATACAGAATGAAACTCTAATTAAATCTATATAATAAATTTCTACTGACTGGAACAAATAATGGAAGAGGTGAAACATTAAAAAAGGGGGTGAAAAAAGGAAAAATGTGAGAGTAAGAGAGAGAGAAAGATTATAAAGCGTATGTAATTGTGTATGTGTGTGTATATATATATATATATACATGTAATTTTTCACGTATTTTAACATAGGCTATAAAGATAAGTGGGTTAAAAGTCAGTAACTTACGTGGTTTTTTACAATAAATTCATAATATATGTGTACACATAGAACCTTCATAAAAAGAAGGAAATGTGCGCATGAAACCGGTTGTGTAAAAAAAATCACAGCTGTACTATAATACAGTGGAGTGTAAGATAGCGTTACTGCTAACCTAACATTGTAATTATTATGACCAGCTGCACCCTTCAGCTATTGAGGCGGGTTACGACTTTGGCGCCAAATCACCCCTAACCAAAATCCTTCGTCCCTTCACATAATTTGCGCGCGCGCGCGAACTTGTATTCCAACAATAAAATAGCATATTTTTCCCCTACTCTATTACTATTATTATTGTTATCATTCAAGCTATTGTTCATTAAACTGCTGCCAAAGAGAGAGAGAGAGTGATAAAGGGTTATACATGTACTTATTACCCAGTTGTTATTATAGTAATGGAAAAAGATATTGCTTAAGTTAAATAAAGTATAAGAAAAAAGTTTACAAACATACAACTATACCTTAAACATTTTTCTTTAATAAAACAAATCCTAGTTAATTTGCTAGTTATTTATTTAATGTAACCATACTTCTTCCAAGCTTTCACCCATTTATTAGATAATAATGATAAAAAAAAGCTAAACCCTTGCAAAGAATCCCACAGATCAAACACTACCAACTAGTGGCTTACTTTGTCTTTTAAGTAATATAAAAGTATATTATTACTTATATTAATACCGGTTTTTAATTTTTATTTTTCAGACTGATTTGTGTATCTAATACCACAACACAACATAAATAATAACATATTTAGGTAATAAAAAAATATTTATCTATTAAATAATTACTCCGGCCTCCTTGGCACGAGTGGTAGTGTCTCGGCCTTTCACCAGGAGGTCCCTGGTTTGAATCCCGGTCAGACATGGCATTTTTACACCCTACAAAAATTTCCATTCATCTTTTTCTCTGAAGTTTTGTTTTCTGAACCTCTAATGTTTTGCCATCGTTAATCTCTTCTTTTTTTTTTTAAATAATTCAATAAGGCTCGTTAACCAGTTGGTTAGCATTAACCAGAACTTAAAGTATACATATAAATAAATAAATATTTATTTATTTGTAACGTAAAGTACACATGCGATCTTTATAAAAATACGTGATCTATATAATTATAGATCACGTCAACATACTATAAATTATAAATACAAACAGAAATTATAAAATAAAAAACAAAACTTTTAAATTCCGTATTAGTTATTTAAATAAAAATATATGTTAAGGTACAAAATAATGTACTCGTACATTAAAATATAAAAAGTTACTACAAAATAATTTATAATTCAGAAGCACTATTGAATTTTTTTTTATTAAAGAGCGGGCATGAAACAGTTATGGTCATTAGCTGCAGTTTGTAGCGTATAAAAAATCCCATGCCTAAATTCGAACTCGGGACCTCCACACGAAATACCGAGACGCTACCTAGTCAGCCTTCGGAGGCGTCACGAAGGTAGACTTCGGTGGCTGCAAAACTTAATTTGATTAAATATTTATGTACATATTAAATTGAATTAGAAAAATCTTCTTTTTTTTGTATTGTTAAACAAATTTAAAATTGGAAAAAAGATTTTTCGACAAGAATTTTGACAATAATGAGAAAGATCCCATAATATAGCCATTTCTGCCAAATTCTGAATAAAAAAACTTATAGAGTAAGTAATAAACAAATAGAGAATAAATGATCAAATAATAGTTGCCATATGAATTACAGGGCGCAATCTCTAGATCATCTTTTATCAACATGGGGGTCACGGTGATATAAAGGGGCGTGAAATTAGCCTGCAACTTTACCTAAACAATAATGAAACCATTTTATGAGAAAAATATCATTTATTATAAACATTTTAATTACATTTATAGTACACATGTAAAGAAAATAAATTAGTGATATGGATTCGTTTGTTTTTCCAGTTCACAGAATTGGGAAATGTTTGCCACATCTGTTTATTTACTAAATTGAATATTAAAAAATTCACTTGAACTCACTTGCTGAATTATCTGATCGCGAACATCGGCGGCTATGTCATCGATTCGCCTTGGTAGTGTGTCGTCAGAAAGCGGAATTTTTTTCAATTTATTTGCTTCTTCCACCCGTATTCTGACCATATCAATTGGAGAAAGCAATATAAGGTTTTCTGCGATTTTACGGGGTTTGGACATCTTAATTACTCTTATTGTTACGAGAGAGATCCTTCAACTGTAATTTTATTAGTACGAGGTGCTACCCAAAAGTTCGGGGAATTTTACCATAAAAATAAAATAGCTTACCATAACATATAATTTCCACTGTCTCCTTCAAAGTAACTGTCCCTTTGGGCATTGATACAGCGATCCCAGCGTTTTTCCCATGATTCCATGCATCCCTGGTAGTCTTCAGGTGTAAGTGTTCGAAGCAAGTTCTGCGTTTCTTCCTGAATCTCCTCAATTGTCTTAAAACGACGGGCTTTCAATTGAAATTTGATTTTCGGAAAGAGAAAAAAGTCGCACGGGGCAAGATCAGGCGAATAGGGCGGGTGGGGAATTACTATCGTCTTTTTGGAAGCCAAGAAATTCCGAACGGTTAGCGATGTGTGCGCGACGCGTTGTCATGGTGCAGAACCCAGCTGTTGTTACCTCACAGATCTGAACGTTTGCACCTAATGCTTTCACGTAACCGCTTCAAAACTTCACAATAGAACATCCCATTGACAGTTTGACCAAGAGTAACAAATTGCTTATGGATAATGCCTTTGATGCCGAAAAAAACAATCATCATGAACTTCCGTTGCTGCGAACTTGGCGTGCTTTCTTTGGCCGCGGTGAACTTAGCGACTTCCACTACGACGACTGCTGCTTAGTTTCAAGGTCATACCCATACACCCAGTCTCATCACCGGTTATGATGTAGGAGATGAATTAGGGTCATCTCTTGCTGAATTTTTCAATTCACTACAGACAGCTACGCGATGCTGTTCTGGTCGCTGTTCAACAGTCTCGATACGAATTTTGCAGCAATTCATCTCATGTTCAAACTGTCCGACAAGATGTGTTGCACGGACCCATATGAGATTTGTACGATTGCACAAACATGGATTGTTTGTCTACGATCTGCAACTATAGCCTCTCGCACTTTCGCGATGTTTTCCGGTGTTGCGCTTGTTGATGGTCTTCCTGAACGCTCATCGTCATCGACTATCGTTCGTCCATCTTTGAATCGTTTCTACTACAAAAAGTTTTACTTTCACTCGTAGCATTGTCACCAAATGCTTCCAAAAGCATGCGATGGGTTTCTGCGCCAGTTTTTTTAAGCATGAAGCTAAATTTGATGCAAGTTCTTTGCTCTTTAAAATCTGTCATTTAGAACTTCGCCGAAGCAGTAAAACACAACGTTACACAACCGCACGAGAGTCAACAAAGCAGCCTCTCACCGTCTCAGCTGATGGAACACTGATTCACAAAGAGTACTGTTAGCCACTTCTAGCGGCACCAGGTCGTACCAGCAATGGTTCGCGTACGAAATTCAAATTCCCCGAACTTTTGGGTAGCACCTCGTATAGCTTGATTAACAAATTGAACCTTGTTGAATTCTCAAAACATGTAACTTTCTTTCGAAAAATTTCAAGTGTTTGCTTTTATGATGCGGATGTTTAGTTTCCAAGTGTTATATTAATTTTGATGGCTTCCCGCTTTCATCGGAGAGGACTTAAAAGCAAATTATACAATATGGCTTTCCATCCAATGAGGTAAAACAATAATTTAAATAACCGTCGTTGTACGATCTTGTCCTTTTACCAATTGATTCGCTGGATGTAAATGGCTCACTTCGTTTTTTCAAAAATTTATCCGTTTTGCTTAAGAATCTCACTGAAGAAAAAAAACAAAAAACAGTTACACTAAACGAACACTAAAAAACCGAAATCTCAATTATTATTATTTTCAATGAAACTACGCTTTTAAAATCTTAAATTAAGGCATCAAATGCACGCTTCCCATTCAAAATTAGAGTGATGTTCTGCAATACCTAAAGTCTCTTTTATATTGCGAGAGCACGACGTGTTCAAACGTATATGTATGTTCGAACATGACGCACTCACAGCGAATATTATGCAGACTAATTACAAGGGGCACGTACACATCGGGTTGGAACCCTAAATTGCTCATATCTGGCAACACTCCGTACACGCATGTTCATACCCCTCGCTATCAACACAACTAAATAGTTTTACTAGGTTTCATTGGGTTTTGATTGGGGGGGGGGGGTTCGCGAAATATTCATTATATACTTTTTTTTACTTTTGGGGAGTCACGGACTATAAAGATTGTAAATCACTGCTCTGGATGACTGAATCAGTAAATTGTGGCATGATATTCTAGCGTGTATGTTCTTCTCAACATTATTCTGGTTACTCTGCTTGCAACATTATTCTGGTTATCAGTGCAGCAGTAAAATTTCCAGGGACAAAATGAAATAACAAACCTTCACTTAAACAATAAATTGATATATTACTTTCCTTTTCATATGTTGGAAGATAACCACCCCCAAACCACTCTCGAGATTATAACAAATATACAGTTTTATATAAGTAATTAACAGTAAATAAGAATATTAAAAAAATTTTAATCTTTTCTACGATTTTAATACAAATTCTGATTTTAATTTAAGTTGAAAAGGAAACATATGTGACTGATTAATTACGTATATTTGATTAAATTTTATTCTTATATAATTCATGAAATTAAAATCATTTTTTTTAACAATAAAAAAAAATTATTTAAAAAAAGAAAACTTTGTTGCAATCGAAACATTATTAACACATTCTCATTTCTGTAACAGGATTTCAGATGTCACACATACAACTGTTCTTCTTTATAAAATTAATTTTAAATATACTTTTTAGAGGGTACCTCTACTTCGATCCTGTTATTGCGCCAGAAACACAAAGCCTAACAAACAAGTTAGGCTTGCGAAAACGGTTGAAGATTTAAACATATGTTCTTTTTACAAAGTGCACATATAAACTAGACTACTTATTGCAGGTACGGTACATTGATCCTTTTATACCGGGAAAGCTGAATCTTAGTTCAATATACGTCACAAAGACACTTCATACCTATTTATCCCAAGATAGGATCGTATCTTACTGTCTTATATAAATAGATTAACACATTTTATACCACAATGAAATTTTTTTGCCTTAAAAATACACATAGGTACCGTAGGCTCGCGTAGTCGGGTGAGTTTCGTACATAGTTTACACTTATATGGGGGTATAAAGTAATATAAACGTAGGCACTCACACGTAGGGGCTCACCTGTCAAATGAATGTAGATTTCAAGGGTACTTTAGCAGGAAGGAGTAGACCTATCCCCCACAGTAATATTAATTTTTATTTTCTTTAAGATCAAAAAAATGCAATAAATACAAAAATATTTAAATTTAAAAAAAAATACTTGCACCAATAAAATTACTTTTTTTAAAACGAATCCTTTAAATAATAACTGATGTTCAAAATATATAAATACATAGATAAATGAAACATACATACATAAAATTTCTTACAAATGATAGAATAACAAACAAAAAATTTATGTCGTCGTTTATTTATCTTCATTTATTATTAAAATTAATTATCCACACAAAACCTACGGTTACTGGAGTTCACTGTTATAGCAAAGGATAGGATAATGTTAATCAAAGCAAGTGCAAAGCTTATGTTTGTCCGGTGTACTGCACATAAATTTGCTCGTACAAAAACAAATATTTTGTAAGAAAGCACTGTTTATTTTTGTATTAACGATATAAATTTGAAGTATTTTAATTAAAAAAAACTTGTATATGAAATAACCAACAAAAATTATCTACATATATTATAGTTTGTATAGATGGGAGTTTGTTTATGAGTGTGATCACACTCACAAAGCAACATTCATCTATATAATAATATGTCCATCTGTGTGTATATATAATATGTATGTATGTGTGTGTGTGTGTGTGTGTGTGTGTGTGTGTGTGTGTGTGTGTGTATATGAATTTTTTTCAATTAAAATGACCTAACTTGAAGAGGAAAAATTTTTCTTATTTTTTAACCAGTACTATGGTCTGATGCGATAAAAAAGCTAAAAAAATCTTATTGTCTTTAGAAGTTGCTAAAAAAATTTTTTGACCGTAAATTTATTCTGTATTATTTTGAATGTAATAATAGTTTCATTTTCTAGTATTTTAGTTTGAAAATTTGAAACTCGTTTTAGTACTTTGAAACTATTGGATAAAATGAAAATTTATATAACTTACTTTTGTGCTGTTTAATAATTGACAAATATTTTCCTACTACAAATATATATCATACCTCTAATATAAATGTTTATTTTAATAGAAACCACAAAATATCTATATAATAAGTTATCTTCAAAACGACGTACATTTATTCTACCCAATTTTATACTCAGGAAGATGGATCCTCAACGTTCAGTTCGCGAAACATTTCGAAGCCTTTGTAGTATGGTTAAGAATGCTCAAGATTTCATACCCAGAGTTATTTTACTAATAAAACAACTTAGTCATAATACATTTATATACGAGTATATAAAATTTCATTACGGTTAGTTTCACAAACGAAATAGAGAGAAAATGAGAACTGTAATACAGAAAATACTTTTGGATAAAAAAGATAAATTATTAGACAGTTATGGATGGATATACACATACATACTTGTGGGAGTGGTTCAAGGTAGAGATCAATTCATTAGAATTATATTTAATCATACGTAATTCAGAGGCACTGCTTAGGAAGAGGTTCTCTGACAGAAACCATTTCTCTAGTATAATAAGTAAGAACCTCCATAATCATAATAATAATAATTCCATTACTGTAATGATTTTCATTTACTGTAATGATATTCTTCAAAATAAAAAAAATAAATGAATAAAAACCAAATTAAATTTATATATTGATCCAATAAAATCAGGTATATTTTTTTATCCAAATCATAAAATGATTTTTGGACTTAATATCAATACATAATACATAATATAATTACATTTAATATAATTAATTTGCATTAATACATAATTGACATTTACATTTAAAATTTAGTTTTACATTTAAAATTATCAACTTTTTGTTAATAGTTTCATTTAAAAAACTATTTCTATTTAATTAAAATAAATCAAATTTATTCATTAATTCATATATATATATATATATATAGATATAGTGGTTGCTTACAATATACTTGTTTCTGCTTGAGCATATATATGTACAGTATGCTGAACGAATACATAAGCTTGGCACTTGCTGTGATACGCATTATAGTAACCTTACACATAACTGAGTACCAATATTTACTTCAGATAATACATACTATCAAATTAAAAATTCGAACATGCACCGACATTTTGATAATCTTAGAAAAAAATTATGTACGAATAAAAATCTGAATTGTATTGAATTTAAAAAAAAAAACAATATAGACAAATACTTGTGAGATTGAAAGGTAAAAAAAATCTATTAAAACCTTTGTGAGTGAAGAATCTTTGTAACTGCATTCAAGTTTTCTCTTACTAGTGATCAATCAAACAAAATCTATATGTTAAAGATTTAAAATAACAAAGTTCAAGTACATTTACACAAATTTTATGAAAAGTATAATGTAAAGCCATGTTAATGTTTAATCAGATTATCAACCTTTTAAACAACTTTCATCGTAATCCCCCTTCCTACTTTACCTGTAACTTCATCTCTAAGGTTTAATCTTTCTCTACTTTTGACACCAAAAAGTACTGCCTGTTTCCGTTGAATTCCCTGAATCGATCATTTAAAACCTACAGTAAATTATCTTTAATTCTGCAATTTTTGTCTTTCTTTTGAGTTTTAATTGAACTTCATGATTTTCATTTTTGCGGAATAATTATTTGAAAATAATTACCAATCCAAAACGGTAATCAGCGGAATGGTAGCAATTTCAACTTTCTTTTATTGTTTACGAGTTCAAACATAGTACGGTTTGACATTTTGTAACATGTTTAAAATTTACATTCTTCATTTTTACTTCCTTGTACGAAGTAAAGGAAGTATTGTGATCGCGAAAAATTTCGGTTTTCAGATTTCAACGGAAATATCCATTTTGACCATCCCTGAATCGATTTTGACTAGTTTCGGCGTGACGTCTGTACGTACAAAAAGTGTCCAAAAAAGTATTTTCTTAACTGAAATAATAAGCCCACATTAAAAGCTTTTCAACGATATATAATAAGTGGTACTTATTTTCATTGGTTTCAGAGTTATAGCAAAATGAAATTTTAATTAATGAAATATTTTAATCTTACAAGGCATATCAGTTCAAATCAGACTTCATCTCCTTTTTTTTAAACTTTTTTTTTTAATTTAAATATACTGATTTATTAACAATTATTAACCTCTGATTGTAAAAAAAAAACTTTTATGGTAAATAATAGTCAATAATAACAATAAAAAGAAAACATAAAAAACATCAGAAGTTATTAATGAAATGAAATTTTATGTACTTTTGTTTAAAAAAAAAAAATGTATATATATAATTTAATAGTCGTACAAGGAAGTCATGTGATGTCAACATCAGATTTTTTCAATAGGCTGGCGTCAGGAAAGTCACCCGACCGTAAAACTCCCGCCAAATCTCCCTCGTGTAACTCCATAAACCGCTAAACTAGAGTAAAAAATTAATCAAAAATAAACAAAAATAGGAACTCAAATATTAAAACAGCGTAAAGAATGTTCATGTTATTTCCTTGTATGAATGAATTTTTCAAGTTATTCAATTTCTGCTGAAAAAGTATATATAAGTATATATGTTTTTATATGTTAATACAATAATACAGTATTAACATAACTGAATTCAAATACAGAGAGGATGTTATAAGAACAATTTAAAAAATTAATTATAAATTAATAAGCTTTTAAATTTTAAAAAAATTATTGACAACAAATATTTTTTCTATAAATTTTAATGCATTAGGGTTTATTTTAATGTTTAAATGTAACATTTTAATGAAACCACTACTAAAGATGGGCTTATGCCTGAAAGCGCTATTATGAGCCAAAAATTAGTAAAGGTAAGAATATTCTTAAATTCTGTACTTTGTGGAGTGGATGAAAAGAAAGATTATATGATAAGCTAAAATTTACGAACAGAGGAGATATGGACTACAAAAAGTTTAATTTAAATAAATTAATACATTATATATATATTATAAAATAAATTTGGGAAGCCACATCGGTTTGAATCAGACTTTATCTCCTTTTTTTAATTTAAATATATTGATTTATTAATAATTATTATTAACCTCTGATGGTAAAAAAAAAATTTGATAAATAATAATCCAGTAATAAGAATAAAAAATTAAAAAATATTAGAAGTTATTAATGAAATAAAATTTTATGTACGTTTCATTTTAAAAAAATATTATAAACACATAAATATTTTTAAACATTGAAATATTTAAAAACATTTAATTTAAAAATTTCAATATTTATAAACACATTATTTGTGTTTTTAAACACAAATTGAGTACAGAATTTTCTAACCTAAAATTCCTTGAAAAAAAATATATAGTAAAGGAATTCCAATTGTCTACAAAAGTGTTATCTACTAAACTGTTTTAAGTAAACAGGGAGTCATTCTATAGCAGACAACATGTCGCCTCCAGAATATAGCTGATAGTAAACATCTCCACCTGTCCGTTGACGCTACATTACACAGCGGTATGCGGGTGCTACACGTGCCATCACCGTTTATCATACATTTAAAAAGAACCAAACACCTGATTGTAAATTACTTTAACAATACACTAAAACATCTTTTGGTCTTTATTTTCCTGTGTGTGTTTATTTTTTATCAACGACATATTAAAAGACTAATTAAACAAAAATACAAAGTTAGGTTTATTGTACTTTATATCAAGCTCAAGATTAGATAAAGAAATCATTTTCCTTTATTGTTGTTCTGCAACACAAAAATTCTTATTTCATGAATCACCTAGGTTCTTTTTCGGAATCCGAAAGCCACTTTTTATTTTTTTATTATTTTAATAGATGAATTATTTATTATTACTTTTTAAGAAGCAATAAACTAAAATCACATTTTTTTTTAAATTAAAAAAATCTGATATGGACAACACAAGACTTATTTGTACCCCAATTAAATTACATATACACTTTTTTTTTTAAATGAATAGTACATAAAAATTTATTTCATTAATAACTTCAGATATTTTTTCATTTTTTTTTTATTCTTATTACTGGATTTTTTTTTATCGAAATTTTTTTTTTACCATCAGAGGTTTAATAAAATTAATAAGTTTTATAAATAAATCAATATATTTAAATTAAAAAAAGGAAATGAAGTCAGATTCAAACCGATATGCCTTCCCAAATATCCAAATTACTTCATTAATTAAAATTTTATTTGGTTATAACTCTGGAACCAATGAGAATAAGTACCACTTATGACATATCGTTGAAAAGATATCAATGAGGGCTTATTACTGCAGTTAAGAAAAAGTCTAAAATTCAGATTTTTTTTAATTTTGGACTTTTTTGGACATATTCGTACATACATCACGCCGAAACTAGTCAAAACGGATTTACGGATGTTCAAAATGGATATTTCCGTTGAAATATGAAAACAGAGATTTTTCGCAATCACAACACTACAGTACAAGGAAGTAAAAATTGGCTGTCGGATTCCAAAAACGTATCATCATTTACTTAGAAAATTTACTTTATTTTTAGCAATATCAATACGCCACATAAATAAAAAAAACTAATAACATTTCATATTTTGAAAAAATACCGTCTAGTATTTAATTCTTTTAAAAATCAAATATTTAAATTAATATTATTTTGTATTAATAGGAAAAAATATTTTTAAAAACCGTATTAAGAACCAACATATCTAATTTTCTAAAATGAAAATATCTCAAAAAATGTTTACATATACATATAAACATTTATTTATTTGTTATATTAATTTTTCATATAAATATTGAAGCCTACAACCTGAATAGTTTGAGCTAAACAGCAGTTCAACAAAATTTTAGAAGCTACAACACTTTACTGGCTTTAACAGTACTGTATATAACAGAACTTAATTTTTCTTACCGGTCAATAATTAATCCCAGGAATCTTTGTGTTTCACGAAGTTCTGAATACCTCCAATTAAAAATTATTAAAATTTAGGTACAAAATTTTAAATTTGTTTATAT
Source organism: Lycorma delicatula (assembly GCF_047948215.1). Taxonomy (NCBI): domain Eukaryota; kingdom Metazoa; phylum Arthropoda; class Insecta; order Hemiptera; family Fulgoridae; genus Lycorma; species Lycorma delicatula. Next base: position 106,842,391 of record NC_134459.1, on the reverse strand, counting down.
TCATATAAAATCAGGATGCACAAATTGACTTTTTTGAAGTAGAAAGAAACAAATCAAAGTATATTTGGTTAGAAACGAACATTGTTTTATAGTTGAATTACTTGGAAGAAATAATCTACAAAGAAATCTTTTGCTTAAACAAGTATTTTAATTTTTTGGAATTTATTTTTTTGACTATTTTATTATTTTTTTTTAATTTAAATATTTTGTGTAAACAGATTTTATCAAAACTGATCGATAAAAGATGCTCATTACTCTAAAATAATCATAAAATTAAAATACTGTTACAAAACCGTTATAGCGGACCTGAGTAACAGATCGTGCCAATTACGAAGAAAGTAATAGAAAATATAATGGGAGGGATCCAAAAAGAGGCTAAAAGGAACCTTTTTAGTAAATGTGACAGGCCCATTTAGCAATCGTCTTTTGTAATACTGCCCACTGACACACTAAATACAGTCGTTCCGTGAGAAGAGTTACCGGACCAAGGTTTGGAATTTCACGGGAAAATGTGAGGGCGGTCGATCATTCTCATGTTTTGAGTTGGGTGCGGTCCGGTAGGTAAAGAAGATAGGATTATAAATAATACGAGGAAGATCAGTCGAAATTAGTTTTGCTAATCAGTGTAAACGAGACGTTACGATATCAGTCAGCGCAAGTGTTTTGCGAGGAGGTCACTGAAGAATCGAATTTCTTGTTTAGATTCGACGAAATTATGGTGACGTTACAAGTAAGTACATAAAAATAAGAAATGGTTCGGAGTTACTGTTGGACTATAAGTGAAAGCGATAATGCACTAAATTTCATTCATAAATTGTTAGGGTAGTTTTGTTTGTGAACAGCAAAGGTATTTGCAGTGGAAGAACTTTATATGTGTCTTAGCTATTGTACTATTCTTGTTAATACAATACTAGAAGGTTAAAAGTGCTAAGACTAGCGATCATGCTAATTTTTTTGTCAAAGGGACTGAATTCTGGTTTTCATTATTTATTTACCTGTGAATAAATTTTGACGATTACTTTAAATTTTGTTTTGTATGTAATCACTGTTTATTATTATTGAAATTTATTATTATTATTGTTGTTGTGGTTGTGATTTTACGATCATTATTTACTTATTACTGTAATTTTCTAATTATTATTATGAGTTGTTTATTATTATTGGCGCTTATTATTATTGATTTGTCTTGTTTTACTTATGTTCTTTAACTAATAAATTGTAATTATATAAACATTTTCAATTATCAATCTCTCAATATTCTGATCAAGCCGCAAACACGTGACAATATTATTCGACTTCAATCTCTTTTCTGTACACTGTAATTACTTTTACAACTAAAAAGCAGTTATTATAATATCGGAATTTTAAGATACATCATATGTAACAGTAAAAAGTCAAGCGTTGAATCGAATAGAAGAGTTTGACTTTAGAAAGGAAAAAGGGACCGAAGATATCGGATATAATTAATGACGGAATATTCTAATGGAAGGAGTTATAAATGAACAAGTAGTAAGTATAAACTTTGTCTCTTTTACTAGCTGGAAGAAAACATCTTAGAGAATGGACTCTTTTATGATGCCGTAGGTTTTAAAATTTATTGATGTATAATGAAGTAATGAAAAAATAATAAAATAAGGAAATATACCCAAAAAAGAAAAATAATATTATGATAAATAATGATGAAGCAAGATATGCGTTAGAAAATAAGTGAGATAAGTATTTTCTCTATCATTATCATTTGTCAACATATATCCTGAAAAAACTAACGGAGAAAGCATTAAAATAAACAAGCGCCATTATTATATGAAAAAAAAATAAAGAGAATCAAGAAAATGACGTAGGTTATGTACTTGGAAAGTTTATTGACTTGGATTGGAGTAAGAAGTAGAGTACGTATGTGGAAAAGAACCGAGTGAAAAGATTTCTGACAACAAGAAACACTTCGGTTCACCTGAGAAAAGGTTTTACCAAGATTTTAGTATGGAGTTTGTTTCACGTAGATTTTAACCGTCGACAAAGATACGGAAATGTGTGCTTGGATAGTTGTACGGAGAAAGTGAAATGGATGTGTTAAATACCAATTGGGCAATTATTGAGAAGAAAAGGACAGAAAGTAGCAGAATTTGTTAAAGAGGATAAGAAAGAGAAAAGCATCTTAGTTCCTCGGGTGTATACTATGTAAAAATTAACCTAAACAAAGATTCTTAGAAGGAAAAGTAGATGGATGGAAAGAAAGAGAAAAAAGAATTTCTAACAGAAATTAGTAAGAAATACTTACAAAACTAAAAAGGAATAAAACCGTAATAAAATAAAAGAAGGCACTCAAGGCCGAGAAAAAGGAGTAAATCAAAAGAGAGATTTTCCAAAGAAAAAACCTAGGAAAAATCTGAAATACATTTGGGACAAATAAATTTTGTCTGGAGTCACTCCTGACTAATTTTAAAAATTAATTTAGTTTTAGTAATTGGAAACATTTTTCATAAATTAATACGCGGAAAAACAATCTTTTTTTTATATAAATACGGGTAGTGTTAAATAAAATTAATAAATAATAATGTTAAAAGATTTGTTGATCATTTATTTTATTTATTTTTTTTATTAAAAAAAGGGTAATCTAGCATGTAGCAGCTTGCGGTTAATGACATGATAGTGATATGATTATCATAAAGTGATGTATTTTTAGAAAGAGATAGACAAACTGATGTAACGGATAAGAAGGGGAAGGAAAGAATGAGACAGATATCGGTAGGGGCACGCGCAGGAATGTTATGCTGGGTGGTAGAACAGCTGCAACCCCGGGCATGAGCGACCAACTGTTAAACAGCCGTGACGTCATAACAGCTGCATGTTTGATCCATTCAAATCTTTATCCACTACAGTATTTTTCGTACGCTTGTAGATAAAAACCACCCTCTAAAATCATAATTCAGAACCACACCTTCTGCTACCGACCGTATTAAAATTATAACCTAGGTTACTGACACAAGAAATCATATTCTGAGCTATTCAAATATTGGATGGCTTACATTTCGGAACACAAATGTCATTATACAGTAGTTAATTTTTATCGTTTCCACAACAAATCAATATTAAATTAGTAAATAAATTTAATTTATTTGATAATCCAAAATTAAATAACGTAATCTAATTACAGAAATTGAATGATCTATATTTTAACACTAATATATAGCTAATTGAGTAAATACAAGTATAAAAAAAAAATTACTTTATCCGGAAAAATAAAATAATTTACCAATAGATTTCCTAACCCTTCTTCATAAAATTAAAAATATATTATCATCTTTTATTACTTTCTAATAAGCAACTAAGTTACTACTCATATGTTTGACTACAGAAAATATTCATGTTTCCAAATTAATATACGAAAAATATTTCATACTCTACTGGATAAAATAAAACAATTTTGTGTGTGTGAGCGCGCGCGCGCTGGCATATGTATGTATTACATAGTGAAATATATTGCTACTTTTGGTCAGTTGAAAATATCATTTATGGGATTGATTCTTTTTCTTGTAAGTCGATTGACGTAATTTTATGTAGCGCTTTCCATATGCGTGTGTGTTTGTGTGTGAAAAGCTAACGTTACGATTTTAAGTAAATGCCAAGAGTAGTGATCGAAATTTATTTACAAAAATTTCTGTTTTGCGTTAATATAAAATTTGCAAAATTAAAATTAGAAACAATTTTCTAGATATTGTATAATAAATTAGGTAAGTAATTACAATTAAATAAGCAATTGGATGGTTTACACATGATTTAAGTTTTAAACTTAAAGACAGTAATTAATATGGTATTACAACGAATGTCTTTAATTGGTACAATTGTTATTTTATATCTATGTTGATTATTGTGTTGCACAACCACTCTGGTAAGATGGTCTCTTCTCTTGTGGAGAAAGCTTATCGTGTGCTCGAATTAGCCGAAACAACTCCCTGCTATCGTGCAGTGATATTTATAGAACAAAGTGCGGTAAACGACCACTAATAAGGCAATTTATCTACATATTAAAACAAGCTATTAGAAAATACATGGTATTTGTATAGAAAGAAAGGTTCTGGTAGTTCTGTGGAACAGAAAAACAAACTGATCATGTTTACACCACGTACTGACGTAGTCCAGGGAAATAAAATAAAGCAGCAAATTAAGTATTACAAGTTCCATATATGACCGTGTGGAAAATTTGGCAGAAACGGTTAAAAGTTATGCCTTATTAATTACAGTTAGTACAAAATTTAAGTGACCACATTAAAGGCTTACGTAAAGATTTTTGTGAAGATATTGGAATTGTTGACAAAGAAGATGGTTTCTTTCGTCAATTAATATTTGGTAAAAAATGTACGTTTCACACTTGTGAAAGGCCAGTGAATAAAATTTAGGAATATGGATAACACAAAAACCTAGTGAATACAACATGTATTCACCTAAAGTTAACGTGATTTGTGTTAAGCTCGCGAAAAGGTGTTTTAACAAATATTTAGTTTTTTTTTCACAAACACACAGTAACTAGAGGAATTTATCTTAAGTTAAATGAATTGCTTAACTCAAGAAAGATGTACAGAACTTCATTCTTATACAAGCTGGAGTTCCACCTCTCTGGCACGTAGATGTTCAAAATTATCTGGATGATCATCTTCCAGAAAGTCGGATTGGTAGTGCAATTGATAAATACGAAGCATTGATATGTTGCCCACTAAGAAATCCACACTTTACGCCTTGTAAATATTTTTTGTGAGTTTTAATAAAGACAAAAGTTTTTATCTCTTTCCTTCTTGTTTATAAAGGTGACAAAACAATTTATCACAAACATTAATACGCTTTTAAACGGAATACTTTTTCACGTGTTTGGGATCAATTTAATTCTGTTTAAAATTTAAGGAGCAATTTATTAACTTTTTAGCCGGCTGATAAATAAATCTATAAACCGTCGGTTTTATGCTTGACTCCTGAAACGGAATTAAAGATTATCCTTTGCTTTGTAAGAAGAACTAGATCTATAATTTGGCATAACTAAACATTTTTTATTAAAAAGTAAATAAATAAAAACAAACCTTGACAAATAAACAAAATTTAATGGATTATTCATTAAAACTGCTGAAAAGTACATTACGCACTTTATAAATACAGGTTTAAAACTTACAATGTATTTTAATTTGTGATAACCCTAATAATAACGTCCTGTCACATTTAAACTTAAAAAATTATTACAGCGTGTGAAAATATACATAATAAACAAAAGTTGCTGTTTTTCTTTTTATTACAATAAAAAATCCATAGATAACTAAGGAATATTACTGTGTGTAAATTTCAGCGATATACAATTTTTGTATAAACAACAGAATGATGTTTTAGCGGTGAGAAATCAAACTACTCGTGTCAGTAGTTTAATTATAATTAATTAAAGGATCGGCACTACCTGATATCTGCATTTTATCTTATTTAAAGTTATTATTTAATTTTCCTTCTCCCTATCAGCATGACCTTTCATCGAGAAAGGGTATTGTAATTTTAGTTTTATGTTTAATTACGAGTACAGATAATTAATTATACTTTTAATTACATGTATAGATAAATCGCTACGCTCAATTTATCTGAAAAAAAAAATTGTCAAGATTAGATGTCGGAAAGATCACACGTTTGCGGTCACACCGCGCAATTTCAAATAAAAAAAGATTGTATTTTCCCTTTATGTAGGCCGTAAACTGTATATTTTTCTCCGTATTGACATAAAACTTTCTTTGGATAACCTATCCTCGTAGTTTTTATAACATCCATTTTCAAAAGTTAATTAAAAGTGTTTTCATTCAACTTATTACTATTAATAAAATATTTACTATCCTTAACTTATACTTCAACAAATATTTGACTTTTGTTATTGTAACAAGCGGAGTACAAATAATAAAATTTAATTTTTTTTTTTAGACTTTAAGAACAAATTTTTTTCAGAATTGTTAAATCCTAAGAGACAGACTTATAGGTCACATCCTGGAATAGTCGCTTTAATGTTGGCGGGACAGGCAGAAGGAAAAAATTGTGTAGACAGGCAACGTTTGGAATATGTAAAACAAATTGCTAAGGATGTAGGTGTTAGGAGGTATACCGAAATGAAATGACTAGCACTAGATAGGGAATCTTGGAGAGCTGCATCAAACCAGTCAAATGACTGAGGACAAAAAAAATTAAATCCTCTAAGGGTTGATAATAAAATTTACGCATTTATTGGACATTTAACAAAGCTATTGTACTAAAAACCTAAAAGAAAGCATGGTTTTTGTCATCGAATTATTCTGTTCTACGTTGAATATTGGATATCTTGAAAACTACTGGAGATACAGTCCCCAGACGTGCTTTATTAGATTTTTCAACTCAAAAGACATAAGAAACCATCAAGTATACCCTAATACAAAACTCAGTATTAAAAATTTCAGTATGACCTCATTTCACCGGGAGAACTGAAATACGGGCGGAACTTTTTCGCTAGCCATAAGTCGATAACAAAGCGTTTTCGAATATAGGTTTGAACTTTTTTCCTTATTTTAAGCTCTAATATCAGTTCCCAAATTATTTCCTTTTGCCACCTGAATCACTCTGTATATTTCTGTTATGTTTCGTTATTTTGTTATTGTTATTGTATGTTTCATCATCTTATTCATCAAACATCATCTTTATTGGTTAAGTATAATATGTTTCAAAAAAGTGCAGTGTTACTCTTCATGAGTTGGATAATTTTTTTATGGATGATCACCGATTTTTGATTCATTTTATACTAAAAAAATATAATTAATCTAAAATATAATCTTCATCAAAATTAAAAATAAATAAACAAAAACTTTCATGCTTTTTTACTTTTACGTTTTTTCCCTCTGTAAAAAGTAACATAAATGTAATAAAAATACACTACAATTCGATGGAGGAAAGAAATTATTACAACTCTATTTCATTTCCTCTCGTGAAGTAATTACCTAATTATAATGTAGCTTACACTCATATTGTACTACCTTTAAAACCTAAGCGTATACGAACGTACAGTATAAAACGCAGGAACATTATTATATAGAAATAAAGTATGAATGCAATTATGTGTATGGAAGGAGCAAAACTATACACCAGTTGTGTGCACCTGCAGATAATAATGGCATTAATTTGTACCATATGGCCCACGCAGTACCGCACCTACAATCCATCAAATAAATGATAAACATAGATAGAAAATATAAACATAGGTAGAAAATTATCACCCTCTCATTTTAGCACTCGCTCTCTCTATCTACTTTTCTCACTCCATTTCCCATTTTAGATGTAATCAACCGATATCTTCGTCAAAAACTACAAAAATAAATTTAATTTTTAATCTTTTTATCTGTCAACTGATTACCGACTTCAGTATATAGTACAACGTGTAACAGAATATTTACATTGTTCTGATGATTATTATGAAGCGGTATCACAAAATATAACATTAATAAATAAAAACGCCGATATGGTTAACAAATAATAGTGATGCAATTATTTTTAAGATGTTAAATCAATAAAACCATATCATAATGAGAAAATAATTTTAAAGGCGTGAAATCTTAAGAGTTAAAAAATGACAATGAAATTATAAACTGTGCGGTAAGATCCTCGCAGATATAATTTCTTCCGCTCAAAAAACAAAAATTTATCTGCGAGACTCTTAACGTACGGTTCACAATTTCATTGTAATTTTTTTGGATATCACTGCGTTTTGTTAGATTATTCTTTTATTTATTTATTTTTTTTTATGTATTACTGATTGTTATCTTATGGATTTATTATTAAAATTTATTGCCTTTCCAGAACAAACAAATTGAATTTCACGGTCAATTTTTTTTGTTGATGGTCATATCATTCACTTCATACCATACTTTTCCTTTTTTTAATAAAACTAGTATAATCTCTTGCAAACTAATACTTTTATTTTTTTTTAAGTAGCTATGGGACTTACATTTTTTTTTCATTTTCAGTACTTTCATTTACATAACAGCATTTACTATAAAACAAGCTGTAGTATATTTTCTTTTAAATTTTATTATTTCAAGTGCATTATCAAGTTTTTGTACGCTACCTAGTACTATCAAGTACTGTTATTTAGCGGCGCGATTCGTAAAGGTACATTAAAAAATTAATAAAATGACATATTCGAGTCCCGCGGTTCATTTAATAGAAAAAAAACGTTGTCTAACAAAATTCGAGGTATTTTTTGAAAGTATTCTTTATTACTAATCTAATTGAACTGAAATATAATATTTTCACGCTTATTTTCCCCAATTTTCATTTCACTGTTAGGTTAGGTTATGTTTAGAACTGTAAACGTAGTTCGTTGACTTCGTCGCCTTTTACCGACGAAATTATAACGATCTCCGTGATAAATTATCTGTATACCTTAAAGTTTTTAATTAAAATTAAGTTTATTGTTTAACTTAAAGTTAATAAAATTTAAATTTATGCAACTATGAACGTAAATTTTTGCTAAAAATAACGTCACTTATTCTTGAAAAATAATAATATCCACCATATCAGACAGCTGAACTGTTTACTTCAACATAATACTTCGGCTTACGCAAAAAGCGCTTTACGCTTCCTTGTCATTTTTAATAAATTGTTGAATCACTGAAAAAAATTTCCCTCCATTTTTTTTTTTAAATTAAAATATTTTCTTTTAGAGGGAAAATATTACTCTGTTGATGAATTTTTAAATAATACTAATTTATTTAAAAACAAAAAAACAAAAAAAAAACAAGTTTTACCTACATCCCGTTCAACGGTTACATAAATATGTGCTCAAAGTAATTTTTATCAATTATTTTATAGTAATATTTTTTATATTTAATATATCTACCTTCATAGATATATTTAATTTATCTATTGTTTTATGATTTTGTATTTCTTTTCTTTCCCATAAAAAAGTATGGTGCGTTGATTTGTTCGTTTGTTGAATGTGCTCATATTTTTATTTTAGCTGCTATTGGCTCAGAGCGAACCAGTGGTGGTGCGCTGAGCTGCTGCGCGTAGCGCACGAACGATTTATTCGTTTGAACGATTTATACTTCTTGATACGAACGATTTATCTAAAATGATATTTGTGTTTTAGAGATAAAAAAGGAAAACATTGGGGTTAGAGCTCTGTTAAAAAATCACAACTCAAGAAACAACTAAAAATGTTCAGGATTTTGAAGCTTTTCGTTGCAAACGTTTTTGTTGTTAGTTAGCTAAATTCATGAAAATTATTTAGTTACAACTGGTAAAAACATTTAACAAAATCACGTGTAATGAAACATAAACCATGTAGCATTTTCGCGGAAGCCGGTAGGCCCGTTTTTCCCTAGTAAATATTTAATATAAACTTTAAATTCATTTATTTTCCATCTGTATGATCTACTTTTATGTTTCAAATAGAATAAAGATTTATTTATTTAATATTGAAATACGTTTCTCTATTGGGTTAAAATATGTTATATATTGATTTCTTTTCATAAAAGAAAGAGTATATTTATGTTGCTGATTTACACTGTCTCAATATCTTTTACAACTGTGATGTACTAGAATGTAAAGCACTTAGATACATGAAGCGTCGGTCAGAGTTAATTTTTATGATCAATGATGTTTACGGTGAATCCAATTGTTAATATAAGCATAGCGATAGTGAGCCATTAATATTTAATATCACACGCATTTTGGAATAATTGATTAGCTGATATGGAGTAGAACATATCCGTAAAGGGCTTAGCAAAGAAAAGAATTGAGTACCCACTTTGATAAGCGGTTTGCTTGGTATCTATCTAATGATGAGAATTGTTTTCATAAAAAATCATCCAAATTATTTAGCTATAGCATAATTAGATAATTTATTTCAATTTTGTTGTTCGTTATAAATGAAACAATTGAGAGATCAGTTTTGTAGAATTTCATCATTAAAAATTTTAAGAGAATTTAAAGCTCACAGATGGAAATGAGATTTTTTTTGTAACTTTTTTTATAAGCAAGAAGTGTTATAAAAAGGTATAATATGGTCGTGTTAACCGAATGTTTTACTAACTTAACACTTGATTGCAAGTAATAGGATGAGTTTAGTTTATTACATTCAGTCATTTCTTTTTATTTACTTTTACTGCCTCAACTTTTATTCCATTTCCTCTCAGCTAATATTTGTAATGAAACTTTTAAACACTACTCCCTAATACCTTTAGATTACTATTGATATTCTGGTGGTAATATTGTTGAAATAACTTAATCGTTGAAATTTTTCAAATGGGTTTTATGATGACCTAATCTTTCTTTATTTTATTATTATAATTAATTTTTATCCTGTATTTAAACGTATCCTATAATTATCCGTTGAATTTGTTATATTCCGCGTTTATTTATCAACCGAGATTATAATTTACGATTTTTTCAGTTGAATTCCTTAATATCCATTTTATTTGTTATTCTAAACGTTTAATTTTGTTTTGAATTTTTTGCGCATTAAATCTTTGGTATCGATTTTTAGAAATAAAATAGTATAGTAATTTATAGTTACTAAAAGTAACTTACGGGTAAATTAAAATCTCACTGGAGTTGATCTTCCGAATTTCTATTTGTTGTAGTTATCAAACTATGATCTGCAAAAAATCATCCATATAATTATAACATGTTTAAATGGCAAGTACCATAAATACAATGATTAAGGAAAAACATCATTCACTTCTGAAAATGATATAGGATCAGGAACAACAAGCATTTCATGCTAGGTTTATAAGTCCGGAGTAAAGCAGTTTCCTGTTGTCTACTTTACTTAGCCAAAAACACTCATACGTATCAGCATGCTAAGCTCACTAAAATACAATACCTACAAGTGACACCTTAATTAAAGTATTTTTATTGAACAAACTAGCTGTATAGTGAACACCTTTATCGTCAAAAAGAAGGAAAATTTGACTACAGTTCCTTATACCTCAGACGCTGTACATCCACCTCAACCATGAGAAATTTCCTCTGATAGTCCTGATATATTAACGTTTGTAGATTACAAATATAATTTTTAAATGACAAATATTTACATGAATAAACAAACGACACTGTCTACGTGAACCTTTGAATGTTTTTCCTTTTGTTATTATCATCGTTGTTCAGTACTGAAGATCGCCTTTGGCTGTCATTTTATTAATTCAAACTTTTGCACATGAAAATTTAAGAGAATTGTGTAATATTTTTAAGTTAAAAAATATTCTTTTTTCTTTCTAATTCCAGAGAAGCCTTAACTTACGCTTCGCTTGCAGTCTCTATCGATTCATTGCATTCGTTTTCATATTTTTATCAGTACAAGATTTCTGGCCTTCACACGTTGCGTTTTAACTTTCTTTATATATCTATCAAAAAAAAAAAAAAAATATTAATTTTTTAATTGTTCTTGAAACGTTCAATGTCTGAAGTTGGTGCCAATCTAAGGGTTAGTAAATTGTTGGTAGTTGTGGCGCCAACTTAAAATTTAAAGAAAAATTGATTAAATTTTTTTATTTTTTTACGTTTATTTTATATTTTATTCTTTATCCGTTAGACCGATTTGTTTCTATCAAAACCATGGATAATTTCCCAAAATCGTAAAATTTACTATTATTTTAAAATAATAACGCAGTTAGTACTGTCTACAGTTAACCTAATTCTCCTGTTGAATTCGATTTATAAATTATACTTATATGAGCACTTAATTCCAATTAAAAAATAATACCTCTTTAGTTGATTTGAACATCGGTGCTGCAGCATTAAATAGGACTTTCATTTGATTAGTCATGGTAACTTTTCATTAATCTAGAACTGGATCTATTATTTATCGATTATAATTTATCAATTATTATTTTATTTGCTTTGGTCTTTAAGAAAAATTTAGAATCGTTCAATATTATATAATTATTTTTTTAATTAAATAAAATACTTTAAATAATTATTTAAATAAAAAAATTCACAAAAAAACACGTAAATATGCATCCAAGATAATTTTTATCACAAAATATGAAAATATTTGAACGTAAGGAATATTTCAAAGTTTGAAAAAAAAATTAATATCTTACAAAGACCCACTTAGAAAGGCTCTGTAATATTTACATTACAACAAAGATTAAAAAATAAACTTTCCTGGTTCACTTGTAGAACAATTAAAAACAAAAATAACCTAAGAAATATTATATGAATTCATCATTTCTGAAATAAGTTACAAGGTATTTATCGTGTAACTTGAATCTTTATCTACGAAACAATTCTTGAACAACGAGGTACAGAAAATAGACACAACTAATACATATGTAGAAAATATAAAAGGGTTTAATCGATTGAACGTACACGAACACACTTGATTTAAATATTAAAGCAACATAATATTAAAATACAGTTATAATTACATAATGTTTCGAAGACACGAAAGCGATCAACATTAAACTAGTAGCACTGACGTAATGACGTCATAACTATGATGTCATATTTATTTTAGTCATTTCATTGTCATCATAACGTTACAATAAAAAATGTTTCAGGGTTTTTTTTTATACATCATCTTTTCAAGTATGTACTGTTTTAGGAACAATTAAATCTTTTACATGACAATTGTTAGTTACCCAATTCCAACCGTTTAATTTAATTGAAATTATAGGTAAAATTACATTCTTGAAAAAAATTTCATCTACTTAAATTATATCTCTATTATATATACCAAGGTATATTAATATTAAAAATTAATAAAAATAAAATTTTCTGGTTAATTATGAAATTTTAGTTTATACTCAAACTCTTAAATAAAATAAATAAAAGAAACTATTTACAAAAAAAAAATTTTGTCTGTTCTGAAAATAATTTTCTTCCTAAGTGGAAACACAATAATACTAACATTACGATGAGGAAATAAACAATAAGTAAACGGAAATTAATAAAAATTACACGAAATTAAAATAATAATAATAGCGATGACTTATTTATTTATTAAAAACTCTTTACGTACATAAAGAGAATACCTTGTAAGTGGTGTTTTCGTTTAAATTACAGCTAAAGAGGATAAAATATTATATTTACAGGTATAATAACTCTAAAAGAGGGAACTAACATGAATTATGGAATAGTAAATTAAGAACGAAATATTAGTAAAATAATCATTCAAATATTAAGTGATTGAATGAGAGTCAAAAACTAGATTTTCTATCTAATTTTTTTAGAAATGAACTTTTCGTATTGAGAATTTTCAAGAGTCGGGTATTAAAAAACTTTCTCCTTTACGGATTGAATTTTTAATTCCTTGTACGAAGTAAAGGAAATATTGTGATCGCAAAAATTTCGGTTTTCAAATTTTAACGGAAATATCCATTTTGACCATCCTTGAACGCATTTTGACTAGTTTCGGCGTGACGTCTGTACGTACGTATGTATCTCGCATAGCTAAAAAACAATTAGCTACAGGATGTTGAAATTTTAGATTTAGGACCGTTGTAACATCTAGTTGTTTACCTCCCTATTTGATTGCAATCGACAGAACCAAAAGTGTCAAAAAAAATTTGAATTTTGTACTTTTTCTTAACTGCAGTAATAAACCCTTATTGAGAGATTTTCAACGATATATAATAAGTGGTACTTATTTGCATTGGTTCCAGAGTTATAGCCACATACAATTTTAATTAACGAAATATTTGGATATTTGGGAAGACATATCGGTTCGAATCAGACTTCATGTCCTTTTTTTTTAACTTTTTTTTTAATTTAAATAAATCGATTTATTAATAATTATTAACCTCTCATGTAAAAAAAAATTGAGACGTAATAACCAATGTCCTCATGCCTCCACCCCAGCCACGGTTCCAGACGAGGAATTAGTCGCCGAGTCCAAGCACCTCTATATGACGCATCCCAGCTCTCTTGCCACTCGTGGAGGAGAAGGAATGCAGAGTCGGCCTTCTGGATCCTCTTTACCGCAGGGCCCGGAGACGGATCGGGGAGACACCCGCCAACACCCGCGCCGCCACTACAGACACAGTCTTATAAGCAACCGCAATCTTCAGCGCTGCCCGTCGCAAAAGCGAGGCCACCCGCCTCACATTTCTTTTCCTGTTCAATGCCCCGAACCATGCTGGGACAGCATAAAAGAATCGATGTCGCAGCCGATAAAAGTAACCTCCTATAGGCGCAGAGCAAACCAACAGTGGTGCACTGGGTGGCTGCGCGTAGCGCACGAACGATTTATATTTCTTGATACAAACGATTTACCTAAAATTATATTTGTGTTTTAGAGATAAAAAAGGAAAACATTGAGGTTAGAGCTGTGTTAAAAAATCACAACTCAAGAAACAGCTAAAAATAAACATCATGATTTTGAAAACTTTTCGTTGTAAAAGTTTTTGTTGTTAGTACGCAAAATTATGAACGTTATTTAATTACAACTGGCAAAAACATTTAACAAAATCATGTGTAATGAAACATAAACCACGTAACATTTTCACGGCGCGCCGTAGGTCCGCTTTTTTCCTAGTCTGTACTAATATGTTGTACCACACGCCTGACAACTTCTATAATCTTTCTTTTAAAAAAATAAATAGATACTTTAATATGATTAATTGGATAATTAATCATTTTCATATGATTAATTTACTTTCATATGATTAATTGGTGTTAAAATTATTAAAAAAAACTATCTTCCAAGATCTTCAAAGAAAATTATTTGTTGTATAGATCATTTAATCTAAAATAATTAGACTAATATCTACTCAATATCTCTCGCTGAATTATATGACATCGTTTAAAACATATTAAATTTTAACCATTTATTCTTGTTTAACATTGAATAAATTTTCTCATTATATCTGTGCAGCCTAAAAGTATTTATATTAATGATGGGGAATTCATTTTTTACTTGAAATCAATTGTTATCTAAAAACATGTTTAACTGACATCATAGAACTCATCAGGTGTTACAAAAACATTTTCTTTACAGTTGCATAAAAAAAAAATTATAATTTTTTTTTCGTTAATTTCCATTTTCCGACAATTATCTTAATTATTTCACTCAAAATTTTCTTTCCAAATATCTTCCAGGAAAATTATGAAGTAATCCATGTTAAAATTAGTTATAACATAATTATATAATTATAATTATATAATTAGTTATAATTAGTAACAACTAATCTGATCAAATCTTGACATAGTCTATAATAATTTACAATTTGTATTAATATGAAAAATACCTTGAATGAAAGGTTTTTTACGAAATAAAAATAAATTATAATTTGTAATAACTTATTATTGCATCCTTCACAAAAAAAAATACAATTTATTTTCGCTTAATAAATGTTTTATTATTTAAAAAAAAAATAAAAAGAATCAATCGTTTATTGAGCATGATAAGTCAAAATTACAAGATTCTTTTCAGTTTAATAATCGTTTTGAAAAAACGTATCGTTTATTTTTACTTAAAAAATAATAAAACTTCTTTAAATAAAATTTACACGAAATAAAACTTTATTGTAAAATTGTTAAATTTTTATTTTATATTTTAAAGAAAAAAATAGAAACAATAACCAGTCTGTTGATATTCTGCCATTGTTTTAGAAAGATTAATAAAAATTGAACGTTTATAATGTAAAGATATAATTATCATAAAAGGTATTTATTACTTTTATGGATATTACAACAGCAAAGAAAAATACAGAACTTTAACCGTACAAGTGAGAACAAAACAAAGAAAAAATGAAATAAGCAAGAGGTAAACAGAAATCAGTTTGGGGGAGGACAGGACACTAGGGGAAGTCCACCCTCTCACCTGGCTAGGCGGTGGTGAATGACTCACCCTTGTCGACGCACCCGTCGGGTCGCGCCGACCAGGAGCCACTACCCCGCTGTTTGCTAATTTCGATAACATGCAGCATGCCCCCATCTGATAGGGGAGCGCATTTTATTACAGTGCGTGCACGCAGTCCACTAGTACAACCCCCTCGACACGACTCGACATAGAACAACCACCGACGTCTATACAACCGCTGAGCCGCCGACCGCCACCGCTGCATTTATGTAGCTCTATCTGTCGCGTGTAGAGAAGCAAAGGGTGAACCGAAGCCGAATAGCGGACCCGACCGGAATGCTAATGTCGATGAATAAGAAAGCATTACTCTGCTTGCTTACTTGGTACACTACCAAACGCTATAAATCAAACTGCATATAAGCCGGTACAGAACGCAATGCAGTTAATTAGTGAACCGCTACTGTTAAGTGGCTAAAATTTATTACTTTAGCGATTTTTTGAAACAATAATTTTTCAATTTTTTTAGATTACTTTTAAAAGTAGAGTACATGAAATCAACTTTTTTTAAAATAAGTTAACCATAATAATAAAATGTATAAACCGATAGCGATAATAAGTTTAAAATGGTTGGTCCAAAATAAAATTTTTACAAAATAATCGTGTTCTGAATGGAATATCTTCAGATTGATTGAAAAGGGTTTTAATTATTCCGGAAAAGTTGAAACCGAATGAGCATGGTTAACTATCTTCAATCTCAGCATATTTTAACTTCAGAAAACTTCTAGAAAAGAATATAAGATACGGTTAGCGCAATACTTAACAAAATTAGCATTTTGTCATCTAATCAGTAAAGGTTTTAGACGAGCATCTGAGTAATTATGTTCAATTGTGGATTTTATCAGAAACTATTAAGAAGTGGAATATCACATATAAATTGTTAGTAGTAAAATAGGGTTCTGCTGATATTTCTGGACCTTGAAAATGCTTTCAATACTGCTTTTCATCTAATACTTTTGCAAAGCACTGTAGAGGTAAATCCTTTTCTTTGGATTAATAAACATTTAACAATTATTGATTACACCAAGTAGAGTATAGATAATTGATTACACCAAGTAGAGTATAGATGATTACATTAATAGTTGCCAATTGATTACATATGGTATACCTCAGATAAAGTGTTTAGTTCCGAATTATTAAAAATTTTATTAACTTCTGTAATTTAGAATTTGGTGATAAAATGAGATCTTTTGCGGACAACTCAATATTATATTTTTCAAGTAAAACTTGATACACAGTCTTCAAAAGTGCTGAAGAATATTTATTTGTAGAAAAATTATAAGTGAGTTGTAACTAAATAACTTGTAATAATGAAAAACATATACGACTTATTAAATATTCAATCATAGAGTAGAAGTATTAAGATAAATACTAAAAATTTCCCTGGGTTGAGGGTGTTCGATCATATTCAGGGTGTTCAATAATTAGGAAGGTACAAAAGTGGGATTATTTAACAGTTTATACTGGCCAGAATCTGAAATGGGAATCCTTTATAAAATATTTCTGTAAGTAGATTTAAAACATGCTCTCCTATCTCTTATTCTGAATAGATATACCACGACATTCCAAGGAATTGTAGTTCGGATAGATTTTCATTGCCAAAAGAGGCATTTTAAATCCTCTTTGGAAAAAATTGTTTTTTACTTTCTTGTACGAAGTAAAGAAAGTATTGTGATCGCGAAAAATTTCGGTTTTTAGATTTCAACGGATATATTCATTCTGACCATCCGTGAGTCCATTCTAACTAGTTTCAGCGTGATGTCTGTACGTACGTATGAATCTCGCATAACTTAAAAACGATTAGCCGTAGGATTTTGAAATTTTGGATTTAGGACTGTTGTAACATCTAGTTGTTCACCTCCCCTTCCCTTGAATCGACTGAATCAAGAGTGTCCAAAAAAGCTCAAAATCCCCAAAATTTGGATTTTGGACTTTTTCTTAACTGCAGTAATAAGTTCTCATTGAGAACTTTTCAAGGGTATATGATAAGTGGTACTTATTTTTATTGGTTCCAGAGTTATAGCTAAATGAAATTTTAATTAATGAAATATTTGGATCTTACAAGGGGAAGGAACATCGGTTCGAATCTGACTTCATCTCCTTTTTTAACATTTTTTTTTTTAAATTTAAATATATTGATTTATTAATAATTATTAACCACCGTAATTATTTTTTTACGATAAATAATAATTCAACAATAACAATAAAAAAATAATATGAAAAATATCAGAAGTTATTAATGAAATAAAATTTTATGTACTTTAAAAAAATTATTTTTAATTGTAAAAATTTTTAAAAAAATTTGTGTATATTTAATTTAATAGGCGTACAAGGAAGTCATATGGTGTCCCCAACAACCTTTTTATTTTTGTGATTCCTATTTGGTTAGATCTCTACCTTCTTTCCCCTTTCCCTTATTTTTAATGCCTTTCTCCCGGTAGTGTAACATAAGATTTGAATAAACACTCATTAGATCCTTTCATGAGAACCTCAGGAAATACTATGTGTTTGGCATTTATGTAGTTTTGTGGATGCAGCTGTTACTAGAGATTCACTTTCCTTTTTAGTGGCAGGGCAAAAAGTCCAAATTGAGGGGTTATGATGCTTCTTTTTTAAATCGATTTAACACTATTTTTATCATAATAGCTCAGTTTTAAATAACAATTTTCTAACGTGAAATAAACTTGAATCGTTCTCAGAACTGTTTTAAAATTACGCCTAAAATATCGCAGTGTGTATACATTTTACAAATATTCAAAAGCAGTTTGATCATGAAACGAAACCATAGCTGTTGTGCTATTGATAACTGTAACTTTGTTTGACTAGTATTAACCTAGCTCAAATCCATTTGCAGTAATACAAGAATAATCGTACACAAAATATCACTCGATAATACTGGGGTCTCTTAGACTTTTAGAAGAATTTATGTGGTATTTTCTTAAAGAAATTACCACGTGCATAGCATTTTTAATGTAAGTAACGTTTTTGTTTTTCTGTTACAGAAATAAAATTTAAAAATTAGAACGTTATAAAAACAAATTCCTTTCTTTTCTATCTAATCTCAAGATTTAATGAAGTTTAAAAAAAATTCTTGCGCAGTTCTGAGGAAGAAGACCGAATTTTGGTTTTTTTATATTGTTTTCTTTTGAAAAAGTATCAAATCACTCTAATCTAAAATTTTACAAAAAAAAAAATCTTTGATCATTAAAACGTTGTACGTCAAAAAAGCGTACAACAAAAAATTTAAAAACATTTAAAGAAAACAAGTTTCAAGTCACCCACTAACGTTTGTTTTTTTGTTTTCTTTAATCCTTTTTTGTTTTTTAAATAATTGATTTTTTTTATCTGGTTGGTTTTTTCCATTTTTGATTGTTTTGTATTTATTCATTATTTTTTAATAATAAAAAATACAAAAAAAATGCACTGAGACTCACTGCATGAGCGGGAATGAAAAATATACCACTACGCAGTCAACATAACCTCAAATTCGGCCTTTAAATGAACATAACTTAAGAACGACTCAAACAATTTTCACCAAATTTTCAAATGCATAACTTCAGATACACTACTACACCACATCTAAATTTCAATGAAATTGATCTAATAGTTTTACTATCTACTAGTTTTTAGAGCCACAAAACTGTATACTTGGCTTATTTATATATATATATATATATATATATATATATAAGGAAACCCAATTTTAAGTAAATGGTATTTTTGTAGTTCTCATATCTCAAAACGTAAAAAAAAAATTATTTTCACCCCCAGCCACACTTCCACCACTCAACAGAAAGTAATACGTATCTGTCTTCGAAGTCTGTAAAAAAAAATAATTTAAGAAATATTAATAAAAAATTTGTTAGATATATTCTAAACTTATTTTGGAATTTAAAAATCATTCAACTCTATACATCTTTAGTAAAACCGATACAACCTTCACAGTACGGATACAAAATAAATTTAGAATCATTCGTTTTATCAGTTATAATGTATTCAGAAATTACAGGTTATTTTTATTAACTTTTATGTACCTTATAAAACCCCTTTTACGCACCCAAAAAAAGCTAGGAACAGATTAATGCTTGCCATTGCAACATTTAATAAATGTAATTTAATCGTATAATTAAACTTCATACCAGAACGTTTTTAATTTTTTATATTTTTAAGGTAAGAATTAAAGGGGAAGCCAAACATAGCAAAGATATCGTTACTTTTGTGCATACTTGAACCAACAAACTACTACTTATGTAAACGGAAAGACTACCTCTAAGTGCTATCTAAGCCATCTGCAAAGGAAGTGGCATAGACCCTTTCCTTATAAAATAGTAGCAATATCCAGTGTTTCCTGATAGAACTCTTATTAATTCATTACTTAATACCACGTCTTACTTAAACAATCCGCTTCGTATAAAAAAAATTGAACAGTTAAAGAAGGTAATGAAGGAGAATGGTGTTGAAAAACTTGTATATTTTACAAAACAGATGAATCAAACTCTGTAAGCAATAATTTTCGACTTCTCCATATTATTACCTTAGACCAAAATTTGTGCCTTAATTTTTTTAGAATTATTTTATACATGGCCTGCTCGCTGCTGTACAAGTGTGATATTTGTTTAACTTCTCCCTGCCTGCTTAAATGTTTGTTAAATTATAATTGACAATCCATCCCTCACTCTCACTCTCTCTCTCTCTCTCTCTCTCTCTTTATATATATATATATATATATATATATATATATATGATGAGATATATATATATATATATATGTATCGTTATTGTAATTCATATATATATATCGTTATTATATTATTATATCAATTAATTATACATTCGTAAACACAAACACAAGTTGAGACTTTGGAGGATGGAATTAGCTTGACTAATTCAATGGCATTACACTAATTCAATTAATAAGAGTAACAAAAAAGTAAGAATTTATAAAGAGTAAGAAAAAAATGAAAAATTTTATTTTAAAATTTAAAAGTCCTCCATTAATAACATTTAAAGTTTCTCCTTTTAATACAAGAGGAGCAAATGAAATCAGAGTATTCAACAACTACTCCTATTGGTCACTACCTGAAGGATGCGATTCAAGTATTTCCAATTATGGACGAACTCAGTAATCCCAAACTGTGCTTAGTTTGCGTTCTAAATATGGCCAAAGAAAGTTTTTTTTTTAAACCTGCAAGTTTCTATGTCAACCAAAACCAACTAAATTCGATAAATTGAAGAAAAAATTAATCTGATGTTAAACTTTCTGAACGTCATCAATTTTTTTTTTAATAAATGCCATAAACGAAGTTTTATAAGTAATTCTATCGATTCTAAATTTTTATTTTGGAGTCACGCTCAGTTTATCACAAGAATTAAGCAAACTTCTGGCTTAGTGTACAGTTAGTGAAATTTTTTCCGATGCAACTAAACAACAGGATTACATTTAGAATGCCTGCTAGAAAACTCACATAACGATTTTATAAATAAAATAAGCAACATATGATGTCTGGGCGTGACAAACATAGTACTAATTAAATAATTTGAAATTATAATTACAGCAGGTCTTAATATTGATGAATTGTTTCTATAAGTTGAGGACTTGATCAATTTCTTTAGATAAAGGAACACTGTCCTTAGTAATTTACTAGACATTCTTTTACATTAGTATTAGAATGGTCTCGGGAGCTCAATTTTGATTTGTAATAAAATTAAATATGAAATTGTTCGAGCTAACTCAGAAATTAGTTTCACTTACTTACGAACATATAATTTAAACGCTGCAGCAATCCTATCGTAAGATAAATATATTAATTAATTCTAGACTACTTATCACCCGTAAATGAATTAGAGAGAGCTTATAAAGTATTTTAATATTTGTATTTATAGCTTAATTATGTAAAAAAGATATGAAAAGGGTACCTTTAACAAAATTCATCCTTAATACTACAATTAATGTTAATTACTAGGAATAATGCCGAAATACATCTCAGATGATCTAAATAACTTAATTTTAATATTCATTTTAAATTTACAATAACCCAAACTCGTTACAAACCCAGCCTAAATTTTTTTCTGCAATTAGCATATTAAAAATAAAATTTTAACTACCATCATACATTTACTTAAATATCAGCAAAAATAACTCGGCTACGAAACTAACATGCAATTGAATTCAAAAAGCTATTTAATAAAATTACTTTCCGCAGCAGTATATTTTCATGAAATGTGCGAAAATTATTTAAATTTATTAATACCTATTTACTTTATCTTATTAAAATGACTGCATGAATGAGAAGCCTGTACAATATAATGTCCTTAAGGTAAAATTCCATAAGCCCGATAAGAGCTAGTGCATGCCTGTAAGTAATGAAGAACCACGACCTGCTGCAACTGCTACTGTTTTACATTTCTCTTACGTAAAATGTAAACGGCAGTCCATTAAATGGCGGAAATAAATTCAAAGAATGAAGAGTTCTACCTCGCTTTACTCGGCGCCGACTTATGGAATGCGGTCGCGTGGTTTTGCTAAGTCATACTCACGCACGTCATTTATATTTACAATGTCGTGATTGATGGATACAAAACACTTCTATAATAAAAACATGTATTTAAAGTTTTATGCAACGTATTATTTTATTTGTTTATTTTTTTTAATCCACTCGCAAATTAGGTGGCTCTTTTCTCCTAAAATACAATTTTAAAAAACCTTCTTTTTCTTTTATCCTTATAAGAATTATTAGGTTAATCTCTTAAAAACAGTCACACTTAGAGAAATTAATGGATTTTTTAATTTATATGTAATAAAGAATTAGAATAGAAAGAGTAAAATGTAATTTATATGTAATATGCAATTATACAAAAATATAAAATTATATAGTAAATGAAATTAATAAATTAAACGTTTACGATATTCTTATTACTAGTATCTTACAACATAATATTTAAATAATATAATAGATAACAGAGTTTGATAAAAAAAATTCACAGTTTTAATCCACGACAAACATGATAAAAATTACACAGAACAATTTTTATTAGTTTAAAATAACCAAAGTATATCGCACTAACTTGGTTTTAGAAAATACTCAGGCAGAAATGTTCATAAGTTCAAACAAATTTGAATAACCATCGGAAATAACAGAATAATCATTAAAAAAATACCGAAATTCACGGAAAAGCCAAGTTAAAGATTTACACTGATGAAGATGACGCAGCTTCAAACAAGCACATAAAGAACACAAAAAATCACTTTCTTTAAAACACATTCAATATTTGCCTTTGCTGATAATTTTGTTTTGTCAACTTTGCTAATAGAAGTATATCACAAATTTACACCGTATGCAACGGAAAAAAAGCTTTCTTCCACGAGACAGACGTCTATATACAGGGCGTTATATTATTCTTTTCTCGTAACAAAGGCTTTTTTTCATTAGGCTCATTCAGAAACGCAGTATTCTGCAGTACAATCTATTTAACTATTGGCATAAATATTAAAACTTCTTTCTACAATTTTTTTTTTTTGTTTGTTCTTTACATAATTAAAATTTATTATCATTTTCTTTAATTTCATACAATAATTTCTTTAAAAATATTTAATCCACTTATACATATTTATTACTTTATACTGTACAAAAATGAATAGTTTATACTTGTATTAATAGATTATTATTACATTCCCTCCATCAAGTAAGTCAAAATGAATGACCATTTTATACGAATAAAGGTTATCAAAATATTTCATTTGAGTTACATTTATATGGATGGTGGGTAGTTAGTGGGAAGAGGTTGGATAGGTAGTGAGTGTTTGGTGGTTGGATGATGGGTGGTTAGTGGTCGGAGGAAAGGTGGATGGATGGTGAGCCGATTTTGGGTGAACAAACGCTCCGTAGTCAAGCTCGTGAAATAGTTAATAATGTTTACGATTTTTATGAAGAAAGAAGCTAAAGTTAGGAAAATTAGAAGATGACAAGCATTTAACATGCATTTAAAAATGTTAATAGAGAACCGCTGCAGCTGCAGCTTTTGGTTTTGTTTGCTTGGCATTTCTCCCGCCACCACCCCATCGGTCGCCCTAAAGCATAAGACCGAATGTCTGCGCCACAAACGGCTACTGAGCCACGAAACAGTTTAGCGACCAGTGTCCTAATTAGCTCCTACAGCTAACCTAAAAGCGTGAGCCGAATAAGCGTGGTACCATACACCAGTCGTTTGCGTGTCCCACCACCCACTTGTTATATATCACTAAAATGGGTAGGTGCACCTCGTCAACTACTAAAACATATATGACTATCAATAATTAATTTGTCTCGTCAAAGATAGCAATTCGCTACCACGCCTAGGCCGCTGAATACCAGCAAATACCTGTCCACCATTAAAGCACTTGGAGTCTTAATCTGGCTGTTATCCAGCCATATCATTCAAGCTGCTGTAACTTCCTACAGCAGCGCGGTAGGAGTCTTCTCCCTAAGGTAAACTACTGATGTCGGTTGAAAAAAGCAACCAAATCAAGGAACTCCCACATGGTCCGACAATGCGGCTCTCGCCACATTGACTCGCCGATTGTGAGTGGCCAATTTTCCCCTTGACCTCTAAGTACCAGGGTGGCCTGAGTTCGGCCCCCCCCCCCCCCATAAGAGCTGGGTAGACGAACATCATGTGTTCGTTCGACTGGACCTCCCCACAGACGCACAGCTCATTAGCTGTCCGACAATATAGAATATTGTCCGACAATATCAGAGGACTAATGAACTAAAAGATAAGAATTTTTTGCAAATTATTAAAAGGATCGGACGTGTATGCCTCAGTGTATATATTGTTCTTGCGAGGTGTGTTTTTCAGTCACTCTGTAGTTAACTTTAATGTAGATAGAATTAAACAAAAATTCCCCAATAATTAAATAAAATTAAACAGAAATTAAATAGAAATCCAAAAATAATACGATTCTAAATTATAATTTTCAGTTAAAATGAAATCACATGTTTCACTAAATTTATTACATACACACTCATGTGCCCGGCCCGTGCCGCAAGTGGTAGCGTCTTGGCCTTTCATCCTGAGGTGCCGGGTTCGAGTCCCGGTTAGCCCCAGGATTTTCACACGCTACATTTGTCATTTCATCTCATCCTCTGAAGGAGGATGTTTTAGAACTAAAAACTTTATTTTCACTATTAACTTCCTAATTTATTTTATTTTTTTATTATCATTATTGAATAATTATTATTTATTTTTTTTTACAAGCACAGGTTAATAATTATTAATAAAGCAATATATTTAAATTAAAAAAGAAAAAGTTAAAAAAAGGAGATGAAGTCAGATTCGAACCGATGTGCCTTCCCCTTTAAGACCCAAATATTTCATTAATTAAAATTTCATTTAGCTATAACTCCGCAACCAATGAAAATAAGTTCCACTTATATCGTTGAAAATCTTTCAATAAGGGCTTATTTGCAGTTAAGAAAAAGTCCAAAATCCAAATATTTGGAGATTTGGGCTTTTTTGGGCACTTTTGGTTAAAATTCACAATGTTCTGCACCACCCCTTTTGATTGCAATCAAAAGGGGAGGTGGTTAACTAGATATTACAACAGTCCTAAATCCAAAATTTCAACATGCTACGGCTAATCGTTTTTGAATTATGCGAGACGTCACGACGAAACTAGTCAAATTGGATTCAGGGATGGTCAAAATTGATATTTCCGTTGAAATCTGAAAACTGAAATCTTTCGCTATCGCAATACTTCCTTTAGTTCGTACAAGGAAGTAAAAATTGGCTGAAGGAAAAATGAATGAAAAGAATATTATCTTCTGCGCGCGCGCGCGCACACACTCACAAACACACACACGCACACGCACACCCACAATACAAATGATTGTATAATTAGGACATCTTAATATTATGGAAGATAAACACGGTTAATCGTTATTTAGTTTTAAATGAATAAAATAATTCAAGTGTAATAAACCATTCTGCAAATACTTAATATTTAACTTCCTGACCGAAATATCGCCTCCAACAAAATCAGTTAACATCAGACTATAAAATAGCAGAATCAGTCACTGAAGACGGCATTAAAATTGGACTGAAAGATGTATGATATAAATCTGTAAA
This sequence comes from Lycorma delicatula, assembly GCF_047948215.1. NCBI lineage: Eukaryota > Metazoa > Arthropoda > Insecta > Hemiptera > Fulgoridae > Lycorma > Lycorma delicatula. The sequence goes on along the minus strand of NC_134459.1, from coordinate 106,816,443 downwards.
ATCTATTTGTTTCGATTTAACGTTAATATTAAAGATATTAAAATGGATAAATGAAATACAGTATCAGTTCAATTAAAAGTATTTTATTAATGATTTTCTTTTTCTAAATATTTTATTTGTAAGATATTGTATTAATTTACCTTAGATATATTTTGGATCTTCTAAAATAACTTAGAAATTATATTATTTTATATGAATATTGCCCGTATTATCATAAAATATAAAAAAATACGCTTAATAAAATTTAGGCATTTCTTTACGTTTGATTTCATTTACCTATTTTCATAATTACCATTCGTTTTCTGTTTTAAGAAAGTTTTCTTTCTTGTCATTTGATCACATCGAGAAACGTTAACAAAACGGTAGGAGTAACGTTTGTTCGTTCATGTATGTATGTATGTGTCTGTTTTAAGTCTATTTTAATTAATTCAGGAATGGTTTAATTAAAAAATTTAGGGATTTTTTTATATTACCGTTTGGAGTCTGAATTTCAAAGGAGGGAAATAGCGAAGACCAGGATCAGTTTACCGTGAAATTTTAGGTATGTAGTTGTCGAATTTTATCCACAGTCTTTGGAAATTCTAGAATCTGCTTTCTTCGAATAGAAAAATGTATTAAGATGTTCAAATATTTAATGGAATGTTATGCGGAAATTTTCTTAAATGTTTTTAAAATTTATATACTAAATTACTAAGAATTCTCGAGTTAGAGAACTAACCATCTTCTATCTAATTATATAATAAGTTTTCTTCTTTTTATAAAATGAGTCTTTTTAATTGTTGTTTGAATAAACTATTAAGTAACTCGTATAAAAAGAAAAACGTTGCAACATATTTCTGCTAAACCGATCTTGAAATCTATTATCTTTTTGAATTCAATGACTATGAAAACTTCATTCACTCTTATGGACCAAAGAATAAAGAACTACTACTCTTTAAAGCAGTTGGGTAGTAGAAATGTATGAATAAAAAGAATTATAAACTATATATTATCAACAAAAAAATGTGTATAAAATAAAGAAGGGATGACTCCCGCATCATTATACAACCAATAAATGACAAGGGACTAAAGTAAAGGAAAAAGGGTACCACCTGCCATTGTGTTATGGTGGTACTTGGCACCCCTAGATAAAAATGCAGGCTTCTCTAATAGGCTTCTGATGGCTAATAGTACACTAGCCCTAAAATACGTCATTGTCTATTAAACAAAAACCTATTTCAAGTGAATTTTTAAAACGGTCTAGATGACATAAGCTATATTCTCTTAAGTGTATTATCTAACAAGTTTTGTAACGGTAATTTACATATTAGTGGGATAAAAAGAAAACGTTAATCTTTTTCCCATTAGTTGCTACCTATAAAGTATAAAAAAATTATGGAAATAGTATATAGCAAAAAATAATTTTTAATATAAAGCATTATTAAATAATAAAGTTAAAAATTCATTATAGTAATAATTTTGTAAAAAGCCAATTTTTTTTTAAGATATTCAGTTAGACCCATCTGTTTATAATTTATCCGCAGCAATATTTATTGACACTTGACAAACCTTTTTTATTCATTAATATGAAATTCAGAGGTTTTTCAATATAATTTCACATTTTTTTAATGACTTCATTTTATACATGTTGCATGTATCCATTATTTTAATTCTTTTATTCATTTATTCATGATTTTGAACAGTAATTTATTTCATGAGAAGAGAACTCTCTCCTATTGTAAACAACATACAAAGTTTTCAAGACACACACGGGCGCTCCGCATCGGTCTTGATTACCGATCCTATTTTTTTATTTTTATAATAATCTTCCTTCTGCCGCGGAGAATTCTCTGCGACATTCCTCTGAGAAATTTCTTTCCTATGTTAAATTTTTTTGTAGATAATATATCCTTCTTATTTTAACTTTTTTTTTACTTTTCTTAATTTCTTCAGAAATTTTAAAAATGTCTTAAATCTGTTTAAGAAAGTTTAATAATATAATGTTATGTAAATAAATGGCTGTAAGAAAATGTGGTTAAATTCACTGCTAATATTAAAAATTTTAATTAATTTGATTCAACAATATAATTGTTTATTGATGAAAATCATATAAAAGAGTTACTACAAAAGATATTTTCCGCTCCTTTTTCTCTATATACGAGATAAAATATAGCGCATGGTTGTTAGAACTGGAACACTTTCTGAAGGGTATTATATATTATATTATTCGTACCTGAATTACAGTGTAATATTTTGAGATAACTCAATAAAAATTTTGTTTAAAATTACATTTTAAACTTCATAAAGCATAAACATAAATCCATATAGCATCGTATATTTTAGATTTGACATCCCAGCAGAGAAATATACAAAAGCAGCATGTAATATACTTATTACATGTATGTAATAAAGCTAATAATTTACCTCAAATAAAATTACCGGTTGTTTATTTACTGTACACCATCACCGTTTATATAGCATTGTTCATAATTAGTTACTTCAACAACCGCTCTATCTCCTATTTTTATTTGACTATTCCGGAATAAAAGTGTAAAATAAATTGTCAAAGTAATTTAACAGTGTAGTGAGATAAAATACTTCATAAAATAATTTAAATCGTTTCTCGATTTATCGTGCCTCTTAATAGTATTAATGAACATGTAACGACGTAAGTTGTTTATCTGCAGAAATTTGACTAGTCTTTTAACACACATAGACCTTACGTTTTGTTAACATTCATGGTAAGCTGCTACTTGTTTTCCTACTGCTAATTCAAATAACTTTATTTTACATGTAATGTTGTAACATTCCACACAATTGTAATGAAAACTTAACTGGAAAAATAAATGAACTAAAATGTGTAACTTATATTTTACATAGATATATATGAGTTATTTCTTAACGATGAATATTAAAAAAAAATAACTTTTACTTTTTTGCAAATAAAATTTATACATATAGACATTATTTCTACAATTATCAGTAATCAAGGGAAATTTCATTTGAATTCCGCATAGTACATTATTCATAATTCGTTGGAAGGTTGGTGGGCTACTTCTTAATCCAGATGACATCATTAAAAATTAATAGTGTCTGCTTTGGTGGAGAACGCTGCTCGAGTCCATCTCTACTTTATGAAATCCGAAGGCGAGATCCAATGTACTAAACTATTCGCCTCTTCCTAGTCCAAAATATCTGTTATAATCATACATTTTCTCAAATTTGTTACAAAATTAATTATTTAAAAATGAAATTCAAATTTTCATCTGACCGTTTTCAAAATCTTAAATAATTAATCTATTTAGATCTCTAAAGACAACGCTAATTTTTAAGTCCTAAAAGCAAACGAAAAAGAATAACTAATTCATAATCAATATCTGAAACAATCGATTTCTACAGCAATACTTTTATTTTGATGTCAAAATTGTGTACTGTCGCTTGGTTTTGACAACGGCCAACCACTGGCACTGTATTTTGCTTTCAATAGACTTCTCATGAACAGAGGTAAACAGAAATAATTAAAAAAGAGTACAAATATTATCCTATATTGCCTGTTTGGAAATCTATAAAACATTAATGTCTTCATTGTGAGTGTAAATAACTGAGATAAACACTGATATGACCAAACTCGTCTGATGAGTACGATTTAGTTTGAAGAGTACACAAGAATACGTCGGTGTTCATCCGTATTTTCAAGTAAGATGATTATGACAAAGTTTATCAGGAATGTTGAATTTGAAGAAGCAGAACGTTCATGGGTACTTTTATCGTTTACGAATGCACTTCAAACCGAGAATGATTCGATAAGTTAATGATTACTTCGAGATTTGGATTCATCTTGCTAAAGAGATTGGATGGAATATCAGATGTATAGTAATTTATTTTCTTAAAATATTTTATTCTAGGTGAAAATTCACAGTGGTGAATTCAATTCAATTTCTCTCAGCTCTGTTATTAAAATAAAAAATACAAGAGAAAACAGATAACAGTATTACTATAATTATCCTTTTTCATTCATAAGGTGTAAATTTATTAAATTGTATAAAAAATATACACAAAATATGTTTCAGTAGTTTACCAACACATAAACGATCATACAGCTTTCATCAGCCACAGAATTTGGTAAATGTGTTGTACATGAAAGAGGTTGAAATTATAAACGAAACGTTGTGCATTGTATTAGGTAAGCTACTTAAGTACATGCAAAGGTCGGTTACCTTTAAAATAAAGATAATTTTAAATTATAGCATTATCTGTAGTTTTTTAACTTCTTAAATAATCCGTATAAGCAACTTTTTGACACTTCATTTGATATCAACACAGATTTGACGGGGTGCTTCTGCAATAAACAAATCGTCTCTTAACCATCAAAAATTTTACTTCTAAATCCAAAACTTATTACTTTTTATCACGGATGTAATCTCTATGTTTCACGTACATAATTTATTAAAAATTTTGCTTTTTTAATAATCACAAAGACAGGAAAAATTGCAAATAATTAGAGCTCTAACTCGCTAAACTAAAGAAACAAAAAAAAAAATACTCATAAAAACAAATCATTGAATTCCGAAATACCTGAAAAGCAAATCACAATAACAGTTATGATGAGCCTCCAGCAACTACCGTATTTATTCAAATACCCCCCGCCACCAAATAAGCCCCGCACCATGATTTTCCGGACCGAAAATCTAAAAAAAAAATAGAGTATATACCGGTATTTTAAAGTGCAACAGAAATGATAAAAAAATACGTAAATATGAAAATATTCAAAAAGTAAAGCATTTAATACCTTCATTTAAATTACAATACTAATATTACATTACTAATTAATTACCGTAACTACTAGTTTAGTTCAGAATCAGTAGGCCAGTAAAACGAAAAGAAAGTGTTGAAAGGATCATTTCAATTCACTTTTTAATATGGGATTTTATTTTTAATTAATCACTGTCACTGTCAATGTGTGTAGAAGAGTTACCGGTAGTCTCACGTCGCTCTGCCAAAGGTGATCGTCTTTACTACCATCAAGTTCATTAGATATTCCGCATTTTTTTAAACTTTTTCTTACTAATTCCGTGGAAATACCTTCCCAAGCATCTTTTATCAAAACACAAATCTGGTTAACATCTGGGTGTTTGATTCTTCCTCTAGATGTGAGAAAGAAATTTTCATCACCATCCATTTATTGTACAGTTGTTTTAATGCATATTTGAACGGTTTATTAATGAAGACATCTAGTGGTTGCAATAGAGATGTCAATCCGCCTGGAATTATTACTTGGTCTGTCATACCCTTTTTTAAAATGACTTTCACTTTATTAGTCGTATGCCCCCGATAACTATCCATTACTAGCATATTTTTTTATTAAGTAAATCTCCTGATCGCTTTTGCCATACACACCTGATCGAATCTAAAATTAAGGTTTCGTCCACCCAACCTGATTCCTGTGCTCTGATAATAACTCCATTTACCTGTACAGTAGGAAGAGTTTTTCTTTTAAAAACAATGTACGGATGTAATTTTGATCCATCAGAAGTAATGCAAAGCATAACACTACACCTTTGTTTTTCATTACCATCAGTGCGAATCGTAACACTTTTTTCACCTTTTTTGTTTACGGTTTTGTCAAATAGCATTTCAAAATATACGGGGGTTTGATCAGCGTTTCCTATTTGAGAAGGCAGATAGCCTTTATCTTTTCTAAGATTTATTATGTATTTGTGAAAATGTAATATGTTTTGTTCATAAGCATCTGGAACTCGTTGAGAAGAAACGATCGCCTTTCGTCTTGTTGACAAATCATTTCGTGCAAAAAATCGAGTTATCCATCCACGGCTTGCTTTAAAATCAACTTTATTCAATGATTTAGCAATTTCACGAGCACATGATTGACACATTTCTGTCGTGACAGCATAACCGCATTTCCTTTTTTCCATAACAAAGTCATACAATTTTTTTTCTATGTTACAGAGACATTTTGGTTTTAAGCCACGAAAAGCCCTTTTATTACCGCTGCCTTTCACCAGAAGTTGTTTCTTCTTACGCCAGTTTCGAATGCAGGTTTCATCTATGTCAAATTTTCTTCCTGCCGCCCGATTTCCAGTTTTTTCAGCCTCTTCTATAACGCGCAGTTTTTCATTTACTGTAAAAGATCGTAGACGCTGTCCTTTTGTACTCATTTTAATGTCGTAATTAAAATAAATGACCTATTAAATTTACAAGATAAACTAAACAGATAAAATGCACACAACCGTCCACATATACCAACAGTACAATGACTATGGCGAATAGACAAGACGACGATGGGTAACTGATACTGTAACTGTAGTGTCATTAGAACCGGATGCAGCCTATACAGAATGAATTTAGTTTTATAAAAATACCGTAACTTCGTTCCTATCGATAATATGAACAGAATGTTAATAATTACGGATGTAATAAGCGGCATTCTGCTTAAGCGGCATATAAGCGGCATTCGGTATTGATAAACGAAAGCCTAATGTAACTATATTTGTGTGATTGAATTTAGGTACTTCTAAGTAAACGTTTACTTTACATAAATTATTCTGGCTAAAGGCTATGTTTCAAGTAAGTCCCGCACCCTTATTTTTCCTCTCCAATTCCAAGAAAAAAAGTGCGGGGGTACTCGAATAAATACGGTATTTATAATAATTCTTAAACATACAGAGTAGAGTGACGTAATTGTCCCACACTAAGAATACGCAAACCCCTACCCATTGAAACTTTGAAAAGGTTATAAGCACCTTACAACTGCATGATAACAATCATGCGGGGTATTTTGTAAACTCAAAGAAATAACAATAGAGGTATATGTGCAAGTGTATTTACTATTTTCCTACTTGGTTTTATACGCATCTATAAATACATTCTTATAGACGATATGTATCAGTGTTTATATCTGATCAAATCTTAATATTTATATACAATCAAGACATATGAATGATACAAGTATAAATAATGTAGTAAAATTATTTATTATAGTAAATTACATTTTTTATCTATTTAAAGCACATGACGTGAAAAACTAAACAAAGCTGTACATGCGTATTACGCATATATAAGAATACGCAAATTTACTGTCCAAGTATAATTTAACTTGGCGCATGACATTTTTGTGTTAACGTCAAAAACAAATTATAGAAAAATTCAATTAAACCATTATAATACAAACATGATTTTCGTTTTTTTTTTCAAGAAAATCTTTTTTTGAGAAGTTTTTCGGAAAATAAAAATTTAACAGTTATAAAACAAAACTGACGGTTACAAAATTTGATATTCTTATTTATTTTTTATTTTTAACCTCTGGGACCACCGTTAGGTATAACTTCAGAAGATGAGATGAAGGACAATTTTTGTAGCGTGTGAAAATGCCATGCTTGACCGAGATTCGAACCCGGGACCGCCGGATGAATGGCCGAGACGCTACCACTCGCGCCATTTTTTTTTATCCCTTCAATTTTTAAACCACCCATTTTTAAACCCGGAACCGCCGCGGAAGCACATTCAGGTCTAGGGGTGTCATTGCTTCTAACCTTCCGGGCGACCATGCCGGTGCCAGCTATGCCGTCCCCGGCATAGGGTACCAATCAGTCAGCTGAGACTAGGTCCTCTCACTTGCCTGCCTCAAATCAGAGGTCCCCCAAGGAGGTTCCCTAACCGGGTTTCGGTCTTTATTTGCTGCCTTAAATCAGAGTTACCCCAAACAGGGGACCTCCGATCAGGACTCGGTCTTTACACTTTCCCTTCCTACTCACCCCAGGAGTACCCGTTCACTCATCGAAAGTGCGACACCCCAACATCGCACTCCTCATGAACGGGGCTATCCAACCACACCCTACACTGCCCCACTAGGTACCACCCACTTCCTCTTCAACTTCCTCCATCGCCTTCCTTTTCAAAATGTTGCCCACCATCCTACCAATTAGATTTCAGTTTCTAGGGCTATGCAACATTGCCTCTATCACATTATCCGGTATTATGGCACCAAAAATAGCCAGCACTTCCCTCCTAGCCTCCTCCCATCTAAAACAGTTGAACACCGCATTTTCAACCGTATCACATTGCCCACAATACCTACACTCCGGCGACCTCTTCCTCTTCCTATCACAACTTATTAAACTAGCCAACTTATTAAAATAGCCATGGCCAGTCAAGAATTGCGTCAATTCATAGTTACGTCACCATGCTTCCTGACCAGCCATGGCTTAATCTGCGGAATTAGCCTCCTCGTCCAGTTACCCATCTGACTCCTTGACCACCTCTGCTGCCACTTATCCAACATTTCCCCTTTTACCTGACTCTTCGGTTGTCCTTCTGCTCTCTTCACCATTTCGTCCGCTACAAGATCCCTCGGCGGCTTCCCAGCTATCACCAACGCCTCCTCGACCGAGACTGTACTATACGCCCTAACTACCTCAATAGCCAAGGGACTCTAAAGGCACATGTTGTTTATCTAACCTTTATATACTAGCCAGGTACCAGTTTGGTTAAATAATTTTAAACGCCTATAATATTTTTTGTAAAGAAATCACATTTCGAAGTCTGACTAATACCTGCGATAAATCTGGAATCGTTGGAATCGTCAGTATAACACGAATTCGACTGCAATTATTTAAAATCGGAAAAAATTATGGAGACGATTGATGTGTCATACATTTGAAAATATAAATTAAAAAGGTACGCATAGGACGACAATTCTCTCATTCTAGTTTTCACAGTTTCAACTGATCACACATTCTCTTGCAAGAAGTAAAATACGAATTTTTCTTTCTTACTGTTTAGGTTTATCAAATATTTAATAATTTACTAAAACACTTTTATTTAATTAGTAAATTTAAATTCAAAAAATATAATTATGAAAATAAACACATAAATTATTGTCATTTATTCATAAATACGGGTAAATGATTTATTGTAGTTTATATTGGTTACTGTAACCAATATAAAACTTAAAATAAGTCATGCTAATAAAAGAGCTGTAAATATTATGAAAATAGAAACTATAAAAAATAGAAATAGAACCATCTAAACAGTTATTAGCTTTTATACATAAACTGTTGTTTCGTGTATTAAACTCGGTTACAACATCGTGAAAAAGTTTTAAATAATTTTGTAATAATAGGTTACAGTTACATAATGTACTGCAACTAGACTGTATTTGATGATTCTACTGAAATCAAATTTTTTTTGACGACAGAGTATCACAGGAAATTCACCACCAGTATATTAAATGTTTAGTACGGTTGACTGAATAGTCAAAGATAAATAATTAAAACATTTTATAAAAAAATAAAAATAAAATAAAAACCATAAATAACATCCTTTATTTTAAGGTGTAATAATTATTGTGTTTTGAATTATTTGCAAACTATTCGTGTGATCTCACCAGATTTCTTTCCCCTTAAATAATAGAGATTATGGTTTCCATATCTTATATGTAAAGGGTCTTGAAGAAAGCATTACAATTTAAAAATATATCTTAAAAGTTTAAAAGGAAAAGACTAATTAAAGGCGCAGTAAATTGTAAAAGCAATTATCATGCATGCACGCAGTCGACGTCATACTACTACTTTACCTTCCTTTATTTTGAACAAACACATAAAATATTACACCCAACGCGTGAGTATATTGCACTCTTATCACAAGCATTACCGCAATGCCGGCATGATTGTACTAGCACATACGCATTGAACATACAAAATATTTGTAAATTTTGAGCAATTTTAAAAGTGTAATAGAACAGAAGAAATATTTATTATAATTCTCAGTGCGGTAAAACTAACATAAAACAACTCTGTTGAAATACGAAAAGCCACCAAAAAGATGTTTCATCAGGCAAAGAGACTTCGGTCAGTTACATACGCCTGAAAAATAACCCGGCCAATTGCGTTCTTCATAGTAATTTTACCCGGTCTACTCGGTCCGTCGTAGGAAATTGCACCTTGCTAGACCTGTCATTCGTCCTGATCGTGACAGGGCAGTTTTTGGTGGGGGCGTAACGGTTCGTAGCCAAGCGCGGGAAATAATCTGTAGTGTTAGAGAATTTTCTAAAAGTGAATCAAAAAGTATTTTAGAAAAGAATAAACCTTTAGTTCCTTTTCAAAAGGTTAGAGAACATACTACTGCTGCTCTTAAAATTAGAAAGAATACAGTTTCCGTTATTATTAAAAAGAAGTCTTTAATTAAGTGTGCAGAAAGGTTCATCCAAATTATCAACACTGGGCAAACAACGACCAAGAGATTCTCCAGTAACTGATTTAGATAAGTTTGCGGCTGATGCCATTCGCCGACATATTTACTACTATTACACGAGAAAGAATATTCAACAACTAAGAAGTTATTAGTTTCTCTTCGGGAGGCTGAATTATTTTACGGAAAATACTAGTCTTTACTAAAAGTATTGTATATTATCGGCTTCGAGAAAAATATCACAATAAAAAGCAGAAAAATTATTTCACACTTATTAGAGATATTCAGCTTTAGATATTTGTTGAAAGGAATTACGGAATATGTTTTGTCTAGTCACTTATAATAGTTTTGTCAGTTCTTTATATTACTTTTTTTGCTGCCGTTTATCTAGCCACTTACAACAGTTTTGTCAATTTTTGTCTAACTTTAATTTTTATTTATTTTTTACTTTATTCAATTTTTTTTTTAATTTTATACATTTTATTTTTTCTACTTAAAATAATTTTGTCAATTTTCAATATTACTTTATTTTATTGGTAAAAATATCATGCAGACAGCATCTACATACTGTATTCTAGTTTTTCTGGTGAATTTATTCATTTGTTCCCGAAGATATATTTCCTTTTATTCCATCCGTTCATTTTCTTTGCTTCTTAATTTGATGTAGCAGCCTGGAAATATTTCAAAACATCAACATTGTATATGTTGGAATGAGAAGTGTAGAATGCATTTCATGCATTCAATCGAGCGTGAAACGATTCCCAGTTGTTCATGGTACGATTCGTTGAAACGCTAAAATTCCCATAATTGTGAAGGAAACGTAGCATCAGGAGAAATGTAATTGTCAAATACGTAATCTCTGAATATTCTTATGTTTTCTTTCCCGTCTGGTTGTAATGCCATTGTCGTCTGCAAAACATTCGTCTACGTCGTCGGGACTTAGAAAGAGTAAGCCAGAAAGTAATTTCAAAAATTACGAAAAAGGTATAAATACAATAAGCAAGTAGGGGAAATGTAGAACTATTCTTCTTTTTAGCAGTAAAGGGGAAACAATTGACCGTTTTGATAAAAAGATTCAGGTAGGTGGCTCCCTATTTGCGTATACCCAAAATGCGTACACCTTCAAAATACACCCACTTTTGTTTTTTTAATTATCTGAGCTCATGTGGGCCGACAACTTTACCTGAGTGAACCAAATTCCGATTCCCGTTTGCGTACAAAAAAATGTTGTCCAATATGCGTACACTATTATAATAATAGTATACATTCCACAACAGAACATAATAACTTATATTGACCATAATGTATAATCGATACGATCGATAAACGGGTAAATTTTTTTCTTGAAATTTTAAAAAGAATGATTATGATTTACTTGTGACAGATATTTATATTCAGTTTTTACCACTTATTACCTCTGTGTAATGTGTGTTCAGGGGTAAAAACCAAAATAGAGAATTTGAGAATTTTATTGCATCGAAAAACTGTCGAAACTATTATTTTTGTATGCAGGAAATGCGCCTGTCTGGAAACTTGTTTTTTTTTTTATTCGTGGCTGACGAGCGTAACAGTAAAACGTATATGCGTATACTTTTCACTATTATATAGCATGCGTTCTGATATTGTTATATTTTTTTTGTAAATACATTCATGCACATTTTAAAAAAAAACTATTACAAAAACTTGCAAAATAAAAAGACAGAATCAAAACGTAGGCTATTTCCCATTTTAGGCTATTTTTTAACATTTTTTACTAAGCATATACATTTTGCTGTTATATGGCATGTTTGCTGATTTTGTTGTTTTTTCTCTTCTAAATAATACTTTTAAAAAAATAGAACTTCCCCTGACGCTTTTCATTGCACACTTGGTACTTTAATGTTCACATTATATAAATGTGAACGTTAGTGGTTTAAAAAATGCAGTTTTTTTTGTTTTTTAAGATTTTTTGTTTTTTCTTTTCTTTTTTAATCTAATTTAACAAGTAAATGACATCTTTTCAGAATTTTTTTAATATTTCCGTCATTTTCATACACTTCGGTATTCTTCTCTATTCGTTCATCTAAAATAATTCTTTTTCCTTTTCACCCCTTCTAAGTGCAATTCTAAATGCATTATTTTTGCATCGGCCTTTAATGGTTGTTGCTTCAAACATTTGACGAAATTCTTGAATTTTGGATTGGTGAGACCATAAAATTTGTTTATTATATGGTTGCGACCTTCTGCTCCATTATTCGTCGTCCTATGTTTTGTTCTATAAAAATTCCACATTTCAATCGGAACGTTGCTATTCTCTAAACATTGTCTTACAAAATAATTTAAGAACCTTGTCAGCGATTTGTTATTCTCTGGAAACAACGGACGTTAATTCACTTCATTTTATCATCTGCTAGTTCTAGAGTATCATCCACGATGTTTAAAAACCATCTTCTACATCCTCAGGTTTTAGGAATGTCAAAACAGTACACATCCTAATAATTTGACGAATCTCAGCATCCTGTTGATAGTGCGTAACAAGATTGTATTCTTGGACTTTTTGCCAAATGGCTTCGGCGAAATGAAAATAACACCCATGAATGTGAGCAGCAAAGCAGATTTTTTTCAAAGCTGATATAGCAGCCGTTTCAAAGTCAATTAACTTTTTCAAGCCTCCAATTAGAAATCTCAGATTTAATCAAACGAAAAATTCTCTCGTAAATTGTAAGTAGCTTGTTTGGCAAGAGTACGAATAGTACCGGAACAATATTGGTCTCCTGGTGTGCGCTACCCAAATCTGCATAAATAATTTTTATCTGAGTAAATTGAATTGTAGAACTCTTAAAAGTTCCTTCCATAAAAAATTGTTTTGATTGTGTCTAAGCTTCTCTTCCTTTAGCACTTGCAAAGATAAGGATCCTATCACCGACGCTGTCATCAGCGAGGAAAACGCTTTATCCATCAATCATTTTCAACATTTCTTTAGTTAGTTCGATGTCTTCTGGATTATGTGATTCCTTTTGTAGATCCTGAACTTCGATTCTATTTTCGTACAGCATACTGTCAATATTTGTTTGCTGAGGTCTTTTAGTAACGAATTCATAACCTTGATTTTGAATTCGCAAGACATTCAAGTAAAATAAATTTGCGAGACATTCTTGAAGAACTTGACAAGTTCTCCGCGAACTGGTTTTTTGCATGACACCGCTTTTTGTACGTCGAATTGGGCCATGTCAGCGACGCAATTTTCATGAGGAACGAGACTTATGATATCTTCGAGTCCAATCGTTTTCAACTGCCCTTTACAATTATGTGAATTTTGTTTTTTGCAGAGTCAAACAATAGTTCCATTTTTATTTTTGCGAAATTCACGATAAGAGTGACCACTATGTAGAGCACAAAGTCGACCCTTGGTTGTTTCGATGATTTCTAATTTCATAATTACGAAGTCTGCAAAGATTAATACAGATGAAATGATTTGAGAATTAAATTACTGAATGATCCATTTTTAGCAAAATTAAAGATAATTGCACAGAAACAACCCACCCTCTCGAAAGAAATTTCTTTACACTGATCGTTACTGGTAATAATAGAAAATACAAGTGTCTAGACAGGAACATTTCCAGACAAAAATAAAAATCTCGACTTCCGGGCGACAAGTTTTAGACGCAACAAAATTCTCAACAATAATACTGTCGCGTGGTGCGCGGTGTTGGTTTCGCGCTGCTCGATCAGGATATTGAGAGGTTGTTGACAATTTAAAATGTTTATATAATTACAGTTATTGATTTAAAATGTTAAAAGTATAACCAAGCAAATTAATAATAATAACAATGTAGATAAATACAATAATGATAATAGTAATAATAAGTGTCAATAATAAAACAGTTAAAGAACACAAATATTAATACAATAATTACAACCAAATAATAATCAGGATAATAGTGGTAAACGATAATTACATGACATCAAATAAAACAAAATCAAAACAATAAATATGACATAAAAACCAGACAAAAATACATAACGTAATCATCAAAGATAACAATCAAAATGATTACATGTAAATAACAACACGTCAAATAGTAACAGTAATGTCAATAGTAAGTAATAAATACAGATTACACATACCAGAGTTTAAAATATATAATCTTTCGGAGTTTACTCCAGGTAAATAAATTAATTCAATTATTGTCCAACTACTTACATTTCTAATCATAAAAATGTTTAATTGTTTGAGTATTTAAAAAAAAAAAACGTATTTTCTTCTATTTTTCCTAATGTGTTCGTTGCAATCAATTCAATTAATGAAAATAGCAACCACCACGTCCCAATGAGATGAGAAGGATGTATGACAAGTAAATAAGGTGAAGTCTTGTACAGACTCAGACCGACCATTCCTAAGACGTGTGGTTAATTGAACCCCAACACCAACGTACTAGACCGGTGGGCTAAAAAAATTATATTAACTCAATTTTTTAATGAAAAAATGATGTAAATTTTTTGGAAGTTTTTTTTTGTAATTATCAAGTATTTCGATAAAAATTAAAATTTTTTTATTAATTAAGAAATTAAATTTTTGATTTCATGGTTTGTCTTCTTTCTTTTACCTGTAAATTCACTGTACAAATCTTGGATAAGTATAGAATTTTTCACACTGTAAATTCGATACAAAAATTTCCTCAAACAGAAGTTTAAGAAGATGAAGAGGAAATTTTCAAACTTCTGCTTCTGCTTTAGAATCAGAAGTTTCCCATCGTAAATAAAACAAAAAAAATTATTAGGCAAAATTTACAAGCATATTTAGTTAGTTTTTCTGCCAAACAGATCTAAATATAGATTTCTCAGGTATTTTAAGAGGTATGAAAAAAATTACTTAACAAAAATTAACACGATTTTGTATCTTTCTAACTTACGAGAAATTTAAGACTGGCATACATCGAGTCCTAACTCTACTTTAGGATGTTATTTTATGGAAAATATTGGAAAAGTTTTTGAAGTAAAGGACACACTTATATGATTTATTTTTCCTCTTTCGTGAAAATTCGTCAAAATTGGACATATCCGGTTTTTACCGAATTTTGAAAAATTGACTCGTAAGGACCCCAGAAAACCGAAAAATGGCATCGAAATTTCCGCGACAAAATGTGCATACGTATGTATGTATGCTGGCGTGCAAATCTCCTTATATCTCCAGAACTACTTGACCAATTTTCACCAATCTTGGCTATAATATTTCTATAGTATTATAGTATTATATTATCTATAATATTTCTATTGATGGAGGTTACAGGGGGAAAAAAACGAAATCGTCTCCAGATTTTGTATAATTAAGATTATTATTATTTTTTGTTGAAAACAACTTTCATAAAAAAATTTTTTTTAGCTAAATTTCACCCCCATCCCTAAAAATGGTTTTCGGTATTGACCTATAAATCACCTTATATCTCCAGAACTACTCGACCGATTTTGACCAAACTTGGTCAGATTACTTCTATATATGGGACATTGATACGACTAAATTTTCAATTCAATAGGTCAGGGGATGGGGGGATACAGGGAGAAAAACGAAATCTTCTCCAAATTTTGTATAATTAAGGTTATATATATTTTTTTATAATTTTATGAACAACTTTTGTAAAAAACATTTTTTGCTACATTTCACCTCCCTTAAAATGGTTTTAATTTTACAAAGGGTGATTTTCGTTGCATTTTTTAAAAATATTTTTGAGAACAATTATAAAAAAAACATCTATTGTGTAAAAAATTTTTTTGCTAAATTGCACCACCATTCCAAAAAACAGTAATAATTTTAAACGTTGTAGAAGGCAGTACAGTGGGTCTTTTTCGTTGATGTCTATTAGATTAGCATCTCGTTGGATCCACAAATTTGTTCCCCATCAAAGTGGGGTCTTAACTCAGCCACCCCTTCCTTACACACCCCACATCCCACTTAGCGCGACTATTGTGTAGTTGTAACGTCACAGGTAAGCGGTAGAATTAAATAAATGAATAGTATTTAAAGTGTAAAAATTTATTTAAAGTGGCCGCCAGTACCGCCAGATAGCATCGCGAATGAAATACGGTATTCGCGCACGCTTTAGTTAGAATCATTGAATTAAATAAACAAGAAATATTGTATTCAAATAAAATTATAAATATTTTAAATTAAGTTGTGTGTGTATTTATGTGTAGGTCGTACATCAGAAAAAAGCCGGGTGATGGAAAAGTCCTACAACAGTATTGTCAGCTTTTTTTACTAGTTTTCGAAGACAATTATTTTAATCGTATAAGTAAACAGCTAAGATAAAAATATTTTTTTCTTAACGTGGAAATCTTGTTCAAACTTATTTCAAATTTATTAAACCATCAGCTAAAGAACATAAAATAAATTTATCGTTTAAGGTGATCAAAATAATTCCAAATAGGTTAAACTTGATTACATAGTGAACAGAGGAAGAATTATAGAAGTGTTTCAACATTTTCAAGAACACTTCTGATACGCATTTAATTGTTTATTGGCTATTATTTTCTTGTGGAAAAGAAGACAATTTGCAGAATGACAGTGATTACCTTATGTCGTTGATTTACCCAAGTGCAACACGCGCGCACACATAGCGCACGCTCATACACACTCACAGAGAAAGAGAGCGAGTACAAATCGTATCTACCTCAATAGTAACGTTAAATGCATTGCATCGTTCACATTCGATCGTTCGTTATTTTTCCACCCCTCGAAACAACTACCCCCGCATTCCCATTATATAAACGATCCTTCAAGTCAACAGCAACTACATAGAAAGAAGACAATATATATAACCGACCGGTAGGTCATATATTCAATAACCGTCAAGAGGGTGGCATTCATCCACCCCTCCTTCTTGTCCTCTAAATCATTAAAAGAACTCATAGAACAATAACTAGTAAATATGTTTTATATATATATATATACACACACACACACACACACACACACATAAAACTTGATAGATAGTACGAGAAAATTTACTTTTATAACAAAAAGTTTCATAAATAAAGTAATTTCATGAATTAGAGAACTACTTTAATTTATTTAATTAAAAGACTTCATATAGGTTTTTTTTTTAATAAAAAAAGTAATGAAAAATGGATTTTTATTTTAACATTGGCTTTTGTATTGTCGAATTCACAGTGATGATTAGTAAGGACTATAAAGCTATAGTTACGCCAATGTATAAAGTAGAAATATAGCTAAAAGTGCACAGATGTAATTTCTTGGTTTTTCTCGCATGTATTGCATAAAACTTTGCATACTTAATTACGTACGCCAAACAAATGAAAAAAATATCAAATGACTCACGAATTTACAGATCGACAGTTCTACCAACACCACTTAGCTCCTCAGACTATTCTGTATGTTATAACTTATTGTAAATTATAACATATAAATAATATAACTTTATCTTTGTGTAAACAGATTGCTCCAATGTGTTTATATTGCATGTGTTTGCATCGATGTTCGATTAAAACATAAGAATTGGCTGAGCCAATTTGAATAATTCTTTACCAATTTAGTTTATAAACTGAAATTTGAGAATGATTTTATGGGTAAATTTATCAAGTTATTAGGCCAGCACTGAATCTTTAACAGTATGACTGACGAATTTTTCAGTGTCATTGTTCATATAGTATTATCTTGAGTAGCTAACTAAGTAACGGTCTGTCAAAAATAACTTATAATTCGCAAATTTAAAATTTAGAAAACAGATTGAATATTATTTAGACATTAATATATTACTATTTTATTAAAAAATACTGAATTATTGCACAATTCTCGTAGGTAGAAAATTGGTGTATTTGACGTAAGCGCCGTTTGTTAATAAAATAAGTAATTAAAAGTAATATCTGCTTGAATAGATCTTCTTTTTCTGTAAAAAAACATTAAATTAAGAATGGTTTTGTTTCGATGAATCTTAAGTTAACTAATTTTAAATAGGAACGGTCTTATTTCAATTAGATTTAGCAATTTACACAATTGAAATCATAGTATCGTCTGACACTTCTTAATTGGAAATATTTATCAGTATATAAAAATAACAATAGTAATGCCCTTTTTATCTTTTTCTTTTAACCTCCAGGACTACCGTTAGATATTGTTTCAGAGGATGAGATGAATGATTTGTAGCGTGTGAAAATGCCATGCCTGACCGGAATTCGAACCCGGGACCTCCGGATTAAAAGCTGAGACGCTACCACTCGTGTCACAGGTCCGGCAATAAACCATAGTTGCCTTATAAATAATAATGCCCCGGACAAAACCAACCCCACGTCCTTGCAATAAGATCTACGCACACGTCCGAGACGGACAACGATGCAGTATTTCGGTACCTTCACTTGTGTCGGTCAACGGGTCAATGGTCTTGCTCAGGAACTTCAAATTGGCAACCTCGAGCTGTTCAATCTGGTTGCGGTTGTGCTTCTCAGTTTCGCTTTTTGCAACGGTAGCGGGAGGCATGAAGTAATCTGTTTTTGCCGACGCTGGGCGGAGACGGACAGGGAGTGCTCTCACCTCTCTTCTCGGTTGTGAATCCTGGTTTAAGTTGGGCTGCTGTGAGCTTGCTCTGCCGAAGTCTTGCATGAGTCAGTCATTTCGGACCTCAGCAGGACTTGTCCGGGTAAGGGTATCGAAGCCCTTACTGCTACGTGCGAGTCCTTGGATTTCGGTATCGTGGGTCAGGCAGTACCTGTTTTCCCGGTCCAGGTTAAAGTTTTGCCAAACTTGGCGCAGCTGCCAAACTTGGATGGACTGTTGATATGTCGGGAGATGTTGCCATTATGGACGTAAGTCATAGTATACAATGGAATTTCAAGTTTAGAGGTAGTGGCGTGGTGTCTGTTGAGACCGAAACAACTTTATTCGTGGGTAAGATAAGACCAGTGTTGCAAGGGAGGTAGCCAGGTTGTTCCCGCATACAGTGCCTGATATCGTGAGATCCACACCTTGCGACAATAGAAGATTCACCATGGAAGAGCTACAACTTGCGGCGAGGAGTTTGGCAACCAAAAAGAGCCCTGGCCCGGACAAGATTCCCGCGGCAGTGATCAAGGGGCTGGTTCAGAGGGTTCCCTGGGAGATGCTCGAGATTGCCAGCCACGGCATGGAGAACGGAGACTTCCCCGACTGCTGGAAGGAGGCCAGAGTGGTATTTCTACCTAAAGGCACCTCTTCGGAGGAAGATATAACCTATAGACCCCTGAGCCTCCTTAACATGATGGGGAAGCTAGTAGAAAAGATGCTGGCTGGCCGCATCATCAAAGAACTAGAAGAGGGAGCCGGAATCAGTCCTAACCAGTACGGGTTTATGCGGGGGCGATCCACCGTGCAGGCTATCTGCCGAATTTCGGGATGGGCCGACGAGGTGAAGAGAGGCACTTGGCGAACCAGGAGAATTCCACTGATGCTGTCACTAGACATAAAAAACGCGTTCGGGGCTATTGGTTGGGGTTACATTAATGACGCAATTGCGGCTAGGGGACTCAGCCCGTACCTGCGTAGGCAAATTGAATGTTACTTGTCGAACAGAGGATGTCTGGTAGAAGCACAGGAAGAAACAGTACATTTTCAAATGCACGGTGGAGTTCCGCAGGGCTCTGTTCTGGGGCCGTTGTTGTGGCTGGTGATTATAGATGAACTCCTTCAGAAGGAGTTTCCTGTCGGCGTCCAGGTCCTGGCTTATGCAGATGACCTTGCAGTCCTCGTAGAGGGAAGGACGGTCTTGGAGGTGCGGGAGAGGGTGTATGCGGCCATCGACACTATATAGGAGTGGTTGAGGTCCAGGGGTCTGCAACTGTCTACGGAAAAATGCCGGTGTATTGCCTTTACGGGTAGAAGAGTGCTAGAACCGTTCAATATTTCCATCAACGGTCATGCTATAGAAGAAGCGAATAACATCAAGTACTTAGGAGTTATCCTCCAGAAAAACGGTAGATACACCGTGCACATAGTCAATGTATGCAACAAGGCAGAAAGGATGATAAAAAGTCCAAACATCATTATGTCATCGCAGAATGCCCCTCGGGCCTCAAAGCACCGTTTACTGGCGACCACCGTCGTGTCTTCGCTTATGTATGCCGTTCCGGCCTGGTGGCGCTCTATCGCCATCAGGCGCAACAAAGAGAGACTGGCAAGGACACACAGGTGTGTGCTCCTAGGTGTTGTGTCCGCATACAGGACAGTGTCCTATGCCGCCCTGTGCGTGTTATCGGGTACACCTCCTATTGACCTAATCGCAAAAAAGAGGGTGGAGAGGGCACAAGGCAAGCCAGAACAAGAGGTCAGGGATGCTGTTTATAATATCTAGCAGGAAAGATGGTCGCAGGAAGCTGTGGGTCGATGGACGAGAACCCTCATCCCCAACATCAAGCCATGGTTGTCGAGAAGATTTGGTGAGGTTGATCATCACCTATCGCAGTTTTTTTACAGGACATGGTTCCTTCAATAACTACCTGCACAAAATAGGCAAGAGAGAAGAGCCAATTTGCAACTACTGCAACGAGATAGATGATGCTGAGCACACCTTTTTTGAGTGCAATAGGTGGGACACACTTAGACATAGTAAGGCACTCACAGGTATAACTCCAGAGACAACAATAGACTACATGCTAAGAAGCGAGTCAAACTGGAATAATTTTGCTAGTTTTGTTAGACAAGTTGTTCTACAGAAATACTCCGATGAGAGAAGACAAGGTGTTGGCTAGAATTGAACTGGGTGGACAGCCTTGCTGGTGAGGTCCAGCATGCTGCGGTGTGTTGGCACTGATGAGCCACCAAGGACTCCACGGGTAACAGTCAGGCAACAGCACACTGAATACTGAAGGGACCCGGCGCCGCATCGCGGCGAACTGGGTCTGGCGTGGTGTCCAAAAGGGCAATATTAATAAAGAACTCTCAAAAAGAGCTAACCGGTAGGCCGACCTGCCTTGCCGGTATATAGCCGGTAGGTGGGGAGGCCTATTTGAGTTTAAAGACACTCCCCTGGGCGGCGTAATACCAACAAGTTGGACCGGCCCAGGGGAGCTGAGAGAGAAAAAAAAAAGGTTAAATTTGTGGTGGTGGGAGCGGCCGACTGGGGGAACGCAGACAGGATCAATGATCCGGGGCATGCCCAACCGTCTCTCCACCCACACCTTATAATGACTGAATATTTTGTATTTTATGGATATTTCTACTTCCACAACATCCGTGGCAGATGGTCCACGTAAAACCCTTCTAGAGTCTATGTCTTCGGAAGCGAGGCGAAGGAAGAGCGTAGAATTCAGTGATAAGGAAGGCAACTGCAACTTTCGTGGTTACACGAAAGTTGCAGGAGAGCCTGTAAAAGAGACAAGGACAACTAGTGTGGGGCTATTTGCATTGTGGACTATTTATTGAAACAGTCGATGATGGGACGAAGATGGGAGTCATAGATATCGATATCTCACCACATGGAACATTAAACAGTTCAAAAGGAGTAGTTGTGTGCAGAGATTTACTAAACTGCACGGAGGAGGAAATCATCGAAGAACTTCACAGTTGAGGAGTAGTAGCCGTCGGTGACTTAACACACGTCTTAACGAAGAAGTTACACCCTCTCCACATCTCATGTGCTAACGTTCAACAGACCGAAGTGTCCAGAGAAAATAAAGGCTGGATTCCAAAGACTGGACGTTAGTCAGTTCATCCCGACTCCACTGCTTTGCTTTGGATGTCAGAGATTCGGACATACAACGGCAAGATATACTAAGAAGCAGATCTGTGTGTGTGGCAAGCCGTTACATCCTGATGATCCGTGAAGGGATCGACCGGTCTGCGTCAATTGTCGTGGGCACCAGTCGGCGAGATTACGGTATTGCCCAAGCAATAAGTAAGCAATATTTAGCTATTCCAAGAGGTCTAGACAGTACAAAAAGTCAGCTACTATGAAGCTAGTAAATACTCAGCAGAACACTAAGAACTGCGTCCTTTGCACAGGTTGCTGCATCTCCTTTTAAACCAGAAGAAGTCCTGGACTTCTTTTCCTGGACGCGACTAGCACCAACTCTGGAGAGTATGGTCGAACATACCATTATTGAAAAAGTAAATAGTGGACCCTCTAGAGAGAGCAGTCCTAAACCATCGCAGAAGAAACAAGATATTTCCAAACCAAAGATTGTAACACAACCAAGGAATAAGCCTTCGACAAATCAAAAGATCAAGGATACAGAAGCTAAATCGCCGAAGAAACCTCAAAAAATGTACAAACAGAAAAAGTTAAATACACAAAATCCCCACAAAGGGAATTGAGACGCCTGAAATAATGTTACTAGACAAAGAAGACTTTGAACAACCGACAATGGAACCTCGGGAAGGTCGGAGGCATATAGAAGAGAGGGTGAGAACTTCAGCTGCTCCGCAAGCTTTAGTGGGGAATGTGCATCAAGTCTTGATTCTGATGCACTGCTGACTGCACTATCGAGCTAGTATCATCTGATGCCGGCAGCAGGAGATCCCCCATGATTTACTGCGGAGGATCAGAAGAATCCATCTCCGAAACCTCAGACAACCTGGAATTCGACATTGAGGCCTGAGGAAGATGGAAAAAAGAAGAAATATAGGATGGCCTAAGGGCAAACCTAGGTGATAAAATTTAAGGAAAAGCTGTTTTATTTGTGTTTAAAAATTAATTTTGTACAGATGTAAATTATATGAATTATTTTTTTGGCAGTTATTTTTGACAACATTTTGATAGAAATGGCGAAGTATTTGTAACTTGTTCTGAAGTGTTTTTAATATGTTAGTTTTAAGTAGCAAGAGCCCTTTACACCCTTATTATCTTGTGTTTCTTTTGGGGTTTTAATATCCCATGACAAGTCTTTATTAGATGATTTGTACTGACAAGACTGACTATGTGGCAAGTGTTTTATTGGATGGGAAAGAATTTTTTTTTCTTTTGATGTGGGAAGGAGCTAATAACAAAAGTTGTCGATGCCCCTTGAAACCTCAGAAAAAAAAATTATTAGGACAAAAAAATTAATAGCGCTCCACTTTGGTAAAATTTGTTTAATTTACACGCTCAGTACGCATTTTTAATAAAAAATTTCATCCAATAATAATAGTAAATCAAATAGAATTGTATAGGACTTTGACAGTTAACATTTAAACTCATTACTTTAGTCACCTTTTTTTATATACTTGTATGTATACATATTTTATCTGTGAATGAATTTTAATAAAAGATTTCAGAGATAAGAATTAAAACAAACTAAATTTGAAAAAAGTTTCTCACAGTAATTTTTTTTAATTTTCTCCCAGGTAAGATAGTCAGAGCTAACATCGGGTACTTAAGTACTCTTGAGACTATAGCGTGTAAAGATAGGAATTACATATTGAATCATCGAATTCTAACTTCTCTTTCTGTTTTATCGTTCATGTAATGAACATAATCTTGTTTGTACATATTAAGAATTATTAAAGGTAAACATCTATTTAAAAATCAATCTTAATTTATTTTGAGAAACAATTCTGTATTTTTACAAAAGATTTTCAATATATTTAACAATGAATGCAATTTAAATAGACATCTAAAATGTTTTTCTAACATCGTGAAACATGATTTTTGAAATTAAATGGTTGAATTACTCAAAGGATTTGCAATTTGGGAAAAGAAAACATAAAAAATAATTTTAAAAATACTTATTATTTTTTATAATAACTTTATTTAAAGACTTTTATTTTATTTTTAAATAACTTTAAAAATAATTTTCTTCAATCTGATCTCAGGATTTCAGAAAAAATTGGATTGAAAGGAGTACACACAGTTTTATCGTTACTGTATCGTTGGTCTAAAATAACTGCATCCACCCAAGCCAACTAACAACTGTTCTGTCAAAAGAACGTTGGCTAGAATATTGAAGCATGTGAAGTAAACCAAATGAAACAAGACTAAAAAAAGAGAAGAGCACAATGAACAAAAAAAAAGAATGGAGTAAAAATAGAATGGTAATAAAATGAAGAATTATTACAGAACATTTTTACACTCCACAGGATTATATTAACTTTGGAGTTCATTTCAAAATCTATTCGCTCCCCAGCCAGTGAAGATTAGTAGCTCTCATAATGAATCGGTTGGGGAGTGGCCAATCAATTATATAATGATGTTTCTGGAACTCGAACTCACTTAACTCGAATTTGAATAAAAGGGTCAATTAATGTAATATGTCTAATTAACTTTGTTAGAACTGTAATAAAGATCCGAAATCTCACCAGATTTTTGAAATATTATAAATATTTAATGTAAAAACAGTGTAAAAAATAATGTTCTTTTTTTTATAAAGATATTCATTTTCTCTAAATATAAAAGGAGATGGAAAAAAATGTTTAAAGGTCACTTTTTGTCCAGATATTATAATGATAATAATAATAGTAATGAAAGAACAAGAAGGCAAAATAATGTATCTCTTTGATACGAAACAGAGCTTTTCCGGATATGACCACAAGAGCCGTGCTTTGTGATAGAAGATTAGTCTTCCTACAGCTTCAAAGGAAAAAAATCGTTACCAGATTACTTTTAGTCTATCAAAAGACGTCTTAACAAGTGGGATTTATATTTGTCGACCTATTGCAGATGATGGAATATGAATACTAGGACAAAAAAAAATAATGTCAAGATCCGTCATCGGTTACGTCCAATCTTCCTATCTTTTTCTTTTACATCATTTCCCTCCCTTTTACATCACATAAAAGTACGTACATCCTACAGTTCAATTAAATAGGAAGTAGATTTAACAGGAAAGAAATATATATTACCCTTGTTAAGCCTCTTATTAAAACAAATCATATAACCTTCTTACAGCTATTTTCTTTCAATTTAATCCAAGTATTATGTATGTATGGATTATTTTTTTTACGCACCGTATCAAAAAAGTCATAGCACCTTTAAGGTGCCAGAAAACTTACAAATTTTCTTAAAAGTAGATCTAAATAATAATTGGAAATTACTCTACAAGGGTATTCTGCTCAGATGAAATAAGCATTAAGGTTTCATTAAGAAATAATAAATCATTTATTTAAGATAGCTTCTGTTACAGTTTTTTTTAAATTTCCAAATGAACTAATAATTCAAAACTCGAACGAAAGTATACTAGGTATACCAGTTTAAAATTTTTACCATACCTTCCGTAAAATGTTAATTTTTTTTATTTTTTTTTTTTTTATTTTATTGCTATTTACTAAGCGTGTTAAATTTATGTTTTCAACATCAAAAATTAAATATAACCTAATAGAAAATTAGGATTGAAAAACTTTATGAGAAAAAATTAATTTTTTATAAAGCTAAATATCATACAAAAAGAAATAACAATAAACAGCGCTTTTTTCGAGTTTGGCTGATTGAGGACCACGTGAATCAACATTTTTCATTCATTTCTCTTCCTTTTGAAAGTTTCATTTATAGTCTTCCAATAGTTCATTCTTTCCCTTTCTTTTGCCCTTCTTCCTTGTGACCAGACATTGTTTTTTCTTTTTTCTTCCTCTCTTAGAAACCCTTGAAATTTCATATCAGTTTTTTTAACGTTGTTTTATTTTTTAGTATTTCTTCAAATATTTTCATTTTTTTAAGTCTTTTGAACAACTGAGATCCATTGATTTTGATAGTGTATTTATTAAATTATTAGTATAAAAAATATTAAATTTTGCAAAAATATAATTAGCAAACTAATTTATTTTTAAATAAAATAAATTATTTTTAAATAAAATAAAATAAATTCAACATATAATTATTATTATTAACATTATTCATCTATAATGGCATGACCAACCATCTGGCTGTCTGTTAAGGTCATTAATTGTACCAAAACATTAACTCAAAACAGATAAAAATAACCGAATTAGAGCACACAACAGAAAATTTACTTTTAAACGTACTTTACTAAATAAATAACATATCTCAATTGAAAGTCTACAAGTGGGAAAAGGGAACTGATTTTTTTTTTTTTATTTGTATATATATTGTAGATAAGTTTGCTTTAATAAAGTTTTCTAGTAAGTTTTTTAGTAAATTTATCTACCTATATATATATATATATATAAATAATACAGGAAAATCAATCCCCATCTCCCACTTGTGAGCTTTTCTTGAGATCTGTTATCTATTTAGTAAAGTACGTTTAAAAGTAAATTTTCTGTTGTGTACTTTAATTCGGTTATTTTTATCTGTACATTGTTCAATTCATTTCCTTCTGCAATATAATGTCTCCTTCAAAATAACCTATTTGCTTTTCTTAAGTTTTTCATTTACCCGTTCTAAAGTTTCTTCACCACTCGAAGATTCAAACGCTGCCAAAATTTCCGATAACTCTACAAAATGAAGCGGTTCGGTAAAAATGAGAAGTATCATTTTCAATATTTATAAACAACCTAAAAGATTTTTACGTCCTTGTACAAAGTAAAGGACATAGTGTGATCGCGAAAAATTACGGTTTTCAGATTTCAACGGAAGTATCCATTTTGACCATCCCTGAATCTCTTTTGACTAGTTTCGGCGTGACGTCTCTACGTGTACCTTGCATAACTCAAACGTGTATCTTGCATAACTCAAAAACGATTATCCTTAGGATGTTGAAATTTTGGATTTAGGATTGTTGTAACATCTAGTTGTGCACCTTTCCTTTTGATTGCAATCGACTGGATCAAAAGTGTCCCAAAAAGCCCAAAACCCAAAAAATTTGATTTTTAGACTTTTACTTAACTGCAGTAATAAGCCGTCATTGAGAGCTTTTCAACGATATATCATAAGTTATATATTTTGATTGGTTCCAGAGTTATAGCCGAATAAAATTTTAATTAATGAAATATTTGGGTCTTACAAGAGAAAGGCACATCAACTCAAATCCGACTTCTCCTTTTCTTTTTTTTATTTAAATATACTGATTTATTAATAATTATTAACCTCTGATTGTAAAAAAAACTTTTACAATAAATAATAATTCAATAATAACAATAAAAAAATAAAAAATATGAAAAACGATCAAATGTTATTAATGAAATAAAATTATATGTACTTTTCATTTAAAAAAATGTGTATATGTAATTTAATAGGCGTACAAGGAAGTCACGTGGTGTCAACACCAGATTTTTTCCTTCCCGAGTGTAAATCGAAATAAATAACTTTTCACATGCACATAAAATTATGTTATTTTTATACCTACTTAATATTGTTTAAATCATTTTTTTCTCCTAAGCCCAACTCGGATAAAAAATACATAAAATTGCGCCTCCGCTACCTGTTTCCCTAATCTTTTCTTAAATCTATTTCTCATACAAACAACCAATCAACCAAACTCATTCTTACACTCATTTTTAGCTTCATGCCCCCTTTGTATTTCTCTTTATATTCTTTTCCGTTCCTTATACCTAGTTAATAGAGAAAATAATAAAAAAAAAGTTTAAGAACGGGAGCATAAAAAAATTCATATTACATAAGAAACCGTTCATAAATGCTTTAAAATATTTATGGTATTTCTCATTTTGAACATACACCGCTTGGTTAATTTCTATTAATTATTTATTAATTGTCTGAATCGTAATTTTAAAAACAAATTACTTTACTTCTCGGTACAGAACACTGGTACGTTATAACACATCCATGCCCAGACCGATTATTCTGAATAATGACCAAAGAGATATACGCCAGTGAAGCCTAAAATGTTTACTATAGCTTTCTCCAAAATTCAAAACATATTTAATCAAAAACTATAATTTCTACGTTAAGTGTATATAATCAAATTTTACAAAGCACGATATTATTAATAATAGCATGTGCAAAAAAAATCTTATAAAAAATGTAATTAGAGTACTGAATAAGCTAATATTTATTTCCAAGGCGATGTAGGGTCAATCACGTTAATTTTTATTGGAATCAGATAAAAATATAAGCGCGGAACGCCGAAGTGGTAAATTTGTCACCAAGATGGTTATTAGTCACCTTATTAATTTGGGGGAAGAATAATTTTACACAAATAAATTGTATATTTTAAGATATTTATAATTATTTTACAGTAATGTAATTTACAACATGATTTTAACACGAACGTAAAGTTATTTTTAAATTTTTCGGTAGCCGGTCTTTCTTATTTTAAGCGATACTATCTTACCGTAGACTGCTTTTATAACGGGTGCCGGTACACAACCGGCATACTACTAAGTAACAAAGAGTATTATTATTGTTTTGTTTTACCTATTACTTATTATGTTATCATTTTTTTGTAATAATATTTTTCTAACACCAACATTACATTTATTAAATCGATTGTACGTACCTGGTTTTAATAAACCTTCGTATTATTACTTATATTTTTTAAAGGTGTATGACTATATATTTATGTGAGTGCACGCGTGTAACCGGTAAGTATATGTGAATGTGTGTGTTTTTGCACACGCGTATGTATTAGTATATAAACCAATGATTAAAACTGATAAAAAAATACATGTTTTTAAAGTCATTTTATATTACAAACGATCTTTTTAAACTACACCTGATCACGCTCTTCACATTACAATGTTATAGTACAACATTGTTTTATATAAACTAAAATTCTGATTTCCATGAATTACAGTACGACTAGTTCATTTATTTCATATTGTTCTACGATATATAATATGTAACATACATTTGCATACGATTGCGGAATGTAAACTGAAAATTATGAGTGTGAATAAACTTGGTTTGTTATTTACGTAAACATAATAATGGAGTCAGAAGCTAGCATGACGGGCAACTAATTGTACATATTACAACTGCCGTTAGCTTCTCATTATTCCATTTGCTTTTATTTGATGTTAATAACACTATAGAAAAAATATAAAGCATTTTCAATAATTTTCATAAAAAATTTCAAATACCTTTCATTTTGCTGGTAACTCAATTTGATACAATATATATATATATATATATATATATATATATATATATATATTGAAACGTTAAAATTTAAGTAATCTCGGTTAATAGCGTGAGGAACGTATTCAATTGCGTTTCTCACGTCGCCATAATGAGGTCTCTAGAAGAGCACCGGGTTCCTTCGTATCTATGGAAGATGTTACAATTGTATCTAATAAGACGCAGGCTGTTGTACCAACTCCAAGACAGACAAGTTGAGATAGGTCTACATAGAAGAGTAGGAGGACGGCCTCCGTGAAGCGAGTGGTAGCGTCTCGGCCTTTCATCCCGAGGTCTCGGATTCGAATCCCGGTCAGGCATGGCATTTTCACATGCTACAATTCATCAATCACATTCTCTGAAACAACACCTAACAGTTGTCCCGGAGGTAAAAAAAAGTACATAGAGGAGTGCCGCAGGATCGGTTCTTGGACCGATCCTTTGGAATTTCACGTAGAATAAGATTTTTCGAGTTACCCTCCCGCTGTATGTTATGTTGGTGGGCTATGCTGATGATATCGTTTTAGTGGTGGAGGCGGTCACTAGACGGGAAGCCGTTGACAAGTTACGAGACTCCTACCAAGTGATTAAAGATTGGATGTCTAGGACTGGGCTTACGCTGGCCCCACAGAAGACAGAGACGGTGGCGATAGCCTCTGTGAAAAAGAAACCGGTGTTGAAGTTCACACTTGAAAACAGAAGGATCATCTCAAGACCGGCGATAAAATACCTTGGTCTTTGGGTGGATGCAAGGTTGAGGTTTGGAGTCCAGGCAATAGAGGCTGCAAGTAAGACGGAGAGGACTATGAAGCTGATAAGCTGGTCTCATTCCTAATTGCGGAGGGCCCTCACAATTTCGGAGGAGGTTGCTGACCGGGACGACATACTCTCCGATGCTATATGTAGTCGAGATACGGGCCAGTGTGATTAGAAATGCCAAATACTTAGGCAAATTAGAGGCATTGCGTATAAGAAGCTGTTTAAGAATAATATCCACATATCGCACAGTCTCCAAGAAAGCTGCCGAAGACCTAGCTGGGCTTATGCCTACAGATTTGATAATCATACAAAAGAAAAGACTACGAGAATAGTCTTGAACTACGAGAACTTTGCTCCCTGCGGATAAAAGGCGATTAACGGCTGAGGTCACAGAAGAGTTCATGGAAATCTGGCAAGAGCGTTAGGACAGAGGAATGAAGGAGCGATAGACGTACCGCTTAAACAGAGACATTAGGAGCTGGTGTAGAGAACCCATGGCTTGTTGGGATACAGTTTAACGCAGTTCCTGACGGGCTATGGAGGCTACAGAATGTATTTGTTCAAATTCTTTATTGCATGAGAGAGGAGGAAACCCTCTCTCATTTGTACTTTTACTATCCACGCTTTGGGAGAGAACGAAATGCTGACCGTCCTTGGTGTCGAGGCCATGTTTCGGCCAGAAGAAACACAGAGTGTTTCTCTGATTGATGAGAGGACCCAATGAGTGGAAGACAGTGGAGTTGCATGTAAAAAAGGTAAACGAGAAGTTACACGCTTGGGAGGAGTCCCGACGGGGAACGAGGCGCTGGAGGGTGCCGGACAGGATAGGCTCGTGGCTGAACGCCTAGGGGATATTCTGAGCATCTGAAGGTCGCTTTGGTGCGATGAGGCCGCGGGCACTCACCCGAAGCTCGATGGTGTGCTCGCTGCATCTTCGGAGCAACGGTAGTGGCTGTAAATGGTAAGTGTTATTTTATGTACATTGCTGGGTGTGAGTTTGTGTGAGTGTGATTCTTTTGTGTTGTTGGGGGTGTTTCCTTCGATTTTGTGATAGATCTATATAACGTTTAAGGAATTTAAACTTTTGACTCATTTAGACTTTTAAATAACAAATAAATATCTTATTAATAAGAATAATTTTTTTAAAAGGCGATCTAATTTTTTCCCTTTTATTTTTTAAAAACCAGAAATTTAATTTTTGTTAATAAAGGGCTGGGACAGGTAAAAATATTTTAAGTTATTTAATAATAGAAAATGGAATATTTCATTTGTGTAATTTACTGTCTGATTAAAAATGTTATTCAGAAAGTTTAGTTAAAATAGGTTATACTGTTGATATAAT
This sequence comes from Lycorma delicatula, assembly GCF_047948215.1. Classification (NCBI taxonomy): domain Eukaryota; kingdom Metazoa; phylum Arthropoda; class Insecta; order Hemiptera; family Fulgoridae; genus Lycorma; species Lycorma delicatula. The sequence goes on along the minus strand of NC_134459.1, from coordinate 106,785,249 downwards.
ATAATTAGTTAAATCGTATAATAAAATTAATACAAAAAACTTCTTCTTAACAAAAAAGGAGGTCATTTTAAACATTATCTTTAAATACACTATCTTTAAATTAAATCTATAATTTTATACGATTAGATGTAATTATTCGTAATATTGATTTTTGATTTAGTTTAAAATTATAGCTCCATTGTTTTGTCCTGTTTTATTCTAAATTGGATTGACTTTCTTCCACTTATTGTTTTAATTAAAATAATCGTGATGCTTTTATCAATAAATTTAAACGGGAGGATATCAAATTTAAAACAAATTTCCTAAAAAGATTTTTTCGTTTGCACGGTAAGATGCACTTCTTCGAAAAATGTTACGGATGAAAAAGAACAAAAATGAAATCGTAAAAACCTTGAAAGAAATTTTTTGTATTTTAACTAGGATTTTATTTGCAAGTCGAGAGTTCCAGCGTTCAAGTCTTAGTAAAGCCAGTTATTTTTACTGGATTTGAATACTAGATCGTGGATACCGGTGTTCTTTGCTGGTTGGGTTTCAATTAACCACACATCTCAGGAATGGTCGAACTGAGACTGCACAAGACTACTCTTCATTTACACTGATATATATCATCCTCATTCATCCTCTGAAGTATTATCTGAATGGTAATTAACGGAGGCTAATCATGAAAAAAAAAGAAAAGGCTTTTATTCGCAACCTTTTCGAAATTGTGTGTGCACTTCAATTTAAAAAATTTCTGAGGAAAAGAATTAAAGCAAATAAAATTTGAAATACTTTTCGTAAGAAGAATTATTCAGAATTTTTATTGAGGGTTCTTTTCGGGTAATAAATAAGACTTAATAATCGAAGGAATATCTTGTATTTTAAGTTGTATATAACAATGGGAAACCACCACTGATTCACTGATAATTTTCCCTTGATAACCCCATGGCTTTGCTTAGTTTAATGGCGACGCATGGTCAATCAGGTCGACGCTCAGCAACGAGTATAAGACTGATAAGAAGATAACATATTAAAAGAGCCTTTCCATCTAAAAATTGGAAAAATGGTAAATGTTTTTAAAACCAGACGAATGAATTACGAATGAGGGAATTTAATGTAACTGTAGGTGCTCAATTGTGTATACATTGACTGTTTGTATCCATGTACGTATGTGATCTTTGTATGTATTTTCCTGATAAGAAAAAGTGGCGCAATATGTGTGTGTATTCAGGAAAGTGATATTTTCAATGTTTGAGAAGATGTGTACGCTTGTCAACAGGGGACCATTATAAAAGACATCTGCCCAGTTTACTCGTCCACCAACACTAAGTGCACTGTAAATACATCCGTTATGTTCTGTTTTATCCCTTATATGAACCTCAAGAAAAAGATACTATTTATTTCTACTTTATATATATCTAGAAAATATTGTAACTTTTTTTTTTTTTTTTTTTAGATAATTTGAGTTCTTGTAGAAAAGAATTTAATTTTTATTATTTTTTTATTCGTGTTAAGAAGTATAAATAAATGTTCTAAATTCCTTTTTATAATTCCATTACTAAAAAACTTAAATCTATTACTACAATTCTAGAAGATTTCTCTGAGAAAAATATTTTTAAATCTTAAGATAGAAATTAAGTATCCATTTTATACACAATTTTATTATCATTTTTATTTTTTATATTTGAAGTTATAAGTGATCATAATATATGAAACTCCTCTTAGTCGATTACAATTACTACTCAACAGTGAATTTTATCCGGTATAAAATGAAGTAATCCCGAATATTACTTGTAATGTTCACAAGTAATATCAATTAAATTTATCCAGATTACCTATATTTTTTCACTGAATTTGAAACAGATACCTGAAGCATCACAAAACTGTTATCTGTTAATGATTCTAACCATTTAACTAATCAACAGGAATTATATACGCAAATAATTTTTTTCCAAGATATCAAGATATAATTAAAGATTTTTTCATGAATTTAAGTTTATAGTAAAATTAAGATTTCGAATAATATTAAAGAAAATTCAATGAAAGGAAGTAATAAATTAATTATTACTTGTCATTTCCTAATTAATTACTTCTTGAATAAAACTCAGTTGAAGACACATTTATTATTTTACTTACTGCGGCCAGTAAACTTACTTATAAATAACTTTTATCTAAAGTCTTCCATTATTTACAAGTTTACTTATTTACTTATTTTTTCATGTTACATATAAGAAAAATGATTTTGTATTAAATAACCTAAAAATACGTTAGGGGTGATCTGAGATAAAATTCAAAAGGATTGTATGAATTAAGTAACTGTTTTATGTTAATTCCAATGAAATGGATAGAACTACATAAATCAGCAATTAAATATATTAATCGCTTGCAAAGAGAAAATACGATTTCTTACAGTCTATCTGCAGTCAATAAAATTTGTTTTCTGTGAAGTACTTTTCTGAAAATGTACACCGAATCTAACAAATCGATTAAAAGAATCAATCAGATTCTCATGCAATAATTTAATAGAATATTAGTGACAATAGCTAATATATTCTATTAAATGTAAGTATGCGTTGTCAATGAAGACTTTTAGACAGTTTGTCAGAATCAGCGTATCTTTGCAGATAAATTCCTTAAATCCAGGGAAGAAATTTTGATCTTAAGATGGAAAAAGATTTTCACCGTTATCATTTTACTAATGAGTTCTAGCCCCAAAATCTTTCATTAAAACTGAGTTAAAAATATTTTCTAAGAAAAAGTTTGAACTGTTTCTTTCTTCCTCGACAGCTTAGGACTAACAAAAGTTAGAGATTATAGCCTAGGAATACAAATGGGACTGGATTTCTAAGAGCTAAAATAATGACGTAATTTTTAATAAAATATTTTAGATAAAGGATTGTAATTACTAACCGTCTAAGTATATTGCATTCCTGCTCAAATAATATTATTACCCAGAATGAGAAAGATCACATTACTGATTAATAATTTTTCCTCGTCCAGTTTATATATATGTAGCCTTTTCTTTAGATATCACGGAGCCACCTTAGTCACGCTAAGACTTCCTAAAGGAAAAAACTCTCCCTCTTTCTTACAAATGACTGGTATGTGAAAGAATCATTTGGAATTATAAAACATTCAGTCAGACCACTAATGAAGAATAATTTTATATTCATGGTAATTGAACTGAACCGTTTTAAAAAATTATTACGCCTGCCTTTCGATTTTGGCTTCCTTCTTTAACATATCTGGATAACAGTTCTAGACTCTCTTTCAAATATTTTTTTATTACGAGTAATTTCAAAAAATATTTTTAGGCGAGTTTGATAATTTCTTATCGTCAAAATATTTGCAAAAAAAAACTTATTTATCTTTTCACCATTTACCATTTTTAATAAAGGTAATTTCTTTTTCCCCATTCTCGGCTCACTCAGTCTAGGTCTGACTCTCTTTAATAAGCATTGCTAAGGATCCTATCATCTGTACAGTTACTGGTTCAACAGTGTAACCTGGTGTATGATCTAGGGAAAGCTAATTGTGGGCCGAATTGGGGAATCCGTTTCCTGTTCAGTGACTGCTTCATGTTCCTAATGACTAAAGTACTTATCGAATAAATCCAAGCCTCCAAATACCTCAAAAAAATAATTGTCTTAGTAATAGTTTATACTGGAAGAAACAACCGAAAGATAGGGTAAAACTCTGATTTTCAATTTTCCTAAGGAAATAATGTGGAAGTATTTTTACTTTTAATGCCATGAGTTCGTAAGTAGTGACAGTATTTTTTTTGAGCAGAAATAAAACTTGGAAAAAATAAATATTTTTCACAAATAGAAAATATTCTTATGTGGACACTACATGACTTCCTTATACATCTATTAAATTACATATACACATTTTTGCTGCACTTCATTTAAACTTATTTCATTTGAAAGTGAGATACGATACTCCAATTCTTTAATAAAAGTGGACAGTTACACAACTTTTAAAATAGTAGGTTTTATTAACATCAAATATACAATATTAATTCAACAATCTTACCTGAAATAATAGGTTAGAGTAGAGTAGAGTAGTCAAGTCCCTTGATTAGTCCAATAATAAAAATCGATAATTTTACACCGTAAGGTCAAAATTAATATTTGTAAACAGTATATAGGAGTTTACTAAACGGAATAGTTTAATTATTATTAACTTTTATTTATATGACACCCCCAGAAATCTTGGGCATTTACACAAAAGTGAAAAAAAAATTTTCAACAACCACTTTAAATTGAATGCAATTCAAAAATGTATTTTACTTTTCTGTCAAATAATTAAATAAAATGATTTTTTTAAAAATAAATATACAATTTTTACAAGAGTTTGCTAAGAATATCCAAAAATAATACGATTCTAAATTACAATGTTCAATTAATATTAAATAATCAGATGTTTCACCAACTCTATTACATACACACATATGTAAAATGCCTATAAAATTACATAAACAAAATTTTAAAAGTACATAAAATTTTATTTCACTAATAACTTCTGATTTTTTCAATTTTTTTTTTTGTTTTATTGTTATTATTGAATAATTATTATTTTTTTTTTTTTATATAATCACGGGTTAATAATTATTAATAAATCAATATATTTAATTTTTTTTTAAATAATATTTAAATAATTAAATTAAAAGCAAAGTTAAAAAAATAAAAAAAGGAGATGAAGTCTGATTCGAAACGATGTACCTTCTCCTTATAGATCCAAATATTTCATTAATTAAAATTTCATTTGGCTATAACTGTAGACCCAATGAAAATAAGTACCACTTGTGAAACATCTTGAAAACCCGTCAATGACAGCTTATTAAAGTCAAAAATCCAAATTTGTTTTTTGGTTTTGGGCTTAGTTGGACACTTTTGGTGCAGTCGATTGTAATGAAAAGGGTGAGATGCACAACTAGATATTACAATAGTCCTAAATCCAAAATTTCAACTTCCTATGACTAATAGTTTTTGAATTATGCAAGATATGTACATACATACATACAGACGTCACGCCGAAACTAGTCAAAATGGATATTTCCGTTGAAATCTAAAAAACCGAAATTTTTTGCGATCACAATACTTCCTTTACTTAGTACAAGGAAGTAAAAAACCTGCTGAAAATAAAAGAAATATCTCCATGACATTTAATAAAAATTTCACTGAATTTATGTCTTGTGATTTTTTTTCTACTATGCATCCTCAGGGATTAAATAAATAAATTTATTTTGCTAATAAAGGGTGGGGAGCTCTTTAAACGTTTCAAAAATCTTTCAAAAATTTCAAGATTTCCTACAGACGTGTTTTTAAATATCAATTTATAAGTTTTAAATATTTTTCTATAAAATTTTCCCCCAAAATGCAATTTAAATATGTTAATTACAAAAAAAAAAATTATAAAATGAAAAGCTTTCAAAATTTTAAAGAATATTACTAATAACAAAATTTTAACTGAATTTTACGTGTTTAATATTTTTTTATTTATTTATTTTTTATATTTAAAAGAAATGAATGTGGTACCAGAAACTAAGTATTGAAGAGGGAGATTAGACGCCCATGAACATTATTATAAGTTAGGACATACCCTTGTTTCAATCTAGCCGTGATAAGCTTGAAGGTAATTTATTCACAACAAAAATTAAAAACTTGTGTATGGAAACATACAAACGTTTCTCCTAAAAAAAGTGACAAGCTTTACCGAAATTCAAAATCAAAATCTCCTAAATAAAACTTGGAGACACTGCCACTCCATCACTGAGTTCGGCAGGTTCATCTTGTAACTTAAATTAAACTCAACTAATCCGTTTTTGAGTAATGTGTTAACAGACAAATATATAATTTGGAAAATTGTTCTTTTTTCTTTAAATTATTCCAAGTGCAAAGATTAATAAAAAAAAAAGAATGTATGAATCATAAGGTGGCAAAATTTCATTTTACAAAAATAAATTTAAGCTTAAAGAAACTAAACTGCTAACATACGTAATACCAACGCATATATTAAATTCTAGCAAAGATCATCCACTAAAATCGTTAAAAGTCAGATAATATTCAGAAGAAAAAAAATTAATCGGTTTTTTGTTGTTTTTTTTTTTTTTTTTTACTTTGTTTTTCTTTTAATATTTTGAGGTTATACTGAAGATATTTGACAGATTTTAACGGGTAGATGTCTTTCCTGACTTCAATCTACTAGATAAAATGAAATATGAAACCTTTAGCATGAAAACATGTCGTTCTTGATTGGGATTCGAACTTAAACCTGTATATTAAAAACGTAAAACTACCACTTTGTAAACAAGGTTGGCAAATTGGCGACCTAGTAATAGATTATTAATAATAAATTTTTCCCCTATTATTAATTATATATAATATTTTATAAATTTAAAAAATTAAAAAGTAAGATAAAAATGTTGTAATTAAATTTTTGTTATGCATGAATGTACAAAATAATATAGCGTACAAAGTTATACTTAGATCGTTTTACTGATTAACATTTCGTTTCTTATCGTCAAAACTAAATAATAAAGTGGAAAATTAAAAAATGTAATTTTAATTACCCGTTATTGCTAACAGTTTATTATTAATTTACAAGTAAAAGAGTTTTCAATAGGTTGTGATGAGTTATATATATATATATAAGGGTAAAAGAAGGTAGTACAGTAAGGGGTTTTTATGTTTAGATGAGAGGAAGCGAAAGCAGGTATTTTTAATAAAGTTCTTGGATGTAAAGAAGAAGCACGCTGCATTCTTGTTCTGATTACAGAAAGTTCAGCAAAATGCTTTTACGTACTTGTTCACGTCTTCTTCAACGTTGTCTATCTATCCGACACGGTTTTCTTCCCAGTTCCTACACTTTTATTCCCTCTCTTTTTTACCCATCATCCCTTGATACCACAGCTAACAGCTCCTGCATTCCTGTTTCATGACAACATAAATATGCTTCCCTTCTTTTCTACTAACTCTTCATTTTATACTTAAGAAAAATTCTTCTTTAATTCTTTTAACTAAATTCGTCTTATTTTAAATTCATTATAAAATGAAATATCTGGAATAAACTAGTATAAATAAACCTAAAATTTTAATGAAATTTTTAGGTAATTGCGTTAACGTGCAATATATTCGATGTAATTACCTACCAAAAATAGACCACGTTACATATTTGTATATTTACTAGAAGTTAGTATATTAGCATCACAATTTTGAAAAATATGTTTTCGATTTTTTGAAGTGCTAATACCCTTATTTTGTGAGCTCATGAACCAGGGAGATTTTTTAATGATTAAAATATTTTCCAAAAATAAATTTTAAATAAATTAAAAGAAAATCGATTTTTGGGAGTTCCCCATCATAGGAGAAGTATTAAGTCATTTTATTGTTTAAAAAAAAAAACGTTTTGAGTATTACAAATATGAAATTGAGAAAAAAGTTTCATTTTGAGAGCGCCCTTACTCAAAGGGAAGTATTTGGGTAAAATTAATTTTTAAGAAAATATTCAATTTCTAAGTAGTGATAATAAATTAAAAGAACTTTTTAAAAGTGTTTAAAAAATAAAAAGATGCAACCATAATTCTAAATAAACAAAACTGTTATTTTTTAGGATGAATTGAACAGTTTTCGTTAATTTTTTTTTCAAGAAACACTAAAGAGTGAGGGCTATCAAAAAATTAATATTTAAAAATTTTAAATTCACCGGGTAACTTGCGAGACGAAATAGATTTTAAAAAGATTTGTTAGAAATTAAAATGTTATTTTTTGTTACAGCAGATCATTGGAATGGGATGGGCAAAAGAGAATTTTTATATATATGAAGATCCTATTGATGTTCAAAAATATAGATGCAAAACACTCCCATTAATCCTTTTCTGAACAACACGTAACTAATAAAAGAAAAATAAGTAAAATAATTTTTTAGGCTAGAGGTGAAAGTAAACATTTTTGGTCATTTGTGATTTTGATAAATAACGTCAACCTCTATAAATAAAAGTCTTTTGCTAAAGTGTCCAAAAAAGATTTCAGATTTTATTTCTGCCAAAAAATACCCACCTCTTTTTCCAATTTTTGCAAAGATTTAATACCCTTTCCTCCCGAAGATAATACCTGTCTACCAAGTTTGAAGAAAATCGGTCCACGAGATCAAAGTTATAGACCAAATGCAGGCCAACATTCATATCTACATACTACCTACAATAAAAATGGGTTTTTTGGATTTGGAAGTTATTGGAATCTGTTGTTTTTGTTAATTTTTTAATGTCTCCTTAATGTACAAAACTTAAAATACAAGTATACCAGTTTTTTTTTACTTTTTTTGACCGATCAATACACTTTCCCGTTATAGCAGCATAATAGCAGCGTAATAGCAGCATAATCGCTATAGCCTAGAAGGAAAAAAATGTCTGAACGAGATACAGATTCCGAATGAAATACTGAAATGAATATTTCAGAATTATTTTTCTAATATTGGAAAGAAATAATTTGGGAGGAAATATAAGAACAGGATCTAATCTATGGCATTAAGAAATGCTAATTCATTTCTTTTTCTCTTATATCATTTTTACGAGTAGTATCTTTTTGCCTTTAAATTAAAAAAAAAGGTTTTCGTTTAAAAATTAAAAAATAAATTAGTACAAATTGACAAAAAACTTCATACCCATTTTATGTGCATAAGATTTTGTATAATTACTACATATTTGTATTTCAAAAAGGATAAGAAAGCCCGATTTTATTCGATAAGCAATTCACCAATTATTAGTAGTCATATTATTCAGCGACTGGATGTAAATCAGCCCTTCAAACTGTTTCACAAGCAGCCCCTCCCCTGTATTAAACTAGTATCCTCAGTAAAAATCAAATAAAATCCAACCTACATCCTTAGAATCTAAAATGAGGAAGTAAAAATCAAGGATGAAGGAAATTGGTTGATAGGGAGAAAACATCTAATCACACAAGAATCACAGTTGAAAACAAAACCCACACCCGAAAGATTGCTATAAGATTCAAGGTAGCTGGCGCCTATCCCGTCCACAATCCCATGGGAGATGGGGATTTTTACCAGGATGGGAGCAACAGTTTTCCTTTGACTGGCTTAATTATATGTTGAAACAATTGTTTAAAATTGTTTTTTTTTTCAGAAATTAAAGAGCAAAGTGAGAAGTAGGTCCAGCGTTTCCTAAAGGAACACCTTTACCCATACGCAGAATCCTGTGGCATATGAAGTTCACAGTAAATTACGACGCGTTTGCCGGTAAATACAACATGGTCTTTATTAAATCTTAACTTTTTACAAATATAAATAAATAAACTGCTATTATACTTTACTAAATAGATCTAATTAATTTAAAACAGATCCACATTTACCGATCTCCGTGACAGAATTATCACGTCCTGCTTTTCATCCTAAGGTTCCGGGTTCAAATCCCAGTGAGGCACATAATTTTTTCTTGCTATAAAAAATCCATTATTCACATTAACTATTATTGAACGTAAGCCTTCTGTTGTTACTGCATTAAGTAAATATATAAAGAAAGAGAGAGAGAGAGAGAAGGAGAGTAAATAAATTGCAGGCTATTATGTTTTTAAATGGAATATGTAATTAGTTGAGGTTATATTCAAAATAAAAACAGGAAGGAGTGATCTAGATGTTAAGGTAAAAAGTAATCTCCACTTGAGTAACGGTCTACGAGTATTGAATAGAACGAGGGATCAATTCATTCAGTCAAGAAAGGTTGCCCTCCTTATGAGAATCACCGTGAAATAAACAACAAAAATGTAAAGGAGATTTAAATGTCCTTACAAAGGAAAAAGTCTCAGGTGAATATGCCCTACGTTTCGTTTCCTTTAACTGAGACGGGAACAGCTGTGCATTCCAAACAAGGACGGAGACGTTCGACGTCGTCACCCTTATAAGATTGTCTGTCGTGACGTCAGGATGTTTATTAAACGATCCCTCTTCTTCATCTTGAGTTTTGAACAGGTGCATCTTTGTCACATACACAATAAGGAGACCCTTCTGATTTTTCTTTAGATTACGCCACTTAGTTTTAACAAGTGTTATTGTTCGACGTAATAATATTACAGGTAAGCGACTCAATAAATAAAAAACCCTTCGACCAAATTTAAGAAGAAACCTTACACGTGACATCGAACCATTTTTTTTAATTATCTTTCAATATTAATAGAACTATTTACACGCTCATATTTGTGTACTTTCTGTTTGTATTTTTTTACCTGTTTAGCAAATCTATTATCAAACGTAAATAAATTACATGAAAATTATTTTATTACAGAAAAAACGTAGTCAGTAATCATTTATAAAATGAAATACCTTTTATTCTTTAGCTTTATCATTGTAATTACCATCATCCCTTATCTCTTAAATTTAGTGAAACAATTTCACTTGTAATACGAGAAAAAAGATTATTTTTAATTTAAACATAGATGAATAAATTAATGTTATAATATTAGAAAATATTTTTAGTCGTTATTAATACTGCCAACCTAAACAAACAAGCTGTAAAACAAATCCCAGAAGAAATATTAATATCTTTGGTTTCATATTAAGACTATACAATAAGCTAATAATTGAATTTTTTTAAAGTATTTTTTTTAAATATCAGAATCAGAATTTTATGTTTGATCTTTTTTTTAATTTTTAACGAATATTTCTCAGTAATAACCGCGTACATTACGGTGTAATGAAAGTTATTTGATCACCTCAAAAAAAATTTTTTTTATATTAAAATTAAGTATAAACTTGCTTACAATTATATTCGATGTAAGAAGAAAAACTTTTTTTAATTTTGTCGACATCTGGCTGCAAATACTATGGCATGTAAAAAAACATGGCGTAGAATTAGATTTATTGAATTATAATGGGGAGCAGTATGAACACAAATATGTATAACTGTGTGTGTGTGTGTGTGTTTGTGAGTGCGCGCGAGCGTGTTCATATGATTTACCCGCCAAACTGGTACAGTTATGCTGCACGTATATGAGAGATAGAGTAGAGTACTGCTAGCGGGAATCCGACTAAAGCAGCGGGTTACACTAATCAGTAGAGAAAAAGATAGTTCGACGTACGGTATATACATGCATAGACAGACAGCTGGCCGAGATTTTTGAGTAGGACACGCGCCATAAAACCAGGTGCACCCATGTGGAAGGGGAAAGGAGACGGTATATCGTACAGAAGAGAGTGAGAGGAAGCCAGGTGCCACCCCATGCAGCTGCATGCACATACTCTTTCATACAATCACCCTACCAACCCCTCGAACAATACTATAGTATACTACACACACTATCAATAGTCTATTGTCATGCACTATCCCTCTTGCGTATAAAAATCATTAACGTTATAGTATTCAAGCGTTCCCTTTAATGAAACGCTTGCTAGATCCTTAACCGGAAAAAATACCATGTCTCGCACATTGATCACCCAAAAAAAAAAACGAGTATACGCTAATTTATCTCAACACTTAATTATATATATATATAACAACCTTGCAAAAACTGGACAGAAAAAATTATAATTATTATTATTATCATTACTAGTTTAATAGAAACTAATTTTAAAAATTATGGAAAAACAATATTATTATTAAGTAAATTACAATAATTTAGTACTTAAATATGCTTTTAAGTAACAGCGTGATCAAAATTCTAATCAGAATTATAAAAATTCCCACGCAATAACATGATAAAATAATAATAATTTCAACCGTAAGCATTTATTTTATAAATGTATTAATTTTATTCTACCTTTTACCTATAATTTAACGCACATTAATGATATCATTGAGTTTTGTATAAGACTAAATACAAAATGAAAATTTCCCACATATCCAATGATTGACATTTCATTCAAACATAACGACAATATATAACAATTTATTAAAAAAAAAAAAAAAAAAAAAAAAAAAAAACATTTAGAATAACAATTAAAAAATATAATCTAGAAAGGATTCGGTGACTGCAGAAGGAAAATCTATTTATTAATATATACATACATTAATATGCAGCACGGTAAAAGTGTAAAGCTTTACCAATATTCAAACTCAGAACCTTTCCGTATAAAAAGCATTTGTTTTCATACGAAACTACATTACGGAAATTCAGCTTTTCAATACTTTACTACATCTCTGATGTAGGATCTCCACTAAATAATTCATAAAAATAAATGGTTAATAAAAACACAGGAAATTTTACATTAAATATAATTCATAATCCAAACAAAAGAGTAATATATTGATCGTATAAAAAACGCTATCCAATAGAATAATAAGTAAGTCGAAATTAACCTAAATAAATCACTTTTATTATTTTAAAATAAAATTACTTTAATACATAAAAATATTCAATTTATCTTTTTAGTTAATATAAAAAATTAACCAACTTTCGTTAATTTAATTTGTTTTTAATATTTTATTATTCTTTTAATTTGGTCTGATATTGCTCACAATAGATACTGCGGATAAAAAAAAAACATCAACAATCAACTTGCGCATCATAACAAACCATGCTTTTAACTTGCTTTGCTCAAATTTTTTCGACCTTTAATTGAGTATAACTAAACGATTCAAGTAATCTTCATCAAATTTTCACCTTCGCAACTTCAGATAAATTACACAGCATATTTAAATTTCAATGAAATTGATGTAATAGTTTTAAAGATACAGTAGATGACGCTTACAACGAGGTCGTTTATAATCTGGTTGTAACGAGCAAAAAAGAAAAATTGGTTCGTCTCCTATATTATTAATGTAAAGATTGATTTAACGAGCGAATAACAAAGTTAAAAGTCGGTTATAATGAGCAAATTATATAATTTATATTCTTTCAGATAATAAATTTGTTCCCCCAATAATTAAAAACGTGTGATTTTAAAATACAGATACAGAAATTAAATGTTAAAGTCGTTGCTATTGCATGTTTGTAATATTGAACGTTATTCAATTAGACTTCGGAAGCTTCGAACTGAAAATGGGTAATAAGAAACAACCCAGATGCAGTAGTACAGTTTTTTACTGACTATTTCTGGATTCTAGGAAATTCCATTCCTCCATTATTATGAGGTTTATACAGATAGTATAGAGATGGGAAGTGTTAGTAATTTTACAGTCGAGTTCTGTTAATCGATTCTTAAACGGGTTTGTTGCTGCTTTGTACAGTGTATTCGTGTGTTTAACTCGAACTGAAATTTCTGCGAATGTGTTGTGGTGTTTTTTGATTAACTTTTATTGCACAAAAGTAATGTCAGGCGTTAAAAGAAAAATTGTTTCTTCAGTTTACAACAAATTAAAAATTATTGAGGAATTAGAAAAAGGAGATCTAATTCTGATGTGTGTAAAACTCATGAGCTTTCTACTTTCATGTCTCAACATTTTAGAAGATCGGTGGCAAGTTAAGTGTAGCTTTCGGGTAGTATCGGGTAAAGAAGATGAGAAAAAAGGTGATTTGGACGAATCTCTTTAGACGTGGTTCAAAGTGAAGTAGAAACATTTGCCGAACAGATAGTGTACAAAGGGTTTGTTTATAGCAATCGGCTCGACCGATTTAAAAACATACATAGAAATTGCTTCTGCAAAAGTTTTTTTTTCAATTAAAATTAGAAGCATTATCAGCTAGTGAGTTATGATATGGGGAATTATCGTTAACTACTACTGACCAAGTAGGATGATTGGAATTAATATTTCAGATCCCCATTTCATAAAATTCTTCCTTCATTAAATCATAAATAATACTGATGATTTCACGTGCTTGATTATAATTTTTTTTATTTTTAATTACAAATTTAATTTCTTCCATAACAAAAAAAAAAAAAAAAAAATATTACTACTAATAATAATAATAAAATACAAAATCAAGAATTTTTTAATACTTTTTAGCGTCTAAACCAGAAAAAAATTTGATAAAAACTATAAAGCCTAAGAAGTAGGAAGTGTATGTTATATGCCTTTGCAACATATCCCGAGTACCCTTACAGGACACTAAAATGAAACTAAATTCGTTTATTCACGATAATTTATGAAGGAATTGTGTTACTGCGTTTCCTTTTTTCCAGAATGATTCGAGGTGAAATGGTCCGTAATTTTTTAACTTGAAAAAAGGATTTATCAATGATAAATTAACTATGTGAAAATATGTTTGGGAAAAATAACTTAGGAGAATTTTTTACAATCCAAATCGTAGAAAAAATTATTTTCTTATTCATATATTATATTTGTATGTGTGTGTGTGTGTGTGTGTGTGTGTATGTGTGTGTGTGTGTGTGTGTGTGTGTGTGTGTGTGTGTGTGTGTGTGTTGAAGGAATGTAGGCGATTACACACCAACATATCACTGCCATCTCTTCTAAAATTGGGGGATATGACAGTTGTTTTTCTTTTACTTAAATACATAAAACTTAAAAAATAATTAATATGTTAATACTTGTTCTGATTTTGGTTTGAGAAAAGACCATATAGGACTGATTAATTACTAAATTATAATTCTTATATAACTCATCGAAGTAAAATAATTAAAAAGTTTCACAACAATAAAAAAATTAATAGAAATAGATTAATTTTGTTGCTACAAAAACGTTGTTAATAAATTCTCATTTCTGTAATAGAAGTTACGAATGTAATATATAGAACTGCTTTTATCTTTGGAATAGATTTTAAGATGATTTTACAGAGGATACCTCAATTCGATCCTGTTATGCCAGAAACAACACAAACAAGTTAGGCTCACGAAGACGGGTAGGGATTTTTCACGCTTTTGATCTTTTTACGAAGTGCACATATAGGTTCGTGTTAATTCACCTTTCTGTTGTAGATGTATCAATCACGTTTTCATGTATACACCGATATAGGCTCGCGTAGATCAGTGGGGTTTTAATCGTAGATCATACATTGATCTTCTAAGCGTGCACTTCGGTAGTTAAGGGTTGCGCCTCGCTTGTCTTATTCACGAAGATTAACACTTTTAACTACACAAAGAAATCCTGAGTTAAAATTACACTACAGGGTCGCGAGACGGAAGAGTATCGTAGATATTTTACACTTATATGGTGAAATACAATAACAATTTCACAAGTAGGACATGTAGGGGCTCTCCTCTCAAATGAATACCAAGTGTGTTGTAGCAGGAAGGAGTGGACGTATCCCTCGCAATAACATCAATCTATGTTTTGTTTCAAGAAACAAAAATCAGTAAACTCAAAATATATTTAAAGAAAATAATAAAATTTCACTAATGTATTAATTTCATTTATAACAATAACTATTAAAATAATTTTTTTTGATTACTATTATTCAAAATATATATATATATATATAAATAAATAAATTTACAATAAACTTGAGATAAAATTTCTTATTAACTAACGACCCAATAAAAAGCTGAATAAAAAGATTTAGCTTCATTTATTTAAATATTTTTATTTATTATTAAAAACAAAATGACTCATGAAAAGACACGGCTGAAGTAGGAGTACATTGTGTATCAGACAGACCAAGTGCCTAACACTAACAGCCAAGATTTTTTTTTGTTCGGGGCGCTCAGTGCCCCAAACGTACAATAATTAGCCAAGGAACTACAATAATTAGCCAACATGCAATAATTAGCCAAGGAAAACCGTTATTAAAATGAGAATCAAAAATATCAGTACATTAGAAAAAAAATTATTTAATAAAAATATGTAATCAGATTTACAAAACAAGTTCCTGCTTACTGTTTTAGTATATAAAGAATATCTTAATTTAAAAAAAAAGAGAAACAAAGAGAAAAGAGTACAAAGAAAGAGAAAGGGAACAGTTAAACATACATTTATGTCATAGAAGTTAATTATGGGTAAGGCAGTATAAAGTAAGTACTGTATAAGAGAAGTATTGCGCTGATTGTCCAATAGTAATTGCAGGAAAGTTGTAAGAAGGCGATATGATATGGAACGATGGAAGGAGGCGTCAGCCGTATCAAGGGCTAACCATCGCATCGGTTGTAGCTCAACGCCGACTTGTAGTTTGTAGTACCGTACTAATTAATAACTAAACCAGTAGAGGCCGTGTTAGGCAGTTTTAAAAGGGGGAGGGGTAAGTAAAACCGCTATGCGTGCATTATTTCCAACGACCTTATCCTGATTTGAAAATACACATTTCTGAATTCATCAGAGGTCATGGCAGCAACTGCGCTGACCACACTAATAGTAGTATATGCAAATAAGGTGCACTTCTTGGCGAATAGCTTGACTCTTTTACGCGCACAGCTGCACGCAACTTACCACCACTTTCTATATTAGTTAATCACGTATAGCTACAACCGATATATTATTCAGCATTTTAAATCCATTAATTTCATTTCATGTTATTAATACATAATATTAACTATTTTATTTGTTAATGAGTCCAAAAATACAAACGATTATTTATTTTATTTTTATTTCTTTATTTAACCCGTGCAGTTAGTTAGTTAGAAATAAATAAAAACTTGTAATTTTTTTTTAATTTAAAATTAACCTAATATTAATCTTTATATTTATAATTTTTTTTTAATTTTTTTTACAATTTTTATAAATTCAGGCCTTCATCTGAAAATGGCATCATTAAAATTAGACTAATTAATTCAGAATTGTACTACTCTTCAACTCAGAGGAGTAAAACGTCTGATGAGAAAATTGTCAGTTGAATCACCCAAGTCGATAGTATAATTTTTATGACAAGTCTTCAACGCCAAAAAAAAATTAAATGAAAATGCAGAATGATACAAAATATTACATTAACGAGAATAAAGTTTCTCTTCTGTTTTTATTTTTAAATAGATTATTTTCTTTTTTAAAATCCTGAAAATATTAGACTAGTTTGTTTGTTCGTATGCACAAAATTTAATTGTTTATTTAATACTTTTTTCTTTTAGAGTTCAAGAAAGAAGGTTAACTTTACAGAACTAACCAAAACTGAATAACTATGATTAACCTACGCCCTTATTTGTTACTCCAATTAAACAACTTTGAAATGAATCTTACCTTTTTATGTGTGGGATATGATGTAAAAGTATACTGAAAGCTTTGATTCGTACTACTTCTGACCACCTAAAACAAGAAAGAAATCGATTCTCAGATTGCTATTACCATTTTCAAACTTACAAATATCCCATGCCAAGTGAAAAATTATATTAAACATTAATCCAAAAATAATATTGTTACAAAGAATTTTCTTTGGGTATAGGGTATATAATAATTAAATTTTTATAACTGTAAAAATAAGTAAATTTCTCATTTTTAGGTAGAACACAATATATGTAGTTAAGAAAACTATCCTATCCCCAGTTATCAACATTAAGTATAAGATCATCACCAACAATAATTTAACTTAGAAGTGAACATGATCGATATGTATAATATATCATATATTGGATAATACGAGTATATACAAAAATATATATACATGTTAATAATAATTATAAAGTGGTTTTGTCGTAAGAGCTAGAATTTTAGTCCAATAAAAATTTTAAAAATAACAAACAATAATCAAAAGTTTTTAAAGTAAACAAAAAATATTTTTTTTAAATAATTTGCTGTAAAAGTTAGGTGCTGAAATATGTATTCAAATTTAGTGTTCTGAATAAAGCATATTTTCTGTAATGAGCTGAATGGATGGATATATTAATTTGCAAGTTACCTCGATTTTCTTCAGTCTTTATTATCCCTATAGTGCACTAAGTACTAAAGATACAAGTGCTATCAATCAGATTATATTTTTATTAAATTAATCATAATAAGGTAAACAGAGTGAAGGTATCAGTCGGTTAGAAAAATTATCATGTGCATTTCTGTGTGTTTAACTTGTTAGTATCCAACAGTTCTTTAACATAGTGAAAAAGGCAACAACAAACCATGTCACTCTTCAGTTTCGTTGATAAGTCAGAATTGAATTGGATCTTGTTATTCCTAATAATAGTTATAATTTTTTTAGCAGTGATATGTGACGTACTTCAAAAGTGTCTTCTGCTACGATTATATCACAAAAAACCTCAAAACATGAAACATTAATAGTTATTAAAATCTTATCCAATCAGAATTTTGGAAAAACGTGATCATACGTATTATGGCTTAGATACCTACTTTTTTCGTTTAGTTTAGGCTGATTTCAAAGAAAAATTGTTGGCCAGATATTTTAAGAAATATTTATACAACGTTAAGTGTTTTCCACCGTCATATAAGATGGTTATTTTATGTGTGAATGCGCAGAGAATTATTATTTTTACTTCGAATTTTTATTTTTGTAAAACAGACATGCAATTCATGACTAATATTCTAAGATGACTCCTCCAATTACATGGAATTTTGCTAAAGAAATTAATTGAATTTACGATGACTGAGTGTATATATTTTTATACGTGGGTACATCCTTGTGCCTATATCTGAATATTAAGTGAGTTCGTGTGTGTAAATTCCGGACCCACCTGGTCTGACCACCCTTCATGTATTCTTACTATCCCCTCACCGATATGGTATAGTCCATTATGTGACCCTCTCACGCTACCACCTTTCCGATTAAATACACACACACACACACATACACACATATACACACACACACACACTCACACACAAATTTTACTAGCATAATCGGTGAAGCTAAAACAATTGTCAACCACCTTTCATGTTTCAGAAGTATAAAAGTCTTCCTCGTAGTTCAATATCTGCGTGGTAGATAATATTTTTTTTTCTATCTTCCAAAAAAAAAGATTATTAAGTCAAACTATCTAAAAAAAAATTACTGCTTTATTTTATTTTATTAATTCGAATAAAATTAATACTCCTAAACTTTAGCTGTAATCCTAAACTGATGTTGAATTTTATTTATTATTATTATTATTTCACAATTTCACAGTTTTTTGCCGGTGACATTCTCTAAACTCGGAGTAATTTATGCCAACGAGATTAGGCTTGCTATTGTTTATTAAATTTCTTCCGGGCAACATGGCAGGTGTCAATTATCACGTTTCTTTGCATTAGTGCGTGAGTTTTCCTCTGAATCTTCAGTTTTTCAAGACTGTTGCGCAAAGTAGATGGTATTATTCCCTCCGCAGATATAATTATTGGGATTTTATAAACCTCTTTTTGATCCCACACATTTCCTTAACTTCAAAAGCAAGATCTGCATATTTCTGCAGATTCTTTGTGTTTAATATTGATGTTGTTACTTGATGGGATGGCTAAGTCTACTAGGTAAGTTACTTTTTCCAATTTTTCAACTACTACTATATCTCGCTTATTACAGCTGATGGGTTTTGCTGTTATAATTCCTTGCTTCCATGGAATTTTTGCATTGTTGTTCTCCGAAAACGAAGCTGATTCGTAAATATAGTAGGGCTTATTTTGAAACTCTAACTTGTATCTGTTCTTTCTTTTTCCTGTTTAGCCTCCGGTAATTACTTTCCAAATAATACCTTCAGATAATAATTTGTATCTGTTGCAAAGTTCTTTGTGAACGGTATTTGCCACATTGTTGTGTCTCCTGGTACACTCCGTCGGAGCTAGAATCAGAGAGCCAGCGATTATATGTTCTATTGTTTTATTGTATAGCATACATAGCCTAAATTTATTGTTGATATTTTCTTTAAGAATGAATTTCTTGAAATCTCATGTTGCTACTACTTGATCCTGTATGCTACATATATACCCTCCGTCTCGGAATGTTATTTCCTTCCAAAAGCAATTTAAAACTGTTTTGTCGACTCCGCCTTGGTCTTTCTTTTCTTTTTTCTGTTTAGCCTCCGGTAATTACCGTTCAGATAATACTTCAGAGGATAAATGAGGACGATATGTATGAGTGTAAACGAAGTGTAGTCTTGTAGAGTCACAGTTCGACCATTCCTGAGATGTGTGGTTAATTGAAACCCAACCACAAAAGAACACCGGTATCCACGATCTAGTATTCAAATCCGTTCCGTCTTGATGTAGGTGGTGCCTATGTCTACGATGCATTTCTTTCCTTCACAAATCTAGAATTTTATCTGCGTTGCTCTTTCTTTTGTTCTACGTTATTTGCCCCGTTGGCTAGGTTTAATGGCGTGCAGTTTTGGTCTGCCGCTACGATGGCTTAAAAGAAGGGGTGTTGCTTGTTATGAAAGTAATCCCTTAAGTTTTCGTTCTGTCCGTAGCATAGATTTTTAATACCGAGTACTCTTCCACCTTCCTTTCTCGGTAGCGTGAACCATTCTTCAGACGAGTGGATGTGGTGGGAGTTTTCTTGGTAGAATATTTCCTAATGAGTCTGTTTAACTCGTCTAACTCTGTTTCGGTGTACTTTATTATACCTTAATGCATATGTGAATACTGGTACTGCATATGTATTCACTACTTTTACTTTATTTCTCCCATTAAGTTCCGACCTTAAAATTAATTTTAACCTCTTTTCGTATGTTTTCTTAAGCTTTCCTTTAATGGCTTTGTTTTCCAGTCTTATTGTTTGATCGCATCCTAGATACTTTTACAATTCCTCTTCTTTCATTGAATCTATACAAGCATTGAGTCTGCAAATCATAATTATTGAGTCTGCAGGTCATAATTACCAATATAATTTTTTATTTTTTGAAAATATACTGCCTCGAAAAATATTTTAGATATAACATGAAGCTCCTTTTCAGATGGAAATCGTTGAAATTAATGCTGAATTACTCTAAAACTTGGTTTTATAATTTAGTTTCCATGCTCATATAAATTGAATTTTTTATCACATACGGAGTTTACATATGTAAACCCCTCAACAACTTTAAAACCGTTCCAGATAGAATATTCAATTTTTAGGATAGTGCATCGGTCAACTACTTTACCTTGGGCGAGAAATAGAATTTCAAGCCCTTCTTGGGGGTGGCCTAGGGGTTTTAACTCAAATATTTAAAATGATAATACCCTTTGTGTGATTTTCAAGGTAAGACAAGAAAAACGGTATAAATAAAAAATTGGTAAAATGTATGTACACAAAATGGCGGCAAGATAAACTTTGGATTTTGAAACTCTTTGGAACTGTCGCAAATAAATAAATTTATAAAAAATTTGTTAAAAAAAAATTTCATTTAAAATTTGATTTCTTGTTGAACGTAAGTGTCCATATTTTCGATTTCTTAGATAGAGAAGAATTTTAGCATATCTTTGTTGTAGCATACCCTTCTTGATACCTTATAACCAATGGATATTAGAAACTCTGATGTAAATTTAAGGTTCCGTCAATTGATTTAATAATAAGTAATAATTATCCATCCTTACTTATCTTTAACCAGTTGTCACAATGATCATAAAATCATGGTTATAGATAGAACTCCCTAATAAGAATGATTAGGCTACATGTAGTGTCTTTTAAATAAAAAATATAAGTTAATACTAAAGGAATAAAAGAGAATTTACTAGTAAAAATTGTCAGGGACATTCTAATAAGAATATTATAAAATTCAACATTCATTTAAGTTTTCTTTCATATTAAAAATGCATATCCTCATTAACTATAATTTTTTTTTTTAATTTTCCTCCAACATGGTTTTAAGATAACTAATTGAAATAAAATAAATAAAAAAGTAATTCGTTAATTATCTAAATTACTGGGAAACAATATGTTCACTGATTATATTTTCGAAGATACATTCGCAGAGCTTTGTTGTTATTGTTTGCTAAATCTACCACTCTCCACTACTCTAAATCCACTACTCTACTGTCATTACTCTACTACTCTACTGTCCACTACTCTATTGTCATTTTCATATTATTATTACAATTTTGAAAGAAGCAATCGACGTTGTCTATGAAATTTGGGTAGTAATATTATATTTAAACCTTTTAAAATGTGAGATTGCTGAAATTATATCGGTCACTGATTTATCTAGCTGTTTACAGTTTTATTGCAATGAATGAAAGAAATATACGAAAATGGTGTGACTTTTTCAGAACAGTAGAAGAAATTTGCATGACAAAAAGTGGTACTTGCATGATAAACATGGGGTAAGGTTGGCACGCATAGAAAATTCATGTTCAAAATTCAAAAAAAAAACTAATAAATCTTTTTAAATTTAAGAGATGACAGCCTTTTACGTGAAACGAGTGTGAAAAGACTAATACGTATATAAAATAGGTTCAAGCCATTTATATTTTATGACTGCTCTACTTTTTTGTATTAAATTCGTAATAATTTAATCTTAAACAACTAAATCCACCATCAACTTGAACGTAACTCGTAAAATATTAACTTTAATCTATTTTATTAACTTTAGAAATCCTGTAATTAGAATTATTTTATTGATTTATTAAAAGTGTTTTAGAATTTTAATATATCTACAGCCGTCTTGTCATGGAGAAATTTAAATAAAAATCTATCAATTATATGAAAATCTGTGAAAAAGCATTTTAACAAGAAGATAGTTTAAAATCGGTGAATTGAAAGTAAAAAATTAAATACCAATTCCAACAAGAAACTTCAAGTGAGGCAATATAATCACGAAATAAAAACAAGAAATAAATAAATAAATATTTTTTACTTAAAAAATAAACTTTATGTTTGGTTAGACCGTGTGTATATCAAACTGACTCTCACGTAATATTCAGACGTGCTGTACAGTACTAATATACATAGTACCGTTCATTTGAGTTCTGGTTCTCTTTCTACTCTCTATTTTTGCCTATTTAACCACCACTGTAAGATATTACTTCAGAGGATGAATGAGGATGACATGTAAATGAAGTGTCATCTTGTCAGTCTCAGGTCAACCGTCCTAACCCACCGGGATGGTCTAGTGGTGAACGCGTCTTCCCAAATCAGCTGATTTGGAAGTCGAGAGTTCCAGCGTTCAAGTCCTAGTAAAGGCAGTTATTTTTATATAGATTTGAATACTAGGTCGTGGATACCGGTGTTCTTTCGTGGTTGGGTTTCAGTTAACCACACATCTCAGGAATGGTCGAACTGGGACTGTACAAGACTACACTTCATTTACACTTATACATATCATCCTCATTCATCTTCTGAAGTGATATCTGAAAGGTAATTATTGAAGGCTAAACAGGAAAAGAAAGAAAGGTCAACCGTCCTGGGATGTGTGGTTAATTGAAGCCCAACCACCAAAGAACACCGGTATCCACCATCTAGTTTTAAAATCTTAATTGTGATAAAATTTCTCCATGCTTGGGTTTCAACACTGAACACTGAAAGCAGCACTATATGCTACTTTTCAAATACAATACTTTTCAGGTTATGTTCGTTTGTTATGCATGTTGCTTAAAGTTTGCGTCGTGCTGCTTATTGTGATTTAAAATTAATTTTGAGGAAATTTGGCGCAGGTTATCGGAAAGTAGAGACAGTGAAATAAATATTTTTGACACTATTAGTGACCCTGATTTTAATGTAGCGGAGCACAAAGCATCTTCTGTATCGAGTGATGATGAAGACGTGAATGTAGATGAAGAAATGCCGAATCCGAAAGATGTTGAAATTGAAGATGAAATTTTAAATTAAGAACGTCCATTTGACGTGCTAGTTTTTGAAGAAGATTTTGAAATTGAAGAATTGATTTTAAATGAAGATCGGTCTCCTGACATTCCTGTACCCGGAAATCCTATCATCCTATCATATGTAATTGATGTTCAGATAAATTTAGATAGAATAGTTTGGAGATCAGTAAATGATGATTTGCGTAAATTTTCATTCCAAAACCCAGGTTAATTTGAATTCCTACAAAAAACCTAGGTATAAATTCTGACATATTACAGTGGTTGCAATCGAACAATGATACTCCTTTTGAGTGTTATTCAACAATTTTGGTATCCCCTAAATTATTAGATTTAATTATGGAAGAGACAAATCGTTATGCAAACCAGCGCGTTGTATCAGTCATACTCCAAGAAAATGACAAACCGAATTTTCTTGTTGCAAACTAAACTGATATTAATAAGAATGTAATATTAAACTTCTTAGGTGTTATTATTTGGATGGGTTTAGATGTTAAATCTCAACTGCGGAGTTACTGGATTAAAAAATTTTATAGCCAAACGGATGATGACAAAACTACAGTTTGAAGCTCTCTTAAGTGTGTTGCACGTACTTAAAAGATGAATAATGATCGTCTTTTTAAAATAATTCCTTCTGTTAATACATTTAAAGAAAACTTTCAGAAATCCTTGAATGCAGAAAAAATTATTTGAATAGATGAAAGAATGGTCCCCTTTAAAGGACGAACTACCATTCGTCAGTTAGTGCCTATTAAAAAACACAAATATGGCATCAAATTATTTAAATTATGTTTAAAAGGTGATTGTACTTGGTCATTAAAGATATATGCTAATAAGAAAAATTAGAAATCTGGAGAACCTTTTGCAACTAGACTTGTTACGGAATTAGTTGATCCTTTACTTGGTGAAGAGCGAACCTTATAATGCGGTAATTACTATAACAGTACACTTAACTAGCGCATAAACTTAACAAGAAACAAACACATCTAGTTAGAACTCTTAGCTGTGAAAGAAAACTTACACCTTCAATAGTAAAGAGGAGAATCTGTAGCCAAGAAACGTAATACAAAAGTTACAGTAGCAAAATGGAGAGACAACAGAGGTGTGATTTTCTCACTACTTAACCTTCACCAGAAATGATTTCAATACAAACCAAAAGAGGCTAGTACAAAAATCATCGACAGTAGTTGATTACAATGAAGCCAAGACTTTTATAGATGTGTCAGATCAGATAAAATCCTATTCCAGTCTAAATCGTGGATACCGGTGTTCTTTGGTAGTTGAGTTTCAATTAACCACACATTTCAGGAACGGTCGACCTGAAATTGTACAAGACTACATTTCATTTACATTCATACATATCATCGTCATTCATCCTCTGAAGTAATAACTTACGGTGGTTCCGGTGGCTAAAAAGAAAAAAGAGAGAGAGCACAAGTGAATAAAATTGTCGGACGAGGTTTTTTCCATACAAATTATGCTAAAATTGATAAAATTTTCTTTCGACCCAAACGGTTTTTTTCTTTTAAATAGCTTTAATTATGTTCAAATAATTCAAAAAATACTTAAATTTTACATTTCCAATCTTTCGGTTAATGTTGAAGCCGTGCATAAAATATAATCACACGGGCTGTGGAAAAATTTGATAATAATTTTTATGTTGTAATATTTATGAATAACAGGAGTTTCTTATGTAATTATTGGCCATTATTTATACTTTCATATTTATTCTGTTACTAAAAATTCATATTTATTTCCTTAATTTGTTTACGTATAAATAAATTTAAGCAGTTGAAACATATTTACTTGATTATAAAACAAAAATGTAATAAATAACTGAAAACCTTGAAAATTACAAAATTATTTTTATCAGCTTATTTGACACAATTCTTTCGCAATTACATTATACATGGAAAAAATAACAGTGCTGTGGGTATATGTCCACCTGTCAGTAATACCCACTCGCTGGTCAACTAAATTAACCAACCATATACAATAAAAGATATGAATGAAGATATTTTCCATT
The DNA here is from genome assembly GCF_047948215.1 of Lycorma delicatula. NCBI lineage: Eukaryota > Metazoa > Arthropoda > Insecta > Hemiptera > Fulgoridae > Lycorma > Lycorma delicatula. The sequence goes on along the minus strand of NC_134459.1, from coordinate 106,759,762 downwards.
AAACAATCATCGATAACAAATATAAACTGAAATATTGTTAAGTTATTATTATTATTATAAAATATGTACAAAACTTCATTAAAATAATTTAATTATACAAACAACTTATTACAGCGATTAAATAGTTACTCTAAATTGGAACAAATATATATTAATTGGTGCCTGTTACTAATTATCATATGTTAATTTTATTTATATAACATATTAAGATGAAATTTTCAACAAAAAATTTATGTAGTTATAAATATTCCAGAAGGGATGCCCCGGAAACCAGAAATAAATAGCCCAAACGTGTGCTTTGTTTACCTAATCAAGAAGGTCCTGATTCGAATCCAAGTCAAATATGATACTCTTCATACGTTATAATATTCCGTTCATATGTGCACCCAAGTAAAGAGGCTATATTTCACTGAATCAAAGAGAAATTTTTAATAAAATTTTAACTAAACTACAAATATTTAATAATATTTAAATTTCTATATTTTGTATTTTTGTACCTACAATTAAAGTAGACTTTACAGAAGTAAGGATTACTGGGTTTTATTAATTGTAAATTTATTATTATTATTATTTTAGTTTAAATTTACGAATTAGTGTACTTTTTCTTTTTTTTAATTTTATTTATAACCGCATAAATAAAATTTATACGGTTGTTTTTTTTTGTCTAGAATACCTGGATTATTTAACATGGAGTTTTCCTATTTACAGATTGATTTTTTCAAAAAATGTACAGTAGAGCTTTACGTGTTGAGTACCACTATATTACACAGAAATGGGATTCTTACAGAATGTTTTGTTTTTTGCCTGTATATATTCAAGGGTAAATTTTTTATCTCCTCCTGAATTTACTGGCTTCACTATGTACAGGAATATACAGTATATAGTATGTATTATATACAGTATATATACTGTGTGTTTTGTGTGTGTGTGTACACATAAAACATACATACACATAAAATTGTTGAAATTAAATAATAATTTTCCATTATTCGTTTCTTTTAGAATTTAAAAATCAAAGGTCTAGATAAATTACCGTTTTACTTCTGTTAGTAAAAAAGTACTAATGCCTAATTAAATTTAATAAACACCAAAAACTGCAAGTTAAACTCTTAAACTACAACATTAAAAAAAATAAACGTAATAATATGCAAATATATGAAAATTTAAAATATCATTGTGAATTACGGAGAAGAGTTCTGTACAAAATACAATTTAAACTGTTCATTTATTTTATTCAAAATATTTTTCAAGCTTGTTTAATCAACTGAACGTAACAAGTGCTCTTTAACTGATAAAGTAACATCTGTTAAACAAGAATATTGATGATATTTGACAGATCGCCTCGAGGTAAATTAATGGGTATCTCTTCTCCCCTTATCCATTCAGGATAGTAAAATCATAACTATCTGAACTGGAAATAACAGTTGTTCATTGTACGACTGGAACTAATTAATTTAATTTAAAAATTTTATAAACAATGAGATTTGATTTTTTTGTTCTGTAGTAATGGTAAATCAAAATAATTACAACACTTATGCTTTTAAAAAGCGTGAAAAAATAATTTAAATAAATGAAGTAATACAACAATAGTTTATCAAATATAACAATCTTAATTTCGTTACCTAGGACACATTAGGTAGATTTTTAATAAAAAATACTCTGAAAAATATTTTTTCATAAACAAAGAATTGCCTAAATCTTTTCCTACACGTTTAATCATTCGCATTACTGCTGTAAATAAATCAAAATAATTTTATCCACAAATTTATCTTAAATATTTCCAAATTTAAAAAAAAAAATTATTCAAAACATAAACAAAAATCTAACTTACAATGAATTTAAAATAGAAAGCTATAAAATCTTCACAATATTTTATATTTTATCAATATATCATAATTTATTTTAGTGTATTTTCTGCCCTTCCTAGCATTATCACTCTAACATTCATAGTTGACGCGTTTCGGAGTATCTCCATTCTCAAAACTGCATTGTGCTAAAAGTAGTTTTGAGAAAAAAATCACTCAAATCAAATGTTTACTTTATTTCATGGGTTTTAACTGCATTACAATAGTTTTTTTTTTTAATTTTATAGCTCATTATAAAAGGTTTTCTCTAGCTAAATAAGCATAATGTATGTAACTCATTGCTTACGTGATAAGTAATTTATTTAGGTATACTTTAATTACTGCTTTATACCATCTATTTCGGTCTTTCTTGTTGAAATGAAATAAATAAATTAGTGCAAGAAACATCAACCAGAATTATTTTTACTAAAAATAATGATATTTATGGTTGAATTATTCCTTGTACTGAGTAGAGTTAAAGTAAGTCTTTTAAAGTTCAACTTCATTTCGTTATCTTAACATACTGATGAGGAGTAATCAAAGACTCAGTTTAGTAAAGAAGAGAATGGAAAACTACTTTACTCCCCGCGTAATCTTAGCTGGAATGATACCTTTCTTGAAGTGAAATATCACTTTCAGATGGGACTTGTGTTATACAGACTGAATATGTTTTGTTTTTAATAAACTTCGCAATTCATACGTTTTAATTTAATTTCTGTGGATTTTATTCATATTATTTTACAAAGAAACAAATTCTCTACAAGTTTTATTAACTTTAAAATGTTTATTACTCATTAACAAAGTTATTTTACGCTATAAAATAGTATATTTTTGACCACAATATTTTGTCATTTACACCAGATTTCTCGAAAACTAATAAAAATACAGTTCTGGTATCTAATTTTTTTTAATTTCAATTTTTCAGGTCAAATTTCAAATAAAACCATTAAATTAATCCCTTAATTTGGATCCCATGAATTACTGTCAGGCTTATTTTTACCAAAAGCGCAGAAATCAAGGGGAAATCTTTCGCCAGCCGATACTCGCTAAAGAAGCATTTCCAAACCTCTTTTTATATGAACTTTTTTTATTTTCTCCACTAGAACCTATCGTAAAAGTTTGTTACATTCTTCGTGAATCACTAAGTATAATGCTGCTAAAATATTTATGGATAACTAACAGAATGATTACAGATTTAACGGATTAAATACAAGTTTTGTTGTAAATATAAAAATTTGGATTAAATTTAAAATATATAATTTTTTTTTTTTTAATTATATTAAACTAATAAACAATCATTATATTCAAATGATATTGCATTTCCAAAAATTACTACATATAGAAATGTGTAAGTCTTTCTTTTTGAAGTCAACTAGTCTTAATTCACTTTAATTTGTTTTTTTTTGCAGTTAATATATAATTTCTTTTTTACTTATAAATATTAATATTAAATGGATTTTTGGTTCAACATTCATTTTTTACAGTATTTTCTTAATTTAAATGAAAGGTGCAGATCTGGTAACGCATGCAATTCCTAACGGCAACATAGTTAGCAAAATTAAGCTTGATTTACATACTTTTAATGTCTACGTAAGAATCTATACCTTTTCATTTTTCCTGCTTAGCCTCCGGTAATTACCTTTCAGATAATACTTCAGAGGATGAATGAGGATTAGTGTAAATGAAGTGTAGTCTTGTACAGTCTCAGTTCAACCATTTCTGAGATGTGTGGTTAATTGAAACCCAACCACTAAAGAACACCGGTATTCACAGTCTAGTGTTCATATCCGTGAAGAATCTATACCTAAACACAGTTTACATCAAAGATAGAAAGTGAAGGTTATTATTAGGTATACTGAGAAACCTTATAACTCTTATACCTTATATCAATCTAAATATGTTAATACATAGAAGAAACAACGAGACTGGAAAGCAATATTTACTCTACACAATATCTTATTACAGCATCTAGTAAATTGGCTTCAAGTGAGCATTAAACTAAAATCAACCTTCCTAATTGCTAATCAAAAAAACTTAGGTAACTGGGTATTAAAAATATAGAAATATAAGAAAAAATTTCAGCCTAAAATTTTTTACAAATCAAAAATGATAAAAACAGGATTTGCGGTTTCATCGGTAATTGTAAATTATTACATTCATGCGTTATATATTTTAACCCTAAGTTTTTTATAAAGCGTAGAATAATGGAACTTATTGTTTGTTGAAGTAGAACCTATCTATTCACCCCCTCGACATCGTACATGCTGTAAGTTCAATCAAGCAAAAGCGGGTGGTTTGATTGACTGGTATAGCCCAAACCAACGTCGTCGGGCGTCTCACCTGCGTGAGTCATACTGACGTCACCGGAAGTCGCCCTAGGGGGAAATATCAGTGACGGGTAGATATTCGTTGTACAATACTCTTAACAACAAACTATAATTATTGTATTCTCAGGAATGTAATTACTCGGTTACGTTATTATATGTATTATACTCCTCCCTATTCGATTTTTATTATTAATATCGTTATTAATCCTATTTTAGTATCACCATACAGTATTTTTTTTTTCATTTTATTCTTTAATTTATAAAATATTAATACGTAGATATATATAAACGTACTAACCTAACAATATGTTTCAGTTTTTAACAGGTGAAAACCATGGAAACCAGATGAAATTAGATTTTGAAAACTAATTAGATAATTACTGGAATCGCTATTCCATTCATTTCTTAGAATTTAATTCATCTTTTTCATCGTAAAAATTTATTAATTAAAAAGTAAATGTAACTGGTAAATTGTAAATGAAAAGTAAAAGTAAATGTTATCTTTTAATTTTTTATGTACTCAGTCTTCAAAGTTAAATTATGTTATTGTAATGAATTATGTTAAATATGAATACTTAAGTAAATTTATCTTTTACTTAAATTTTATAAGTTATCATGCAACTTTTTGAAATTTAATCTGATTTTTTTGTTTTTATTTTTTAAATTGCATTTTTTTATTTATAATAAACTAGCAGGCCCATAGTGGCTTCGCCCAAGCTATATGGTTACTTGCGTTTCTCGTCGCGATTAGGGATGTTTAGCCAGTCAAGACTCGCTTCACTTGCCCTTCCCATCTAACCAGGAGGCTTTGCACCTTGGGCCCTCTGTATTCATTAAACTCATAAAAAATATTTAAAAAAACCATAACTCAAAAAATTTAAATCATAAAAAGCGTATAAATAAGCAACCTTAAACTTCTTTTACTAAATTTATTGCACGAGATAGTTGTATATATCGAGAGATATCATCTACATCGATCGTTGTCTATATCAATATCGACTTTCTCAGACAGTTATGTGATTAAATATTTCAACCCCAACGCCACCTAGCGGGTCCATTTTTTCAGAGGTATTTCTTTCCATATAAGTAACACATATTCTGAATACGAGCCAAATCGATCCATAAATACAATTTTTCGAAATACCTCGATCCCAGCGACACCTAGTCGGTCCAACCTAATTCAGAACCTTCGCTGACGTGCACACAACTCACTCACCAAAGTTTCATCGCAATCGGATTAATAGTATAAGAATTCATACGGGACAAACAAACATTCATTTTTATATATATAGAAGATTTGATCTGTTTTGTATTAAAGGGAATTGTTTTTTCCCACGAAGATAATTATAGATGATAGTATTAGCAGTCATTATAATATTATTTTTGTCTTTAGTAATATTTTACTTCTTTGTTTATTATTATACCAAGATTACTAGTAATGTTCTCTTTTCATCGACAATATTATTTTAAATTAGTATTCCAACTTTTAACTTGAAAATATTTAAATTAACCTCTAGAATGTGTGTTCATGATATGATAAAAATTGTATAGGTAATTCATAATACCTGGGGTATGTTGCTCATACAGGATGAGCAACATAAAACCAAACCCATAGCGTAACCGCTGCAGAATCGGTAGGTTATGTTGGAATTAAATTTTATGAATCAACGATTAAGTAAATAAAACAAAATCATAAGACGTAATTTAAATATTGCATTTATTTACCTTATTGTTAAAAAAGATGTTCAAAATGACCAACCTGGGAATTAATGAACTTTTTTGCTCGACTGATCATATTATAAGACTATATTCATATTTATATATATACATACTATTTACATATTATGTTATATATATAAATATATATATATATTATGTTACATATACTATATATTACATGCACAAAAGAAATAATCGCTAGTAGACAACTCTAGTAGACGACGTAGAGGCCAATGTCATCTGCTGACAGCTCGTTCATGTGATAGCTTCATCATCGCGATTCAGTGAAACGTTTGATGTGTGACACGTTGCTCCGTCTTGGAAGAAGCTGTATTCTTTTTCGTTATCAGTTAATTCCGCATAGAATTCTTCGAAAATCGCATCTTCTGGACTGGCAGTAATACTCCTTTCAATTTCAGTAATGGCTTTTGGAGTCCTAACGGAAAGTTGTGTATTTCATTTGAAACCGAACCTGTTGTACGCCATTTTTTAACTAAATCGTGAATGCTACTCTTCGCTGGTATACAGGCATTCGGATATTTTTTCTACGAATACGTGAGGTGATTCTTCAAACGATCCAGAAAGAATATAAGCCTCAACTATAGCTATTCTCTCCTGGATTGAAAAAGGCATTTTACATAAACACAACTGCACTCACAATACTGCACTGCAAAAAAACGTATACTGTACTGACACGTAACCACTGACATACGGCAACAATAATCAGTAGTAACATATACATCTATTAATCGCACTAGTTGTGTAGGAGTTTTTTTAAATAGTGTTGGGTAGCGGTTTCATTATATGTTCGGTTTTATGTTGCTCACCCTGTATTTTGTAAATAATTTATTTTAAAACGAAATAATGGAAATAAAGGATTATTATTATACATTAGTATGCACAGTCAAATTATTTGACCGGGTTTTAAAATTTGGAAGACAAGTCCTAAGCAAGGACTTAGGAATCACAAAAGTATCGTCATATTATGTTAACAGTTTTCGAGAAGTGTTGCTTTCTGCAATTGTGATATGTTCCCACCTCTTTTCCTTGTCCTATTCCATACTTCTTGAATAAATGCCGATTAATTATGGTTGCCTTTCTAAATATTCCGTTTGTACGATTACGATCTTCTTACAGTTGTAAATTAGGGGTTCAATTGTTTCTTCAGCCTTCTTACACAGATGACATTTGCTCTCACGCTGGGTACCATCGATTTTGGCTTTGATGATATTGAATCGTAGTTCTTGATCTTGTGCTGTTAACACAAGACTTCCGTTTCTTTCTTCAATATTCTTTGCTTTAGTCACTGTTACCTTTCACTACTGTTACTACACTCTTAGTTGTTGCTATATTGTACTGGCCGTGCAATGGTTTACTTGTGGTCTTTCCCTTTTGCTATTGACCATTTGACTCTTACATTCTTTCTTACTTTACTCACCTTTTAGAGTCCCTTTGTTGCAGGTTTCTTTCAATCATTCTTCTTGACTTCCTTCAATGTATCCCGCCAGTCCTCGCTTTTCTTTCTCTATTGATTGCTGCACTTGAATCATGCCTCTTCCTCCTTCTTTCCTAGACAATGTCACTTTGTGGCTGCAAAGCACTTTGTGATTGTCATTATTTTTGGGTCTGCACTCTATGTTCTCTAATTCAGCTTGTGTCCAGTTGACTATTCCAGCAGTATACTTAACAACAGGCACAGCCCAGGTGTCCATTGCTTTGATAGTAATACCAGCATTAAGTTTTGATTTTAATACTTTCCTAATTCTCCTGGTGATTTCTATTTTCCTGGCTAGTGTGGACCGTATTTTTTTTGTTGAGATGGTAGATGATGAAATGAAGCAACGCTATGTTCTTCTTGAATCGTTATATTTAATTTGTTGTCACCCTTGACATTTTAATTGATTTACAATAGTTACATTAAACTTAAGAATGTATGACACTTTAGTCATAATTGAACTTGAACATTATCAAGAAACTACGAGTCCTCTTGGACTGAAATGAAAACACGACCGCACTGTGCGGGATGCTGACGTAGAAAGTAACCAACACTAATTGTCCATCGGGACGAAATGAATAATGCGAACGCACTGAGCGGGATTCTAACGTATAATACTAGTATGACTTCACTTTCCAGTTAGCACTAGTACCCGCTAGATCGCAGCACTGGACCGCTCGACGTGGAACTTCTTTGTGCTTGATATAATCCGAATAAACCAGCAATTGCGACTCTTCCGGAGTAGGGATCGCATTGCTCCCTCCTTATAGTTAGTGCCCCGTTGTGGCGTATTCCTGCTAGCCTATTAAGCGTTAGCACCGAAAGGACTTCAGTAGACGGTCTGAAGGGGAATTGCGTCGGGAGGACAGGCTTCATAAGCCTAGCCTTCCGCGGTCGGCCCATAAAATGGGTTCGATAACGCTGGTTGAACAACGGATTGGAATGCAATTAAATCCGTCTTAAATTAACTAAATAAAAAATTACCAAAACTTGAAAAAATTAGACCCGCTATTTAAAATTAACCCTTTTAAAAAAAAACAAGCCCGATTAGAATGATCCAGCAGCAAGGGACTCTGTCCAGGTTCTGCGATAAAGTAGGGAGTAATAAACTCCTGCCAACTTTGCATTCCATTCCATTCCATAATCCGACTGAATTATTATTATTATTAATTTTATCCACCTCCCTCATACAATACACAAAATTGTTTTCATGAAACCGGCTTTAATATGCTTTCCTTACCATCCTAAATAAATCGGGGCCATTCAAAAATCTTATCACCAATTTATTTAAAATCAGAATGAACGTTTTGCCTTTAAGAGAAATTACATTACTCTATTGATGAGTTTCTATGAAATATTAATATTAAAAACTTTTCTGCAACTCCGTTCGTCGTGTACATAAATAATTCAAATAATTTTCATAAACGCCTTTGAAATATTTTTTTCTGTAATTTTATTTACATAATATTTTCATATGTTTTCAGCATCTTCACAACTTAACATTTGAGTTGTCTGGAATATATATTGTAATGATTATTTATCTGATTACAAAGATTATTTGTTAATTAAGTAAATGACGTCATGTGCCGGTGGTTGCTTACTACAGTTATTATTTAAATTATTACAAAATAGTACAATAAGCATTCAACACCGTACATACCGTAGATAGTAAAAGTACAAAACGTTTTGTGTTTTACTTCAGCTTTGATTTGTAACTGAAGTAATTTTTTTATGATTGTTTCAAATAATCAGAGGAGATCAGATTTTTTAAATTAAATCTAATATTTTTGTTTTATTTGTATAAATTACGAATTAATAATAAATAGAAATGAGTTTATTCTTTTTTTTACATTTACCCTAAAAAGGGAGTAAATGTTTTAAATCTTTCAGCTGCTTTTAGTAGCCATTGCTCACTCTTGCAAACAGAGCTAACAATCTTTTAACTGGCATTCAATAAAAAAACCTGCCTAAGAATCTATATTTATATTTAATAGTGAAATATATTTTCAAATTGGATACAATTGATTCCCTAGACTTTTAGTTTTTATTTCTAGGGCAAGCGAACCTCGCAAAAGAAAAATTAACATCGTGATAACGATAAAATATCTTTTGTAGACTAAATAAGTAAAAATCTTGTAAAATTTTATTCTCCTAAAGTTTAGATATGACAAATTATTCATATTGATACACACTCACCGTAGAAGACATAAAGAGAATATCCATGAACACATTTTAACTAAATAGCTATTTAAAAAAATATATAAACGAAATGGACAAAAAAATGTTCTCACCAAGAACCAGGTGGAGCTGAAATTCTACTTATTACAAAAAAATGAACAGCACATAATTTTATGATTTCAAATTTTATAAAATTTAAATGTAGTATTAAACAAAAAAATATTCTGAAAATACGAATATCAACAATAAAATCTGTCTAGAAGAATGAATGCTTTGTTATGAATTTCAAAATGTCTGTTATTTAACTTTTTCCTTGTAAAGGTTTGTTCAAAACGTATTCTAAATTAGAAAACATAAAAGTGTAAAAAAACTATCATCTATCAGCCTGGTTAATAATTAATCCCTCACGGAAAAATTTAATAAAATTTTGACAAAATTTATGCAAACTTTTATGAATTTTCATCAAATAACTGGAAGGGTAGAATATATAATGCGATGTTTTCAACAGAATGGGATATATTAATTTGTAGTCTTGTACTAACTATTCTAATTTTTCTTTCTCATACATGTAATAACAGCACTAACCAACAGTTAATTTGAGAGAAATGTTTATTATGTAGCCTATTTCTATGGTAAACGACTATATGCTGATAGGTCATTTGTTGGATTTAGCATGTAGATAAGCAACAGTGTGTTCGGTTTAGTGAAAAAGGCAACGGGAAACTAGTTCACTTGCTAATATTCCTAGTAAGCCTGGCACAGGATGGTTATTATTATTATTCTTGTAAAACTATGAAATTTTTGGAAATAGCTGGTGTTCCATATTAGATAACCTATAACCGTTTAGTTACAGTAACTTATATTCATAAGAACTAAAATATTTACCATATTAGATGTTATAATCAAAGCCAGAAAAGAGGAAAACAAAAAAAATATTTGTAACAAAATTATTTTATTTTATATTTTATCAATGTCACACTTTAGCTATTTGTTAGGTCTTAAAATGAAATACGCGTAGTTCTAGTCAACATTTCTTGAAATACAAATCATTTTCGAAATGACAAGGCTATTCTTACAAATATAAAGAATCCCATTTCGTATTTTTTTTAAGGTAAATGAGCAGTAAAAATTTGTTTTTTTTTGTTTTTTTTTTTTTGTAAAGGAGGTTGCTTTCCCATTGGGCCGGATTTACTTTTACCTATCAGTAACCCAATTCTATCGAAATTTAAGATATACTCAGTTCCAAAATTGAACTCAGCTTACCTCCTGGTACTCACTGTACAATGAAGTATATTAATCTTAAAAAAAGTAACCCTGACTGATGTCTCTTGTACATTAGGAACATTAAATTCGTCTTGACCCTAAGAAAATAACGACTCTCAGTAACATAACAAATTCATATAACATTTTTCTGTTGTGATACAATATAATACGCATACACGCCCATGTGCACGTGGGAGGCTATAAATATAAGGTAATATATGTAAGAGTAATTCACGGTCATATATATAAATGGGGTATGCTTAAAACAAAAAATGAATCTTGCGCAGTTATGCGCAAGAAAACCGACTTTTCTTTTCATTATTTCGCAGTCAGAGACGCTCTGAATTTCAGAGCACAACGCATTACATATACATTCGATTAGCGAGTAGACCCTACACACATTTATCAAGTATCAACTCACCACTATGACTCACTACATAAGCAATTATGAAAAATATACCACTAAATAGTCAATCTCAAATTGAGGTTACACAACCTTAAATGAACCTTGAAAATAACCTCAAATTGAGGTAATGTTGGCTGTTGTCGACCTTAAATTGAGCGTAACCAAAGAAGGACTCAGCCAATCTTCATTACATTTTCACACGCACAACTTCAGTTACACTACTACAGCATACCTAAATTTCAATGAAATTGACAAAGTAGTTTTGTTGATTTTTGAGCCAGAAAATTTTATACATATATAAAGGAAACTAAATTTTAAGTGAATGTTATGTTTGTGTTCCTTATACCTCTAAACGTAAAGAAAATTCACTTTAAACCCCGCTCCCCGCCAAAATCGCAGAGTGCGACAAAAAGTAATACCGTAATTTTCTTCGAAAAGTCTGTAAAAAAAATGTAATATGATACTAACACAGAAAGCTGCTTGTAACTTGGTAAACATTACCTTCGTACAATTTCGTTGCCTATTAAAATAGATAAGGGGAAACCAGTTAAAAGTAGTAAGTTGTAGGTACAACATAAAGTCGTGGTGTATAAAGAGCTCATTTAAAATGGTAATTCTTTATTCTTTTCTGCAAATATTTAATTAAATTTTTGTTAGTTAACACTACAAACTGATTAACAATAATTTTATGAAACGTGTATTACATTAAAAATAATATGATAGATTTTATATATATGATTTAATATTATGATTAAGTATTTATATTATTATAATTGTTCTATACTTTAGAGTTTTACTTTGTGTAATCAAGGATGAACATGTGTTGCAATAAACGCAACTCATATATATATATATATATATATATGTGTGTGTAGCCTTCGGGAATTACCGTTCAGATATTACTTCAGGGGATGAATGAAGATGATATGTATGAGTGTAAATAAAGTGTAGTCTTGTACAGACTTAGTTCGACCATTCCTGAGATGTGTGGTTAATTGAAACCCAACCACCAAAGACACCGGTATCCACAGATCTATTATTCAAATCCGTAAAAAAGTAATTAACTGCCTTTACTAGGACTTCAACACCAGAACTCTCGACTTCCAAATCAGCTGATTTGAGAAGACGCGTTCACCACTAGACCAACCCGGTGGTTAACTCTTACATATTTATATCACTTGGAGAACTCATGTAAATAATATTAAGAAGTTATTCCCAAAATTATCGATTTAATAAAAATATTTCAGATTTGAGATGCAATTTCGATTCCTACGGTCCAAATCAAGAAACTTTATTCATGTAATAATATCAGCAGCTACATCTCAAAATCTAAAAACTCGATTTTCTTAAACCAAAACTAAGAAAGAGTGTTTTTAGTTCTGGTTATTGCCCTTTCCTAAACATTTTTACGAAATAAAAACATACAAAATTAGTAGGTTTAATACTTTAATGTTTCAGTTAAACTTCTAATTTTATTTTCTACACATTATAATAAATTAGATCAATTAAAAAAAAACTGCCCCCTCAAAATAAACCAAAAAAAAACGCTTCGTCTAAATAACTTTTAATTTTATAAGAAAATGATTTGACAAGTCGAATTTCTGTCAGATCAGTTCTTGAATTTTTCATATGTTACAAAATCTATTTCTCATCATCATATGTAATTGCTACTAGGAGTCAACGTGTGGTTCAGTTTATTAAACAAATGATTAAATGTAATTAAAGTTTATATGATGAACTTTTTTTATAACTTAGCTTTCAAATTTTACAAATAGTAACAACAAAAAATTTTTTTTTAAATCTGATGTGGACATCACATGACTTCCTTGTACGACTATTAAATTACATACTCATTTTAAAAAAAATGAAAAGTACATAACATTTTATTTCATTAATAACTTCTGATATTTTTTCCTTTTTTGTTTTTTTAATTGTTATTATTGAATTATTATTTATTGTAAAAATCTTTTTACAATCAGAGGTTAATAATTATTAATAAATCAATATATTTAAAATAAAAAAAAAAGGAGATGAAGGCGAATTCGAACCGATGTGCCTTCCCCTTGTAAGATCCAAATATTTCATTAATTATAGTTTTATTTGGCTATAACTCTGGAACTAATGAAAATAAGTACCACTTATACCGTTACTACTTATGATATACCGTTGAAAAGTTCTCAATAAGGGCTTACTACTGCAGTTAAGAAGAAAGGTCAAAATCCAAAAAAAATGAATTTTGGGCTTTATTGGTCACTTTTGATCCAGCCTATTGAAATCAATAGGGGGAGGTGCACAACTAGATGGTACAACAGTCCTAAAACAAAAATTCCAACATCCTACGGCTAATCGTTTTTGAGTTATGCGAGATACATATGAACGTACAGACGTCACGCCGAAACTAGTCAAAATGGATTCAGGGACGGATAAAATGGATATTTCCGTTGAAATCTAAAAATTGAGATCTTTCACGATCACAATACTTCCTTTAATTCGTATAAGGAAGTAATGAAAGTTTTTTTCATTCAGCTTAAACTGGTTCCCAATATTGTAATATTCTACAAACATGTCGTTTGAAAGAGGAAAGAAAAATCCACGAAAATAAGTAGCATAAGTAAGCCAGAAAAGTCGTAATAAATTTACTCGATTTGCTGCTTAGTGTATTCTTTGCTACGCTACTGCTTAGCGTATTCTTGTTTTGAGTTTAGTTTATAACTCAAAACTAGTTAGTTTATTTGTTTACTACGTTTCTCGTTTTGTTTTTTCAAGAAAGTGTTTCACTGACACTTTTAAAAAGCGGATATTACTTTATTCTGTTAATGACAGTTGTCGCATCGGATGAGGATCCGTTAAAGTATATTTTCACATAAAGTCTAATTGCTTGTCAGAAATTGGGGAAGGGGTGTATGTTAGTGGCGTAGAAGAAGTGTGAGGTCGGGGGAAGGTTTGTCTAATAATGCGACCAGCTATCCACAAAGGGTTGCTCCCTTATAATTGGCCGGCTTGACACCACCCATCATCTATTGAGGGTTGTTGAGAGTTGTCTCTTAGTCTACTCTTTCTGCTTTCCTCTTCTTTATTTTTTCTTTCTCTGTCCCTCTTCTTTACTACTTCTCAACATTATGCTAAATTGAAATTTTAATAGAACAGAAATGTTTTCACACTCTGTCGGCTATCACCCTTCGCTTTATTCAGTATCAGGACTCAACAAGACCAAATTGACACTTCTGGTTCCACGCCTTCCTTTTAATGTTAGGTAACAGAAATACCCATTGGCAGATGATTAATTTTAGAATAGCAAAAATGGTAATTAGGTGATACTGAGAATATTTTATTTATATCGTAATATTTTCTCCTGATTAGTTTTTTTTATAGTAAAACAGCCTGTTATACAAAACACACTTATCGATTGTAAATTTATACATTTATAAGCTTAATAAACAATTATTTCGTTCGCTAAATTTAGAATTAATGAGCAAGATTTATATTTATTGTTTTTACTGTATATAGATTAGTAGGATGTCAATGCTTTTACTTTAGATTCTATTGAACTATTTAAACTGGAGAGATAAAAATAAAATCCAGAATATTTTACCATTTAATAAACCGACGAAAGATTTTTTTTTAATATTTTAATTTTAATGAAATTCAAATTTAAATATTGGGAGAAAAGTGTTATTTATAATTTATAAAAAAATATCAGCTACATTTGTGAGAGTAGAAGATAAGGAAATTAAGTTCTGATTCAGAAAGTAATTAAAAAAGAAAGTATTCCTTTGCTTTTTAACTAGTACAAAAAAGAAGCAATAAGATAAAATTTGCAATATAGCAATATACTATAATCAATACTATATATAGCATATATACTATACTATATGTAGCAATATATATATAATCTGGAAAAGAAGCATCTGAAAAAGAAACATAAAGAAAAAATTTGAAACCTGTGTAACCATTTGAGAAGGAAAATAAAGTCAAGATTCACCGATGATTTTTTTTATAGAAACTAAACATGAGTCAGGAGAAATACTCATTGTCACGGTTTTATTACTAGGAGACAAATTTGGTTTGAGGAATAACAAAAAAGAGAAAAAAAAGGTAATGAAATGTATAGAAACGAAGTTAATGAGGAGCTAGATATTTAGATAGGAAAACATAATACACCAGAAGTTACAAAATTTTACTTTTTGAAAACTAAAAATTTTTTAATTCTCATTTTAGGAGTAAAATTACAACGAGCGCACGAAATAGGTAGAGATCAAAAACATACAAGCACAAACGAGGAGAGAGCATTTCTAAAGTAAAAACATTTGTAGTATCTAGTTATTCTACAGTTAAAAGTTTGAAAATATTTGTGAATTATAACACTTCACGATAGTGAAACACGACTGGTAGGAGAATCAGGAGGGAAAAAATAGAGGGCTTTAAAAGGTGATGTTAGAGTAGAATGTTGAAAACTTAATGGCTTGATAAATTTTCAGAAAGAACACGTTTTCAGAGAAATAGAAGAGCAGAAAAATTGATGATAGCATCCTGTGTGAAAGTAATCTAGATAGGTAAACTACATTTAAAACATCTATGTTTAAGACATTTACTAGTAAATAAATGGGTAGAGAGTATAAAAACTGTCGACGATGTAAACTTTAAAATGTATTCATACATATAACATATAGATCAAGATTTAATAACTATATAAATTGAAATTGAAAGATTAGCAAAGAACAATAAGTAATGGAGAATAGAATCAAATCAGTCAACTGACATATCTTCACAAAAAAAAGAGTATTTAAGGTGAACAAAATGGTAAGTCAATGTATTGCCGAATAGTGAAGCAAAAGTTAGTTGAATTGATTTCTAATCAAGTTTCACAGTGAGATCGTAGGTCGGAGGTTTCCAGTCATTAAAGAAATACTCTTAAAAAACTACAGCTTTAGATTATTACATTCAACATAAAAATCTAAAGAAAAAAGGTTTAAGGAATTAGTGACAAATATGGTTAAACAATTACTTGCAATATACTTTAGAATATCCGTTTTAGTAACTAAGCATGATGAATAAACACGCACCTTAAAATGTAATGTTATCGGAGTAAAAATGCTAACTTACACCCGCATTCCTAATATTTTAAAAATATTTCTTTTTTTAATGGCTGGTTCTCTCCGATAGTTCTTAACGAACTTACAGGTAATAAATATGTATAAAACTTTTCATTTCTCCATATGTAGTGTACCTCACGAGGTATACGCTTTGATTTAGTATCACTAGCCCATCCACCACCGATTCTATTGAAACTTTACAGATCTTTTAATGAAGGTTTTATAAATGTTTTGTGAAGATTTTTAGAATTTATAGAATTTACAGAAATAAAATGGCGGTTTTCAGTTAAAAACAGCAATTTCAAATAAACCAATTTTTTATTCATTGCAAAATAGCTGGTAAAAATGCTTAAAAACAGTTGATAATTAGAACTATAATAATTAAAAACAGCTAGATAATTAGTCATGGTTATGACTAATTATTAACTTTTATTCAATTTGAACAGTTGTTTAACTACATCATCAGTTTTTAATCATTTTTACCAGTTATTTTTTAATTAATAAAAATGTGGTTTATCTAAAATTGTTGTTTTAATTTGAAAACAGCCATTTTGTTTCTATAAATCGTAGAACTATGAAATTTTCACCTTCGTTAAAAATTCTGTAAAGTTTCAATAGAATCGGTGGGGGAATGTGTGAGTGATACTAAATCAAAAGCATATACCTGTTCCTGATCATGGGACATACAGTATATGAGATATGTATTACCTGAAAACTAATCAAAAAATTAGTAAAAAGCGAGAGTTAAAAATAAAAAACTACGCAAGAAATAAGACTTAGATAATTGGTAAACTTATTTTATCAATAATGATTCAGAAATTTCATTGTTGAACAGCAGTAGAAGACCAGTTAGTTACCTAATCTTTTAGATTTTTAAACTTACTAAACATTTCTTTGTGAAACTTTCATGCCAAACATTAAAGGGTTATCCTCTCCCTTAAATTTTATTAATGGGAGAGGATATCTTTTATTGGATTTCAGAGTGTTTATCATTCTTGAGATAAATTTTTATTTATTCAATTTAAATAAATAAGAGGTATTCATTAGATCGTGGTTGGTAATCTAAGTTCAAGGTCTCAATAGTTTGGAATATTTTTAAGATAAATTTACATAAAATTTTATTTCATTAACAACTTCTGATATTCTTTCATAGTTTTTTTTATTGTTATTGAATTATTATTTATTGTAATATTTTTTTTTTACAATCAGAGGTTAATAATTATTAATAAATCAATATATTCAAATTAAAAAAAAAAAAATTTAAAGGAGATGAAGTCGGATTGAACCGATGTGCGTACCTCTTGTAAGATCCAAATATTTCATTAAATAAAATTTTATTTGGCTATAACTCTGGAACCAATGAAAATAAGTACCACTTATGATATATCGTTGAAAATCTCTCAATGAGGGCTTAATATTGCAGTTAAGAAAGAATCAAAAAATTCACATTTTTTGAAGGCGGGAGTTGCACAGCTAGATGTTAACACTCCCAAATCTAAAACTTTATCCTATGGCTAATCGGATTCAGGGATAGTCAAAATGGATATTTCTGTTGAAATCTGAAACCGAAATTTTTCGCGATCACAATACTTCCTTTACTTCGTACAAGGAAGTAAAAATACAGACACACAATCACACATAAGTAATTCTATAGGTCATGAATTATGATTGATGAAAAAATATAAAAACGAGAATCGAATACTGTGCTGATTATTTTATGAATTTATAAAAATAAAAGAACCTGGATTCTTTGTTATTATTGTCATTAAAATAAAAAATGAAAAATATACTATTATTGTGCGGAATGAAACGAATAGAATGTCGTCAGTTAAAAACAGCTGTTCTAATATAGAAGCCGGTTAAGTCAGACAAGATAAGCTGTTTGGCGTTTGGGAAAGAAAGATTAAATGTAGAGTTGTCAGGCTTCGGTCATTTCCGGTCCAATGAAGCAATTACATCAAAGTCCTAAGGGAACGCAAGGATAATCCGAATCCACACAATCAACCTGCCACTATGTTATTAGTAATAATGTTGTGGTTAAACTACTATTTTATTTATTGTTATTTGTGGTTCTTTTCGATAAGTATCGCTTTTCTAAAAATTAGATTAATTGTTTTTAAACTTATTAACTCATAAATGTATTCAGTTTTAATAAAGAAAATTATTAAGTAAGTAATAAAAATTTTTATAACTGATAAAACCAATTCTTGATAACAGAGGCACTTTAAAATGTTGATTTCCCAAACAAGATTTGAAAAAACTTTAAAAGAAAAGATTTAAAAATTTAATGGAAATAAGAATAGAAACTGAGGGTAATTTAATGTAGACGCTCACACGCTGTACAGTTAAAATCCTTTCATTGTGATCTTTTATTAATTAATCTAAAATATAAGTAATTTTCAACTGAAAAAGAGGCGAGTCGTATTTCAAGATTTAAATGGTTTAAGAATGAAGTGTTTGAAATTTTAAGGAAATTATTTTTTTCACAAAATAAATTTTCCAAGATCGCTCTGAGAAAAAGTTGTAGAAAAGTTTCATCAAACGGAGCTCCATGAAAAATATTTAAAATATTACGATTTTCCTTCGGTTATATACTTTGCCTAGTATTGTAGTTAAGAAGCGGCCATTAAATTTTTTTTAAACGGTTAGTCTTTTTTTATTCGAAACAAAATATAAACAGTAAAAAAATTCTAGAAATCATTGAAATTACTATATAAACTAGAGGGATACCTAAAACCAAAAACCTATGAAGACAACTGTCAAGGTTGATTACATTTTTATCGTAATCCTGTAATACTAATAGATTCTTCTGATAGTAACACAGCTTAATTGATAATTCTAAAAATCTGTAAGTTATTTAACTTTGAAAATAGGTCTTTTTAATTTATTTTAAATTTATTTCAAATTAATCTTTTCGAATTGTAGGGAGTATAAATTTAGTATGCACAAAAATGATAGGGAAATTATTTAGGATGAACAAAAAGGAATACCGAGGTTTTAAAGCTACTTACATTTCTTAACTTAGATTTATAGTAATGAATTACAAATAAAATGAAAAAGTAACTCTTACAATTTTTACCTACAAGTATTCAATGTGAGCACCTTGTGGCACATCCAACTGATGGGAAAGTTGGTCTCATACTTTAACCAGCATGTTTTGAGTAATGGAGACAATAGCTGCTTCAGTTTTGTTAATAAATAAAATACGATAAATTAGTAGGTAGCGTAGGCCCATTCATAGAATCCTTTATAAAAACGTCAAAGGATATAAATCACATGTGACACACGAGAAAAAAATAGCATGAGATGGGTGACCTTGAAAGCTACCACAAACAACTTATGTCATCGGGTCCATGCCGACTGATCCAGCATCGGGAAAAATATCTTTCAACCGATTCCGTACAGAGTTATACCAATGAGAAGGTGCACCATCTTGTTACCAAATAAAATTCTCTGATCCATCTTACAGTTGAGAAAAGTGCCTTATACGTAGCATATCCAAATAAATAACTGTTACGCTTGTTTCAGCGAAAAACCGGCCATTAAACTCGCCGTCTGGATATGGTAACGAAAATGTTTAATTTTGGGGAGTCCCTTTCGCACAGTAAGAGTTCATAGAGATTTTCTGACCTCCAGATGTGGAAATTACGCGAGTTAAATTCTTCCACTAACATGAGAATTGTTGACTCGTAACTAAACATAATGCAATCAAGAAAGTTATCTTCATGCTGCAACATTTCGATTGTGAAGTCAGCGCTCACAGCGTAATCGATAGACTACAAAGCCTGTAACAGCTGTTAACGGTATCGACCATACATTTCCTTAAAACTTTACATATGTATCCATTACATCGGCATTACTAGTTTGCGACTTGCGTTTCTAACAGATTTTTTAGAAAAGATTTCCAGACACGTTCAACATTTTATTCAGACATCCTTGGACAACCAAGGATGTCTGAATAAAATCACGTATCTACCCTTGGAACAGATATCCGGTCATTTCAAACTGATTATGCCATAGACGAATGTTATTATTACTTGAAAGATCAAAATTAAAATTTCTACGGAACACACGTTGAACTGCAACTTCAGATTCACATTTAGCAAACCGCAAAACACAGAAGTCTTTCAGTTCAGGATTCGCCATCTTTACTAGTGGTGCAGTCAAGCGGAAAGATAGGATTCACATGCATGCAACTTTAATTGTTTTCTTCCTCTTTGATTCTAACATTAAATCAACACAGTAAATGTCATTCAAGAGACATTGTAACAAATTAAAACCCCGGTATTCTTTTCTGTTAATCCCGTAGATTTATGGTTATTTTATGATGCTAAGGAGTGTGTTAGAACTATTTTGAATATTTACGGTACTTTTGTGCGGGTAATTAATTTCTATATATTTAACTGCTTGAAATTATTAAATTTAATATAAATTTACCTATCAGCCAGCCCCTAATGCTGGCACATTACAGCTTAAAATAAAACAAAAGCTAAAAATATTTTATTTTTTTATTTTATTGTTATCTGAGCATTCTCATTTTCCTTATTCAACACTGAGAATACTCCAACAGAAATTGCTTATAAATAGAGACTGTGATAAAGTTTGACTTATAAAGGGTTGACTGTTATTTTATCACAGTTAATGAAATGACTGTTTTATCAGGAAGAGGGGAATCCCGAAGGTTGCGTTGCCACTCGCCCAGTGTCGGTAATTAAGTTAAATATCATCGCACCATTGAATCGGTTGATTAACAACGGAGTTACTGTAGCATACATTGTATGGATTGACTGACTAACAGACTGACTGGCTGATATAACGTAATAAAGTAATAATAAGGCAGCTCAAACTTGAACTCCAGCTGAGACATCATTAATAAAACAGCCAATCCTGTTGAAGTACTGCATGTATTCAATGTGCATTCAGTTATAATTTTCATTTAAACAAATAGCAATAATTTATCCTTCTTAATAAAAAATTGCTTAAATATATCGTATAATAACTTGGTTTAACACCTTTTTTAATTAGTGTTTTTTACATGTGTATAAATATTTTGAGAATTAATAAACAATATTAACGTCGAGAATTAATAGAGAAGGTTATTTTTCACTACAAAAAAAAAATTGAAAAATAAATAAATCACCTGCCATATTCATAAATATATGCTTTACAAACATACATTTATATAGTAACGCGTATCTTAAATCAATACATCTACCTATGAAATATGGTTTCCAATTTCATAAAATACAATAAAGTTTGTCTGTGAATATAAAGAATAATAATAATAATATTAACGATAATATTATAAAGGAAAATTTTTTAAAAGATGTGACGCAACTAATCGACGACATACGAAATGCAAAATATAAGAGTAAGATGTATTATTATACTATTTTAACTATATATTTTAGTTTGTTTTTTTTTTTTACAAAATACCTAATCAATTATTAATTTTAAAATGTTTTGAAGTTAGTCAAATCCAAGAAATTCTTACTTAATCTCTTCATGAAATAACTGTGAATGTTATGATAAACTAATCTCCGCAATAATATTACATAAAACAAAAACCTAAATTACCGTTGAGAAATAAAAAAAACTGACCTTTATATTTAAGGATAATGATTGAATATAAATCTAAGGAAATTTTCTGAACAGAAATCGTATAGTTATTGATATTGTTTACATTTCTTCAGATATTGTAATCCCTCTTCTGAAAAGAAGAGGGATTTTCTGATACCAGAAAAAGAAAATTACCAATTATGTAACTAAGGAATCTAGTATTTGCAAATTTTAAGGTTTGTTATTTCAAATAACAAACCCAAGTTTGAAAATATACAGTTTTTTTTTTTAGTTCAAATACTAACACAAACTGGTTAATTGGCGAAGAATTTAAAGGAATGGAAGATTGCATAATAGCATTCAAGTAAATAATAACCAACATAAATTTGTTTTATCATAAATTATGTTACTAACTTTTTAAATAATTTATTTATACTAGAATTAACAAAATTATTTTATTACAAAAGACGAGTTTTTTTTATATTTAAGAAAAATACGACATAGACAATGAAAATATATGGTTACATGAATATTCACTAGCATAAATTAGTAACAAAAGACTGGCTTATTTACCAAGAATACTGCAACAGATTCATCCCTTAATGTTAACTCACAGACCCCGGAATTAATAAATGAATTGAGGAATGGTACGGGATATACAAGACCCCTAGTGGAGGCATGTGCGCTCTGTCAACAAGGGAATTGTTGACATGTTCCCACGGACTACTGGTCACGTGCCTCAGTCCCTTTTTCATTCCCACGGCATCGGTTCTCGGATTACATTAAGGAACGATGCTTTTCATTTCTCTACTGGTTTAATCCGACTCCCTCAACGAATTATTTTTAATGTAATTCAGCAACGTTGTGCAATCGATCCCTATTATTTAGATACATAAATTACTCTTGCAAATATATTAACGTTATTAGAAATTGTGGTTTAGTCTTTTACATACATGAATAACTTTAATTGAAATTAAAACAAGGGTATGGTCTATTACAACGTGTTTTACTTTCTTTTAACAGTTTGTCTTCAGTACATGAATGCACGCAAAGAAAACTGCAGTATACAATTATTAAACACACCAATACACACACACAAAACTGTAACTAAACAAGGGTTTCAACAGGATAGAGAATTTCATAGTCCTGCAGTTAATTTTTCACTTTTAAAACATATACTAATACCTTTCCAAGATTTGAAAGAAAAGTATTCACCTAAATAACATGGGGAATATCAGTTAATTTGTGCGAAGATCGCTGTTTCAAAGTGTAACTCATACAAACTAAATACTTATATCACGCTACTTTGGTATTTATAAATAATATACTTTTACTTTATAAAAATATACAAAAATAAATCATTGTAAAAATATATAATAGTACATTATGCAACAAGCCTTCTTTATTTTCCTATTTAGCCTCCGGGAATTACCGTTCAGGTATTACTTCAGAGGATGAATGAGGATGATATGTATGAGTGTAAATAAGTTCAGTCTTGTACGGTCTCAGTTCAACCATTCCTGAGATGTGTAGTTAATTGAAACCCAACCACCAAAGAACACCGGTATCCACGACCTACTATTCAAATCTTTATAAAAGTATCTGCCTTTACTAGGACTTGAACGCTGGAACTCTCGACTTCCAAATCAGTATGCAACAAGACTATAATGATAGCCATTAACGCACGAGTATGAATTAAGTGTGTCGTGTGTCGAGTGTCGTAAACTTTGCAAGAGTGCATTGATGGTTATAATAGAGAGTGGTATACCGTATTTTTTCTACAGTTCAATCAATGATAGAATATATTAATAAATATTTACGAATTTATTTTTTCAAAAAATATATTTCTTTGCCAATAGATTATTAATCATAAGTTCTGCCTTTTCTTTAATGCAGATTGGTCTTAAAGACACTTCTTCCTAGAATCCAACATAATTAACAAGAGGATAAACAGTGTAATGTGAAACATCGTTACCTCTTGATGTACTTTCAAATTAACTTCTGCTTGCTAACAACTAAATCGGATTAAAGCAAAGTAAAAAAAACAGCTGATACATCAAACAATACACACTCCTGATTGGTCAGTGTTAAAAAGAGTAGGCTTTTGATTGATTGAACACTGTATAATAATGAAAATCTGTTTCACAATGACACTCATTGTGATTAAATTTCCGGCCGAATAATTCAAACGTAATACTACAGTCATAAAAAAGAAATACTTTTACAATTTAAACTACATTTTGAAAGAATATTAAAAAGTAAAATTATAAAAATATATAAAATAATTTTCGAAATAAAAGTATAGTCATATACTTTACGTAAAACAAAATTTATGTATTTTGTATTTACAAAATATTTACAAATGTACTTCTAATGTTTCTTTTCATAAAGAGAAACGGAATAATTCATTAAATATATCAATGTACAAACGTAATACCTAGGTCTGTTGTCTAACCACAACATTATCTTATGTTAGATTTTTTGCAATTTGAAAAGGCCCGGTAAATACTTTAATAATACTTTTTGGGTAGTAAACTTTACTGAATTTATCAGTAAAGTTTTACTACCCATCTAGATTCCAGAATTTTCTTTTAATAATAATAAGTTTTGATTCAGGGATTCTCGTAACATGGAAGACCTGTCGAAATTTTCTCGAAGTAGAAGATTTACATAATCGCGAGAAGTATAACGTACAAATTATCTAAAAAAAGAGAAAATAGACCAATAAGAAATTTCATCCAGTTAAAATATCTTCATAATTAATTACAAAGTTAATTCTAAGATCACTGATCAGATGTGAAAAATAGTTTTCTTGTTTTTTAAAGCTGGTAAAAATTTCATACGATCCTAAGATCATATGTTTCTTTTTCAAATAGCTAATTTAACTTAAATTAAGCAATATGATATTGCAAGATGTACATATCTTTTTAATTGAGACTATTAAAATGGAATATATTATCTATGAAGTAAAACAGAATGTAATAAAATGCATCAGCTAATAATTTTTTTTTTTAAATATGTATATTATTGATCTCATCATTTTAGAATGAAATAAGATATTTTAGCCAATCTACCACCAAAGGATCTAAGTCAGGTTTTTTCTGCCTTTATGTATTAAAGATTACAAAAAAAAATGAAATTAACTCATTGTTTTTACAAGAAAACTTTTGAAATCTAATAAACAAAATATTTATGTTATTTAAATAAATTATTTCACGAACAAAAGATTTGATCTTAATAATATATTTGTTACTAGCAGGTCAGGGCGAGCAAAGCGAGACTTTCCTGTCAAACCGGGGGTTCCGTCCCCTTGGACCCCAACGTTTGTTAACGGCATGCTTGTAATACTGATAAATAACAGTTTAAAGCCTGTTCAATTTATACTATCAGTAAACTATCAGTATGTTGTAATATCTTTAGACCGAGAGTTTGGTCACCAACTTTGAGTAATCTGAAGTATGCAGATTTCAGAATAGTCGGCTCCCTTCTTAAAAATAGTTGTTATAACTGGTTACCAGTTATACTTAACGTTCTTAGCGTTACTCGACAAACTCCACGAGGAGGTACGTGTATTTTTTTTGTGTGTTTTTATTTTATGTTTTTTAGTCAAGTAACCGGGGGTAGGTGCACTTATAGTAACAGTGGCAACGGCTGTGTTAATTGATTAGCTTCGCGGTACACCGGTTTACATTTAAAGATATCTTTCTCAATAACCGAAAGAGTTAACGTAAAATAATTTTTTTGAAGAAAATTTAATTTCAAATACTGCAATTGATTTCCAAATTTGATTTGACCAACAGTTTTCGCTTTAGAAAGTTGAATATAGGCAAAGGACATAATCCGGTTTTCACCGCAAGTCACTAAACTGGCCAACAATTTTTAACGGCGAGACATTTTGTCACACCAATAGACACCAATAATCACAATAATCAAAATAATAACAGCAATAATCCAAATTTTTCCAGGTATAAAACCTCTGTTCATGGAAAATTTCATCTCAATCGTTTGAATAGCTTAAACGTGAAAGAGTAACTCACAAAAACCAAAACCAAAAAGTATGTTTTATATATATATCAGATACACTCACATATATATATATATATATATACACACGTGTATATAGATACAACATGTTTACATATTTTCTCGCTTACGTTTTCTTGTATTATTTTTTTTATAAAAGAACTGTTCAGTTCATCATATGTGATAACGCGTAATTCTACATTAAACCAAGCATTATTTTTTTTTTTAGTTTAACATACGTTTACCCACTGGGTTTCCGGCCTCGTGGTGCGAGTGGTAGCGTCTTGGTTTTGTCATCAGGAGGTCCCGGGTTCGAATCCCGGTCAGGATTGGCATGTTCATACGCTTCTTGTCATTCATCTCATCCTCTGAAGCAATACCAAATATGGTCCCGAAGGTTAAAAAAAAAACTCACCGGGTTGACCTGGTGGTGAACTCGTTATCACTAATCAATAGATTTCGAAGTCAAGAATTCTAAGGTTCAAATCCTACTAAAGACAGTTACTTTTATACAGATTATAATACTATATCGTTGATACCGGTTTCCTTTGGTGGTTGGATTTCAATTAACCACACATCTCAGGAATAGTCAACCTAAGACTGTACAAGACTACACTTATTTGCATTCATACATATCATCCTCTGAAGTAATACCTTACAGTGGTACCAGAGGCTAAACAGAAAAAGAAAAGGAAAGTACAAAAAAATTAACTTACGTTAATTTACTAATTAATAAGTTGTAGAAGAAATTTTACGTAGAATGGTTCAGGAAGAAAGAAGAATGTTTTGGGAATTGATTTTAAAGCTAGAAATAATGAAAAGTCACACAAACGTATGTCCGAAAACGCTTTGTTATTGAGTTACGGCTAGCGAAAAATTTCACCTGGATTTCAGTTCCTCCGGTGAAATGTGATCATACTGAAATTTTTAAGCGTTAAGGTAGTCAACTGAAAAATGGAATTAAACAGTTGTCAGAACTGTATTTCCCGTAGTTCACAATTTTCTGTTTTACGTTGGTTGTTATGAAAACTACCTAAAAAAATGTGTTTTCATAAACACAATTTTCTGTTTTTTGGTTGTTATGAAGTGACTAAAATACGTGTTTTTTGGTTTAAAATACAATAACTTTGCTAAATGACTAATAAATGCGTAAATTTTATTATCAAAACTGGTAGAGAATTTAATTCTGAGAAAATTAATGTAATAAAATATATTAAAAATCTCAACTTTTATTATTAAAAACAAACAGAACAAAACTTAAAAGAAAATGTTATGAATTTGTAAAAACTAAAAACATCTGTTTTTAAATTTTTATAATTTTTAATACAATAAATTTAGACCTCTGAAATATTAAAATACTTTTAGTTTACTTCTAAAAAAATAATCATTCTGGTTTATATTGTACTGATTTGCACCGATGACATCTAAAACATCTAAAATTCCACCGATGACATCGCACTTTTCAACTCGTTTCCTTATATTTTCTGTCACCACCTAATGATATCTTCGCGTTAGCATTGAGAATGCGAGCGATCCGTTCATCACTTTTTCCTTGTATACTTCTCATTTCATCCATCCCCATAAACAGTAATCTAAGGGAGTAAAATCCTGTGCTCTTTCTTTCTTTTTCCTGTTTAGCCTCCGGTAATTGTTTTAGATAATACTTTAGAGGATGAATGAGGATGATATGTATGAGTGTAAGACAAGTGTAGTCTTGTACAGTCTCAGTTCGACCATTCCTGAGATGTGTGGTTAATTGAAACCCAACCACCAAAAAGAACACCGGTATCCACGACCTACTATTCAAATCTTTATAAAAGTATCTGCCTTTACTAGGACTTGAACGCTGGAACTCTCGACTTCCACATCAGCTGATTTGGGAAGGTGCAATTACCACTAGACCAACTCGGTGGGTCAAAATCCTGTTCTAGGTGGTCAATTTACCACCAATTTCCAATCCATTTGCCAGTAAGTTTTTCATCTAAGAATTGTCTTATTTCATTTGTGAAATGTGTTGGTGCTCCATGAAGTTGATAGTACATTTAATCTGTTTCACAAACAAGAAATTTTTAAGCACTGTAAGAAATTAACTTTTTTTAAATTCCAGATAATTTCCGCCCCTTGACACGTTCTATTATGAAAGGGCCTAATAACACAACTGTTCTTAACTGTTCTTAATTTTTGCAAATGCATAACATTTTTCTGTTAAGTTTTGTTCTGTTTAGTTTTAATAATAAAAATTTATTTTTTTGATTTTCATAAAATTTATTACATAAATTTCTCAGAATTAAATTCTCTACAAGTTTCGATAATAAAATTTATGCATCTGTTAGTCATTTAACAAAGTTATTGTACTTTAAACCTAAAAAAAAGTGTTTTTCATCACCGAATTTTTCTGTTTTCAATCGGATATTATGAAAACTAGGGAATATACAATTTTAAGACCTGTTTTATTATTTTTTCAGGTCAAAAAACTTCAAAAAATCATCAAGTTTACCTTTTAAATAACGGCTTAGATATTACAGTATGATCTCATTTTACCGGGGGAACTGAAATCCGGTTGAAATTTTTCACTAGACGTAACTCAATTACAAAGTGTTTTTTGACATAGGTTTGTATGAACGTTTGTATCTCAAGCTCTAAAATCAGTTCCCAAATTATTTCTCTTTTCTCCTGAATCACTCTTTATACTACAAGATAAAACCAAAATTAAATTAAAGAAATAGTTTACGAAAGTAGGTATTTAGAAGTATACTACGAAATTATTTAGAATTTTGTGTAATAATTAAAATTAAGTAATTTTAAATTACTAGGGACTAATTCAAATTTTTTTAAAATGAATCTTTAATACAGTTAATCATTTTAAAATTGAATAAAATTATTAAACCTATTAAGTAACAGATGCGGTTATTATTTTTCGATTTTTATATTACGACAAAGTGGTTACTTAGACGGTTGAAGAAGAGGGTAATAAAAAATAACAGATAAAGTGGAAGGGTGGAACCACCATCTATATGCATATTACAAGTGTAAGCTGTTGCTGCACATAGTGTTCTACAATATATATGCGTATACAAAAAAAAATACAGACATACACACTCACATAGACGCACACAGATTATGTCCCTCGTGCCGATATGCATATTTGATGTGATTTTAATGTGGTTCTCTCTTTAGGTCTTGCCTTTTCAAGTACAGATAAGCTTCTTATAGAACTCTCTCAAAAGGATTGCACTACCATCCCTTGTACGCTTTCGCTCTTGAATTACATCCCATCTCTCACCTAAACTGAACCGCAGTAATTCAACTGTAATCTGTGCCTTCAATTTTCTACCTCCGTTTACCTTATTTTACCTTAAAATCCTACCCCGTCTTAAAACTGATTGGTGAATAAAAAGGATGCTTTTATATCTATCTTATACTCAAAACTCCTAAAAGCATCTTTTTAACATTTTTTTTTTTTTTTTATAAAAAAGTTAAAACATAAAAGTAAGGGTGCATATGATGTGTGTAGAAATATGAATATAGATTTCCATATCTTTAATAACAATATCCTTTATTGAAAAGAGTAAAAAATGTAACGCGTAGAATGTTTGGAATACTAAAGGATCACATAGATGAGCCCAACAGGGATTACGAACATGAAACGAAATTTACGGATAACACTTAAAATTTATAAAACATTGTGAACAAGACGTAAAATCATTAAAATGTGAAAAAAGTAAATATAAAACTGAATTTAAAAGAAAAATCTACTATGTAAATAAAAGATATATGTCTTCAAAAAAAAAATTGTATTTTTATATTCTTGCAAGATGAACAAATATTTATTTTCTTTTTGTATATGAATATAAGCCACCAATAAATCTTAAAATTAAGTGAAAATTGCTGGTAAATGATTTAATTAGGCGATATACAGCAATTAATAAATTAAACATAATTTTGGCTTTCAGTATTTTACCTTCGGTGTTTTAGCCTTCAGTTTTCGTGAAACGTTCAAGATGTAGAACCATTAGGTTGTAAGGGGTGTACCTTCTAACCCAGGACCAAAGTAATTTTTATTAATATAATTACAATGAAATTAATTTCATTTTAAGATTAAAATTAATTTCATTTTTAGAATTACAACAAAAAGTTTGCATAAGCAAACTAATGTTCTATTTAAAAAATACTACTTTTTACAGGTGAATTAACACAGGTGGTCGGTCGTAGCCGTTACTAACTGGCGAGATATTCCCGCTAAAATTTTAATGCTATCTAAAGCAAAAATATAAACTGAGGTCAAACACAATGATGCCGTGTCATATCTCATTCATTCATTCAGCTGATACTACTACTTATTATGCGTTAGCAAATATTTTCAGTGTGAAATTTTACCGCCGCGCAAAAACATAATTCTCCAAAAATACGAAGAGTAATTTTCCCGTGTTACGTTATCTATCAGCCGACTTAAACTATTCCTACAGTAATCGTTTATGGAGGAAGCATTTACCTAAAATATGTAGTACAAATTTTCATTTAAGGAGTTCAATAATTGTTATTTATCTAATAATGTTGTTTTAACTACCGTTATTGAATTATTTCATTTACAGTACCAAGAATTAAGTAAGATGTCGAGCGAACCCAAATTATTTTTCAAATTACAATTCAAAAAACATATTTACATATTTAGAAAGAAATTATAAGAAAGAAAAAGTTATATTTAAGATTAAAAAGAACATAAGATTACAAATACGGAATACCTTTAAGATTGAATATAAGAAATTACATATAAGAAGAATTACATTAAGAAAGATATTTAGAAAGAATTACATATTTAGAAAAATTAAATTTATAAGTAAAATTTTGCTTTAAAGGAAAAAATTTCCTTTCGGCACGCCGAAAGGCGGAGGTAGATTTCACCGGTGCTAAGTAGAGAATAAAAAATATTTCCCCCTTAAAGTTAAGAAGAACTTCAAATTTACTCAATACGACAATGGTTGCATGTGAAAAAATTTTCACATGTTTACCATACGACAAGTCTCATCTTCTTACAACTCCAGCAATATCTTGGTCATCCCTTGCCGTTAGGGTTGGTCATATCAAAACTTTTTTCAGACAAAGGTTATAGGTAATTTTTATAGCCACTTTAAACCGATTCGATAATGTGCCTATTAAAGGAGGTATGATTTTTTTGTCTTCGAAACTTCATTTTGAAATTTTCCGGAAGTCGAATCATGGTACCCATTACAATAGCTTTCTTATGGAATCTACCTAGACTTAAACGGCGCCTATTTAGGACAACTTTTTTTTATAAATTAAATTAAATCATTTTTGGTTAAAAATTTATTATCTCTAAATAACTACTTTAGTTTATTTAATTACGGTTATTTTCAGGTTTTAAATACTTAAGGATGATTGCGGTTGATTCTGGGAAATAGTGGATTTTCATGTAATTGACACCTTCAACATTATAAAATAACTAGCCGGTCAGGGCTAGCCAGGGAACTCTACCCTTCCCTTAGACCCCCTCATGTGTTCATTATCCTTATGCTTATGAGAATAATACTGGTAAATAATAAAAGTCTGTTCATTTATAAAAACTATTAATGTATTGTAATTACTTCAGTGCAACAGTTTGATCAGCACAAGATTCGAAACTTTAAGTGACCTGAAGTATGCAAGTTTCAGAATAGTCGGCGGTCATCTTACAAATAATTTTAGTTGGTTACTCGTCCTACGCACGGGTAAAAAAAATATTTTGCACCGTTCTTAGCGTTAACCGACAAACTCCGCGAGAAGATGACCGTACTTCATTTCTCATTTTTCGTATTTTTTGTAATTTTTTTTTTATTTTATGTTTTTTAGTCAAGTAACCGGAGGCAGATGCAGTCAGTCGCGTCGCACATGCAGTAACAATGGCAATGGCTGTGTCGATTGAGCCGCCGCGCTGTACACCGCCCCACCTTTACAGCTACTTTTCTTGATAACCGAAAAGACAAAGAGATCTTCGTATAAGAAAATTTAATTTCAAATACTGTAAGTGGTTGCCGACTGACCAATGGCTTGGTCATAGTAAAGTAGAATACCGGGAAGAAACATAATCCGGTTTTCACCGCAAGCTACTAAAACGGCCACCATTTTGAAACGGCGAGACACTTGGTAACACTTGGACACGAGACACTTGGGAAATAATCTTATGTTCTTTCCACATATAAAACCTAAGTTCATAGAAAATTTTAGCCCAATTGTTCAAATAGTTTTTGCGTTAAAGAGTAACAGACTCGCAGACACCACTAAATTTGTATATATATAATATAATAAAATTTAATACATTAATTGACTACTCAATTAATGTATTAAGTTTTATCTGCGTATGTATCTAAATTGTGTATCTAAGTTTTATCTTTAGTTCCTTTATGAAAAGCTCTTCTCTTTACGTATCTGTTATGAACTCTCCAAATAAGGCATAAAGAGATGATCGCTTTGAAGGTGAGCTTCTGAAGAAGTTATCCGTTGACCATTCGAGATCGTGTTAAAATCAGCGATACCTTGAGAAAAACGAACATCAATTTTTTACTGATCGATAAAATTGAAAAACTACAGCACACTTTATTTTTTTCACTTTTTTTTCAAGCAACAGAATCTGTTAAAGGACTCATCATGGGTTCGAGTTAGGTGGCGGAAACGAGACCATCGTAAAAAAAATAAGTGAAGTGAATAACATTACGGCAGCTTTGGGAAAGCAGCAAAGTTGTATTTAATAGAAATCTATGGTATTTAGGTTGCTCTAAATGAGTTTTACTGTAAAAAAAAACGTATAATATTAATGAATTTTACTTTCCTGGCGAATATAAATAGAATAGCTATGTTAAAGGGGAAATTATGGTACTCATATCCTAAAAATGAGGTATTGGGGTTTTAAAAGTTTTTAAGTTTTAGAATCCAACTAGTTCATCCAAAAAAATATATTTACTTATCTGTCATGCTGTTTTTGGCCTTATACTGTATATCAGGGTTGACCATACCAATTTTCTTCAAATTTTACAAAAATATTTATATATTGATTATTTTTTTTTTTCGAAATTCGTTAAGGTACTGGAGAGTAAGCACGAAAAGATCTATTTCGATTTTCTTCAGAGGCATTTTAGAGGGAACTTTATTAAAACAAGTTTTTACTGCAATGCATATATGTATAAACTAGTTTTTTTTTAAACCCACTGCTTTTTTGAAAATGTTCTTTTTCTTATTTTTAGCTTTTCTAAAGGAAATGTTAGATTTGAGAAAACTTTACCTGAGTAAATTTATTAAGCTTAACATTCATATGAACACTATCACCCCGTCGCAGCTTCACCTGCGCTATATGGTATTTTCGTTTCCCGTAGCGGTCAATCTTTTTATTTTATGTTTTTTAGTCAAGTAACCGGTGGCAGGTGCAGCCAGTCATATATACGGTAACGGTTGCTGTGGCTGTGTTGGTTAAGACACATTAAAGATCGGAATTTAAAAAAATCCGAAAATGGTATTTATTTATTTATCTGAAGAGTATTTGCAAGCTCAAGCTACTGAATAACTCGTTTGGTATAGTCGAGATTGGAAAAATTTATAATCATTGTTCAATTTTTTTTTTTACATTTCTTCACCTCCTTTCAAGGTCGAATTTCAAAAATCTAGGAACTGGATTATTCACATAAAGATTACACTCACCAAAGATCAGGTTGATTTCTTTATTCCTTACCAAGAAGTTAAAAAAGTAGCAGGTTTGCAAAAAATAATTGAAAAATTCTTTTTAACCCTACAAACTAAGAATTTAAAAATCTAGAAATTTATTTTTAGATACTGAGATGAAGATTATACACAAAAAAAATTATTCTGATATCTTCATTTGTTACCGAGAAGTTAAAAAAATAGTTAATTCCATTGTTACTTCAATTCACCCCTTTAAACTCGGAATTTCAAAAACTCCATTCTTCACTGTGCTATTACATCGTAAGAACAAGTATACAAATTTTCATCAATTTATTTTAAGCAGTTTTTGCTTGGCGTTGATTAAGAATCACCCATGATATGTTGTTGTTTTCAGTTTCAATAAGACGTCATATTTTGAAAATATTTCTACTGAAAATTACTGTGGGAGCAGCTCGCTGTAAGAGAAAGCATGAAAATTTAGCGGCCCGAATAAAAAGTACAGTTCCCAAACGGAGTATTTATTAGTTACACGTTTTAATAAGTAATTTTTCATTTTTAAATAACATTTCCGAATAACCGTAATTTCTTAGATCGAGAAAGTACCTGTTGCATACAAAAGTTAGCCTTCAATCTACTAACAAATACCCCGTTTGAATTTGGAAAATCGGATGATATAAAAGCGCCCCATTGCACCTCTCAGAACAGCTCCCCCAGGAGCATGCCGTTTGTTACTAGTTGATGGTGATGATCGGTCTAGCCTCCCACAAGATGCTCACATATCTAACAACTCTAACGTCACACGCAGTTCCGACGGGAAGCCCATTATTGTTAAACAGATTTTTTTTTAAATTTAACATTATTTTATTTAAGGTAAATTTAATTCTATTGTTGTTGCAATATTACTCATTCCATTGATTCGAATCATTCAGTTCAAACCCAGCTCACACAGTGACAGAGACTCACAGTTCACAGTTCATCAGTTCAACTCATTAAAGTTAGTGCTTCAACCCGCATATTTCTACTACTACACATATTTATTTATTTGGAGATTTTTCAAGATGTAATATATCTAAAACCTTCTCAGATATGCTAAGAAACACGTGTAAAAATTTGGTTGCGATTGATCGAGTAGCTTTTTTGTTTATCCCGAAAAAAAGCCCTCTTTATATAATAGTTTAGATTTTTAGAAAGTATTTCTTAAAAATGATTTCGCCACCTCTCAAAAAATCTATTCGTTTTTTAATTTTGGCTCAACTTTTTTTAAGTTTTATTATTAATTTTTTTTTCTTCATCACCTAAAGGCTTATTAAAATTAAAGTAGCTTTGCCACCTATATAATATTTTTTACCCAAAATTAAGACCATTTTTATTTTCATTACTTTCATAAAAACTATATTTTATTTATTTAGTATTTTTAAACAGTGCTCTTTTAAATGTTTTTGTCGGGGATCACTTCTTTATAAATAGATTTTTCCTAAATTCTCTTCACATAGTATGTAAGCACCCAAAATCAAAAATATTTTTATTCTAAATTTGGAAATTTTGCTACTTTAATCTTATATTGCTAATTATAATTTGACCGGTGTAGCCAGAAAAGACATGCAATATTTTGGTAGTTTTTTTTTAATAAACTTTGATAATGGAAGAAGTTAGGTCAAAATATTAAGGATTCTGAACACGTTAACAAACTTTAAAATTCAATTCAGTAACTTCAAATTTTTCTTCAAAATTTATATTAAAACATAACTTACTTCTGGAATAATTATGAAATACAAAAATCAATCATATTTTCCTTTTATAAAATTATTTTAAACATTTTTACAAAATGATTTAATAAATGTATTTGTTTATATTTTCTTTAGATTAATTTAATAAACGTGATAAAAAACAAATATAAATTATCAGATAGATGTTTATAGTATTACTAGCGGTATAAAATTATCTTGCAACATAATAAAATTTATAAGCAATTTAATTATAACAACATCGGTTATATCACTGAACAATTTTACTAAAGCAGTAAATAAATCTAAATAAATACTTGTGTTAAGGTGAAATATCACGGAGCAAGTCAGGTTTCACTTGTTGCAATTTGTGTAGGAAGGAAAACACGCACCGAAACCACCCTGCCTCTTCTATTTCATCCCTATTCAACCATCCCTTTTACACACCAAACTAAACTATTCTTTACCACTTGTTGCCACTATAAATCCAATATCGCTAAAACGCTACGAACACCATATAAGAAAATTAAATAAAAATAATTTCGCAAAGATTAAGCGGACAAAACACCTTTTGATATTAACAAACGTATTTAAATGGTAATTATCATTTAAAAATTAATTATTTTAAGTACTACTTAAATTGTACAAAAACTCC
Organism: Lycorma delicatula; assembly: GCF_047948215.1. Classification (NCBI taxonomy): domain Eukaryota; kingdom Metazoa; phylum Arthropoda; class Insecta; order Hemiptera; family Fulgoridae; genus Lycorma; species Lycorma delicatula. The sequence goes on along the minus strand of NC_134459.1, from coordinate 106,723,808 downwards.
TAAAGGTTGATATAATATTACATTCCGTGAGTTTATATTTAAGAGTAAGATATTTAGTATTTTCTTTTTATAGCACTGTAAGAAATAAGGCGTGTATAGAACTGGAGAGATATTTTGTGTTGATTTCGGTTGCTAATTATATCGAATCGATCATTTCTTATTATTCTTAAAATGATAATAAATATTCAATGAAAATTCACCCAGTATGCAGAATATCTTTAAAATATTTCAAAATACTATGTCAGTGTATTAAAGGATTCTGAACACGTAAATAAACTTTAAGTAAATATTAAATATTTTTAAATATTTTTTTTTAAATATCTTTAAATATTTTTCTCCGTTGGGAGCGCTACATTTACTTCCTTGTACGAAGTAAAGGAAGTATTGTGAGCATTTTGACAATCTCTGAATCCATTTTGACTAATTTCGGCGTGACGTCTGTACGTATGTATCTCGCATAACTGAAAACGATTAGCCCGTAGGATGTTGAAATTTTGTATTTAGGACCGCTGTAACATCTAGTTATGCACCTCTCCTTTTGATAGCATACGAGTGGACCAAAAGTGTCAAAAAAAGTCCAAAATTCAAATTTTCGGATTTTTCTTTAACTGCAGTAATAAGCTCTCATTGAAGGCTTTTCAACTATATATCATTAGTGATACTTAATTTAATTGGTTCTAGAGTTATGGTCAAATAAAATTTTAATTAACGTAATGTTTGGATCTTACAAGGGGAAGGCATATCAGTTCGAATCCGACTTCATTCCCTTTATTTTAACTTTTTTTTAATTTAAATACATTGATTTATTAATAATTATTAATCTCTGATTGTAAAAAAAATTTACAATAAATAATAATTAAATAACAATAAAAAAATATATGAAAAAAATCAGAAGTTAGTGAAATAAAATTTGTGTACTTTTAAAAATGTGTATATGTAATTTAATCGGCATACAAGGAAATCATGAGATATCTACATCAGATTTTATTAATCAGAATATTCATTTGAAAAAGGTTTTTTATAATCGCATCAAAAGTCATTAGCGACTCATCAATATCTGTGTGAATGTTTTGTAAACGTGTAGATTTGAACAGACTCAGGCCGACCATTTCTGAGACGTGTGGTTAACTGAAACCCAACCATCAAAGAACACCGATTTTATTTTATGATACAAAAATTTAATGAAGAAAAACATTAATTCCAAATTAGTTTATTTAATTAAGAAAAAGTAAGCAAATATTATAATTTTTTTTATTAAATAAATCGTTTACTGTATAATTAATTAATCGTAAAGGTAAATTATTTCATTTAAATTTTTTTAGTGTATTAAAGAATTACCAAAATGGTAATGTAAATCTGAAAGGTAAGTTGTAAATCTTAAGTTTCGATTAGCTGAAATGGTTGTATATTTTTGTAAATCAACAAGAAGAATAATAGAAAAAGGTTAATGATTTTCTATATTCTATTCGCCTTGATAGTTTTCAAAATTTCATCAATCTCCATTGCATTTTAATAATTAAACTGAAATACGATGAAATATACAGAGATATCCTGTTCTTTGTGGCTTCTTATCTGTTTGTATTGATTAGAAAAAAATAGAGGGTGCGACTTTATCCGATATGTCCCAGGTTAAGCTTTTCGCACATACACCCTATATGAAACATAGTCCCGGCAAGTCTTCCACCACAGTCGCCTCCTAACAAAAGTACACAAATACAAATGCAATAACTCAAAAAATCCTAGTAACTTTTTCTTTTTTTTACCTCCGAGACCACCGTTAGGTATTTCTTCAGATGAATGACAATTTTTGTAGCGTTTAAAATGCCATGCCTGACTGGGATTCGAACCCGGGACCTCCCGATGAAAGGCCGAGACGCTACCACTCCGTCACGGAGATCGGCTAGTATCCTTAATGTGGATACAATTAACGTCTAGAAAAAATTCACCGAGGGAAAATATGCGATAAGGAAAAGGGATAGACGATGATAATAAATATGATCTAACCACACAGGAATCGCGAAACAAGTTAATAAACTCTCCAAATGAATCACCCAAATAGCGCACAAATCCTCAATAATAAATTATCTTTATCTAAGACGGAAGAAACGCATTTCTGATGAATGATTTTGAGAAGTTACATCGAAACGGATTGCAATTCCAGTACTAAACAGACAATTGAAATAGTGTTTAGATTTCCTTAAGAAAACCCTCGCCCATCTCTAGAATTGTCTGTAGCAAAGAAGTAGTCAACTGAAATATATAAATCGTTTAGTTGTTAATCCCACAAAATGGTTGTTAATCCCACAAAATGGTATTCTAATCTTTTAAATATACCTAATTATGACTGAAATCAAGTCATAGAAAAAATTTAACATAAAAACTGTTATTGTTTTTATTAATTTTTATCATTTTCTACACACACATATTGAAGAAGATAATGTTACTCAAATCGTATAGATTTCTTTAGTATCATTCTGTACGACTTGAATCTTTGATGAAATAAAATTCGAATTCTTTCGCTTTAATTCTAACTAAACTTTATTGTATAAATTTTAAAAATAGACTTTTTACACTTTTTGGAGCTCTATTACACTAAACATAAAAATTAGATGTGTAAGTAATGCTTATGATGCATTATTTTACATGTTATAAACATTAGTTTTTTGTAAATATTAATAATTAAGTTGTCATTCCTTGAAAAAAAATGCATGACTGGTTTTGTAATTTAAATAATATATTTTATAATAAAAATTAGTCTTACAAAATATAAATAAAATCGTTAAGACGTAATTTTCAAATTTAAAATAAAAATTGTTGTATTAAAATATTTTTTTATCTCTGTTTAAGAATTCACTCAAAGGATTGCTATAATTAACCGCATAGTAAAAATAGATTGTTATAAAAGAGCGGCCATCAATAGTTAACGTTATTAGCCCGATATAAATTGGTAGCGTATGAAAAGTCTAACCGGGGAATTCGAACCCGGGGCCTCCGCACGAAATGCCGAGACGCTCCCTATGCAGTCATAGAGGTCGGCCAAATTAAGTTTTGATTTTATCATAAATGCTAATAATTTGCTCGTGTGCAGTAATTTATCATTATGTAGAATATACTGAAGAGTGCAGATTCGGAGGTAAGTGAAATAGTTTGGTAACAAATACGCACAGTTTTAGCAATTCATCCCGATTAAAATAATAATAATATATCATAATAAAATCGTTTTATTAAGAGCTGTTTTGTTTTTTTCTTATTCCTATTGGCGTTTAATCATATCAGAAGAAAGACAATTCATCCAGAAATCTGTCAACCAATATAGGAATGGTTTTACTAATCTAACCTAATCTTGAAAAGATATGTTTACATCAGCTTTAACCATCAAGTGAAATGAATCATAATCATTACTGAGAATTGAAGGCTGTAAATATCACTAGTAAAAATCAAATTACACTTAATGGTGTCATTATTCATCAATGTAACAAACAGTATTTATCTAGAAAGGTTGCTTCAGATACTCTTTATACATTGTGCAAGAGAGATAATCTAATAAATTCACAATTAGTTTGCAATCTCGTTACGTTATTTCTCTATATACTTTATTAAAAAAATAATAATAAGAATAAAACCAACTTTAAAACGTACTGTAATATAAATGAATACTTCCAAACAACAATATTTTTAATTGCTATTATTTCATAATAATAGTAGACATTATACTTGTATGTATTAGAACGATTTTAATATTCTATGATAAAAAAGTCAACATTTAAAAAAAAATAAAAAAATAACGAATTAAATACAAAAATAAGAAATATTTTTAAAAATACAATACAATAAATGTAGCGTAATAAATATTTAAAATGAAATAGAATGATATTAAAAAACAAAAACTACAATTAAACGTTGTACTGGTTTATTTATTACGAGAAATTAATTATATTGGTGATATCAGAGCCATATAAATAACTTAATTTAGCCAAGCAGCCAGTTTGCTACATGGTTTTACCAACTAATACTAGAGTTAGTATGATTATCAATAAAAATTCTAAATAATTTCCACTCTTTAATTAAATTTCTCGACTATTTTTAAGTACAGAACCAATAATTACTTGCCTTAATAATTTAAACTTATAATTATTGTTAATTATAACTTATAATTTTTACTTTGCCATCACTGAAAATTAATAAATTAATGATCGATTTAAAAAACTTTAGAGTATTTTCCCTTTGAGTGATTTATTTTTGTAGAACGTTTATTTATAGAGATATGAATATATTGCGTGTGTCCATGCGTTTTGCGTGTGTATGTAAATTGATTAATAAATTAATAAAGTTTAATTACAAATAATTCTAATTGATAAATGACAAGAGAATACCAAATAATAATACTCACAATATGTCAATAGTACACGGATCTGTAATTTTCCATTTTGAAAGTGAAGCTAAAATTAAATCCCTAATATTTGTAATTAAATTTCATCACCTATCTATTTGCGTTCAGCATGTGATATATACATATATCTAGGTTTGTACTAAAACCGCTTCGTATATGATCTAATAGCTAACTAGACAGCCTGTATATAACGCACTACATGCCATTAATAGTATATTAGATGATATTAATATTCCTAGAAACTATACTGATATCAACGATTAACACATACCTGTAATCTTATATGAGTAGTCATCATATGAAACGGTTAGTACAAACGGTTACGGTTAATTACCACAACAAAGCATTAAAATTTCACTCAACCATAAGCAGAGTATTCTGATCGACTATGCCTCTAATTTGAAATTACTATTTACTGCCTATTGAAGCTATATTAGAAGAGATGCCGTTTATAACATATATAAATATAAAATGAAAGAGTTCAAATTGATATTTAAAGAGATCTGTTTTTATAATAAGGGTAATGTGTATTAATATTATAACAGTTAAATAGATCATGCATTCCTTCATATTACAATATTTGTCTATCAAAAAAACTTAACTTATCTAAAATTAGTTGTTTACGGTATTGCAGTCTTTTACCTTTAGAAAATTTAAAGGAGAAAGTAATTAACATAACATTTCAGCCTTTACTTCAAGAAAATTGCTTTCATAGTTCAAGAAATTAGACTGTGGTTGCAAACATATCTTAAAACACAACCTGAAATTAAAAAAAAAAAATCTTTTTTTTTGTAGTTTTGTATAAGAACAGTTTCAATCACAAATGTTTAGAACAAAAAAATGCACAGAACGCCTCAACAATAACGCGCTTACCTTAGGTTCTGGGTTTATTCCCAACTAGGCTTTTGAAAATTTATAAGGAATTAACGTCAACATATTCTCTAATAATCTTTATAAATGAAAAAATCTGACAACACAGTTATAGGACTTTCCCGCTTTTTTCTAATGCACGGCTTACACATACAACTTAATTTACAATATTTATAATTTTATTTAAATATAATATTTTATGTTTATTTAATTCAATGATGCTAACTAAAGCGCGCGCGCATACTGTATTTCATTTGCATGGGTGTGGCGGTACGGTAATAGCGATCACTTAAAATACTTTTTACACTTTAAATATTATTTATTTATTTAATTCTACCGCTCACCTGTGGCGTTACAACATAGCTGCCGGAGTCTAAACAGGAAAAGAAAGAAAGACGACTGCAGTAGCTATATGCCAGTGTTACACAAGCGCTTCTGGTGGTGAGAAGGGGTACTAATGACACACTGTACCCACTTAGCCACTAGTTTATTTACAGCATTTTAGACCATTTTTGAGGTGAAGGTGCGATTTTGCAAAATATTTTTTTAGAAGTATTATTTTTTAATTGTTAACCAATTTGCCTAAGAAAAATATGACCTTAATTAGGCGACATTTTGAGATAATGAGAGTGACCTTGATCTAGCCTCCTTCCCTGGAGCTTTTAAGTTGAAAATTTAATAGTATCAATGCCTCATACATAGAAGTAATCTCACCAAGTTTGGTCAAAATCGGTCGGTCGAGTAGTTATGGAGATGTAAGGTGATTTAGTGGCCAATATAACGAACACATACACGTACATACTAAGAACCGGAAAATTTCCATGCGGTTTTTTTGGTTTTTAGGTTCAATAGGTGTCAAACGTAAAGACCCGGTGAAAACCGCATATGTCCAAATTGAACCGATTACTATTCATTAACTTCTGTAGCTATAGCTTTAGTACAGCAATAGGCGGGAAAGTATAACTAAAAAAAAGAAAAAACAAAAGTTGTATAATTTTAACTTCTTATTCAATTCAGTATAATTTTCATCACGATCAATTATGAAAAAATCTGAAAAGCAAAAAATCCACTACTTTTCTAAATTTTTCCTTAACAAAACTAATCAGTACACGTATAATCGAATTTAATATTTTCCGCGTTAAAGCTGAACAAAATTAATTTTACATTAACAAATAACCAAAATCAGTTGTAAAATTGTACTTTCATTTTTTGTGAAAACTCATCTTTATTGTAACGAATTTTATTATTATTATTATTATTATTATTACTATCGAATTTTTTGAAATGTAATAATAGATTCACTTATTAAAGAGAAGTCATTTATAATGAATGATCCTATTGAAGTTGAAAAATATTTTTTATAAAATTTACAGCGTTTTTATCCTTCAGAAGAAATGCGTCGCTCAACAGAGAGCTGCACAAGGGAAGGGGTTTAAAGGAACCCAGTCACAAACGATTGGAGGAATCTGCGCAGGCGAAAGGGTTGAAACGCCTCCCCTACCACCCACTTGAACCCTTTGATGCAGAAAAGCAGCTCAATTTTACTAGTTGTTTCCTCCTTAAGATTTTTTCTTGATATATTTATCAACATACAAACTGATATTATTATTATTATTATTATTATTAATTAACAATTAATCTAATAATTTAGCTACTTTTAATTTTACATGTACATTTTCAACAAAAAAAAAGTATAAATGTTTTTGTTTGCAAATCGTTTAAATATGAACCTTCTCCTAAACTCAACTCATAGTTAATCATTTTTCTTGCACTACTGCATATGAAAGTTAAGAAAACTCTGGTTTTGTGTTATTTTGTGCGACTACTTTGTGTTATTTTGTTTTAATAATAATAATGTCTTGAAAAACTTAAGATCCATTGGAAGACCCATGCGCTAATGCAAAGGAGCGTGATAATTGACACCTGCCATGTTGTCCGGAAGGCACTTAGTCAACAATAGCAAGCCTAATCTCGTTGGCATAAATTACTCCGAGTTTAAGGATTGTCACCGGCAAAAATAAAAGCTGTGAAAGTGTGGGATAATAATAATAATGTTATTTCTTTTAATAATGCTGTTTCTTTTAATTGCATTATTTTTGGAGAACTGGCCAATAAAAGAACCATAGTTAGATATTAGAATTGTCAAAAGTGTATTTAAAACTACTTTCCTTATGAAGGAATATATGGGAAAAAGTGATTCAGAGTGTTGTATAGCGTTTAACCAGAAATTAAAGAGGATTTATAAACATCAGGGAATTTGTAATATTTTTACATGGAGGTCCAGATTTCTTATGCGGTTGTTCTGAATAGTCATTTTTATTCAGATGAAACGAAATTATCATTTTAGGCATCTAAGTACCAATTCCTCTGTTTTTTTAATGGGAGCCCCCTCCGAAGGGCATACAAGAATAAAATATATACAGAAAAATGATTGTGTTTTCAAATTAGATGTGTAGACGGCATACCTTCTGAACAATGAAAGAGTAGAGAATAAAAAAATGTTTTCCAGGAAATTAAATTTTTAGTTTAAACTCAGATATTTAATTTTTTATGCAAATTTTGTTAAAATACTATATTTTCATTTCCTTCTTAAAGTATAATTTTAAAGACTGACTTCATTGATGGATGTTAATAACGTTTCTAGAACATGGAAAATTCAGTTACTGGATGACACATTATACAAGTTAATTTGGAATTAACAAAGATGATTTTAATTTCGTTATTTGATCTGTCTACAGGTAGACGGATTTTGAAAAAGACACATTTGAATATTTCCACTCGAACTGTGTCACTTAAAAAATGTTTAACAGTAAAGAACATTCAAAAATTTTCTTGATTTTATAAATCAATTTTTTAACAAGTAATCACTTGATATATTGTAACAGTAGTTTAATATGTTCATATGCAGGTTGAATCACAGAATGGAGACTGAATTTCGGCTTGATGTAATTTTTCTCACAACCAACAAAAAAACAATTTCCTTGTAAAAGTGGTTAGCGTTAGTAAAATCTCCTTATCACCCGCTCTCCCCCCCCCCCCTTAAAAAAAATTAGTTGAAATGAGGCTCAAAGAATAATTATTTGTCCTTAATACCAACAAAAACAGAATAATATGAAAAAAATTTGAATAATACAAACCTCCGAAAAATACTTACAGTGTGAAGAAAATACTTACATCCCTCAAAAAATAGTCCCGAATCCGAAAAAATTTATGTAAAACGAAATTGAATAATACTATTTACTACTCTCAAAGTTCTCTAAAACAGAATTATTTGCTTTAAATACAGAGAAAAAATACTTAATAAATTAAGTTTGCAAAAAAATTGGAAAAGATTACAAAAATCTACTCTCCACAGTCTGTTATTTTTTTTCTGTATTCATCTACCTAAGACTGTCTTTTCTTACCTTACACGATAACCAGCATTATTGCGTTTCTTCTTTCGGTGTAAGAATCAACATATAATCTGTTATAACCGTTCGTTATTTTTAGGTCCATAAATTATCATAACTGCCTACATTTTTTTAAACAATTGCTTCATTAGATTTCTTCTTTTGTGAAAGCAAAAGAATTTTTTTGCATATAAATGAAGATCATAAATTTATTAAAATATTGAAATAGAAAACTTATTTTTTTAAAATGATAATAGATTATACAAAACCGCAAGTAGAAAATTTTCAAATGAAGACGATAATTAACAGTAAAAAAGACGTAAAAGAAATTTATAATAATACTAGCAGACCCACCAATGCTTCGCTATTGCTAGATCTGAGTGTATACAATGTGTATAATATACATAGATTAAATGAACACAATTGAAAGTTTGATAAAACATTAACAAAATGAACATAACGGAACTTCACAAAATGTAACCTTTCCCTTTTCCCCCTTTTCATTTCCCGTTTCCCTTTCCCCTTTCTCTCTTTATAACTTTCCCCTTACATCTTTTCCCCTTTCCCTTTTCCCATTTCCCTTTCCCCTTTATCACTTCCTTTTCCTCCTCCCTTATTTATTTTCCCGTTTTCCTTTTCCCCGTTTTCCCCTTTTTCAATTTTCCCCTTCTTCCATTTTACTTTTTCGATTTTTCCCATTTTCCCCGCGCGTAAATCAGTCTAGCAATATTTTTGTCTATAGCGGACACACATATCGGAAACATTGAAATGGAATTGTAAAATATTTAATATAGCGTGTGTTGGTTTTATGTCCAACAAATAGCAAAGAAATGTAAATAAAAAATTAATGTAGACACCACATGACTTTATTGTACGCCTATTAAATTACATATACACATCTCTGTAAAATGAAACATACGTAAAACTTTATTGCATTAATAAATTCTGATATTTTCTTTTTTTTATTGTTATTGAATTATTATTTATTATAAAACTTTTTTTTACAATCAGAAGTTAATAATTATTATTAATAAATCAACATATTTCAATTTTAAAAAAAGTTAAAAAAAGGGAGGTAAGTACGATTCAAATTGATGTGCCTTCTCCTTGTAAGATCCAAATATTTTATTAATTAAAATTCATTTGGCTATAACTCTGGAACCAATGAAAACAAGTACCATTTATGATATATCGTTAAAAAGCTTTCAATGAGGGCTTATTACTGGAGTTAAGAAAAAACCAAAAATCCATTTTTTTTATTTTTGATCCAGTCGATTGCAATCAAAAGGAAAGGTACTCAACCAAATGTTACAACAATCCTAAATCCAAAATTTCAACATCCTACGGCTAACTGTTTATGAGTTATGCGAGATACGAACATACATACGTACAGACGTCACGCCGAAACTAGTCAAAATGGATTCAGGGATGGTGAAAATGGATATTTCCGTTGAAATCTGAAAACCGAAATTTTTCCCGATTACAATAATAATTCCTTGTACGAAGCACAAGGAAGTAAAAAGTAAAGAAAATTTCTCAAAAAAGAAAATGACGTAGTCAAAGAATGAAAGAGTAGAGCAGAAAAGGCAACAAAATTCAAAGTAACGTTCGTCCAAACAAAATTTTAAAAAAGTACAATTTTGAAGTATAATTCTTATTTTGAAAGTGTTACGCAATAGTTGCTAATATTTCTAGAATTCTATACATACATTAATCAATCTAAAATGCAAACTTGAAGAATAAGAAGATATCCGAAAATGGACTAAATTGGACAGTTGTGGTTTTTTAATAACTTAGTGTGGGTTATTTGTTATACGACCATGCTCCGTAGCTAACGAATTTTTCGACCGACCAACTTCTTTTCTTTTTATCTTATATTGTTTATCTTTTAATAGTTGTAATTAAATTTATCAAACTAAGAAATATTATATACATCTTATGAATTTTTTTGTGGTAATAGAAGAACTAGATCCAAGTTTTGTTTTTGCAAATTTTGCAGAATTTTTTACCAATAATTTATATTATTTTTAACTAAATTAATTTTTTTTTTTTTTTTGTAACTATTAAATTTAATTTTTTGTTAATTTTCTTAATATTTTTCATGTATGTATATTTTATATTATGCATTTATATAATAGCCAACCGGACTGGTTTAGTGGTTAACTCGTCGTCGCAAATCAATTTTTTAATAGCTGATTTTCGAAGTCGAAGATTCTGAGATTCAAATCCAAACAAAATCTAGTTGCTTTTATAAGGATTTAAATACTAGACAATAGATACCGGTGTACTTTGGAGGTTGGGGTTTAATTATCCACACGTCTCAGGAATGGTCGGCCTGAGTCTGTACAAGACTACAACTAGTTTACAAGTCATACATATTACTCTCATCTCATTGGTCCGTAATGGGGGTTGCTTATTGTTCACTATTTGAACAGATTGCAACATACACATTAGGAAAATAAAAAAAATTGATTTATATTTTTCTTAAAATTGTTTAATAAATTTATAAATAGTATTTTTGTTCATTTTTAAAAATACATTTATATTTATAACTATATATATGTAAACAGGATCTATACTTTATGTATATTGGCTTCAATATGTGAAAATTTAAGTCATAATAGAAGTGGTGGTCGTATAACAAATAAGTCTCATCCTACGTGCAGTACTTTATTATATTTTATTACATTATATTTAATAAATATAATAGAAATATAACAAAGAGACGGTAATTAAGGAAAATATAGGTTACATTAGTTAAAATTAAACAATGCTTAGAAAACATGAAGAGAATATGTTTTTTTTTTCTTTTTTTTTGCTTTCTCCGAAGATGACAATCGAGATCCTTCTTTTGCTTTATGTTAAGTTTGTTTACCGTTACTTTACTCTGTTTAATAATATAATAGTAATACTGCACTACTATCATCTTTTACATTATTGTATTATTTCCTCGTTTTATGTCATGATAAAGCAAACGATGATATTTAATTATACTACAAACTGTATTTTTCCTTCACCGCGATAGATTAAAAAAAAGGAACGAACGTATTTATTAGGGTTTTAACTGTGACATAATTTGCAAGAAAACCTTAGTTGTACAGTTTTAGATATATTTACTTTCAAATTTAGTTTTCAGATTAACCTTTTTCTTCAAAAGATTTTTCTTTTTTGAATGTAATCATACATAAACATGTGATATACATATTTTGTTAGATTAAAGAAAAATACTTAATAGTAATATTATTTTAAATTAGAAGATAATTTAACCACCACCACTTCATAATTATTAGGCGGTACTTGTAGTTGAAGTCAGAATTTACGTAGAATTATAATTTCTAATTACTACATAAAACTTAGTTGTTTTGGAAATATTTGATAAAGCGGAAGTCATATTTAAAAGTATATAATCATTAATGCAATCATTATCCAGTTAATTATTAATCATTATTTTTTAAATTTTATTTTAATAAACCACTGTCTTATAATTTGTACAATATGTTAATGACGTAATCAGTAAATCAACACAACAGTTCACTAAATCATAAAATTTATCAAACGTCACAAAATAATAAAAAATTTAAAAGAAAAAATAAATATACTAAATCAAAACGATCTGAAAAAAATAAATAACATTCATTTTTATTAAAAATTAAACACATAAATATGGACACTGCCAGCAAAGCATAAAGCTTGTGCACTAGCATAGTAAAATTCAGCCAAGTTCAACAAAGAAGTTGTCAGTCTTCAAATAAAATGACGTAAAATAAAAGTAAAGTAAACAATATTAAAATAAATCTTAAAATAAAATTGAATAAGTTAATTACAAAAAGTCATGATGATACCACTAAGTACAACATTGAAAAAAATCTGAGTGGACACTACATGACTTCCTTGTACGCCTATTAAACTACATTTACAAATTTTTAAAACTACATAAAATTTTATTTCACTAATAACTTCTGATTTTTTAAATTTTGTTTTTTATTGTTATTATTAAATTATTTATTGTAAAACCTTTTTTACAATCAGAAGTTAATAATAATTATTAATAAATCAATATATTTAAATTTAAAAAAAAGTTAAAAAAAGGAAATGAAGTCTGATTTGAACCGATGTGCCTTCCCCTTCTAAGATCCAAATATTTCATTAATTAAAATTTTATTTGGCTATACTATGGAACCAATCAAAATAAGTTCCACATAGGATATATCGTTGAAAAGCTCTCAATGCTCGTACGTGCAGACGTCACGACGAAACTAGTCAAAATGGATTCAGGGATGATCAAAATGGATATTTCGGTTGAAATTTGAAAACCGAAATTTTTCTCGATCACAATTCTTCCTTTACTTCGTGCAAGGAAGTAAAAACAGAGTTATAAAAAGGTATATACAACCACATTACAAAAATGACCTGAAAGAGAAATACAATTTCTTTATCTGTTTAGAAACATAACACAATCTTAGCAAAGTAAAGAGAAAATATTGTTTAGCTTCATCCACTCCATAATTTATTTAGACAAAAATCTAGTAATATTAATAGTATAATAAACTGTACAGGGATGAAATTAATTAACTATTTACTAATGAATAAAAATCATTAGTACAAGATAAAAACAAATATCCAAATTTGGGTTTCATGGGTTATACGATTACCACTATAAATATATAAAGAAATTATAAATATCATCTAACCAAACTTAACCTTCGCTTGCTAGCCAAGGTTTACGAGCGAAGCGAGCGTAGGTTAAGTTTGGTTAGATTATATTTATAATTTTTTTAAATATTTACAGTGGTGGTCGTATAACCCATGAGACCCACAGATTTAAAAAAAAACTAGTCATCAAACATTGACATTTCAACAAAGCAAACATAGAAATACAATAACTATAAATAGATATTATTGTGAAATAATATTTACCTTACAATCATTAAAACATTAAATGTAAATATCGATCAACAATAAACAGAAGACGCCCATCGTAGTTATACTAGCAGAAATTATGATGGAAAGTATGCAGCAATTAACAACTAACGATTGAACAGGGCATATGATATACAGACTGATTGGCGCGTTCTTGAGGTTAGATAATGAAGACGCTGTACCCTCCCCACCATGACATTGTCTACCGACAACTCCACTACTATTACATACGAATAGCAATATGACGGCGCACGCATATATAACAGCGGTAAGCCAGGTCGTCAACTGAGCAACAGTATATAATGCTCTGTATAAGAGTTAACCTAATCTCCTTTAAACTGGCATATTATATTCAATAATTACCTATTTAAACGGATCACAAATAAATATCAACACATTTTCTTTTTACTTCTGCATAAATTATATCGATTCATATTAAATATAAATTTTTATAAATTGTAACCTAGCATCAAACTATAACTTTTTCACTTAATAAAAGTACTAATAGAGAACGTACTGAAAAAGTATTCAAAATAGAAAACTTAACGAATTAAATTTTTAACATGTTTTGATTCAGAGGTCCCGGGTTCGAATCCCGGTCAGACATGGTATTTTCACATGCTACAAAAATTGTTATTCATCTCAACCCCTGAAGCAATACCTAACGGTGGTCCCAGAGCTTAAAAAAAAGCGTTTTAATTAAAACTTTTTCTTTACAGTGGTACAATTATTTTTACGATTCCGGAAAAACGCTTCTTTCGTTTATTTGCTGTAGAATATCTCAAAATTATTAGTTCGGATTAACTTAACTCAGATTTTTTTCTTAAAATTTGATTTTTTCTTAAGAAACTACCATATATAGAAAGATCTTGGTTTTCAAAAAATAAAACCAAGAAATCTCAAAAACCAAAAGACTATAATAAAAACGTGTACTTGCAAACCAACTGTGTAATATTAGAATTATAAATCCTCTTTGGAAGTTTGCAGAGTATTATTTTATAGGTAATTAACTGACCACATACGATTTAAACTTGCATTTGGGAATATGGACTGCATATTTTTTAACAATTGAAATTTAACCATGCCTGACCGGGATTCGAATCCGGTAACTTCCGGATACATGGCATGTCTTTTTCAAATCTGTCTCGCTAATATGCTTAAAATTTAATTGTTTTAATCTCAAAAATGTAATTTTAAATTACATTCTTTCCTTTTTATCTATTAAAAAAAAAACGAATAAATTAATTTAATTAATTAAAACATTAGAAATTTAAAAATTTAATTAAATTTTGATATAATAAAATTCTTATATTATAATTTTGGGAAGCTATCTTGTATTTTAAATTTATTTTCCTTCTTTCACTTTGGAAATATTCCAAGTTTCTACCAACTACCTTATAATATTTTTTCCTCTATTCCATAAATCTATAAAAACAATTTTTTATTTATTTTTTAGCTCTATGTTAAAGCTAAAAAAAAAATCGTAGAGCTAAGTTAAAGTCTTAAAATTCAGTTTTTATTCAATAATTTTGGGAAACCCCAAAATATCAAAGCAAACACCAAACTTAAAAAAAAAAAAAAAAAAAAAAAAAAAAAAAAAATTAGTTACTGAATCGGTTAGGGGATTTATTTTTATTTAAATTATTATAAAAAAATATTTAGATATAATTTTACTTTAATTATATGTAAGACATATATAAAACCAGTTTTTAATCCATCTGTCTGAGAATTGGCTTTTATTAAAATTAAAAAATTAATTCCATTTTTTTCGCTAAAAACTAACTTTTTATTTTGTTTAAAAATATAGCTATTACTTATTTTCTGCAAATGTAAAGTAGCTACTTTTTTGAGAAACAAGCGTTTTGTTAAATTAAAAAAAGTTTACAATTCGTGTTAATTTGAATAGCATTCTTAGAAGTAAATTGATTTTAACTTGAACACTTCAAGAGGGAGGTAAAGTACGTTAATAATAGTTGTTTGTTAGTACATTTGTAACTTCAAAAACAATTGTTGATTTTCAAGACTAGATGTCAAATGATCCATCCTAATCAAGTAGAGTATAAGGTAATTCGTTTTTAGTTAATGGTGGATCGTAGGCGTCATTTCAATCCAAACTTGAAATCGAAAAATTAAATTTTTTGGAACTCATGAAGTGGAATATCGGGTAAAAGTGCTGAAAGCAAAACTCTAAGAATTTTACAGTACTGTGTATTGAAAACTACTAAAAATCGTATACCATTAGTAGAAGTAATGATTAAAATATCATTTAACATACCATTAAATGATGTCGAATGTCCCGTTTTTACATTATTACTGTAATGCAGTCTTGATATGCAAAGGTCATCAGTCTGATTTACTTTCTCCAAGAGTAATGATTAATTTTATTTATTTTTATTTTATTTTCTAATCCGAACGTCTCCAAATATATTATGCAGCATTCTGGATTCGGGGCCCGTAGACAGCCGCGTTCCTTGTTCGTGACGTATGAGTGAAGTGTAGTCTTGTACAGACTCAGGCCGACTATTCTTAAGACCTGTGGTTAATTCAAACCCAACTACACCGATATACATGTTCTAGTAGTCATATCCGAATAAAAACAACTACCTTTACTGGGATTCGAACCTGAGAACTCTCGACTTAGAAATCAGCTCATTTACGACGGCGAGTTTTACCACTATACCAACCTGGTGAATAGAGTAATGATCACTATATTCTCAATTCCTGTGGTAAACGGTGAAGATACAATTTTAATGTGCTGAATATCACTAGCATTTGAATGGATTTCAAATGATTATGTATTCTAATATATTTGGCTCAATGAAGAAGATAACGGGAAACTACTGCTCTTCACTTTTTTACTTCCTTTGTGATCGCGAAAAATTTCTGTTTTCAGATTTCAACGGAAATATCCATTATGACCATCCCTGGATCCAATTTGACTAGTTTCAGTACGACGTCTGTACGTACGTATCTCGCATAACTCAAAAACGATTAGCCGTAGGATGTTTAAATTTTGGATTTAGGACTGTTGTAACATCTATTTGTGCAGCTCTCCTTTTGATTGCAATCAACTGAACGAAAAGTGTCCAAAAAAGCCCAAAATCCCCAAAACTTTGGATTTTGGACTTTTTCTTAATTGCAGTAATAAGCCCTCATTAAGAACTTTTCAACGATATAGCATTAGTACTTATTTTCACTGGTTCCAGACTTAAAGCTAAATAAAATTTTAATTAATGAAATATTATGATCTTAACAAGGGAAGTCGCATCGCATCGGTTCGAATCAGACTTCATCTCCTTTCTTTTTTTTTACTTTTTTCTAATTTATTTTATTTTTTTTAACTTTTTTTCTTAATTTAAATATATTAATCATAAAAGATATATATTTTATCATAAAAGTAAAAAAAAAAAAATATGAAAAAAAATCAGAAGTTATTAGTGAAATAAAATTGTATGCCCTTTAAAAATGTGTACATATAATTTAATAGGCTGTATTAACTATGTATATATGTAATAGATTTGGTGAAACATCTGATTATTTTATATTAATTGAAAATTATAATTAGAATTGTATTATTTTTGGATTTTCTAGTTTAATTCTATTTAATTTTGTTTAATTATTCTCGAATTTCTGTTTAATTTTATCTACATTAAAGTTAAGTAAAGAGTGACTGAAAAAATAGACCCACACAAGAACATGTGAGCATATATGCCGGCCCCCGTAGTGCGAGTGGTAGCGTCTCGGCTTTTCATCCGGAGGTCCCGGGTCCGAATCTCGGTCAGGCATGGCATTTTCACACACGTTACAAATCATTCATCTCATATTCTGAAGCAATACCTAAAGGTGGTCCCGGAGGTTAAACAAAAAAAAATAACAAAACCAAACACTAAGGCATACACGCCCGATGTTTTATACGAGTAAATTGCAAAAAATTCTTATCTTTTAATTCATTACTCCTTTGATACTGTCGGACAATATTCTGCCTAAGACGAAGCTGATCATTATTTCGTTTATTTGTTTTCGGTTGCCAATCATTTAATCGCTCTTTGGTTTGATATAATTCTTCTGATCTTAATTTGCGTATTATACGTTCTCTAGTTTTCAAATTTTCTATTTCTTTATATTCATTATCCTCTCTTAATCTTTTTATTCTTTCCTTGGTTTTAACATTTTCTTCCTCTTTATATTTATCATCTTCTCTTGTTCTTAACATTTTCTTCTCTAAACGGAATAGTTTAATTATTATTAACTTTGATTTATACGACACACCAGAAATCTGAAACATTTGTTAATGAACTCAGTATTATTCGTATTATGAGATACGAATAATACGATCTAGTAATACGAGTAATAAAGGGACATATACTCTATTCTAATATTTCATGTAAGATTGTAGGATTAGTAATTTTGTAAATATTTGATGTTAATAAAAACTAATATTTCAGCAATTGTGTAACTGTCCACTTTATTAAAGAATTGGGCGATCGTACCTCACTTTCAAATGAAATAATTTTAAATTAACTGCAGCAAAAAATGTGTATATGTAATTTAATAGGTGTACAAGGAACTCATGTGGTGTTCACATCAGATTTTTATAAAGATAGATATGAAATGCTTGTAACTGTGTAGCTTTGGGGGTGGCTTATGGCTCACACCAGGCTACTTAGAACCGTTAAAATTATGAAATTTATCTTACTTTTGTAGATCTAATTTAAAACAAATTGAATCAAATTAGGGGAATTTCTTTAAAGAGATTATTTAAAACCATTTCTGAAAAAAATAGAAGAAAAATTATTTCATATAATACGCAGATATTAATACTACATTTAAAAGTTGTTTGCTCATAGCTAAAATTTCGAAACATTAAGTATTGTAGGGTATTGCTAAAATCAATTATTATTTTTTTCATTTTAGTCTTTTAGTTCTATTACTAGTAATACAATTCCAGTAGTCTCAAGATTATTTAAATGAATGCGCTTCATCTAATAAAAATTCATGATCGATTAATTAAATTTATTTATAAGAACTTAAATTTAGTTTAAAATGCATCGTACCTTATACAAGATATAGACGGTCCGATAACTGTAAAATAATTTCGGAAGAGATGGGATTTTGAGTGGCTAAGGGAAATCCCTCGGTGAAGGGAAATCCCTCGACGCAGGGACCAAAATTGAAAAGTGGCTGCCGCTGACATTGTTGCTTATTCCCCCGTTCTCTTTTATCACGCTTACAACATTTTTTCATGGAGAAAATTGGTTCTGACCTATTTAAAGAGCTCTATCTATCTTTGTTCACCGAAAGACGGACAAATTGGATTTGAATTGAGTTGAGAGACTACTAGAAGGAGAGGGAAAAGAGAGGAGGCCCTTCATCCTTAAATCCCTGTTCTGCTCATAACGCGACACAGTCAAAACATTGAAAAATCATTTTACTTTTTTCAAATGAAAATTATTATAAAAGAAAGAAATATCGATTCGGTATTCTTGCATTTATATTTATTAAATAAATATGATTTCGTAAAAATTATTTCCTTTTCTATACACATCATTTTTTCAATAACAAAAAGTTATTAAAAATAATTTTTTATTCAGACAAAACTGTACTTGTTCATCAGGCAGTTTCATACCTTATAATTAACCTAAAAACCCGTAAGATAGTAGAAAAAAACGGACGTTATCTATCAACGTTTTTAAAAATATAAATTGATAATAGATATAAGTAACTTATATGAAACTTATTTTACGTATCTAATTCATTAAATCTTCTACCCTGACCTAATAACCAGTTAATGACATACCGCTTTCTCTAAGCATCCAGATATTTTAACTTTGGTATAAAAAAAAATCATACACAAGTTTTGTACCCTGACTTTTTAAAAAAAATATTTTACCAAATTTGTTACATTAATTTTTTTTGTAGTCCACATAAAACCGAGTAGCTGATATTTGAAGGAGGAAAAAATTATATTACTTCACACTAGAGATAATCAAACGAGTATATTTTTTTTCTAAAGTTCACCAACTTAAAAGTATTTTCACATATTTTAGAATGTTTCAATATGAGTTCCATTGGTCGCTCTGCAAACATCCAGCCGATAATCGACTTCTGCTCAGGACCGCTGAATCATTTCAGATGTAACTGTGGCAATATCTGCGGTGATCCGTTATCTTAAATATTTTGATGTAATTATAGGATATGGGAATCACAGCAACCCGATGAAATTATTGAGTATCTCAGAGATTTCCCAAAAATAAACGTGTGGTATGGTTTGATGTCCGATCGTGTGATTGGCCCATTCTTTTATTCATCTGCCAATTATCACAGGAAATGCTTATTTAGACATGCTACAACTGTACGTTTTCCAAATTAAACAAGAAACTCACGTTGCTATAATATTTCAGAAGGATGGTGCGCCCTCACACTTTAGCCTAGGCGTTCGACGCCCTCTAAAAGAAAAATTCCCTAATCGTTGGACTGATGAGGTCGGTCCTGTGTAATGTTAAAAGCATTGTCTACAGTGTAAAAGTCAGGGATGTACAACATTTAAGACAAGGGATCGCCGCTGCTATTGCCACAGTTACGCCTGCGATGATTCAGCGGACCTGGACAGAAGCAGATTATCGGTTGGATGCTTGCTGAGCAACAAACGGAGCTCATATTGAAACATTCTAAAGAATGTAAAAAAAAAACTATTTGAGTTGGTGAATTTTTAAAAATAAATCTCTTTTGATTATCTCTAGTTGTTTCTGTAATTTTTTTAATTGCTGCAACCTTTTTCAATGACCCGTATATAGATTTTGTTTGTAATCTATGTACTACGAATTTTTAACGATAATTTTCATTCCAATGCCAACATAAGATTAAATTTAAAAAACTATTAACTATTCGCCTTTAAATACTCGTACATAACGGATCGCTTCGTCACCACTGAAGAAGAAGCTAGATTAAAAAAAAAAAAGTAATTACATATATTTAGACTTTTTTTATTTCTCCAAATGATTGATATTTTGTACTTATTTTGTACTGCTCCACATTTTGAGGTCCCAAAAATAAAAAAATAACAGGGAGTGTGTGTGTGTGTGTGTGTGTGTTTTAAATCTCAAACCAGATTAAGTGTGATTAGATGTTATCGGTTTTATATTTTTTAAGGAGATTGGACTATATAAAAATTGCATAATACAAGTGATTTTAACTTACCAAAATGAATAACTTAAGAAAGGATAACTTAGCTCAGATTTTTTGCTACTGTTACAACTTATTGGTTTAGCAGATCAGAACTGGATTTTTTTTCTACGGCAATAATTATGTTAACAAATAAGAAAATAATTAAAGTCATAAAGGAATCATAATTTTAAATTTATCCTGCGAAAAAGATTAAATTTTAACCTCTATATAAATGTGAAGAATTTGAGCAAAAGATTGCCAGCTTTTCTAAATTTATAAAAAAAATCATATTCTGTTAACAAGTTTTTAAAATAAAGCTTATATTATTATCTATTTATTATTAACTTAATACTTACCAATGTAGTAACAGTTTCATTAATAATTTCATTTTTTATATGCTTGTAAAAATAATAATAATAAAATTGAAAACTATACAAGATAAATTGCGTTCAAAATAAATTGAACATGCTCTACAGTCGTTGGATAAAGAAGGTGTGGAATTATATTAAAAAAGCTTTGCGTCATCGCCTTTGGAGCGATTGGACTCAAGGCGGAAAGGATGACAATAGGACTATATGGGATTAGACTTTCGAACGGTAATCACATCACATGAAAAGAAGAGAGGGGTGGTCATGAGACACGACTATAGACGGTATTGAAGAAGAAGCTGTCCAGAGCAAATCCTCTAGACTCCTGCAATTAGTTGAAAGCTCCTACATTCTTTAATATCTAGCAGCTTTACCTCTCTCATCTCTTTCTTCATAAATCGTATTGTAGTAAGAGTGTTTGTGTGGGCGCATCTCAACCACGCGTGTACGCAGACTTATCCTTATTATAAATCTTATAGTTAATATTTTATCTCGATATTAATGCAATCACATCCTAATTTTTTAAATTAAATATTAAATTTTTTCTTCGGAAGATTATTATTAACGCTAAGAAAAAAATTGTACTTCTATATTACCGTTCAAGAAGTTAGTATATTAAAACGCTTATAGTTTTTAAAAGATTTTCCTATTCGCTATCAAAACGGTAGTAACGAGAAATAGGTTTGAAATATTCTGCTCTGTAGAGACTCCTCTTTATCGCTCCTTCGTATAAAGTAAACACATCTACTTTATAGCAGATGTTCAAAATAATTAAGTATTGTTTGTAAAGTAAAATAATATGACTATACTAAGACAAAAAAAAAACAGAAAGAAATCTGATCTAAGATAAATAAAAATGTCATCGAGTAAATTAAGTTTAACCAAGACTGGTTCAATTAAAATAAAAATAAGTTATATCTATTCGAACATAGAATTATTTATTTATTCAATGTATGAACATTGTAGCAAGGGAAAGAAAATAAACTTTAATATAATCAAAATAAAAGAAAATGAAGGTGAATTTTCTACAGTCATTAATTCAAATAATTATTACAACGGATAAAATTAATATTAACAAATGTTGATCAAATATCCGTACAGTCATGAATTAAAGAAAAATTTAAACGATGATTATACAGAACAAAAGTGAATGTCGAGGGATTTAATCCCATTAACCATGACATACAATAATTGAATACATGAGAAAATTTTGTGTGTGGGTGTGTGTGTATGTATATACATATATATATATATGTGTGTGTGTGTGTGTGTGTGTGTGTGTGTGTGTGTGTGTGTGTGTGTGTGTGAATTTGTTAATAGTGCAGAACTCCTAGAACCTAACAGTTATTTTAAGATTTTAATGAAAGGTATTCTGAGTTTTGTCTTTGTAAAGCTTCAGTTCAGAATTGCACTACAAATTTAGCTGTAACCTTATACATCACGTTCTAATTAATAAAACTGAAGATTAATTAACAGCTAGAATCAGAAAGGATATTCGAATCGTTTCTTTTAATTGCATATAAAAAAAATATTCAGTAAAATTTTTACTTCAGATATACTCTCATCCTCAATTAACTACATTACAGCACTGACATAATACTTGAAAAGGTACTCAAAATAATTATAATAACCCTCCATATTATCATTCGTCAACCCCCCCCCCCCCTTTGCCATATAGGCATCGATTAGAACTTTTCTGAGGGTTGCAGCCTCTTATTCTGAAAACATATGCTTCCTCATTCGAAGGGTTCTTTCACTTCAATGAACCGATAACAAATGTCTATGATTATAGCAATATTTATGCTGTGTCTATACCAATAAATATTTAGACCTAAATTTTTTCAAAATACAGCAGCTTTATTCCAGTAAAATAGATGAAAGTAAAAGTACAGGAAATAAAAAATGAAGTATTATTTTGGAGAAAAGCTTTTCGGATAGATAAAATTAAATATATGTTATGAAATTTATCACACCGTAACAGTTATAGATGACGTGATATTAGACGTCAATCGCTCCTAAATCCTGCAAGTTATATCAAAGAATAAAAAAACCTGTGATAAGTTATCAGCGAAAATAGGGAGTGATATGGTTTCCCATCGCCTTCTTTTATATTCCATATATATTGTTCCAAATCAGCATGCCAAGTCTATCGAAATTCATGTTATTCACCCTTATGGGTAATATTTTCACAATGTTCACCATAGGGATGGAGTTGTAAATTAACATCACGACGATGAGAGAAAGCGACTATAGTAACCTACATTATACTTCACATCCTTTACATAAGTTAAATCACTATAATGTCTAGGTCGGAATGAACAAAGCAAAGAATTTATGTAACCCTTTCTTCAGCAAATAATGTATTATTTTCACTTAGAAGAGAAATTTTAAATGTAACAATACAATATTGAAAAAAGGAGTTTACTATAATAGATAAGTGTGCAATATCAAACACGTATGCTATGCGCAATCATAAAAAAAGGACTAGCATTTAATTTAAAAACAATTACATAGATACCCAGAAGTCTATAATTATAGTTTAAATTTATATAATCAAACCGTTTTTTTTAAATTAAAAGCTTTTAATTTTTTTTACTTTTTCTTTTACACTTGGAACAAGTGGTTACAATTTAAATTACTTGAAAATGTTAATTTCTGATGTTCTTTGCTTACAACTTTAGTAATATCTATAGCTTTCAATATAACAACACTTTACTGTGAACAAAACAAAAAAAGAAATGGTTTTGTAAAAAATTCTGAAATGTTTTTCCCCAAAGTGAAATAGTACTACCTCAATAAAGATACGTGAGATGTTTAGTGAAAGTTCAGAAGGAAATACTAATTGGACTGCGGTCATGGAATCTCAAAAGACCTTAAAATCTTAAACACTAACACTTTACCTAACCATCATTTTTTTTGTTAGGTTTTAATTGACAACACATCCTATTATGTCAATAGATGGATGAAACAAACTATACAGGTGGACCCACAAATAAACAAGGGATACAGCTGCCTAAGAGCCTGGAATCAAGAAAACCGCACTGGATATCTGCAGATCTCCAATATATTGAACGAATCAATCAATCATTCCTTGAAATTGATATCCTTAATAGAGCATTTCTTAAGTATTACAAATAATAGCAAATATACGAACATCGATTATGTGCGTGCATATGTACATGCATGCGTGAGTATGTGTGTAGCTACTGTATTAAAAATATTTATATTAATGAAGTACACAGTTTTGCAGCTATTGCTGAGAGACAATATACGTAGTTTAAAGGGTGTTGCTAGGAAGATACATCACCAGTAATAGATTAATTCTATGCAACAGTAGTTATAGACTATAAAGTAACAATGTTGTCTACAAACCATTCATCCAAACCAATATGCGACCTAAACATTCCATCGCGTAACATTCCAAATTAGCAACTAACATTCATCCTGCAATTACGGGATGGAGATATTATGGACTTGTTTGTTAACTTAGAACGATGTACATACACTACAACTTAACTCTTTATATATAATAAAACGTTACAATTTTATCCAGTACAATGGTTTTCCGGAATGATCTTAAATTTCTGAAATTATCAAAAAGTTTAATTCCTCTCAAACGTAATTTAATAATCGATATATTTCATTCACTTTAAACATTAATTTAATTTCAATTAGCTCATTCACATTAGACATTAATTTCACGTTAATCAGTAAAAATTAATGTGATTTTTATCCTTTATAAAGTTGAAAAAATATTTTGTAATTTAAAAATTAAAATCTGAACAGCAAAGGAAATTAATCATATAAATATTTGAAGTCTGATAATGTATTATACTGTAGTTGAGTAGAATTTCATCCGTAATTTTTTTATTTAAATCTACTCGTAACTTCAATTAAAAAACTTTAATCTTTCCGTAAAGGCAAATAATTGATTAAATTTTATCCTTAGAATAATATAAAATAAGGATAAACTCGAAACAAATTTTATAGAATTTATAAACTGTAATGTAATTTTTCAGCTCTTTGGACGGGAGGCGTCTTTAATCATTAAGGAGCAGTGGACGTTATATAGCTGTCTATAAATAATAGACTGGTTGTTTTGATTCTATTATCGCCGTTGTCCACCGGTTGACGGCCCTACTGAGTCCATTTCTGTTCTTTCTATCTTATAATAAAACACCTTTTGTCGTTCCAATTTAAAGCGCCGTAGGCTGGCAGACAAATCTTTCGTTTGTAATCTTATACAGAGTAAGTGTGGCTAAACGTAAGGGTCTGATTCAGGACATCAAAATAAACAAAATAGTTCATATGAACAAATGTTCTACCTTGTTTTATTTTCCCTTTGTTCACCGTTTTGTTCTTTCAATAAAAATATATATTTTAAAAATGGATTGATGTATGAAATTTGATGTTCATGTGCCCAGCAATATTTTCTAAAATAAATAACTTTGAAAATTTTACCTTTGACAAATCAAACATGGCGGCTACTAAAATTGACTAATCAATAGTTGTTTCATAGATATTAATTTAGTCTAATTATTTTTTATTAGATAAAATGACAAACCTTTTATTATGAATAAAATGATATTTAATTTCTTCAAATCGAATAGCTAATTAAAAAACTGAGATATGGCTAAAATTATTAAAACGGATGGCAAAAATTACGCAGCTGATAAATTTCTAAACCGCATAGGTAATGGTATAGACCTTTAAAAATTAAAATATTTAAAATTAATTTAATAATTTCATTATTTAAATTTAAATTTAATTTTCAAAATATTTAGATCTTCAACAATCAGCATTAGTAGTTACATAGAAATTAGATAAAGTAAACATGAAAACAAAGAGAGAAAAATTGCTATGATAATAATTACTATTATCTTTTCTGCTAAGATCACTGTAGTTTCTATGTTTAATACTGCCTACCTTTCTTAGCTTCATTTTTTAACTATTGTTGACGCGTTTCGGAACCACTCCATTGTCAAAACTTATTGTACTGGTATTTTAAAAAAATTGTTAATCTTTATATAGCGTTTAGTCACCTCCCTCCCTATATTTCAAGAAGAAGAAGACTAGGTAAGGCATGACGTCAATATAGGGAGGGGCGGTGACTAAACGCAACATGAAGATTAAAGGATATTTAAAAATACCAGTACAATAAGTTTTGACAATGGAGTGGTTCCGAAAACGTGACAAAAAGTGATAAAAAATGAAGCTAAGAAAGGTAGACAGTACTAAACATAGAAACAAAAGAAAAAAATTAATATTTTTTCTGTAGTATTTCTATGTTAATAGTAAAAAAAAATGCCGGATGTACAAAAAAGAATATCAGGGTTTTAATCTATTATAACATCTTTTGGATGGATGTACAGTGTTGATTTAAGTCTAAAATAAAAGAGCAAAAAAACAACTATTGTTGCGCGCATGACCGTAGATTAATCCTTTCCACTTGACAGTGCCACTAGCAAAAATGGCGAATCCTAAACAGAAAACCTTCTGTGTTTTGTAGTTTGACAAGTACAACTGTAGTTACACTTATCAACGTGCGTTCCATGGAAAGTTTAATTGTGATCTTAAAAGTGACAATAATGTTTGTCTATGGCAATAATCAGTTTGAAACGACCGGAGTCTGCGTTATGAAAAGAGTACGAGATGACCCAGGATGTCTGAAGAAAATATGGAACGTGTCAGGGAGTCTTTCCTGAGTAGTCATAAAAATTCTGTTTAGAAAGCCGATAATGCAAAATGTTTTAAGAAAACGCGTTATAGGCGTTTCCGCCTATAAAATCGGGTGGGTGCCGACTTCGTAATTGAATTACAGCAGCATGAAGATGACAACTTTCTTGATCGTATTGTGTTTAGAGATGAGTCAAAACTTCAGCTTAGTGGAATAGTTAACACAAATAATGTCCGTACCTGTGAGTACGAATATCCCCAATATTTCGCACTGTGAAAGGGACTCCCCAATTTTTTTTTGTGCGATATCCCGACGACAAGTTTATGGGCCGGTCTTTTTTAAGCGTAACAGGAGTTGCTTATTCGGATATGCTGCGTGCATGGCTCTTCCCTCAACTGCAGGATGGAGCATAGAATTTCATTTGGCAGAAAGATAGTGCATCTCCTCACTGTCATAACTCTGTACGAAATCGGTTGAATGATATTTTTTTCCAGCTACTGGATCATTTGCACGGACGTAATGACAGAGGTTGTTTGCAGTGGCTTCCGGGGTCACCCGATCTGAATCCATGTGGCTTTTTCCTTTGGGGTTTTATAAAGGATCTTGTGTATGTGCCTTCCTACCTACTTATCTACTCGATTTGAGACGTAGGATTGAAGCAGCTGACGTGTCTACTACTCCAAAGATGCTGGTTATAGTATGGGACGAACTCTCCTATCGGTTGTATGCCACATGACGGAAGGTGTCACATTGAACACTTATAGGGAAAACTTTTTCATTTTATTTATGATTCGTTACGCTAAATCAAAGTTAAGAAATATTAAATAGCGTTAAAACCCGATATCCTTTTTTGTATATCATTTACAATAAATAAATAACGATACTTATTTAAGTTATTAATTATTTTTTATTTATTTTTACTTTTATTAATTCCTTTTTATTTTTACTGATGATTGTTTTAAAATAAAAATGCACATCCAGTTAGAAAATTTTTTTTTTGTAATCGGTTTCCTCTTTTTTTCAATTTTTATGTCTATTTAGCAAAGCTAATTCTTTATTTTTGTTTAATCGTTTTAAGAATGTGACCAAATTTAATTGTTTGTACTTATTAAATAGAAATGTGAAACTTTTTTCAGTAATTTTTCTAGTAACAGTTTAAGGTAAGAGATTACTTAAAAAGTTAAAACAGTAATTAAAGTTTAAAGGTGTTTGTTGCAAGTTAAGATTAAATGATAATGATAACCACAAAAACATCACATGCTTTAGTTAAATACCATTTATTTTAACTAAGTTTTGACTACAACAAACGGTGTCGTGCAAGAGTCAAATATTAAATTACTTTTTAGCACTAAAAGATAAGTAAAATTCGATAATTTGCCTACTACATAAAGTTTATTTTTCATTTCAATACAAGATATTTTTATTAATTCTACGTGGAACTCGATGGACAATTCCATCTTCAACTATATGCTAAAAATTAAATCAAAACACATCTTAAATTAGTCTTATATTGAAATGAAAAACAAACTTCATGTAGTAAGGAAATTATTGAATAAAATTTTAATCCAAAAAATAGTGCTAATAATAACCATACTGGATCCTAAATAATAATTTTATAAAAAAAATGAATGATCGCTAATTTTGAAAATAAATTCGGAGACAAATTTCTGTTTTAAAAAAGCGTGGCTGTACGTATGAACAGTGCTCAATACTAATATTAAATAAATCATGAAAAATACTTGAAAAAATGTGTTTTGATTTCATTTTTTTTTCATAGAGTTGAAGATTGAATTGTCCAGAGAGTTTCATGTAGAATTAATAAAAATTATCTTGTATTGAAATATAAAATCTGATATGGACACCACATGACTTCCTTGTACGCCTGTTAAATTTTAAATACACATTTTTTTTTTAAAGAAATGTGTATAAAATTTTATTTCATTAATAACTTCTGATTTATTTTTTATTGTTATTATTGAATTATTATTTATTGTAATTTTTTTTTACAATCAGAGGTTAATTAATAAATCAATATATTTAAATTTAAAAAAAAGTTAAAAAAAGAAAAAGGAGATGAAATCTGATTCGAACCGATCTGCCTTACCCTTGTAAGATCCAAATATTTCATTAATTAAAATTTTATTTGGCTGTAACTCTGGAACCAGTGAAAATATGTACCACTTTTGATATATCGTTGAAAAGCTCTCAATGAGGGCTTATTACTGCAGTTAAGAAAAAGTCCAAAATTCAATTTTTTGGATTTTGAGCTTTTTAGGACACTTTTGGTTCATTCAATTGCAATCAAAAGGGGATGTGCACAACTAGATGTTACAACAGCCCTAAACCCAAAATTTCAACATCCTAAAGCTAATCGTTTTTGAGTTATGCGAGATACATACGTACAGCCGTCACGCCGAAACTAGTCAAAATGAATTCAGGGATGGTGAAAATGGATATTTCCGTTGAAATCTGAAAACCGAAATTTTTCGTTAACACAATACTTCATTTACTTCGTATAAGTAAGTAAAAATAAGTAGAATTTAATACTAAAGTATATGAAATCATAATCATTATCACGTACATTATGTAGAAATAACTAAAATCAGATAATTTTATTTTCAGCAGGAAAAAATTTTAGTTGTTTTCTGTATTTTGAGCTCGTACCTTAACCAGTTATCTAACTAACCGGTAGATAGTATTTTTTACAGAAAAACAGATATTTTACAGATCTTTGATTCTAACATTTTTTAAACTCTTACAAAATATTTTGTAACATTTAAAAAGTTTCAGAATATTTTCAAACCATTTACTGATGTGTCGGTGTGTTTACAAAAAAAAAACCAGATACTCAACATAAAAAGAATGATTCATTCAGAAAAATAAAAAAAAGGAAACCATTACTGTACAAAACATGTAGTAAATATTATAATCTAGGAAGTACTGACAGCACGTCCGGATCTAGTAATCGTTTTGTGTTGTGGATTTTAAATGAATAGAAGAATCCTTTAATTTTTGATTGGGAACATATAATGGAATACTAAGCTTCCAAGTAGGGTTCCCATCGTATGTCACGTGACAAAGAGAGGGAGGGAAGATACAGCCTAAGTCACGTGACCCATCAAAAGTTCTGATATAGTTTGGCTCTTTACTATCATTGAAGAGAATGCTGTACTAAACTAAACTAAAAATAAAGGGGGTGCTTTTGAATGCATATATGCACATATATATATATGCGTATAGAACATGGTTGCCAACCTTTACAGAAGATTCCACGGTTTTAAGTTGAATAGAACTAGGGTTATAAATCGCTATATTGACCGAATAGGCATCAAATTCCATTTTTGTTTATAACAATATAATTTTGCTCATCTAGGATTACGACATTATTTATGTTTAATGGAATACACAAATGGCCAAGTACATTCAGTTTTTTTTTATTATTATTATTATTATTATTATTATTATTATTATTATTATTATTATTATTATTATTATTATTATTATTATTATTATAATTATTATTATTAAACTGGATGATTTTAAGGAAATTCTTTTAAAACTTTAATTAATTTTAGAAAATTTGTAATTCTCCCCCTACACAATATATCCCAACAAAAATAAAACTAATGGAACATTAGTATGGTACTCTTCAGTTATGTGTCAAGAAAAGTCATTAATTAATTTAGTTGTAAACTATTATTAATTTATTAATTTATCTAATTATTGTTTTAACATTTGTTACAGTATTTACATAGTATTAATATTTAAATAATAAAATATATTATTATTTAAAAATATTTAATATATTAATATTTAAATAATATTAATAATTAATACTTTTTACAGTATTTTTTTTAATATTTGTTTCAGTATTTTTATGATATCAACATAGTCATTATATTTGCTCTGCAAATATAATCGTACACATCTATACTGCTTGCGTTCATACAGATCCGTATCTAGCTGGTTATTAATCATGTCAGCTTTGTCCAGTTTTGTTTATACTTTCCATTCCTATTATGAATTCTGTATCTTTAGTTGAACGCATTACAAATGAAAATGATACTGTTCTGTTTTTCCAGGAACACTACATTCTACAAGATCCGCATAGATGTAAACGGGAGCACGAAATGATTTTACGAATGGGCGTACGGGACCGGTGGATGTGCTCCAAAGAGGAGTACATAGAATTTAAATGGTTACGACAAAATACATTTCTCACCGGTTGTAAATTACCATTTCGGAAATACTATTTTTCTTTTATGCTTGAGCAAAGGGCCGAACATCAGTCAAATTTTGGGAACATGAAGTATATATCAACCACAACACTTTTGTGAACCGGACTAACTATAAGCACGAAGTTTGTGCTCGCTCACGATATCATTAACAATACGGTGGCAATCGTGAACCCAATATGACAGTTGAAATTAACCAGAGTATGATCGACGAAAATATAATGCTGGGCGTATACTGCCTCAATACCGGATCTTCAGAGGTTATCATCGAGAAAGTAAGAAATGTTTTTTTGGTCATCGAGACAGACAGAAATGCGCAAACTTTAATGCCTTTATTAAAAAATTACAAAAAATAGGGATAGACTATTATTTCAGGTAAATGGCAGGCGTATCGGGGAATTGCAAACCTGTCGGGAAACTAAGTCCACCGACAGTTTTAGAATTTTTAGAACATCGTAAAATTTTTAGACCCACGAACGAGAGCCCATACACAAACTACAGAAAATCAATAGAAATTAGGCACTTCTTTTTTATGAACTTCAATTAAAGGATAATTTCTTAATTCGGCCTTCTTTTCCCCATAAAAAGTACGTTAAAAAACTTTAAATAGAAAAAAGTCTCCATCGTCTAGGAAGACAATATATATAGGAAGATAGTTTTAATTTTTTAGCACTTATCAATGCTTAATTACTAGATTATTTTAGAATAATGACATGATGTCATTCTGTTACTCGAAGTATTTTCTCGCGAAAATTCAAGAGAAATAGTTGGAAAACGTAAAGTAAAAAAATGTTGTACATTCCTCCCCAAACTTCAGAATAAGCTCATATTCGGTGTAGAATATTTCTGCATTCTTTTACTTATTTCGACCAAGATGCAAGTGTCTCTTCTTTCTGTTTGTTACAAAATTTGTTTTCTTAAAAACAATGTTTTTTTGTAAAATAATCCAAATTTTTAAATAATGCAAACAAAATAATCTTTTTTAATAAAAAATAAAACAACTTTTATAAAAACTAAAAAACATCTTTAAATTTAAAATTTTCTTTAAATCCGAGTTAAATTACGGATTAGTAGGTTTTTTATGCATTTAATTTAACGTCTACTTTAAAAATACGAAATTTAAAGAAAAATTGAAAGCAATATTACTTTTTTTTATTTTTATCATCGGTTTTAAAGTAGGGCTTATTTTTTTAATGTTTATTTTACTTGCGTTAAATTTTTAATTCACCATAAGCAAAATTCATCTTTGCTTAATTCAGTATTATTTTTTTTCAATTACTCCCTTTACATTCCGATATAGGAGATTCTCACTCATTTCCATTGTAACTTTTAATATTTTCTATCATACAATATCTTTAAATGTTTTACTATATTCCTTGTTAAGGAATTTTTTATTATAGAATTAGAGAGGTTTCAAATTAAATAGATCATCAAATTTTTTTACGAGATTAAAAATTTCTGTTTTGTACTGATAATAATAATATAGTAATGAAAATTACAATATTACTTCTAATATAACTGGTGTAGTTTTTTCCTGTAGGTAATGATTCTCATCTAATCGAGTTTTATAGTTTTTTTTTAAAAGCAAAAAATATAAAAAGTTTAATAAATCATCTTGTTTATCAAAGTTTAATTTTTAAATATAACCTTTATGTCATTAATTGATGATTTTTTTAATTCATCAATTAAAAAAAGTAAATTTTCAGAATATTCTTTATAAAAACATTAATTTATCGGTTTTTATTTCTTTTTTTAATTACAATTTACAGGATATAAATCAAGAGCTCTTCTCTGATACGAATAATATTCAAGTTAAAATGTGAAATGATTTTTCCTCGTTTGTGAACGCATAATTGTGTACCGCCAATTAAAGTACTTTACCGACAGACGTCATTTTATAAATATATATATATATATGTATACTGGCTGAATTTGTTTGTTTTATCCGGAGGTGTGAGTGAGATAAATGAGGGTCAGCAGAAGTGACTAGCTGGTGTGAGATAGAAAGGATATCTCTTAGGAAGCTTTTAGCGTATATATATACATACACACGTTCGAGTATAGAGCGAGCTGAATTCTCTGACCGATACACTTGCCCTTCTCTTCCTTTGACAACTGAAGTGTACATTGTAACCATCGTAACAAACGAGATCATTAGGGCGTTTGTCTTTCTGCCACATTGTTAACTATCTTCTTGACAGTTTCGGTTATCGCCTTTGTTGTGGAATTTTTATCTAATGTTTCCGTTGACCCATCCCCGAGCAACACAACAAAAAAATGTACACAATGATCACGTAATAAAATGATTCAAATTTATAAAATAATAAAAATAAATCTTATTAAATATTACCTTTCTCAGAAAATGGTAGACAATGCATTACTTGTTCATAAAACTATACAGGCCTAAATCTAAAATAAAATAATACATATTTTGACATTACATGTTGTCGAAGTTAGTGAAGAACATTAATAACTACATAATATAATTTTATTTACTTTCTTACACTACTTTTTATCTCTTATAGCCTTTTTTTAATCAATGCATCCTAATCAGTCTTTCGTATTTCACCATACAGGTTTATTCAAAAACAGGATTACTTAGTTAGGCGATTCTTTTTAGTGCGTAATTTAGGAGTCGATTGACAAAAAACAACGCGTAATCATACTTACTACTCGTAAATCGTAATAACACCGAGGAAAAAGCTTCCGACAATTCCAGTCGTTAAATTATTGACATTGCTCAGTATCGAAGTTACGTTTTAACGTTAATAGCTCCTCTGCCAACATTTTGTTGTTGGATTCTAATCGGTACATCTCGCCCTGGTAATCAATAGATAATATAAACTTATTACACATAAAAGAAGCTACCTACGGGCTCAAAATCAAGAAATATGGAACATACAGAGTGTATCACGAAGTTCTTCCGGGACTTTCATGACTTATTCTACTCGAGAAAATAATGGAAAAAGTTTATATAAGCATATGTCCTAAAATTCTTCGTTTGCGAGTTACGGCTAGTGAAAGATTCTGCTAGGATTTCAGCTACCCCGGTGAAATGAGGTCATATTGAAATTTTCAGGACGTTAATTAAGGAACAGAATTAGTGGTTTCTTATGGTTTTTGTTCTGAAAAATCTAATAAAATAGATCCCAGAACCGTATTTTTAGTACGTTTTGAGAAATTTGGGAAGAAAATCAATAGACTGAGGTAAAAATCCCTGTTTTTTCATGTTTGACGTACAATAACTTGTTAAATGAGTACTAAATACATCAAACTTTTAAACAAAACTATTAAAGAATTTATCTCTGAATAAAATGGTTTAAGATAGGTTGAAAAAAACAAGTTTGAAAAATTCGAATTTTATTTAAAAATAGTCAATTACTATATTTGTCAGAAAAGTACTGACAATGGAAGCAGCATCTAGAGTTTGGTACATATGGCCGCACACGAACAAAAAGATAGCCAATCTTTACTCGGTCAAAAACGTCGGACTGAAAAAGGTTAGAACTAGTGATGATGTTGGTACGTCGACGCCATTCTCCTTTCTCATAATCACTATATATCAACCAAATTTAGCATTTAATGAGGCTCTACTATTATTCGGTCGGTCTCTCTAAATTTAAGGTCTAGCAGTTTTCGGGATCGTTCTTCGTTATTAAGTTCAACAAGCAGGGCGCCACTCCTGCGTTTTTTAACAGACTTTACAGACTCACAAGCTGTTACGATGCTCCTATTTATTATGAAAGTCGAAATTTTTTTCATAGGATTTGCCTTCCTCATTGTATCTCTAAACAAGAAACCATACATCAGAAACTCTACCAATCTCCATAACATTTTTAGTTTCCTTTCAATCGTTAAATCCTCGGCCGAAGTCTCTTCAAATCCCTTTTTGGGGGTTTTTCAAGTGGACCAACAAACACAGTAGAATTTATTGGAACGGACGGACACACAGTTCCCACGAGTACCGGTGATGTAACATATCACTCCAGCAGAGCGAACGCGTACTGGGCAACAGCTAAATACAACTGGGTTCGCTTAAGTGCTCAGAGGACATTATTTGAGACTCATTACGTTGAGCCATTCACCCGTAGCCACGATAGTTTCCACCTACGGTTACGGTTGTTTTGTAAGGTGTCGCAATACCACCGAGTGTAAGTGTAAGAAGACATATTGTTGTGTAGTTGTATCAAGGGTGTATGTTGTAATTTGAGTAGTGTTCTTGGTAAAGCATATGTATATAGAGTAAAGTGTTCTGCAACTCTGAGTATAGTAGGAAAAAAAGCTTCAGAGGCTAGGCCGTGGGGATGCCAACCCCCAAAAGTCTTAAACAATAAGACGCCATCAGGGAGGATGTTGTGTAAGGGTATACATTGTAACACGTGTAGTATATGTGTATAGTGTAAAGTGTTCTGCAGTTCTGCGTGTAGTGGGAAGACAAGCTGCAGGGGCTAAGCCTGTGGGGTTACCAACCCCCAAAGTCTTAAAGAATAAGACTCCCAGTCGGGGATAAATTATTCTGGTAAAGAATAGATTTTTTTTTTGTTTAATAGTAAAAAGGTATCAAATTATTTTAATAACTGTTTTCATGATTCACCCTGATAAATGGACTGTCTATAATTAGTTTTATCATAACTGAGCATATTATCCTATAAAAACATTTATAATCATGATAATTCCTATACGTTATTTACATAATTTTTAATAAAAAATGATTGTGGTTATTAAATTCGTAGATACTCAACCATTAGATTTTGACTTACTTTTGGGCTGTACAACACAGAGTGATATCAAATAAGCACTGAAATAATTTTTCCCAACATAAGAATATATACATTTTATAATTTATGTTGATGACAAGTATTAAATAATTTTAAAAATTTTTCTCCAACATAAATTAGAGTTTAAGAGAATATTTACAAACAAATTATTTTGCAGACTGTGGATAATTTTTTACTGACAGTACAGGAATCAAAGCATATAACAGAAATTTATCACTCTGTAGTTATCATAACAACTTCAGTACTTGGATCCCTAGAAGTAAGATTATTTTTAATCTTGGACTTCAGTACAATTTGTACTAAAGTTATAGGTTATATTGTATGATTCAATTATTAGTACTTATTTACATGTAAAAAATTATGAAAATATTAAAGCATAAAATAAAAGTAATACAGAACGATAAAAACAATTATATTAATATTTATTGAAAAACAAAATACATAAATTTAATAAAATATAACATTAAGTCTTTGATAAGATACACATTCAGTCATTATAACCATCAATATAAAATAAACAATACACTGTGAAATAATACAAAATAAATTTTTATTTAATTTTTGTACATAAATCTCACTTAAAATAGAGCTTTTATTAGAATTTTTTGAGAATATTTTTCTAACAACTCATCACAAAACAACCTAAAAAAGAGCCAAAAACAAATATAAAATATCATAAAGAAGGATGCAAAAAGTTTCATTAAATAATAACAGATACATAATTATTAGCATAAACAGATACATTGCAATGTTAACTAATACACACTATTAAGATACAAAAAATATAATTGTTCAAGGTTTCTACAAGAAATAAGTTTGATAGGAATAATAAACTGATATCAATAGGGATAAATAAAAACAATTATTTTAATTACAAAAAAATTAAGTAATAAAAAACTGAAACAATCATTATTTAACTAGATTCATTTTCATATAAAGAAAGAAAAAAACAGGTAAGTTTTCTTTAAGTAAACAACAATAATAACTTAACAACAATAATAACAACAACAAATAACTTAACAACAATAATATTGCTGTAATCAATATTGCTATAAGTACTAATTAAATAATATTGCTAATTCTTAACTTAAAATATTAACTAGGGATGGTTCTGCACATGTTAATGAAA
Organism: Lycorma delicatula; assembly: GCF_047948215.1. Lineage (NCBI taxonomy): Eukaryota > Metazoa > Arthropoda > Insecta > Hemiptera > Fulgoridae > Lycorma > Lycorma delicatula. The sequence continues at coordinate 106,686,888 of NC_134459.1, read as the reverse complement.
TTTTAGAATTTACTCTCTCAGGATGCAATTAAGACCAAAAGTTAAAAATTATACCGTATAAATTTTTAATAACTTTTTAAAATCTTCTTTTTTTGTAATTTTAAATATATGCTTCACTCATTTTCTGAAACTTATTGATAATCCAAACGGCAAACGATTTTAAATTATAAACGTTACAGGACATATTTGAAACAACTTTTGCAGAAAAGATTTCTTAAAATTTAAATAAAGACCATGACATGGTCTTTATTTAACAAAACTTTTTTTCATGCTCTTTGTTTTTTAATTCTTACATGCTCAAGACAAATTTAGGAAAGACTTCCAAGGAATAATAAAAATAAATTACATTTCAAATAACTTTGAAGAAAAAGAATTTTCAAGTGGAGCACTAATGGTTTCTTGATTAAACCTTTTTTTTTCTTTTATTTATTCACGGAGTCCACTTAAACAAAACCTATCAAGAGGCAAAAAGTTAGGTAAATAAACTTTAAAAGCAACAACTTCTGATTTTGAAAAAGATTGTAAGTTCTTCCTAGTAATGATAATTATAGGTATGAGTATGAACCAACCGATTTCAAAATGTCATTCAATTAAAATATTCATTGTTATAGGGAAAAGAATCCGATTAAGCATTCTATAACTTAAAATATTTTAAAATAGAAATAATAATAAAACAATTAACAAGTCAGTTACAAGTATGGTCCAAATTTCTAAAAATTCATCGATTAATAATTATCAATGATTAAAAATCATTGCAATCAACGATTAGCAATGTCTTTAAAAAAAATAATAAACCGAAGTTCTACACATATGCATACAATTCTTGTATATCACAATTTTCATAATTTTTACCCAAAAACATGCAATTATATTGCTGGCATTGTTTCATTTTTTAAAATTATATATTGCACACATTCAAACCATATAATGTTTGGGAATTATATTTTTAAATCTACCTTAATACTAAACTCTATATTAAGATTATATTAATTAATTATTGAGTTTAATGCTTAATTTTTTTTTATTAAAAATATAAATTTTACAAATAACGAGCACAATTTTTAATATGCGTCTCCATCTACATACTCATTCAGCAGCATGAATAAATCTAATAAATTCTTATAAAAATATTAATCATCATAAATTAATATTAACATAACATTAAATGCAAAAAAACACACCTCAGCATATTACTATAAACTAAAATGGTAAAACAAATTCAGTCAAACAATTTATTGTCGGTAACGAGCCTTGATAAATAATAACCTTAACAGATTACTAAATTCTTTTTTTAATGATACATGTACAAACAAGTTGGGAAACAACAACCCCCAGACAATAAGGAGACCTCCTACATAAATATACACAAATAACATAGATACAGTAATTCTAGATGTATCTAGATCCTTAGCATGAACCCAGTAGTAGTCTAGACAAAACCTAAAAAAGAAACACCTTAAGAGAGATTAAGAGATATACAGAATAATAAACAATCTACCCACAAATGAATGACAAACTGATACTCATCCTGCTTCATAATTTCTTAGGTTTAAGTATCTTTATTCAGGAAGGAGATAGTACAGATCAAAAATGTTGTGTAGGAAAGCTCACGCAATTAATTACTTTTCTTTTCCACCAGAAAATAAAAAACCACCTGAAAATAGGTTTAGACTTTTTGAGGTAAACCTTTACCCACCTCCAAAAACATATGGCTTATGAAAATATTTAAATGATTTATCAATTGTTACTAGATTTTTTCTGGAGGGTTTTCAGTAATATATTCAAACAAAAATGTGAAATGTACTTTCATAAAATTCAACTTGAAAACAATAGTATTTAATTTTTTTATTATTAATATTGTTATCTTCATTAGAAACTTAGATTTTTAATTTATTCTGATAGTTTTCTAACATCACTCAGCTCAAAATATAATAATTTACTTCTGACTTATCAGTAAAAATTATACTTAAAATTTCAGTTAAACTGTTCACAGACTAACACAACTACATCATCCGACTAAAAATAAAACTAAACTAGATCTAATATCTGTAACTGTATAAAACTATAAAAAAAAGAATTAAAACTAATTATTATTAAATTAAATGTAAAACAGTCTTTATTAAAATTGTTTGTACTTTATACGTAATTCACATAAGATTTATGGTTATTAATACTTCAATTTCACATAGCGTTTTCAGTACATGGCTTATCATCTTTACCCATTAAATTAGTTGCGTGAAAAAGCTGAAGTTAAGTTTTTAAAATGCCATTAGTTTTCATTACTCAATTGTTTTCAAATCTTTAAGCCTCACTTTAAAGTTCAAAAGACTTTTAAGTTTAAAAGACAACTACAACAAGAGTAAAGATTTTAAATAATTGCCAAGAGTAATGTATATTATATTTTAAGAAAAAAAATTAGCAATTTTTATATGTGACTAAAGAATAATGAGGATGATGGTCTGAAAACATTATTTTAAAATAAATCTATACAATCAGATAGATTTTATTTAAAGAAAAAAAATTATATTTTGGTAGAAATACATATTTTACTAGAAATAAATTGCATTTTCATAAAAAAAAGGTAGTATATTTATATCGCAGAAAAATTAATATATTAGACGGTATATAAAAAGTAAATAATAAATATTTATAAAGCAGAATAACTAATAATAAATCTATAAGCGTAAAACTAAATTTACAAATTTTTGCAATTAGATGATTATGATATTTTCACATAATTCACTGATTGTGATTAATGAGAGAAATTTATGAACTAGATCACAATCCACACACTATATATTTACAATAGTGTGAAATCTACATATAAACTTTAATTTTGTTACAGACAAATCTACATAGTTAAAAAAATATATGTTAATAAAATTTCACCTGAATATATAAAATTTGACAAGAAATTTGTAATCACATACAGACCATAAAAAAAATAACAGAGTTAGAAATTTCTAGATATTTATTGAAGTAAACAGAAAATATTTAAAATGCTCAAGTAAAATTAGATATTTAATTTGTAAGACAACCTTAAAACCTCTTTCAAAAAAGATTTTACCATGAAAAATAAACAATTTTATTATGCAGATAAACTTTGCCTTAAATAATAATAAATTGAATTGTTAAGAGATATATTTTTAGACTAATATCACACACCAATATAAATAACTTTATCCAGAAACTCTGGTTTAACAGCTATAAATTAAAAAACAAAGTTAATGCTCATAACAATCAAATTAATCCAAGGACTAACTAACTAGATTGCTAAGCACAACAAAAAGATTATCTTTCAAAAACTAGATTTTGAAGTAACCAAAAATTATACATTAAATTAGACTTATTAAAAAAAAAAATCTATATATATAAATCTTCAATAAAAACTTCTGCTCAAAATATTATAATAAAGGAATAAACATAAATATTCTTAATGGATATTAGAGTATTACTTATTTCTCTCTAACATAATAAAAACATTCTATGATGAGATTCATTTCTGTTTTTGTTTTTGTGTTTTTTAAAAATAATTAAAGTACATGTACTACGTACTGGAAGTGATATTTTACATATGTAGTGGGTATCCAGAAAGCAACAATGATGCTAAATTATGGAAGGAGGCAAAAAGTTTCATAAAAATTGTAAACAATGTCATTATTTCAGTTATACTAAATTCAAAGTTGGCTAAATAAAATTTTTAGGATTAATAAAATAACCTGCCTAGTCTTAGTTAAGCAATAATAATAAAATAGATATCAATATTTAAATTTAAATTTTTAATTTAATTTAAATTTTAGTGATTAATAACCATTTATGGAGAATTTTCTATAACTAACTTAACTATATATTAACAATATTACTATCCAAAGGACAACTTAATCGCAATGTTTAATTAAGGTGATCTATAGAAACCAGTCCTGTAAAAATAGCATCGACCATTGATATTTTTGGTTTATTCAGTTTTATTTTAGCATTTTTAGGATGATACTCTTCAATGTTCAAAGTGTTGTAGAATAATATCTATCATACACTAGGGCATGCCACTTTATATTCTAAAAAACACATGAGAACTGAACAATTATTGGTTTCTTGAATTACATATATTACTTCATATTAGTAATTGATATTACTAAGCCATTCTGCACCCCAATAAAAAAAATACTAGACAAAATAAAAATCAAGTTATCTAAAACAAGAAATGTTATAATAATATGAGTAACAAAAAAAGCTCATTTATTTAAAAAAAAAAGTTTTATGAATCTGTAACCTTCTCAGAAGAAAAAACGAAGCAAATTCCACAAACAGAAAGTATCACAAAACAAACACAAGCACTTAAAATGTATAAAGCTCTCCTATATTGCTACTCTTCTATGTTGGGCAAGTAGAATACAAAATTCAATATTCATAAAAGCACAATGTAGTCAAAATTTGATAAACACCTTATAGAAACAAAAATTTCAACCCAACATAAACAACAAACAGATATTCTACACATAAAGTATAAAATAAAACATTATAAAATTCACTAATATATAAAAACCCACAATAATGATATATTAAATGAATAGACATAATTAAAATTTAATATATTCTTTAACCACATTTAACGTACTTATCTCCCTCTCTTAAATAACTGCCAACAATATTTCATATGACACAAAGTGACAAACAGTTGCATCACTGTTACAAAACATTTTAATACAAGTGAAATAAATAAAATTTTAAACTAAACTTGGTTCAACTGATCAGAAAAAATGTATAGTTTCTAATACAAATAAAACAAAGATTAAAAAAAAGGAAATGTAAATCAAATTTTTAAAAATAAACAATTTATTACATGTAAGATTGAATGTCAAATATTTCATGAGCTTCGAATGTTGATGTGCAGTTTTGCTCATTAATTATTAAAAATAGTATTATCAAGCAGTTTTATGCACAGTTCTACAAGTTGTGCATAATGGATTACTCAACCTATTCTGAATTTAGAAATATCTGCATTAAATCATTTTTTAACAACTTAGAAATTAATAAGCTTTTTTAAAATGTTTAAATTTCCTTAACACACTTTCTTTTTAAATTATGAGGTTTTTATTCACTTACAAGTAAATATGAAAAAACTTGAATTAAATGTTTTAGCTTAATCACAACAGAGTTCCATTAAATTAGCAAATAACACATTAAACAAATAAATAGATATAAAGAACTATTTTACAGGAAGTAAGAATACATATGAAGTGATATGAAATAAGAGTAGAAGTAAAAGTGATATGTTTAATATCATAACCAAATAAATTTGGAAATGTGTTCACAGGAAAATAGGGAAAAAAATACTACAGAAAATAGCTTTTCATGTTCATCTACTCATTAAACACTTCTTTTTTTTACTAGTTTATGTGAATTCAATCCAGATTAAATTCCATTCAAGTTTCTCTACATTCACCTTAGTATAATTTCATAAAACGTAATCAGAAAATTTGAACTTTAATAAAGGATCTGTTAAACTTGTAAATAGAGTAAAATAAGGGTTAATACAGGTGGTTCTAAATCCAGAATAGGTAGACCAACCATCACAGCAGGTAATTGTACTGATGTATAATGCTGTTTGGTAATGCTATTATGCTTAGTTAATACCCATGTGAGTAAACAAATTTCCCCATCTTTATCTTAGTGCAGTTCTGATTTCTGTAGAAATCATTCAACAGTACACTTGGTTTAGTGAAGAAGGTACAGATAATCTACTCAGTATATCATGGGAAGCTTTTCTTCTTAGGAATGGCCATGCAATTCTCAAGAGCAAAGAGCAACTTGTTATTCATGTGAGCTCAGTCTTACTAACAATGTTACCACTAATGCTTTGGGAAATATGATGGCACTTAGTACATCAGCATCAACTACCTGAGACTCAATTCATGTGAATTTGAAAAAAAATACACATGAATTTAATCATCAATAGAATTAATGTTTCAGTATTTAAACAGACAATGTTAATAGTATATTTTGACAAGTGCATCAACCATTAGTGGTACTATATGACATCAGGATAAACAACTCCAGTGATTCACAAGAAAGCAAAACTTCTTCACTATAGATTCTTTGCACACTGCAAAAGCTTAGGCGCTTTTGCACTTAAAATTAAAAAAATTCTCAATGCAAAACCATACCATTTAATATCTACATTAGAATTTTAAAAACTCGTTTACAGTAAAATAAAATGAACATTCCAGGGTTAAAGCAAAAAGTAGAATTTGTTATGGTAAATGGACCCAACTATTCATTATGATGAGTATTAAACAGACTAAAATATTATCCAAGTATATGAATATTACTGCAATGTTGGATACTGTCTTGACTGTAATTCTGTTTAGAAAGAGGAATTTCAACTAATCTAAGTAAACATTCTTGGCAAACATTATACTACAACAGCATATCTTACTATAAAATATTAATATACTATATTAATATTAAAACAATATTATTTAATATAAAATATTACTATAACAGCATATATACATATACAAAATATAGTAAACATTAGTAAATTCAGAGATATGTACTCACTACATATTACAGAACAAAATCAAAAGAGGCTAAATTTTTTCAAAGATTAATTAGATTCTTTTTCTTTATAATTGTCTTAAAACAAATATAGGAAATCTTTATAAACAACATTTCATTCATTTGGAATTTTTTTATAATTCTAAACAATAAAAAGAAACATAAATTTTAACTTAATTCCTACACACAAGCTAAACATTACAAAATAAGTAAACAATATTAAAATAAAAATAGAACAGCAGTAAAACATAATTGCAAAGTTATTCAGCACAAGCAAAAGTACTTAAGTACTAATATCAATTTTATAAAAACTGATATGAATGTTTTAACTGTATTTAATACTAACAGAAATGCAAAGTGTAAGAAATGAAGAAGCAACTCAATAAAAGATTTAAGTTCCTTACTTTCTGTTTCAAAAACTGAACTCTTAACACATCATCAAGGAATATGACAAAGTAAAAGAAAATTGTTTTTTATTTCAGTTGTGTTGAAATTCCAGAAACATACATATAAATCATTAAGAAGCCAAACACATTTTAAAAAAAAAACTCTTTTTTACACTTCTTAATTTTGATGTATATAACATTTTTATAATTAAACTTTAGAGTCCTGATTAAGAAAGTAAAATACATTGTTACAACTTGATAGTTTCACAACAGGAACATCTCAGGAGTAACAACTGACAACCAAAAACATGTGAAATAAGGATAACACATGAATAGCAGAAGTACTATTTAATAAACTGGTTTCCATACATCACTGAAGTTAAACAATGCAAAGCACAATTTCCTTTCATGATAGCATGCAAAGAAAAACTTATTTCAATGAATTTTACCTAAAATTTCTTTTATTTAATTATTTTATTTAAGCAATAAAAAAGCAAAATATTTAAAATATATATATTATATTATATTTAAGCAAATTATTTTTTTTATTTATTATTAACAATAAAAATATATTATATGACAGAAAAATACACAACTATTAATTTATTTGGCAATGTTATCAAAGCATGATTTTAACTCAAACAAGTGTATTATATATATATATATATATATATATATATATATATATATATAAAATTTTTTTTTTTTTTTTTAAAGTAGCACTTTAAAAATTATTTTTATTAAGAATATCATTAACTTCTAAATTATTAAAGTTTTTTTCTGAGAAACAGTAAAAGAAAATAAATAGCTTAAAGGAAAAACACAAACTTGTTCGCTGAAATACAGACAAGCATGTTTAATAAAAGTAATGAATAAACAATGATTTAAAAAAAATGATATTAATTATATAAAGCAGATAGGATGTTCAAAAGTTAGTCATTAATACTAAATGCTTAACTAATAATAGAAATAAGGCATTCAGCACAATTAAATAATTGTAAATTCTTATAATCAAACTAATGAAAAGTACTCTAAAAAGTCTTAAAATTATATTAAAAACTTATTTAATTTCAATAAAAAGATTAAATTAGAAAAAACCCAGTAAAACCACATTTATCTGGATCCCATAACTCAGCTTAATCCAGATTGTGGATATATAAAAACATTTTTCTAAATTAATACATGTTTTTAACATACGAGGGGTAAATCAAATATTTTATTCCTGAACGTCTACAGTTGGTAGGACGGGGCCCGCGCTTCTAGTATGCTTGGGTAGGGTATTAAGAGTGAGGAGAGCTGGCCATTCCACATTCCCAACCAATTCGTCAGTAACGCTCATGATGTCAGAACAGGTGCACCCCTCCAGTGCGCAACACATAATTAAAAAATGTCTTGCACATGAAGGAGTTCAAAGGAATGAAATTTTCTGGAGATTGACTGCACAATTCAGAAACCAAACATTGTCAAGGACTTGTGTGTTTGCCTGGCATAAACAGTTCAAGCAAGAATGACAAGTAGAAAAAAATCTGTAACACGATCGCCATCCTCAGACCAGCAATACATATGAAAACATTCATGCGGTTCTAGACATTGTTGAAGACAATCAAAGGGGGAGAGTATCCGAAATTGCATAGCAGATCAGAATAAATTATGGGAGCTGTCAAGCAATCATCACAAACGATCTACAGTTCCATGTGTGTGCCAGATGGATCCCTCTCCTTTTGATCACAGATCAGAAGTTGGGACATTTGGAGGTCTATCAGAGGCTTACAGCAAGGTTTGCGAAAGAAGGTGATGCATTTTTGGGTCAGATCATCACCTGCGATGAAATGTGGGTCCACCATTACACTCCTAAGTCGAAACAAGCCAGTTTGGAGTGGTGGAGGAGGGGAGGCAGCCCCAGGTAAAGCCAAGACTTGACTGTCTGCTGGCCAGGTTATATCAATCGTTTTTTTTTTGACCGGCGAGGCATTTGCTCATTGATTTTTTTCAGTAGTAAGCAGTATTGACACACAGTCAATACTGCTTACTACTGCGAGCTGTTGAATGAGGCGAGGGCTGCATATCACGGCTTAAGACAAGAACAACTGATTCAAGAGGCAATCCTCTTCCACAACACCAGGCCCCCTACTACAGCTCTAACGGTCTCAAAACTAAAGAAATGCACTGGACTCAACTTGATCATCCTCCCTACAGCCTGAACCTATCGCCCTGCGATTTTTATTTGTTTGGGTTGCTTAAAGATGCTGTAGGAGGACAACGATTTGAAGATGACGAGGGCATGGAGGGATTCGTGCGCAGTTAGCTCCTGATGCAACCAGCTTTATTCTATGATACTGCGATAAAAAACCTTCCTTCTTACTGGGAATTATATTTATAAAGCAGGAAACTATGTAGAAAAATAAATTATATTAGCAGTCTTTTATTTCAATAAATAAACTTTTTTAAAAATAAAATGGTTTACCCTCGTATATTCCTACCAGTGTTCAAAGCATAATTTTTTTTTAATAAACAATTTTATACAATCACAATAGCTGAAAAATATGGAAGTTTAGAAAATAAAACGATATAAGAAAATAAAATGCAGTTAATCCTTCTAAAAATTCTTCAGTGATAACACAACCAATGAATCAAACATAATAATTTAACAGGAAGTTCAGAAAGTTCTTGCCCTAACACAGAGATGGCATAAGTATGACCAAATGACTGTGATATTTATCAAGTATGATCCTTTAAATAGCAATCTGCAAAGTTTTAGAAGCATGCATTTAGTTGCTTGTTTGAGGCAATCAAATTTTGATACTTTCTGAAAAAGGATAAAATTAAGTTTGTACAGTTTTAAGTACTTTGTTTTAAAAGGTTTAATACAGAAAAGCATATAAAAAATTGTCTTCAACTTTAAAGGCATCTTTCCAATGGTGATTGATGGTAAATAATGAATGGGCTGCTGAATTTAATGGTCATCGCCCATTTTTCATCAAATTTAATGGTCGTATAACCATTCAAGATGAAAAATTCTTGGGACACCCAAAAACTGCAACCAATGAAATCATCACAAAAATCCACAATGCCATATTAGATAATCATTGACTGCTGACATTATAAACATCTCGATAAACCATATACATAGCATTTTACACATTTTTTTTGGAAATGAAAATGTTTTACGCTCAAAAGGTGGCGCAATTGTTAAGAGTCAACCAAAAATACAATTGATTGAACATTTCTCAAGGCTATTTAGACCAAACATAAAATTGTATGACTTATTACGTTGAAAGTCTCTTACTGTATTTCCTGTATTTTTTCCAGTATTCCAGTTTTATAGCAGTAATGAGAAAACCTGTCAGTTTTGGTAAATGAAAGAAAATACTGAATTTATAATTATCAACAGTAGAAGCTAAGAACCAGAACTAATTCGAGGAAAAGCACAAAATGCTTTCAAGATGTAACAAAAGGTTAAATGTCAATAACAATAATTCTACATATAACAAATAACTGAGGATGACTCTATGGATGATGTGAAGGAAGCATTTATCTAAGAATGAAAATGCTGTATTGATGATACTTAATACTTAATTTTACAAAACAATAAAAAAAAAATACTTAAATTATCTTACAAATTTTGTTTAGCAAAATAAAAGCTATACTATTTCAACTTTTTATGCCCAACATCTTCAAAATTTAATTAACATTGTGTCAGTGAAATGAACTGTACTGTATTACTAACTCCTCACTATTCACAGAGATTTACTATCTATCTGCAATTTATTTATTCATATTTACTAGTAGTTACTATAAAAAGGCAAAATACAAGCAATTGAAATTATGTCGATCACATTCTTCCAAATGTTTGCTTACATTCATACTGCCTATATAGTGTTGTTTCGTTTTTTTTATTTTTAAAGTAGTGTTTTTTTTTTAATTGCTGCTGTTGTTTTGTGGTTTGTGATGATGCTTTTTGAATATTTGATTCAATTTATGTACCATAATATTAATTGTCAAGTAATATACTGCTAGTGGTCTCTGAATATAGGTTATGTTATTCAATATAAATATGTTATATTGAATACCATAACCTATCCTATTTCAATTGTTATCAGAGTGAATTTAATTTTTTTAAAGTACTGTCTAACTTATAAACTAGGATTTTTATAATTCACTCGGATCTGCGTTCCTGCAAGTATATCTGTATAATAATTAAAACAAATAAGAACAATTCGCATACCTTACTTCATCGTTGATATGTCACCATCAGTGGATCCTTTACATTGTATTAACTGCATGAAGAAGGTTTTGCAGTCAGATAAGAGCCTTCAGTGCACAAGTAAATGTGAGAGATGGTTTCACTTGGCATGCATGGGCATTTCTGATTGTTTATTGCAGGTTTTCAGCTGATGGAAAGAGAAAATAGTTCTGTGACAGAGCTGATTGCATAATCCAAACTTAATAAACTGGCTAATAAATTTGAAGACATCTCTTCACAAATGTCAATTGTGTTATCCGAACTTAATGAACTGGCTACTATGTCTTCTGATACAACTAATATAAAAAATGAGTGTCTCTGTAAATGACAAGTTACCTAATTTTGAACCTCAAATCACCGGATTAGAAGAGTGTATTCCTTGTGAAGTGTGAAGAAGTGTGTTCCTTAGGGGACAAGATGAAGGTTTTGAAAGGAGGTATGGATGACACTACTAATTTTGAGTCCATTGTTGAAAAGATATCTGATCATCAGCACCATTCCTGTAACATTATTATTTACAATTTGCCTGAATGCAACAGTAAAACGCTTGCTACTAGAATTGATCATGACAACAATCTAATTTCCTTACTGGTCAGGTTCTTCTGTATCTCTGGTTTAGATGTTACCTTCAAGTGTTCCCGCATTGGTAGGTCCTCAGCCAAAAAACATAGGCCTCTTAAAGTTGTCTTTCAAAATTTAAGTATTGTCATGGAATTTGCTTAGCAATATTACCTTTTCAAGAGATCGTACACTTGCTGAGAAAAAGCGCCTGAATGATTTGCAATCTTCTTTGAGGCAGAGATCTGATAGTGGGAAGAGTGATTTCTCCATCAGGTTTATGAATGGAGTGTCTAAAATTGTCAAAAAGATTTCAAAAACAATTGACTCTTGGATACTGCAATCTACCAGATGTCTACTACCAAAATGTCAATGGGCTTCTTTATGAACAATACATTCATTCCTCTTTCAGAGAAGGTAAGCAGGTTGATAGTGTCCATACTGACTTCTCTAAGGCATTTGACACAGTCAGCCATGCACATCTCCTTCTAAGTTAAAGGCTTACAGCATTTTGGGCAGTCTTCTTCAGTGGTTTCACTACTACCTTGTTGACCAAACACTCATTACTAAATTTCTTGGTGCTTCTTCACGTATTTTTGTTGCAACATCCAGTGTTCCTCAAGGTTTTCACATGGGACCTTTCTTAGCATCTTTTTGAATGATATTGTAGACCACATTAATGTTGAGTGCCTGTTGTTTGCTGAAGACATCAAGATCTACACTTCTGTTTCCTCTGTTGATGATTGTCATTGACTCCACTGTCTTACTAAAATTGATGAATGATATGCACTGAATTGTATGTGGGTTAATGTTGGCAAGGGCATTTTGATCACATTTCATCACTCTTCTGGTGTCCTTCTATTTAACTACACACTCAATGAATTCACACTAAGGCAAGAGTCATCCATCCGTGACTTGGGGATTACTCTTTCGCACAATCTCAAGTCCATAGATCACATGGATGTTATTACTAGCAAGGCTGCTTGAGCACCCTTGCCAAAACATTCAAAAGGATCTGAGTGTGGAGGCTACGAGGACTGTTTATGCTGCTCTTGTCAGATCAGTTCTGGAGTTTGGGAGTGTTCGCTGGTCACTTCATCAGCTTGGACACATCTAGTGTTTTTCCAGAGGATACAAGATTGATTTTTGCGTATTGTTTGAGTCAGGTTTGGCTTTGATTACTGGTCCATGCCACTGAATGTTGTGAAGGAGGTCTTGGGGTTGGAACCACTGCTTAGGAGATGATGGCTGCTACATAATATTATATTTCTCCATAAAGTACTTGTTGGCAAAGTGGACGTCCTGAACTACTTAAGCTGCTTGATTTCAGAATTCTGAGCAGTACTGAATCATCACACCAGTTCAATCGTTGTGTATTCTACCAGTTCATAGTACTACTCCACTACTAACTTGGTCTCTCTGCTCCATGACTTATTTTATGATAGTGTACATCACCTAAAAAATATTTAATTCCTTGTAATGTGTTACTATGCCCTGTTATCTTTGTGAATTTTTTTCTGATATAATGACCACATCTCATCCTTGTTTTGTTGTGCGTTTGCTTTTCCTATTACTATTATTGTTGCATTGTATTGTTATATTGTATCTTTTGTGAACTGGCGTATGCCATAAATAAATAAATATATAAATAAATAAATCATACTTTTGCTATTTTGAATAATTACAGTGAAAATTAAAAACAGATAATACCTATAATATTATTCATCTTGTTTTTATCTGAAAATTATGAATATTGGATTGTCTGATGCACACAAGAATGTCAAGAATGAAGAAATTTGCAGAAAAAGTTATGGAAAAATTAAACACAGAATTTCAAAACAAGAATAAGAATGGCAAAGATAATTTAGATGATAACCAAATTTTAAAATTAGTTTATTAATGAATTTTTTTTTTTTTTTTTGTTTTATAGAAAAGTTTTGAAGTTATGATCCGTAAATCCATCAATGAAATGAGTTCTATAACTTAGAATAGATCTTGAAATGAAAAGCATTTAAAATAACAAAAAATTCCACATTTCTTTATGTAGTGATGAACTGGTCTGTGGCTTTTCAACGTTCTAAATAATTTGTTTTGTAATAGAGAAAGCTAAAAATGAAAATCTAATATAAAGCAGCTTTAAAATGTTGAAATTTGTTTATTTAACAAAAATTATACACAATACATTATCAATCTTCATTAAGTTTTTTGAAAATTCTGTTAACTCATTCTTAGAAACCTCCTTCAGATCCCTAAAATTTATATTCAATCTATCATTGTCAATCTTGTATTTCTTTCCTTTCAGAGCTGATTTCAAACAAAGAAACAATGGGGTATCTTTTATTGCCACTTCATCACTTGCTTTTTAAAGCAGTATTGAGAATTTTAGAGCAAATTGCATTCTGTTTTATAATGGAAATAATAAATTATATTGACACCACACTTCCTTTACACAAAATTACAAATCACAGATGTTACTATTATTTAAGTAAAATCAAGAACAATATATTAACTGTTTCAAATTTCAGAAATCTTACAAACATATGAAACAATAACTTCTCTATTAGAACTACTATTTCAACATTTTAACAGAAGGTGATTATTTCATGATATTTTTTAAGCTAATTAAACTAATACTATTTTATAATATTAGGAATATTATCCTGTTAACAAAAAAAAATAAATAAAAATCTATTTATTTTTTTGGGTTAGATAATTAACCAAACACCAATATAAGCAGTACAACAAAGTAATTTAACAGTGCATCTCATGACCGTTTCAAAAAATTGTGAGATTTGCACATGCTGTGTACATCAGAAAATAAAATCAAGTAATGTTAAAAATTTTGAATTTAAAAGATTTGAATTACTGAAAAATTGTAGTTTTATTTTTCTTACAAAAACTATAAATGAGAAACAACATTCATTATAAAAATAAACAGCAGATTATTTTGCTTAAATTGCCCAATTGTCTGCAAGATAAACGTTTAGCACTATACTACTCAAATTTATATGTTCATTTGTATCTACCAATTTTTGTACATACTAAGTTATTTCGAAATGAGCTTCCACTTAACCCAAACTTCTCATCTACCTGACTGATATAATAGTCATTATAACATGAATGAATCACAGCTATAAGAAAGGCTCAGACAAATAATCTAAAGCAACAAATTAATTTATCCCTCTCTGATATAAAACAAAGCATGATTACTCTGGCTCTAGGCGGTAGGACATTTTAAAATATATTACATATAATATAACTGGCAAATTAAAGCTCCTGAGGTACAAGGACCATTAGTCGGAGTTGGATAACTGTACTCTGAGAGTAATAATTGCAGAATTTTCCTGCAAAAATGTCTGACAAACAGAGAGTAACTATTTTCTTCCAAATTGACTAAACCAAGATGTCTTATATGTAGCCACAAACCTGGTCTATAATGCAAGATGCTACCACAAATTCCTTTCACCTCTGTTTACCTTAATAACTTATGTATTTTGAATTGTTAGCATCCCTCTGCAACATCACATTTCAAATACTTCTACTTGTTTCCTTTCTGCATTTCCTACTATTCATGTTTGACTGTCATACACTGTTACACTCCACACAAATATTTTCAAGAATTTCTTGAAAATTTGGTGTTAGGAGACTTCTTTTTTGCAAGAAAACGTTTTACTTATGTCGGTCTACTATTCATGACCACTTCGTTTGTCCACCTAAATAACATAATTTTACAACTTCTGATATTTAGTGTTCCTACACTTAAAATTTAATTCCCATTATCCTTTCTGTCACATTTTATAATCTTTGTTTTAAATGTTATTTATTTTCATACTGAATTTCTCTTTTAAAAATAAATTCATGTAATGCAGTATTTCTTCCAACTCATTTTAGATTTCACCAAAATAAAAATAAATTTGTTAGTACTAATATATTTCTCCTATTGGTCCAACCATAACAAAAAAAAAATGATCTTCAGTTACCATTTTTTAATAACACCCCCACAATATGATATTTTTATTAATAACTACACATCATCCAGCTTATCCAAGGGCCAGCAAATTACATACAATATCCTATAAAAGGCAAAATCTACACTAATCTGAATAAATTTAACTTATGTGAAAAACAAAAATTCAACAAATAAAGATAATTTCTCAACTAGACTAAAAATATGTAAAAATATTTAATTAAAATCAAGTACAAGGATAAAAATCAGTTATTTTTTAATATTTTCATCCTTTTTTCTAAATCTAGTTTATAAAACTAAAATATAACTAAATACTCATGAATCTTAAGTTTTCAAGATATGGTACATTTTAAGTAACTAAATAAATCAAACAGTGAAAATATTTTAAAGATTTTAGTTTACTAAAGAAATTATTTTAAGATATTTAAAATGAGTATGTTTAACATCTAATAATTTCTTATTAAAAAATACCTAAAAATATGTTATTAATTTCTCACTAAAATTGACAAAAAAGTAATAAATTGATAACAAAAAACACTACTTAATTTAATAAATACTGGAACATGCATATAGATCACTCTAATCTTATTTTTATAAACATTGATTTAATGATTGCAATTCCTGTCCATTATTTTATACATACCTTTAATCAGTATAATTCATAAATTTTATATCTTTAATAAATCTAATCCATAAACTAATAAAAAACATTAAATATGAAATAGAGAGCAGAGTGGGGTGTAATAATTACCAAATGTATTAATTACTGAATAATCCAATCAGGTTGGTTGTAATACATTATGCATTAGCAATGCCTACACTTTATTCAGTTGCACAGTGAACTATTAGTAGCCAGTAACCGGTTCCACCATTTTGCTTGTACTGAAATATATAAATGTGTTTAAATAAGATTCTTCTGGCTTTTTTAACATCTTTCAACTCAGGAGTGGTAACAATGCAGTGTCACAGATGAACAAAATTTATTTTTTTTTTATAATATTAACTTTTTTCAATATGTATTATTTTGTTTATTTTACTTAATAATGATTAATGAACCAACAGAAGCTTGTACAAGATAATCAGAAAATGGAAATTTGTAGCACATGAAAAATGCCATGCCTGATAGATTTGAACCCAGGACATCCAGATGAAAAGCCGAGACACTACCACTCCACCACAGAGATCACCAGAGTGGTAGCTTTTTATTAAAAAAAAAAATAATATTAATAAATATTTTATTATTTAAAACAATAAAAACATAATTACTATTACATTTACATACCTTTTTTTACATCAGGAGCAGTTCTTGCTAAATAGCTTTTTAATTCATCAACCCTTTTCATCTAGCACCAAGTCTGTGCATTGTGTAATCAATAGATTGTGTGAATTTAATCAATGTTACTATTAGTGTGTGCATTGTGAAAAACCAATACCAGCTTTCCGATTCATACCATTGTCTTGTACAAAATTAAATAATGGCAATATGTTTTTTTTTTTTTTTATACTTCTTAGATTAGTGTCCTTAATTACCCTAACAGAAAATACCTACAATAATTTTCAGTAATAATTTATTTCATCAAATCACTATTTTATATTTTATTATATTTTTCCTTACAATTACTTCTTTTTTTTTTTTTTTTAATAGAATAATATATTTATTTTATTAATCTCCACTGTTCCCAGAAACCAATTATTATTCTTTATTATTTCTTTTCAGTATAATAGGCATTGAACAGGAACAATGATATTTATTGAATTTTTAAAATTATTATCAGATATATCCTTTATACGGAGAGATCAAACCTTTATACCGAGATGAAAAGATGTCACAGAGTCAACAAAAACTAAATTCAGATGAAGATAAACAAACATATTTGGAGAAATACTTTCATGCTGATAAGAAACTATGATTCAAACTAAGTAAGAATAGGATCACATGAAGAGTACAATATCTACCTAAAAATATTCGAAAAAGGAGTAAAAAAACATTGACATACTGGTGCTTGGTGTTACACCAGCAACAAGGAACTTTACTCAACCACTGGAAATTTTGAAAAAGTTTTACAATGATATTATGAACAAAATTGAAGTTCATTAGCATACTGAATATATATATATTTTTTTTTATTTAATTTAATTGAAGTTATCAGTATATTGAAATAAATCCAAACAAAACTTATACAAGAATGACTGATACACATTAATTCTAAGTTCTATTGCATTTATTTAATTAGCTGATATAAAAAAATCCCTTTTGGCACACCGAAAGGCGGAGGTAGAATTCACCAGTGCTAAGTAGGGGATAAAAACCCACCAGATTGGTCTAGTGGTGAATGCATCTTCCCAAATCAGCTGATTTGGAAGTCGAGAGTTCCAGCGTTCAAGTCCTAGTGAAGTCAGTTATTTTTACACAGACTTGATCGTGAGACTAGATCGTGGATACCGGTGTTCTTTGGTGGTTTAGTTTTAATTAACCACACATCTCAGGAATGGTCGAACTGAGACTGTACAAGACTACACTTCATTTACATTTATACGTATCATCCTCATTCATCCTCTGAAGTATTATCTGAAAGGTAATTACCGGAGGCTAAATAGGAAAAAGAGAGAAAGTAAGATACAAAAAATATTTCTACCTTAAAGTTAAGAAAAACTTTGAATTTACTCAATATGACAATGGTTGCATGTGAAAAAAAGTTTCACATGTTTAGTGTATGACAAGTCCCACCTTCGTACAATTCCAGCAACATTTTGGTCATCCCTTGCCATAAGGGTTGGTCATATCAAAAATTATTTCAGACAAAAGTTTTAGGTAATGTTTAGAGGATTAATGACCACTTTAAAACGACTCAATACTGAGCCTATTAAGGGAGATATGATTCCTTTTTGTCTTCAAAACCCCATTTTTTCAATTCCCTTGGGCTAATAGTTGATAATATAAAAAAAATTTACTTAAATAAGTTTTATGTCTTTATCCAAAGAATTGTAGAAACTTTAGACAAATTCAACATTTTACTTAATAAGAAAGTTATAGCAATATTCTGTTTTTTTTTTTCAACTTCTAATATTTGAGTTCAACTTCTGTAATATTTAGTTATCAATCACAAACAGAATACATATCAGACTGTTTTTCAACAAATTAAAAATTTTTAGGTGGACATATTCCATCTGAGTAATCAATTTTCTTAAATCATCAGTATTATCACTATTCTCTCCTCTTTACATCATTAGTATCTGAAAAGTATATGAATTTTTTAACAAATCATACATACCATTATCTTTCTCAGAACAGGAATCCTTCATAAAACCTGATAAAGGATGAATTGCAATCATTATATTGCTACATATATCTAATGACTAGTATCTGGCAACAAGTATCAACTGACTGTTCTAATTACACTGATCAACAATGATTTTGTTAAATGAGAGTGAATAACTTGGGTGTGACATGTCACTCAAAATTCATTTCTTACATTCACATATGGATTTATTCCCTAACAATCTCAGCCCTGTCAGTGATGAACATGGAAAATTCTTTCACCAGGAGATATCTGCAGTACAAAGCAAACAAGATACCAGGGAAAATGGAACCCAAAAATGTTAGGTGACTACTGTTGAAATGTAAAGAGAGATCTACCTTCACCAAATTACAGCAGAAAATCCAAACGATATAGATTTTAGGTGAGTACAGAATACATTAATGAATTGTCACATTATGTTCACCATACATTTTTTGTTTCAAAAGAAATTACAATCACAAAAAAGCTGAGCCCAATAGAAAAAATACATTAACATATGTAAAACCAACATAAAATACTATAACAATCAGCCATTCACTCTCATTTAACAAAAAATTAAATTCTCTTGACCAGTGTTATAAATATATTAAAGTAAATCAAGTAATAGTCAAATGCAATTTATAAAACTAATCAAATAAATCTTACTCCTTGTCAATTACAACCTATTGGTCTCACCGGACTATAATTAGATAACTAATTTAATCTATATTTTTATCTAATCATTTGAATGATCTATATAAATGATCCAGATAGATTAAAATTAAATTACTGACTATAATGGATTAACAGACCAACTACAATAATTTGGCAAAAAGAAACAACCATTAGCATTGTCTAAACGTAATTCAGTAGACTTTGTTTCCCAAAGTACATTAAATTCACTTGTTTTTATATTGTATTCTTCAATATTACATTTATCATCATGCTGATCACAACCAAAATGATATATTGAATCGTTAACAATACAGGCATTTTTTCCTTCCAATTGAAATTTACCCAAATGCTCCATTATAACATTTTCAGAGAATGGTTGAATTCTGTATAGATCGGAACTTGTGTTAACTGAAACAGAATTTTCATTTGTTAAACTTCATCGAAATAATTTTATACACAATAATTATGAAGTTAATATATAACCAAATTAAGATAAGTAACACATTATGACTGGGACACTTATGATTACTTGGAAACAACTTCTTTAATAAAATTTATTTTAAATGAATTTTCAAACCAGAAAAAGAAACTGGCAAGAAATAATAATAATTCTACACTATACTTTTTTCTGTCAGTAACAATACAAAATGGTAGATTTAAAACAGAAGAATGGGAGAATATTAAAAAGGAAATTCTTAAATCAGCAGAAGCAAACTTAGGCTCAACTCTGGTAGAAAACCTTGGATATCAGAGGATATATTGCAACTGATTGATGAACATAGAAAGTAGAAGAATTGTAGTGATGAAGAAGGTAAAAGGAACTATCTACAATTAAGAAATACTATAAACAGAAAGAGCAAATTAGCAAAAGAAGAGTGGATGAAAGAAAAGTGTTCAGAAATGAAAAGAAAAATGATCATTAATAAAATAGATGGAGCATACAGGAAAGTTAAGAACTTTGTGGTACATAAGTTAAAATCTAATAATGTGTTAAATAAAGATGGTACTCCGATTTATAATACGAAAGAAAACGTCGATAAGAGGATGAAATATATTGAAGAGTTATACAGAGGAAATGAATTAGAAACTGGTGTTATAGAGGAAGAAAAGAAAGTCACAGAAGAAGAAAAGGAAGATAAGATCTGAATTGAAGACAGCATTAAAAGATTTGAATGGCAGAAAGGCTCCTGGAATAGACGGAATACCTGTAGAATTGCTGCACAGTGCAGGTGAGGAAGCGATTAGATAGATTATACAAACTGGTGTGTAATATTTATGAAAAAGGGAAAGTTCTGTCAAACTTCAAAAAAACTGTTATTGACATGATACCAATGAAAGCAGGAGCAGCTAAATGTAAAGAATACAGAACAATTAGCTTAACTAGTCATGCATCAAAAATCTTAACTAGAATTTTGTACAAAAGAATTGAGAGGAGGATGGAAGAAGTGTTAGAAGAAGACTAATTTGGTTTCAGGGAAAGTGTAGGGACAAAGGAAGCAATTTTAGCACTCATTAACAGTAGAAGGAAGATTAAAAAAAACAACACGCATAGCATTTATAGACTCAGAATGCATAGCATTCATTTTTCATTCACAATAAAAAAGGAAGTCTGACAAGGATGTTCCCTATCCTCATTACTTGTTAATCTCTACATAGAACTAGCAGTTAATGATGTTAAAGAAAAATTTAGATCCAGAATACCAGTGCAAGGTGAAAAGATAAAGATGCTATGATTTGCTGATGTAGTAATTCTAGCCGAGACTAAAAAAGATTTAGACTGGCATGGATGAAGTCCTACACAAAAACTACTGCATAAAAATAAACAAGAATAAAACGAAAGTAATGAAATGTAGTAGAAATAATGTAGATGGACCACTGAATATAAAAATAGGAAAAGATTACGGAGGTAGAAGAATTCTGTTATTTGGGAAGTAGAATTACTAAAGATGGAGGAGTGATATAAAATGCCAAATAGCACAAGGGAAATGAGCTTTCAATCAGAAATATAATTTGCTTACATTAAAAATTAATAAATGTCAGGAAAACATTTTTGAAAGTATATATTTGGAGCATAGCTTTATAAGGATGAGGAACTTGGACGATTGGAGTACCTGAGAAGAAAAGATTAGAAACTTTTGAAATGTGGTGCTATAAAAGAAAGTTAAAAATCAGATGAGTGACAAATGAAGAGGTGTTGCAGCAAACTGATGAAGAAAGAAAAATTTGGAAAAATATAGTTAAAAGAGAAAACACATATTAATATATATATTATAGGCCACATATTAAGGCACCCTGGAATAGTTGCTTTGATATTTGAGGGACAGGTAGAAGGGAAAAATTTTGCAGGCAGGCAACATTTGAAATATATAAAACAAATTGTTAGGGATGTAGGATGTAGAGGGTATACTGAAATGAAATGACTGGCACTAAATAGGGAATCTTTCAATTCAGAAAATCCAGGCTTTTAATTCTAGAAAATGGAAATCTTGCCTACTGAAAAAATTGGTTTTTTCTTTTTTTTTGAAAAAGAAAGGTAATCAGATTTTTATTGCATTCTTACTTTCTTCAATTCTGAAGTAAAACAGTACAGCCTTGGATGTACTGTTTCACTTCAGAATTAAAGAAAGTAAGATCTCATCTCAGATCATACTGAAGTTCCAAACATATTCCTTCTCTTTCAGAACATTAAGAATTTGAGTCACAATAAAACTGTTTTTCATTTTTTCTTTGTGAAAGGAGACAAGAAATTCATCTTGCCAACAGTCTATTGTATTTATTATAACTTCTGAGCAATATTCTGTTACCACTCAACACTAATTTCTAACTTATACAAGTCACACTAATTACAAGTTACACTAATTTCTTGTAACAATTATAAAAGTTATTTGTCAATTCACCCCAAACAATTTCATCATTTAATTTAAAGATATCTTAATATGCTAGGAAAACAGTTGTTTGTAATCACTGAGAACAAGACTTATTTTTTACATGATCTCTTCCTTCATGAAATACCCTTACCTGAGACAAATATTTAATCCCAATCCTGTACTTCAAGTCCAGAAAAAATTTCATAGTAAAATTTATAATGATTTATACAATTCGAATCTTCCAATTCTAATTCAACCATTGTAACAGTATCCAAACAATGAAGAGGGAGAAGGTTAATATAATTAGTAAGTTGAAATTTACTTTTGAACATGTTACAAGCACAGATTACAAAATACGAATAAAATTTTAATAAGAAAATTTAAAGGTGCTCAAATTCACATAAAGTATCTTCAGGAATTAAACACATCTGCTAGTGACATATTATTTGTTAATTGACTAAAATACACTTCAACACAATAACACTATTTCTATTCACATTTCATCTTCCACATGCTATTACAGTAATTGGTGCACAAACATAAGAAAAATTGCAAACTAATTACGAAACATTTTTACTTTACCAATAATGTAAATCCAGCAGTCATATGTCATTGCTGAAGAAACTGACAGATTGTGAGGAATATTTATATTGTCAACAGTTTCCCAACGCAATCCATTTGGACGATAACTAAATATAACTGAACCAAATAAAAATATATGATCCTTATAAACACAACATGTTCCTGAGTAGATAGGTATCGGCAATGGAGGACATTTTGACCAAATTTCTGCAAAGAAAAATAAAAAAACAATTTAAAATTAAACAGTACACATTTCTTACATAAACAAATAAAACATTCAAAGTACACATAAAACTCACCCATCCCTCTGCAAGAGACAAAATCTAACAAAATCAACAAAAAGAGAATGAAAGTTTATAAATAGCCCATCATTTTGCAAAAAAAAATCAAAAGAGATCCTAAAAACAATTAAACTACAACAACAAATTAAATTTTATTTATTTATTTATTACAGTCAGACTCTGGACTAAAAATATATAGTTACTATTTAAAGTAGTTTGTTGTGTAGAAGGAAACGATGTTGATTAAACTGAAATTAAAAATAATATTTGTAATCCATAGTTTTAGCTAAGAGCTCCAATTCTTCTTCTTTTTTTTTTCAAAAACAATGTTATTTTGTCATTAATCCAATACTAGCTAGGTTAAGTTTAAATTCTGTAACAGGTAATTTTAGTTCATTCTGACATTTCCAAAAATTACACAAATAATACTTTACAAAATGCTACAAACCAAAACAGAGATACAACAAAGTTCCAGTCAGAAATTAAGCACTGTATCTAACTCTAATACATATGCAACTCTTAACTTAAATAAAATTAGCAGCCTGTGTTGTAATATCAAGTCCCACAGATAGTAAAATTATGTAGTATTGGCCATAATTAACATCACATTTTTGTCATAATTTTATTTTAAGATGGGATAAATTTTTAAACACAAGGCACAATTTTTAAACAGATATTTAAGAGATGAGATACAAGAGGATACAAGGCTACAAACTTACGTTTAATAATGGATACAGGGAAAATCATTTTCATACCCACGATTGTGTTCCAGTCATAATATATATACGTGCATGTATTACCATGCTTTATATCCAGAACATATCATTAAATAGGAGAAATAATTTTTATAAATTTTTTTTTGTCAATAAAATACCAATACCAATTTGCCTTGCAAATACCAATTTTGATGAATTTATAGGCCTCATACATTATTATGTAAATTCTATTATATAATAACTAAAACATAGTTCACTAAATTGATGAAAGAAATTTTAAAATACAGGCAGCATCCATCAAGTTTGTTGAATTTCTTAACATTGTACTTTTTTTCATTTTGCATGATCACAGAAAATGGACTCAGTTAGTACTTCCTTTATAAATAAAACATTTGAATATAAGTATGTTGAAAATTATGTCATGTCCAAGATAAAAGTTGCAGGAAGCAGTACTGTCACCCCTCCCCTTCCACAACACAATCCAAATACTGATACTGTAACTACACGTCATAGAAATGAATGAAAATATTCATAAAAGTATATGAATAATAAAAAATAATTTGGACATGATTTAAGTCTCATAAGAAAATATGTTACTTTTGGCAATTTTTTGAGCAGTTGCTAACCTGACAAAGATGTTAGGATATATCCCAAACAGTTTTACAGAATTATTTTCTAAAATCTGGTATAACTGATTATTCAGTGAAAAACTATTGACTGTTTTAGAGACATTGATAAAGATTGTTGATGTAATCACAATTTTGCCATATTTATTGAGTTACTTAGTTGCAATTTGATTACAGACAGATGCATGTAAATATTAAGATCACTTAAATTCAATATGGAAGTGAATGATATATTTACTCTCAAATCATTCATAAAAATCAGTCTGAGGACCAACTTTGTGGGCCATTCCTGTAATTACAGTCTCATTTTGAATTATTAATCATATCTTGATTTCTGCCAATTAAAAAAGTTTCAATCAGCTTTTAACTCTCTACCTCAGTGTCACATAAATGAAATTTATCATAAGTATATTGCATAAAATGCAATCAAATGCTTTACTTAAGTCAACAAGTCATTCCTACAATCACTCCACTTTCAAATCCATTTAACATCTTAATGTTATAACTGATTCTGTTGCCAAAAAAACCGAGCAAATTGTGAAATTTGCCTTATCATCATTTTTTGAAAACTGGAGTAACGTTACTATTTTTAAGACAACCAGAGAATAACCTTTAAGATAAAACAATGTTTATGTCAAATTATTGGTCCTACTTACTTTGAACTACATTGTATTTATGAACAGCATTTTCAATTACTCTGTGACGTCCAACACCACCAATTACATATATATCATCATCAATACAACACAATGCGTGGTTTCTTAAAGGGGTAGGCAGACTAAAAAAATTAAAAACAAATAAATAATAAAAAAAAAGAGAATACGTGATAAGTTAATTTAGAAAATCTTATTTTAAAGATATAACAAACGTAACCTAATTAGCTAAAACGCAGAGAAGGCATTAATTGCAGATAGTGATCTTAAATAAAAGTACAAGAATAAAATATGTAGTTTATTACTATAACAATAGTTTTTTACTATTATAAGATGTAAGAAAAATACTGTTACAGAGCATTGCAAATTAACTTAATGGTTCTGTCATTGAATTCATCAAACAATAAAACTGTTGTTGTTCCTGAACACAGCATCTGTAAATTGCATCATCTATAAACATCCTTAAGTGTTTCAAAAAAAATTTCAACTTCTGACATCTCAAAAAACAGAACCTCAAAAATAAAATTTTATAAAGTGCAAATGATAAAAGATTTTTTATAATGTAATGACATGTTTAATAAACTGGTTCAAATAGAACACCTTGGTTGCATAATACTGAGCAAAGTTTACTGCACTCAGTTTATAGATATCTGCTAATTTGTTATAACTTTTTCAGCTAATGATTTTTTAGCAGGGTGCATAAAAAAAAAATTTGATTAGTTTTTCTTCCCAAAATTTATCTTAAGCAGTAGTAATTATTTCAATGATAAAACCTGTTCTATTTCAGTTGATTTCTTTGTTATGCTATGTTTATTCAATACCACCAAAAAAAAAATCAGTTAAATGACAAAAGGCCATGCGCCTATTGTGCATGTAAAAAGTAGGGTACACAAACTAATCAGCGACCAAAAGTGGTTCACTTTGATCACTTTTTTTTTGTGAAACAGGAAGTGGAATATCTGGTTATACTATACCAAATTATTACACATTGTGAACCATTACTGCTTGGCTTAAAAAAAAAAAAAAAACGTTTATTATATTTTAATGCATATTTATTACTTCAATTTTGATATCTGGCTCAATAAGAGCAAAATCATTATGTTCCTAAGAAATCACTGCTTATTAAAAGTATTATAAAAGGAAATCATTATTTCTTAGGAATACTTACTATACAAAAACCATACATGAATAAATCAATAAACTAATTATTAATAATTAGAACAGTAAGAGGAAAAAAATTATTGACTTAAGTACATCAACTAATTATAACAAACTTAACAAGGTAATACTAAATAACTTCAAGGTCACCAATAAATAACAATCATCACACTAAATGTATTAAGTGAATAATTGAAAAACTGTGTAACTTAGTGAGCTAATATGTGATATTATTTTACAATCTTAAATGGAATACGAATGATAAACTAATTCATTACTTACTGAGCAAAATCAGAAAAAATAAATAAAAAGATAATAAATGTATCTTCTACTTAATGAACTAACTGAATACTATGTATTACTTACGCAGTTTCATATACCCACATATCTCTCCAAGTATCATAAACCCATACGGACATATTATGACCTCCTTCCCTAGTCATCATATACTCTCCACCAGTAACATAAATTTTTAAATCTGAAATACCAAATAGAAATTAAACATCACTTAAAACAAGACAAGAAAAGTAGAATAAATGAATTAACATTATAAATCGTCATATAATAAACACTTTTGAATCATTTTGCATTTGAAGATATTAGGTAACTGCAATACCAAGATACTTCTATTTAAACAATTGAATGATTCACAATCAAAATAACAGCACTTCATTGATTTCTTTTGTTCATAAGCTTAACACTTACATCTTATTTAACTGTATTGTGTCATAGTGAGTAAGCATAAACGATATATACATAGTAGTTTGTCTACCAAAACAAAAGTGCTAATGTACAATCACCAGCTGAATTAGAGAGACTGCAATAAGCATCTAGCAAAAATGATTCAACTAAACCATCTTTATGACTCAACCACCATTCAGCTCTAACTACTTGGATTAAAGTTTTCTAATACAGCAAAAACTGATTACAGAATAAACAGAAGATACATAAATTAATATAAAATACTATTTACTTATTCAGTAATTCAATACAATATCTCCTAAACTCATGCTTCCTAAAAAAATTGAGTTTTGCATGTATGTTCCAGTGATATTCTATGCATCCACTATGAAATTAAAGATTTTAAATCTGTCAAAAAAAAGATACCTTTACATTTACAAATATTTGAGTTTGTGATTATAATTTTACATAATTATTTATTATCTCAACTTAATTTTTTTTAAGTTAATTTAAACTTTTGTGATTATACACCAAACCAAATTGTATAAAACTGTCTTCAAAAAAAGGCTATTTCAAAACATTTTCAGCCATCTTTGTGACCATCCTCAGTAACTGGTGCTGTTATTTTCATACAGGTATCAATTGATGTTATTGTTGGCAGTTTTTAGTTAAGCAGCCCATATTAAGAAAGTAATCAAATTTGAATTTTGTCTGTCATTGAACATATCACTGTTTTACATTTTTGTATGCTAATATATTTAATAATGAGAAAAAAAATATGTGTTAAGATGTGATCCTTTTTTGTATATCAAGGGACTCAATATTATCCAATCATGATCTGTGTTCATGAGATAAATTTTGATATAACAGGGCAATTCCATGGTTGAATACTGATTGGAGGAAAAAGAAAAAAATTGTTACATTACATAAATAAGTTACCCACACACTTACACAACTTCACACACTTGTCACTCATATTCAAGACACTTTTCATATCACCATTAGACCATCCTAAAGGAACTCCACCACCAAAGAACCCAAATCTGTTAGTTATTAACTCAAACAACAATCCTCAGTGGTTACATAAAGCTAAATAACCAGCCAAATCTTTATCTTGTTAAGCGATGAAAACATTAAAATCAGTTGATGTCAAGCCCGAACTACAGGGGGGGGGGGGGCAATAAATGAAAATCTTCCATTTGGAGAGCTCTAGTACAGCTTTTGTAAATCTGGGAGACCATTTCAATCAGCAAGAGGTCATTTCAGTTTGTGAATTACCACACAGTGGAATCTTCAAGAGCATCCAATGTCGTTTGTTTTGCACTGACCTCCAAAGCTTTTTCAGCAACTTCTGCGACATATTGCAGTCCCAGATTGCCTGAATTCTGCCACAAAAGAATTCCCTTATGATCCCAAAACAACACAGGCATAATATTTTGGTTCAATAGCGTGTGCTTCAAACCAAATCTAGATTAGATAGTGCATCTCAGAATTTCTTATTTGCCATAGTACTGATGCTATTCATAATATTACTACTATAAATACAATCTATCAATACATCAATTTGTAAAAACCAATCATTCTATATAATTCAAATCTGGCATGAATAGTGGCACCATAACCATAATAGGTTTGATGTTTCATCAACATCTATTTTATATTGCACCAAATAAAAAGAATGGCAAGTGTATGTGGTGAGATTATAAATTGCTGGTGTTAATGTACACTGTCTGAGCCACTATACGGAACATTCATGTCGCTATGGTAACCAGTTTATTTAAAACAGTTAATAAATCAGTCAAACATGAATACTATTCCTCATTTACTAATCACAACTCTTACAACACCCCCCCCCCCCACCCCCACGGTCTTAAACTCTAATTATACGGTGTTGCATGTAAAAAAAATTATACGACTCATAAAAATTAATTTAACAAAACAGAATGTAACTTAACATAAATAATTTACATTTTTTATTAAAGTCTTTCTCACATTAAAATCTACATTTTACAAAGTATTTTTAAAATATATATATTTTTTAATACAAAGGCTATTTTATTTGATGAAAGAAAAAACAAACAGTAAAATAAAATAATTTATTTATTACATTTTAACCTTGAAAACTCTAACACTTGTCTGTTAAAAGCAACCATTTTCATGGTCAGACAGTACATTGATACTCATAATAAATGCAGTTCTGAAGTATCACACCAGTTAATAAATTACCATTCGACAAAGTAAATGATTTTCTTAAAATAATACTGTAAACAATTTCTGCTACAATTTGAAAATTGATTCCATAACTGTGTTATTTACATAAAGTAAAAAAAAAACTTTATGGAAAATTTTATGATTCTGAGATAAGGTCAATTACTAATCTAATTATAACACATACAGGAAAAAATATAATGTACCAGCTTGACATTTGAATATTCACCAATAACAGTGTTAAAACAAACAAGGCTAATAAAAAAAAAAACCACACTGAGAAATCCAAAACTGAGGTCCCTATTTATAAAATAAGTCCATAATGATTTACAAATATGATAAAACTGACACCAGATAAAATGGTTACTTTTACTCTACTACTACTGGTTTGGTCAATGGATTAAATCTTGCTTAAAAGTAGTCAGGTAATTTAAAAAACAGTTTTAATATAAACTGAAACTGTCAATTGAAATCTGTATAAAAGCTTAAAAAACACTATAAAGAAAGTTGTAGAAACTAAAACTATTTAGAAAAATACTTTTCTGTTAAATACTACTCCTAGCTATTAGTTGATAAGTTTTATTTATATACCAAATTTATTTATTTTATATTTTAATAAGTATTTTTAAATATAAAAATGTTAAATAATTTTAAATATTAGGAATCCTTGTTTATAGCCATTTATGTAAAACAGAAAAAGTAAACACTTTTTAATGTACTTTAAAAAAAAGAGTGTTTTTTCTTTTATACATTTAAGCCTTATTCATTTATTTATACAGTAGTAACAAGGGGATGACACCCAACAATAATGAATAAGATGCATTACAATGAATTTTGTAACATGTGAGAAATGCCATGCCTGACCAGGATCCAACCTGTTACCTCCAGATGAAAGAAAATAATTCCTTTCATAGAGATTAGCATGACCCCCCCAATAAATATACCAGTTTTGATAATTGTTTTTTTTTTTGTTTTGTAGAGCAAATTCCTCTAATAGTCCTGTTAAATTTTTCATGTTATTTAAGCAAAAAATTAATTATCTATATAATGACTTGAAGACAATTTTATTAATATTTATTTTTTGTTGTCTTGTTATATTGTAATGATATGTTGCTTGCTGTCAGTCTAACAGAAGGACCATCATTTTAGACATTCTGATAATAGCACTAATTTCTTTTACACTAATAGGTAGTTGTGATGTATTTTCATTTACAAAATTTAAGTTAACCCATCCCCCTAAGAGAGTTATTGTCTCCACTTTTATTATGCTACACTACACATGTAAAGTCAGATAATTAAAATTTAGAAGGTTCACAAACAACAAAAAATTATTGTGAATTGTAAATACTTATATGGCAAACCAAACAATCATATTTATTACAGTTCTGTAATGGAATGATAACTCAAAAAGTCATATCACTAAAGAGTTGTTCACGGCCATTTAGTAAATGAGTTAATTTGAGAGATATACTGTACTTAAAAAATGGACCAATTACTCATGTCTGATAATTATTTATCTTAACAATCCTTACTTTATGTAAACAAAACAATTATTGATATTCTAAACTCTGGCTTAAGCAGAAAAAAGACTATAACTACGAATACAGTATTATATAAATGTATTTAAAAAATAACAGACTTTTTTAACAAATGTAATAAGCTACAACTTAGCAAAAAAAAACCTAAAAAAATAAACACTGACTATAAAGACATAATTTTAAATTACATTTAATAATAATAATAAGAAGAAGAAGAAGAAAGATTATATATATATACACACACATATATATATACAAAACTAATGAATTATGAATGAACACAAACAAATTAGTAAACAAATAATCAGAATGATAAAATGTTCCCTGTTGTTTAATGCAGTGATTTTTTTAATTATAAGACTAATTTATTCCATTTTCAAGTAATAATAATATTATATTATAAATAAAATACTAAAATTAACAGTAAACTATATATAAAGTTAGTTATTAGGCAATTTAATCTCAAAATAATTTAAGTATTATACATAAACATTTATCATTTAAGTTTCACCTTAAAAGTATTTTTTCATATAAAAGTGAAGTAGAATAATGAACATCTTACTGTGAATCAGTTAATATGTTTAGCCTAGAACAAGAATGGTCAAATCAATTTTAACAAAGCAAGAACCTTATGAAAATTATTTACTATGGCTAATTTAAAATTTCAATAAAAGTATAGTAACTCCAATCCTAAAGTAAAGAAGCATGATCAGATAGCAAGAATTATCAAACTATCTCTTTGCATTCAAAGCATTAATTAGGATAACATAGAGGTGAGTAAAACAAAAGTTGGAAGCAAACTAGACAAAGAATCATTTATGTTCAGACAGAGCAGAGGTAAAATGGAAGCAATCATAACTCTCACATCAAAACTTGGAAGAGAGGAGGAAATAAAAATAGCTACCTATACAACATTTGTAGATCTTTTAGAGTATAAGTTGAAACATACAAAAATATGATTTATTATCAATGAAATAATCAGGTACTAGCGATTAGAATGGAATAAAAAAAAAAGAAGAAGCTAAATAAGTGAGTGAAGCAAGAGTGTGTACAGACTATCTCTTATATATTAAAAAGAAAACTGAAAGAAAAAATATCTAAATGAAGCTCTAAATATCTGAATAAAATGAGATAAAGTGTAAGAAGCTTTATTTAATTTAATTTTTTTTTTTTTTTGAAGGGTAAGAAACTACAATAAAGGTTAGAATTTGTTGATATTATTGTTCTTTTAGTTGAAACTAAGTTATATGAGAGAAATTGAGTAGTAAGGATACCAATATAACTTGATTATAATAAGTTAAAATAAAGTTGAGTATAATAAGTTAAATAAATTGAGTATAATCAGTTAAAATTAAATATGACAAAAAATTCTGAAAAAAAAATTGATTTGTGAAAAATTATTCAATATAAATAACTCACATTCAAATTAATGTAGCTTTTTCTTCCAAAGACCTTTCAGAGATAACTTTGGTTCCTTCCTCAATGGAGGGTTTTAACACTGCTGCAAACAGTGCCTGTCTTAATAATATAAGAAAACCCTTAAAAATGTGATCATGTAATATGTTATTTGATTTATATCACATTTACCTACTTAATGTTGTTTTATATCAAATTTATACACCTGTAAATTTTATATTAAGCAGGATAAGTTCCTGTTTTGTAAAATTTTTGTAAAGCAGTTTTATCTTGTTTTACTATTATTTTATATTAATTTTGTAAATTAGTTTAGATAAGCAATTTATTTGTATACATGTTATATGATCTACTACACTTGAGATTCTTGGTAAAACACAGGATCAAATTATTTCAGCAGGCTTCTTGCACACCAGAATGGCTCCTTGTAATTTTTCACTCTTTCCTAAGCTTAAAATTCCATTTAAAGGAAAGTGATTTGCAGATAGAGAAGAGATCAAAAGAAATGCAACAATAGGACTAATGGTGCTCATTAAAAATCACTTTGAAAATGCTTCCAACAATGGAAACACCACTGGAATAAGAGTGTTACAACAGAAAGAACCATTTGAAAGGAACAAGTCAGTGAACTAAATAAGTTAAGTATTTTTGTTTTTTTTAGCCAAGGTCAGATATTTTCTGTTCACACTTCATGTATATAAAAAATTGATTACTTTTTAAGTCAACACCAGTTATCATTAATTCCAAATACTTTTTTCAAATAAATTGCAACTAATAAAACAAAAAAAAACATGCTTTAAAACAAATTTTTTTCATCTAGTGATTTATAACGTGCAACTCTTCATTGATTCCATATGCATTCATGATGAATGCTCTACCATAATGTAAATGCTGTGGACATAATGGTGTTAATAGTTAAGCTCCCATAACAGAACTTAATAGCAAGGATCATTTTTGATCCTTGCTATTAAGTTCTGAATTTCTGAAAAAAGTTTTGAAGTTCTGAAAAAATACAGATGATGAATTCAGAATACATCAACAAAAATGTTGATGTATTCAGAACTCATCATCTGTAGTTTTTTCTCTTCTTTCTTATGCTCTGCCTCCCGGAGCCAGACCTGCATCTAAGCATAAACTCAGCTCCGGGTGGTGCCATCACCTCAAACTGCCCACCCAGACAGGGTGGGCAGTCTGGGTTCCCGCCCAGACAGCCAGGAATCAGTCTTTTGTGCCATGCCTCTAATAAGGGAACCCCCAAGAAGGACTCCCCAACGGGACTATAGTTTTACAGGGCCTGGCCTCAAGCGGAGAAACCAAAGGGATCTCCACCAGGACTATGATCTTCCGGTGCCTCGCCTCAAATGAGGATCCCCCACCAGGACTTGGGTCTTTACTTCCCTCCATGGTTCCGTAGGGTGCCTGTTATCAAAGGTGAGGCGCCAAAGCATCCCACCCCTACCAGACAGAGCTTTCCCACATAGGAACCGCCTAGTGTTCAGGTGCAGCTGTAGAAACCTCATGCCGCACGGGTAATCTTGATACCCCGACCTCCAGGGGCATGTCCATTTGCATTACAGAAAGGACTTCAGGCTTCCCGGCGACAATCCTTCCTGATGTGGTCAGCCTCCCCACATTTAAAACACTGGCCGCTCAGGTCCAGCCCGCTAGACGACTTTGCCCAGTGCCCCAGACACCAGCAGCGGAAGCAGCAATCCTCTAAGGATCACCGCACCACCCTGCAGGCCACCCATCCTATACACACCCAACTAACAGCCAACAACTTGCTATTGTCACCCCATAGGCCGGCCGCATGTACAAGACGTCGAGCGTCACCGCCTCCTCGTTACCCGACGAAAGTCTTTCATAAATTCTTCTTGGGTCGTAAAGTGCATCCACATAAAGGTTGTGTACTCGCCGACCACTCCTCCCGCCAACACGACCACCATCGTCTCCGAAATCTCTGTGCTGAACTTTTCAGCAGCGCCCCATTTGGCCCGCACCCGAATGTGGAGGTCCTCCCCGAGGCCCTGACGAACAGAGAGAACCCCAGTCTCCCCCGGCGACACACTAATCTTGACCTAGCGGAGGAGGTCCGCGTAGGATCTCCCGTCCGCCTTCACCACAACCGTGGCTGTAGGTGGTCCCGCCGGCCTCCTCTCCGGGGCAGCCGTCTTCAGTTGATCTGCCAACGCACAGTCACAAAGGTGTACTAGGAGCTTTCCAGCATACCTCCTGTCAGTGTATTCCACTAAACGATATAAATACCGACCGACTTGCTCAGCGAGCCCGCAGAAACAAACGTCGCGATCCATCGCCACGACCCCAGGAATGGTCTTCATAACGTTGCGGATCACTCCACCCTCACCCTTAGCGTCGAGCACCTTTTCTTTCTTTCTTTTCCTGTTTAGCCTCTGGTAACTACCGTTTAGATAATTCTTCAGAGGATGAATGAGGATGATATGTACGAGTGTAAATGAAGTGTAGTCTTGTACATTCTCAGTTCGACCATTCCTGAGATGTGTGGTTAATTGAAACCCAACCACCAAAGAACACCGGTATCCACGATCTAGTATTCAAATCCGTGTAAAAATAACTGCTTTACTAGGACTCAAATCAGCTGATTTGGGAAGACGCGTTAACCACTAGACCAACCCGGTGGGTCAAGCGTCGAGCACCTGTCCCGCCGTAAGTCTACCATCATGTGCCAGGTGCTCGACCCCACTTCAGGACGCGTGAGTGGTGAGGGTGACCGACACCTATTCTCAAGTCAAACAACCATGCCTGAGGAACACAATCACGCCCATCAATGTCCATCAGCAGAAAACCCGTAAATCATGGAATGATTTAATTTTTTATCCTGCTGTGCTGGTTGAATTTACTGTATTAACATCTCCTTCTATGAATCATGAGACCTTGCCAATTGTGAGGGGGTTTGAGTGCTCAGTGATATAGAATAGCTGCAACGAAGGTGCAACCATATCAGAGAGGTATCTGTTAAGAACCATACTAAGGAATGATTCCTGAAAGAGGGCAGCAGCTCTTTCAGTAGTTGTTAAGGGCATAGGTCAGGAGGACTTAAACAGCCACATCATCACTCAATCTTCTGAGTACTGCACAGCTGAAAGCAACTACAGCTGTTTTTTTCCAAGAAAATGTAGCTCTCTGCATTTTCATATAACAACAATGGAGGTGCGTTCCTTGGTAAAATATTCTGGAGGTAGATTAATCCTCCATTCGGATCTCCAGGTGGGGACTACTAAGGAAGGGGTCACCAGAAAATAAAAAAATGTTAGGAGAAGACCAATTTGGTTTCAGGAAAAGTATATGAACAAGGGAAGTAATTTTAGTGCTCAGATTATTGGTAGAAAGAACATTAAAGAAAAACAAACCAACATACATAGCATTTATAGACTTAGAAAAGATATTTGTTAATGTAGACTAGAACAAAATGTTCAGCATTTTAAAACATTTAGGGTTCAAATATAGAGATAAAAGAACAATTGCTAACATTTACAGGAACTAAACTGCAACAGTAATAATTGAAGAACATAAGAAAGAAGCCTTTAATCGAAACATAAGAACTAGCAGTCAACGATGTTAAAGAACAATTTAGATCTGGGATAACAGAGCAAGGTGAAAAGATAAAGATGCTGTGGTTTGCTGATGATATAATAATTCTAGCTGAAAGTAAAAAAGATTTAGAAGAAATAATGAATGGCATGGATGAAGTCCTACAAAAAAACTACTGCATAAAAACAAATAAGAAAAAAATGAAAGTAACAAAATGTAGTAGAAATAATGTAGACTGACCACTGAATATAAAAATAGGAAGAGAAAAGATTATGGAGGTAGAAGAATTCTGTTATTAGGAAAGTAGAATTACTAAAGATGAACGAAACAGGAGCGATATAAAATGCCAAATCGCACAAGCTAAACGAGCTTTCATTCAGAAATATAATTTGCTTACATCAAAAATTAATTTAAACATCAGGAAAACATATACTTTTTGAAAGTATATGTTTGGAGCATGACATTATATGAATGTGAAACTTGGAAAATCGGATTACCTGAGAAGAAAAGATTAGAAACTTTTGAAATGTAGTGCTATAGGAAAATGTTAAAAATCAAATGGATAGATAAAGTGACAAATGAAGAGGTGTTGTGGCAAGTTATTGAAGAAAGAAGCATTTGGATAAATATAGTTAAAAGAACAGACAGACTTACAGGCCACATATTAAGGCATCCGGGAATAGTCGCTTTAATATTGGAGGGACAGGTAGATGGGAAAAATTGTGCAGGCAGGCAACATTTGAAATATATGTAAAACAAATTGTTAGAAGTAGAATGTAGGGGGTATACCAAAATGAAACGACTAGCACTAGATAGGCAATCTTGAAGAGTTGTATCAAACCAGTCAAATGACTGAAGATAAAAAAAAGTATTAACATACTGTTCGGTCAATATGATCATGTAATATTTTTTTTATGAAACTATTTATTTATGTTGTGTATAAAAATAACAACTTTCTGGTAAAAATTATTTACTATTAATATAATACAGTTCAGTAAATAATAATACTTATGTATTTATCATTTAACATATTATCAATAAAATGGATAATTAAATCAATGACAACAAATTCAAATACATTTACTTGAATAGCCAACGGTTTTACTTTTTAAAATTTCAAAGAACAATGTTTTATAGAGTATAGTCTTTAAATAAATACTAAAAAATAAAATTAAAATACTAAATGTAATGGATGAAAATTTTACTTAAATGAAAAATCAGCTGTAATATGAAAATTTCACTTGAAAATACTTCAATACATAAATACAATACAAACATACAAAAATATTTATATTTACAATTAAAACAACAGTATGTCACATGTTGCTTGCATAAATGTTTCCTACATTAAGAACAAATAATATTGTCATTTTTTGAAGGTCAAAACTTGCACTGTGCGCATTTTGTCCCTATAACTTCCCCATCAGAAGTTCCTGGTAGAGGCAAAATTTGATCTTGTCCTTGCATTAATTTCACAATAATTAGTAAATTCAATGTTCTTGAAATGTATTTTCTTGATTTTATATATGGTGAAATAAGTGATTTTCCCAATTCTTGTAAATAAAAACTTTATTTGGTTAGTGAATTTTTATTAGAGTTTGGATTGACTGATGTCCAAAGAATATATGAGTTGTATGCAGATATGTCAAGCATGATGTAAATATTATCACTGGCCACCGGTTTGTTTTGCATTTGCAGTGTATGTGGCTATGAGTTGGTCAAGAATATCTAAGCAACTTTAGCAGCATTATAATCTAAAATGATATGTAGTTTTTTGTCAGTTCTGGCGCTTGTCTTTACTTACTGTACAACACTTTTGTTCTTTTTTGGAACATAGTTCACTATTGTTGTATTAGAAAAAAAACTAAAAGCTGTGAGCTTCCTTATTTGTCATTTCCACTGGAAAGTTTTTCCTAATTTTTCTTACAGTACAAAATTACTTTATATCTTGGAAGATGCTGCCCTAAATTGTAAGAAGTAAAAAAAGTTATCTACAGTAAGTGGGATCTCTGAGATGACTAATCAAATCCCACACAACTCTTATTCCCCAGTTCTTCTCTGGCTGACCACCTGGTTCTTTTTGGCATAAACCTGCAATTTCAGTTCATAAGAAGTACTACTATAACATAATGTCCATATTTTTATACCATACTTTGCAGGTTTACTGAAAATATATTATCTAAAAAGGGCAATGACCACAAAAACTAACAAATTGTTCATCAATTGTCACTTTTTTACATTTTCATCAGAGTAATATAGTTTTGGTAGAACTTCTACTTACTTTTTCCC
The DNA here is from genome assembly GCF_047948215.1 of Lycorma delicatula. Lineage (NCBI taxonomy): Eukaryota > Metazoa > Arthropoda > Insecta > Hemiptera > Fulgoridae > Lycorma > Lycorma delicatula. The sequence continues at coordinate 106,648,641 of NC_134459.1, read as the reverse complement.
GGACTTCAAGCATAGGAGCTAATTTATCTTTATGCCTTCCTTCATTTTTCACATGTCGATCTATCATCAAAATGTAAAACACGAGATATGGAGCAAAACATTTCAAAGGACATAGTTGCTTGGAAAATGGGACGACCACTATCTGGATCCCATAAGCTTTCTGTTGATTCCCGATGAGATTTATAAACCCCCACCAATCTCAATAATCCATAGCAAGGATCGGCAACGCGGTGCCCGCAGGTGCTATAGCGCTCTCAATAAGATTTTTATATGCCCTCACCATATTAACACACACACCTATTAAACCCAACAACCGTATCGGCATCGCATGTATATAAGACAATATAATTGCACAAGCTCAGTGTCAACAAATAGCAATCAAGTTCATACACTGACACACTTGCTACTTAGCATGTAGGAATATTCTCGCTTCTGATAAATTTGGTAATATGTTACCATATTCTGAGTGCTACGTATTCTGAGTATTATTATTATTATTATTATTATTGACTATATGTTATTATTTATGTATTATTAGTAACCACATCATGCAAGACAGTTGCACTTTTCACTATCAAATACATATTGTACTGGTTAAATGGATTTTATAAATATCCCACTATGAATAGTTGTAAAAGAAAAAGAATTTATTATTTAATGTTGACTGAAAAGGACAATTTTGTTTTATTGACTTTAAAGACAAGTGTATCTGCTTACTGTGTAACAATAGTGTGGCACCTCCAATAATCTTTGAATTTATTTTGCGCCCTTACTGACAAAAAGGTTGCCAACCTCTGAGCCACAGTACGCCTGAAATGAGATGTTATCTAAATTCTTTCATTTTTGTCCATAAACTCGAGACCCCCTCAATGTTAGTCCCTTTTATTTCTTCATTTTCAATAAAATTGAAAATAAGATGAAACAAACTCACCAAGTATGTTATCCTGGAAGATGCATATTTTATAATACAGAGTGCATTTTTGATAATGTTTTGGGTAGCTGGTAATCTGTGTTGTTACAGAGGCTCCACCTTCCACTGAATTTCTCCATCCTTAAAAAGTGTAATTGTGCTTGGTGCAGAATTTCTTTGGCTTGCTCCACTGGGATAGTGATGAGGATCAACAGTCATCTTTGACACTTCTTCTTCACTGTTGGAAACTGCTGTTTCTCTTGAACTTCACTCTATTCTATTTGATTTGCCAAACTCATATTGTACTATATAAATCAATGAAATCAGACTTAATAGACTGAATTGTTTGCAGCTATATTTATAGTACCTTGCCTATTATATGCACAAGTGACATGTCCAGACATAACAAAAATTCATGTTGAGACTTGCATAATTACAACAGTCAAAATTTATAAACATATTCAGTTACTTAATACTTATTTTCTTTTTTTATAAATCATTTGTTTCATTTGAATAGTATTTCATAATTGATAATGATGATGATATAATACATGCAAGTTCAGACAAGTCAAACTTTCAGACTACAGGGATGTTATACTGTACACACGCAACCACATATCCCCAACCCACCTCATCTACAGTGGATTGAACTATGTAATATAATAGAGAATATAATTTAGGTCATATTGATCAAAATAGTAAATTAGTACAACAATAAAAAATAGGGTAATAATAAAAGATAAGAAAAAAATAATAAAAGAACAATCATGAGGTTAAACATTTCAAAATTAATGTAATCAAGTCCTAAAAACCTAAAGTAAAATTTCCAGCAGAAAATAAATGACAGAAGGACAAAAACTCTTTTGGATTATATTAACCCAAAACAGCAGCGTTAAACTTCAAATGAGGGAAAACTCACAGTCCGAGACTAGTTCATACAATTGTTTAAATAGCATTATGAACAATAATGAACACAATTTCTTTAATGGAAAAAATAGAGCTGACTCATAATCAAAAATCATCACAAGATGCTAGAGTTATATATATTATAAATGGGTTAGTTCTCAAAAAATACAACAGATGGTGCTGATGTGTGACCGCGTACTTTAAAATAGTTTAATAAAGGTTTTTTTTAAAAATTGTTGGTTTTAGCTAATTTAGAGATGAAATAATTTTTAACAATTAAAAATTAGTTTGAATTGATAAAATATTTATTTTTAGCAGTAATAATTTATTTTAATTAAATAAATACCTACTTAATAATTTTTAATTCTAATCAAATAATCGGACATCAACCAACGCCATCTCTTGCATTTTAAGAGAGCTAACCAAGACTAGCACTATGTATATTGTACATTCTAAAATACATTAGTACATTCTAAAATAAATGCAATAAATTATACTTCTATAAATATTTATATATATATTTCTTGTCCATGTGTATGAACTCCTCCTAAACGACTGGACTGATTTTGATGAAATTTTGTGTGTGTGATAAGTTGATTCGAGAATGGTTTAGATTCACAATTTGATCCGATAAAAAATGTTTTTTTAATTTATTAATTTATGTGTTGTTGTTGATCTTGGTATGGTTAAGGTTCACAATTGGTTCCGGTAGGCAGCGCTGGGATCGCGTTTAGAATTGCGCACTTATTGAGAATATTATGTTATATTATTATTTATTGAAATAATGTTTTAAAGTGTAATTAAAAAATATACATTGTGCAAATTTGTATGGTGCAGTATTGAAGCGAGTATTTTACATGATTTTTCATGAATTTTAATGATGTATACATGTGCATTGAAAACAATCAACTTAACCTACTAATTTAAATTGTCAGTTCTCATTTGATTCTATGCAACTTATGAAGTATTGAACGGCTCTTTGAAAATAAAAATGTAGATTTGTAAAATAAATTATAACATTTATAAAATTAAAATATAAGTTACTTATAATAATTATAGTTTAAAGTATATTTAAAAAATTGAAGTTATAATTTTTGTAGCTGATTAATTTTATAAAAAATTTTCTAAATTTGTTTTTAATTTACAATTATCTAAAATTTGGTAAAATAGATGTTATAATAAAGAATGAGAAAATAAATAAAGAATGAGAAAAATGATAAAAATTTCTACTAAAATTTTAACTATGTTGCTTTTTTTTACAGTGCTTTAATTTTTTTATTAATTGATTAATTAAGCTATCACATGGTTATGAAACTTCAAAATTATTAAATAAAAAAAAATGTAGGAGGTACTTCTTTAGAATGATCTTAAGTGAAAATTAGCAGTAATGTGGATGAAAATTTATTAATTACACTAATTATTAATTTTACAACATAGACGGCATGCACAAATAGTTCATAACCGTCAGTTAAATAGAACAGTAGAAGTTCAATTGACGGACAATGTAAATTTAAGAGTCCAGGTTGCAAACATACGTGCAAATAAAAGTCGAGAGCATCACAATGAACATCTTCAAGCTAATGCATTGAGACAAAGAGAGACACGTCAACAAGTCACTACGCACACAGAGCACATGGTCGACAGCACGTGCAAGAACGTTGCGCATTGACACGTGCATCACTTCACTGCCTTGCATTCATAGATGAGCCGGAAATAGACTATTCGTCACATGCACTAATTGTCATCGGTTATATGGACAAACAATTCCAACACTGTCATGCATTTAAATACAAAGATGAATCGACCGATCTTTGCTGCGCATCGGGAAAAATTCCACGTCAACCATTGAATTCGCTGCCAGAACCATTGAAAACACTATTGGCTGGAGCCACATCTCAATAGAAATTGTTTTTGCATAAAATTCGTAAATTCAATTCTTGCTTCTAAATGACAAAAATCGTTCAGAATGAGGATGGTCGTAATTTTGAATCAACATTTAAAATTCAGGGCCAAGTGTATCATCAAATTGGTTCTTTGTTCTCAATGCCTGATGCCGATCCAAAATTTTTGTAAATCTACTTCATGGATAATGAGGAGCAACAAATTAACACACGCTGCCAATACAACCACATCTAGCAGATGGAGGAGCAAGAAATAGTGGCAACTTTGAAAAAGTTTTTGCGTTGGCAATTGCTTCAGCAGGCATTGCAACGACCTTGCTTGATGGTGGGCGGACTGCGCATTCAGCACTCAAGTTGCCACTGAACATTCACACAAATCCAGGCGCAATGAGTAACATAAGGAAGCATTCAGGCACAGCTGAAGTTTTGAGAAAATGCAAAATTATTATCTGGGATGAATGCACTATGGCTCACAAGCATTCACTTGAAGCTCTCGATAGAACGCTGAAAGATCTCATAGGTCGAGTTGTGACGCATGGAGGCGTCAGGAATTTTAAAAATAATTCTTTTTTACATATTTTTTCATAAAAACGGTCCTAACAATTTATAGTTTATTTGAAAATTTTTTTTAATTTTTGGATTTACAACGTTTGAAAAGGACAACATCTGTCGGGTCCGCTAGTGTATATATATAAGCATAATAACGCAACACAGTAGATAAAGCATATATTTTATACGCCATTCGGGATATTCAAAAGAATAATAATATTTTTTTTACATTTACAATTCCTAATAATTTACTTATAGTAAATTCACTAAATTTTATTATATATTTTTATTAGGATAATTCAATTATGGAGGATAATGAAGATAGTAACCAGAATTCAATTAAGTCAAAAAAGAAATACAGATGAAGAAAGCGATGATAATACAAAATGAATAAAAAAGATGAAAGTTCAAAAGAATTATGGAGATTACGTAATCAGTGATACAGGGAAAGTCAAGAGAAAATTTTCAGAAACAGACATGTCCGATGAAAAAAACCAGACAAAAAAAAACGAAATTACGTTCCAAAAGATATAGAGATAACAAAAAAAACTCTTGATCAAAAGCAAAATATTCACAAAAGAATCATTAAAAAAAAATTCTCAACGATTTCGAGACAAAACCATAAATAAAAAATTACAAACAATTCTTACTTCACAAACTGCTGGTCCATCAAATGTTGATGTTCCAGTCATTTCAGAAAATACAAAATTGCAAACAATTCATACATCACAGATAGCAGGTCCATCACATGTTAATGTTCCATTTATTTCAAAAAATACAAAAAAAGTTAAGCATTCACGCATTTCCAGATATCTTCAACATTCAATTCAGATAGTAATTCCGATTTGTTTACGCAAAATATTAACAATTTTGTTACAAAAAATAATCAAAATTCCTATTCTAATCATATCAGTGCACCTCTTGAGTTCCATAAGCTATTTCTTGAAAACGATTTTGGTCATATTTGTGATACATTATGGTTTAAAAATAATTTTAAAATATCAAAAAATGAAGTTACAACAAATAATAATATTCAATTTATAAAAACGCTACTCACTAATTATAAGATACCACAAATTAAGATATGCTCAACTTGTCTATCTGCAATTAATAAACAACAAATACCACCTTTATCTGTTTACAATGGATTCAAATACTCAACTATTCCAGAAAATTTGAAAAAATTACCATTAAATTTAGTATCAGATAGACTTATTTCACCAAGAATACCATTCACGCAGATTAGAAGATTAAAGCACGTTCAGGGACAATTTGGCATCTAAGTTATTAATTCTTATAGAAGTTAATACAATGGTTAATCAATTACCAAGAAATGTTGATGACCATTCTATTACTGTTCATGTAAAAAGAAAAAAAATTCATAAGTCAAGTTATGTAAATGGATTGGTTAACAAATGAGAAATTAAAGAATGGTTAAAATATTTAATAACTTCTCTTTATGAAGTCTACAACATTAGTATTTATGACAAATGTTTTGAAGAAAATTATCCAACAGTTAATGAACATGAAATTATTGAAGATATTCCAATTGAAGAAAGTTTAATGTCGCAACAGCAGACATTAATGTGGAATGATGAGATGTATTTATGAATAGTTCCTGGAGAAAATAACGTTCCAATTAGTATTTTGTTTGACGAACATGCAGACGAATTATCATTTCCACAAAAATACTATGGACAATTCTGCAATTTTAGAGATGGCATAATGTTATGCCATTTGTGATGGCAACTAGCGAAATAAGAAGCTCAGATAGAAGGGGAGTTAGCCCTCATCACCTTTTATATATGGCTATAAAAATAATAAGAATCAGAGTACATGATTCACGGACAATTGCATTTCAAAGATGAAAATTACTAAATGAAAATTTTCATGAAATACCTAAAATTTTGAGTGGAGATTTCAACATAATTTTGCTGAAGAATGATCAAAGCCACTCGTACACTTTTTAAAAGAAAAATTAAACCTCATAATGTCTAATAATTAATTTGATAAAAATATAAGTACAACACACTATTGAAAAACAATAAATGAAGTATTTACAAGATATTTAGATAGATTTCATTCGAGAGTATTTATTTCATATTTTAGTTATCATAAACCAATTGCTTCATTTTTAGAAGAATCAGATAATACAAATAATTTAAATATTACAGAAATAGAATAGAAATTATTAATGTAAAAGAATATATTATAAAATAATAATATAATGTAATAACATATTGTAAAAAATAATAAATTCATTATTAAAATTAAAATGTTTCTAAGACTTATTTCATAAAGAAAATAAATTAAATTTTTTATTGTCAAATTATTTAATTAACCATTACTTCATATTACAAATACATTTTATAAATAGTCTATTATGTCATTTAAAATAATCAATAAATTGAAATCAGTAATAGATTAAAACATCATTATTAACCAATGATCAGTAATGATTGTTCGAAGTTTTCACTTCTGTTGGCCAGTCCCGCGACTGTCATACTTTTTTTGTAATTTTTCAAACATCATTTGTTTTCAATAGTTTATGAAAAATCATCATGGAATGCTACATGCCTCAACAATGTTTATAAATCATAGAAATTTATTACCAGAATATGGAATAGGCTACAGCTATGTATCATGCCCATAATAATACTAATGGTCTGTTTGATCAGCCAAACAAAAGCACACTTCATTGTTTGGTTAAAATACATGAAGAGAATTTTTCTCTGCTTGACGTTGAAACAGCAATTCATAAAAGAAATGCAAGGAGACAAGAGAATATTGCTGCTGTAAGTGCAAGTATTTGTAGAAATTTAAATTTATTAAGTCAAGGACATTCTTTGCTTTGATGGTTGGCTGATTGAACTTTAGAGCAGCTCAAAGTGCCAAGTTTTCATAAAAAAAAATTGTCTTTTCAAATGAGACTCATTTTTTGCTAGATGACTTTGTAAACATGCAAAATTATTTATAAAAAATCATATGATCTGACTCTGTTAGACTTTTTTCTCTGATGTTAAGTCACAAGTCTACTGCAACAAACCACAAACAACTGATGACTTGAAAGCAGCTATTAGACACATTATTAGTACAACTTAAGCTGATTTGTGAGAAAAAATCAAGAAAAATTTTGTTGATAGGCTTGGCTACATCAGGCAATGCCATAAAGGCCATATCAATGATATTGTTTTTTTTAAATAATGTAATATTATATAAGCCTCAAAATAAAAATAAAAAAGTTTTGGTTGATATTACAGATACTTTTTGTTTTATTGCACTTTTACTTTTTCACTAAAAATGGCTCTAATTCTGCCATTTGACCCAGGGAGGTGCACCCAGACAACTGTTGCTGATACAGCAACTCTCTGTCCCCACACGAACACTATGCATTAAGCTTTCTCTACCTCTGTGATTTTATGAAGTAACAGAATTACAAATGACAAAAAATCACTGAATGCAGTTTTGAATTTGGTGGCTTGGAGTGACCAAAATCAGAAAAATATTTTGACTGGCTCTGATTTCAATACATATGAACAAAACAAAAGTAAGTACACGAGTCTCAAGCTTTTGCAGATTAGTTAAATGAGTGAAAAATAAGAAATTCACTACAATTAAATTAAAAAACATAGTAAAATTAATGCTATATTAAACATAAACAAACAAATATGCAAACGTTCAGGAAAAAACTATTTAGAATAAACAATACAAGTAGTTTCACACTGAATTTAAAAATAACCACATACAATAAAAATTCACACCTGGCCAAGCACACAAAAAAGGAAGTGATTACCTATAGAAAAATATTTCACATAAAACCAGCCTTGCCTTATACATGACCCATTATCATTTTAATAAAACAAAGCTTAAAAATAAATTAATTATAAATATAATTCCCTATAAGAAAACTTTTAAATAATTAATTTATATATTTTTAACGTATAAATGAAGAACTTTAATTTACATTTTTTAAGTTTATTTTAACCTTAAAAAATAAATGAGAAAAGATTCAGATGCTAAAACATCTAATTAAATATTAATTTATAAACTATTTATTTACAGCGTTATTAATTGACTTTTACAATGAACATTGCTAACTTCATAAATTGGTGATGTAATATACACATCAGTAAAAAAAAAAAAGCAGCAAGACAAATAACCAGATTATGTTGTAGATAGCACCAAAGCTATAATAACGTTTTCACTTTAAAATTTTAAGATTCTCAGATAACATATACATTTACATATGGGTTCTTCAGCCAACTCTATGTCATCAACAGATGGCTGATGGTAAAACAACCATCAACAGCCTGACTAGTACAATATTCAACTATGCATTCAGAACTAGTGTAACAACTGACCCAATTTCCAAAGCACCTACCTGAGGAATAAAAAAGTTCAAGGATAAAAAAATGGGAGAATGGAGGGTAGGAACCACGCAAGACTGCAATAAAATGTCATAGCTACTATGATATGTGTCAAACAAAACAACTGCCACAGATGTTAACTTCCAGAATCACCACTATACCAAAATAAAAAATAGAAGTAAATGAAAAAACAGACTTTCCTCTCAAACTTTACGCTATTCAACTACCCTCAATAAAAACCAGACTTATGTACTTTAGATAAGAAAGGATTTCTGTACTTTAGATAAGAAAGAAGCCCTCATATAGTCCATAAGTAAGAATTGTCATTCGCCACACAATTAATTTTTAATTACAATAACAATTTTTTAAAAGCCTAAATAACACAAAAAATTCACTATTTTAAAGTAAGTTTTTTTAAATATCAACATGAAAATGACCAAGATCATTACAACTCTACTCATATGTTAGGTCCTTATGTTCTTATTAATGACCAAGTAAGCAAGTGATCAAAATTTACAGCTATTATGGAGAAAGGGATCAAGGAAAATGAAACGGGAACTTACAGAGTATCTACTGAAAATAGAGTGCAGATGCTTTTTTAAACCTTCTCCCATCCCTAGAGTTGTGTGGTTTGTGTAATTATCTAAATGAACTAAAAATTGTTCCATCACACCCCAATACAAAATTCATTTTTTCGATTATTTTGTTTTCTTCATCATTAAATTGTTGATTGTATATGATTAATGTGTCATCTATGTATCTCTTATATCTGGTGTTTTTTAAATATGTTATGTAAATTATTATTTTCTAATTCATTTATGAAAATGTTAGCTAAAATAGCTGAAAGTGGTGAGCCCATTGTGAGACTTTTCTCTTGTTGATAATATTTATTGTTAAATTTGTTATAATTAAATTTAATAAATAATTTTATTATTTTGTGTAATATGTTATTGTTTATTTTTAATTTAGTTACAGTATTATTAATTACATCAATGGTCTAGTTGGTGTCAATATTAATATACATCTTTTATACCCAGTGTTATGAGTTTAATTGTGTTATTTATATTATTAATTATATCTACTAATTCACATCCATTTTTTAGGCTATATTTATTGTCGAACTTAATGTGCTCTTTTAAAGTGTTACATAGGAATTTACTTAGTAGATATGTAGGTGAATAAATACAATTTATTACAGGTCTCACACACCAACCCATTTTATGAATTTTGGGCAGTGCTTTTAAAATAGGGCTTTTGTATTGGTTAATTTAAAATTTTGTTTAATGTATTCATCCTTGAATTATGTATTTACATTTTTTAATGTTTGAAATATCTTTTTTTAATTTTGTCTGTAAGATACTTAATTTCTTTGAAATTATTATCTATTACAAAATTTATTCTTTTTTTCTCAATATATAAGTTATCATTAATTATAGCAGAAGTGTTAGTTTTGTCAAATTTGAATATAAATGAATTATTTTATTTTAATTTGTTTTTTTATATTTTTATATGTATGATAATTTTTAATTGTGTGTTTATAATGATTATTTAAATTATAATTATTTTTTTAATAATTAAACATTAAATTATTTTAATCAATAATGTAAACAAACTGATTTTTTAATTTATTTTTATCTATTAAATATATTGTTTAAATATTATGTTTTAAATATATTGTTTTCTAAGTCTACAACAGTGTTTTTTGAAAGTGTTATTTTTATTTAAAATTGGTAGATTTAAATTATAAATGTGTTTAATTATGTTAATTTCATTATCATTAAATTCAATATCAGTAGTGTTGACCATATCTGCTCCAAACTTATGTTCCTGATTAACTGTATTATTACTTAAATTTTTATACTGTTTTATATTTTCATTTGTACATTATTAAATTTCCTGTTCACATTTAGTATTCATTAATATTATTAATATTATGATTACATATATCATACAATTTGTAAAAACTTATATAACCTAATTCAAAAATTAGATCTGCAATTAAAATATAAAGTTGTATATTTTGTTTTTTATTGTATAAGATTCTAATTCTGTTTTTTAACCGTACTATTTCCCATTTCTTTTAGGTAATAATAGCTGATTTAGTATTGCTCTTAATTTTGATATTAATGTACTTAAGTATTATTTTATAATACAAACATTTTTTGTTAAATTTTATGTTTTCAATCGTTTTGTGAAGTTTTAATTTTAAGTTAAATAATTTCACAGCCACAGTTTTTTGGTTATAATTTAAATTAATTTTATTTAACATGTCCTGTTGGTATATATGTTCAGTTATTGTCCAAAGATAATAAGAGCGTAAATCTTATATTGTAAATCAATTTTCTTTGGTCTATAGAAATAAAGCAATGAGATATAAATTCACAAACCAATAAAAGAGTTTGGAGAAAACTTCCTATAGACCAACAGAAAGATAGCACAACTGAAATATCTAAAAACAAAAATAAAACCTAATAAAGTGCCTATCATGAAAGTGATTTTACTAGCATAATAAATACCTGCAGGAACAAGATTGCATTATTAGACATAAACTTCCGAACTCTTATGATAAAAATTAATAATAAAAACTATATGTTTTAAAGTGTTACCTTTACAAATAGTTCTATATCCAACAGCTTCTGTTGGTCCCTCGTCTATTTTTGATAAGTATATGACAGGTGATAAATCTTCTCCATTCCAACAATATACATATGGTTTACCAGTTTTTTCTTTCACTCTACCTTTAATTACAGATGGTGAATCACAATTAATAAATTGATTCACAGCACTCACACTTGCAACAATACATGGCATTAGTGATAAAGTACGTGATTTTTTAACTAATAATTTTTTTGCTGCTTCAATAGTAGTAGGATCCAAACATGTGCAACGTGCTGTAATTCGTCTTTTACGTTTAGTTACTGAACCAGAAGATGGGGATTGTGGTAATTCATCACAATTTTCATCTAAGTCATTATTAAAACAAATTTCACAATCTTTATTTAATTTATCTTCTCTTAACTTTAACAGACATTCAATCATCAATTCCGCCTGGGGCGTATCTTTAATCATTGTATAAAAAATCATATTTTTCAAATCAAATGAAGAGATATCTTGAAATCTAATAACCGATAATAACTGTAACGTGTAAAAAAGTCGATCTTCTAAATTATACTCAACCCAAATAATAACTGCTTCAAACACTTCAAATTCACCTTTTGTTGTTCGTAAATTTTTATTATCTAAATATTCTATAATAAATTCTGGACTTACATCTAAAAATGATTGAGTTTCTTTAATTTTACTAAACATCCATAAAGACATTGCTTTTGTTTTTTTATGCAGTTCAACTAAACCAAGTTTATCAGCTAACAAGACAGTAGGTAGTAAATTGTCTTCACATAACCAATGATTCATCATATATTTAATACATTTATCTTTGATTTTATCAAACTGTAACATACATGAAGTTTCTAACAATGCAAGAACATTATCACATTTTGAAAAATCTAGTTCTTCATCCAATATTGATTGCAATATTATTCTCATTGCAGATGGTTCAACTGCCTAAAAGAAAAATTAAATCATATTAAAAATATATACATATGTACACATGTACATAAAATTTCCTTAATCCAGTCTTTCATGCGTGCATGTATGAAAGACTGTATTAAGGAAATTTATAACTCAAGTTCATTCGTATCTGTTTCAGTTTAAGACAGTCCACACACACAAAGAGGGTAATGCAATCGTAATTAATACTTTAATTTTAGCAAACACATTCATACTTGTCTGTTTACATCATCGTACTGCCAGTACTGTTATTTTGATTGTTTGATATTTGTTTTTAAAATTGCATCAATACATCATAGTTATTCAAGCAGAGATGTATAGTTATTGTCACCACTGCAGTAATTACAATTTGTTACGGATCTTCCTGTGAATAATTGTTTTATAAAAAGAATTGTGTTTGTTTCAACGTTTAGGCATTTTACTAGAACATTTGATATTGGCTTACACAATAAATACTTGTGTTTTAATATTTTTCTGCAAATTTATTTATTAATTTTTTAAAATCTAAAAAAAAATCATGAAGTTTTAAAATATTTTTCCCGAAATGCTAGCGCAATTTTCTCCCAGAAATACTCACAAAATAAATTGGAAGAGGTGGATAACAGAAAGCAACCAAGATGAATAATATAATGTTTAATTGCATATTACAGCCCCGTGAACAGAATCTATGTTAATCAATAACAAAGCTGAAAAATTACTCAAAACTTATGGTTAAAAATCAATAATTTTTTCCAATTAAAATATTACTTTACAAAAATTAATAAAATTAATGTCCAATGGGGAAAATATATTGCCACTATTTTACTTGTTAACAACCTGAAATTCCATTAAGGCTAAAATAACGTATAATGTAAACGTGTTGATTTTTTTAATCTATATTAATATCCTCATCTGCCATTAACACATTAATTTTAAAGTATACAGCAATATACCATTCTTTCAAGCACAGTTTTATTAAAAATACTGATGACAGTCATTAAAGACATTCACTTGAACTTTGAACACTTAAATAAAATTTATAATTAACATTAAAAAATATAAATAGTTTAATGAAAAAAAAATAAAAAGTTACATTTAATATAAGTAACTTACTGTAATTCGAATTTCAGATTTCGATTTTTCAGCGAAATCTGAATTGAACATAGCGTAAAAATAAGCACTATGTTCAGACAACACATTTCGATTACATGTAAAACTCTCATCTTCGATTTTTAATACCACATCAGTCATTTTTTCACCTGTAACGCATAGATATAAAACAACACTTCAAAACAACTATACCTAGTTAACCTACTGCGCGTGGATAGTTGTAAATAATAATCTGGCCTTCACGTGGTTCCCAGGTTTTAAAACCAGCTGATTTGAAAGAGTATACAGTTTTACGCTTTAATCAAAATAAAATTATATTACCCATGTTTTAAGGTACATTTATTTTTACTAATAAGGAAATTACACTTCCATCTGAAATAAATTGTTTTAATGTAAATTGATTTTTCTTATCTATTTATTTCAAATTAAAGCTTCCCAAAATCAGACATATAAAAAGTCTTGTAATGCAATTTTACTTTAAATAGATTTATCAGTAAGCAATAAATTCATTATTTTGATTACTAATGTGGAATTGTTTTTAAAATAATAGTTTTGATTTACTAAGAGCGTTTTGACATTGGGTTTTGTAATAATTACGTCAGTCACCAGCTGTTAAAAGTTTGTTTCGCGTTTGATTTTGTTTACAAAATAATTTTCTACGATATTTTTGTACGAAGCTAAATCTTTATAGGAAGAATAGTTATGCTTTAAGGATTGCGTTTGTGCTTAGATTATTTGCTTAAAGTTCAAGGTCTGTAATTAAACAGCAACATTATTAGTTTTGTTTCTTAGTATTTTATAATTATGAATTTTCTGTTGTGTTATATTTGTGAATAGTGTAATGAAATTTTTACTTAACAAATAAGATGTACATAAAATGATCCGTTCTTTTTTAGTCAAGTTGCAGTGTACATTGAAGCCACTGCAACTTTTGTTAAAAAATTGTTTTTATAAGCAACTACAGCTTAACCTCAATTACAGCTGCTGATGGGAGATGAATTTTTTAGTGTGAGAAATAACAAGCATGGCTGGGAATCTAATCCAAGACCTTTCATTGATAACCAAAAATTACTACTTTCAATGAAGAAGTAATTGATGTTATATATTTTTTACAGCTAGTGTAAAAGTTAAACAATGTAATTTTGTGAGATAGCATTTACATTTGTTTTGTTAGTCGAATAAGTACAGGATGACTTGTAATGTTTGATTTGGGTTGTTAACATCTTATTTATACCAATAAAATATAGAGTCGTCGTACATTATTTCTAAAACAATTTCTTAATACATAAGTATAAAATATCACTATTAGATATTGATAATAACAGTTCAGGTAGGTTTTCAACAATGTACCTCTTAATGCTGTGTAGTAAATCTGTTTTACTCTTTGTCTAGAATCTATTTTTTAAATTGTATGAAAAGTATTACTGCATCAAGTTTTTTTCTCTAGTGTTTGCTACCCTTATAATGTAGATTAAAAATAATCTATTTATTTATTAATAGTATATTTAATAATGTGAAATTGTGCTTTGAGATCTTTTCCTGTTTAAAAATAGCGTACACATTATGTCAGAACTGGCATACCACAAACATTTTTGTTTGTGGTAATAAGTAATTACCAATAAGTAATTACCTTCTTATTGTAATTGAAATAAGTAAAAAAATATTACTTTTTTGAAAAAGTTACTAAAAATTTTACAGGCCTATGCTTGCCTTTGTTATAATTAACTTTTAATGGTATATTTTGTTGGATGAAATGGATTAGGTTTTTTGGCAGCACTTCTATATGGAATTTCTCCATATATATGGTGACCAAACCCATATACAGTATACAAAACTATACAAAACCATATACAGTATATGGTTTTATGTAAAACCAATACTGTATATGTTGTGTAGCAGTCAAGCAGTTTTTTCCTGTTTTTATATTTAATGTTATGAAATTACCAAATCTGTTATTACCATGTTAATGCGCTTACTAGTAATTTTTTCCATAAAAATAATATTTTGTAAATGATACCTGTAGTGTTATTCAGTTGTAATTTTGAAGGTATAGTTTCGGTTTCTGTCCTTTCAGCACTATTACATACCCACAGTAGTATTGCAAAGGGTGCTTTCCTTTAAAGTAGTTTGGAAAACATTTAGAATATGGCTGGGATAAAGGTATATTTTGTCTATTATTTTCATTCATTCAGCTTATTGTTTTTGACAAAATTAATATTTTTGTAAATTATGTATCATCATTTTTTATGAGTTCATGAAAAGTGTTGTATAAAATAGTTGTTTTTTAATTATAATTTAATATGCATCATGATAATTGTGATGGGTTTACCATGTATTTTTAAAATGTACTTGTTTGCTATTTTTTTAATGATTTACTATCTTATTTTTATTCTGTGAAATAGAAGTTGCAATATATATTTTATATGACTGAGGAATGGATACCTTTGTATAAGAGTATAATTCATCATTGTAGCTGTGCCAGTTTAATATATCTTTTACATTTTTTGGCAAAGTATGAAAGAACATTTCATTAAAAAGATTGTTTATAGATTAGATAATTTTACATTTATTTAGGTATTTTTAAAGTTTTATGAGAATATTTGAGTTACGTTAATTTAAAATAAAGATTAGCATAAAGTTTCATAAAAGTGGTTAAATTTAATCTTGATAGTTTTTTCAATAATTTAGTCACCTTGGACTTGTAGTATTTTCATTTGGTATAAAAAGGTCTTAGTACCTTATGATAGCTATAGTATATTTTATTCCAAAAAGTTGATGGGTACACTCACTTAAAGTAAAAATTTTATGTCTCTCATGACTTACCTCAATATGTTAATTTTGTATTTAATCATATTAATTAAATCTTCGCTGTAACACACCTAAAATATTTTATACTGGTAAATATAGTTTTGCTGTTACAGGAGGAAAATTCCAACTATTGTTAGTTAGAAACAAATACTTTGCAAAAATGGCCATTGAAACAACAGATTTAGAATGAATCTGGTACATTTTGATATGTTAACTATTTTATGGTGTACTGAAATAGTATTTTCATATGGTTTTATATTTTTTGTTGACCAGCATTAAAAAATGTAATAACACTTTTTTAGATAATTAATTTATCTACTTTCAAATTACAAGAAAATTGTCCCTTAAAAATCTACTTAAGAGTTAGTTTTCAGCCTCTACTTTTTTTTTAATTCTTTTATCATTCTTTATTTTCCTTCAGTATCTACCTAGTCTTGATATTTCTGTATGTAAGTTCTGAGTTTATAATGTGTATTTACCTACTACAAAGGACATATATCCAAGCTGTGTAAAAAGTATATTTGTACTTTTGTTTCAGGTAATGCACATGTTATGGCAAATTTAGTAATTAGTTCACCTTCACTTCTGTGTGTTGATTATTCTGATATTGAGAAACATGATGAAAACAGCGATGACAGTGATAGTAATGTTAATTTGAAAAAATTTGAA
Organism: Lycorma delicatula; assembly: GCF_047948215.1. Taxonomy (NCBI): domain Eukaryota; kingdom Metazoa; phylum Arthropoda; class Insecta; order Hemiptera; family Fulgoridae; genus Lycorma; species Lycorma delicatula. The sequence goes on along the minus strand of NC_134459.1, from coordinate 106,631,872 downwards.
AAGAATGTTATAAGTGATGATTATAATAAACCTAGTACGTCTAAGCAACAAAGTGATATAAGTCGCTGTGTAAATGAAAAGACAAAAAAACATTGTACATCATATGCTTCAAAGATAAACAATGTTGATGACATATGTTTATCATCAGATGATTCTGATGTAATTGTGTGTGATGATTTGAATTCTACTACTTTAATGAATGATGTTAGTAATCTGAATAGGTCTGATGATAATTCAGTGATAATAACTGTGATGACTGTAAAAGGTTTACACCATATTCTGGAAGAAAATATTGGTTTAAAAGTATTATTTAAAAATCATTTTATGGAACCTCTTTCTTTTTTATTATTACTACATGAGTATAGTTTAGAATTAAGGCTAACAAAATTAATTGAAGATTGTGGTGGCATAGTTTATAATAGTATTACAGATGCAGATGATTTTACAATAGTTTTGGTTAAAGATGATAGCATTCACTGGGCTTACACCGGTCCTGTTTTCAAAATATCATATATACCAGCTTGTATTGAAGCAAAAAAAATTATAAACATTACACCATTTTTTAAATCATCTTTTAAAAAGAAATATACTAATAATTTTGATTTTATGACTGTAGTTTACTTTAAAAAATATACTTGGGATGAAGTTCCTACAAAGTATATTTCACCAAACGTTGTTGATAAATCACCTTTATGTGAATCAGTCACTTATAATAAAAAATCTAACGATAACAAATCAATAATAATAAGTGATGATGAAAGTTGTGAAAATGAATCGAACAGTTCTAATGTAAAGACATATAAAAGTATTAATAAACATAGTAGATTGCTATATTCAATTAAAGAAGATGAGGACATTATAAAATACATTGTTCTTAAAAAAGGGTATCATAAATTAAAAGGCGTTGCCTTTTGGAAAACAATGGAAGATAAGAATATATGTCCTCATAGGACTTGGCAAAGTATGAAAGAACATTTCATTAAAAAGATTGTTTTTAGATTAGATAATTTTACATTTCTTACCAATAAGCAAAAAGAATTGTTGCAGTTAGTAGTTTTACGGTAATTATCTTTAAGTAAAATTTTGAAACTCTCATATGTCAATATGTGTTATTTTTTAATTCAAATGTTTTTCTGTTTTTAAACTTGTTTAGATTTACCATAATAAAGTTTATTAATCCTGTTTAATTAGAATATTATTATTATGTTATTAACAAGCAAGAGTGTAGGGTGATGACAGAAGTTATAAACTTGAGAAAGAGTGAAGAATCAGGTAAAAGAAAAACCACCGTGATATCTTCTTAAATATCAGTCTTCATATGCTGGTATGACATCAGCTTTGGTGAGAGCTATTTACATGCAACTTCCACCTAATCATTACAAACTTGTATTTGCAGCCTCTCTCTCACTTGGCAATCTTCATGTAAACGGTTTTTTTTTTTTAGAAAAAAAGAAAGATTTCTTTATAAAAATTAATTTGAAAATATATTTAACACATATCTTTGAATTTTTTATACTTAGCTATCAATTCTCCCAATACTTGAGATCTTTTTAAAGCTTTTGAGATCATTATTCAATTGTTTACAAAAGATTGTTTTCAAATATTCAAAAAGATTTTACTACATATTAACATTTGAGGTTTAACTTTTTTATAATATAATAAAAGCACCATATAACAATATTTTACTTGAAAATGGTATCTAAACTAATGTACTATGTTCAGTGTTAAGAGCTATTGTGTAGTTATTAAACAGTTGTGGCAATATGGGCTGCCCTAAATATTATGTGGAGTAAATAACACAATTTATAATTATATTCTTTGTTATATTAAAGAAGATGCAAACTATAACAGTACGTCAAAATCTACATTTATACCATACCGTAATGAATGACACTTCTTCTCATTATTTAGTATCATGCATTGTAGCTTTAACAAAGATTGTAATATTATCTTATTTTACATTGCTATATGCGTAATGGCTTTTTTTTTTAAATATGTGCTTATAAGTTTGTTTTGCCTTAAATTTCTGTAACTATGTGCCTTTGTGTTATTAGTCAGGTTACTATATCTGAAAATAAAACTGGTACTACACTTTTTTCATTTTTTAGTAAATTTTTCGTGTATAAGTAATGTTTATTTGTTCAATTTTATGAAATGAAGATTTGGAAAAATTACATATGATTGAAGAAATTTAATGTAATGTTGTTAAAATAATTAAATAGAAGAAACTTGAAATAATAATAAATACAGACAGTTCAAATTATATGTTTCATTGTAGTGAGTGTTATAGGTTATTATTAACTTAAGAACAATTAAAGGAGTACTGTTTATCAGATACAATTAAAAAAAGTGGAATTTTCCATAAAGAAAGAAGTAGAAATATTTAGCATCTAATTTTTTCCAAAAAAACTGGAAGAATTTTGTTTTCAGTTTCTATTTCTAAGACAGATTAGAACAGGACTCCACTTAATATTGCAACAGCAAACGCTTATCATTGTTGTTGTATTCTTTAATTTATAAAAAATGTTTAATTTGATTTTAGAAAAAATAAACTACTATAAAAGGATAAAGAATTATTTATAAAAATCTGAAAATATTTATTTTAACACATTTCCACTTTTTTTTTAATACTAATATTTTCTTACGTTATTGATTTCTTTGATATGAAGTTAGTTTTATCTTTTTCTTTTGTCATTTACATATTCAGTTTAGGTATGAAGTTAGTTTTATCTTTTTCTTTGTTCATGTACATATTCAGTTTATAGTATTTGGATTTAATTATTTTTAGTAAACTAGTTAGCTGATTATAAACTATTGGCGTAAATTTATTTCCTGTGTTAATTTGATTTTACGAAGAAGTGATACAAATCACAATGTCTTCCACAGAATTATACCATAGCATAAACCCCAAAGTCAAAGAAAAGAAGTACACAGAATTGCTAAACCTAAAATAGTTCATTTTTATTTTAAGAGTTGGTCTTTTTTTTAAGACAACTCTATGATAAGCTTTGTTTTGTTAATATTTTACCAATAATATTTTTTTAATGTTTAATTAAAAGTAATTTAAAGTATATAAATAATTTTTTTTTTAAATTCCTAACATACAAATCATAAAAAGTTCATATATATCATAAAGAGCTATGCTGTATAGTTATTGAAAAAATTGGAAAACAAAAGTACTGTCAAAGGTTTTTATGTAAAATCTAAATCTAGATGGCCATTTTGATTGTTAAATAATCATCTATAGACACAATGAAAAGAGAAGAAATTATGATATTGATGAGTAAACAATTCTTATATAACATTAAAAAGTTAAAATACTTGTTTTACTCAAGTTTTTGTCAAAAACTTAAGGATTCAATCAACAAGAACTGTAATTGTTTCATATATGGGCACATATACATTTGAAAGAATGGTGCATTGCTTATAGAAATCGTGGTTGTGAAGTTACCACTTCAAGATTACAGTGCAGTTTCTAATTTTGTGTATTCTGTAACATATTTGAAAATTTAGGTCGCTATTTGTGGCATCTGAAAAACAATTCATTTAATCAACAGTATTTATTTTACTTAATTGGATTCGGTGATTTGTTGGTAATAATTGTTAACAGTTTTTGGTACTTCTTTTTGTAAGAATTTATATTGATGTTTCTGTATTTAATGACTGTAAATATTTACTTTAGTTAGTGTAGTATCATAGCCGTCAGAAGTTTTTTTTTATTATACCTAGAATCTCATAAAAGAAATCGCCAGTCAAGCTAATAATAATGTGTACCACTATCTGGATCCACAAACTTGCATATGTGATTAATTTTGAAGTGTTGGAAAGTAGTAGCTTGAAATTGGTCCATATATGAATACCATGTAGTCACTGTAAATGATAATAGGCACAACTAGATACTATAACAGTCCTAAATCCAAGATTTCATCATCCTACGGCTATTCGTTTTTTAGTTATGCGAGATACAGACGTCACGCCAAAACTAGTCAAAATGGATTCAGGAATGGTCAAAATGGATATTTCCGTTGAAATCTGAAAACCGAAATTTTTTGCAATCTCAATACTTTGTACAAGGAAGTAAGCCTTTGAAATGTGTTGTTTCTGAAGGATGTTAAAAATTTATATTGTAAAGAAAAAAACTCAAAAGTTTCTGAATATGTGAGGAGAGAAATTAATGGCAGAATTTGGTAGAGACAAACTAGGTTATTTTTAAGTCATTCTAATTGAGTTAAATTGGTAATGGAGGAGTAATATATTGAAGGTAAAAATTATTTAAAAGGAAGACAAAAATTTGAATTTTTAAAACAAAGGATCTGGAAACTATGTTGTCAGTTAAAACTGAATAGAAAATAGTGTAGCATAATATCAAACCAGTGAAATGATGGACCAAAAAATTTCTTGTACAAATAATTATATTTATTAATTTTTGTAACAAACGTTAGATCTGTATATATTTAAGTTATAAATAGATGAAATGTGTGATATCTGCCATGAACATATTGATATCAGTGAATTCCAGAAAATCATTATGCTCAGGAATATTTCCCAGCTGCAACCTTCATTTTTTTGTAACATATTTTTATTCAGTTCCATAGTAATGTTCACGTCTAAAGCCCATGTACAACACTTGTTCAATTCACATCATTCTACTTTAACATTAGCTTGTTCACAAAATGTTAACTTTTTAAATGCGTATTAAATAGTTACAATTAATTATTAACAAGTAGATGTTTATTATTTGTAAAATGAATGTTTTTTAAAACCATTTTGTCGTATTTTAACATAATATATACATAATTTTTTGAAGATTCAAATTATTTATCATCATATTGACCAGAGTGTTAATTGAATTCAAGAAATAACAACTTATCCACCAAAACATTGTAATAGAAAACCTAAAAAAAAAATACCAATAGTCAACTTTAACTAGTTTGGCTGACTGATGATGCAGGATCCCGCGAAAGTCAACTACTGGTATTAGTTTTTTTTTCGGTTTTCTGTTACTGTGTTTTGGTTACAAGTATACAAAAATTAATTTTTAATTGTTTATAAGTTCAAGAGATTTATACATTTTTATGTATTCAAATGAGTTATAGTTATTGACTATACAAAAGAAAATTGTTTTCTATGATTGATTTTTACCTTTCTCCTGTCTTTAATTGTCCCATCATAAATTTTCTGGCAAGAGTCACCTCTGTTCATATTCTGTGAGCATATTTACTTTCATTTTTCTGTTATCAAAATGCTGCTAGTTGATAAAAAACAATGTGTACATAGTGAGTTATAGACTCCTTTATAATGGGTAAATGCTGAAACTTCTTGATCACCAATAAACAGGTAAAGGACACAAGTATTTATTGTTTTATTTTTATGCCCTAAAATAGAAAGGAGAAAGTAAAGGAAAAAAATTCATTAAACTCAAATTCTTGTTGATCTGATTTCTTATTTAATGCTACAGAAGTACAGATAAAATTTTCTTTGTTAATAGCATTTATTATTTTTCTTTTTATCAATGTATATTATAGTTAAAATGATTATAGAACACCAAACAACTGTGAACTTTTTCATTATTATAGAAATTTATTATCATAAATTATAAATGAATTTTTCTTCTCATTCCATCAGATTCTATGAAAAGCAGGAACTTCATTTTTTTATCAGCTATTTTGAAATCCTTAGTAGTTGGATTCTGTAATTTAAAAATCTGTGACTATAATGGAGAACTCACCTTCAGTGGAAGCAAATATTTTAATTTAGGTTTTCAACATTGGGTATTATGGAATTTTTAACCCTGTCCTTTTGTATCTTAACCCCTGTATCATTGTATCTTTAACTTGTGTTTGTTGATTGTTAATTGACTTTCATTAAAATTAAATGAACTGAAATGGTATGAGTTCACTTCTGAATTATGTATTATAATCTGCAGCAAGAGAAGTGCAGACCTGCAACAGAGTAAGTGTGGACTTATACACTAATAGATTACATGACCTGTACAGTAATTAAGCTACATGAAAAATGTTTATCAAAATTAGCGTAAAACAAGAAAAAATATTTAAATTATCTGTATGCAGATTACTCTTAAAATTAATATTTTCCCAGAGTAGAACACATGCTACTGAACTGTAGTTTAGGTTAAATTTTTAAGATCTGTAAGTTCCATTCTACAAAGTTAACAGTAGTCCCCTGTTCTTCATTTATATATGCTTCTGACTTCCAACAGATTGAAGTATTCAGAATAGTGTAATACAGCACATTAAGAGTGACTAAGTCTATTAATGGAAAAGAAATTAATATTTTAGTATAATTATTCAAATGTTTATAAGTATGTATACATATAAATAAATAGTTAGCACAGTAGATAGTTGTAGTTAATGCAGAAACATTTTGGTTTAAATAATTGCATTATATATAATATGTATAAGTTACTTTATAGTTTATATTTTTTATTGAACTCTACATTTATATTCCCTTAAATTAACAAATAGATAAATCACCAAAAATTACTATGTTATATCCATAAATGTCAATTTCAAACCATACTGATTTGTGCTGAAGCACCTTAAAAAACGTTAAGTTGTTTTCAATATTAAACATTTATGCTTATGAATATTCGCATCTAAAGTATGTCATCTCGTAGGACTCCTTCAAAAAGTCAGTATGAGTTTTTTAAGGTAGAGAAATGGGTTATCACATCATTAAAAGGCACTTATAAATATGAATCGATATTTAAAAAATTAAATATGTTAATTTATATTATATTTATGAAAAGTACAAAGTTTATATTTATGAAGGTGCAACTCTGCTAAAAAGAAGTCACTTATTCTTAAAAAATAAAATTATTCATCCCTACTAAATCAGACAATGGAACTGTTTTGAGTTTTATGAAAATATAATTCACAACACAGTACATCAGGTTACAAGAAAGAGTTTTATCCTTATTATTGCCATGTTTAATAAATTACCCAACCATTTGAAAAGTTTTCCCATCAATTTATTTAAAATATAATTAAAAGAAATAGAGAAATAAATAATTAAAAGAAATACAGAAATAGTATTACTTTCAATGAAATTTTAGATAACAAGAATTAAAAAACCCTGATTTTTATGCATCTTGTTCAATATGTACACAGATATGTGCTGAAAATAATTTTCAGTAGCACTATCTGAAATATGAATTATATTGCTGTAATTTTTTTATGTTTAATGTATTTATATAACATTATTTCATATGCTTGTATCTAAATAATGAATATAGACTTCAATCACATATAATCTTTATCTTATGATTTGTTTCTATATGTTTATAATTTATCTAAGTAATGTATTTATTATTTTTATATACCTATCAGAACAAAAGATTTATTGGCTGATACAGTGAGGATAGGTCAAGCAAAAAAATTTGGAACCTGGGGTGTAAAAAAATGCATATCCTCTGTCCAAGGCAGAGACCACATCTTAAGTGAAGCTTTAACATGAGATGATGCAGTAGCTGAAAACCAGTCCCAGGTTTAAAAGTTCAACTTTTCTGCCTCCTATCACCTGGATAAGAAGAACAATTGATACTAGCAAATTTCTTTTTCTGCAAGAAAACTCTTCCTATTTGTACCACTTTCTTTTCCTGTTTAACATCTGGGAATTAGTGTTCAGATATTACTTCAGAGGATGATATGTATGAGTGAAAATGAAGTGTAGCCTTGTGCAGTCTCAGTTCGACCATTCCTGAGATGTGTGGTTAATTGAAATTCAACCACCAAAGAACATAGGTATCCACGACATAGTATTCAAATCTGTAGAAAAATAACTGACTTTACTAGGACTTGAATGCTGGAACTCTTCCAAATCAGCTGATTTGCGAAGACATGTTCACCACTAGACCAGACCGGTAGGTTTCCTGTTTTACCAGTTCACAACTAACATAACCTTACTTTGCCCATATATTGTAATTTTTTGACAATAAAAAAACAACATTTGGTTATGTTGGGTTCTGCTTCTTAATACTTAATTCTTCATTATACTACTCTGTTTTTTCTTTTTACTTTCAAACTTAATTTCCATCTTAGCAGCAGTTAACCTTTGCTCTTTAGTATTTCTTTTAAATCACTCTGGTCTCTGACAAAAGAACATTATCAATGAATCTTAACATATTTATTTTTTCTACTCGAATAAGTAATGTACTGTTAAATCTTTTCTTTAATTCTTTGTCCCTTCCATGAACAAGTAGAAAAGTAATAGAAAATTAAGTAGACGTTTATACAAATCAGTACTCACCTTTCTTCATTTCTACTCTTAACTTTTCTTTACTTGTTCTTCTGGTTTCATTCTTTCTTAAAATTTTTATATTTGGTATGACTTTCTGAACATTTGAACATTTTATCACATGCTAAATCATTTATGGAAATGAATGATACATATTATCTAATTTATGACAAAAAAAATGTTACAGATTATGGCTTGGGAGGTTTCAGTAGTGATTGATTTAATGCAGTTCTTCATTATTTTCTATTCTGTATCAATCGCTTAGCCCAAATACTTTTCTCTTCTTTCAACACGTGTAATTATGTTTTTCATAAATTAAAATCTTGTCTTCATTTATCATTTTAACTTCTATACTTCCTTCTGTAATATAGTTCACTGATCCTGAGAACCTTAATTATATGTCCAAACAATCATCTTACCCTTAAAAATATAAAATTCTTTCATAAACTTCTCTCAAAATCTTTCCATTTCATACTCTCAACTCATCAAAATTTTCAACATTCTTTTGTAACATCAAATATCAAAACGCTCTACTGTTTGTTTTTATGGCTTCCATAATCATACTTGATTATCATAAAATGCTTCACTATATATAAATATTTTAAAATCTTTCTAATCCATGTTTACAACCTAAATCAAGTTGTAAGTTCTTTTCTTCATTAAATTGTGCATAATTTGTAAATAACAAAATTCTTCAACTTCTGGTGCGTTGAGTTACCCTAACTTAATGTTTAATCTTCTATTCTCTTACAATTTTTTATTCCATTTAATTCTGAGTTTGAATTTCTGTACCTACAATCAGTTTATAATCCATTTATTTTAATTCATTCCCAGTTTTAACTAAAATAAGATCATCGGTGTATCTTAAACATTTTACTGTTTCTGTGCTCTCAATTTTTCATTCTTTTGGTTTTTTAATTGCTTCTTACACAATCAGTTTAAAAGTAAAGGGATGACTGGGTAAATCAGTCTCTTGCTCCTGTTTTACAGTTTTTTGTTTCTTCATTTTCTATTATTTATTAATAAATATCGTTTATTCTCTATTCTAAATTTCTTTATTATAAAAATAGTCTCATAAAAATCATAAATAAATTTTTGTTTTCTTTCATTTTAATCCTCCTTTTTTACTATCAAAAAACATTCTATTCATTCAAAAATAGAAAAAAAAAATTATTATTAAAGAAGCAAAACACCTTTTCAATAAATCTGAATGGTTTTGTTTTTCTTAGTCTGCCTAGTAAAATTAATTAATCGGAGTGATAAAATTGCTTCTTGTGTTCAGTGTTTTTTTTCAAAGAGAATTTGTGTTCATATAATTTACAGCCTCTACTTCTTGTTCTATTCTTCTAAAAATTCCAGTAATTTGGAAGCAGATTAAATTTTTATTTTTGTATGTTTAAAAAATGTATTTATTGATGATATGAGTAAGTCAGGCTAATAGATTTTATGTAATAGTGTGTTAAACACACAATCCTACATCTCCCAGGCAGCAAAATTATTTAGATTTTAAATCATCATTTCTTACAGATTTACTTTTGTTAAAATATTTGTTGAATTCAAATTGCAGAATCTTCTCTGAAATCATCATTAATTTCTCTTTCCTTCCTTTTGTATTTTATCAAATTTTATTGATTTTCTAGACATTCAGCCACCCGTTCACTCTTACATCATTCCTTTATCTAGACCTCTGGTATTGTATTTTGGATTTACTTACCCCAAAATTTTTTTCTTATTCAGTATTATTTCTTACTATTATTGTACGATTATGATATAAAAACTTCCAGATCTGAACATATATTTGGTTCAAATTTTTTGTAAGTTTATATAATTTTCTTTTAATATGAGTGTATTTCATCTTTGTTCTCAATTTTTTATTTACTTTTATGAAATCATTAACTAAACTGTTATCAGAATTGATATGTAATTCTGAACACACTTTACAATTTGTAATTTGGTTTAATCTCCGCCTAACCATTATATAGACCATCTGATCCTTGTATGTATTTAATACTATCTTTTATAATACATCTCCAAATATTATATCATCTAGCTGTGCTCCTTAAAATGCTCATTAAATTCATACAGATATATTCAATTCTGATTTTATGTGTTCTAATAGCTGTTTACCATTCAGTTTAATAAGAATCTGCAAGATAAAAGACGGAGTTTTTATAAACATTTCAGTAAGACAACGATGTATTAACAAGATAAAAGTCTGGACTGGAAAACAAAACTAATTATATCAGTAAAAAAAATGTAAGTGAAATAACAATTTTATTGGTTGTGTCTTTATTAAATACAGTATATATCGTTTATAGTAACGTCCAAGGGATTGACGATTTTAGGCCATTATAACCGATAGTCACAATAACCGATGTTTAAGTAGCTTTGTAATACTACTTTATATGCCATATAAACGGATATTGTAATACAGTAATAATAATAATTTATTTCCGCAATAAAATAATATAAAAAAACAAAAATACTCGATAATAAATACGAATACGATAGAGTAAAAGAAGATAGAGAAAAGTTGTAAAAATTACTTTTTGTGCAAAATGTCGGTTATCTTGATTTGTAAAACATTTCGCGTTGTAATACAGTTTTTGAAGGTCCTTTCTAAATCAAAACAAACACTCTTTGTTTCTTCATTAGCAAGTTGTGCAAAACTGAGAAACTGGCAAACGGTCTTGATTGCAACTCTGGAAGACGCGTTGTCATTATTTTTTTTATTTATTTTTTTATGAATGTATGAACAGTATTAGAAGTATTAAAAGCGATTTTATCAGACAGACAGATGTAATCAGACAACACCTAATTTCAAAAGAAAGTTCTTTTTGGCGATTCTAAGAAAGAAGGAAGATTATTGGAGATGAATTGGACTAGTGTTCCGAATTCAGTTCTTTATAATGGCTGAGTTAAGACATGTCAACTCTATTATTCCAATATAATTTAAAGATATTGAACTACTGTTTTAAATTCAAAAAATGGCATTATTCATTTTAAATATATAGAAACACTTAATAACCTTCAAAAGAAACAGACTACAACTAGCTAATAATTTATCCGACAAGCATGTATTTCAGAGAATACACATTAATATTTTTTTAAAAACCTTAAAAGGAAACGTAGCTGCACAGACGTTAACGTCCTTGGTTATTTAAATAATAATCCCCAAAGGCTGTTGAATTTTAATTTTTTAATTTACTTTAATAATATGTTTTAAGACAAGCAATGAATATGTTTTAAGAAGAAAGATAACGTGGATGAAATTATAGGTGAAAAAATATCACACCGTGCCAGAAGCAACCGGCCTATTATTGGTACACCTTGCCTAAGACCGGCTGATTTAGAAGCCAGCATGCTAACCACTATACCGATCGTTTAACACATTTCGTATATTTTTATGAATTCACACTCTCCCTATAAGGATAAGGGTTTTAGAATTAGTTAATCACTTTTCTTGTGCTTTATTTATTTCTTTTCTACTTTTGGGGAAATAAATCCAATTTGCATCACACTAAATGTAGTTCAGTAAATTAAATATTTAATTTTAACATTTTTAGTAAAAATTCTTAACTAGAATTTTATACAGAAGAATTGAGAGGAGAGTGGAAGAAGTGTTAGGAGAAGACCAATTTGGTTTCGGGAAAAGTATAGGGACAAGGGAAGCAATTTTAGGCCTCAGATTAATAGTAGAAGGAAGATTAAAGAAAAACAAACCAACATACTTGGCGTTTATAGACCTAGAAAAGGCTTTCGATAACGTTGACTGGAATAAAATGTTCAGCATTTTAAAAAAATTAGGGTTCAAATACAGAGATAGAAGAACAATTGCTAACATGTACAGGAACCAAACAGCAACAATAACAATTGAAGAACATAAGAAAGAAGCCCTAATAAGAAAGGGAGTCCGACAAGGATGTTCCCTATCGCCGTTACTTTTTAATCTTTACATGGAACTAGCAGTTAATGATGTTAAAGAACAATTTAGATTCGGAGTAACAGTACAAGGTGAAAAGATGAAGATGCTACGATTTGCTGATGATATAGTAATTCTAGCCGAGAGTAAAAAGGATTTAGAAGAAACAATGAACGGCATAGATGAAGTCCTACGCAAAAAGTATCGCATGAAAATAAACAAGAACAAAACAAAAGTAATGAAATGTAGTAGAAATAACAAAGATGGACCACTGAATGTGAAAATAGGAGGAGAAAAGATTATGGAGGTAGAAGAATTTTGTTATTTGGGAAGTAGAATTACTAAAGATGGACGAAGCAGGAGCGATATAAAATGCCAAATAGCACAAGCTAAACGAGCCTTCAGTAAGAAATATAATTTGTTTACATCAAAAATGAATTTAAATGTCAGGAAAAGATTTTTGAAAGTGTATGTTTGGAGTGTCGCTTTATATGGAAGTGGAACTTGGACAATCGGAGTATCTGAGAAGAAAAGATTAGAAGCTTTTGAAATGTGGTGCTATAGGAGAATGTTAAAAATCAGATGGGTGGATAAAGTGACAAATGAAGAGGTATTGCGGCAAATAGATGAAGAAAGTAGCATTTGGAAAAATATAGTTAAAAGAAGAGACAGACTTATAGGCCACATACTAAGGCATCCTGGAATAGTCGCTTTAATATTGGAAGGACAGGTAGAAGGGAAAAATTGTGTAGGCAGGCCACGTTTGGAGTATGTAAAACAAATTGTTGGGGATGTAGGATGTAGAGGGTATACTGAAATGAAACGACTAGCACTAGATAGGGAATCTTGGAGAGCTGCATCAAACCAGACAAATGACTGAAGACAAAAAAAAAGTAAAAATTAATGTGTTTTAGAAAAAAATAGAATATTTATTAATTTTATATCGAAATATATACAACAAGTAAATGTGTTTAAAATAGACACTTTAAATTGTTACAGATAAATTTTTTCGGTGTCAAAAGCAGAGAGAGATATTCGTTTAAGATCTACTCTTCTATAATGATTTGATATTTTCTATGATGTACTTTATCTAGAAAAATGTCTACAGAAACCACAAAAATTTATCCAAATCAACACTATTTTTTTTTTCTATATAAAATATAACCATTTTAAAACTTCTTTGGTTAGCTGTTCTAATCCAAAGTTTTCAGTATCTGGGTTACATCATTAACTAAAGCTGCAATTATCAAAGACATGTACTTTTTACTAAATATGAACACAAGTAAAAAAAATCCCTTTCAGTACGCCGGAAGGTAAAGGTAAATTTCATCGACGCTAAATATGCTAAATGGGAATAAAAAAAATTTCCACCTTAAAGTTAAGAAAAACTTCAAATTTACTCAATACGACAATGGTTGCATGTGAAAAAAGTTTCACATTTTAGCATACTACAAACCCCATCTTACAATTCCAGCAACATTTTGGCCATCTCTTCCCGTAAGGATTGCTCATATCAAAAATTGTTACAGACAAAAGTTTTAGGTAATGTTTAGCGGACTAACGACCACCTTAAACCTATTCGATACTGTGCCTATTAAGATAGGTATGTTTTTTTTGTCTTCGAAACCTCACTTTTTCCACTCCCTGAGCCAATGGTTGGTTGTATTAAAAAACTTAACTTACATAAGTTTTAGGCCCTTATGCAACAAATAGTAGGAACTTTAAATGAATTCGATATTTTACTTAATAAGAAAGTTATAGCAATATTTTGGTTTTTCGAAAAAGCTACCTCATTGGTCCGATTTTGGCCGTTAAAGGAACTCAACCGAGATTTTGTTTTGAGATATTTTTAGGAAACAATTTGAAAGTGATTGGCGCAAAATTACGACAGTTATCGTGTCCAGAAGAAAAGTGATATATATATCTATAAACTTCTGAGCTGACGGTGCTTTTGGGGTCTTGGAGATGTGAAACGCGAAGATATATCGAAATTTTCCGGAAGTCGAATGTACCCATTACAATAGGTAACTTTCTTATGAAATCTACCTAAAAAGCTGACAACTGTGGGTTGTTTCTGATGCACGGCTTACACACACGTACACATACACTACTTAATTTAAAATATTTATCATTTTATTTAAAAATAATTTTTTTTCGTTTATTTAATTCAATGATTAACTAATCCGCGCGCACATACCATATTTAATTCGCGCGGGTGTGACGGTACTAACGGCGATGGTTGGCACCAACTAATATAATTTCGTAACTTACATACGGCAAATTTCGCTTGTACCGTCAGGAGACTGCTGTAGCCGCGAGACTTAACGTACCAGGTATCGAGTCGACCGGGCGATCGAGTTCGAGACCCAACCAGATTGAGTTACTTTTTTACACTTTACAGTATTCATTTATTTAATTCTAACGCTTACCTGTGATGTCATAACATAGCAATAGTTTAAAGCAATTTTTGGGGTGGGGGTGCGAATTTGCAACAATTTTTTTTGTTGAAAATATTGTTATTTTTTAATTGTTAATAAATGTGCCTAAGAGAAATATGATCTTAATTAGGCGAAGTCTCAAGATACTGAGGGTGACTATGTTCTACAGCCTCACCACCTTGACCTTTTAAGTTGAAAATTTAATGGCATCAATGCCTGATATATAAAAGTAATTTGACAAAGTTTGGTCAAAATTCAATCCAGTAAAAATTAAAGTAACAATCAAATTGTTATAAATTCTGTTTCCTAGCAATCATTCAAAAATTAAGATTAGAAAAATAAACATTCACATTCATTATAAATTTTTTTAGTAGAAGACAAGTACATAATTTGGAGAAATATTGAAAATGAAGTCAGACATTATAAACACAATGAGTAACAATGAATAGAGGTGTATAATTATTTTATATTTTTCAACATTCTATATTTTTATTATTGGATGTAAAATAAGGTAAGTCAAAAAAAATCTAGTTTTATCTTTACAGATTTACAAAAAGAATTATTATACATACGTATATATAAACACAACCTTATTAGTCTTCGCAGATGACATCACGATATTTGCAAAAGAAATGGATGAGACTCGAATTAAAGTCCAGAAATTAGCGAATGTGCTAATAAAGTAGGTTTACAAATTTCTTTCGAAAGAACAAACTGGTTCTCAAACGATAAAAAAAAATAAATTACAAACACTAAAGATTGTCAAAAATCAGGAAATTAAGAGTATAAAAATTTTAATTCCTCGGAGAAGTAATAACGCCAAACGCTCTAGAAAAGAAGCGCTAAAAGAGCAAACGCAGAAAATAGCGTTAGCGATCAACTTAACACGAGATTTATATAATAAAAAATCGCTTTCGCATAATACTCGCTAAACTCCGACATTACAAAACAGTTATTTTTCCGGAGGCATTAATGGCGCAGAATGTTTGCAGAATTTTTCAGATAAAGACCTTTTTAAAAATAAAAATAAAAATTTAAGAAAAATATATGGACCCGATTACCAGGACGGAATTTATAAACTAAAAAGGGAAACAGAAATTTATTAAAACAGAAAAAATAAGATGCCATCCGGAAAATATCCATTTTTATAGGCATTTATACAGAATGAGCGAAAACATTAACAAAACAAATATTTAACTTTTATAACTGTAAAACTATTAAAGTAGCTGGTTTAAAGAAGTAGAAAACGATCTTAAAACTTTAAAAATCTCCAAAGAAACATGTTTAAATGGAGACCAATTTAGAAAATCTAAGTTTCCAGAGAAGGATAAGAGGATTGTAGGAGGAAAGTGGACCGAGAAGAATAAGAGTGAAAAAATATTGGAAAAACAAAAAAGTTCCAAACTATTATGCAAACACGATCCTTAGTGGTCCAAACAAACAAAATAATATATATATATGCACACACCCACACACACAATTATTTCTTAACGATAAATATTTTTAATAAAAAAACAAACTTTCATTATATATTATACGTATAAAATAATTTGACATATAGATAGATATTCTTTCTATTATTATTATATTATACTGGATATACTGTACCTTCAAAATACAAGCCTCTTATTATCTATGTTAGGTATACACGCTAACAGAGTGAGTTTTAAACTAAAACTGAATAAAATAACATACATAACAAAGGCTTCAACATAATATTTCTGCCATCGTTTTGGCAGCCCTGACTGTGAATTGGTAAAGGCCAGAAAATTAAGATAATTTATAACAACGTGAATAGGAGCGGACTCGCTCATGGTATGTTATGAGGGTCTGCGGTGTCTAGGGAAGCTGATCTGTTATTAGCCTCAGAACCTAATGAAAAGATCAGCGACAGTGGATGGTTTGTCGACACTCGAGGAGATGCGACGATACGAGATCGGACGAATAGGTTTGCTCTTGCAGACGCTAAACTGGGAATGGATTTTCTAGGGTGAAAGTGGGGAGGGGAGTGTTTGTGTATTGCTGCTACATTTCTCCCAATTCAACCTGGGTGGGTTTTATGGAATTTCTGTCTGACCTGGAAGACGTCAAGGTGGTTCGTGGACCGGTCCTTGTTTTAGGGGATTTTAACGCAAAGATTGTCGAGGTCGGAGGTGGTGTGACGGATGTAAGAGGGGAGGCGTTAGCTGAATTGACAACCTCTCTTAATTTGATCAGCCTTAACGATGGTGCTCCCACCTTCGTAAGGGGGGTGGAAGTAGTTCGGTTCTGGATAACGTGTATGCGTCCGAGGCTATAGCCTCCTTAATCGTTAAATGTGAGGTGTCTAATGAGTAGATGTGTAGTGACCATAAAGGGATTTGGGTTGAGTTGTGTTCAAGACCCGTTCGTAAGCAGTTTTCACGAAATATGAATCAGCCTCAACTAGAGCAAGTCAAAGCGCGACTTATCGCTAAATTTAACGAGAACGTTCCACTGAATCCTGATGGTCTCGCGGAGTCGCTTCATGGTGTATGTACAGAGGTTCTCACGAGGATGAGAGAAGTGAAGCAAAAGGTTTTTTGGGTAATTTGGATAATTTCCGGCAACTCCTTGAACAAGCCGATTCGAAAAACAATCATGCAAAGAATCGTAACGGGATACGAGGGTGGGTTTACGGCTACGATATCGAGACAAAAGTTCTATCATCAAAAAATCGTACATTACAAAAATCGCTACTAAAACTTAAACATGTTGCACTCAAATAACAATAACACGAAAATTAAACGAGATATCAACAATCCAAGAACATGTGATTACAGGAGAGATTATGCGGAACACAATGCTGCCAACCATACGTCACTAAACATCTCTATTAGCGCGTAATTAAAAAAGTTCGGTTATTTTTTGAACAGACTTCGTATGTGTTACATACATAAAAATATATTTTTTACATAACTGCGTGCTTTGAAATTAATTTGAATACTATTCACTGTTGCCATAAATTATGGTTATTTGTTAGTAATAAACGTTAGCGGTTTAATTGGTTTTAAAAAAAAATTTGATTACGTTAAATTATTTTTGAGAATCAAGTTATGTAGTATTTTTTTATTTGTTGTACTATAAACTTTACCCACATTTTTCCAATTGAAACTGAATTTAAAACAGTGAATTCTTTGTTTTGAAAAAAATACCGCGTCTCTCCAGTCATGAAAAATATGCTGATATGATTTTGGTATAAGGCTTTTGTGATAGAAATACTCCAGCTACGGTGGAAGAATACCGACGTAAGTATCCTGGACGAGTAGTTCCAAACCGTAAAGTATTTTTGTAGAATTTTTAATCGTGAGAATAACGTTTCTTGGTGCGAATATTTCTTCTGAACGTCAACCGATATACGGTGATGCAATACGGCGATATACGGAAATACTTAACGTTGGTGTGAAGAAAACGCACATGTTGTAATCCATTTAAATTTCCAACAACTATCTTCGGTGAATGTTTAGTGTAGCATGATCGGCATCCAATTAATAGGCCCTTTCATACTAGAACAAGGGGTAAAATTATCCTGAATCTTTAAAGAATGGATTTTTTATAGCGATTGAAAATTTTCCATCGGTGAAACGAATTGAAATCTATCAACTTAATGAACTCCAACATATTTGATTGGACGTAAAGGGCCGGTAAATTGGCCACCTAGATTACCGAACCTTACTCCCTTAAATTATTGTTTATGGAGATGAATTAAATGAGAAGTATGCAAGCAAAAGGTAGACATACGTATGAACAGATCGCTCGCATTCTCAATGCCGCTGCCCTCATCAAGAAACGCGATTGAGGGAGCTCTCATGAATCATTAGTTGGCGACAGAAAATAGAAGGAAACGCATCAAAAAGTACATCGTTGTCAATGGTGGAATCTTCGAACATTTATTCTGAATTAATACAGTACATACCACAGTGAGTATTTTTTAAAAAGTACAGTAGATTAAAAGTATTATAATTTTTGAAAGGTCTAAATTTATCGTACAAAAAACAGCTATTTTTAATTTTTACAAATAACATTTTTCTGCTAAGTTTTTAAAAGTTAATTTTTTATTTTGTTTTCACAGATTTAATTACCAGGTTTCTCAAAATTGAATTCTCTACAAGTTTTGGTAATAAATTTATACATTTATTAGTCATTTAAAAAAAGTTGTACTTCAAACATAAAAAACGTGCTTTTCGTCACCGAATGTTTGTTTCACTTTGGATATGAAAACTACACTAAATACAGTTCTTGGAACTGTTTTATTCGTTTTTTCACATCAGAAACTATCAAGTTTACCCCTTTTATAACGCCGTAAAAATTTCAGTTGGATCTCATTTTACCGGGTGACTGAAATAAGGATGAAATTTTTCGTTAACCTCAACTCGAAAACAAACAGTTTTCGGATATATGTTTGTACGAATTTTTTTCCTTACTTCAAGCTCTAGAATTGGTTCTCAAATTATCTCATTTTTCACCAGCATCACTCTGTATAGTAATTTAATAATTAATTGAGCGTTTTTGAGGTGTACTTTCAGGATGTAAATAATACTTCGAATTGTCTAATATTAAAATTTATTCTCGGTTTGTTTTAAAATTTAATGATGGCAGAAACTTCTACGGAATAAGGATTGGAAAATGTAACCTATAAATTGAATAGAAAAATATTTATTTAAAAAAATCTATAAATGTATTTTCTCTGTGTAATATTTTTCTCAAAAAAATATTTTCCCTATTTTATAATTTATTCATTTTCGTTCAGTATTTACCTTTTAGGTGCTAAACATTTTTAATGCATATTCAACTAAATTTATCAAATCAATAATTTAATTTTTAGTTGAAACGGTAAAAAAAATCATAAATATTTTTTTTATTGTTTACTTTATTGTACCTGAATTAATGTTTATTAATCTTTCCTCAGTTTTAACGTTATATTCGTAAAACCATATTATTTATTATATACTCTTTTTCATTTGTTAATAATACATATTATTAATTATATATATGTATAGTTGAGATGAGAAAATATTACAGCAAAATCATTATTGTCATATACAATTATTTGTTAGCATTCGAATACTTAAATTTGATATATCGTGATATATTGAAAAGTTAAATAACCGAATTATTATTATTTACATATTTAATTTTTAATTATATACATTAATTTTTATTTAATCTATATTAATTAATTTACACACATTTCGTTTTATTATTTATTATGAATTAACCATTTACTTAAATCAAAATTTCGTAACATTTTTTCAAATAATTTTATACATATGTATATTTAAATCCAATACAGATACAGTGTAAAATGTTGAAATGCCAACGAATCTTATATCCTAAACTTAAGATTAAAATGAAATAAAATATATGATAAAATGTTTGTACAAATTGATAACGGAATATTGAACTTTCAGTTCTTTTTTGGTTTATTTTCAGGGGGTTCTGCCAACGTAGAGGAAACGACGAAGAAATGATTCTTCAGCAGGGTTCTTTCAGCAGAGAGGAAACGCTGGAGAAGAACGAGGCCGCCGGGTGGAAGGAGTTGTGAGGACGTCGCTCGGGACGCGTTGGCTGGGGGGAAGCGGTTAATCCAAAGTGTGCCATGATGTGCAGCGGAGCAACGAAGAACGAGGTGGAGGGACGTCGGGCTGAGAGATACCACACATCCGACGGGCGCCAGGAGGGCCGCTGGGTTGAAGGCGTTGAGTAGGATGTCGCTTGGGACGCATTGGGTGGGGGATGCGGAACGCCGAAGAACGAGGAGGGACGTCGGGCTGAAGGATACCGCACATCCGACGGGCGCCAGAAGGGCCGCTGGGTGGAAGGCGTTGAGTAGGATGTCGCTCGGGACGCGTTGGATAGGGTCGCTCGGGACGCGTTGGGTAGGATGTTGCTCGGGACGCGTTGGGTGAGGGAAGCGGCTCATTTAAAGTGCTATGACGTAATACTAGAAGAGAACGCCGCAAATCGGAGGCGAACTCTCCAGCCAACGGTTGATCCCCATACTCAGCCTTCGAGGAATCTCAAAATTCGAAGTACGTAACACTTATTCTCAATTATATCTAGATTTACTGATTATCTTTAATATTGTATATATTTCTAAATTTCATTTAAAAAAAGAATTGGTTTTAGCTAATATATTGGTACAACTTTAAATCTGGCAAGATTAATGCTGATGCCCTACACACATATTTCGTTTTATTATTTATTATGAATTAACAATTTTCTTAAACCAAAATTTCGTAACTTTTTTCAAATGATAATTATATACATATATTTAAATTTAATGCAGATGCAATGTGAATTGTTAAAATACCAACGAATCTTATATCCTAAACTTAAGATTAAAATGAAATAAAATACATGATAAAATTTTTGTACAAATTGATAACGGAATATTAAGCTTTCCGGTTTTTTTTTGGTTTATTTTCAGGGGGTTCTCTCAACGAAGAGGGGATTGGAGATCAGCGGGTTCTGTCAGCAGAGAGGAAACGCTGGAGAAGAACGAGGGTGAAAGGAGTTGTGTAGGACGTCGCTCGGGACGCGGTTAATCCAGTGTGCCATGATGTGCAGCGGAGCGCCAAAGATCTAGGTGGAGGGACGTCGGGCTGAGGGATACCGCACATCCGACAGGCGTCAGGAGGGCCGCTGGGTGGAAGGCGTTGGGTAGGATATCGCGCCGGACGCGTTGGGTGGGGGAAGCGGTTCATCCAAAGAGTGCCATGATGTGCAGCGGAACGCCGAAGAACGTGGTGGAGGGACGTCGGGCTGAGGGATACCGCACATCCGACGGGCGCCAGGAGGGACCCTGGGTGGAAGGCGTTGGGTAGGATATCGCGCGGGACGCGTTGGGTACTTGCTCGGGACGCGTTGGGTGAGGGAAGCGGCTCATTTAAAGTGCTACGACGCTGTCTAGAAGGGAACGCCGCAGATCGGAGGCGAAACTGTGCAGCCGACGGTTGATCACCATACTCAGCCTTCGAGGGATCTCAATATTAGAAGTACGTAACACTTATTCTCAATGTATATATTATATCTAGATTTACTGATTATCTTTAATATTGTATTTATTTCTAAATTTCATTTAAAAAAAGAATTGGTTTTATCTAATATATTGGTACAACTTTAAATCTGGCAAGATCATACTGATGCCCTAAGTTTACCAAAATCACAATTTTACTCTACATGTGTGAAAATTAAAATGATTGAATAAACCTATAAAGTGAGAGCCTTAAGTAGCCGAATGCTGAAATGAATAGGTGACGATGAATTTTCAGGAACTAAATATTGATCATTTATGATTTGCTTCAGCTAGGGCAAATCTGTTTAGTAAGGAATATCAACTTTAAAATAAAATCTCCACTAATTTACGCTTATCAAAGATTTAGAGTGTCATTATTACCTGAAAAACTAAAACAAATGATTTTGTAAAAATTAATTATACTAATTACCATTTTTCATGATAATGTATCTTGGAAAAATTTTAATGAAAATTAAATGTTATCACTGTACCATCGTTTTTCAACGTTTCACCAATCCTCTTTTTATTGTTTCCATTTCAGACATCGTTATGAAAACTATCTACTACATGTGTAAATAATAATTTCACATCTGTGTGAAAAATCACACCGGTTCATTTTTCACACCGGGCTTAAGAAAACGATTAGTAAAATCGCATTACAATGAATGTTTTATTAGAAAATTTAAATAAAAATGGTATTTAGTTAACTGAACAAACGTAAATAAAAATGAAATGTTTCAAAGTTTCGATTTGGTAGCTTAAGAAAAAATGCCATGCTTGGCCGGGATTCGAACCCAAAGAAAAATTGTATCGTTAATATCAATTAATTTAAATATTTAAAAATTAAATGTGTTAAGTATTAATTTTTTTATTTAACTTTTATATCAAGTTTTGAGTATTCAAATGCTAACAAATAATTTATATATGTTAATATTGATATGTCATATGACATATATCATGTTGATATATGTCAGTGTTTGCTGTAATATTTTAACTTTTATAAATATATATGTTTTTCATTTAAACTTTTCATTACCAGTCATAAATGAATATTTATCAAGGTTTAATTAATACTCGAGTATTAAAACTAACCAGTGTATTGTAATTTCTTCAAAGCAACAGTTTGGTCAGTTTGGTTTGATGAGTGATCTTAAGTATGCGGGTTTCGAAATAATCAATCGTCATCTTAAAAATAATAGTTAAAGCTCCAGCTATAAAATAACTAGCTTAAAAATGTACTTTGCCCGATCCTTAGCGTTACCTGACCAAGGTTTCTCATTTAAAAAGATTCTTATTTTATTTTTTAGTCAAGTAACCGGAGGCAGGTGCAAGTTTTTGTACCTTTCATTACCCCTTTCAAGGTCGAATTTCGAAAAATCTAGGTTAGTTATTTACGCACACCAAAAATCCAGTCGATTTTAAGTACTGAAAGAAGAATTTAAAAATTATAAATATGGATGCTATTTTTTTTTTTTTAAATTTTACGTACTTACAGAAAATAATTTTTTTTGAAATAATAAATATTTTTCTCTTCTATTTACGGGTTACATTCTTCACTGTTTAGTCCGCAGAAGTTTCTACAATCATTCATTTTTAAGACAAACCGAAAATAAATTTCAGTTTTTAGATTCTCAATATTACCTACATCTGAAAAATAACCTTAAAAACGCTAAGAAACTTTTTGTAATACCTGTTCCGTTCCATTTTGAGCCGGTTGGTGCTGCACTTTAGCATCTACTATAGCTGGCCGGCGAGTTAGTCTAATATGATCATTCGAGAGTCGGATCCCGCTTGGAGCGGTCATGATTTGTTTAATGTAGCATTTCATTCTAGTGCAGAATAGTTTAATCTCGTAGTCTAATGTGGCTTATAGTGTTTATTGATAATGTTCAGTTGTATAATTTTAACTATCATTTATTCATCGGTCTAATGTGACTTGTATTTTCGATATTCAAAAAATGTCTAATGAGGCAAAATAAATTTAACGATTCAAGAAGAATATGTTTTAGTTCACTTCATCATCTCAGCCATCATTTCAACCAGATTCAGTCCATACTCGCTCTACAACTTAACAATACCATTTAAGAATAACTTATTTCATAATATAATTACTGAAAGCATATCTTGTAACCTCTAACCTCTAACATCCGATAATCCAAACTAATAAATGTAAGGAATTTCATATGTATGAAACAACACAGATACATACCTCAATGTACCAGCTGTAATGTGTCAGCTGATACCTATCAGCTGATGTAACCGTAGATAAACCTATGTTATCGCCCACGGTATCGAATCCGGTCTAACTGTGACCCGCGGCCGATGAAAGATAAAGAAGTCTATAAAACTTAAATTCACCAACCGTCCTTCTTTTCGCCTATCGCTAGCACATGGTGTCTCCTCCGACAACTAGGATCCCATCAGGCGCATACCTGCTAGACCGAAAGGCACTAGCACCAACAGGCCCATCAGCGAACCGAAGGGGAAACCGCGCCGGAAGAAAGACACAAATATATCGCTAGTCTTCAAGGATAACAAGAGTAATGATATTTCAAATCGATCTGTAAAGATGGGAACGCGATCCACAGTTCCGCATGTAAAAAAATCAAATAAGTATCCTACAGTTAAAAATAAGAAAGACGCGGCAGCAAGGGACTGTTGTCCAGGTTCTGCGATTAATAAGAGGATATGTATCCCCCGTTATCCTTGCGTTCCGTTCTGTATACCTACATCAATACTAAAGAATACCCACCGGGTTGGTCTAGTGGTGAAGGCGTCTTCGAAATCAGCTGATTTCGAAGGGTTCAGCTGATTTCCTTTACTAGGTTCAAATCCTAGTAAAGGCAGTTACTTTTATACGGATTTGAATACTAGATCGTGGATATCGGTGTTCTTTGGTGGTTGGGTTTCAATTAACCACACGTCTCAGAAATAGTCGACCTGAGACTGTACAAGACTACACAAGAATGGAACAGTAAAAGGGTACTGAGGCAGGAATATACCGATAAAACTTGCAATAGAATATAAATAAATGCAATAAGACAATTGTAATCAGTTATTTCGTAC
This sequence comes from Lycorma delicatula, assembly GCF_047948215.1. Classification (NCBI taxonomy): domain Eukaryota; kingdom Metazoa; phylum Arthropoda; class Insecta; order Hemiptera; family Fulgoridae; genus Lycorma; species Lycorma delicatula. Next base: position 106,607,154 of record NC_134459.1, on the reverse strand, counting down.
AAATTACTGGATTCGACAACGCACTGTGGTCTTGCTTCTCCATATTTAGCACATTTTGTTTGTCTTTCACACTTACGTATTTTGAAAATTTCCTCCTTATTTTATACCAATTTGGAACCATTTGATACGAAAATAAATACGTAAGTGTGAAAGACAAACAAAATGTGCTAAATATGGAGAAGCAAGATCACAGTGCGTTGTCGAATCCAGTAAACACAACTACAATACGAATTACACCGAAAATGTTCTCCGTTTCAACAACGGGATGCTCTCTGTTTTGAAGAACGGAAACTGCTACGAATACAGAGAATTTTCCGAGACGGTGCTGAGGGTCGGCAGGAAAGACTACGGCCACATCGGATTGCAGTGATACAACGTCATCTTGAAACGATTCAATGATCTTGTTGCCAAGTTTAGAAGGTAAGATCGGTCGATACGTTTCCTCTACGACCTTCAGTATTCGATATATAACCGACGGATCGCACTGTTTACACATTCATCATTCAACTCGGTCAACTATGAAGGAACAAAATGAGGTTTTCATCATATGCTGTTGGAAAAGCTTCGTTGCATCGCTAGACAAAGCTTCGTTCAGATATCTATTGAGAAAATATTTTGTTGGATATACCTTGCTCTACAGATCGTTCGACGTTCCCGATAGTTTATACCTCGAAATGAAATGCACTTGCGATATACTCGTAATTTTAATTTCACGAATGAGTAAACTATTAAATATCGACGGGGTATTTTACGTTAAATGTAATTGGTGGTGGTGTTCTTGCAGTTCCTTATTCACTAAAAACTATATTTGGAGCTCTTCCTGCAGCGGGAAGTACCTATGCATAAAGTGGTCTTAATACTGTACTAAATGTGTTCAGTAATATACTGTTTTGTAGCTTATAGCGAATATTTGATGTTAACTGTAACTTTATAGGTCAATAAATGTATTTTTGTTAATACTGCATGTTTGTTTATTCCCCTTTTGTTTCTTACAGTAAAGCGGAGAGGGAATGGGTTAAAATGTTTAAGGTAAATAATAGGAGAGAAAGTCGTTTTTAACCAGAATTGTTTATTAAGTAAATACATAATTCTATTAATTATTTTAAAATTAAAAGTTTATATACATACAAAGATTCAATTATTTATTTTACGATTAGATACTCAAAAGCATCTACCTTCAAAAGATTGAAACTTGGTTCAATCTGTGTATTGCATATTTATCCGCCAGACAGTTGCATCTAAGAAAGTTAGACGTCATTCACAATAACGGAATTAGGTATGCCACAAGTGCTTTCTGAACAAACACAGCAGCTAGTTTGTCTGAAGCTGGCATAATGACATTACATTACAGAAGAGAAATCTTATTTTAAGGTATGCAGCTAATATATAGGCCTGCCCCTACCTACATAATTTTTTTAACAGTAACCCACTGCTGCTTTATATGAATACCGCATTACCTCGTCCAGACCAGCCAGATTATGGTAATGTGAGTAATAATCAGACAGAAATTGCTTTGCCTGATACATTAGCAGTTTATCTTCTTGGCTTTTGCCAAATGTAACTGCAAGATTAGACCTCTCCTATTGAAAAATAAAAGAAAAACCAGCTATGAAGGATAACTATGAAGGATATATGACACAATAAGGAAATATATTGCTTTCAATACTGCTTAAGTTAACAATGAATGAGTTTTTTAAAAAGAAAATGAAAAAGTTTTCAGAATTAGGTAAAAGGAACACGGTTTGAAGGTGACAAATTTGAAAAAATGAGGGAAAGATTCAAATTGAATCAAAATGAAATGTACATATTAAGAAATTGTGGAAATTACCAGAGAAAAAGGTGAAGTATTGGTACAGTCATATGATGTGAGGCAGTTAAATGTGCAAAACAATTAAAACTTACTGTACAAAAATAAGAAATAATTGAACTTACTTCTTCATAATACCCAGCAATGTTTTATGAATCTGTGTTCAATTCTTGAAAGTTATCGAAAAGTTTTAATTTTCAAAGTTTGGAAAGTTTGTAATTATTTTTTTTAATTTCAAAATTAAATAATATTATAATAAATGAAAAATTAACAATCTACAGATGTGAAATTATATTCACAAAAATATTAATTTTTTTTATAAGTTAGGTATATTAAATTATATAAAAATTAGACAATTAAAAATTAAACATTTTTTCTGAAAAATGTAAACTGTAAAAAAATGTAAACCAATTTATATTTTTTGTTTAATTCAATACAGTTGATTACTGCAGGGAAGACTTTTCTGGCCTATAAACTACTTTGGCTTTCATTGCAAAGCTGTTTTTCATAATTCATTTCACTTTTTAAAGACGTTTTCTAAATATCAAATTAGACATACCAATTAAATTAAAAATTAAACATTTTTTCTGAAAAATGTAAACTGTATTGATAAGCAGTAATGCATTACTGTAATGTAATAAGCAGTAAAGTAAAAATATAATGAAACACTTTTTAACATAAATAAAAAGCAGGAGTTTGGACCTTGAATGAAAAGGTGTTGATGTAATATATCACCTATAATCATTAGTTATCCCTCTAAAAGAAATAAAACCCTTTTGGAACAATTAATGGCTCAGCTATAAAAGTAACATAAAATTCAATACTTTTCAACAATTCAAGTGACTGATAAGAACACATTTAAGATTATTGAATTAAAAATGTGAATATCCTTCTTGTATTCAGTGCTCAAGATATACTTTCTTGATTTGTTTGAAGTTGAATAATAAATCAGCGTTATTCATTAAAAATATATTTAACAAAATTACACACACGCATGCACACACACACACACATACAAACAAAAGAAACAGCTCTATTACTACTAATTATAATTACTTAATACTACCTATAAGTTATATTTTCAAATCACAGTTTGCCTATGGACAGAAATTTTGTATACCCAATAATCATACCTAATAATCATGAAACCTTTCATAATATTACAAAGAGAACTTAAAAAACAATAGTCATTCTAAACCTAGAAAAGTCTTTTGTTTTTATTTTTGTCTACTTCTATTCATAAGAATCACCAGATGATCATTAAAATAACACTGATGTTTTTTTTTTTTTGTCTTCAGTCACTTGACTGGTTTGATGCAGCTCTCCAAGATTCCCTATCTAGTGCTAGTCGTTTCATTTCAGTATACCCTCTACATCCTACATCCCTAACAATTTGTTTTACATATTCCAAACGTGGCCTGCCTACACAATTTTTCCCTTCTACCTGTCCTTCCAAAATTAAAGCGACTATTCCAGGATGCCTTAGTATGTGGCCTATAAGTCTGTCTCTTCTTTTAACTATATTTTTCCAGATGGTTCTTTCTTCATCTATTTGCCGCAATACCTCCTCATTTGTCACTTTATCCACCCATCTGATTTTTAACATTCTCCTATAGCACCACATTTCAAAAGCTTCTAACCTTTTCTTCTCAGATACTCCGATTGTCCAAGTTTCACTTCCATATAAAGCGACACTCCAAACATACACTTTCAACACTGATGTTACATTAGCTATTATTTAATAATAATTCAAGAAATTACTTATAACATCTTCCCATACTTCCTGATTAAAAGCACAGGTAAAATGTCAGCTATGGTGTAGTACAAATTCCAACGTGCGATAAACGCTCTCAATGAAGTTGCGAGGAATAATGGTTTCAAATTTTCACCTGAGAAGACGTGCTGTGTACATTTCTATAGGAAGAGAATTCCTCACCGAAGTCCTGTTTTGACCATCGACAACCATCCAATAGAATTCAAGGATAATGTGCAATTCTTAGGTCTATTACTAGATAAATTAGATACATAGGACTTGAGTGGTAGATGCAAAAGAGCCCTAAACATTATTAAATCTTTATCCAATATTAATTGGGACTCAGATAAAGAAATACTACTGAGGCTGTATAAAGCATTGATTCAATCGAAACTTGACTATGGATGTATTGTATATTCATCCGTGAGAAAATCGCATTTATGAAAGTTAGACGTAATACACAACAGCGGATAAGATATGCCACAGGCACTTAATGAACCACTCCAGCGACTAGTCTAATGTCAGAATAATGCCACTACATTAAGGAAGAGAGATCCTATTGCTAAAATATGCGGCAAATATCCATTAATACCTTTACTACCCATATAAATAATAAAATTTTCAACACTCATCCTTTGGCTACATTATACGAACGTCGTGCTACCTATTCCAGACCAGCAGGAATAAGATACCACGAATTGACAAGAAAATATGAAATTGCTTTACCAGAGACGTTAGCAATTTCTGCAAGAGAAATTCTGCCATGGCTCTTACCAGCGGTAAATACAAGATTGGATCTCTCCTGTGGAAAAATAAGAGAAACCAGCAGTAATCATTCAACAGGATGATTACAGTAATCATTAACCATCACTGTTTGTATTATATTACAATACAATACTAATATATTATATTGTATGTTTATATTATAATATAAATATATAATATAATACATATATTATATATATATTCTTAATATATTTAAGAATATACTGATGGTTTGAAAACCGAACACTGTGTTGGCTGCTCCATATATCTAAATGGAGAAGCCTATTCTTGGAAACTGCCAGATATGGCAGAGCATTTTGCCATACAGCAAGCGCTTTGCTAATCTGACATTTCTGCAAAGAGAGAGTGCTTATATGTTCCGATTCCTTAAGTGCACTTACTGCAATTCAGAACAAGACTATTAAGGACGTCCTTATTGCCAACATCTTGTTCATCTTGTACATTTTAAATGAACAAGGACAGCGATGTATATTTGTAAGGACTCCAGGGCATGCTGGTATTGCAGGAAATGAAAGTGTAGACGAAGCTACCAGAAAGGCAACAGTCTGTGATAACTTGGATAGAATTCCCGTACAAGTGGCAGATGTTAAAAATAGTCCAACTAATATAAGAAACAGGTGGAGTAATGATTGGAGAAGACTAAATACCAAACTAAACGCAGTTAAAACTTCTCCATATAAATGGAAGAGCGATGTGAAGCTGACTTGCTGAGAACAGGTGGCGGTGACCAGACTTAGAATCAGTCACATGCCAATAATAAATTCATATTTGTTAACCAGCGAAGAAAGACCAATGTGCGGTGTTTGTAATAAAACACTTACAGTCAAGCATCTAATGGAAAAGTGTAACATATATTAAGATGTCAGAAAGTGGTTTGGACTAATAAATAATATTGCTGCTGACTTTAAAGTGGAAAAGAAGAAAAAAATAGTTGCTTATATACACCAGTGGACTACTAACAAGTCTTTAAGGACATTCAAGCTGTGTAAGAAATCTCTAAGTGAAGTAGTTTCATTCTACGTAAAAAAAAAGGGACTCATGAAGCATGGCACATGTAGGACCTTGCCTAGGGCTCCCAAACTCGCCTGCATGCAAGAGTGGGAGAGTCGGGGCATATCCAATGATGACATGGAAGACCCTCGGCAAAGGGTATGCACAAGGCATGTCTGGAGCCAGGTAGGTCAGGATTGGGAACGGCAGCCTTCCCACAGAGGGGTTCTTCGGCTGGTCTGAACAGGTGGTCGAATTGCTCTTGTGATGTGGGGGGGGACCCTGATGGGTTATGTCCTATGAGACTATTTGTAGGGGGAATCAACTGTCACAGCATCCTAGGGTGACTGATGTGCTACTTAACAGCAGTTCTGGTTGCCCCGGGGGTGCTTAAATAAAATAAGGGAGACAAAAAAAAAGAAATATTGGTATTGTGAAGCCGTTCTTTTTATTTATATTTCTGTGTTCTATTTATTTTTAATTTTAAGATCGGGGCCTTCACACCCTGTAAGTGTTTTTAGTGTTTGTGTTTAAATGTTTTGTGTATTTTGGTGTTTTTAAATAAACTGTAAGTGCCCTTCACACCCTTACATATGACAAACCTAATGATGATCTAAACCTCTTTTAAAGAATGTGATGATGGCTAATGACCTTAAAAGTCAATACCCATATAACAAAGAAACAAAAAATAGCAGTATAATTAAATACTGAATTGAATGTGAAATAAATGTCAAATAAACTCAGTTAAACTTGGTTATACGAATATATTCTTGTATAATCTTGTACCTAGAATTGTATAGGATAAGATTTCTTTAAAATATGTTTGTGGGGGCACCTATTGCTGAGAAGACGTAACTAGTGGCCAGAATTATAGTGTTGCTATTGGCAAATTATGTGTAAATATTTTTGTATAATAACTCATAATAAATATGACGACTTACTTTAATAATCAATAATGTAAATTGTTTAATTAACTAAATTGTTTAGAGTGTAGGAGCAGTATGTATAAATACATCAATATAAATATGCATTACCAACTACTAATCAATTGTGAGAAAACAAATCAATAAAAATACAATATTATAATATAAATATTTGAATCATTCACAATATTTAATTTGAAAAATATCAGTAATACATATTTTAATAGTTAAGAAAAACAACCATTATTAAGCTGTCATAACCTGAATAAACGTGGATAATAATTTCATCTGTATTGCATGAATGAAGAAATCTCATTTAATATGTACTAATGAATATGTACAATAACATAAAAGTTACGGAAAGAAAAAGTCATTTGTTATGTTGAGGATAATGTAAACAATTCTTAGACCAGCATCTTTAAATAGATGATTACACTAACCTTTGGAGTAATTGAAGTGGCATAAGTAATTGGAAATTTTAGGTAATTAGGTTTAAGTAAAAAAAATTAATGGATATACAATGAGAAAATGTCATGATGATAGAGATTCTGAATTTGTGGAATTGAAAACAGCAAAATAGGATGGGAGATGAGTCAGATTCAATTGGATTAAAACTGAATATAATTCCTCAAATTAAGTATTGTTATCCTATTTGAATGCATTCACTCATGAACCATCAAAATGGGAAGAAGAGGTAAGAACGAATGACCATAACCTTGCATGGATGAATATGCTTGAATGTCTGCCTTTTTTGAAGTTAAGAGTTGAAGTATATTATAAAAAATATTTTTGTCAAAATGGAAGTTACAATGAACAATTATGGAGCCAATCAGAAACTAATTTTGAATGATTTCTTTAGCAGAGATATATTATAAGAATATATAATATAATATAAAGAATATATAATATTCTTATATAAGAATAAATAATATAAACAAGATCTTAGACTTGTGTTTACCATAATGAATCATAATTGGAGACATCTACCTGCCATAATTAATTTTAACCAATTAAGATTGGTTGTCTCCAAAGACAACTGCGCTATAATGAATCTTAATTGGACAGATTGAACTATGGTGCCATTTACAAGCAAGAGATCAATAGGTTTAATATTACATTAAGAATATATTGTAATTTATACTGTAACCAAGTTTAATAGTCATTATAAACTCAGAGTATTTGATCAAATGATTGATTTTGATCTAAAGTTTTATTTGTCATTTGACAATAGTCAATAAATTGTTAACATGTTCATTTTTGTTCTCATAATTATAATGAGTTGTCAAAGACATAACATTACACCACCAACAATGTTATAATAATTTCCAAACATCACTGATGATCTAAACTTAGATGTTTGTTAGTAAAATATCACTATCAATGTAAAAAGATTTAACATCAAATAAATAATGCTACTATTATCTAATGTAACTTTTTTCCTGCCCCTTTGTTGATGGATCCGCAGTGAAGGAAATGATGTCGCGTCCAGAGAGGTGACCTTCTGACTAACAGACTTCACCGGCTTTATGTCTGGCATGGCAGGTCAGCCCATATCATCTGGATCGCTCTTTTTTTTTTTGAGCGTTCTTTCTCTTGCTCGGCAGTTGGAGGGGAGAGCCCGGCCCAGCTACGCTGTTCCTGGGGCCCCTTCCGTCTATCCGAGTATGTTCCTGTGTTGTTCCATTAGTTCTCTATTCATTCGTTGGTGTACGTCGTTATATGTGTCTTCTCTTTGGTTCATGTCTGTTAGGCGATCCAGTCCTGGTTTTCCTCCTCCTTCGTTTGCAGGAGTAAAGTGATATACCTTTGTAGAGTCAGACAGTTTTTTCCGGTTCCTTATCATGTATGCCGTCACAGTTTGTGGTGTCAGTTGTTTGATACTTGTGGTATACTGGGGTTCCGTCCACCTTGGGCAATGAAAGAACTATGTTCCGGGGTATCAACCTCGCCACAATATAGGCAGTTGGGGAACGGCCGTCTTGTAGTCCGATGGAGACAGTTTCCAAATTCTCCATGGCCTGTCAAGAATTGTGTCATATGATAGGACACCTCGCCGCGTTTCCTGTCCAGCCATTCCTCTAGTCTAGGAATCAGGGTCCGCGTCCATGATCCCTTCGTCGATGTTGCCCATTCTTCCTGTCATGTTTGTCGGAGTAGTGTCATAGCCGTACCCCTGGCTATACCCTCGTAAACCCTTTTTCGATATGCGAAAAAGGGTTTACTTGCGAGTAAGTGAATGGGTGGCGTCCCCGCTATCACATTTGCTGCCTCTTTCCGATATCCGGATGTTATACGTAGATTCATTTTTCTCTGCACAGCTGACAGCTTCTGCTCGTTTCTCTTTACGTTTAGTGCAGGGAATCAGGTCGGTATCGCGTATAACACATGGCCGTGGCCGCCGACATTAACAGTCTCCTTTTCGATGCGCGGGGACCTTTAGTATTTTCCATCATTCTGATTAAGGTGGTTGTGATTCGTCCAGCTTGTTGCAGACTTCTGTCAGATGTTTAGTGAAATTAACAGAACGTTCAAACCACACGCCTAGGTGTTTGACGTGTGGGTACTCTGTCACTCGTATTCCGTCAACCGTGACCGTGAGTCGGCGTAGTCGTCTCCAACCAGCGATGATTAAGATCGAAATTTTATTCGGGGCTAAACGTAGTCCCTTCTGTCTCAACCTTTCACTTACTCGCCGTATTGCATTGTTGGCTGCGGTTTCCACTTCATCTTTCGTGTAGCCTGCCACTATCATTGCTAGGTCGTCTGCATAGGTTATCAGCGAGACGTCCGCCGGGAAGTTGAGGCGGAGGACTACGTCAAAGGTAATGTCCCATAGCATCGGGCTAAGGACGGATCCCTGGGGCACTCCCCTCCGCACGTGGCAGCCCACGTTGCCGTCTTCTGTGTGAGCCGTTAGCTCCCTGTTTCTTAGGAAATTGAGTAAGATTGCCCTGAGGCAGGTGTTGATGTATCGCCTGCGGAGCTCTTCGTCTATGGCCCTCCAAGGGATGCTGCAGAATGCGTTTTTATGTCCAGAATCTTTTTGGTTCTCCATGTGCCGGCCCGTCTGTTCGCTATCCATTGTACCACCGTGCGAAGGGCGTCCACCGTCGACTTTCCCCTAATAAAACCGTATTGTGAGGGAGAGAGCCCACTCGACATTCTTATACCTTCCCATAAGTGTCCCGCCAACTTATTTTCCAGCAACTTGCTAACAATCGGGAGCAGGCATATCGGCCGATAGCTCTGTTCTTGTTCGTCTACTCTTGGCTTTGAAATAAGCAAGAGTGTTCCTTTTTTCCAACTCGCCGGGATTTTTCCATCTCTCAGCATTCCGTTAAAGGTGTTTAGGATAATCTGTGGATGAGCTTCAACTAACTCCTTCACTAGTGTCCCAGGTATTCCGTCCGAAGCCAGGGCTCTTTTTATGGTTCATCTGCGTCAGAGCCCGTTGCAGTTCGGCCACCTTGAACTCGAGACGATCAAACCGATGGGGGCGACTGCCTCATACTCTTCTCTTTCAAACAGTGTTTCGATCGCCCGGCTTGTGGCTTCGATAAGAGGAGGAGCCGTGTTCCGAACCTCCTCATAATAATTTTGTATGCCCGCTTCCATGGGTCTACATCGAGATCTTTTACACACTTCTGCCAGGCCTCCCTTTTTGATTTTTTAATTTTACCAGTGAGCACTTTTCTCGCGATCTTATATTCTATTTCAGTCACTACCACTTCGGGTCGGTTTCGTCCACCTTCTTTTGGCGCCCCTGGCTGCCTTACATAGGACCTTAATTTATGGTGTTCACCAGTAAACCCTTCTCCATTTCATGTGTCGTGGGCGTAATTTCTCGCTCTCCTCCATCATTTCCGTCAATAGGTCTGCTTGTGGTCTATGGTCTGTTCCTCATTCTTTCCCACACGGATTCTATAAAAATGGCTTTTTGCCTCTTATTCGGTATCCATCGTGTATGGATAGGTGGTTGGTGACGCCCCCGATGTCTACTGTGAAGAGTATCGCAAGATGATCACTGAGAAATTCGTGTTACAAGATCTTCCATGTTAGACTGTGTCGTATCAGCGTGTCTGTCATAGCTGTTATATCCAGGACGCAGCCCAGACCGCGCCCGATGAAAGTGTGGGCGCCTGCGGTGTTCAGTACTGTTACATCGTTTGAATTCAATAGCGCCGCAAGGCGTTATTCTCTGCCGGTTGATGGGATCCGTCATGCAGTCGTCCGCTTCCACTAATCTCCTGTTTGGTTCTAATAGTAGAAAAAAGTCTACATTTGCTGTCATCGCTTCCCGCCATATTAGGTCATGGGTGGATCGCCTTCTCCCACAGTTTAGTTGAAGACACTTCATAATGGATAATGTGTGCAGTTCCGGCCTCCGGTCCGGTGTCCAACTGTCTTACTCGAGAGACATTCTGCTTTTGTGCATACTTCTGCTCTGTGACCCACTCCTCCACAATTAAAGCAGAGTCCTCTGCGGTCCGGACCTTTGCATTTATCGGCGACATGTCCCGTCTACCAACACCGGAAGCATCTTGTGTTCTTGCCTCATCCCTCAGTTCGGCAAGAGTGCCAACCAAACTTTAATCTTCCCATTCCAAGCAAGCTCTTGGCATCACCCTGCGGCAGGAGGTCAGTCGCTCGCTGTGTCTCTCCATATGAAGGTCTCAGCGACACCATTTGAACAAGGGGGTTGCCATCCAGGGCTAATGAAACTGCATCTTCCACCCCTACTCCAGTCGCGCCCATGTATATGTCCTTAATAATGAAGGTCAGCAGTTTTCCTCAATATGGCCGTTCACTTACTTTCACTCCGAGGCCTGACCCTAGGCATTTCACAATATCCTCCCGTTTGTTGTCCCTATCACGGACCCTGATCTCTAGGCTGTCCGCACGGCCTTTTCGTACATACAGAATATCCTCCACGTGGTCTGTCCCCAGGCTCGGTTTTACTTCCCTGAGCAGGCCTGGGTATGTGGCGCCCTCTCTTTTCACTGCGACCACAGATGAGCGACGGCCAAGGGTGGGGGGGGGGGTCCTTCTTCCGTCGCTTGCCCACCATGAAGAGATTGTGGACTTATTCCGTTTGGGAATAAGCCCAGTATTCTAGTGCTTTACCGACCATATCTCCAAATCTCTCACTGGGGGCACAGAACTGTGGGGTTTCCTTTCCTGCACTCGTAGGAAGAAGGACTTGCCCCATCTGGTCTACTAGCAGGTCCGGGTCTGCATCTATCACAGCCAGGTAAACCTCTTTGCGGGTCACCCTTTCCTCCTCCGGGAAGAAAACACCTCTACCAATCGGGAATCCTTAAACATCGTGTCTCCTGATGCTTCTAGGCCTGCTGCCAGTCTTGCTCCTATCTCAGGTGTCTCTTGGATAAGATCAGTGAACGCCGATCCTCCACAGTGTCCTTTCTGTATGAGGAAAACTGTTGTTCCTGATGTCGTCTGTGGGGGTCTAATCTGTACCTTGATGCGCTTGTACAGTTCACCTTTCCACGGTTTGAGGTCTACCGTGTTACCACTTTCTAGGATAGCAGATATTTGTGTGTCATATGAACATATGACACACATCATCGTTCATCGTCCAGCTCTTCTTTTTTCTTCCCTCTGTGTAGACATGTCTACCATTTCTTTGTCTTTGATTATTGCGTCAGTAGTCCCAATGTTTGTCTTCGTAGCCGCTGTGGCCACATCCCTGGTCCGGCGCTTCAACCGTATCGCTGTCTTACCAACTGCGTCTGACGAAAGGTGGTCTGTTGAAAGGTGATCGGAATAGTACTATTCGTGCCTTTTCGCTTCTTCGCCATCGGGCGTGGGGGCATTCCTAATCTTTCCGCTAGTGGGGTCATTTCTGTTTCTTTGAAAGCTCTCCCGTCCGGTTCCGAGGAGGACGTAACCGATCTCTTATTAAACTGTTCCTGGACGTCCATGTTTGTCTTTTCCCCTGTCCGGTCTTCGTACGCCTATGTAACTCTATCCGTTTGTCTGTCGTTCGATGTCCCCTGTTCTTGGGGAGGGGGGTTCCTCCGTTCTTCCCCGTGTTCTTCTTTCCTTTCCTTTCTGTCGTCGATTTTTGAAGTTTCTTCATATTCTTGTTCGTCTTCTGAATGGGTATCTACTGTAACTATATTATTTTTAGGTAACTAATTAAATGTCAAAATATTAACCTCATAACATGCTTTCAAATGTTCACTAACAATCAACCCAGTACTATTTAGTAAGAATTTAAATTTCATTTAAACTAATAATATCTTATGATATGCGATTGAATCCTAAAGGTATGCCGCATATATCAGATGCAAGATCATTGTTGTGTAATCCATACAATGAATGTAATATTTCAGCCTTTAACAAATTATTTGGCATGCCAGTGAACAAATGATAGCTTTCAATCAATTCATAAATTCCATTTCTAGTTTTAATGGTTGTTTATCATTAAAATCATTACTTATGAACATGCATTAACATTATCAAACTGATGAACAGAATTGAACTATTGAGATTAAAGGATCTTATTCCTAATAAATATGCAGTAAAATTTAAAGAATCCTTTTTACAGCATTATCGGTTAAAGTATCAAAATTATTAATTCCATTGTTTCTAATATTCAATATTACATTAACATTAATATCAGTGTGTAACATTAATATCCTTTATATAATTTCTAATCACATTTATATTTCTGTAATCATACCTTACATTTTAGTATAATGCACTTCATTTAATTTATTAAATTCATCAGGAATAATTTTTATAACTCATTTTGCATCGGTTAACTGTTTGGTGAAGTTATTGTAGATTCAGTACTGTGCTGGCAGTTCCTTGATCTCATATTTGCATTTAAAAAACACTTATGTATCAAAATAAATAACATTGTTGTTATTATAAATTTCATCAGTTTCAAAATTACAACAATTATTACTACATGTATAATAGTTTTCATTAGGCAAAGAGAATGCTGTCTTTGAGTATCAAATTTCCTATTTTATTATATAATTCAACTTATCTTTTTATTACTATGTCAATACATGAGATACAGAATATCTAATCTTTAGTTCATAAATGTTTCATAACATGAATCATATTGAATTTAAAATGATTCATTTTAAACCATTAACTCTTTGATATGTAAGAATGTGTAAGAATAATAAAAGTCTTTAATGTAAAAACAATGTAAATGTATAAACACATTATAAAAGATTATTGTAAATTTGATAAAACATTGTTTTATGTTCTCCAGCAAAATCTAATTCATATTTATTGTTAATGAATAGAAGGTATTTAATAATCTCAATATTATTTCTTTAAATCAAGAATTCAATAAGATGATTTCAGCCATTCTTTGTCATTTTTCTCAATAACAAATACAAGAAAAGAACGTGCTCACTAAGTAGTTTATACAACTTATATGTATAACCAATGAAATCTTTTCCAGTCATTTTTCTAATAAAATTTATTTGATTTACTTTTCCAGATAGTAGCATTAACACAATTTATATTTATTTGGAAATTTTATGTTAAAATATCCATGTACAGTAAATCCTTTCATTTTTCCATATATCAAGAGATCAAAATGTTTGAAGCACTAAATAATGATCTTATCAAAATTAACATTTATCTTCGTTTGACTCACAGCTATAATGAAATGCATCAACTCTAATGTTAGTAAAATAAGAAAGTAACTCTAGAAACCTTATTCATTATAAATAATAAAAGCAGTTTCAAATAAAATAAATTATTTAAATGATTAAGCTTCACATTATCCATGCAGATTAAGAAGGTTTTCTAACTTAATTTGCAGAGCAAAACTATCATCTTGTGACATGTAAAATTTGTCAGTAAAAGTGATTTAACAGTTGATCTTTGTCCATCGTAATGTTAATTACTTAACAAATCATTAATAATATAGATGAACAGAAAATTAAAAATACTATGTGAATGACTCTGATGAAACAAGTTGATGTGAACCCTATTTTCCAATTATATAATATATATCACTTCAATAATTCCTTTTTCCATATTAACTGTAAATTAAATATTGAAGATGTGAGGAATATAATAAGTAGTTGTATGATTTGAAGCTTGAAGAAGTTATTTTCATATCCTCAAGTATTCTCATGTATCCTTATGTATCATAATTTTTATATGTAAACTCTGTGTCCTATGTATCCTCTGTATCTTAATTTATATATGTATCTGGCCTGGAGAACCAAAATGAATGTAGAACAATGTCCACCTTGGTTCATTACCTAAGTTCCCTACATGTATATTTGCCAATTCAATAATATATATATATATATATTATACATATATATATATATAGTAAATAAAATCAATGTCCAGTTTATAATTAAATGCACAATTAATTTATTATGCCTTATTGTTACATGTTTATATTTAATTTAATCTTATATTTATTACATTGTTGTATTAATATGGAAATGAGTAAGTGTATATAATGATGATGTCATGATGTGTTAGTACTTCTTTTTTTTCTTGTTTAACCTCCAGGACCAGCATTAGTTATTGCTTCAGAGGATGAGATGAATAATTTGTAGCATGTGTGAAAAACGCCATGCCTGACTGGGATTCAAACCTGGGACCTCCAGATGAAAAGCCCAGACATGACCTTTCATGTGTTAGTACTGAACTAAACAATAATTACTATAATAGATTGTAAATATATGCTGGTCAAAGGTTACATAAAATAACAACTTTGTAAGAGTAACAAGAATGTGACAGAGTTTATTTATTTATAGAAAGGAGATGATGCATGAATTTTACCAGTAGTATTTAACAAGTAAACCCACCGGGTTGGTCTAGTGGTGAACGCGTCTTCCCAAATCAGCTGATTTGGCTGATTTGGGAAGGCTAGCGTTCAAGTCCTAGTAAAACCAGTTATTTTTATGCGGATTTGAATACTAGATCATGGATACCGATGTTCTTTGGTGGTTGGGTTTCAATTAACCACACATCTCAGGAATGGTCGAGCTGAGAATGTACAAGACTACACTTCATTTACACGCATACGTATCATCCTCATTCATCCTCTGAAGTATTATCAGAACAGTAGTTACCGGAGGCTAAACAGGAAAAAAGCAAGTAGTTAACAACTAACTAGAGCTTTATAGAAGTGAGGTCAGTGGGAAAAGTTAGGACAGTGGTGTTTTTTAAAAAAATCGGATGTGGACATCACATGACTTCCTTGTAGGTTTATTAAATTACATATACACATTTTTGCTGCACTTCATTTAAACTTATTTCATTTGAAAGTGAGATACGATCCTCCAATTCTTTAATATAAGTGGACAATTACAGAATTGCTGAAATATTAGTTTTTATTAATGTTAAATATTTATACAATTATTAATTTAATAATCTTACCTGAAATATTAGATTAGAATAAAAGTCCCTTGATTACTCTTTAAATAAATTGTTTACCAAATAATCCAATAATAAAACCTGATTATTCTACACCGTAAGATCAAAATTAATATTTGTAACTAGTATATAGGAGTTCACTAAACAGAATACTTTAATTATTATTAACTTTTATTTATACTACACACCAGAAAGCTTATGCACACTATGGACAGTGAGAAAAATTTTTCATCACCTTTAAATTGAATATAATTCAAAAATATATTTTATTTTTCTGTCAAATAATTAAATTAAATAATTTTTTTAAATAAATATACAATTTTTATAAGAATTTGCTAAGAAAATTAAAAAATAATACGATTCTAAATTATAATTTTCAATTAATATTAAGTAATCAGATGTTTCACTAAATATATTACATAAACACATATATAGTGCCCATTAAATTACATTTGCACATTTTTAGAAGTACATAAAATTTTATTTTACTAATAATTTTTTCATTTTTTTTTATTATTGAATTATTTTTTACTATTTTTTTTTTTACAATCATGGGTTAATAATTATTAAATCAATATATTTAAAAAAAATAAAAGTTAAAAAAATAAATAAAATAAACAAATAAATAAGTTATAAAAAATAAATAAAACAAAATAGATGAAGTCTGATTTGAACCGATGTGCCTTCGCTTTAAGATCCAAATATTTCATTAATTAAAATTTTAATTTTAATTTCGATTGCATTCAAAAAGGGAAATGCACAACTAGATGTTGCAACAGTGCTAAATCCAAAATTTCAACATCCTACGACTAATAGTTTTTGAGTTATGCGAGATATATATGCACATACATACTTACGTACAGACGTCACGCCGAAACTGGTAAAAATGGATTCAGCGATGGCCAAAATGGGTATTTCTGTTGATATATGAAAACCGAAATGTTTCGCGATCCCAATACTTCCTTTACTTCGTACAAGGAAATAAAAAGAGCTTTAATTACAGAACTAGAGAGTTAAATGTAATCACCTGCAACATTTCTCTTGGACAATACTGTGTTCTCTTTAAGAAAATTTTGTTTAAAACCATTTAAAGAATATAACTTAACTAATAGCAAAAAATTCAGTATCAGACTTTCATGAGTACAAAGGGACTGTAGAAAATACTTCTGATATTTCAAAGAATAAATTTTAATTTTTCAAAAGACCTATTCCTTATGCTGATTACAGCAGACAAAATTGTAAAAGCATGTTGCATTCATCATAACTGGCTATGATTAATATAAGCCAAATACATTCAAGGATCTACAGCAGACAAAATTTTAAAATCATATTGCACTCTATAAAACTGGCTACAATTAACAGAAACCAATTACATACAACAAGGATCTGTTTATATCTAAGACACTATCAATGGAAGAATCATAGAAAGTGACTGGAGAAGAATCACAGACAAATGGTTTATTAGATTTATTTTCTCTATCATTTTACAACAGTCACATTCTGGGAAATTTCTGCAAAAATTATTCATGGAGTACTTCTTGCATCCTAAAATAATTCCTTGGCAAAACAGGATCATTCAATAATTTATTATTATAAAAATGTAGTAGAAACCATTTTTTTTTTTAATTTTCAATAATTGTTACTGTAGTATGATGTTCTTAAAAAAACCTACTGTACCTTTTTACATAGATTCTTTATAATTTCTTAAATTTTAATAATTCAAATAAATGTTTTTAGATTCTGTATAAATTTTTAAAATGTTTATTTTCTTTACTCACTGAAATATTGTAAGCCTGAATGCAATGTGCTAGAAGTTCTGTGAAAAACTTCTATGTAATGTAATGCATCATAACATTTAATATAAGTATTATTTCAGACCAGGATGTAAAAGAGATAAGTTATCTCTTCTGTTTGTAAAATCCAAACATAAATATCTGTAATGTAATACACAATCAGTAATAAATAAAAAATTCTTATCATAGGTCTGCATCCCTTGAATTATTGTTTGTTTTATTACAAATGATACTATAAAAAAAATATAAATATATTTTATTAAAAAATTCCTTCACTCTGAAACCCAGACATTGTATTCATTCAAGAAAGAAAATGTTATACCATTATAAAATTCTCAACAGAGCAGTTGAAACAGTTGGCATTATAAAATTATCAATGGATCAATTTAAACAGCATCAGATATTACAGCTGATTTATAATGTAAATAAAATATTAAGCCATCAAAATAGAAAGCAAATTAGCCATGATGACAGACAACACGACGAGACATAATCTCTTGAAGAGAAAGCATGATCTGGACTACTAGAGTTTAAAAAAATTAATACCAAACATTTCAGTATCTAAAGAAAAATATTTAAAAAATAAATACCTGTACAAATCCATGGTCTACAGAGAGAACATGCCAAACATCACACATAGTTTTCATAAAGCAAATAAATTTTACCACAACAATACGTTCTGTACAAATCGTAGAATAACAAAATAAAAACTGCCTCTCCTGATTTTGAACACACTGTACAGAGATTCCATTCACAAACTTGAAGCTTATGTAGTAAATTGATCTTTAAAAAATTAACTACTTGCTAGGATTCTTCCAAATAGTCAAATATTTAAATTAAATATCATAACCATAATACTTACAGACAACCTGAACCAGGTTACAAGTCATTACCACAAGATATTTCTAAAAAATAATACTATCTCAAGCAAAGCTTACTAAGAAAAGGAGGAGTGGTTTTCCATTACCTGTTTAGTGGAATATCTTCATTCTGTTCGAAACAGTGATTGGCTAATTAGTGAATATCATTACTTCAAAGAAAGAAATTTTGATTTCTGCCTCTTGTATCTCAGGTGTAGTATATGAGTCATATCTATAAGAAAACTGAGGCAGATAATGTAGAGAAACCAACTATTGCACAACTTTATATATATATATATATATATTTTTTTTTTCCTAAATTTTTACGGGCATCGACTGCTAGGGTCATTAGCCCTCGTCACATTCTTTAAAAGATATTGGTATCACCATCAGGATCATCATATGTAAGGGTGTAAAGGGCCCTTACATTTTATTTAAAAACACAACCAATATAAAAAACATTAAGACTCAACAATAACAAGACAAAACAACACTTGCGGGGTGTAAAGGGCCCCGATATTAAAATTTGAGATAAGGTTTTCAAAAAGACCATGAAATTAAAAATGCAACTTATCAATATCATTTCTTTCTTCTACCTGTCTCGTTTATAGTTTGTTTAAGCATCCTCGGGGTGACAAGAACCGCCGTGAAGCAGTATATTAGTTGCGCCAGGATGCCGTGGCAGTTCCTTATAAACAGGCTACAAGCATCCATTGCGCTTACCCATAGCCTCGCATCCTCAGTTTACCCTTGAGGGTCTCCCATGCCATCATTGGACACACCCCGACTCACTGCTCTTGAATGCAGATGAGCCAGGATGGCGGCAAGAGGGCTACCTCCCATCACTACACGTGTCACGCTTCGAGGCTCCCATATACATAAAGAATTCCACTTAGAGATTCTTTAACACAGCTTTAAACATTTTACAGACTTCTAAGAAGTCCACTGGCATGTAAAAATGCAACTATCTTTTCTTCATTTCCATTATCCAGATCAGCAGTAATGTCACTTCTTAGACGGAACCTCTTTCTGAGGTCCTCATATATTGTACACTCTTCTATTAGATGCTTAATTGTAAGTGTTTTATTGCAAACACCGCACATTGGTCTCTCTTCACCGGTTAACAAATATGAATTTGTCAATCGCGTGTGACCGATTCTAAGTCTGGTCACAGCTACTTGTTCACGGCGAGTCAACTTAAAGTCGCTTTTCCATTTATATGGAGAAGTTTTTATTGAGTTTAATTTTGTATTTAAACTCCTCCAATCAGTATTCCACTTGTTTCTTACTATGTTCGTTAGACAGTTTTTAACATCTGCCACTCTTACAGGAAACGCATCCAAATCATCGCAGACTGTTGCCTTTCTGGCAGCTTCATCTGCGCTTTCATTACCTGTAATACCAGCATGCCCTGGAGTCCATATAAATACACATCGCTGTCCTCGTTGCTTTAAAACGTATAAAATGGACAGGATGTTTGAAATTTTGACATCCTTAATGTTTTTGTTCCGAATTGCAACAAGTGCACTTAGAGAATTGGAACATATTAGCACTCTCTCTTCGCAATAGTGTTCTGTGTACCGAAGAGCTTGCTGAATGGCAGTAAGTTCTGCCGTACATACACTGGCCATATCTGGCAGTTTCCAATAGTGGGCCTCTCCATTTACATATATGGGGCATCCAACACCATGTTCGGTTTTAGAGCCGTCAATATAAATTCTGATATGTTCTTCATAGTTACTGACGGTGGCTAAAAATTCCTGTTGGATGATCACTGCTGGCTTCTTTTTTATTTCTTACTGAGAGAGATCTAACCTTGTATTTACCGCTGGCAAAAGCCATGGCGGTATTTCTTTTGTGGAAATTGCTAGTGTCTCAGGAATAGCAATTTCGTATTTTCTTCTTAATTCGTGGTACCTAATTCCGGCTGGTCTGGAATAGGTAGCACGACGTTCGTATACTGCAGCCATAGGATGATTCATGAAAAGTTTATTATTTATATGGGCAGGAAAAGCCCATATATTTGCTGCGTATCTTAGCAAAAGGATCTCTCTTCTATAATGTAGTGGCAGTATTCCGGCTTCAGACATTAGACTAGTCGCCGGACTTGTGCGGAAAGCGCCTGCTGTATATCTTATTCCGCTATTGTGAATAGCGTCTAACTTTCTTAAATGCGACTTCCTAGCGGATGAATATACAATACATCCGTAGTCTAGTTTTGATTGAACCAATGCCTTATACAATCTCAATAATATCTCTTTATCTGAGCCCCAGTTAATGTTCGATAAACATTTAATAATGTTTAGGGATTTTTTGCATCTAACACTCAAGTCCTGTATGTGCAGTCCCCACGTAAGGGATTTATCCAATACTAGTCCTAAAAATCTCACGTTGTCTTTATATTGTATTGGATCATTGCCAATTCTCAACATAGGACTTTGATGAGGAATTCTCTTCCTACAGAAGTGTACACAACACGTTTTTTCTGGTGAAAATTTGAATCCATTATTCCTTGCAACTTCATTTAGAGCGTTAATCGCCCGTTGCAATTTGTATTTCACCATAGTAGTCTTGTTGCTGGCATATACAATTGCCAAATCATCAACATAGACGCTTTTGCTGATTTCTACTGGAATGGCTAATATCAATTTATTAATGGCGATGGTAAACAAGGTACCGCTCAACGGCGAACCTTGTGGTATGACATTTTCCAACATTCATTCAGATGAATATTCATTATTGACACGTACTTGGAAGGTACGGTCATTCATATAGTTGCTGAGCAATACTGGCAGATTGCCACGAATGCCCCATTCATGTATCTGCAGCATTACTCGATGTCGCCAGGTCATATCGAAAGCCTTCTGAAGATCAAAGAAGACTCTGACACAATGTTTTCTTGTAGTAAAGCTATTATATATAATGTTCTCTAAGTTGATCATTTGATCGGTGGTAGAGTGGTATTGTCGAAAACCTGCTTGATATGGTGATATCAGGTTTTCTTTTTCTAAAACCCAAACGAGTCGATTATTAATCATTTTTTCGAGTATTTTTCCCATAGCGCACGTCAAGGAGATAGTACGATAGCTATTGGGATCTGTTAAATTTTTATTTTTCTTTGGTTCTGGAACAAGATGAGCTTTTTTTCACTGCAGCGGGTACATTCCATCCCGCCATATTTGATTATACAGTTCTAATAATCTGTGTTTTGCAGTGGTATTCAGCTGCTTGAACATATTATAATGGATTTCATCCGGACCAGCAGCTGTGTTGCCTGCTTTCTCCAACGCTTTCATGAATTCTTCTATTTTAAATGGTACATTATATGAGTAATTATACTCAGTACGGAAATTTAGTAGACCCTCAAGTTCTTTTTTCGCTCGAAAATCTTCTTCGTAGTTAGCCGTTTTGCTGGCTTTCTCGAAGTGAATGGATAATAGCTCTACAATTTCGTTCGGAGTGTCTTTAATTCCATCTTCATCTTGAATGCTAGTTATGGGAGCAAAGTTTTTACGCCCACAAATAGCCTTCACTTTCCTCCAAACGTCTGATGCCGTAGTACTTCTGTCAATGGATGACACGTATTGCTGCCAGGATCGTTTCTTCGAGTCTATCATGAGACGTTTTGCATACGCCCTGTATTTATTAAAGGCATTAAGATTTTCTGCGGTAGGACATTTCTTAAAGGCGTTATACGCCCTTTTCTTTCTTTTTATAGCTTATTTCATCGTTCCACCATGGAACGGGTTTCTTCATAAGTTTCCCAGATGTTTTGGGAATGAATCTCGATGCCGACTCAAGTATCGCATTTGTTATAGCGTCGACATCGTCCTCGTTAACTCCAGTTGTTTCAGGGAGTATCGTTCTAGCTGGGAAGCTCGTCCAATCTGCCTTTTCAAACAACCATCTTTTAGAGATGGGATATATTTTTCTTGTAACGTCAGTTACAATTTGCACCGAGAAATGATCGCTTCCATGCAAATCGTCTAAAACATGGAAGCTATACCTCGGTGCTATCGATCCGCTTATAATTGCAAGATCTATACAGGACGTTGATCCATTTCTGTCATTGAAAAAGGTTCCTGACCCGTCGTTTAAAAGAATAAGTTCAGAATTCATCAGGAACCTTTCCAATTCTCTTCCGCGGGGATCTACTCGATCCGATCCCCAAAGAGAATTATGAGCATTAAAATCACCCACCAATAAGACAGGTGGGGGAAGCTCAGATACTAATCGCGCTATGTCATCCTCTTTCCAATCAAAATTTGGTAAGTATATGCTGCAGACAGTGACCTGAAGCGGACGCTTCATTCCAATGGCGACCGAGGTTTGTATTTAGAACAACCGCTTCGGTGGTAGCTCTGGTCGATGTTAATATGGCTACTCCACCTCTAACATTTGGCAGTTGATCTCGCCGAAATATGTCATATCCTTTTGATTTAAAATTTTCATTTCGGCTGAAATGTGTTTCTTGCAGACATATACAAATCGGGTCTACATCATGTACCAAGCGTTGGAGCTCATGGATGTTTGAAAAACATCCATTGATGTTCCATTGTACAATCGACTCGCTAATTTTAAATTAAATTATAGTCTGAGTTTGCCTTTTGGCCATCCTTTTTTTTCTCCATATTGCGAACAGCATCGTGTTCGCGGAGAACGTCGTCGTCTGTATAGCTTCCAGTCTCCAAATCGGAGACAACAGAAGCCGTCGAGGACGACGGGAATCGATCGGCGCCGATTGAGAGGCGGCAAACTGGCCAACCCCTGACACGGGAGGTGGCCTCTGTGGTTTAGAGGCCACCTCAGTTGAAGGAGGCTTGGGAGCCTCCATAACAGTCTCTGTAACTGCTACTTTCTGCTTATCAATAAGTATCTCACTAAGACGGACTTGTGATTCTGCTTTAGCGTCCGTTTTCTTCTGAACAAGAGCAACTTTCGGAGTTTTATCTTCAGGAGGCTGTACTAATATCTTTGGCTTTACATGTTCTTTACCATTGAAAGGCTTCATTTTATTTTCAATAATTCTTTCAATCATGTTAGCCAAAGTAGGCGCAAGTTTGCTGATGAGCTGACTTTCATCAACAGCAACCGGAGCAGGAGCAGGAACAGCAGCCGCAGCCTGAGCATAAGTTGTTGTTGCTCGAGGCCTGCGGGCGTTAACAATCTTCTTTGCTTCGAAGTAGCTGACCTTTTGCAGGGTTTTTACTTCCTGTACAGCTACCTCGTCTTTGTAGACAGGACAGTTCCTGGATCTACAAGAATGTGCTCCCTGACAATTGATGCATGTAGGAGGCTCTTTACATGGCTCTCCCTCATGTAACTCATCGCCGCACAAACATATTTGTGGTCTCTCACATCTGACAGCGGTGTGGCCAAAACGTTGGCACTTGAAGCATCTCATTGGCTGCGGGACAAATGCCCGCACATCCAATCGATGTATTCCCGCTCTTACTTTCTCCGGCAAAGTAGGCCGGTTAAATGTGAGAACATGAGATTCTGAAGGTAGGACTTCGCCATTCCTTCTCATGTTCAATCGGCGACATGCTATTACTCCTTGCGCTGCTAGTTCTTCAACAATTTCTTGCTCCGAACAGTTTAAAAGATCCCGACAGACAACAACACCCCTTGAGGTGTTGAGTGTGCCATGAGGATCAACACGTACAGCCAATTCTCCTATTTTTTTCAACCCTAGGATCTTTTGCGATTGAATATCATTTACAGTTTCCACATGAAGTCCTGTGAAGGTTTTTCTAATTTCTTTAACAGGGCCTCCAGCACATTTATTTATTTCTCGAGCAATGAGGTAGGGACTCACTTCGAGAAATTACCGTCTTCCTTTGTGATTATCAAATATTTCGGCTTCGGAATGTTGCTCTTGAAAAAAGCTTTTTGCAAGCTTTTTCTGGTCTCAACTTCAATTCTTCGAGATTCTGCACTCTTACAACGTTTCGCCTCGGGCGAAACAGCCGGTTCTAAACGAGGGTGTTTTCGTGAACCCTCTGCCACGTTTGATTGTTGTTCAAGATTACTCATGTTGTTTATCCCTTCTGTAGCAAGGCTAGCCGCCGGGGTCACCTCCACTCCAGGGCTACCAACCTTGGAGGTCAAATCCGGTACTCCGGTGGAACCGGCATATGTCCTGGCAGAGAGCGGATGCGCAGTCTCTGCACTGACTCCAGGCTCCTACTCACCGAAGCTTTCAGAGCTCTCATGCACCGGCATACATGGGCACCATTGCTACATGCTTGCCATCGCAGGGGGCATGTGGACAACGGAAGGGTCTCTGTTACACCTGCAATAACATTGACCCCGGCCGCCACATCGCCAGCTCTAAATATGGTGTGAGTCCATTTCCAAATCATTAGTAGTACATATCCTGCAGATGGCCGTTAATTCCAATCCATATGGTGACCTGAAGGTGGAAACAGGTCAAAAGAAAAGCATATCCGAAGAAATTACTCGGAGCACCGTTAGCCAGCTATATGTATTGTACATAAATACAGCTGTTGCCGCCCTGGACGTGGAACGTAGATGTTGTGTTCCGGACGTGGGGATTATCTACCTCAGGGCAACTTTATATTATCTAACAATATGTTATGAACACTTCTGCAAACTCATAGGAGGATATAGCCCATAATCATACACTTTAATACAGTTTTTCCCATACTACAAATGGTTTTTTTTATTTCAGTTTATTTTAAACAGATATTACTTCACATGTATTATTTGAATGTTTATTTTCTTTAATTCTTATTTCAGGAAATGATACTAAAAACCCTAATTCTGCAGACATTTTTGAACAAAAATCCTGATGATCAATCCCAAATTAATAGTTTCTCACTTAAGAATTTAATTCAGAACTTCATGCTTTATGTAGTTCTGATGAAACAGATTTTTGTCAAATTTCAAGATTACATAAGAAGTAGTGATGTCAGAAAATAAGCGAGAGGTTGGCAAATATTAAATCTTATTTTCTTTTAAATAAGATTTATTTAAATCTTATATCTTATTCAGTTTTTATTTCCTTCTACAAAGTAAAGCGAAAAATTTTAGTTTTCAGATTTCAACGGAAATATCTATTATGACCATCCCTGAATCCATTTTGATTAGTTTCGGTCTGACTTCTGTACATACGCGTGCATGTATGTATGCATCTCACATAACTCAAAAACGATTAGCCGTAGGATGTTGAAATTTTGGATTTAGGATTGTTGTAACATCTAGTTGTGCAACTTCAATTTTGATTGCAATCAACTGGACAAAAGTGACCAAAAAAGGCTCAAAATCCAAAAGATTTGGATTTTGGACTTTTTCTTATTTGCAGTAATAAGCTCTCATTGAGAGCTTTTCAACCATATATCATAAGTGGTACTTATTTTCATTGGTTCCAGAGTTATTACCAAAATAAATCTTAATTAATGAAATATTTTTAAATGTTACAAGGGGAAGGTACATCGGTTCGAATCCGACTTCATGTACATATATTTTTTTTAATCTTTTTTTTTTCAATTTAAATATATTGTTTTATTAATATATTAACCTTTTATTGTAAAATATTTTTTTACAATAAATAATAATTCAATAACAATAATTTTTTTTAAATATGAAAAAAGATCAGAAGTTATAAGTGTAATAAGATTTTAGGTACTTTTCATTTTAATTCAAACATTTTTACAGAGGTTAATATTTATTAACAAATCAATAATTTAAATTAAAAAACCCACCAGGTTGTTCTAGTGGTAAACTCATCGTCGAAAATCAGCTGATTTCGAAGTCCTAGTTCTCACGCTTAAATCTTAATAAAAGTACTTACTTTTATTCGGATTTGAATACTAAATCTAGATACCGGTGTTCTTTGGTGGTTGGGTTTCAATTAATCACACGTCTCAGGAGTAGTGGGCCTGAGTTTGTTCAAGACCACAAATTTACCAGTACAGTTACATTACACTGATAAGTCACTAATGACTTTACTTGTTGATGCGATTCTAAATAAAATTATTATAAAAAAAACAGTATATATATATATATATGAAGTCGGTTGGATTCGAACCGATGTGTCCATGGTTACGGATCCGACACGTTCTCATTTACACCACATAACCGCTTGAGCGACTGGAAGCAAAATTAATATGCAGGTGAGTAAACATAAAACCGAAGTCATAACGTAACCGCTGCAGAATCGGTAGGTTTTGTTGGAATGAAATTTTATGAATGATACGGATAAATTAAGTAAGAAAACATAAAACGCGATTTTAATGTTGCATTTATTTAACTTATAGTTACAAAATATGTCCAAAATAACCACCCTGCGCATTGATGCGCTTTTGTGCTCGACTGATTATATTGAGAATCGTCTGACGCAAAACGCTGTTGTCAATTGCATTGATTTCTCGTTGAATGTTCTCCTTCAGTTCATCAATTTTCTGTGGATTAGATGTATAAACTCTCAAGGAAAAAAATCGCGACAACTCTGGGGAAAGTGGAGGCCACCGTCCTCTGTTGACAGCTCATTCATTTGTGAAAGTTTCATGAACGCGATTCAGTGAAACGTTTGATATGTGACACGTTGCTCCGTCTTGTTGGAAGAAGCTGTATTCTTTTTCACTATCAGTTAATTGCACATAGAATTCTTCGAAAATGTCATCTTCCGGGCTGGCAGTAATTCTCCTTTCAATATCGGTAATGTCCTGTGGAGTCATAACGGAAGGTTGCCTGCCTTTTTAGCTTTGCATTTGGAACTGAATCTGTTGTACGCCACTTTTTAACTAAATCGTGTATGCTACTCTTCACTGGAATACATGCATTCGGAAATTTTTCTACAAATACTTGCCGTGATTCTTCAGACGATTCAGAATGAATATAGGCCTCAACTACAGCTATCCTCTCCTGAATTGAATAAGGCACTTTACACAAACAAACACAACTGCATTCACAATACTGCACTGTAACAAAACGTATACTGCACTGACAAGTAACCACCTGACAAACAGTAGTAACAATCTGTAGTAACACATACATCCACTAGTCGCGTTAGTTGTGTGAGAGTCTTTAAAAAATAGTGTTGAGTGGCTTGGTTTTATGTTGCCTACTCTGTATAAACTAATATAAAATGCTGATACGGACACCACAAAAAAAAATGTGATGCAATGTGGTGTCCACCACAATCCAATTGTGTAACTGTCCACTTTAACTGTAACTAAAGTGCAGCAAAAAATGTGTATATGTAATTTAATTGGCGTATAAGGAAGTCATCTGTTGTCCACATCAGATTTTTTATGTATTGATAGATTTTTAAGTATGTTAAATTTTGTGCTAAATAACTTTTTGTTTAATTTATGAGTTGTGAATTGCATAAGCAATTAAAATTTATTCCTTTTGACAGACTGCAGCATCACGTGTACGTAACTAATGATTTTATTCTTACAGCACAAAGAGTAAGCAGATTCATGTACAAGGAATTATTGTAATCGCGAAAAATTTCGGTTTTCATATTTCAACGGACATATCTATTTTGATCATGTCTGAATCCATCTTGACTAGTTTCGGCGTGACGTCTGTACGTACGTACTACGTATCTTGCATAACTCAAAAACGATTAGCCGTAAAATGTTGAAATTTTGGATTTAAGATTGTTGCAACATCTAGTTGTGCACCTCCCATTTTGAGTGCAATCGACTAAACCAAATGTCCAAAAAAAGCCCAAAATTCAAATAAAAAAATTGGATTTTTTCTTAACTGCAGTTATAAGCCCTCATTGAGAGCTTTTCAATGATGTATCATTAATGGTACTTATTTTAATTGGTTCCAGAGTTATAGCAAAATAACATTTAATTAATGAAATATTTGGATCTTAGGGGAAGGCAGATCAGTTCGAATCAGACTTCATCTCCTTTTTTTTAATTTAAATATATTGATTTATTAATAATTATTAACCTCTGATCGTAAAAAAACCTTTAACAATAAATAATAATTAAATAACAATACAAATATATATATATATGAAAAATATAAGAAGAAATTAATGAAATAAAATTTTTTGTACTTTTCACTTTAAAAAAAATGTGTATATGTAATTTAATAGGCGAACAAGGAAGTCATGTGGCGTCCACATCATAGATAAGTAACGTCCTAACGTGACGTTGGTTTTTAAGTAGTACATTTTCGAAGTACAAAGTCATCAAAAAACATCGATGTTATCATCTATCGATATATATGTATCGAGATGTTATTTCACAACATTCTTATCGTTATTTGTATGAAGTTACTCAACCTCGTTGATACAATGTATTTATCACTGAACCTTGTTTCTGTAAATATAAAACGTGATAGGAGGATATTGTTCTGCCATTAGATTGTTAACTAAAAGTACTATCCACTTGTAGGTTATTTCCATGCCAAATTTCACCTATTGGGTGTTAAATTATTGGGATTTTTGTTTATCGCAGTCATAAAGTGTTTCTCAGGTATGAATAATGAAGTTATAAATTACGAATGTTTTGTAAGATTAGGACTGTGGAATTTTTTTGAAATTTTACTAAAAGGAAATCATTTGCAATCTGTTGACAAAAGTAAACTTGCTAGTTTTATTTGGGAAGTTTCTTCCGGCTCTCATTTTAGTAGGTAAGTCAATAAATATGTACCTTTCAGTTTATTTTAATACCTTAAGTTATCTTATAATTATATATCATTTCTGTATGCCAAGTGAACTGTATTTTTATTGGAAAATTTCTAATCTGTAGATTAGTAACATTGTATATATAATGTCATTTATTAGATAAGCTTAATATTTTTCAGTCTTGTCTTGAATAAAAAGGTTTTTAATTATCTGATGCAATTTTGACAGACTTAAAAGAAAAAAAACATTAACATAACCTTGTAAACATTATTCAAACTTGAATAATGTTTTCTTGCCTTAAAATTAATTGCCTTAGCTTATTTAATCGGATTGAACCGCTAAGGTATTACATTACACTGGTGCATAATTTATATATCATAATTTCTCTACAGCAAAAATTTATAAATTATTACAGAAATAAAGAAACGAATTCTTACACTAATTTACTTATCAAATAAAATCAGAAAAATCAAACGGAACAAATTAAAAATTTAAACCCAAATAAAATATATTGAGGTGTTATTAAAATTTCTGAAAATTAGAGTAATTTACTTCTCCATAAAAATATGTATTAATCATCCAATTCAATTAAAAAACTCATTTTTTTAGAAACAGGTGTATGTACCAGTTGCCATACCAAAATTGTAGATGTAGTTACTAGATGTTTCATTCCTGAAAATTACATAAGAGTATTAACCATCCCATATCAAGCTAACTGGGGAAAGTGATGGGATAGTTTCCTTCTTCACTAAGCAAAATATACTGGTGGATATTGGAGATCTAACTCCAAAGAAATTCAAGTTTTTTTCAGCCCCACAAGTAAAATTCTCGCCTTTGCATCAATGGTTGATAAACTATTTTTTACTTTCAGATAAAATAACTTTCTGAGTAGTACTACTGTACATACCCTTAGATCTTTACACAGAGAGTAAAGGCAGTTACTTTCATACGGATTTGAATGCTAGATTATGGATACCGGTGTTCTTTGGTGGTTGGGTTTCAATTAACCACACATCTCAGGAATGGTTGACCTGAGACTGTACAAGATTCCAATTCATTTACATTCATACATATCATTCTCATTCATCCTCTGAAGTAATACCAAGCGCTGGTTCCAGAGGCTAAACAGAAAAAGAAAGAGAAGATCCTTAAATTTGTCAGAGTTCTGAGAAAGGCAGTCTTATAGCACAAACTGGAATTTAAATTATAAAAAAAATTAACAAACTCTCAAATTAACACAGTTAATTTACATTTGAAAGTTAGTTATTTATTATTTTTAGCAATTTTAGAGTGGCATAATTCATTGCACTGTTAATTGAGTAAAACAAATTACTAATATATTCCTTTCTGTGAAAAACAATATTTTGTATATTTATCTACATCCAGTAGAAGAATATTAAAAAACATTATTTAGATATTTACTGTTTATTTAATGCTCAGACATCTGATAAATCATTAATCTGTCAGTTTCCTAGTTCAACTATTTTATGCAAATTACCATATTTAGAGGCCTCTAAACAAAGTAAGGATATGAGCCTTTACATCTCAGGTTTTATCAGGAAGTAGTCTCATTCATACTTGTACAAAGCCTCAAACCAAAAAAGTTGAGAATTGTGTTTTTATAATTTAAAATAACTCAAAGAAGTGTAAAATTGGCTGATACACCTACATAAAATGGTGACTCGGAAAAAATGAAACGTCCTAAACATAAAATAATCCCTGCTTTCAACTGTAAATGTGACAAGACCCTGAAACAAAAATAAATAATTTTTATAAAGAATATTTTTTTAATTTTATATTGCTTGATTTGTTTGGATTGACCCAAAATAATAAAAAATAGTCCAAAGTTATTAATGAAAAATTTTAAAAATTAGACAAGTTATAACTAAAT
Organism: Lycorma delicatula; assembly: GCF_047948215.1. Taxonomy (NCBI): domain Eukaryota; kingdom Metazoa; phylum Arthropoda; class Insecta; order Hemiptera; family Fulgoridae; genus Lycorma; species Lycorma delicatula. Next base: position 106,576,340 of record NC_134459.1, on the reverse strand, counting down.
TAATAATAATAATAATCTTATTACATCCAAGAAATTTGAATTTGCATGAATAAATTATCAGATTCGTCATATGTCCTTCGAATAACTTGTTTACCAATTTGAAAAAATTCAAAATCTTGTCTTTATTTAGCCTTGATGTCTAGCCATTATAGAGAATCCCTGCCTCATGAAGTATGAGATATTCCTCACTTTTCTTAATATTAGTTTATTTTTTATTAACATCCTGTCTATTTTATTATCATTGAATTTTTGTTAATAAAATTGTTTCTTGCCTTGTTACTTAAGTCACTATAAAAGAGTAAGACATAAATGTGTCAACTTACACAGAACTCATAAACGTGTTTTTAAATTTATAATTAAAGATGCAGCAAGATTGAAGATATGTACACTTATAATATGAACATGTACTTTGTAAAGAAAAGAATCCCAATAAATACTTTTAAGTTGTAGAACTATCAACTAAGATCAGTTTTTAGAATTACTGAGGTGCATAAAGATTCATTTTTAAAAAACTTCCACAGTTTATATAATGTACAATCCAACAAGTTTATTCAGTTTAAACACATTGTATTTAATTGGATGGCTGTACATGTAGTGTGAAAGTTTATATCATTATTTAAATTTATTTATTAATTCATCTGATTTTGTGTTATATATTTTACAGAAATGACAAATCTGTTATTGAAAAAGATTGGCAACAGTGTTGGTTGGCGGTTCATGCATTTACTTGTCTTTACAAAAATGTTGATTATTCAGATTGTGAATTTCTCTCTTCTGATACATTGGAAGAGAACATTAATTTATTACAGAAAGAATTGCATTTTAAGAGTTTGGCAGATTCATTAGAGAGTTTAAATTCAGATGTAAAAAAGGTAACAAAGCTACATACTTATGCATGTATATATATATATATATATATATATATATAAAATTAATAATTATTATATTATAATAATTATTACATTAATAATTAAAATGAGGTTTAAATTAAATGAGATTTTTCAGATGATTTTTAACTTAACATCAGAACTTGTTTCACAATAGCTTTCACATGATATTTGTTCACATCACTTGTTTATAAAATAGATTATTTAATGTTTTTTGTATAACCAGTGTTTACAAAAGTAAATAATTTTGTTACATAACAAAATCTGTATTTTTTTTTTTTTTTGCTGGTATTCAAAACAAAATGAATGTAGTTTTGTAATTTTACTTAGTTGTAAGTTTAACATTTTTTAAATGAAAAATTAAGTCTGAATTGTCTCTATCTATTCTGTGCAGGAAGTCTTTAGATAGCATCTTCGTATGGCAGCCTCTGACATGCATCACGTCGTTGTTAAGCTTGCCATGGATGGTTTGGACTTGGTTGTTGTTAGTTCGTACTTTCAGTATAGGGTTCCCACTGCACAGCATTTGGAAAAATGGGATAGGATTGTTAGGTTCGTAGTGGGTCGTCCTATTCTTACAGGAGTTGATGCAAATGCCAAATCGCTTCTTTGGCACAGTGGGATCATGGATAATGGCGGCAAATTGATCACACGTTTCATCGCACAACATCATTTTGATGTTTTTAATGTAGCCGACGAATTGGTTACCTTCGCCAGTTTGCGGAGGGCTTTCCATGGTACCGACATTGATGTTACTATTGGCAAGGATATCCCTGGTAGGATTCTTAATTGATTGGTAGTTGATGATTGCGAAAGTGACCACCAGCTAATAGTTTCTGATTTGGTAGTTGGGCTGCACGATGTCTTTAGGGGTGACATTCCGGTTCAACAAGGGTGCTTCCTGCACAGGCTTGCAGATTGGGCTAGGTTTTCAAATATTCTTGTGGTCAGGCTTAGAGTTTTTGCTCGAAGTCTGAACGAGTTCCCTTTAGATGACCTAGCAGAGAATTTTTCTTCTGCGGTAGTTTTTTCCACTGAGCAAGCGATTCCCAGAAGCATGGGCTGGGAGAGAGTAGCTAGATGGTGGGCTCGGGACTTAACCGCAATGAAGCAGACTGTGGGCTGGCTCAGGAGTGCTGCACAGTATGAGGTGATCCTCATCGGCCTGCAGTTTTGATTACGAATTATCTTCGGAAGAGAACCGAGTATTTTCACAAGGTTAGCTCTTCTAAATGTGATTCCTGGCGCTCTTTTGTGCAAGAGCAGGTAAATATCGATGGGGTGTTGTCTGTAGAGTACTTGGTCATAAGCGGAAAAAAGACATTCTTCTGTTGGCTCTCTCGACCCAAGATGGAGTTGTTATAGTTAAAGATCATGTCCTCACTCTTCTGATGAACAATCTGCTTCCAGATGATACCGAGGTTCGTGAAACCTCATATCATCGACATGTTTGCAGGGAAGTTGTAGGTTTTCGCTCTGAGAATTTGTCTTCTGAAATTACTGAGGCGGAAGTGTGCCAAGTAATTTGTAGCCTGGTTAGGAATAAAGCCCCTAAATATGATGGTATCACAGTGGAGTTCCTTGTTCGCACATTGCCGGTGATTCATGGTCCTTTGACTAGGGTTTTTAATAAGATGCTCTTTGCTGGGTATTTCCCAGCATGTTGGAAACACGGTGTGTTGAAATTGCTCTTCAAAGGTGACGACGACAAGGATACCACTGTAAGTTCTCTTACTATCCTCTGATGCTCTTGCCTGTAATATGTAAGATTTTTGAGAAGGTCTTGTACCTACACATTAATTGTAGGTTAACTTCTAACCATATGCTGACGGATGACCAGTATGGTTTTGCCCTGGCAAGGGCACTGAGACGCAGTTCTTAGGGTAATACACTAATGCACGCATGGTATTTTTCCAAATGTGAGGGAGCTGTGAGCAATTAGTTGGGTTTTCCCCAATCGGTATATAACTCAATTCCTTTCAGGACATGGTGCCTTTAGGAATAGTTTGGCTAGGTTTGGTTTGGTTGACACCGGATTGTAGGGTCGATGATATTGTTGACCATTACCTGTATATCTGTCCCCAGTACGAAGCTGAACGTAACAGAGTTGTTAGGGAACTTGAGAGAGTGGATTCCTACTTTGACCTGCGAGTCAACTTGAAGACTTGCAGAGATTTGACAATTGTGGCAGGCTTCCTCGCCCTGAACAGGACGGCCAAGGAAGTTTAGTAGAGTAGCACCCTTGGCAGTTGATTGGCCAAAGGTAGGTGCACTGGAAGTGAGCCACGATTAGTTAGAATTGTGGTGATTATTTAATTGTATAGCTGTCGGCAGAATGGTAACTGCACTGCCGAGGGCATGGGTCACCATGCAGCCATGAGGTGTAGCGGCGTTTTGATTTGGGCAGTTTTGAATGAGCACATGACACTGTCGGCGGAATGATGACTGCACTGTTGAGGGCATGGATCCCATGCAGCCGTGAGGTGTAGTGGCATCTCGACAATTGTTGAAAGCATGTAAATGTCATGCGGGACTCTGTGATGGAACTGAGTGGAAGTAGGAGATCTGTCTGCCTCTTAGTAGACCAGACCAGAGTCCATAATTAACCAAGTCTGCGGTATGAACTGAAGCTGAGCTCATTAAGGGAATTAGGGCTAAATTTTGTTGTTGCGAACAACACTTTTTGGTAATATGTTGTTATTAAATTGCTTCAAAATCGAAACATGTACTAGAAATTGGCTCAGTATAAGTAGAACTAGGCGCAGGATTCATGCTCCCGCGGACTCGATTAGCTAGTTCAGAGGAAACAATGTAGGACATTCAAGATATCCGGACGAGTCCTAGCGAAGGCAAAAGCTTAGTTCAAAAATCACCGATGCATATGTCTACCGAGGCATTTACATCGGTGGCATCCCAATGTCCCAATGAGACCTGGCTGTTGTGAGGTGTAAAAAATTAGAGGGAGAAAGACAACTCCCGTTAAAGCCCATCAGGGCTAGAACGGGGAGGGGGGCGACCAGAAGCGTCACAAGACGGGTGTCTTCCTCTATGGGGTTGGGATGACTATCCATTATTACTTCTCGGCTTCTTGTCTAAGATCAAAGTGTCTCTATCCATTTCAGTGTTATCAGTATTATGTGTTTCTGTATCTCATTCTTAAAGTTTTGAAATAGATGAATTTTTGTAAATGTAATTCGCTTTATGAAATGAGTGGAAAATGCTTAATTTAATGTTAAATTAAAAAAGTTATAGTTAGTTTGAAGTGTATTAAAAGTTAATGAGAAATTCTTTTTATTTTCAATGAATGAACATGTTCATTGCAGTCAAAACATTCTTACTATACATTGGTGTAAATATTAATTGGTCAAGTGTGTTTTATATGCAATAGTTTGTTTAATTTTTAGCCGGCCTCCATGGCGTGAGTGGTCATGTTTCAGCCTTTCATCTGGAGGTCCCAGGTTCAAATCCCAGTCAGGCATGGCATTTTCACACACACTACAAATTATTCATCTCATCCTCTGAAACAATACCTAACGGTGGTCCCAAAAGTTAAACAAAAAAAAAGTTTGTTTAATTTATAAAAATTTTAATATATTATTTAGAAATATGTAAATATTTTGTTTACTCAGCTTTATTTTGATTGTGATGAATCTTCTGCAAGAATATATGTTTATATTTTAGAATGTATATTGCATATCTTGTTTTGAGTTAATTAATACATAAACTAATTTTAGTCTCCTTAGATAGTGGAAATTTTGACTAGTCTGTAACATTGTTCCTAGAGATGATAGGTTAATTAGTTTGAGGTGATGTGAATAAGTGCCCCTACTACAGTTGACCTGCTATAAATTTTAAACTTCTGTGATGATTGTCTTCTTTTTTTGTAATAATGAGATCTAGGTGTAGTTCTTATGGTAAAAGACATGGTGAGCAGGTTGTAGTGGTGTGGTTAACCACTTTCTAAATCATCAACATTAAAACTTATGAGTAAGTATATTGTGAGCATGTCATGGTGTAGGTGCAGCTCATGGTTTATGTGGAAGCCTAGGATGATGACTTTAAATATCAATCTATTTTAATTTTACATTCCTGCTTTAACCATTTGCAGCTCTGTGGTTGGTTTTTTCATGGTCATTTCTTCCTCCAAACTCTTTTTAGTAGTGACGCTGCAACAGACATTTTTCTTCACAAAGAACGTGATTGACATGAAGATTACAGTTTGTAACACGCTCATTCAATTTTGGTTCCAACAAATCAAAAACATCCCCCCCCTGTCATCTGCAAATACAATTGGAATATAACGTTAAAAATGATTTTTCCTTTTTTGGTTAAATGTCATGAAGGAGTGGAAATCTACTTTCACATATCTATTGGTGCTAGTAATTCCTTCTTACCCATATCTTCTTTTTCACTGTTCATACATCTAATCCATTTTCATTCTATATATTATTTATAACATCTCAATTTTTGATTTTTCTGAACTTGAACTTCATAATTTATTATCCAAACTTTCATCTTGACTGATATTGGGTGACTTTAATTGCCATCGTGTATTCAGATGTTTAATATCCTATTCTATTCTGGATATATGTTGAGAGAAAAAGATATGATTTCAGGTGTGTCTTCTCAATGATGGGCACATCAATATTTGCTTTTACAGTCCTGATTTTTATTCACATCTTCATAAGCTGATATTTCTGATCTCTACACCTTGAAAAAAATGTTTTAAATCTACTACTAAATACTGAAGCAGTTTGTTGTCAGATTTTCCTGTTATATAAATCTTAATCTTTGGAAAACTGTGTTATCGAACTAATTGTAAATCTATTGTGTGTAAACATTAAGGTCCTAATGTCAAGGGCATAGTTCACTGTTGCTCAGGTCCTAATTTTGGATATCTGATTTCTTAGTGCTTCATTAGTATAATTTTTCCATAAATAAAAGCTTAAAAAAATTTTCAGTGCATTATTTAATTTTTGTTATTCTATTTCATATAATCTTTTCTGTTTTGTAGTTATAATGATTTTAACGTACTTATTATTTTGTTCAATAACTTATGTAATAAAGAATTTTTTTACTGCAAATTTATTTAAGATACAGAATATTTATTGATGTATAGAAGAGTAAATAAATGTATCTTTTATTAAAATAGATGATAGCCTTTTAATGTAGTGATTATAATGATTATAAAACAAATAATTTTAGTTAAATATTGTAGATTTTAATTTGTTTTTTTAAACATTGCTTGGTTTTTTTTACTTTTTAATAGGAGCTGAATTATCTTCACACGAGAGTATGTCATTCAAACTTTGTATGTAGATTAATACCAGGTATATCACAGCAGACTGTTCAGCTCTTAAAAAATTGTTTGATTACTCAGCCTGGTATTGCGCATTCCTTAATAAATTATTTAATATGCTCATCACCATCCTTTGATATTCCTAATAAGCAATTGTTACATATTTATAAAGAATTAGTTGAAGATTATATCCAAAAATTAAAATCACCTGACAATAGTAAGTATCCTTCTGTTTTTAAATATTCCAACAGTCTGTATTATTTTTTTTATTACAACAATTTGGTATCAGAAAGTTCCTGGTCTGCACTTCCAGCAACTGTGTATAACGACAGTCTATATGTCTAGAGGCATAAACTGATGTATATTTCTGTCAGTATTTACACTTTTATAATCTTATATAAAAACCAACCTGCAACGGCTAATAAATTTACATAACATTCTTATTTTAAATTTTGCATAAATATTGGCTGCAGCCAGTTTTACAAATGAAAATGTTTTTAAACAAATTGTTTTGGTCAAACCCAGGATTTAAGAAGTGTGCATATTTCAAGGCTGGTAGAGTGTCGCTTAAAAACAATTACTCAAGACAACCACCACCAGCAAATAACTGGAAAATGTGTTTTTGTTGTTATTTTTGCCCTTTGTTTTGTTTCAGTGTTACGGTGTTGTTATTGTTATGTGTATTATTTTTATGTTTTGTGTTGTGTGTTGAACTCAATTTTACCTTCTATAGGTAGGTAGTTTAGTTCAGTCCTTTCAGTTTTATTTAAGACTCTGTAAGATGTGTTTTGTTTTGAATTCACTAAATAGTAGTACACCAATGAGAATGTCACTCATGACATTCACATCAGTGGCATCCTGGCTGAGGCACACTGGAATATGTCAAAAGTCAGGGTGTCGAAGATGAGCTCCGGTAAAGCCCATAAGGGCTAGAAATGGAGTGGTTGGCGGAGGGTGTATTCCCCTATGAGAGTCAGGATGTATCACAAAATAAATCCTTTAATTGTGATGTTTATCAAGCCTACTAGAGATATGGAACCTGCTAGGAAAGCTTGAACATGCATTTGGCTGCTGTGAAGTTTAACTCTTGGTCATTTTCACTTGGTCATGAAAAGCAGCAGCATGTTGAATGTGTTCATAAGTTTCTAAAGATGACGACTAAAAACATTTTAAATTTAATTTTTGAAATCATTTCATTTTTAAATTGACTGTCGAATCATGGAAAGTCACCATCTCTCACCTCCCTCAAAACAACACAGCTTTTAACAGACAACAGCCATAGTAGTTCTCCTTCACTTATACTCTCTGGATCTAGCCTTCTTGATTTTACAGTGTTCTCTAGAATGAGATTGAAGCTAAAGGTCACTGTTTTGATACCATAGAAGGCATTCAAACAGTATCACAGGCAGTACTGGACAAGCTTCAGGAAAAGGACATTCTTTTTGAGGCATGCAAGAGGCATTGTGGTTGCTTTATAAGTTCCAAAGGGAATTATTTCAAAGGAAATAGTAGAAATTTTAAATTATTTTTAATAAAAGTCTTGTGTATTTTGTTAGACCTGTACTGGGAACTTCTGATACCTCTCATATACTGCTCAACTTTTGCATAGTTTTAGTGGTTTTATTCTAGTAATATCAATTGCCTGGAGAATCTAGTGTATATCAAACCTATATATATATATATATATATATATATATATATATTGTCAGTTGAGACATAGGCAACACTGTTACCTATGACTCAACTAAATTAAGTTATAACAAATATAGTTTATACTTTACAATCTTCATGCATTAATTCACTTACAAAATAGTAGCAGTTATTAATTACTCTTTTATTACTTTTGTGCAGCATATGACAAATTCTCATTATAACTTCTAGTTTGTAGTTAATCATCTACCTACTACTTATATCTCACCAGAAGTACTGCAGCTGTTGAGGTAAGACAGACAATCATCTATCTCATTCACACGCGGGCTGAAAAAAAAGAGTTTGTAATCTCACCATAGTGCATTTCTGTGTGGCAGTACTTGCAGGAACTCTATACCTCATTACTGGAATTACCTTATTAGCATCTGACACCTGTGTAATTGTTGACCAGCACCGTTTGCATTTGGATTCTATTGTTATTGCATGTTTTTAAATATCATTGCAAGAATGTAATTTCTTGAACTAAAACAACACCATTAAATTTCTCATCAAAATTAGAAGTAAAGTTTTGAATGTGTTATTGCAGGTTTATGGAAATAATGCTATAAAGAAAACATTTTAAAAATAGGTAAAACATTTTTCTGGGGGAATAGAATGTGTTACTAATAACAAGAGTAGAGCAGATTTGATAAAAACATAGTGGAAGTTTGTCAAATTGTGCATGAAAATTATAGGCTGACTTAATAGCAGAGCAGAACGAGATTGTTAAAGTAGCAGTCAAAACTTAAAAATATTATTAATAAGAATTAATATTATTTAATAAGAATTAAAAACAGCAACAGTTCACTTAGGAGCAGAAGCAGAAAAAACTTAAAATTTGCCATGATCTTTTGGAGAGGAAAGATGGCATTTTGAACCATATCATTACGATGAGTCATGAGTCTTGGCATTTTTGTCATTCTTCATGACCAAAAGTTTACTATTCCAAACCAAGAGTCGAAACAATGCTCCTAACTTTGTGTTTGTTAATAAACAAGTTTTTTCACTACGAATTCATTATATGGATTAGGTGTACTACATGGAACTGTAAAAGAAATGAAAAAATTAGATTGTAAAGGTACAAAAATTGGATGAAAACGATGAACTTTTACAAGTACCTCGTGGAGCTTGCATCATGATAGTGCACCCACTCACACAGATCTGTCTATGAAAGAGAAAAACAAATCACTGGTGAATCGGGTGAAACACTCACCCTATCCACAAGATCTGGTCTCATGTGACTTCTCTTTTCGTAATGATAAAGGGAAGCACAGTAAGGGGTGCATTTTGATGATCAAGAGCATTAAAATAAAAGCAATTGCAAAGCTTATTTTTAGATTTTATCATTAATTTAGTAGCTTACCAAGAAAATTACTTAGAAGGGAAGTGTAGAATTATTCAGCATTTAATTAGATAGAAATTTTATCGCAATAAGTTTATCAAAACTCTCATTACTCCAACATGTTCATGCACTTTTGAAAACATTGCGTTCTGCGATACATGTATTTGAACATATCTAATATTATGTGTACTTTAGTTTATGAAAATAATTACAGTATACCTTGTTAAATATCAGTATACCATATTTGGCTTTTGTTCCTTTTAGGGGAAAATAATGAAGATTTGCAGTCTACATTGTTATCACTTATAGTACTTTCTGATGGTAAATGGAATATAATTGACACAGAAAAGTATTGTAAAGATTTATCTCTGTTATGTCGTTCAGGACATTTAAAATTATCCAGGTTATTATTAGCTGCAATAGCTCATACTGATTTACAGTTATATATGCATCTCTGTGAAAATGAAGATAATCTACATTGTCGTGATGTTTTATGTATTAAAAAACAAGATAGAATGACTCTGTTAAAAATTCATTCAGAATTATTCAATGAAAATGGAAGTCTCAACATTTCTGAATTATATTTGAGGTTAATTAAAAATAAAACTCATTGGATTGAAGATGTTATTGTAAGTACTTATACATTTTATCGTTTTATTATTTTTTTAAATTATATTAGTGTAATTTGTGCTGTTAGTTATTAGGTACTGCTACTGCTTTCTTAGCTTTTTAATTTTTTACAATTCTAGTAAAGCAGTCAGTTTATCTCTTCATTTCTTTTGAATGAAATAACTTATTTGCTACAGTATCAGGGAAGCCACATACAGCTGGCTAACAGTACATCTTACCGACCATAAACAGATGGTTGAAATTTCATTTTTTGATTATGACATTGGCTTAAATCTAGGTCTTCTCACCAATATACAAGCTGGGTTACTTACAGGCAAGTGTCTTCAATCTGTTGGTCTTCTTTTATTAATGTTCATGCATCGTTATGCTTGTTGCAGATGGTACAACTTTTAATATTCAAAGACGATTATTTATTAAACTAGAAAATAGTTAATAATTAACTACAATTAGGTAATTGTAATTGGCATTACAATTATTTTATTGTTGGATTGTAACTGTTGAAACTTGAAATATGAATGCTTCTCAGATAAATGTAACACTGCTAATTGCATAGATAAAATTCTAAGTAATGACAATGATAGTATTTTTGTTGTTTATAGTATGAAATTTCCTGTCTTACTAGATGACAAACACTTGTGAAAGATCAAATTGGCAAGTATGTGTCAAATACTTTTTAAAGGAGCTCTCTGGGAATTCCCTTTAAGAGATAATGGAATGTATTGACTTTTGATCAGATTTTTGAGTAACACTTTTGTTTATAACCTCAAAATCTCATTTTATGATAATGAATCCTCTTGAAGTTTGAATTAGTTGAACAGCATTTAGTGATCTGTTTTTTGCTTTCCAAAGGTGAAAAAGCAGAGAGTTATTAACTCTCATATGGCCAAACAATTGGTCAAAGGTATATGAGCTGCAAAAATGTTTACGAGTAGAAAAATTGAAAGACTGTATTAAACTTCAGTGACTGACAAGAACAATTTTGGACATCCGATTGAAGTTTCAACTCCAGACCTTGAAACTCACACAGAGTTTCTCATTTAAGATGACGGATGGATATCGGTTGAAATTATAGCTGAAAAATTACAAGTGTTGGTACAGTTCATAATATTATTACCAACAAGCTTAAGTACTATAAAAAAAAATGCAAGATGGGTTCCTAGAGATTGACAAACATAAGGAAACAAGACTTTCTACATGCACAGAGCTGAAACAGTGGTATCAGCAGGAGTTTGATGCATTTTTTGCATATTATTCTAACCTGTGATGAACTGGTAACAAAAAGATAGTCATGGAGTGGAAGTATACGAATTCACCTGTTAAGAAAAAAATTCCAAACCCAACCATCGGCAGGAAAAAATCATGATAAATTTTTAGGTCGAAAAAGGCCCAGTTTTGTTAATTTCTAGAGGATCAGTGAACAATAAACAGCACCTACTACTACTGTAACATGCTTATCAACAAAGAGAAGGCAGGTTTTCAGCCTAAAGGCATCAATCTGCTTCATGATAATGCCCAACCTTGCACATCTCAAGTAACTTGAGAAACCATCAACAAATTGCATTGGGAAGTACTAATTCAACCCTGTACAGTTCTGTCACAGCCCCATTGGATTTTCACATGTTTTGGTCCACTCAAGGAGGCTGAAAGAAAATGGTCCACTCAAAAAAAATGAGCTAAATGGCTTCAACATCAAGACAAAGATTTCTTTGCAGATAAGCTGATTTTAGAGATGGGACAAGTGTATTAATCTTGCATAAATTATGTTGAAAAATGAAAAAAAAATCACATTATTAAATAAACCATTTTAGCTTTAGACCAATTTTGTTTTTAATTACACTGGTCAACAAAAAATAAATAAATTTGGAACTGAGATAAAAGTAGGTGAATTAGAATGTATTTTTTTTGATGAATCTTAAAATGAAATCAGTTTTTCTTTATCACTCTCGGATTTTTAGTTATGACCCTTTAAAATATTGAGAACCTTCATAAATAATAGAATATAAAAATAATAATAATTACAATTAAAATTCCTACCTTTATTTTGCAGACATTTACATTTATCTTAATGCATTTTTTCTTATTTTCCTTTTGTGAAGTCTTCTCTTTTTATCAGCCAGTAGTAGTCACTCATCATAGATTCATTGATAACATTGTTCCATTTTCAGTATATCTTGGTGGAACCTTTCTCCTTTTTTGCCGTTGATGTCACACAAGTTTAAAGGGAAAAAGTCCAGATGAGAATGTAAGAAATAAATTTTCAATGACATTCTGCAGCCTAAATTTTTGTTCACCAAGAGTTCATTATAAGCTGATCATGGTTTTCAACTTTTTTGTTTCCAAAACCAGTAACAACATCTTTGAATGACTTTCATGTTGCTAGTTCTCTAGAATTCAGTTTGCTGTTAAATATATTCTCGCAAATTAATTTTCTTACTTATGGCTCAATGAATATTCCCTCTTTTAATTTAGCTTCACTTAATTGTGAAAAAACCTTAGCTAAATATTAAAAATATTTAGTCATCTCCATCTTTATCTAATGCTTTTACAAAATTCTTCATCAGGCCTGGTTTTACGTGTAGAGGTGGTAAAATAATACGATCTGCTTCAACAAGGGGAATATTGACAGCATTGTCTTTTCCTGGGGTAAACTGATTTCTTTTTGACCAGTCTGTAACTGTGTAGTGTTTATCTGTAGCTTGACTATCCCACAAACACATATATTTTGTAAAGCCACTCTGAAGACTGAGAAGAAGCATTGCTGACACTTTCAGGTCAGCAATGATTCGCCATGAGTGTTCATCATACTTAATAGCTTTTAAAATTTTTGACGTACTTTCTTATGTTTCTTTCATTCCTACAACATGTTCCACTGATATAGAACATTTTTTGAGTTATACAACAACACTGCCTTTAAGCTTTTTTTTTGGTGAATATATAAGTAAACACCAATCATGAATAACATATCCAATGTCCAGTTTAGACATTAGCCCCCTAACATCATGACAGCAACAAATTAAACCATCTCTTTTAAAGTATTTCAGTAAATTTTCATTTTGATTTCTGTATACTGAAATTTAGTACCCATGTTTAATAAATTCCATTTTTTTAGACGTGAACCTTAGAGTTCCACATGTTGTTTTGATAAATACAAGTCGCGAATTAGGTCGTCAGTTCTGCTTGTTTGATGAGGTGAGGTTCAGTTTTTGATTCTTCTGGAATGTAATTAATATCTATCGAAATTGAGGATTTATCAGTTGAGCCTTCTGGGAATCAGAAATTTCTTTCCAAGAAGTTGGAGCAATTGGAATTGATAAATCAACACCATGAAGTAGTGATCTCATAGCTAAACGAACATTAGGATATGCAATACTGCTTTTATTGTTTGAATTGAAACCAGTAACATTTGTTAAGCAAAAATAGCAATCATCATAATGGTTAGTGGGCTCTCGCCAAATCATAGGTATGCCAAAAGGCAAATGCTCTTTTTTCCCTTTTAACCACTAGGTTAGTTTAACGTAGCACTTGATGCTTGCTACATGTGGGCTCTCCTAGGGAACAGTCAAAATAATGTTTGTAAGCAGTTTTCAGCAGATTTGTTATTGGTTTTCGTTGACTTTTCGTGGTGAATTTTCCGCAAGCGTAACAAAAAATATTTGGAGAATTTTTAAAAGCCCAATTTTTATTCATTGTAAATTTCAAAATGTTTTAATGAATGAAAGTAAACTGAGATATTACATAAATACTTACTTAATTATAAAAACAATTAATTTTTAATTTGTAAATACTTAACTGCTTAAAATACATAACATTGTTTCACCATGTAGTGCAAAAAACACACACACACACACACAAAACTTAAGAAATCTTTATGTTCAATAAAATAATCACAGTTGTGTCATAAAAATCGTTCACTAAATTTGTGGCATCACTTATGAAACAATCTTTATATGTGTTTGATAAAACCACTACCACAACTAAAGAACACAGAAAGTCATACCAAGAGCTGAACTCATACTGAAGAAAATTGTTGAATATTGAATTGTTGAAAATTGAAGAAAATTGTTGAATATACATGTCTGGCTTGATGTTAGATGACATCATTTGACTATTATGTATTGAATGTAGTTCTGCAGAATGCATCACAATATAAATCAGATGTGAATAAGCAAACAAACAAAACTACTAACTTATTTGTGTTGTTTGTTCCACAAATGACAGAACACATAAATTTAAGGGGTTATGTGATGGGTTGTTTCGAGATACATATTCAGATTCAGCATGTAAAGTACTATTTAGAACACCTGCTCCCTTTTCAGTTTGAAATTTTATCTTGACCCTCATATTAGAGCTGTTATGTGTAATTTTCAGAAACATTCTAATATGAATTATTGAATATGAATCGCTCCTCATAAATGAGCAATTTTAATATTACTATTTATTATTTAAGGTACCATTTGAATCACAGTTCTGTTAGTTGAAAGCAGACTGTGATTTATTACAATAACATTTTATGTGGTAATCAAAGTAATATATTTAGTAGTTTTTGTTATTAATTTGGTTAATTTTTTGTGTATATTTTTAAAAAAACTATAGTTTCATGTTTATATATTCATATTGAATAATTCTGATGATATTTTCATCTATTATGAATCAACTGATTAAAATTAAAATAACAAATAGAAAATTGTATGGCAATTAAAAGAAATTACATACTATATGCTAAAATTTGTGACAATAAATGATTTTTAATAAAAAACAAGAAACCAGATGGCAGTTTACTTATTCTGTTTGCAGAAAGTTAAGCTTTGTTATATTAAAGCTAATAATGTATCAATCGGTGCAATAACATGCATAAAGAAGAAAGCTAAAATCAAATTTTCTGATAAAAAATCATAGATGAGAGAAGCCTGTAACAGCACATGACAAATACAAGTTTAAGGACTGTATTAAACAGTTTAAGTCAAACAGATGATGATAACCAATAATAAAAAATTTCTACTTAAAAGAAAAGATATTACTGTGAAAAAATTTCTTACTTGAAAGCCATCAGTAAATTATGGTGGAAAGGGATACTGTAAATTTACATTCAGTCATACAGTCATGAGATTATAAAAGCAACAAAGGAGTCCATTCACTAGTTTCCAAAGAAAGATAAAAACATTATCATAATTCTTGTAGGCAGAAAAAACAATTCAGTTTTTAAAAATTATTTAAAAAAATGTTATTTCAGGAGGATTTTCTTTGGCCGGTATAAGCATTAAATTCAGTTGTAGGTTAAATTCTCTTGACACCATTTTACAAGAACATGGTCATTCTGTTCTTAGACTGCCTTCTGATTATCCAGACTTGAACTCGATTGAGCTCATTCAGGCAATGATAAACATCTTTAACAGAATGTTGTTGGAGGACATTTGTCTTTGTGCACATTAAATTCAACCTCTTAAAATCTTTAGGATACTAATCTGCAAGGCACTTATTTGTCTTATTTATTTATGATTTTCGTCTTGTATAAATAAGTGCACTTAACAACATATAATTACATTTAATTCAACAATATTTAATAAAAATCTAATATGGTACAGTATTGTACATATAATACAAGAATTGTATCATACTAATTTAAGAAACATTTTGCTTTATGGTACACAACCCACATTTTAAATAACAAATTTTACAGTACCTTTATTCATGACAAGTAATATATTATTATTATTATTATTATAGCACATTTCAAAACATATGTTCTATTAATCAGATTATCACTTGATGGAAGTTGTTGAAATGTTAAAAATCATATTATCAATACTTACAAATGCAAACACATTGCTCAGTGCATAATTTAACATTGTAAATAACACATACTGTCTTACAGATGACATTTTATATATCATTGCTTTATTATTATTATTACTTTAGTATCATTGCCTTTGTGTAATTATTATGAATTATTCTTCTCACAAAATTATTTTAAAAAAATAATTACTTTTATAAAATAGTATATTATCCAAATTCTATATTATATTTGTTAATAAATAACAAATCTGTAAGGATTTTATATATCATAGGTGGATGTAATTTTTTTTACTAGAATTTTTAAATTGTATCAAATCAAACATACATACATGGTTTTCTGTAAGATATTTACTTGTTTTCTAGATTAAATAAAATACTTAAGTTGTAAGGAACTTTATTTTTTTTACTTTTCTTCTATTTAAATTAATTGATTGTTGTCAATATAAATTATTTTTAAGAATGCATTGATCTTTTCATTTTTAAATAACCGAAAAATATATCGTTTAGTTGATAGATTTGTAGTAAAGGTTACCTTACACCGAAGTAAAAATTTGGCAAAACCCATTATTCAGAATTACCTATAAAGCAATTTATGTTAGGCAAAAACTATTTTCCAAAGTTTTAAATGCATATACTGGAATTTTTTAAGCTTGTGGGTTAATTTATACATCATAATGTCTTGAAAAAGGGTTTTCTCCTGTATTTTCTTTTATTTAGAATAATAGTTACATTTTTTTAGAATAAAAATATTTAAAAGTAATTAAATTTATTATTTTAAGTAACACTTAAAATATATAAAATCTTTTCGTGCAATAACTGCAGTTTTCCAAATTTATGTGTTGGAAAATTGATTATGTATGTACTCTGTGTAAAAAATTAGTTTTTATATTCACTTACTGTTTATTCTTTTCTTTTCTATTGTGTTTAGCACTTTGACAGAGATTTCTGCTTCATCAAAATGTATGAATATATTTATGGAAATTCTGATAAAATACGTACCTTACAAACTAAAAGTATGTAGAGGTATATCTCGGAGATGGTAAAACATGTCTGTCTATATTTAAATTTTTTTTAAGTAAGTTTAAAATTTGAAGTTCTATATGTATTTTATACTGTGACAAAGTGCTGATCTCTATGAAAGTGCTAGACCTAGAGGGAAAAAAATTACAAACAGTAAGCTAACAAAAATGTCATTTTTTTTATAAATAATTATATTCATAAAAATACTATGAATGATTATTCTTGTCCTAAAATTATTAAAAGGGTAATAATTACTTACATAATATTTTGTAATATACATTATAAAATAATGTATATTATCTAAAATAAGTTGCATATTATATTTGTTAATACAAGACTCGGCTGATAAATTTTGCACACTAGCATGCTACACGGAGACAAAAGGTACTATAGAGTTGGGCGTGGCAGCACATGATAGCTAAAATTCCCCTCTACAAACCTGGGATAATGCGCTGAAATCCGTTTACTGGTTTGTTTTTAGTAGCAGTTAAAATGGAGTCGAGTATGGCCAATATGTCAACACGGTTAAAACAGCGCACAGTGATCAAATTTTAAAAAGCAGAAAATCTGAATCTTACGAATATTTTCATCGTTTAAAACCGATTTACAGTAGTGAAACTGTTGACAGGAATACTGTGAGTAGGTGGGTGTTGAAATTTTGCAAATGCGAATCTGGGAAAGTGACAATTGAGGATGCACCTTGGATCGGACAACCAGTTTCTGTGACTGGCGAATCACCCAGTAATGCATCACTATGCAGTTAGGCATATCTAAAGAACGTGTAGGCCATATTGTTGAACAATTGAGCTACCATAAAATCTGTGCACGATGGATATCGCACAAACTCTCTGATGACTCTCTGCAAGCTGAAGTTTGAGCCTATTCCGCAACTGCCATACTCGCCGGATTTGGTTTCATGCGATTTCCACTTCTTCCCTCATCTCAAGAGGGATCTCAAAGGTAATCAGTACACCACCGAAGATGAGGTGAAGGAATCTGTGGCTCCTTGGATCGGAGAAAGACCGACAGAATTTTTCAGTGATGAATTGCAAAAATTTGTTTCACATTGGGAAAAGTGTAAATGTGTAAACGGGGATTATATTGAAAAATAAATACTGCATTTTGCAGCTAAGACATTGTACTTTTATTCACTTTTTATTTCATTCCAATATCTCTTTTCATTCCCATGCTATGCATTTATGTGCAAAATTTATCAGTCGAGCCTTGTAAATTACAATCTATGAGGATTTTATATTATAAAATAAATATGAGATTCATACATAGAAATGTAGCATAACATCATAGTTTTGGCAAGATATTCTTATTTGATAACAGATAAGTTTATCACTTTGTGTTCAACTCAATAGCTATTGAGAATAAGCAGTGGAATGAAGTTTGGATTTTTACAAAGGGAAAGGCTCCATAATTTATAGAGAATGGCTAAATAACAAACCTATTCTTAATGTTCTTAATTATAGTACATAAAATGTTAGTTTTTAACTCATGATAAAGTTTTATTCGATTGTAATTGTTTAAAAGTTTTATTGAATGATGTTGATGTATTTGTAAAAAATTGTTAAAAGTGCTTTAGATTAACAAACAAAAGTGTATTTCCTATGAGATCTTGTTGACCTGCACTGTGTATTGCTTGAACGATTGTATATTTTCCATTTATATTTTTTTTTAAATTTCAGTGTCTTTATGCTCAGTTGGCAATGTATGGAGATTTTTCAGCTGTGGACACATGTTTTCAACATCCATTATTTAAAAAATTTCATCCACTTCTTGTTTTTCAATTGTGGACGTATTCTACTTCAATGAATCAAAATAATTTAAATCTTATTTGTTCTGTTTTGGACAATTGTAAGGTAATTATTTTCTTTTCTTTTTTTTATGTAAAAGTAAAAAATGTATTAAAAAAAACTTCACACATTATAGAAATTTATATTCTTGTTAAATAAAATATATACAGTTGATGAAATTGGATCATAAATAAAATTTGTTAATTTTTTTGTGCATAGAATGAGAAAGGAGCTAAGTTATTTTTTTATTTATTCACAAACTACTTGCTTGCACTATTCCACATATTTTTTTTAATCTCCACGTAGAACTTCTAGGAATTGTACTTTATTTACCAGACATGTGATATATCAATTTAAACCTGTAATGTGCTCTCTAATCCCATGTATATTACCAGTATATTCACTACAGTCAAACCACCCAAGTTCAATGAAAGTACATCTTGGGTTGTCTTCAGCAGTTCTGGGAGGCGGCATCCATTCATAATGGTTGGATGGCACCAGAGAAGACTGTGTTCTTGATCACCGCACTTCAGGGCCAGGCAGCAAAACTTCTTCAGGGTGTACCATTCATGGCTGGCTATGACGAGGCCATCGCAGCACTGGAGGGTCACTTTGGACCACACAACTTGCCAGTTAGGTACAGGGACGAGTCCAGAAAGCTAATGAGGCACGGCAAGAATTCATCTCTGTTATCAAACAAATTTGGTCTCCGGGCATTAGTCGGGCTGTCACAAGGATACATCCCAGAGCAGCACATACATTCATCGACATGCTACGGGACACCGAGAACAAGAAGCATCTTCTGGGATCAGCAAAGTCAGTTAACAACACCCTTACTCAGGCTGTGCGACTGGAGGCAGCCAGCATGCTATCTCACCATACTGTTTGTCTTTGAAGAATGGCAGTTGATTGCAACAAGGAGTCAGTGGATGACATCAAGATTTCCATGAAGGTGACAGTTACCAGAACGACTACAACAGGAGACCGAAGATTGCCTGCTGCAGCATCAAACAACAAGGGCTAACCAGTCTGCTGGA
Source organism: Lycorma delicatula (assembly GCF_047948215.1). Taxonomy (NCBI): domain Eukaryota; kingdom Metazoa; phylum Arthropoda; class Insecta; order Hemiptera; family Fulgoridae; genus Lycorma; species Lycorma delicatula. The sequence continues at coordinate 106,556,841 of NC_134459.1, read as the reverse complement.
ATTGTGGCAAATCAGGCCACCAAAAAGTGGACTTAATGAAGAGGTCTACTATTTCTGCTCAATCTCAGACCTACTAAGAAGACTAGAGGGAGGAGCGAATCAAGAAGGTGTAAGCCGGCAGTCTGGGCAGCTCAGAGGGGAAGGCGTCGAAAAGGAAGAAACAAACAGTTCATTTTGTGGAACACCATCAAAAAGATGAAGTCAAAGCAAATGCAAGGTACAACCTCCAGGCAAATTTATCCAGGTTTCGGGAAGGAGATCGGGTCAGGAAGACATTGGGAAATCTCAGAAACGCCAGACCATTTGGGGAGACCTTACACTGCATCAAGCAGAGTCAGTGACGTGGTCTACAGGAATCAGCACAATTCAAGAAAGAAGTGATGGTAATCTGGATCGCCTGGCACCTTATCAGAGAACTGTTTGGGACGAACAGCTTTAAGGAGGGGGCAGTATAACAAGACCTGAGTAATGGATTCCTACCAATTAAGAAGAAAGTAGTAGAAAATATAATAATGGGAGGAATCCAGAAAGGAGCTAAATTTGTCTTGTTTTACTTATGTTCTTTAACTAATAAATTGTAATTATAAAAACATTTTTAATTTTCAGTTTCTCAATATCCTGATTGAGCCGCACACATGCGACAGTATATTCGCAGCACTTTAATAATTATATGTTTTTAGGAAAAATTTATTTGAAAAATGAATTTGTATATTTTATAATAATTTATGGAAATTTACTTAAAAGTGTTAAAAGAATAAAAAATAAATTATCTTGTAATAGTTCTCTTAACAAGATATATGCTGCATGATAAAGATATTACCTGAAAATACAATATAAACATATGGTATAACCAGATGTTTTACGTTAGATCACAAATTATTACATATGTAATACTATCTATTTGTTTAAAAGGGTTGTGACCCATTATCATTTGCCTCATTACTGCCAAACTATTATTACTTCGTTTACAGTAAAATAAATCATAATTAAATTTAAACAAGATTGGATAAATTATGGTGTTTGCATCTTTGATTAGTTTGATGACTATTATGATGCGCCTGACACTAATATTAATTCATTTGCCTATTGACCAATTATTAGTAGCCAAAATTGTATAATTGAAAAATGTGATTATGACAATTAGTTTAACTCCATATTAAAAAAAAAACACTAATGAGTTTTAAATCACATCACAACTTTTTAATCTTGCATTTGTTTAAACATTTTTTAACAAATTCAGTAAAAAATTTAATTTTTCTATTAAAAATAAAAAAATTAAATTAAAAAATTGTTAATTTGGTTAGTTTTTGTTGTAAAGTAACTCTTTTAATTCATTGACTGGCATGTTTAAAAGTGAATTAACACTTCAATTGTTAAAAATTATTAATAGCTCACTTTTAAATTACATTGAAATTGTTCTTTCAAAGAACCTGTAGAACTAGTTAGCACTTTTTATTTTAGTGAAGTTTTGCAGTTACTAAAGGTATTTCAGTTTTAGTAAACCCACTGAACATCTTTTGGAAGAACAATTCCATATAATTTGAAAGCAAGTTTTATGTAATTTTTTATTATTTTAAAATTTGTAAAAAAATGAAAGTTATTTATTATACAATCTTTAAATAAATGTAAATGATCATTTTTTTTTAGAAAGTGAATTTTTTGTATACTTTATCTATTTTCTCCTCCTGCTGCACAAAAAAAATATATATAAATTATCAAGTATAGGATTCAGTTTCATAAATTGCCAATTTATTTTTTATAAATAGTATGTCAACTCATAGATCAGCATGATGAAATTTTTTCATATTTTAACTAATGTAATTAATTAAATTTTTATAAAATATTTTTATGCTTTTAAAAAAAATTAATTTGAATCACTTATCTTCAGTTACAAGTTTGATTTTAAGATATATAGCATTATGCATAAACATGTGCAGTATGTTTACTATTCAGAGTATGTTTGTAAAATAATTTTTATGTTTAATCACCTTTATTTCTACATACATATATATTCATACATCATCATCTGTAGTTTTAACATATGTGTTTGAAAACCAGTCAGTGTATGTATGTATGTATGTATGTATGTATATGTATATACATACGTATATGTATTGAGATAAGACAAGATTTCTTACCTTAATTTTTCATGAAAGTACTTTCATATCCCGCATCCTCAGTTATGACTGAAATAATTCCTTTATTACATAATAAAAATTTTAAAATAGACGTACTAAAATAATGAAAATTGCATATTAATTTAAATGAGTGCTGCTATTTTAAATAAATATTATTATTTATATAAATATTAATATTTATATAAATATTATAATAATAATATTATTATTATTAAATATTAATATTTAAATAAATATTATTAAATGAGTGCTGTTGTAGTTTTTAAAAGACTGTCTCCCTCAGACATTGACTGATGGTTTATCAAATTGAGATTTTGTTTGCATATATATATATATATATATATATATAATATTTTTCTAATACATTTAATTTTATTTCATCTTTATTAATTTGTAAATCAGAAACAGATGTTTATTGTTTATTAGATGGTTTGCTGTATTAGGCAATTTCTGTAACGTTCAAGAAATCTGTTTTAAAGGATCAATTTGTTTTTCTTATATAAATATTATCACAATCAGTACATTTAATTTTATAAAATCCACACAGATTGATTATTATTATTTTAATATTCTATTGTGTGGTTATTAGGTTTGTAAGCTGGTTTAAATATTTCTTTATTGTAAGTTTTAATAATAATTTCAATGATATTATTATTAGTGTATAAATACTTTATATACATTTTTTCACTCTTTTGTGTTATGTATTGCTTGTAAGGTAGTTAGTTGTTTTTAAAAATATTATTAATTAAAGTAGTGTCATATCCATTTTCATCCACTACATGCTTTATGATGTTTATTTCATTACTTAACTTTTTTTTGTTAACTACTTTACAACCAACACATGGTAAAATCATGGTAAAATTAAGGTAAGTTATGTCTTATCTCAATATTATGTACTAGATGGTTTTTATTTTAATAGAATTTAAAATGTAATTTAACAGTATAGAGAAATAATATGAATCATAAAAAGAGTAATTACAATTATATAATTTTACTGAAATTAATATGTGTATAATATATGTATATATTAAAGACTAAAAGTAAAACACAGCAATCCACCACAGTACAGAATCTAATAATATTTCTTACCTTTTTATTACCTCTTCATTTGTACATCAAAAGCTTTTTCAAGAATTTTCCCTCATCGCCAGTTGATGAAAAATTAAACTTTAAAATTACACATTAGAAAAATTATACATTAAGAAATTAAAATTATCGCATATGTAGTTTAAAATATGTAGTCAAAAATTAAATATTAAAAATTAAACACTCTTAATAACATCAAATTTTTTTCAATTTTTAAAATTTCCTATACATGCCAGCCACAGCACTGGTATGAGTACTGTACTGTATGTACAGTTGACAGTACTGGAGGCAATGCAGCCATTCACACATAAGTAACAGTGGCAGTGGCTGTGATATGGCACAGACCCCTTAAAAGAATCACACCTTAAAAGATCTTCACACCCCTTAAAAGAATCGAAACTAAAAAAGCCTGAAAATGGTTTTTAAATATTTATCTGAAGAGCATTTGCAAGCCCAAACTACTGTATATCTCATTTAGTATAATCGGGATTGGAAAAATTTACAATCATTGTTCAAAATTTTTTTACCTTTCTTCACCCCCTTTCAAGGTAATATTTCAAAAATCTAGAAATTGGTTTATTCTCATTTAGATTACACTCGCCAAAAATCAGGTTGATTTCTTCATTTGTTACCGAGAAATTAAAAAAACAGCAGCATTTCAAAAAAAAATTGAAAAATCCATATTAACGCTTGAAACTCAGAATTTCAAAAATGTAGAAATTTGTTTTTAAATATTCATAATTATTCAGCTCAAACCCAGTTCACGCAGTGATAGACACTCACAGTTCAAAATTCATTAAAGTTTGTGCTTCAACCAGCAAATCTCCACTACTGTATATGTATGTATATTTTTTTTCAGAAATTTTTCAAGATGAAATATATCCAACAAATCTTCTCAGTTATGCCAAGAAACATGTGTAAAAATTTGCAATAGGGTATTCTTATAATATCGCTGCAAACAATCCGATTTTCAAAATTTTAACCAGGTATTTGTTAGTAGGTTGAAGGCTAACTTTTGCATGTATCAGTTACACTCTCAATCTCAGATAACAGATATCAGATCTCTAACAGGTCACTGTTATTCGTAATTGTATTAGGGTAAATCAAATATAAACAAGATTTTTGTTCCTGAGCATCTATGGTTGATAGGACTGGGCCCGCACTTCTAGTAGCTTGGGAAGGGTTATTAGGAATGGTGAGAGCCGGCCATTCCACGCTCCCTGCCAATTCATCAGTAACGCTCACAATGTCGGAGCAACAGGTGCACCCCTCCACTGCACAACACATTATTATAAAACTTCTTACTCGTGAAGGAGTTCAAGCAATGGACATTTTTTCGGGGATCAAACATTGTCAAGGACTTGTGTGTTTGCCAGGCATAAAGAGTTCAAAGAAGGATGAGAAAAAGTGGAAAATTAGGAACACAATCACCACCCTTGGACCAGCATTACAGACGAAAACATTTGCATAGTTTGAGACATTCTAGAAGACAATCGATGGGTGAGAATATCCGAAATTGCAGAACAGGTCGGAATAAGTTATAGGAGCTGTCCAGCCATCATCACAAACGATCTACAGTTCTGTAAAGTGTGTGCCAGATGGGTCCCTCGCCTTTTGACCGCAGATCAGAAGTTGAGACATTTGGAGGTCTGTCAGAGGCTTACAGCAAGGTTGTGAAAGAAACTGATGTATTTTTGAGTTGGATCGTCATCTGTGACAAAGCGTGGGTCCACCATTGCACTCCCCAGTTGAAACAAGCCAGTATGGAATGGTGGAAGAAAGAGAAGGCTGCGCCAGTGAAAGCCAAGACTCAACTGTCAGCTGGCAAGGCTCTTTCAACTGGTAATCTTTTGCTCAGTCAATGCTGGTTACTACTGCGAGCTGTTGAACAAGGTGAGGGCTGCATACAAAAGATGAGACCAGCCAACTCAAGAGGCCATTTTCCTCCACGACTATGCCAGGCTCTATACTGCAGTTCTAAGAATCTCTAAACTAGAAGAAATGCACTAGACTCAACTTGATCATCCTCCCTACAGCCTGAACCTATTGCCCTGAGGTTTTCAATTGTTTGGGCCACTTAAAGAAGCACTAGGAGGGCAACAATTTGAAGATGACGAGTGCGTGGAGGCATTTGTGCGCAATTGGCTCCTGATGCAACCAGCTTCATTTTACGATGCTTTGATAAAACCCTTCCTTCTCACTGGGAAAAATGTATTTCTAAAGCAGGAAACTATGTAGAAAAACAAATTGTATTTGCCTTTTATTTTTCAATAAATAAATTTTTTTTAAAAATAAAATTCAGTTTATATTTGATTTACCTTCATATATTTATATAAAGTTTGTAGGTTTTTTGTTATCGCATGATACGATAACCAACTGACTGATTACTTTCAAATTTGCATGATGCATTCATGTTACCTCAGGGAAGGTTTTAAGGCATCGACCAAGACCCCCAGCTCTTGAAGGTTATTAAAAATATTCATTATTTCTTTGCCCCTGTGGAGGGTGAAGCTAGGAATTAAAGATATTCATTAAGGAAAAAATAAATGAATCATTGTACTTCATTATTATATTTCTACCACCATGGTAAAGAAATAAGTTATGAATTTTTCATCATCAAAGGTGTCTGTACTTAGTTACCGTACTTACTATTATTCTATCTTTTGTAATATATTCATTCTTCTTCAGGTTTCTATAAAGCATGAAGACTATAATTATTATTTATCAGTATTATTCTCACAATGATGAAAATAACATACAGTGCAGGGGATGGAGCCCTCTGGGTAGATGGGAATGGTGACCAAAGCAAGCTCCGCAGGTGACCATGACACCAATCCGCCTGGTAAACTGGGAATGATGAACAAAGCAAGCTATGCAACCATGGGATAGGCCCCAAGGAGCCTGAGTTGGCTCTGGGATTTGCCTTGACTGACCTGAGCTCCAAGGGTCCAGGTTCTGGCTAGACAGGCTAACTAGTATGCATATATATATATATATATATATATATATATATATATATATATATATATATATATCTGTACCTGTAAAGTAACTTGTCCTGACTGACTGATTCATCAACCCTCAACAAAAACTACAGAAGATAAATTGATGAAAATTTGTATACATATTCTTCTCATTTTGTAAGTGCACACTAAGAAATGATTTTTTGAAATTATGAGTTTAAAGGGTTGAAAGTTTTTGAATTCTTTGGACTTAGAAATTGTTTTTATTCCAGCTGTGTTTTTTCTTTTTTTTTCTTGCTAGTAATGAAGATATCAACTTGATTTTTGGTGTGTTTAATTTTCATGTAAGTATCTGAAAAGCAGTTTCTAGATTTTTCTAAATTTGGCATTATAATTGGTGAAGAAAGGTAAAAAAATTTGAAAAATGATTGCAAATTTTCCCCATTTCTGACTACACTAAATGAGATATTCACTAGATTGGAGCTTGCAAATACTTTTCAGATAAATATCTAAAAATCATTTTTGGGTTTTTTGAATTTGGTTTTTTTAAGGGGTGCGAAGGTGTACAGCACAGCACCATCTGACATATCAACCAACACAGCCATTGCAGTGATTGGCTTCACCTGCCTCCAGTTATTTAACTAAATAACTTAAAATAAAAATAATTAAAGGAAAAAATTGAGAAAATATGATTATCTTCTAGTGGTGCTTGTCAAGTAACACTAAGAACCAGGCAAAATACATTTTTACTTGTATGAAGTACACATAACCAGTTCTAACTAATAATTTTTTGATGAAGCCAACTGTTTTGAAACCCACATTCTTAGATCATTCAAAGTTTTGGGTCCTTTTTCTTTTTTATGTCTAGCCTCTGGAATCACCGTAAGGTATTACTTCAGAGGATGAATAAGGATGATGTGTATAAATGTAAATGAAGTGTAGTCTTGTACAGTCTCAGGTCAGCCATTCCTGAGGTGTGTGGTTAATTGAAACCCAACCACCAAACATCACCAGTATTGACAATCTACTAAGTTTTGGGTCCTGTACTGGCCAAACTGTTACTCTGAAGAAATTACAATACACCGACTTATAAATTGAACAGGCTTTAATTTTTATTTATCTTTATTATTCTCACAAGCATGAGTTTAATGAATACAGGAGGATTCAGGGGTCATAGCCCACTGGCTAGATGGTAAGAACAAGTGAAGTGAACTCTGACAGGCCAAACGTCCATTGATTGCGATGGGAAATGCAAATAAACATATAGTACAGACGAAGCCGCAGCAGGTCTGCTATACTTATATATATATATATATATATATATATTTATATAATCAATACAATATATACAATCAACCCAAGTACAGAATTAATAGAATAGAATAGGATGACACCTACCTTATTCCATAATCGAAGCAAGAGTGCTTTTGCGAATACCTTGCATCATCAGTTGCTCTATAATTTTTCAAATCTTTTGTTGCAAATTGCACATTAAAGTTAAAATTGAGATTTAAAATTGTTAAAAGATCCTTTTCCAATTAAATCTTTGAACTAAATTTTTTTCTTATATTCAAAATTTTAAATTGTAAATTAAAATTAAAAATTACATATATTTAAAATATGAAGTCATTAATAAAAATATTAAATTAAAAGTCAAAAGTAAAATTAATAATAAAAATAAGTAAATAAATAAATATGTAAGTCACATAACTTTGGCTAGCTAGTCTACATGAATTTCTATTTTATTTTTATTATTAATTTTACTTTTGACTTTAATTTATTTTTTAATGACTTCATATTTTGAGTATATGCAATTTTAATTTTAATTTACAATTTAAAATTTTGAATATAAAAAAGAAAGAAAGATTTGAAAAATTTTAGAGCAACTGATGCGAGATACTCACAAAAGCGCTCTTGCTTGGATTATGGAATAAGGTAGGTGTCATCCTGTTCTATTCTATTTTATTTTATTAATTCTGTACTTGGATTGATCGGATTAAAATAATTTGTATAGTACAAACTAATATGATTACCGACAGGATCCATTTTAGAAAAAAAAAAATATACATAAATATATTATGTATACATTGTAATCTTTATTAAATAATTGTTGAATTCTGAAACAAATTTAGTTTATGCTTCTAATCGAGATGTATTATTTTTCTCCTATAAAATATAAGTAAAAAGTTATAGAAAGTTTTTGTTGATGACACTATAAAAAAAAGAAATGTTTTTTTATAATTAATAAATATATATTAAAAAAATAGACTTCTCAGAATATATTTATTAACTAATCCTTACAATAATATCTTAACAAAGTTATTGAAGGAAAAGATTATTTACTAGGAAAGAAATGCAAAATTGAATTCTTAGTGTATAATTTTGTGTAATTCCTTCTTATTTTTAATAAATTTTAACTCAAAATTATGCATAAAAACCAAAGTTTTAATACATTTTTCAATCTAATTTTTTTTTACATGCTTACTAAATGTTTTCAAAGCCACGTTTTTCTTTTCCAATTTGTACTATAATATTTTTTTACTACAGTTTCATAGTATTTGGAGATTTATTTTGTTACTTCCTTCCTACATTTAACTTAATGTTTATATTTAACTTAATAATGTTTATATTTGTACTTCTGAATATTGGTTTATTTTTTTTCAGGATTTTGACCCAGTTTTAATCCAATTAAGTGATACATTGGAATGGTTAAAATTTGTTATAGAATGGGTTGATAAAGAAATTGAAATAGCTATTCCAGATATAAATACGCTATTACTTCCAGCTAGAAGACAAAGCCTTTTACATTTATTAAAAGCGATGACCGATGTATCTAGATTAAACCCACATAGAGTTAGAAATTTTTTGAAACTAGCATACAGAAAATGTATGTATTCATGTTTGTGCTAATTTCTATAATGATTTAATGGTATTTTTTGGTGTTTTATATTTGGTTAAAAAATATATCAAATTATATATTAGAATATATATATATATATTAGAAAACACAGTGACAAACCAAATCATAAAGAAAGGTGTTTTTTTCAGATTATATACATAAACACTAATATTTATTAACATCTCTCATATTTCGTTTATCTGTATGTTAGCAAAAATCTTAAGAATTGCTAAACTAATCGCTATCAATTTTTAACAGTAACTTCATTAGGTAATCAGGATGACATAGATTATATTAAGATGAAAGATTATTTATTAAAACACGTAAATAATAAATAATCCGTTACTGTACTGTATTTCTCATTCAGGCTGCTAGTTGTGATCTACTAAATTCTCATGCTTCTTTCTTTTGGCAAGCCACTCTCAAAATATTTTTCAATAGAGGTCTTATTGAAATTGAAGACAAGGTTGCAAGTCTTGGTGAAATGTATTATGTGATTTTAGTTTACCAACACCAATTCATGACGAACGAGATAATGAAAACCCCTATGATACATGTGAAATTCTTTTAATATTGTATCATGTTGGCGGTTTAACCTGGATATTGAGAAACTAGCAAATACAAATGTTTATGTAAACACAATTTATTAGTTTAAGAATGTAGAAAATAAGACAAATCAGTAATAATAAACTAAAATAATAAGCAACAAACAGTAATAATATAATAAATGACAATAATAAACAAAAACAATTATAAATGGCAATGATAATAATAATATGGCAGTAATAGTAATGAACAAAAAGAATAATAATAATAATAGTGGATATATATAATATAATAATGGGATAATAGTGAATAATAATAATAGTTGGATCAATTAAGTATTAGTATATACAAAATACCATTTCAAGTAAGCACAAGACTTATTTAAAGGTAGTTAAATCATAAAAACCAATATACATTCCAGTTGACTAGACATAATGACTGCTAATATTAACACCTTTAACAACTGGTGTTGCATTAATAACAAGATAAGATTAGACAACTGTAAAGTTCCATTCACTACAAATACCTTGGCTGTTTACAATAAACTACCCTAACAATTTATGAATAGATTTAATACTTTATCACTTTCACTTACTGTCTACCAATAACTCACCAAACAACTTCGTGCAATCACCCACTGACCACACTGGGATGCTTGTGACATGCTCTTTACACATTGTTATTGCACACTGACTGGTAACACCATCTCACAATCGCGTTGAACACACCTTGTAGCACTTGCTTCATACTCATTGTCCCACTGATCCAAACTGTGTTTATATACACTGTTGAAGGGTGAGAATTCTCATCATCCCTTACATTTTCCCATGAATTCCTATTCCAGTCTGGTAACCCTTCTCATTGAACAACAGCTATTGGAGGTGTGCCATTGACAGTATTACAAAGAACAGTTAAACAGAACTGCTAGCATGAGAAAATGATCCCTTTTAGTACCCTTCTGAATTCCTTTCATAAATATTTTCCATGCTTTCTTCTTAATTGGAAGGAATTTGTTACTCAGGTTCGTTATACTGGTCTTGTTACAGTATCAATGACTTCAAGAGTACATAAATATTAACCTTTTTAAATTAGTACCTGATCAGCACCAACCATATGATTCCATCACTCACAATACCCAAAGTGACAGAAAAAAGTATTTTTTTTTTAGATGCTTCTGGAAGCACTGGGTAAACCTTTTTGATTAATCTACTTCTCATATATGTTGGATTGACAGGTAGCTCGGTCGTCGTTGTAGTATTGTCAGGCATCGCTGATGCTCCATGCTGATGGTAGAACTGCTCATTGAACTTTTAAATTATCATTAAATGTATCATGTGAACAGAAGTTAGTTTGCTCTATACATAAAAATAATTTTCTTGTATCCTTTTGTATCTAAGATATAGAAAATGTATTGTATGGGATGAATACACCATGATTCACTAAGCTCATGTTGAAGTGATTGACTATATTCTCAGATACTAAAATTTGCTAGTGCGGGTAAAGCCGCTGCGACTTGGGATGCTAGTATTTCATAATTGTTAACACTTATGCTGAGATAATTATTAACACTTCTAGTTATTACACAGATTCTAATGGGATTTTTCCAGTTTAGTTTAATTGAAAATTTGTTTTTATTTAATACCCCATATGATTTTTTTTAAATTTAAAGAAATAAGGATGTTTAGATTCCCATGTTTTTAGATGTCAAAACATGTTCTGTTGATTGATATTCTCAATCTATAGAATGTAAATTGTGTTTAGTGTACCAATGCTTAGCCCAGATACGTGAATCACAATCGGCAAAAATCAGTTGTGTCATTTTTAAGAGAAGGAACCATAGGTCTGCAGAGAAACAATTTTTTAAATCATTTTTAAATTTTCATATGCATCATAATTCCTATTATATTTTAGTGTTAAAATTAATTTAAAAAATTCTTGATATATATGTTCATTTTCATTAGTTAACAGCAAATAATTTCATTAAATAACCAGTCATTATCAGAAATTGTACTAAAATCATGTAGTTCAACACTGTTACACATTGAATAAAAATAGGTTCTGAACGTTACTAAAAAATGATTAAAGCAGTTGGTCATTTGAAAACTGAAAACTTAGAATTTTATAAATCTACATCATAAATTACTTTAAGTAATGTTTTTAAAAATAAATAATTTTTAGGAAAAAATATAATCACTGAACTCCTCATTAGTTTTAACTTAACTTAGTAAATGGTAATGGTCTGTTGAATTTAGCTGTGCATGCAAGGCTATATTTTTTCTCAATTGTCAGAGCCTGTTCACAACACAAAAAAGAACCAATATATAAGTAAAATTACTTTGTCTTTATGTTTAATTGCTGAAACGAAAAATTTTCTAGTGGATGGGTGATGGAGTAATCTACCAATTCAGATGGATGTTCTTTTATCTACCCTTCTACCTCTCGCTCACCCTTTCTACCCTCTCTCATGAAGCTATCTCTTTCTCAAATTGCATGAATTTTTAGAACTTGAGTCCCTTTACTACATGGACATGTATTATTGTTATACATATTTTCAGCGTTAAATATGCCATTTTTAACTTTCTGGAGAGCTCCTGATGTTTCAGTCACTGTCTAAATATGACTGTTGATTAAATACAGTCAGTTCAGTAAATATTGATCATAGAAAAGAGAGATGTTATTAAATGGAATGATGATATTAATAGAAAATCTTACAATAATTGGTTAGCAATTTTTTTCTTGTAGGCCATTTGTGAAATGTGATTATGAAATTGATTTTAAAAACTTTTTTCTTTTAATTACTTTTTTATAAGACAATTATTTTTTTTATTAAGAAGTTAATATAAATGAATGGAAATTAAATTATAAAATAAAAAGGAAATAACATTAAGGAATATAGACCATTATTTGTGTAATCTACTTAGTGTCTGCATATTTTTCATGCATTTACCCACATGTGTGTATATTTTTCTAATTTTAATTAATTAATGTAAATACAGTAAATATGCAATAATATATTTTGTTCACTGAGGAAAGCAAAGAAAGCTCTTCTATATTTCACACTTTTTCTAATGCGAACATGGGGTATTTTTTATTATTGGGAATGGTTATGATATTAAGTAGTGTCTCCTGAGGTTGTCTGTAACTGTAACGAGGTTTGTGGCAACCAATAACAGTATAAATATTTTAACTGAAAAAAAAAAACAATCTTTTCTATTTTAAAAAATTTAATTTTGTCAAAATTACCTGTAGTTGGTTAAAATATATGTAATATATTACAATTCTATAAAAAATATTCTTTTAAAGAAAGTCAGATGTGAGATAAAAAAAGGTTTTTATACTTATCACACGAAGTAGTAGGCTTTCAATTTTTCTGCTTTGTTACTTTAGGGGTTCACTTTCTTATTAATTTTGAATATAGAATATTCTGTTAGTTAACTGTAAGATAGTAGATTTGTTATTAATATAATAAGATTAATGTAGAGTATAAAAAGGTTGTGTTATGTCAGTCTTACTTAGATCTGAGCAAAACTTTAAATTGTGTGAACTTTGAATTTTTATAAAATTTAGAAAGTAGATTTAAATATTTCATGATAAAATAAATTTTATCATTAACTTAGTTAAGTTTATCATCATTGTTAAGTTTGAAACAACAAATGGCTTACAATTTATAGGTTACATTGTGCTCATAGCTACCTCCATTTTCCTATGAGTATTCATTATAGTACTTCATAAATATTTCCCACAGATATAGCAGATTACTCTGTGAAGTAAATTGTTGAATAACTTTTACTTTTGGGTCTGAACATTTTGGGATAGAGCTGTAAACAATATTTACAATATATTGAAGAAAAAAATATAAACAAAAGATAACATGGCAAAATAACAAGGTATATCGATATGTTGAAAATATTAGCAAGATGGTCCTGTGAATGCGTATGAAATTTATACAAATTTACTTGTGGATTAGTATCTAGGGATAGCTAATTCATGTGTTTCAAGACATGCTACATTAAATAGTATTTTTAAAGCGGTTTTTTTTATTCAAGGAATCCAGAAATGTCAAGAACCATAAAAATCTAAGAGATTTATTTTTGTAGAATCACCGTTTTTACGTACAAGAAGTATATGAGTGTAAGGTATGTAACAAATAGTTACTTTTACACTTATATTCACTTATATTCACTTATATTCACTTACATGCTGGCTATTGTATATGATTGTTTTACATTGTTAAGAACTTTGGAACTGAATTCCTTTCTGATATTGTGCATTACATCAGAGCTTAGTTTTATTGAAATGAACACAAAGGAATAGACAAGAGTAAAATCCAGTTAAGTGTAGTTTATAAACTATACTTACAACAATTCATGTTGTTTCCCATTTATTATTACTTTTAAATCATAATTAAACATAGTTTTTTTAATGCATTGAAGAGTAGCAAAGAATACCAGTATCTGATACATAATGATTAAAAATTAAACATTTATTACTGGAATATACAGTTATTTATAATAAATGGGGTGTGATTTGTTTCTTTACATAGAAAATATTTCATTGTTACAGTTAACAGAGAGGCAAATCTTGATAAAGAAATTGCTGTTTATGATGGATACTGTATTTTGACAACAATTTTAAGATGTATATTTCTTTCAGCAGAAACTGGAAAGAAAGGTAATTTTTTGTTTAAACGTTTTTATAAATTTTATATTATATTATGACATTTTTGAAAATAGTTCATTTTACAAGTATGTCTAAATGTAATGAATATGTATTTAGCTAATTTATTTAGGAAAAATAATTATTACAGAAAGGGTACCATAGTATGATTCTCTATTTTGGTGCATTTCTTTATTCTGGTACTGTTATTGACTACTTGGAAGAATAACATTTTTTTTTCTTCCATGTTACAAAGTCAGATGTGATTTAAAGGATTTATCTATAATAGTTTTGTTTGTCAGGTAGATTAGCAATAAATTTATTAGTGATAAAGTTTATCATTTAAGAAATCTAAGCACCTCTATGTTTTTAGTAGAATGACGATTGAAGTTGCTTTTGCAAGAAGTTGTTGGAAATTAAATCATATACAAAGTTCTTACTAAAAAATGTGTACTATTTTTTATTTACAAACCAGTAATACTTGTTAATTATTTGTTAATCAAGAGATGTAAGTATGGTTACTTACAGAATTTTGGTATTTAAACATTTTAGTTATATTATCTGTTGTTTTAGTAATAGCATTTGGAATGCAGCTCAGTGCACACCAACTAAACATATTGCTTAAATCTTGCTGAACGTTGGTGATATTAAAGTTTGGTTTTCACTATTTTACTAGGCAATCTGTTAAAAGATTCAGTTAAAAATTTTGAATCATCCATAACAACTTTATATTCAACTTGCCATAGATCCTTTTTAATTTAGCTCTGCAATCAGCATTTCAACATGCTGATTATTTTCTCTAGCTCAGCACAAATGACTTAGTCATATTACAACACATCTTTTGGATACTGTAAAATCTTGGTTGTACTAGTACATTATAGTAGCTTCATATCAATTCTTGTATTTTACCATACTAATATTTCTCATTGTTTATAACAGTTTATTTTAAGTAAACTTTTAATTGAAAATTGTGTTATTAAGAACTTATCTGCGCTAGTCATATGTGACTTTGGAGCGGGTATTTTCAATTGCAGTAAATTTTATACATAGAGATTGTAACAACAGACTATATGCTGCCAAATAAACTCTACAAAGTGTTGTGCAGTTTCTCTCTGCATTGTGTTGTATCGTTTTATAGACCCCCATAATTTCAATTGTCTGTATATGCGTACTTGTAATGGGATCATCAAAGTGGTAATTATTACTGAATTTAAACTGTTCAAATCCACTCAAACTTGTTCATTATATACCCACACTATAAGTGTGAATATATCATTGTACCTTCTTGTATATGTATATTCTTTAATCTCAATTTGGCATCTTCAATTGGAAAAAATTGTTTGTTTCCTGGCAGTTGCCTTCGGATACCCATTTCTGGAGGTAAAATTCTCCAGCGTGGTTTTTATAACAACAAAACAAGAGGTAATAATTTAAAGTAGATATTGAATAAAGATATACTGCAAATGTGACTAATAAAAATATGGTAATACTAAACTATTGAAAACATATTAAAATACTTATTGCAGTTTAATTTTACAATTACTATAAATAGTGTTGATAACAATAGATATATAAGAACAGCTGAAAGCAAGTAACCAAAGTGAAAACCAAAAATTACCAGAAATGAAAAAAAATGTGTGACATTGTTATAATGCACTAGATCCATTTTGTTTATGAGGTTAGGCTTCCTGATCATTGTGAAGTATCCTTGTAGTAAAGCTCTACTACTCAGCTGCTATTGAAAATAAAATACTTATTATTTAGAGTAAGTATTTTATTTTCTTAAAAGTAGTACTACTTCCTTTTTCTTGAGAATAGTAAAGGCCTTGTTACATCTACTGATTATGTCACTTGCTGCCACGATTTTTTACTGGAGAAATTCAGTGACCAATGTTTTTTCATGGGAATTTCTTTAGTTGAAGTAAGATATTTTCAAAACCTTAAATGATTAATTTCTTTTTTTTTTCAGAGTCTGAATGTAAAGGATGTCTTGTTAATAAAAGATTAGGACCTTTAAATAAAATTTTACATAAAAATTTAAAAGGTGTTAAAGAAGAAATTGACAAATTACAGCCATTATCTTTAAGGTTTGTTAAAATGTTTTAATATTTTCCTTATATGTCTGCTAAATGACCATTACATATTAATTTTAACAAACATCTGACAAATAAGAATACTTCATATCAGATTTAGTAGGAACAGAGAGAACTGAATGATTTTCAACTTCTTTCTTCACTAACCAGAATTAATGAAATACACATATCAAAATGCTAAGCCCACCAAACTGGAGATCATAATCAGCCTTAGAAATGATACTATTCACTACAGGACTATATATATATATATATATATATATATTTAGCAACTATATATACTATATAGTTAACATCATTATTCTCAAAAAACAGATGTAGGTTGTAGAAACCAACCTAGCACAGGTCCATGCATACAAATACATACAGTTTGAAATGAAGTGTACAATTTCTTACCCATGTGTGTCAATGCCATTTCTACCTATGAAAATTAGTTTTTTGCTTGTAGAAAAATGTACTGGTTCATTATTATCATATATTTTTTATGACAAATTGCTCATAACAGCAGTTATGATTAGCAACAACACTATTTATAGGGTAAATAACTAAATGAATAATATTACTCGTGATATCCACCCACTACACTACAAGAGTGCATTTGGTTCTACAATTGCTTTTTTTTAATTGATTAGAATTTCTAAGTGTCCAAACTGACTAGAAGTTGATAACTTTTAATTTTCTGTTTAAATATTTTACCCTTTGGCTAAATTTACCAACATTTTTCCCTACAGTTGTGAATTTTTTTTACATTTTTCCACAGAATTCCACAAAATTGAATTTTATAACAATATTTCCTCACAAGTAGTTAAATTTATTTTTTTTTAATTGTGGAACATAGTTTTCCTGCAGTTTGTCTGAATCTGCAATATAACCGGGTAGCCGGTTATATTGCAGATTCAGACAAACTGCTCTGTTCCTGTTAGTTGCTAAAAATTAAGCATAAAAATAGTAATGAATTATGAGTTTTGAACCATACTATGACTTATAATTCCTACTCTTAGAAGCCATGACACAATAATTTAGTTGATTTCTTTGCCACTTCATCCACTTATAAAGTGTTCTTCATTCTAAATTTGATAGATTTATTACAAGGAGATTTTAGAAGCAACTACAGTTATCAATTAACTCTATGCCTATGGTTATTCTGAATTTTATTTATCACAAACACCAGTTGTATTAATACCAGTTTGTTTAGATAACTAAATGAGTTTTAATTGCAAAAATCTTTATTACTAGATCCTGTTTAATTGTCGCTTTTGCTAATTGTTACTTTTGAAAAAATGTTGTTTTTCCTAGTGAATTTAAATCTGATGTCCCAATCTATCAACTTAACCCTTAGACATTTGTCACTGGTTTTATTATTAATAAAGTTTTCATCCTAATTTGTGTTTGGATGTATAACTTAATTTTATATAAACCATTTCACTAATTTGAATCAAATCATTGATAATATTTTTTATATACTGTTTTATGCTAAAATATTATTTTTTCTTTAGAATTAATATTAAATATTTCACTGTCTTTTGAAAGGTTGGAAATTTTAGAGAATATATTCTCTATGTTATTTTTACGTTCTGAAGATATAAGGGAAGATGCTACGTCTGATAGTGGTGCTGATGATGATGATAACATCAGACAGGTTTCAAAAAGTAGATTTAGTATTCCATCTGTAACTATCAGTACATATGGTAAGCACACGCCTAATATAATTACTCGGTCATTACCACCAATCACTACCAGCGGAAATGAATTAAATAATGTCAGCAGTTATTCAAAATCACTTTCATCGATACAAAAGCCAAAAGTAATTTCAATCTCTAATATTTTGTCATCTGAGCAGAAAAGCAAAAACAAAAATTTAAAGGTAATATTATTTATTTAATTTTTTAACTGAAGTTTTCATTTATAATATCTCACTTCATGTCATATCTCCATCTCAAAAAACATTAATTAAAATTGTTTTAAGTAAAATATCGCTTTAAAAAATACATTATTTTAATTACAGTTTATATTTACTTAATACAATGGAAATTTGTTGTAGTGATCACATTTCAGAATTTTGTTGCAGTGAATCAATTTGTATAAAAAAATTATTTTAAATAAAATTGATTTATATTATATTAGAAACAATTATTTTTCTGTTTCTGTATATTTTGAAAAGTTAATCACTGATAAATCAATAGCTAATTGGCATGTTCACAAGAATAATATTAAATTATTAGAAGCCTATATCGATGAATAATTATTTTTGAAGGCTTTCACTATTTTGTACAAAAGGTTCAATTATAGATATATGATAATTGATGGTCTGTAATGTGCTTAATAAGGCTTGTAATGAAATCATTCAACTAAATATATTTAGTTCATGTACATTTTTTGATAGTTAATTACTCAACAAATTGTGAAAAAATTGGCATATTTTTTAAACATATGATTATTGCAACAATGTTTCAAAATATTCACTTATTTTTTGTTGCAATATTTAAAAAGTAAGATTTTAGTTATTTAAACTATTATGTATAATTAATTTATACTTTATTTATGGAAATAATTTAAATTTACTACTTTAAATAAATAGAAAAATTATTTGAAATATGTGGTCTGTTCAATAATTAAAGAAATACATAATTTGTAAAAAATTGTTATTTATTCAATGACGGTGAAACAAACTATTTTTTAACATAATATGTGGATACATTTAGGCTCTTGTCCCATCTTCTTGCAAGTTTTCATATTCCAGTAATAAAGAATTGTTCACCTTGGTGCCACATAAAAAACTCTTTGAGAGACCAAACGAAAAATCTGATGATGCGAGATCAGGACTGTAAGATGGATATGGTGACACATACTGACCCAGTATTTGAATAGCTCTCTGTGTCTGAGTGGTGTGGGAGCAGATGTTACATGCAAAAAAAATTATAACTTTTAAGATAGAACCAACATGTTCCTTCCTTATTGCAGGTTTCACTTCATCTTCTAGTGTTTCACAATTGTACTCTATGTTGATTGTACATTTTTCTTCCAAATAATTGTAATTAGTTGACACTTTGTACTCTCAAATCTGTTAGCATCACTTTACTGGCTGATACTTAGGTTTTTATTTTCTTTTTCTGCATGCCAACTCAGATATTTTCATTCCATGTTTGGATTCCAAGTTTGGATTCTGGCTCCAAGTAATGAATTCAAGTTTCATCACAAGTTATTTTGCAATGTCTTCCATTAACTGTTGATTAAGTTCTGTACAAATGTGAATTCGCATGTCTTTGTGATGTTGAGTCATCTTGATTACATTTTGGGGTAATTCAGCTTATCATGGATATGAAATACACAGTTCTGATACTCGCACTATAAATTTCAGCAGTTTCCCAAATTTTTTTGCTATTAAGAATCGACGGCAAGCACTACGCAAATTTAATAATAAACCTACAACTGACCATCTAAATTTGTACCGCAGGGCTAGAGCGGTATGCCGTTGGGTCTTCTTGAACACTAAGAGGAATTCATGGACGAAATATGTGAACACCATATCACGTACTACTCCCACGTCTACTGTGTGAAAAAAATCCACGCAATTTTCGGATCACCGAGACAATCTATTCTTGGTCTCATTGATGAAGAAGAACTCCTTTCATCATCTTTGACTGTCGCAAATACTTTAGCAAAATCTTTCCGCTCGGTGTCTCTCACTTCATCATATAATAACGATTTTCAGAGGTACAAAGTAAAGATAGAAATATTGTCGTTAAACATTGGTGATTCGGTTGGTGAATTGCATACTCCATTCGTATTTAAGGAATTGTTACACGCACTTAAGAACTCACATGACACTTCCCCTGAACCAGACAACGTTCACCTTGGTATGCTTTCACATCTTTCTAACTCAGCACTACATCATCTTTTGAATATTTACAATGGTTTATTCTCCGAACAAGTCTTTCTGCCCGGCTGGTCAGAAGCATTTATTATACCAGTACTAAAGCCTGGTAAAGACAAAACCGATCCCTCAAGCTACTGCCCTATTTCTTTAACAAGCATGTTGTGTAAAATAATGGAGAGAATGATAAACCGCAGGCTTACATGGTATTTGGAGAAACATGGCTTTCTATCTTTGGAACAGTGTGGTTTCCGACAAGGACGATCTTCCATTGACCATTTAGTGTCAGTGGAAACAGCCATAAAAAACGCCTTCCTAAACCACCAGCACCTCGTTGCTATCTTCTTTGATATAAAAAAGGCGTACGACACGGCCTGGCAACATGGTATTCTTAACACCCTCAAGGGATGGGGACTCAAGGGCAATATGCTTGCTTTTATCCGGGGATTCTTAAATCACCGAACATTTTGTGTTCGTGTAGACGATTCACTTTCAGATAGTATCGTCTTGGAGAATGGAGTACCTCAAGGTAGTGTATTACGTGCCACCTTATTTTCTGTGGCCATAAATAGTATTACCAATTATGTACAGGCTCATGTCTTATGTTCTCTATTTGTTGACGATTTTGTTATTTACATTGCAAGCCATTCAACGCCCACAGCAGAGCAACTACTACAGAACACTATATTTCGCCTCGAGGCTTGGTCCAGGACTACTGGTTTCACATTTTCATCCGACAAAATTAAATATGTAGTCTTTTCTCAGCTACGAAACCCTTCTATTCCGCAAGTTTTTCTGAACAGAGATCTTATTGCTATCTCTCCTTATGTCTAGTTTCTAGGTTTGATTTTTGATAGCCGTCTTACTTGAGTCAAACATATAAAGGAATTAAGGACAAAATGTTCCAAATTTTTAGATATGATGCGGGTCCTTAGAAACAACAATTGGGGAGCCGATCGGTCATGTATGTTACGTTTTTACTATTCCCTTGTTCGTTCCCATTTAGGTTGTGGTTGTGTTGCCTACTCGTCAGCTCATCAAACCGTGCTTAAAATATGGGGTGGTGTACATCATGCTTTTCTTCAGCTTGCCACAGGTGCATTTAGATCAAGCCCTGTCGCAAGCTTACTTGAGCCATCACTTTGGGATAGACGAGACCAGCTTTTGTTATCTTATTTTGCCCGTCTCAAAGGACAGCCAAATCACCCGGCTTTTGAATCAGTTCTTAGGAATCCTAATTTAAGAAAGTATGACTGTACTGCACCTGTAGGTGTCCATACCCGACGTCCGCTGCAGCATATAAGTATTGACACTCCGTCATTCTTTCAATCATATCCGTGCTCATATCCTCCATGGAAAATAAACCTTGTAGATTTTACTTTTGACCTTACGACATACGATAAACAATCAACACTACCTACTGTTTTCCAGCAAATGTTTCAGTGTGTCCTCACCAAGATAAACCCAGATGTGGTGATATACACTCATGGATCGAAACAAGACGATACCGTTGGTTGTGCTTTTGTTGTCAATGAAAGATCTTATATGTTTGGCCTACCCAGTATTATGAGTGTGTTCACTGCTGAACTACTCGCTATAAAAAAAGGCTCTAAATATCATTAACCCTAAATATAGAAACATTCTTATTTGCAGTGACTCATGTAGTGCTCTCCAGGCATTAGAAAACTCTTATTTCAAACATCCTGTTGTCATTGAAATTAACAATACAATCGCTGAGTTGAGTAATCGCAACACAGAAGTAAGTTTTTGCCACGTAGGGATTCCAAGTAATGAACAAGCAGATTATGCTGCCAAAGAAGCGTTTATTCAACCTCCTTTCACCACCTGAGTTACTACCTCTGATTTTATTAATCGTGTAAAACAATCACTGAAAGCATGGTGGCAAAGTGACTGGATGACTACTGTCGATAATAAACTCCGACAGATTAAAGATTCTGTGTTACCATGGGACTCCTCTTGCAGAAAAACTCGACGTGAAGAAGTAGTCTTCTGCCAACTGCGGGTAGGACATATGAGGATCACACACGAGTACCTAATGTCAGGAGGACAAGCACCCATATGCACACGTAGCAACTGCCACATGACTGTGCACTACATTCTCATAGACTGCATATGTTATGCGGTGTTATGTCGTAAATTTAATCTACCTAGAATCATCCGAGGAATCTTGTACAATGATAATGAAATTTTGAACCGGATGTTTCTGTTTTTGCGTAGTAATAGGTTACTGCAAAAAATTTAATATTGCCATAAATATTTTTTATGCTAGAAGAGATTTTATTAATTTTTTCCCTTACTTTCAATTTTGATTTTTTTGGTTCTATGTCTTTAATTTTATTATCTGAGTAGGGAGCCTTTTGCACTCCCTACCGGAATTAGTTAAGTTTTATATAGTTTTCCATTTTCTATTATTTTAGCTTTTATATTTTAAAGACTCTGTTTGTGATATTAGTTTTGAGTTTTATTTCACTTTTTTAACTTATTTAAAAAAGTGAAACTTATTTCACTTTTTTAAACCTTATTTAGTTTTATTATTTTACATTTTTATTAAAGAAAATTCCAGGCGATGATAACGCAGAGGCGTTTTTCGCCCCCAAAAAAAATTTTTGTGTGTGCTTGTGAATAAGATCGATCATTAATGTGATTTTTCAAAGCATCAGTCAAAACTTCCTCTACAGTGAAAATCAGTGAAATTTGTTCTGTCTAATTTAAACTGTTTGATCCACTTATAAAAATTTACTCTTAATATACTTTTTACCATACTTTTATAACATCGATAAATGAATTTTGGACAGTTTTATATCTTCAGGAAATAAAATTCTTATCACAGCACACTGTTCTTTCACAGTACATATCTCAAGTGGAACTGACATTTTAAAATAAACAATAGATGTTATATTAAGAACTTCTTTTTGGAAACTGCTGATATTTTCTGTCAGGAGAACTAACTTGAAAGTCAAACAGTTTCAGTTTATTCTGTTAAATAGTTTTCTACTGTTCCCATTTGCCTCTTAATTATTGATTAATCCTCTTAGATTTAGAAGTTTGTAAAAAAATAAAATAAAAAAACATGAGAAAGAGTTTTTTTGTTTGTTTTAGGTAGTTTTATTTTGACATTTGCTTCCCCACATGTAACATTATGTTAGTGACATTTTTATCAGATAAAATATATTGTTATATTCAGTAAATTAATTGTCCAAATCACCATTTACTAGGGGGGGGGGGGGAGTTCTGTAGATCGTCCAGTGAATGTCCAAGTAATCAACTGATTTTTTCATAATTAAGTTATTTAGTTTGTCATTATTTAATTTTTTTTTTTTTTAATTTATTTTTGTATATTTTTTAGGAATATTTATCAGAGAGAGGTGAAGGTTTCTTATGCACAAACCAGCTGGTAAATGACATACTTTTAATATTAAAAGATTCTGTTATGAATATTGACAAACAGATGTCAACTTTAGATGACACTGAAAGTAGTGAAATAGAATTTAGACTAAAGAGGTAATTTATTAATTTTATTATTCTTTTAAAAGTATGAGAAAAGTGTGAGTACATTGTGTTTTGAAAATGTGGTATGGTATATGTTACAAAAGAAAAAGGTTATTAGGAAGTTATAAAATATAGTACAATAAGTGTAAAAATTGAGTTAGATCTATTATTAAAACTTTTGTGTGATAATGTTCAAAGTTGTAGCTAAGTTAAAAAAAAATTGTTTAATTTTGGAAAATTATCCATTATGTATACATGTTTATTTTCACTTCTTCCTATTTCAACATTTATGACTTCATCTAGAGATATTATAGAAAAATTAGTGTTAAATTATAGTATATTTAAAAGAGTTTTATCCATCATTTCTCTGTGTTCCACTGCAAAACAGCTGTACTGCATTCCACACATACATGAAGCCTCTAACAGGTTTTAATGATAATATTTCCTTCCTTCACTTCCATCCTCCACAATCCTTCCTTTTTCCACCTCATTTTTAATTGAAATTATGAAACCATACTTTTAACATTATTCTGGCTAAATGTAAAAAATCCCTAACTTTAATTAAAACTGAAATGAAATGCATTTAAAAACTATATATTGCTGTCACAACTGATATTCAGAAAAGTTTTTAAATATCTTAACTGATAAAACTTGTTTAAATGTACTAATGCTAACTTTTTTTTAATATAATCTAAGCAAATTTTACGTAGGAAAATTTGATTTCAAGTGAACAACAAAAATAGTGCTTTAAAATTAGGTTTTCCTTACTGGGGGTAAAAGGGGAGGATTTTAAAATATTTTATCTCTGTTAATATTTTTTTTTTTGCTGCAACCAAGCAAAAACTGAAGTAAAGAAAATCTATTTGCTTTAAAACAATCATATTGTTATATTTTGTAAAACTTTATATTTGGAGTTTTTTCCATAAAATGGAATTTTCCCCTTTCTCTATAAAACATACTCTCTGAAACATCTCTCTGTTTTTTAGGATTCGTAATATTCCTCTGTACTGTTAAATAATATTTCAATTCTATTTAATAAACCAACTAGTACAGAATATTGGCGATAAGACATATCTTACTTTAATTTTTCATGAAAGTACTTTCACAGGATCCCGCATCCTTAGTCATGATTGAAATAATTCCCATTACTGTATAATAAAAATACTGAAATGATAATTGCATATTTATTTATAAGAGTGCTGCTATCTGTTGCAGTTTTTACAAGATCTTCCTTAAACACTGTCTGATGGTTATCAAATTGAAATTTTGTTTGTATTTATATTTTTAATATTTTTCTAATGTATTTAATTTTATCTCAGCTTCATTAAATACTATTATTTCTAAATTTGTGTTAATATCAGAAATAGAATGTTTTTTTGTTTATTAAATGGTCTGCCACATTAGATAAACCTAATTTATTATTTTTTTTAATTTTTATAATGTTCAAGAAATTAGTTTTAAAGCATCTATTTGTTTTTCTTACATAAATAGCATCATAATCATTACATTTAATTTTATAGATTCCACACAAATAGTTTATTTTATTATTTTTGGTTTTTTAAATATTTTATTGCGTGGTTATTAGGTTTATATGGTGGTTTAAACATTCTATTGCAAGTTTTAGTAATGTATTTAATGATATTGATATTATTATCAATGATATTTGTTGATATTAGTGTATTAGATACTTTATGTATATTTTTTTCACTTTTTTGTATGTTATTATGACTTGTTTGTAAGATAGTTATTTTGTTATTGTGTTTTGATAGTTGTTTTTTATAAATATTTATAAAGTAGTATCATCCATTTTCAACTGCTATATGTTTATTTCATTATTTAACTTTTCTTTGTTATTACGTGTGTATTTAATTGTTTAAATACACACAGATTAATTTATATTAATCATATAAATAAGTGTTAATTTTATGACCAAGTGTAATTTAATATTTATGAATTGTTATATTATTAGCAGCAGGTTTTCTACACTGATGTTTCAGTTTGAATATCCTTGTTTATTGATATTGATATCTATATAATTAAAAATTTTATTATATATTTTAAATATGAAATTTAAATTTTCATAATAAGAGTTTTCATTTTTTAATGTTATTAGATGTTCATAGCTTATTACCAGGTAATATACAAGGGTGAATCAAATTTAAACAGTAATTTTTCTATTCTATGCAGCAAGCAGTTCTGAGCTGGATGGTAGAGTGGGGAGTTAATTTTCGGTATGTTGGAGAGGAGAACTAGCTTGGTTAGCTCCTCTACTCTGTTCTGTCATTAGTACAGCCGTGAGTAAGCAAGAGGCTCCATCATCTGTTGCACAACATATTATCATAAAGTGTTTAACTAATGAAGGTGTTAAACTCACACAAATTTTAACTTATTTAAAGGTACAGTTTGGAGATGTTACACTGTCCCAAAACCGAGTGTATACATGGGCCAGACAGTTTAAGGGCAGGCAAGGAAGTGTAGAAAACAAAAGTCATAATCAATGCCCAAGGTCAAGCCTCACTGCTGATAACATCTGTGCCGTTCAAGAGCTTATCGAAGATGATCGCCAGTTCACTATTGAAATTGTATCAGAAGTGGGTATCAGCTATGGGAGTGCTCAATCCATTATCACTGATAATCTGGGCTTTAGCAAAAACAGTGCTCATGCATTCTAAGGTTCTGAGATTGTTGACTGAAGATCAAAAACTGGTCAGGTTGGAGATCTGTGAGAGACTTCTGAATTGATTTCAGCAGGAAGGGGACAATTTTTTGAGGCACATTGTCACATATAATGAGCTATGGGTCTATCATTACACTCTGGAGTCAAAAATGACGAGTAAGAAGTGATGAAGGAAGGATGAGGTCTGTCCAGTGAAGGCCAAAACCTGTCTGTCAGCTGGAAAAGTTCTTGCAATGATTTTTTTTTTGACTCAAGGGGAGTTTTACTCATCACTTTTATCCACAATTAATAAACAGTGAATGCAACTATTGCCAGCTGCTACAGTCAACAAAAGCCCCTTCCAAAACAAAAGACAGGGTATGCCCATCAGAGATATAATCCTTCTTCATGACAATGCCAGGCCGCACATTGCGATTTTGATAAGGGATGGAAAAAATGCACTGGAAATCCTCGACCACCCTACAATATAGATATGTCCCCCTGTGACTATTTTTGTTTGTGCCCGTGAAAGAATCGCTTGGAAGGGAACGATTCGAAAACAATGAAGACATCAAGGAACATGTGCGCAATTGGTTGATAACTCGTCCTCAAAATTTTTATGAACAAGGAATATTCAAGCATCCAGATCATTGGCAAAAGTGTGTAGATCGTACAGAAGACTATATAGAGAAATGATGAAGGTATGAATTGGGTGTATTATTAATCAGTAAATTTATAAAAAAATTATCGTTTATATTTGATTCACCCCTATGTAATGAAAATATCATCAATATACCATGTCCATATTAAAACTTTATGTGTATGAGTGATGCCATTCAATAATTTACTTTCAGAATCCTGTAAATACTGTGTTTCAAAATAAATATCAGATAATTAAGTTATCTAATATTTCTCAAGTTTCACGTACATTGATTAATTATACATGAAATGAAAGTGCAACAGTTTTAGTTGTACTTGTGTACAACAGTTTATGAGCTTGTGCTCATAAACTGTCTCCTGTATCTTGTGCTTGCAAGCGCTAGCAGCAAAGATGGCGACCCCCTGTAGAAAGCGTTCTGTGTTTTGCAGTTTGCAAAGTGTGATTCTGTAATTAAACAAAGTGTGTTTATCTGTTATAATTCAACCTGTATTCTGTTTGAAGTTTCGTTGTGATCCCCTGAGTGACAATAACATTTGTATATTGTATAAACAACTTGAAATCACTGATTGTATTTGTAAAGAGAAGAGTACAGGACAACTGAGTGTGTCTGAAGACAATGTTGAATGTGTAAGATAGTCTTTTGTGTGTAATCCTAGAAAATGCATTAGGAA
This sequence comes from Lycorma delicatula, assembly GCF_047948215.1. Classification (NCBI taxonomy): domain Eukaryota; kingdom Metazoa; phylum Arthropoda; class Insecta; order Hemiptera; family Fulgoridae; genus Lycorma; species Lycorma delicatula. Next base: position 106,529,088 of record NC_134459.1, on the reverse strand, counting down.
ATCTAGCTGCAAATTAGCAATTCCAGTGACATCTGCTTGGAGGGTTTTAAGGAATTACTTACAACTGCATCACTGTATCGTTCACAGCTGTTACAAGCTCCAAAGCTTACAGATTACGGTTTGCATGCTAGCTTTACAAAAGAAATGATGCATTGGGATTATGAATAATTTCTTTATTGTGTCTTATTCAGTGACGAATCAACATTTCATGTTTATAGAAAAATAAACACTCATAATCTGTATATCTGGGGATCAGAAAATCGTAACTAAATATTGCAGTGTGAAAGAGACTCCCCAAAACTGAATTTTTTTGTGCCATATCCCAATGGCAAGTTTATTCTTTTTCATGGAAGCAAGTGTGTCTAGAATACAACTATGGCTATTTCCTCAACTGCAATACAAACCACAGAACTATATTTGGTAACAAGATGGTTTACCTCCTCACTGACATAACACTGTACATAATTGGTTGAATGAAATTATCCCTGACCTGGATTAGTTGCCAGGGACCAGATGACAGGGCTTGTTTGCCTTTGTCTCCACATTCGCTCGATTTGACCCATGCGATTTTTTATTTGGGGGTTTATAAATGATATTCCACCATTACCAGCTGACCTATCCAACTTAAGACACAGAATTGAATCAGGCAGCTGTCACATTAATTGCTCTAAATTTGCTGATTAAAGTATGGGATGAACTCCTCTCTTATTGGCCGGCTGTGTGTCATGTGATAAATGGTGCTCACATTGAACACTTATAGGAAAAACTATTTGAGTTGCTCTTTCATTTCATGTATAATTTATCAATGTAAGTAAAACTTAATAATTATTACATAACTTTAAAACCTCAATTTTCATTTTGAAACACATGGTATATTTTTGATATAATTCCTTTTAGTGGAAATCCCACAGTAAGTTATTTTTTATGTATTGTATTATTAAATTTAAATTGGTCTTTTTGACATATATTTTCTTTCTTTTATAATAGTGATAATAAAACAAAAATAAAAAAGTAAATAAAATAAGCAATCAGTGTGGAGTTTATAAAATTAAATGTAATGATTGTGATGCTATTTATATTTTAAGAACAAATCAATCCTTTAAAACTAGATTTCTTAAACTTTATAGAAATTACAAAAACAATTAATTAGCTTTATATAATATGGCATACCACCTAATAAACAGTAAACATTCTATCTCTAATATTAACACAAATTTAGAAATATTAGAAATGAATAAAGACAACATTAAATTAAATATATATATATATATTGTGTGTGTGTGTGTGAATCTCAATTTGATAAACCATCAGAGAGTGTTTGAGAGAGATGGTCTTATAAAAACTGCAACAGATAGCAGCACTCATGTAAATTAATACACAATTTTCATTTCAGTATTTTTATTTTTATTATGCAATTATGGAATTATTTCAATCATGACTGCGGATGCGGGATCTGCGAAAATACTTTGATAAAAAATGAAGGTAAGACCCATGAGTTCACCAATATAATGAAGAGGGTTTTATTAGCAGAATTAAATTGTGTATAAATAACAAGTTTTCCATATTTGAAGATAAATTTTATGAACAGTGTCATGGGTTAGCCATGGGATTGCCTTTTTCTGCATATTTGGCAATTTTAACAATGGAATTTTGCAAATCCCAAATAATGGCCAAAGTGAGGGGTAAGGTGACTTTCTATAAAAGATATGTAGATGATATTTTATTATGTTTGCTAGAAAACCAAATTCAGGAACTACTGAATGAATTTAACTACTATCATAAGAACATTAAATTTACAAGAGAAGCGGAATGTGATAAATGTTTGATGTTTCTGGATATGACCACATCCATCAGGATGGGAAATTATACACTATTTGGTGCGCTAAGAAGACTTTTTTAAATTATCTGTCAACTCAGCCCATGTCATATAAACAGACTACAGTAAAAAATTTAGCAAGGAGAGTTGTAATGTTTACTGATCTAATCAACAGAAGGAAGGTTATTCCTTCCTTTTAATTTAAAAATATTTTGATAAAAAGATTTTTGTGGCGTAATTATTTTGATAAAAATAATTATTATCAAATTATTAAATAAAAAATTTAAAAAAAATTAAATAAATTATTAAATAATTATTTTGATAAAAATAATTACGCCACAAAAATTGTTAACAATATTAACTGTTAATGTTTAAAAATTATTATCAGATCTGAAGATAACAACAGCAACATCATGGGAGTTACTGCACCTGATGAAAACAATTATAAATACTATAACCACATTCCATATATGCAGAATTTGTCTGAAAAAATTAAAAATGTTTTGAAACAAGAATTCAAAGTGGCATTTAAAAATGATTTTAACCAAAATTGAAATCGCTAATTGAGAAGTCTAACATAGTATATAGCATTCACTATAATGACTGCCAGGGACAATATATAGGGCAAACCATGCAATATTTAAAAAAGCATTTGGAGGTGCATAAATACCAAAAACATGAAATTACAGCCTTATCCAAACATGAAAAAGAAAATAGTATAGTTTTAATTATGAGCAAGTGTGTGTGTGCATATATATATATATTTACGTAGACTTTATTATTTTATTTACTGGACTCCCTGCTAAAATGTTCTTGTTATTTTTCTAAATAAAAAATAATTCTACAAAAAAAATGTTGTTTTTTCTTTTAAGATACAAAAGTGTTAAGGTTTTTGAAATAAATAATTATTGAACAGTTGCAAAGCAGAATATCTTTGCTATCTCATCATTTGAGTTCATATAATCAAGATATTTTTTATGCAGCGCTGTTTATTTTAGGTAGATTTTGTAAGAAAGCTACCTATTGTAATGGGTACCATGATTCAGCTTCCAGAAAATTTTGACATCTCCCATGCCCCAAAACCACTGTCAGCTCAAAAGTTTATATATATATATATTTCACTTTTTTCTGGACACGATAACTGCTGTAATTTTACACCAATCACTTTCAAATTGTTCCTTAAAATCCCAGTTGAGTTTGTTAATGGCCAAAATCAAACTATGGGGGTGGAAATGGGGGGCTTTTTTGGAAAAACAAAATATTGCTTTAATGTTCTTATTAAGTAAAATAATAAATTTGTTTAAGTTCTTATTATTCTTTGGATAAGGGCCCAAAACTTATCTAAGTAAATTTATTTTATATTACCAACCATTGGCCCAGAGAGTTGAAAAAATGGGGTTTCAAAGACAAAAAAGAATCATACCTCCTTTAATAGGTACAGTATCGGTTTAAAATGTTCGTTAGTCCTCTAAATATTATCTAAAATTTTTGTCTGACAATTTTTGACATGACCAACCCTTACAGCAAGGGTTGACCAAAACGTTACTGGAATTGTAGAAAATGGGGCTTGTCGTTTGCTTTTTTTCACGTGCAACCATTGTCGTATTGAGTAAATTTGAAGTTTTTCTTAACTTTAAGGTGAAAATCTTTTTTATCTCCTACTTAGCACCTGTGAAATCTACCTTCACCTTTTGGTATGCCAAAAAGGATTTTTTAATGTTTCATCTGTAATGTAGTAGAGATCTGTTTTTGTAGATTATATGAAATTTTTAATGGTTAATTTATTTTGACATATAACAATACTGATAAAACCCTATGTTGGATGGATTCCACATTAAATTATAGTCAAAAACTTGATTCCTTTCATCTTATTCTTCAGTAAAACATATGAGAAAAGAAATTTCATGCTGCCAATTTTTTAAAGCAGAACTTTAAATGATTTTTTTTATAAAAAAGATTTTTAAATAGAGTTTTTATAAAGAAATTATTTTTTACTAAAATTTTATAAACAAAATTTTTTTCAGATTGATGAATGCAGTTGATGATGGCATCTGGAGGTTAGATTTGTTGTCTCGAGTTAGCAGATTGAATACTCAAGCACAGAATGAATATGTATCAGAATGGATCTACACAGGTAGTGAAGGTTCTGATAGTGATTCAGAACAAACAAAACATGAAAAATCAAAACGTCCCAAAAGAAACACTGATAATGCTGATAAATCCAGTGAATCTGGTTCAAATACAACAGGTACATTGCTTTTTGTTTCTCATAATTTGTGGTGTTTGTGCACGTATGTGTATCCATACATATTCTGTTGGTCTGTTTTCATAGTAAGTATTTACTTATAAATAGCTACTTACAAATGAAAGTTTGTATCTACTTACACTATTATCTACTTTAACACTATATCTTCTTGTATTAAAGCATTGATCAGCATAATCATCTGTTACCCTACTAATACTCCTGACTCAGCATGACCCAGCACTTCTATTAGACCCAAACAGGTATGACTAAACTAACTGTAAGTGGCTCCCATTTCTTGTATAAAATTTTTCTCTACTTATCAATCAACCCTTTATTCTATGCTTAATCGTAAAATCTTGTATTAAATTTCTTCCTTTCATTTACCAATAGTTCTTTAACAATTTTATAATGTCTTAGTAGCATTTAACTGGATTGAAACATATTTTATCCTTTCTTATCTATTTCAAATGAGTTTTACCCATTTAGTTAAATTCTTGTTCACAGGAGCAAATTTAAAAACCATGTAGAAGTTAATCATTTTATTAATATTATCATAACTGTAATAGGTCTGGTAATTTGGATGTTGTGAATGATGAACCATAACAACTGGTATGTTTTTAACTTTTAAGTATTCTGAGTGTTTATATCTTTCTTAATATATTCAAATTAATGAAATGATTAAAGTTGTAAACATATTTTAACTTATAAATCAATTTTCTCAGAACCATAGCTAATTATTTGTAAAGATATCTCACTTAACTGATGAACATTCTGTTTTATTACTGATTTAGCATTTTTATCTTTAAATTTCTATTACAAAAACTTAAATGTCTTCACTTGGAAATAGCTTTAACAGTGTGTTTTGCTAATTTATGATTATTATGAGGCTCAGCTGATAAATTTTGCACACTAGCATGCTACATGGAGACAAAAGGTATTATAGAGTTGGGCGTGTGGCAGCACATGATAGCTAAAATCAAAAAAATCCCATCAGGGCTAGGTACAGAGGGGGTGACATGGTGACCAGAATCATCACATGGCAAGATCATCCCCTTCGGAGTCAGAATAGAAGTAGTCTTGATGATTTTTTTTTACTCTAAATATTAGCAATAAGTACACACTTGTCTAAAAATAATTGCAAATTATTTGACATATTTGTTGACCACAGAAAATCATTTGACAGTATTTACCATGAGTTACTTTGATCTAAACCTTCAGCTATGGTGTTAGTAGAAAATTAATTAAAATGATTAGAAGCACATACAGTAAAGAAAAACTACTGCTCAAGTTAACAACCAATATACTAATGCACATAGTTGTTACCAAGGGGGTTTTACAAAGGGTTCCCATTTCATCTTTGCTTTTTCTTTTTCTTATATATAAACTTGTATTGCTATTTGCTGATAACCTTGTTCTCTTTTGAAAGATAACTTAATGCTCTTTGTGTATTGCAGGGAAAATTAATTAGAGGTCAATATTAAAAAAACTAAAGTCATAATTTTTAGGGAATGTAACAAAATAAAAAATCCTTAAGCTTTTTCTACAGAGGTGAGAAAGTATTGATTTCTAATGTTTACACCTACTTGGGGATACCCTTTTCTACTTCAGGTATACTTTATCAAGTTAATAAACATATGATTTTTAAGGCATAGTGAGTTATGCTGGTTAATTAGATTTTGTTTAGAAGTAAATATGATGAGTGACTGGTTATTGTTAAATTATTTAATGCAGTGATCGAGACTGTACTGATGTGTGGGTGTGGAGTCTGGGCTTGTAGATATTTGGATGAAATTGAAATTGTTCAAACAAGATGTTTAAGTCACTGTTCCAATAGCCAAGATGCATTCCTGATGATAATGAAGAGTTAGGTTTGGTTAAATTGATGGTTGTTGTAATTAAAAGGACTATGAATTGGTGACTTAAGTTATTGTGAATGCCTGTTAATACAGTAGTTTATCTAAAATGAGTTTAGTAATGAGTTTAATTTCATTAGTAAGTACAACTGTTGTTTACAATTAAGGCATATCTTAAGTGAGTTTGGTTTTGTTATGACTGGAACAGGACACGGCCAAGAGTAATGGAATATTTTATTTTTAAAGAATTGGGATTACTAATAATTACTAAAGATGTATTTTGAGTGTAATTATCATGTAATTTTAGACCGAAATTTGTATAAGAATGCACAAGTAATTAGTCTAATTAATGTTTGCATATGATGGAAATTGTTTTTATTTTGTTCATCAAACTCTACAAGTTTTTAATTTGTAAATGGTCAACAAATGAATAAAATTTTTCAATAAGCAGTGAAGAAAGTTCAAATTCTGATAATCTGCTGCAAAAGCCAGCCCTTTTATTTGTTATCCTGATAATTAATTAATTGACTCATCTTCTAAACAGTAAGGTCAAGTTATGTCCAGTAGATGCAGTAATGTTAAGAATGAACCCACACCACGTCTTCCCAAATCAGCTGATTTGGAAGAGAGTTCCAGCGTTCAAGTCCTAGTAAAGTCAGTTATTTTGAATACTAGAGATCGTGGATACCGGTGACTGAGACTGTACAACCTACACTACAACTACCTGTACAACTACACTTCATTTACACTTATATATATCATCCTCATTCATCCTGTTAAGTATTATCTGAAAGGTAATTACCGGAGGCTAAACAGGAAAAAGAAAGAAAGTAATGTTAAGAATAATGAATTATATTCATTATTTTTAAGATTATTATGTAAATTTTTTTTCATAAACATCCTGATTGAATCCAGTCTTTAGAGATTATAATGCAATGATTCATGAATAGTTTATTCAAACAAATCTTTTACAAGTTAAAAATATGAAAGCTTGTAATATTTGTATTTTATATTTGCTGTTTAATAATATAAATTATTTGTTTTCTTCGACTTATTAACTAAATTGAATTTTAACTATCTAATCCTTCTCCTGTTTATCCAGTTTTCAGTTAAGCAAGGTTTTACCATTATCTGTTGAGGTTATATCAATCACCAATCCAGTGATACCCTAAAATTTGTGTTAATGCCCCCTTTCAAAACTATTTCTTAATCTAGGGATCTTCAATCTTACTTCATCATCAAGACAGTAATTCCAACCTGCATTCAGTAGTGGGCTGAAATCCATTACGTACAATATTTTAACCTATTATACAAATATTTATGTTGTTTTTATAGATCTATACTGTTCTAATCCAAAAGGACATTTTTAGTTTTTATCATATTTCAATCCTTTCTTCTATAATTATTTATTTGTATAACAGTTATACTATTTACTTATTAGATTGTTAGATTTGCCTTAGCAAATTGTTACATATTCACTAAATTCAGTTCTGCAGTGTTTACTACTGTAGCTAATTTATTACAAACTTGACAGATAACAAATGAAACTATATAAAATTGGTATCCAGTGATTTATTTAATTCTTTCAGAATTATTTTATAATTACACAAGTATTAAAGTAAGATTATTTTTATGAGTCCATGGGCTACAAAAACCCCTGAGGCAGGTTGCAGGTTGAAGTCCCACCTCTTAATTTGACCTTGCATTATTAACAAATACCCTATTATCATAGCACTAAAATGTGCTATGATAATGCATCACTCCACCTCTGTGGTGGAGTGGTGCACCTCAACTTTGCATCTGGTAGATAAAACCAAACATCCCAGGTTTTAATTCCTATCAGACTTAGCTACTACAAAAATCCCTTTCATATTCTAGACATGCATACAGCTTCAAACATATGGTGAATTAATCATTAAAATCAAGATTAATTCTTTATAATCCTTCTAAAATAAAGATTTATAGCAAATTTACTTCTGATACAGCTTATTTAATTTTGTAAATATTTTAACTTATGATTTCAGGAGTTGGATGTAGTGGAGGTGGTAGTACTGCAAAAGTTCGGAAAACAAAGAAAAGGAAAAACAGTAGAAAATCAACTATACCAGTTTCATGTACGTTGATAAATTTGATGCTTGCTTCACCACGTAGCCTTACTACTTATTTCCTTGCCCTAAAAGATATTGATAGTGCTTCTGCTGTAATAAAGGTTGGTTTTATTTCCATGTCATTAATTATTTGTTCCTTATATGTTGACCTGAATTTTCTTGTTTTTCAGGGTAATATTTTTAGTTGTACTTCTATTGATTTAAATTAATGATTTCAGTCCAAAATTTTTGTTACCATATAACCACTATCCTAGGCAAATTGTCAAAAAAATAGTCTGAATAGCATAGGTTCCAACATGTTAAAAATAAAAAGCTTTCTTCGTTTTGAACTTTTTACATTTATTGTCCCATAACAATTACAAAAACACCCACAATATCAAGTGTTGTTTCATTACTAGATTGTACAAAAGGATTCAAACTACAGAATTGAAATTAAGACCTGTATAAAAATTGAAGATTCATAATGAATACAATTGTTTGGAATCCTGGATTGTATTCCAGAAGATATTGATTTAACATTTGGCTGCTTGATAAGACTGCCTAAATATTTTTATAGTGAAAGGTAAATGAGATGTATAGGAAAGCTTAAGAAAAGATGAGTTGGGCATGACATCATAACCAATGTAATTGCAACGTTTAAAAAATATAAGTCATTTAATAAAAACTTACCTACTGAAATTGATTTTTTTTTAATTTACACCTGTTTGTAAGACAGAGATAGCATTATCTGTGAAAAAAAATCTTTTATATCTAATCACTGATGTAATGCAGAAGTTTTTCTCTTAAAAAATAACAATAATGAAAGCAATTTGTATTAAGCTTACTATCAACGTTTTAAAGTGTCCCTAGTGACTTCACAAAAATTTCTTCATTATTGGTTCTTGGTTCTTTCCTCAAATCTTTCTAACTACTACATGTCTTAGCACAATGTGACTTAGCACAATGTGACTACTACAAATCTTTCTGTAAAATTGCTTCCAAGACTGTAGAACCTGATAGACCTTTTAATACTTTTGTTTACAAAAATATGTATGCCTGATAAATGTTGAATAGTTCGTGTAATAAAATGTGTTTGTTTGCCAAGTGATTAGTTTCCTTTTTTATCAGATTTTATATTTCTTTGAGTCTGCTCATTGATCCTACTCTTTAGTTAAAAAAACAACATGAACACTGCCATCCATTATTGGTATCTTTATACTTCACTTTTGCTTAACTATTTTTACTTACCCATTTAGCACTGTAGCAGAGCTGTAATCAGTCCAATTTGGACATAATCGGTATTCACTGGATCTTGATGTTTTGACAACTAAATTCCCAAAAACCTCCAGATGGAAATTTTCCAGATTTTAGATGTACATTTGTGTTCAGTCTCGCCCTCTAAAACCTTATATCTTCATAACTACTGGACCAATTTTGACCAAACTCAAACTGTATAAGCTGACCAAACTGTATATGGAGAATTGATGTCATTAAATTTTCAATTTAAAAGGTCAAGGGGGAGAGGAAGCAAGGTCACCCTCAGCAAGTACCTTGAGATTTTGCCTAATTAAGTCTTATTTTTCTTAAGCACATTTGTAACAGTTAAGAAATAGTAATATTTCAAAAAAAAATTTCGCAAAATCACACCCTCCTCACCTCAAAAAATGCTCTAAATAAACTAATGGCTATAATGCGTCAATCCCACAAGGAGTACTGTTGTAGCACTGATGTACAGCTTTAGCAGTTGTCTGCTATATTATGATGTCACAGGTGAGAATTAAATAAATGAATAATATTTAAAGTGTAAAAAAAGTATTTAAAGTAGCCACTAGTACCACCACACCCGCATGAATGAAATACAGTGTGCGTGCTCACTTTAGTTAGAATCATTGAATTAAATAAACAAAAAGTATTATATTTAAATAAAATTATAAATATTTTTAATTAAGTTGTGTATAAGCCGTGCATAAAAAAAGTTGCGTGATTGGAAAGTACTACAACTGGTGTTGTCAGCTTTTTTTTTAAATTTTCATTCCCAGTTGTGTTGAATTATATTTCTATTTAATTTTATTTATAATTCAGTTCAATTCAAATTTTTATAATTAAATTTGTATTTATAATTCAATTAATCTAGTAATCTTGAAAATATGTTAAGAAAAGATGAGTTGGGCATTATTTATGTATTATTATTTTTATTGAATTATGTTTCATAACTTGTAATGAATGTAAAATAATAAACTATAAAAAAATTTACTATTTATTTTTTAACATTACTTATTTTTTAATATAGTCAAATATAGAATACTTTTACTTAGTGTAATTTTTTTTAATCAAACTGAATCCATTCCATCTTCTTACATAATTTTATGTATTCATATACTTCTTCTTCTCTTGGTTGATATTCATGCCTAATTCCACGCTTATCTATGTATATGCCTGGTCTGTTATTTGATAAAAATACTTTTGTTTCTAACATTATAGCTTCAGGATTTTTACATACTCTAAATGGTGTACAGCAACAGCACCAACCTGTTGACATTTATTGCATAGAAATATTTTTATATATATTTATTTATGGGTTTAGTCTATTTGTATTGTTCTTAGCATATTTGGGTTTAGACTGTTAATCTATAATGTAATTTTTATTCTTGTACTTCATTTATTTTTTGATGTTATTATGCATATCTTTTATCCTGTGTCGTCTTTAAGTACCTTGCAATTTGTACATACAGCAAAATCTTAGTTTACTTTTATATGGACAACATAGTAAAAAAACATGTCAGTCATTTTACTTAACTATATTTTTGCTGAAATGTGCTTATCAAAAGCAAATTTATTATGTAAAAATTTACATTCACACAGTAAAGTCAAAGTCTTAGTTATTTTAAATAACACTACATAAAAATAAATTCAGTTTTTATTGCATTTCCAAATTATTAGTTTCTAAATATTTACTTCATTCATTTAAACAGTTTCATTCATTTGCATGGGATCTGCATAAAGAGTGCTACTAAAATTAATATAACTATTAAATATTACTTGCACTGCTATTTAACAAGAAGCAAGTTTTAAATGTTTATATTCATTATGTTTATATTCATTTATATTCAATTAAATAGTCCCCCGTTCGGATCTCCGGGTGGGGACTACTAAGGAAGGGGTCACCAGAAAATTAAAAAATAACATTCTACGAGTCGGAGCGTGGAATTTAGAAGCTTGAAATAGGTTGGTAGGCTAGAAAATTTAAAAAGGGAAATGGGTAGGACAAATGTGGATATAGTAGGAATTAGTGAGGTTCGGTGGGAAGAGGAAGGCGACTTTTGGTCAGGTGATTTTAGAGTAATTAACTCAGCGTCAAATAATGGGCAGGCAGGAGTAGGTTTCGTGATGAACAAGAAGATAGGGAGGAGAGTGGAGTATTTCAAAACGCATAGCGATAGAATCATTGTAATAAGGATAAAATCAAAACCTAAACCGACAACGATTGTTAACGTCTATATGCCTACAAGCGCCCATGATGATGATGAGGTAGAGTGTGTATACGAAGAGATTGATGAAGCAATTAAACACGTAAAAGGAGATGAAAATTTAATAATAGTTGGAGATTGGAATGCAAGCATTGGAAAAGGCAAGGAAGGAAATATAGTGGGTGAATACGGGCTGGGCAAAAGGAATGAAAGAGGGGACCGACTTATAGAATTTTGCACAAAGTATAATTTAGTAATTGCCAACACCCAATTTAAAAATCATAATAGAAGAATATACACTTGGAAAAAGCCAGGCGATACTGGAAGGTATCAGATAGATTATATCATGGTTAAGCAAAGATTTAGAAATCAACTCGTTGACTGCAAAACTTACCCTGGAGCAGACATTGATAGCGATCATAATTTGGTGATAATGAAATGTAGATTGGGGTTTAAAAACCTGAAGAAAAGGTGTCAGATGAATCGGTGGAATTTAGAGAAGCTTGAGGAAGAGGAGGTAAAGAAGATTTTTGAGGAGGACATCGCAAGAGGTCTGAGTAAAAAAGATAAGGTAGAAAATGTAGAAGAAGAATGGGAGAATGTTAAAAAGGAAATTCTTAAATCAGCAGAAGCAAACTTAGGCGGAATAAAGAGAACCGGTAGAAAACCTTGGGTTTCAGACGATATATTGCAGCTGATGGATGAACGTAGAAAATATAAGAATGCTAGTGATGAAGAAAGTAAAAGGAACTATCGGAAATTAAGAAATGCTATAAACAGGAAGTGCAAACTGGTGAAAGAAGAGTGGATTAAAGAAAAGTGTTCAGAAGTGGAAAGAGAAATGAACATTGGTAAAATAGACGGAGCATACAGGAAAGTTAAGGAAAATTTTGGGGTACATAAATTAAAATCTAATAATGTGTTAAACAAAGATGGTACACCAATATATAATACGAAAGGTAAAGTCGATAGATGGGTGGAATATATTGAAGAGTTATACGGAGGAAATGAATTAGAAAATGGTGTTATAGAGGAAGAAGAGGAAGTTGAGGAGGATGAAATGGGAGAAACAATACTGAGATCTGAATTTAAGAAAGCATTAAAAGATTTAAATGGCAGAAAGGCTCCTGGAATAGACGGAATACCTGTAGAATTACTGCGCAGTGCAGGTGAGGAAGCGATTGATAGATTATACAAACTGGTGTGTAATATTTATGAAAATGGGAAATTTCCATCAGACTTCAAAAAAAGTGTTATAGTTATGATACCAAAGAAAGCAGGGGCAGATAAATGTGAAGAATACAGAACAATTAGTTTAACTAGTCATGCATCAAAAATCTTAACTAGAATTTTATACAGAAGAATTGAGAGGAGAGTGGAAGAAGTGTTAGGAGAAGACCAATTTGGTTTCAGGAAAAGTATAGGGACAAGGGAAGCAATTTTAGGCCTCAGATTAATAGTAGAAGGAAGATTAAAGAAAAACAAACCAACATACTTGGCGTTTATAGACCTAGAAAAGGCTTTCGATAACGTAGACTGGAATAAAATGTTCAGCATTTTAAAAAAATTAGGGTTCAAATACAGAGATAGAAGAACAATTGCTAACATGTACAGGAACCAAACAGCAACAATAACAATTGAAGAACATAAGAAAGAAGCCCTAATAAGAAAGGGAGTCCGACAAGGATGTTCCCTATCTCCGTTACTTTTTAATCTTTACATGGAACTAGCAGTTAATGATGTTAAAGAACAATTTAGATTCGGAGTAACAGTACAAGGTGAAAAGATAAAGATGCTACGATTTGCTGATGATATAGTAATTCTAGCCGAGAGTAAAAAGGATTTAGAAGAAACAATGAACGGCATAGATGAAGTCCTACGCAAAAACTATCGCATGAAAATAAACAAGAAGAAAACAAAAGTAATGAAATGTAGTAGAAATAACAAAGATGGACCACTGAATGTGAAAATAGGAGGAGAAAAGATTATGGAGGTAGAAGAATTTTGTTATTTGGGAAGTAAAATTACTAAAGATGGACGAAGCAGGAGCGATATAAAATGCCGAATAGCACAAGCTAAACTAGCCTTCAGTAAGAAATATAATTTGTTTACATCAAAAATTAATTTAAATGTCAGGAAACGAATTTTGAAAGTGTATGTTTGGAGTGTCGCTTTATATGGAAGTGAAACTTGGACAATCAGAGTATCTGAGAAGAAAAGATTAGAAGCTTTTGAAATGTGGTGCTATAGGAGAATGTTAAAAATCAGATGGGTGGATAAAGTGACAAATGAAGAGGTATTGCGGCAAATAGATGAAGAAAGAAGCATTTGGAAAAATATAGTTAAAAGAAGAGACAGACTTATAGGCCACATACTAAGGCATCCTGGAATAGTCGCTTTAATATTAGAAGGACAGGTAGAAGGAAAAAATTGTGTAGGCAGGCCACGTTTGGAGTATGTAAAACAAATTGTTGGGGATGTAGGATGTAGAGGGTATACTGAAATGAAACGACTAGCACTAGATAGGGAATCTTGGAGAGCTGCATCAAACCAGTCAAACGACTGAAGACAAAAAAAAAAAAAAAAAAATATTCATTAAATTTGATTTCATTTTAAATTTTACACTAAAAAGAAATTTAACACAGTAACACCACCTATACCTGATTCTAAAGGTTTGAAAAATAAATGGACACAGTGATTTAACAAAACATGCTTACTATACAATGTCATACGCACACATGTTATTATTAAGTAAAGATATTTAATTAGACATCTATCACAGCCCAGACAGCAGCAAGAAAACAGTTGAAAATATATATATCATTATTGTGCATAGTAATAAGACATTGTGAACAATCATTAAAAAAATAAAATATACCGCAATTAAAAATTACTGCTGATTTAAAAAAATAAAATTTAAATAAAGATTTAAATTTAAAAAGAATTTAAATTAAATAAGATTTAAAAAATAAAATTACAAATACAATAAGTAAATGACATTTTTTGATCTCATTATCCCAAAATGTAACCAACAAAAAAACACTTTCCATAATGTATAGAAATCTATCAATGACAGTCACTATTGTTCACTTCAGAGATTACTTAACTCATACAAGTCATGTGAAGACAATATAGAAAATTTCAATTTTACAGGATACTTTGCCCACATTTATAGCAGCACATCCATTGATACAATCCTACACAAAAAAAATACATCATGCCAAAGAATATCAATAATGACTTATAAATAGCTTATAAATTTTAAAAAATATGCTTTTTAAAATAAATTTTAAAAAACCAATAGGAGTTTCAGACCAAAAAGCAAAACAAACTTTTACACATAAAATACAGTCACAAAAAACTCTACTCCTGAAATATATAAATTAAACTGCTCAGATTTCAGAATATTATTCCACATTAAACAACTTAAAAGATGCGGTGAACATTTAAAAAGTCATTGTTCCAACGTTTGCCCACAATCTAATAGCTAAAAATCATAAATCCATTAAAATTGACAGCAATTTGTTATTTTCCATGTATCTAAAAATGAATTGCATTTTACCTGCTCACGCATTATGATCAATTTAAACTTAAAATACACAAAAGTTTATTAAATGCATGTCTCTTTTCCTCACTAAAACTGCCAGCAATATCAGCTGACAAATATGAAACAATTGATAAAAGAGAGAATAGCAGCACCATTTTTTAAAAGATTGCAGCAAGAATGACTGAAAATTTTACAGAATGAGTTTTGAAAATGCGTTTAATTAATTTGGTTTATTTTTACTTTGCTGCTTAAAAAGTTTATGTTTTTAAATAAAATAGGCCTAAATATTTACAATTTTTTTCTGAAATGGAAAATAACTTATATGAATATTTACTTAATATAATCTGCAAAACAGTTCTTACCTTGCCATATCCACAGTGGAATCCCAATTAATAAATAAATTATGAACCAGAAGATTATAGTTTTTTTAATGTGTTTTATTAATATTTTATTACCTTCTGTTGTTTTAATATATTTCAGTTCTGTAAATATGCATGTTATATCGTTTATGTTATACTTTATACTTTCTGGACATCTTTTATTAAATTCAATATTCATTAATTTAAATAGTTGTTTAATTATCTAGAATTTAAAGTAAATATTTTTTTAATATACAGCACTACAAAAAGTAAATTTACACATTTAATAAATGTTTTTTTAAATAAAGTAATATATAATTTATACAATTAAAAGATGTGTAATAAATAATATGTGTTTACAATTCTCAAGCCATGTTAAGTGTATTTATTCTGAAAAGATTTTTATTTCATGTTCCTGTCTGGGTAAAAATGTTCTGAAATATTTTGTCATTTTTTTTTTACAATAGCTTTTATTGTGTGTATTATTTGTTATATTGCATTTTTCTGTTTGTTCTTTTCCAGTCTGTTGTAGACATAATAATATCTGTTAAAAGTATCATTCTGTTAAAGCAGCTTTATAGATCTGAATCATATCTCTGTTCCTTCTTTTTTTTAAAACAATGTAACTTTTTAATTTCAGTTACTTTGTAATCAAATAAAAATATTTTAATACCACTGCCATTGGTAATTACCAAATTATCTACAGGGATATTTTACTTGGTATTTTTCCATTTGCTATGAAATTTCCTCAGCATATTCTCATGCAGAAGCTTCAAGCTTGTGGGTGAATTAATTTGAATAAAGCAGGATTATTAAAAAAAAAAATTACTTGGCTCCTGAACAAAAAAAATGGGAGACCTTTGTAAAGTATTTGATATATAATTAAAGTAAATGAGAAATCAGTATGGTGGCTGCAACATACAAGTAGTCAGTCAGTTGGTGTTGAACTTACAATTGCTATTAGTTATTAGTTGATCTATGTGTAATTTTTTTTTTTGTATATCCAAGAAAAGCTGGGCTGCTCAAAAAATGAAAAACTGTCAGCATGTAAATCTATAATTTAATTGGCTCTGGTTCAGTAAAGAAAAAGAATGTCAGGAATTTTATAATTCTCCTAACATGATTATTTGGAAAGACAATTTAAAATTTTTAATTGCTTAATTATCTGCTATATTAACAAATATGCCTGTATTCAAAATTTTAACTACAACAGATTACATGATATCCCTTCTTGTCATTCAGAAGGGACTAATTCAAAACCACTGCAGGCAGCTGAGTATTGACTTGAAGAAAAGTGAGAAAAATTGTAACTGTAAACTCTCTCTTCAATTAGAGCATCAGAAAGAGGAACTGGATTAAATCTGATCACTATATTTGGCCCCTTTGCATCTTTATTATATTAATGTATTTATTTTTTTATAAAATTATTTCATTTAATTATACCCATGATTGTGACTTGCAATAGGATAAAAATATTTTACTATGAAAAGATTTTTAAAAAACTATAATTTTTTTTAAGGGAAGGTTTGTCACTTCAATTCTCAATATTGAGGCCTAGTATAATGACAGAAATCTTAACAAAAAGAAAATTAAAACTAAATATGTTCTTTAATAATATTATTATATTAACATTTATTAATTTTAGTATTTGGGGTTGTTAAAAGTAACTAAATTTTTCTATTAAACTTGTTTCTGTTATCAGTGATTCTTTAAATCACCAGGTTTTATTACAAAAATTATATTTGTAAATAATAAAATAAACCTTTTTTAAAAACATTTATTTAACTTGCATTGTCTGTCCTTCCAGATCAAATCTTGTAAATGATTTTTCACATAAAATTTTATATATAAGGTCATTCCCAGAGAGCCAGTATAATCATTTATTATTTTAATTTATAATAATTAATTTATTTATTAATCATTTATAATAAAATTTTAATAGGAAGTAAATGGTAAAAAATCAAAATGTATTTTATATCATAAAATCATGTATCAAATAAAGGTAATTTATTTATGCTTCAGTAGTAGTGTATAAAATATTAATATTTAATGAGAAATTAATTTCTTGTTAATATTTTTTTCCTTTTTTATGTAATTTAATGAAATTATTTAAATTTAATGCATCAAATATTAAATACAAATATAATAAATATAATGAGTCTAAATAATAGTACAAATTTTATAAATCTTATCTTTATGAACAGTGAGAATAATTAAGCCATTTTGCAACATGACAAACTTTATTTTTACTTTTTAATCTGCTTTAAAATTCTTTTTTGAAAAAAGCACTTTTAAAAAACTTTTTCTTTGGGCTTGTTCAGCAGCTGCACGGTATGGTAGTTATTTTACCTACATTTTATAAGAGGTGAATTGCTATTTGGTATATTCATGTCTTAAAACAAAGTGAGATTAGTGTAGAAACCAATAGAATTGGTTTTGCCCATCGATTGGGTCATTTTTCATAACTTTTAAATGTATCAACCAGTTATTTTTTTTTTTTTTTTTTACTTCTTATAGACCTAGGGTGACTGGATGCAAACATGTGGACTTAGGCTTTAATAAAGGTGACAAACAGAATTTTGTTACAATATATGAGCTTACCTACCCAGAGCAACATATGATTTTAATGTATAGCTCAATAAATTCTTTACACCCATTAATGATTCTTTTATAACTCTCAGCTAAGCAGACTTCTATTAACTTACTCTGGTAAAATTTATTCAGTTTCCCATTAACATCTTAGCATGAAATGTAATGATGAATGCATCAGGAGGTTGTTAGTGTAGAGTTAAAGCGTCATTGGGAACACATCTTTATATACTTATATAATTTGCCATTGTTACAAATTCCTCTATGCTACAAATAATACCAGTTCCCAATTCCTCTCTTGCTTTTAACTGAGGGGATTTTTTTTTTAGACCAAAAGAATAATAAAAAAAACAAAAAATGGTTTTTAAGGTTGAAAATGAGACTTCATTTAAAGTTAAAGTTAGTGACAACAATTTTAATTAATTTTATTTACATAGTGCACTAAACTGCTTAATCATTAAAAAGAAATCTGATGAAGTACTGCTTCATTTAGAGCAGTGTAATAACTCTGGAGAATTGCCTATTGATATTTTGTGCATGGTGGAGGAGGTCAAAGTACTTTTGATATCATCACATCTTTCTCATGACATTAATCATATGGTTGTGTGAATATTGATTTAGTGGTTGTTTTAACTGATGTAACAAAATTTTTAGTTATGTGCATTTATGGCCCTCCTAATTCAAGATGTTTTTACTGTTAATAAGTAATAAATTTGAATCTATAATGGTTTTAGTTAATTTGATTACTGGTTTATCATGTAAATATATTTTATTAAATGACATTTAATTCAGTTTACCATTAAAAATTGGTACCTACATAAATTTAGTGTACATTTTATAAATTACTTTACTTACATTGCGTTTTGCTACAGGCTCATCAATGACAGGTTTTGTTGTACGCAGTAGGATATCAGAGTTCTCAGGAGAGGACGCAACATATAAATAGTATTCGTCTTTGAATTTATCATAGTCATAAACTATGTCTTGTACATCTTTATTTTCTAGTTTATCAGTTTTCTTCATTTTAGTATAATTGTTATTTTTATTAACTTTGGTTTTTAGCCTCCTTCGTACTTTATTATAATTTTGTTGCTTTTCTGTTAAACTGTTAAATTATTATTATTCTACAGTAAAATAGTGCATACAGATTTAGCAATTCTGTAACTAATAATAACATTGAAAAAGTATTTTTAGTTTGGTAAACATTATTCTTTCATCTTAATTGGTAACTTTTAACAACTACAGACCAAAGAAAATGAGTGTATGACATGTAACATTTGTCAGCCTACTTTTTATAAATATCAAAAACTGAGTAAATAACATTCATAATATACACTTCAACTCTGAAAAAATGTAAATTGCTTAATTTACTTAATTTTATTCTGCCATCTTGAAACTTCCTATAATTGTAAAATATTTTTTTTCAAATAACTAAATTACTAATAATACAAACTTAAACAGGAACTATAAAAATAATTTTTTTTAATCGTTACTTAATTTTTGATTTTTTTTAATTTGGCATTAAATCAAACATCTAGTAAATAACTTACTAGTTAAAGAATTGCAAAGATGTGAAATCAGTATTTTGATAGTGATACTAGCTCAGTCAAATATAAACTTAACTTTTGTATTTGGCATTTATTAGTACAGAATTTAAATGCAAAGCATATTTACTGCTTTTCTACATAGTGTCCCTGAATTTCTACATATTTTTCTCTATATGTGGGGAGTTTTTGGATCCTTCATAAAATGTTTGAGGATGTCATGAGCTCATATCGCATTGTTTTCCTCTACTTTGTTGTTGCTCTGGAATCAATGTCTTTCCATTGTCTCCTTCTATGGCCCAAACTAAAAGAAATCTCAGGGGATAAATCTGGACTGTATGGGAGATATTCCAAGGTTTCCCAGTAAATTTCCTTCAGTTATCCGGAGGGCTAAAGACTGTGTGACAGCAGACATATCCAAGAGCTGGCAGTAGTACACATCTTTCACAGTGCAATATTTGTGGAGTAAGTCGATGAGAAATACATCTTATCAGGCTCAAAAGATGGTTGAGAAGACTTTTTCAGCTAACACATGCATTTCCTCCTAAATAGACTAAAATGCATAGGCATAGGCCATTACATACATATATGCCATTACATAGTCGCTGATTTCTAGTCTGGCATGTAGTGATAGACCCAAGTCTCATCAAATGTGACTGTTCATTGCAAAAAATGATTTCCATCACATCCGGAGCCTTTGCCAACTTTTTCTCTCAGACCTGTTTCTGATCTTGGGTTGAAAGTCTTGGAATCCACCTCACACAGACTGCAGAACTAAAGATGCTTTGTTATAATGGGATAGCACTTCTATAACTGATACCCATATCTGAAGAATGAACACCTATTGTGACTTTCATTCCTACAACTTCACACTCTCTTTTAAATGTGTTGACCTAGTCATAGACTCGGGTACATGACAGTCATCTTCCCTAACCACAATCTCATCAAATTTCAAGAGGGTTTGATCTCTGTCATTTATGAGAAACTTTATGATAATACCTTTGCAACTGATGATGTTACCTTTTTCTCTGATATATTACTGACCAGAGAATGTAATAAATGCCAATGCATCTGGAGTGTCCCCTGTCCCCTTCCCATATCTTCACTGTCAATTATCTCTTCACATTAGTCCACATGTTCATACATGAACTGGAAGACAAAAGTCTAGTTTATGATGACTCTCATAATATTGTAATCTGGGGAAAATTTAAAGAGACTACCAAATATCAGCTAAGATGATGAAAGCAAGCACATGTATTATGATCTAATTTTCCAACTAATTTCCTTGAATTTTGGTCCAAAAATACTTATTTTGATATTAAGCTGCACTTCTATGACAATTCAGTATGAAGTGCTGATGATAGCAAAACAAAAAAATGAAAATCTTCAAAATGTTTAGTGTTTGTTCAATTGTTTGTTTTGTTGGTTACCTTTACTTAAAAATCTTCCATTAATTTACATGTACGAAAAAATATAACATTTCACTTTACAGAATACAAAGCAGTCATTAGAAATAGTTAAGGATATATCTTGTATGTACATAAATAAAGCCATGCCAGTAAAACTGAGAACCTCCTCCTTTTTTGAAGTTGGTTATCTTATTAAAATTGAAGAGCCATTAACCCTCTTTGAGAAAAGCCAATTTCCTTACATTTTTACAGTTTCTGTTTCTATGCAATTGAGAAAGTTTTTTCCAAATAACTTTATTGAAATATTTCTTACCTTTTAAATATATTAGTTTTATATTTGTTCTTGTTAAATTCTTTGAATCTTTTTATTTCTGTTTTGTCATTATGAAAAATGTTAGACAAATTGTTGTAATTTGTTATAATAATTGCTTTCTCCGATTTAATCATTTTGTTATAATTATTTTCATGATAATTATCACCAACATTATATGCATTACTATTATCATAATCATGAAATTTTACATATTTGCTATAATTATTTTTATTTTCTACCTGCATTGAATTTTTAATTGGTCTGCTTGCTGCATTATGTATTATTAGTAAAATAGCTAAATAGATTTGAAGTACTAGTATACAAGTACTCAAGTACAAGTACTTTGGTAATATATTTTTCATAATACAATTCTGTTTATTTCAGTATCACATATGGTTGATGTATTTGTTTTTGTATGTTTTTTATGAACAGCTGAATTTTGTTCACTAAATTTTTATATATGACATCAGTATATTGATGCATTTTTTTTAAATACGGATGAATTGAAAAAATTATATTTTTTAAATTTGGAAAAATTATTTTTTTCTAAAAATACCTTTTTTATTTTTTTTTTATCAGAAACAAAAATACAATATTTGCTTATTAATGGGAAGACATGTTTAGTAGATTTTTTCTGCATTTTAAATAATTATTATTGAACATGATTTAATTATATTTGTTTTCCTTTTATTCTGTAATAATATCAACAACATAATTTTTCTCTAAAAACTTCTAACCATATTGCCCATAGATGTATTTTATCTGTTTTTAACAAAGTACAGTTGATTTACATATCTAAATAATTTCTCTTTTTTTATATTTCTCTCAAGTGATCATTCATTTTTATGCAATTTTGTTTAGTATTAAGTGAAATTGTAATGGTACATTAATTTACTTAAATCTGTTATTCAAGTTGAATCCAGCATTTTACACATTTTTTTCCTATTGAACAAAATTGCTATATTTGTATCTCTGATACTGTTTCATTATTTTAAATTTAGTTACTCATTATGCTTGAGTTCACAAATTGTGGTGGCATCTGTAGTAAACAGTTTGCTATTATAGTTGAGCATATTTAAGAAGACAGGTTTTTTATGGCCTTTTTCATAGTTAGCAAACGAAGATGTTTTATTCATTGATCTGCTGTCATCAGAATCTTGAATTATAATTCTCTCAAAAATATCATCACCTCCATTGGAAAACATGATCAAAATATTTTGGTGATGTTTTACACATGGTTCCTCAGATTTGTTTTTATATTCAGTTTAAATTAGCTATGAAAATCTGGCTGGACTAACTTCTTTCTGATGGATATTCTAGTTAAGTAGTAATGAATACTCCTTTTTATTTACAGTCTTTTACAGTATCAGTATTTTATTCTAGGAGAATATTTTAGAAATAGTTATTTTAATAATTAATGCTAAACTTAAAGGGATATTTTTCTTGTAAGTTCTTGAATATAATAATTTTATTACAAAAAGAATAATCAGAATGTCACATGTTTTAACAACTTAACAACGATCTGCAACTCTGTATTGAGTTGCAGATCGTTGTTAAGTTAAAAATGATTTGAAATGGAATACCATTTATCAGACTGTACCTAAAATATAAAAGTATATTAATTCATTCTTTAGTATATTCTTCTTAATGTTTCCGTGTTTGATGAGTATATATTTGAAAATTGATTGGTATTCATATAGTTGAATGGACAGAAAGTTCGTTCCAAAGAAGCTTCTAAAATCATCTTTAGTCTTTTCAAGGTGAAATTTATATTTCAGTGGTTTTGTAGGGAATGGTGCTTGTTTGCATATCGTCCTTCCAAGAAAATTACCTTTTGTTCCATTATCTGAAAGCTATCTCAATGCTAGGACCAAGTGTAGTCCAGCAGAAATGCACTTAATGTGATCCTAGGTCCTAAGGACCTAGAGGAGAGAAGGATAGGACTCCGATGAGAGAAAACAAGGTGTTGGCTAGAATAGGACTGGGTGGACAGCCTTGCTGGTGAGGTCCAACATGCTGCAATGTGTTGGCACTGATTATCCACCAAGGACTCCATGGGTAACAGTCAGGTAACAGCACACTGAATACTGAAAAGACCCGGCACCACGTCACGACACACTAGGTATGGCGTGGTGTCCAAAAGGGCAATACTCTCAAAAAGAGCTAACCGGTAGGCCGACCTGCCATGCCGGTAGATGGGGAGCTGAGAAAAAAAAAGGTCTTAAGGAGAGATTTGTTTTGTTTGCTGATGATAGATTTTGTAAGATTGCTTCCATCATCTCTACTCCTTGTTGTGGGGGGGGGGGGTAAACATGCTGTTAAATATCAACAAAGAGTTAATTGTACAGAAATCACTCTTACAGTGGACAGACACCAATAACAAATTTTTTTACATATTATTTCCATTGTAAAAATTATGTATATATTTCTCGCTGTGAAAAAATATCTCACTGTACATAAAAATATAGCTGTACTTTAGAAGAACTGACATTTGTATCACTCTATAACTGAGGATAAAAATTGATAAATAATCGAAAGAAAAAATGTTTAAATACCATTTGGCTACATATATATAACTTTAAAACTTGTATTCAATGTTTATTGATTCTTTTTGTTTCTAATAATATTTTACTTGCTTTGCTATTTCTTACTGAATTAATATAATTTAATTTTTATTCTTATTTTAAGAAATTTGGTTTAGAAGACAATGGAATTGCTGTAGAAGTTAATTTTATTATTGCATATGAAAACTTAAAGAAGAGGTTAAAAGATTTAAAAGCTGAAAATATTCCTTTTACTTATGAAAACAAATCAACTCTTGAGGTGAGCCATGTGAAATATTCATTATAATAAATAATTGTTATAATTTTTTTAAAGTATCTACATAGTTTTATAAAAAATTACTTACTAATAAAAAAATAATTAATATATTTTTTGCTTTCTTTTTTTAATATAATACTCTGAACAATTGTAGAAACGTTGTTATAATTTAATACCAGCTTTATATTCTCTGAAAAACAAAATTAGATGCAATTCATCATTGATGAAAAACTTCTATACCCCAACTTGTTTTTGGGATGTAGAAAGGTATGAATATCAGTTTGAGAAAGACCAATCTGTAAGCAAACAATAGAACCATTTCCTAGTTAAGATAACTTACCTAATTTAACTTTTATTCTTCTGTTTAGAACTGCATTGTAGGTCTTAAAAACTACAAACCTTTTTTCAATGCCATAATTATTGCAAGAGATATACATTTACTACATCAACTAACTACAATTTACTACAATTAACCAACATTTAGTTAACCAACTAACTACATTTAGTTGGTTAAACTATAAAATAGTTTTAATTTTTAAATTAAATTTTACAGTTTTTAAGAAAACACAGGAATTTAAGATGTGAGCAATAGATTTGTTTTAGTTTACACTTTTTAAAATCATTAAACCTTTAAGATGATTCATTTATTGACAAAATACCAGTGAAATTATAATAATTAAACCAAACATATAAAAGTTCAAAAGTCAACTAATTATTTTCTTACATCTCAACAGTTGTTTAAAGTGTCCATCTTGAGTATCGACTCATCTCTTCATATTCAATTTAACCTTCCCTATAATTTCTATTGATTTTTGAAATGCATCTGCTTGATATTCAGCTTAGAAAACAAATCAACAAAGATATTTTTTCAGTTTAGAAAAAATGTACTATTTAAATGTAAGTTTAGAATTCATCTAATCTATGAAAGCTGTTCGTAAAAACATTGTCTTCAGATGAAAACATCAAACAGTTAATAGTTATAGTTGTAATAATGAAACTATATAATGCCATCTTGATGTAGCATTTTTGCTTCTCAGTTTGTAATGAGGCTACTAAGATTGATTTTCTGATATTTTTCAGCAGTTAATTTCTATGTTATGAAAAGAATGAATCTGACTTTTCATCATTAAAAAACTCCTAGTTAAGTTCTCCAAGTTGTTACTTAAATCTGATGTAGGTATAATTAGGGATAGTTTTTATATAGCCTTGTGTTCACCAAAAGAAAGTCTAGACCATAGAGGAAATTTCCTCCTTGGAAAATACGATTGATAAACGTTTGGTTAAGTGCCAATAGTTATAAATTAATATCTATCTTTGGTAGATATTTCTTAAGCTGTCATTAAATCGAAAGATTTTTTTAGATTTATTTGTTGGTTCTGTTCAGTCAGGAAAATTAACCCAAAAATCATGCTGGAATTCAAATAAGACTGATTAATCAGTTAATGTTTCAAATTAAATACTTACTGTGCTTAGTAACGCAACATGCTTGTTCTAACAGATTACTAATTCCACTGAAGGGATGATGAAGTAGATAATTTAGGCGTTTTAATCAAAAAGTTAATTTATTAACTTGTTTTTTAATAGTGCTGGTATAATTTCTCTATTTTCAAATTAGTAAGTTTAGCAAAACATTTTTAGAAGTGTATGGTTATTTTAAGATATAAACTTGTGTTTTAACAATTTTATCTATTTTCAGATAATTAATAAAGCAGCTTCTGCTGGATTCTTTACTGTTTCAGTAACAAAAAATGTAGAGCAATTTTTATCATTGACAGATCTTCCAGATGGTTAGTGTATATTGTATTTTAATATTTTCTGTGTACAATTTTGTAAAGATGTTTAATATAGTACTTAAATAATATATCATAAGCATATTTTGCTGGGAAATTTTTTTATGAGTGTAACAAATATTCTTTACCAGTCTCAGGATAGAGAGGTAACTGAGCACTACTTTCAAATTTTGAGAGTAGTGACAAATAGAGAAAAAAATTGTGAGCTTCCACTAGAAAAATAGTTTATTGATATAAAACTTTGATGTCTTATATAACTAAATTATGTTTTGACAGCTTTTTACTTTTTTTTATATATATTCATGCGTTTACTTTTTATTGTATAATATTATTGAAGAAATAGTGCTTTGTTGAAAGCACTTTATCAAGAAATAAGAACTACTAGTGTAATGGATAATTCCTAGTTTTTTTGTAATATCCAATTGATCTTATAATAACCTGTTCCAGAATAAACTCTGATTAAACTCAGTCATCAAGTTAAACTGTCTTTTATTCATCATTCACCAAATATTGCTAATGATAAAAAGGATTTTAACTGTAATAATTTTTCAATGCTTGCATTTGTATATTTACTATTACAATACAAATGCAAAAAGCAATTACATATAACGAATATTTATATATTAATATTTGCTTACGTACTGAAATCATGAGTAATTGAATCTGCTTAGAATTTTGTAATTTTTTTCTTTATTAGGTGAACAATCATAAACATTACCATCAGAACAATGAACATTTAATTCCATAGTACAGATTAACTACAATAGATATTTAATTATACAGTAACACTGGGGAAAAAATGGTTATAAAAATGGGAAAAAAAAATTTCCAAGCACACAAAGCCAAAAAGAAATATCTTTGAACAGTTGTAAAGAAACTTACCAATGCAAAAAAAAACAAATCAAGACTGGTCTAAAAAGCCACTATAAATAATTATGAAAAATAATTATAAGATAAAATTTATTTTAAAAACAAATATATTTCAAATAAATAAGGAGTAATATATATATATATATATTACTGTAATTAATCTTTTTTAAGATTCATATTATTCCTCTGTACTGTTAAATTATATTTAAATTCTGTTAAATAAACCACCTAGTACAGAATATTGAGATAAGACATATCTTACCTTAATTTTTCATGAAAGTACTTTCGCAGAATCCTCCATCCTCAGTCATGATTGAAACAATTTTGTTTTATAATAAAGAAATAAAAATACTCTAAAATAATAGAAATTGCATATTAATTTAAACAAGTGTTGGTATCTTTTGCAGTTTTTATAAAACCATTTCCCTCAAACACTGTCTGATGGTTTATCAAATTGAAATTTTGTTTGTATTTGTATATATGTAATATTTTTCTAATATATAATTCTATGTCGTTTTTATTAATTTCTAAATTTGTGTTATATTAGAAATAGAGTGTTTATTTTTTATTGGTTGGTCTGCCATATTAGATAAACCTAATTTATTATTTTTGTAATCTGTGTAATGTTCTAGAAATCTAGTTTTATAGGATGTATTTGTTTTTCCTATATAAATACCATAACAATCATTACATTTAATTTTATAAAATTAATCTGTATGAAATTTATAAAATTAAGTGTAATGATTATGATTGTATTTATGTAGGAAAAGTGTAGATCGTTTAAAACTACATTTCTTGAACATTACAGAAATTATAAAGATAATAAATTAGGTTTATGTAATATGGCAGACCATCTAAACAATAAACATTCTATTTCTGATATTAAATTTAGAAATATTAGATATTAGTAAAGATGACATAAAATTAACTATATAAAAAATTATTACATAAATAAATTTGGGGTATGTTTTTAAAGTAAGTACCGTTTTGAAATTAAAAAAAAAACAAGTACACTATTCTTAACAACTTTATTTTTACGTGAAAGTCTGTACTTTAATCTATTTTTGTACATAATTGCTACCAATATTGAGACACTTGTTGTATCATACAACCAGCTTTTGAACACCGTCGTCATAGAAGTCTGCTACCTGACTTAATAACCACTGCACCACGGTCACAGTTTTCAATAATTTAAGCGTTCGGTCACAATTTCATAGACAACACTTCTTGAAATTTGAGGAATCTCTTCAGATAGCAAATAAATCGTAAAGCATCTGTTCTCTGTCACTATTTCATCATCTTTCTGCACCAAATCTTCAGTAATGATGGAAGGTCGTCTATTCCATTCCTTATCATGAACATTCTGGCGGCTATCTTTAAAAGCTCTAGCCCATTTTTGTACCATTCCATCACTCATAATGTCTTCTCCAACACTTCACTGATCTGATGATGAATTTCAGCCACTTTTACGCCTTTAGCACTAAGAAAACTAATCATACCACGTATTTCACAGTCGACAGGATTCTTGATTAGTGAAGGCATTTTAAATACTCACAAACAAATGTAAACACAGTCAAATATTTCTGTAATGGTGTCTGTGGCTTGCCAACAGATGTAGGTACACAGTGCGCATGTGTGGAATGCCAACTGCAGCATAGCAGCAGCAGAAACGGCACTTACCTTAAAAACATGTCTTATACAAACAAAATTTAATTTTATAAACCAATAAACAATTAGTCCTACATTTTAACACGTACTTGTTTGCTTAGATTCCATGAGTGCCTTACAGGTGATTACTGACGTATACTCCAGACATTCTGTTGTATGTAAGATTCAGTCTGCTATTTCGCAAATGACCAGATGTGATAAAATAGTGAACTTCTGCTGGATCCCCAGCCATATAGGAATTACAGTCAATGAGCATGCAGATAATGCAGCAAAAGGCGTTTGTTTACAGCCTACTTTTACCAATTGGTTGCATCCAATGATCTTTCTGTTTTTTTGAAGAGGGTAGTTGATGAAGATGTCAAAGTGAATGGGATGCTACCATAAATAATAAACTTTACCCAATTAAAAACACTATATCACTGTGGAGCTCCTCTTGCAGAAATAACCGTCAAGAGGAGATTATTATCTGCCGCTAATGAATAGGGCACTAGGCTCTCTCATGGGTATCTGATGAAACAACTGGATACATCCCTTTTACTCACTGCAACTGCCAACTAACAGTGCACTGCATCCTAGTGGATTGTATGTTATACTGCAATACGTCACAAGTTTAATCAAGGGGCTAACACACTAACAATTTTAGGGGATAATGAAACGAGGTTATCTTATGTTTTATGATTTCTTAGGGCCATCCATTAGTATTCAAAAAATTAAATTACTGTGTTTCAGCTAATTATGTCATTTGCCATAAAGCAGATTGCAATTTTATCATATTAATTTTTCATTTTAAGATATATTTTAATTGTTTTTAAAGATGTTTTTGCTTTTAATTAATTTTTAACATTTAATTTTTTAAAAACATATACATCATGTCTGGGTGATAACCCAAAAGCATTTCTACCCCCCCCCCTCCCAAAAAAATTGTTCATAATCATAAACCAAGAATGCATTTTATACATATTCAAATTCAACTAAAGATTATCTTATTAAAATATGAACAGATAAAACAACTCATTATAAGAATCAGAAACAATGATCAGTAAGCAACACATTTATGATTCTCTGCTAAAGCGAAAAAGCGAATACCTCATCAATAACTTTTGATAGCAAACATATTTAAACAAAATTTTTTTAATATTTTCTGAACCCCTCATGCTTTGTGATGATTAAATAACAACAATTGAAGCATAAAAAATACCCACTTCTTTAAATTATTATAACATCCTTTCTTCAATATCCAAAGGTTTTGAAAATCTATCGTAGTGCTGGAATTATTATTTGGTTTTCTTCTTTCCCTGTCATCATTATTTTTTCAGAGATTTTTTTAAACATTATGTGAACTATGTTGACTTTATTATTTTAAGCCAAAACCATTTTCAAAAGAATTACTGTTTGTAATCATTAGTAAGCTTAGTTCCTCTAACTTGTATTGTTCATTAATGTAAAAGTTTTTTTTTAATCTTAATAATATTTTTATTTTAACTATTGACATTTTCAGTAACTACTGACATTACATTAATGGAAAAAAAATCATCATGTTCAGTATAGCAGATATGAATTCTACAGAAAGCATTTATCTTATTTTAAAACTACTTACTGCACTTATATACATACAGTATCTGAACAAGTCAAACTAAATTGTTGAATGCAGTGACAAACTATTCAGAACAAAACACATGTTAATGAATAATAAATAAGCATGACATGTACAGCTGGGAATTTTGTAACATAGTTGCATTTTTTAAAATCACCTCTCGATCATTGCTACTTTAGATTTTAATTTAAATAGATCGTGTTTTGATATGAGTATATAAATGTGGAAAGTAAAATTTCATCTTATTTTCAGCTTAATAAAATTAGTTTTTATATACAGAGTGTATCACAAAATCACTAATTTTGCCCCTTAATTAATGCTGTATAAAAATTTCAATACGACCTCATTTAACTAGGGTAGCTCAAGCAAAGGTTTTCACTTGCCATAACTTGCAAACAAAGTATTTTAGGACATATGTTTATATGAACTTTTTCCATTATTTTCACAAATACAATAAGGTTATGAAAGGCCCAGGAAAAGTTTGTGATACATTCCGTTTATGATGTTAAAAAACATACAGGATTTTTTCTCTCTGTTTTAGAGATATTTTGAGAGTAATAAGCATCTCTAATTAGCATAATAACTAATAAATAATCCCCCATCCATTTCTATGAATAGTTTGTATTTATCATTCATTCAAATTGGATGTTGTGGTGGTACCTTTTGGAGTTTTGTGAGGAGTGATCTACACTAATAAAGGATTGCAGTGAAATTTTATGTTAAATTTGGCAAAATTTTTAATAAAACACAAAAATATGATTCAAGAGGTTTGTGAAGAATACTTTGAACCACACACAATGCTATAGTGGTTCAGGCATTTTTTTAAGAATAGTAGAGAATCCACTGAAGATGATTCATGTTTAGGAAAGTCATCAGTATCAATGGAAATGTTCCTCATTGACCAAGTGAACAATTTGGTAAGGTTTAATCAAAGTTTAAAAGTTCTTGAAGTTACAGAAGTGATTGTAATTTTGATGGATTTATATCAAAAAATCCTAACTGAAGAATTAGGAATGAAACATGTAACTCCCAAATTTGTACCAAAGCTCTTGACATAGGAGTAGGAAGACAATTGTTAGCAAAGTCAAGAACTTTTAAATCGTCTAAATGATGATAAACCCTTCTTGTCAATAATAATAATTGGCATGGATATATAAATGTGGTGTGAAAAGAAAGTCTCAATTCGACTTTGCAGTGGATTGGAAAATCATCATACTAACAGATAAAGGGATGCAAAAGTCATTCAAACTCAAAAGTGATCTTTTCAGACTATTTTTTATATTAAAATTATTGTTCATTGTAAGTTTCTACCTGCAGGGTAAACAAACAGTCAACTACCACTATAACTGACATTTGTGAAAAAGTGTGGAAGAAGAAGCCTGAGCTTTGATGTGATGTAACAGCTTGTAGTTCCTTCTCCATGACTATGTCAGCCTCACATCGCTGCTAATTTGCAGATTTTATACAAAAAGTTCACTTTGTGTCATCCCTCAACCAATCTATCTCCTGATGTCTATTTTGTTTCCAAAATTAAAATTTGAGTAAAAAAGGACAGAGACCGAAGTCCATGGCCTTAAAAAAAAATTAAGTCCGTAAAATAATTTACAAAATATCCTGAAAACTATATCAAAAATTTCATTTCAGAGCTGCTTTTCAAATTTGGAAAAAGCCTGTATGACCGGAAGAAGAGTATTTTGAGGATAACTGTGTTTGAGATAACTGAGATTAACTGAGTATTTGAGATAACTGTATAATGCTGTAAATATTCAATGGAACTCTTTTGTTTCTTAGTAAAGGTTTTGTTATATATTTAACAGACCTCTTGTGAAGTTGTTAAAATGCTTAATGCATTGTCTCAGTGAAGTGATTGTTTATAATGTGCATTGGACTACTTAAAAGGGGATAGTACTGGTTGTTGGAAGAATTTATTCATTAAGTTTATTTTTAAATTTCAGATTAGAAAGTTGTAAAAATTACTGCTGACATAAAGGAAAGTTTTTTAAATTGTGACTAAGAAAATGTGCAGTATGTAGTGTTACAAATAAACACAGAATTGGTATAGAGACTGTTAGCATTGCTGAATAATAACCTAATAACTTTTTATCTATCAAGTCCCAGCTTTTCAATAGACTAACAGAACCAGCCTGGATGGTTGACTTAGATTATTTTTAAAAAAAGTTGGATAAATACTTAAAAAATAGGTCATTCTGATAGTGATTATCCTGCTTTTGATATTAATGATTTACTTATGTAAGATTACTTCTTTTAAAATTAAATATGACTTAATAATTAATAAGATTTGTGGTTTATGTTTTTTTGGCAAACTAGTGAAAAACATCAATTAATGAATAAACCTTAACGTAATGAAAATGTCAGCTGTTACCTTTTATATATTTTATTTTATTCATAAATGCTTTACATGTAGTATTTATTAAATTCTGTATATATTATCTGTATGTCAGTGTTACATGTCGTTTTTAACGTCAGTTGTACCCAGTTTTATGCTTATAGACAGAATAAGAATCAGTTTGCTGCAATTGATGCATCATTATAGTAGGAACAAGTAGTATTGCAGATTAATATAAATTTTGGATTTCACTTATTGAATGGCTGATGTTTATTTATACTCTGAACATAATTATTGTTTTCGTATGTTTTTATTATATTTTTTATTATTTTTAAATTTATCCATAAGAATTAATTAATACTTGTTTGTGTAACAGTGGGTCAAGTAAGTTGCCGAGCATTAGTGGCTTTAGATTTGGCCTTGACACTGCATGCTTCTAAGAGTCATTCAGAATCGCTAATTGGGCTTGCTATTAAACAGTGTTCATCATATGCAAAAAATGGTACGCATTAAGTATTTTTATTCTTAAACTTATAATACAAATATTTTTAAAATTAACAGTTATTTATTACAAGGTAATGATTTGGATAGTTATTATATCTAAAAAAAAAAACAATAATTGTACTCAAGCTTTCAAATTATTTTAAAGGCAATACGATATTTAATTAACATGCTTTATTAAATATTACATTATATTATTGTAATATTTGTGAAAATATGTAAAAAAATCTAGATTTTCATAGTCTTATTCATTACCATCATCTTTAAAATTCTAATTCTGTACTGCTTTGGAGTCCAAATACCAACAATAGTGATTCCATTGTCTTAATGTATTCAGGAAATATTTTGCTTTTAACATGTCCTTTGCATTCAGGAATTTTTTTTAATGAATGTTTCAAGGTTTCAAATTTCTTTAACTTGAATTCATCCATAGAACTGGAAGAAGTTGCCAGAGGACTAAATAATTTGGTTAAGGGACATCTGTCTTGTTCATAGTGCTCAAATGCTGCTACACAAGAAGAACGGTGTGTACACATTTTTTGCAGGTGAAACAGTCAGTTGTTACTTAATGAAAAGATTTAATGGAAACTATGGTCTTCATGTACTATTTTCAGGATTTCAAAAATCTTTAAGTAGAATGATGCATCATTCTACTCTGTGTTGTATTATCTGTGATATTAGCACACAGTGTATTACTATTTTCATCTTGTCTTACTAAAGATAACTTGTAGTGCTAGCTAGTACGACTGCTGATTTCTATTAATTAATGCACTTTTCCTAAATACAGTGTTCATGAAAATGCTGTATATTCAAAATTATGGAGCTAATATTTTACTTTTAAAATGATCAATACTATACTTTTCCCTTAATTTATGTTAACGTATTTCAGTTTTAAAATTTATTGATACAGACAGGTATTTATAAGATTAACAGTTATTTATTTTCATATACAATACAAGATTTGTGCTTCTGCCTGGACTTAGATAAAACTGGCAACCTTCTGCCAAAGTGTTTAGTCACAATTCTATACACTTGGCCCCATAGATCATTATTCAGGTAGATCATTATCAGAGAGCCGTCTCCAATGTTCTCTTTTAGATCTTTTGATTTCTCTATGTAATATTCATCTACTCTCAACATATCTTAAAAGATTAAAGAACATGCAAATAAGAGAGACAAGAAAAGAATAAAAATTATACATTTTAAAGGAAATCCTGAGTATTCAGGAACTCAGAAGTTTGTTGGTAATAGATAACGAAAACATTTATACTTTCTGATAACTAAACACCATTTTTAATAAATTAAATTGAATAAGGTATCAAAATATAGTTATAAAATAAATGTATATCAGTAATATAATTATTAAAATAAATAGCTCTGCTTCAATAATGTAAAAAGAAGATCATGGAAACTGTCAAAAAAAAAGGTATTATTTAAATTTGTATATGTTTACTTAATGACATGCTAATAAGAAATAACTAGCACTAGACTAATGAAACTGTAGACCAAGAAGAACTTCAAGGAGTAGAATTGGTAACTAAATGATTTCACTAGTCTGCATCCTATGATACTGAAGAAAGATTTACCTATTGTACTTAAGTAAATGGATATAAATTAGAATGAAAACACTTCTACATGCTGGCACCTTTACCAGGGTAGATGTAATAAAAATCATGAAATAATAACTTTAGAAGCTCTAGTTATTGACTAGTGTTTTTTTAATTTACTCTTTACTGAGAAAAATGATGCCAATCTTCAAGAACCTATTTTTGGAAGAAATATCATCTAGAATTTTTCATGACTTTAATGACTTACTTGAGTTGTAAATTTTATATTAGAAAAACAGTACTTATCATACAGGAAACTATACTATTAAAAACAATTCTACAGTGTTCGATATTTCATCACTTTAAGCATGGTTTTATTGAAAACTTAATGTAGCTGATAAAAACCCAAAATTT
The DNA here is from genome assembly GCF_047948215.1 of Lycorma delicatula. Lineage (NCBI taxonomy): Eukaryota > Metazoa > Arthropoda > Insecta > Hemiptera > Fulgoridae > Lycorma > Lycorma delicatula. The sequence continues at coordinate 106,494,308 of NC_134459.1, read as the reverse complement.
GACAATTTAATAATTTCTACCATTACCTGTACAAGTACTATCCAACATTGTCACCCATGGAACCATATTAATTGATCATATTTCTCTAATGATTCACTGATTTTTTTTAAATTAATAATGTTGATCAGACTTTTGTGGAAATTGATTTGTATCATTTTTTTAAATTATTCTTTTATAACATATATTTTAATAATAATCTTATTGTGGTTAATTTTTCTGTTAAATAAATCTGTTAAATAAATTAAAATTTCAGGTGGTTTAGCTGGTGCATGTTTAGAACAGTTTGCTATTAAATTAAATCAACATTTACAAGAAGAAAAAGTACAAAATACCATACCAGAAATACTGCGATCCCCTGATATGCTTATGTTAAACCAAAAATCAAAACGACAGTTGATGCATGTTTTATGGTCATCAATTTCAATAGCTTTATCATCATTCAGTGCATCTGTTGATGCTTCTAAGTCAAGTAATGCTATTGTTGCTTGCTCAGAACTTGCTCAAATAATAGATAACACTAGATTTGCATGGAGAGGTAATCCATTTTTTTATGTATTTTTATTGTAAGTTGTACTAATTAAAATTATAGTAAATAATACTTATATTTATGAATAAAATAATTTTAATATTATCTATCATAAAAAGACGCAATGTCATTAACATGTAATAGAAATGATGTAATATATCAAGTTTAGAAACCATAAACTACATAGGTGTAGTTTTACTTGGAGTGTCTGAAATAGGTACTAACAGCAATGTCACCCCTATTATACCCTATAAGGGTATAATGTACCACAACAGGAAATCATAGGTAAAAAAAAACCTAGTCACTTTGTTGCACTCACGTTCTTAATTTTGTATTCTTCATTAAGAAATTCTTAATGAATTCTTCATTTTCATTCTTAGAGATCATTATGAAGATTTTCATGTTTTACAAACAGTATTTTTTCAGTTCTCATCATGGACAGTTTTTTATACTACCTTCTCATACATGCTTACCTTAATGGTACCTCAACCAAAAACTAACTACAGATTAGAACGAGGAGTGGTTTTAAAAAGTGGAAACAAACATGTAATAATGGATGTTTATACAATAAAATAACTGAAAAAATAATAGAAATTTTTGTTCAGAAATTTAAGTCATAAATCATTGTAAAAAATCATATGATTAAAGATGTACTTTTATACATTATATTATTATAAATTCATTTAAAAAACAGACAGTAGGTGAATGACCATGGATTAATAAATAAACAACTTTTTACGTTTTTCCTATTTGATTGGATTCTTAATAAAATAATGTAAAAAAAAGAAGATATTAGTTTGATATGCAATATGAATAATCTGAAATCTGAAAACAGCTCTACTCAGCGAGCTGAGTTAATTCATTAATAAAACATAGAGTAGATTTAAAAACAAATTATGAGCACCGTTTGTCTTTTAAGAAGGATTAGAAGCCTAGCTTTATCTGATGTCTTAAGCTTGAGCTTATTGCACATTACCAAATCAAAACCATCTCAAGATTGACCCACAGGTAGTTCCCTTATCATTCTAGTCATACTAAAATTTATACTGGTTTACAAATCAGGTATCCTCAGCATGAACTTAGTAGGGTTCAACCTATATACTCGGATCCCAAAATGGGAAGATCAAGGGGTTAAGTTCTGAATGGTAAAATGTATGATTTACCTTGGGGAGAGCTGCAGCTTAAGGTAAACAACCTTATCTTGAGGATAACTCTAGGTTCTCTCCAAGCAGCAGTTGCCTATTTACAGTTTCTTTGAATTCGGTGCATTTTTACTTGGGATTGGAGCCACACATTACTGATCAAAGAATATACCTGCTTAAATGTTTCAGGAAAGTTACTTTTCCTCTAGAGATTTAAAGTGCCAGATGAGAACAAGTGCAACATTTCTAAATTCCTTGTTTCCAACATTTTAGGACATATGGAAGTATTCAGTTGAACTTCAAGTCACTTGATTGAAGTGAAGTATTAACTTGACTGAAGTCAGTCAGCCAGATTCCAACTAGATAGCATTACTAGCATTGACTGAAGAAGCTTTGTGTAGTGATTTTTACCTATAAACATTTAAGTTAACATTTTTCATTAAAATCATTACAAAACATTTGGAATCTGATGGTTTTAAAATTAAAATCATTACAAATTGTTTGGAATCTAATGGTTTTAAAATAAGAAAAAATTATTTTTAAGTATTTATTTGTTAATTAGCAAAGTAGTCAGTATAAAGATGAACTGCATAACTTATCCATGGAATCTATAATGGTAAGTCATCTGAACAGAAACAACGATATGGTTTACTCATAAATGATGTTTAATATGGAGTGTTCCTTATTTATTTCTTCCAATTTCTTATTTCCAACTTTATTACTTGAAAAAATTCTGTTGTAATAGGAGAACCAGCATAAATTCTAACTAATTATGCTATCTATCACTGTAGGTACTTTAGCTAATTTACAGAAGGTATTCAGAATAACTCTTGATTTGTTATTTAAAAAAAAACACCATTGTTAAAAAAATGTATTATATTAATCTTATAGCTTTCTACATATTTACCTTCCAAATTAAGGCACTTGTCATATCTGAAAACAATTTTTTGAATACCCTCATCATAAAATACAACCACTTATGGCCAGGTAGGACCATCGTTTTTACAACTCCTCATCATTTTCAAAATGCTGTGTCATCAACCATTTCTTCATTTTTGGGAAAACTGAGAACCAAATCTGGGTTGTATGGAGGATGGTTAACAACTACCATTTGCAACTGTTGATTTGGTGTTGAGTACATACTGAAATATGCGAACAAGTGTTGTCAAGAAGAAAAATGATGCCTCAACTCAGCGTACCACGTCTTTTGTTTTGTGTGGTCCTTCTCAATCTCTTCAACGTCTCGCAGTAAGTTTTAGCATTAATTGTCTTGGTTCTTTCCATAAAATCAATCAAGATCACTCCTTTATAGTCCCAAAAAACCAATGCCATCAGCATTTTTGAAAAAGTGTGTGTGGGCTTTTACGGGTTTTCGAGGAGAACTGGTTTGCCCCTGCTGCATTGATTGACCTTTTTGTCCACGTTAACAAATTTTACCCATGTGTCGTACTGTTAGAATTTGTTACAATGTAATCAAGGAATTCATCCTTCTTATTACGCTAACAGTAAAGGAAGGTTAGTGCTGACCTCATCCTCTTTTTTGTGTGTTCGTCAGAAAGAAATTTAGGCACCCAGCAAGCACAAAATTTGTGGAAACCTCACCTGTCGGTTACTATTAAAAATTTTGGATAATTCTCGTATCGTGAATCAACGATTTTCTTAAATTTTCATATCGACACTTGCTACAAGTTCATCTGTGACAATTGAGGGTCGACCTCTTTTTTCATTGTCATGAATGTTTGTTTGATCTTCGTGAAACATATGGCACCATTTTCTTACTGCACTGTTACTCATGGTATTCTGTCCATATACTGCACAAAGTTCATATTGAATTTCAGCAGTTGACAAGTTTTTTGCATAAAGGAAATTTATGACAGTATGCACTTCACAGTCAGTGAGATTTTCTATGGCAGCAGCCATTTTGAATAAAAGTTTTACAAAAACAAACAAGCAAGCGATATTTCGAATAACACCTCCAGTGCGGACCTCTAATAGAACTCGCACTAAACTGGGCTATTTAACTATGCAAAGAACTGGGCTATTTCACTACCCTCACTCTTTTTTGCACTATACTGAGGACTTTCTTTTTCCTGTTTAGCCTCCAGGTATTACTTAAGAGGATGAATGAGGATGATATGTATGAAAGTAAATGAAGTGTAGTTTTGTACAGTCTCAGGTCAACCACTCCTGAGAAGTGTGGTTAATTGAAACCCAACCACCAAAGAACACCAGTATTCAAATCTGTATAAAAATAACAGACTTTACTAGGACTTGTACGCTGGAACTTTCGACTTCCAAATCAGCTGATTTGGGAAGACAAATTCACCACTAGACCAACCCAGTGGTTTACTATACTGAGGACTGGAAGTTAATTTTCAAATAGCCCTCATACCAAGTGGTTTTATTAAGAAAATATTTTTAATTGGTATTCATTCATTATTGTGTATACTTTATATATATTTTTTGATGCCTAGTCGTTTTTTTAAATCTTTGTTCTCTCCACAGTTACTGTTTTTAATTTAAAGTCTTTTTAGGAAAACTGCATTTGTAATAAAGCATATATTAATTGCATTACCATGTTGAAAATTTTCCTATAAGATAATCACATATACAAATTCATAAATCTTTTTTTTTTTCATAATTGCCACATATTTTCATTTGTATTGATCTGGTTGTTTAAACTTACTACAGCTTCTCATATTTTTATTAGGCAATCTGAGTGTATTGTATATTAAGTATCTCAATAGAAATGTGATTTTTTGTAATTTTGTTTTATTGATTTTTCTTTTTATTAAAATGTGCCCAAATTTTTATTTAATTTTTTTTTAATTCGGCTTAATGTATTTCTTTATCAATTAGGATGTTTAATATTTCAGGTGATAATTCTGATAGTAAAAGTGGTGAAAATTATTTACATCAATTGCGGGCATATGTGACTGTGATGTCCAGGATAATTGCTCCTCACATATCAGTTGGTAGGTGTTACACAGTTGTTTAAGTTTAATAATTATGTTTTATATATTTGTGTTTTACAATTACTTGAATCAACTTATGTAAGTTCAGCTTAGAAAATTCATGTTACTATAATTTTATATTAGATACGTCTTTAATTTTTGTACATATAGTTTACTTAACCCTGTTTAAAATTCATTATTTTGGTGTTTGTAACAACAATTATAAAAAATATGCATCTTTTATTTCTATTATTATTAAGAAAATAGTAGCCAGCTTCATCCAGTCATGCCTCATTCTGCCAAAGAGAGGATGCGACTTACCAATTTTTTTCTGTTAAAGCTTAGTAAGAATTTAATAAATGAGTTAGAAATAAAAATATTGGAATCAGGTACACAAATATATCGTTTTAATTCTAGAAGAATAAGTTGTTATTACCTTACTGGCTAAGTTAACAACTAAAACCAAAATTTGATAGTCCAATTTACAACTACATGAAGGCAGTGAATTTTAAGTCTAAATGAATCTTGTAAATGCATCAACACTACATCACAAAATGTAACTTATCCAAAAGTTGTTCAAAACTTTTCAGTAAATTAATATTAGAAAATTTTATAATTTTATTACAAGTAGAATTTCTTTCTCTCTGTTAGAAATAGAAAATTTATTCTGTATCTCTAACTGAGAGATGAGCAGTACCCTCCAGAATATTTTTGAAATGTTATTTAGCATGAGATTGAATTTTTATCAAAACCTAACAGCCAGTTTCATTAAAATATAATAATCTCTTAAGTGATAAATTAACTGATAGTAAAAATTTTGTTCGTTTATGTTAGAGAAATTCAGCCTCTATTATTTTTTTTCTGCTAAATCTGCTGTTTAATCTTTCTAAAAAAAAAAAAGTTTATAATTTTTCAGACATATGTATTGCTATAATAGAGATTCATTCATTCATTTGCTTTTAAATAAAAAAGATCCCCTTATAGAGAATTTTATTTTGCTTAGATTACATCTAGTTAGTGTGTGTAAAATTATTATGTATATAAGATTCTTTTGTTTAGTCGTGAAAGAATGATTCAGAAGTGATTTACCTGTTTTTTTTTCTTTTAATTAAAATTAAGTTAAACATCCCAAATGTAACAATTTCAAGTCACACAATTTAACTGAAGAATGCTTGTCATGTACCTCAAGTTCTTACTGTATGTCATATTCTTTCTTTATTTTATTATATAACTGCATAAATATATTATTTCTAAATTATTTTTGAAACAATCTAGATCATTGTGTTTTAAGGGTAGTTTATATTAGTAAGTTTACATGATAAGAATATAAATAACAGTCAACAGTCATCTTCCCAAGCTACTTCCTATTTTTTAACATGATTAAATCAACCTTTTGCATAAGAAGTAATTAAAAATGTAGGCTGCAAATAGTTTAATAGATAGTTAATAGATTATGTAAAATTTAACTAATCTGTAAATCAGATTTTATTGCAGTTTGAAGTTATCAGGCATACAAGAGCTGACTGGAAGTAAGGTGTGAGTTGTTAGAAAAAGTCAAACTCAATAAAATTCAGGTAGTGCGAACCAATTTATGACCATCAACAACAAAAATTATATAGATCACTTCATGAATGAGTAGGTATGTTACTCCACAAATAAAAAAAGTAGAAATTGGTTCAGCTAGATGAATCAAGAAAAACTACAGTAAAATCTTAATCAGCAGATCACAGAATATTAAGTTAATTATAAAATAAAAAATAAAAGTAATTAACGTGCATAAAAGGGAACTAGCAGTGACAGCATAATTGTGTTTGCAGAACTCTCTTTTTTCATATTTTTGTTTGGTTTAACTTATTTGTTTATTTTTTAATTTTCACAAGTGTTGTATGTTATTTATAAGTGATGGAAGTTTGAAGTAAATATTTCTAATTCTAAGTCAATATATTTTAATTGTACAATAAACATTTGTTAAGTATGATTTCGTAACCTTAATATTAACTACGATCATATCCAACGTCAGTAAGTCTAATAGTAAGAGTAATGTTCATTATTCAGTAAATTCTAAATTGGATTCAACAGTCATTAAATTAAATGTTATAAAAGGACAAAAATATAAATTGTTAAAGGAGCAAACCTAATTTGGTTATTTGAACAATGTACATGAAAGGGTTGAAGATTTTAAGCAATTTACCAATTTTGAAAAAAATCAAATTTGGGAAATGTTTGCAGGATTGTTGTAATTTAAAAAATGAGGATACTACTATAGAAGCAATTTGAGGAGATTAAAGTTGTTTTGAATGATCATGAGCATTAATCTAGATGAACTGTTTGGAAATAAAGGGGATGGTACCATTAGAAAAAATATGAAAATGTTTTCATATCAGTAAACTGGCTAAAGTTGTACATTTTGATAATTGTAATGTTAGTATGATTGTTGCAGAATATAGACCGTGTCAGGATCCTAATTTCCCTAATATTACAATTATTGTTAAATTTTTATAACATTTTGAAAAGGAGTTTTTGATGAAAGTTAAAAGAAAAAGAGGTTTAAGTGTTTTAGAAATCAAACTCTGTAAGTGACAACAGTTATTTATCGATGAATTTGAAACATTTGAAAATATAAGGTTTTTAAAGTTGGCAAAGAAACAAAAATTCAAAATAAATACAAATATCAGAATAGATGATCAGGGAGAAACTTGTTTTAGAGAGACTTGAATTAACCATTTGAAGGATATGTTTGATTGGTTATAAAAAGTTCTTTTATAACAGAAGAAAATAAGAAAAACGTATTAATACAGGTGATTCAAAGAAACGGGAAATTTAAAAAATTAAATAACATTAATGAAACATTTTTTTTAGAAAATGAATTTTATTTCATGTAATTGTACAAATGTTGCCATTTTAGGATACATACATTTTAGTTTATTTTTTAAAGATGACATCTTCCAGGTGACCTCCTCTTCTAAGTAAACACTCACGAAGTCTCTTCGTTAAATTGTTCATGGTTTGACGTAACATCTCAACTGGAATTTCCATAATTGCTTCTCGGATCTTTGCCTTCAGTTCTTCCATTGTAGCAGGTCTACTGTGGAACACTTTGCTTTTAAGGTGACCCCACAAAAAGTAATCGCAAGCTGAGAGATCAGGCGATCTGGGAGGCCATCTAATGTCACCATTTCATGAAATGACACGTTGTCCAAACAATCGGCGTACAGCTGCCATCGATATTCGTGCAGTATGTGACGTTGCTCCGTCTTGTTGAAACCAGGCTGTGTTAAGAATTGGTGGAAATCTCTTTTCTTGTTCCACAACAAAGGTTTCAAGCATGGCTACGTAACGAGCCGACATCACTGTAATCGCAAGACCGTTGTCATCTTCAAAAAAATAAGGGCCTATAACACCGTAAGATGACATAGCACACCACACGGTCACTTTCTGGCTGTGCAACGGATGCTGGTGTAGCTGCGTAGGATTTTCTTGTGCCCAGTATCTGAAATTTTGCTTGTTAACAAATCCACTGCGGTGGAAATGCGCTTCGTCTGACATCCACAGTTCGTGAACAAACTCTTTGTTGTCATTTATCTTCTGAAGCATTACATTACAGAATTGTGCTTGCTCAACTGCATCGTTCGGTTTCAGTTCCTGGACGATCTGCAACTTGTATGGATGGTATTGCAAGTCCTTCACTAACATTCTTTGAATACTTGAACTATGCAATTGTAAAGATGCTGAGAGACGACGGATTGACCGATGTGGACTTCGTGTGACAGCATCTTATAAAGCTTGAACATTCTGTGGTGTACAGACGGTTCGCTCACGGCCTGGAGGTTTCTTTTTCATTGCCAAACCAGTTTCCTCAAAATTAGATATCCATGTTTTAATTGCATGTGCTGATGGAACATGGTCGTGCCGTCCCAGATTAAAATGACGACGAAATTCTCTATGCGCTCCCTCCACACTGTCATTGTTTTTGTAAAATGCTTTGATAGCAAATGCACGTTGCGCACCACTCCAAGGATCCATGACAACTAAATGGCAGGTTAGGTTAGAGAGGCTGGCGCCACTTATCAAGTGGTACCAATCTTCCATGGCTACCAACACAACTTTCAGAATTTCCCGTTTCTTTGAATCACTCTGTATAAACATTATATCTCTTGAGTTTATTATTTCTTATACCAATATTTTTATTACCATAATTTAGTACTATGATGAAAATATTATATTGTCTCACTGGATTAACAGAATTTGATATAAAATGTACATTTCTTATAAAAAAGAAATTATGTTCCATACATTATATTATCTTTATTAATCTGCAGATTTGATATTTTTACAGGAACACCATTCTCAGTGTTGGAAAGAAATTTAACAGATATTATGCAATATTTGGTGTTTGAATGTGCTGTTGATCCTGAAGATATTGAGCAGATGTTGCAACAGTTAGGTATTGATTTAGTTTATTACTTGGTGCAGACTTGTACACCAGATGTTGCTATCATTCAGCCAGTTAAAAAGCCAGAAGTTATTGTTCTAAATTCATCAGGTGTAAGTAATTGATGGAAATAATCTTAATAATAGATGTTGTTTTTTTGTTTTTTTTTTCCAACTTTTAACTACCAGAACGTAACTCCTTTAAGTATTAAGATCTTGTGAAATTGTCAGTTGTAAGGGGGTAACTGAGGACCCTGTTAGTTATTATTTTTTTAAATTATATACTTACATTATGGCAAGTATGAAGGGTATGTGTTAATGGCTGTTTCCTTTCCAGAAAAAAGTGGGGAAAATAAGCATAAAAATATGCTATGCTTAATTAAGAAGGTGTATTGTAATTTAATTTTTATTCTATTAATCTTGTTAGTTCTGCATAGAATATCTCTAGTTAGTTTAAAGTATTTAACATTATACTTATACAGGTGATCTTAAATTATTCAGTGCATTTTAGATATTAATTAAGAAATAACAAAGCAAGGTACTTACATGGATGTTTTATTGTTGAACAGGGCATTTCAAACAGTTTTGTTTACAACACTTATTAACTTCAAACAAGTTTCACATGAGCACCTTTTGTGGCGCGTAAATTATCTTGGAGATACTCAATTTCACGCCACACATTCTATTCTTCTTTTTAGTTCATTGATGTTGACCATCTTCATTGTGTACATCCTATATTTGACAAACCTCCAAAGAAAGAAATCGAGTGGCATAATGTCTGGAGATCGAGATAGCAGGGAATTGGTTCGTCACAGCCAATCCAACATGAGGAAATTGTTCATGTAGGTAGTCCCTAATATGTAAACCTCAGTATGGTGGTGCATCATCCCAGTTCTAAATTCACATGACAAGACAATTTACCTAGGCTTCTCTGAAAAGTCTCTCTTGCTTGATGCATAACCTCCTCTATGAATCATGAGACCTTGCCGTTGGTGAGGGGGCTTGAGTGCTCAGGGATACAGAGTAGCTGGACCGAAGGTGCAACCATATCGGAGAGGTATCTGTCGAGAACCAGACTAAGGAATTATTCCTGAAAGAGGGCAGCAGCTCTTTCAGTAGTTGTTAGGGGCGTGAGTCAGAATGATTTAAACGTCCATATCAGCATCACTCAGCCCTCTGAGTACTGCGCAGCTGAAAGCAATGGAAAACTACAGCTGCTTTTTTTCCAAGAAAATGTGGCTCTCTGCATTTTCATATAGCAATGATGCCTTCCTTGGTAAAATATTCCGGAGGTAAACTAGTCCCCCGTTCGGATCTCCGGGTGGGGACTACTAAGGAAGGGGTCACCAAAATATTAAAAAATAACATTCTACGAGTCTGAACGTGGAATGTTAGAAGTTTAAAAAAGGTTGGTAGGCTAGAAAATTTAAAAAGGGAAATGGATAGGATAAATGTGGATGTAGTAGGAATTAGTGAGGTTCGGTGAGAAGAGGAAGGTGACTTTTAGAATAATTAACTCAGCTTCGAATAATGGGCAGGCAGGAGTAGGTTTCACAATGAACAAGAAGATAGGGAAGAGAGTAGAGTATTTCAAAACGCATAGCGATAGAATCATTGTAATAAGGATAAAATCAAAACCTAAACCGACAACGATTGTTAACAGGAAGTGCAAACTGGCGAAAGAAGAGTGGATTAAAGAAAAGTGTTCAGAAGTGGAAAGAGAAATGAACATTGGTAAAATAGACGGAGCATACAGAAAAGTTAAGGAAAATTTTGGGGTACATAAATTAAAATCTAATAATGTGTTAAACAAAGATGGTACACCGATATATAATACGAAAGGTAAAGTCGATAGATGGGTGGAATATATTGAAGAGTTATACGGAGGAAATGAATTAGGTAATGGTGTTATAGAGGAAGAAGAGGAAGTTGAGGAGGATGAAATGGGAGAAACAATACTGAGATCTGAATTTAAGAGAGCATTAAAAGATTTAAATGGCAGAAAGGCTCCTGGAATAGACGGAATACCTGTAGAATTACTGCGCAGTGCAGGTGAGGAAGCGATTGATAGATTATACAAACTGGTGTGTAATATTTATGAAAAAGGGGAATTTCCATCAGACTTCAAAAAAAGTGTTATAGTCATGATACCAAAGAAAGCAGGGACAATCGGAGTATCTGAGAAGAAAAGATTAGAAGCTTTTGAAATGTGGTGCTGTAAGAGAATGTTAAAAATCAGATGGGTGGATAAAGTGACAAATGAAGAGGTATTGCGGCAAATAGATGAAGAAAGAAGCATTTGGAAAAATATAGTTAAAAGAAGAGACAGACATAGGCCACATAATAAGGCATCCTGGAATGGTCGCTTTAATATTTGAAGGACAGGTAGAAGGGAAAAATTGTGTAGGCAGGCCACGTTTGGAATATGTAAAACAAATTGTTAGGGATGTAGGATGTAGAGGGTATACTGAAATGAAACGACTAGCACTAGATAGGGAATCTTGGAGAGCTGCATCAAACCAGTCAAATGACTGAAGACAAAAAAAAAAAAAGATGCATAACTTCCTTGCAGACGAGAGATCTACCAACAGCTTTTTTGTGTATTACACTTCCTAAATCCTTAAACTCCTGATACCAACATTTAGTAGTCTTTATTAGGAGGATCATGATCTAAATAAAAACATCCACAAACAGTAATAACTGATCTGATTTCATGAAACCATAGTACACACATTGCTTTCTCCTGCATGCTAGCCATTGCTCACCTGAAGATCCCCCTGTCATTACATTGCACCAGCGTGGTCATTCAAGGTCATCAATAACTCTAGTAAATACACTAATGTTTGAAAAAAATCAATACATGCTACATCACTTTGTTCATTTTTTATTAACTCCTAGAATGTACTGAATAATTTATGTTCACCATATATTTCACTTATTTTACTATGTTTTAGTTCTGTAATATTTTATTTAAATTTCAGATTCAAAAGACACCGAGTGAATTGCATCCTAACGTAATTGTCAGTCGTTTGCTAAAGAATCTTATATCAGCACTTCAGACAGAAGGTACTGATTTTGGTCAGGCTGAGGCTGCTAATCTTGTTAATAAATCAGCTGTGCAACAAGTTCTTGAGCAGACATCATTGTTGGCTGAGGTAGATTTGTCACTTATTTCTAGCAGTGATGAGTCTTTAGTGTTTCTTCTTAATTTAATGAATCTCATGTGGACACATGCTCTTTTAACACTTGAGAGTAAAGGTAATAATTATTTTGTTTTTTATTATAATTTAAGCATATAATCTCGATATTTAATTCTTTACAACTTTCTAAATTTGGTTTTTTACTTAGTTTTGTTTAATTTTGAATTTTATTTTGTAGGGAAAGGTGTCGGCTTATTATCAAAAAGTAGTATATTAAGGGAAGTTAGTTACACTTCAGTTGGATATGATCTTGGTGATGCTGGCTTCATATCTTTACATCAAGTATACAATGCTTTAATACGTCCATTACTGTCATCAGGAAATAATTGTACATCATGGTCATCATCATCAGCATCTTCATCTTTCTTCTCATTATCATTTGATCCTACTTGGGATCCACGTATTTTATTTGTTTTGACTAGTCATCATATATTATCACCGAAATTACAGGTATTTTTTTATTTATTTTATTAAATGCTTATGTAATGCTTTTTATACATTTTTAAAACAAACAACACGACATCCAGTTATAGTTTCAGAATGATAGATGAATTTTGTAGTGTACTAAAGATTCTGCCTAGAATTCAAACCCAAAACCTTCTGAATAAAAAGCAGAGTTTAACAATATTTTGTAATATTATGCTGTCAATTTTTAATAATTTTATTTTTGTTTTCTGATAGATAAAATTCTATATTCTTTTTAGTACCCAGTTTGTGCATGTCTTAGAAAATTATCAAAGCAGTAGCAGCCACTTGCTGGTTCTCATAACTCATAACCTGGTTAGTAGTTACATTGGTTATATTTATATTTTTCATTTGTAGTGTAATAAATATATTTTCTTATTCTGTTCATTCCATCCTTTTTTGTTTATCCTAATTTTTTATTATTTATGTTTTTACTTTCCCAGCTATAGTGATATATATTGCTATAGCTATAACAGGAAAGTACTTAGAACAGTAAAAAAAAAATCTAAAAAAATTGTTTTATTTAAGTTTTCTACCTTAAGGAGACATTTAAAAAATAGATTTAAGTAAATTGTAAATAAATAGGTGAACAAAAGTTTTTATTCAAATACTCCCATATCCAAAAAATTTATTTTTGTCAGACTGACATTTGTGCATATGTACATATTTATGTTGGTTTATATTTGGTCTTATAACTGTGGACCCCTTCACCGATTTGCTTTAAACTTGGTGGATAGTTACTACTGCCAGTAACTGAAAAAATATATGAAAGTTTTGCAAAAAGGAGTAGAGGTGTTTTGGTCGAAATAAAACTTCAAATACTTACTGGGCCATTTTACCAAAAAATTTTCTTACATAAGTTGAAGTTTTTTTTTATTAAGATCGCATATTACCCAAAAAAATGTTTAATATTCATCCCTCTCCACAAAAAATGATTCTATATATATATATATATTTTTTTTTTTTTTAACTACATCTTGCTTCAGAAAAGGAGTTAATGGGAATTTTTTGCATCTATATTTTCTATATCAAAGGCCTTCAAACCAGTATAAAATCTTTTAGTCCATCCCACTTCAATGGTCTATGATAAAAGTTATTTTGTTAATTTTTAAAACTGTTTAAAAATATATTTTAAATTTAAATCCATCTCACAAGTTACCAATTACATTTAAAATGTAAAAAATCTTAATTTTCGATAGTCCTTACTCTTTAGTATTTCTTGAAAAAAATAAAGTTAACCAAAAATGTTCACCCCTTTCCTAGAAAATTACAACTTTGTTTATTTAGAATTATGACTACCTTTCTATTTTTTAAACAATTTTAAAAGTTATTTTTTTAAATTTACTGTCACCACTTAAGAATTATTTTTTAAAAATTAATTTTACCCAAGTGCTTTCCTTTGAGTATGGGAGCCCCCAAATTGGAAAAAATATTTTTTCATTTTTCAACAACAGAATACTAGTTCCACCGTAAACAACTTTCATGAAGTCCTCCACAAGTTTAGCAATAATCAGTTTTCTAAATTTATTTATTTATCTAACTATGCATCATAAAATTAGAAATAAATATTTTTATATAATAATGTGAAAAAAAGAATTCATAATTTTGTTTATTGTTTTTCAATTAAAAGAAATTATTTTGTCATACAATATAGAGCTTAAAATGATTAAAAATGAATTGTATAACTTGACCAGAGTTAGCCAGGAAAGTTATGCAATTCATTTTTTTGTATTTTACAATAATAAATTTTTATTGTTATAATTATTATTTTGATTTTTTAGATGAATTTTTATTAATAATTCTGGAAAGTTGTAAAAAATATTTCTTTAGGAAACATGTAAAATGATTGAGATATCAGTGAAAAAAAATATTACTTGGAGTAGGGTTAATTGAAAATTTCTCGTCTTTTTTTAAAAATAGCACTTAAAAATATTGGTAATCTCAGTAAGTGGGGAGGTGTAAAATCTAGTATATATTTCTTGTTTGGCCATTTAAGAAGGATGCCTGAAATACCAAAAAAACTGGAAAACATATTTGACACATTCATGTAGGTTTGCCTGTAATAAGTAAGTAAATAAAAATTGTTACAAATTGAAGCAGTACCAGTTGATTGTATTTAAGTTGTACGTAACCAATACTATAAAAATGTATAAAAAAAATAAGCAGTAACCTTACTTACTGCTAGTGTAAACAATAAACTAAATAATATCAAAAGTTAAACATTACATAACTAAATAAAATTAGGATTTTGAAAACTTTAATAAAATTAATTTTTCTTTAAACCAAATGATATTGTGTAAAATATTTTTATTATCTATTTGTTTTCAAAATAAATATGCAAAACACTATTTCTTTTATACAATATATAAAATTTAATTCCTTGGAACATATGGTTGAGGTATGGAAAATTGTGTATTAATTCTCAGTGTATAGGTGAACCAATCAATTATACAGCTGGTGATTTGCAGAAATATTTATTTTTCAAATATGGAGATTACTTCTTGGATTTACTTTTTCTTGGAAATTGTTTAAAGTTTGTTTCTATAAATATTCCATACGTTCACAGAGAAAGAATGTTGGTCACATGACCAACACCAACATGGTAATCTGATTCATCCAAAAAAGACATGTGAAAACATAAGCTCAATACTAACATTTGTGATGCATTTTTTAAGTTATCTACATAAACAGGGAAGAGAGGAACAAAAGCTTTATCTTTTATAAAACCCTATAGGAAGTAGTCAGTCACAAGGCAATGATAGTAGCCTTGTGACTGACTACTAATTTTGATACCTTGAATTTAATGCAAACTTGTTTCAGTCATTATGATCCTGCCACAGAAAATTTTTACCGGGAAGTACTTACCTACCAATATATAAGGTATTAGATAGGATACATCTACTACATTGTTTTCTGAACCTTGTATACTTCTTTTTTAAACAATTTTTATTATTTTTATTTTATGTAGGTTTTGGATGTTATCGGTTTAGATAACCAGTTTGAATGGTGTATGTCAGATTACGTGAGAAAGAGTGTGGTAATAACAGATACAACAGTTATAATACCTTCACTTTTACAATTATATCTTGATCACACCACTTTGACTCAAGATCCAGAAAGTGAAGATGGCTTAGAAACGGTGTCAAATGCTAGTAAAGAACATGCATCATACCTTATTGACTTCTTGAAAGAAAATCCAGCATTTAGTCAGGTTGAAATTACTGGGAAAGGTAAAATAATAATATTATTATTATTATATTGTGTTCACTATAGCTTAACTAATTTACATGGCAATGATAATTTTTTTCACAGAAGTTATATCGTTTTGTTTTTAAGGCTTCATTTTTGAAGTTATATATTGGAAGAGTTTATTTTCATTGATGATGAAAGTGATATTTTTAACTTACAATAATCTGTTATTATTACTTTGGTCCTGATTTTGCATATATTTTAACAAGGAAGATGGAATTAATGAAATGATAGATGAAAACTGGTCCTGATTTTGCATATATTTTAACAAGGAAGATGGAATTAATGAAATGATAGATGAAAACTGTCAGACCTTTCTCTACAAATAAAAAACATAAAAAATTATTTATTCCTTATGTCTAAATGGTCACTGGCATTTTGTTTGCCATAAAAGGAATTTTATTATACAAAGCTTATGCCAATTGTTGTTGGCATTGAGTTATGTTGTTGAAGTTTTGTAATTATTAGGGTTTATGGTTTCTAAATTTTTTTAATTTATTTATATTTTGTTTTAAGTAATTTTGGAATTTTGTAACAACTGATGATGTGGGATCCTGCAAAAGTCAACTTTTGGTATTAGCTTTCTAGGTTCTGTTACTGTGTATGGTGGTTATTTTTTGTTGTTATTTGAGGTTATTATGTTTGAGTGGTCAGTATGTTGATAAATTATTTGAATTTTCTCAAAGTTTTATACATATTCTACCCTACTAAACAGCAATTATAATATGTGTCTGTGTGCATCCACCTTAGCTTAGCACCAGTCACTAGCAGAAAATCCCGATTCATTAGGCATGCCTCATGGTGGTCAAGTATATATTTGTTATATTATTATATATCAATATACCGTATTTATATAGAAGTTTTAGGAAAATTTAGTACTTTTTAACCAGATCTGAATTTTCGGATGAAAATCGCAAATATCTCAAAAATGGTTGGTCCTAGCACTCAGAAAATTTTTTTCGACTTCCCTTGATAACACCCCCCCACTCCCAGTGGTACCCATTGTTTGATAATATTTTCAAGTGCTCCAGGGTACCATACAAAAAATTGGGGAAGAGGTGCGATGGGGTACCACCGTAATATCTTGGCAACTGTTCATCCAATGTGAACAATATGGTAAGTGGACATTACTTGGAACAAAGTCACGGCTGGCAGGAGGGCAATACTGAAGACACCATTGTATGCAGCTGTTCAAAGCATCGATCCAAAGATGAACCCCTGCAGAACACCTCCATCAATTCCCCGTTCAACTATCCCACCCTGCACCCTGGATATGAGCCTGCAATCAGTGAGATAAGATTTCACCATCCAGTATAGATAACCTGGTATTCCCAGATCTTCCAAAGATCTTAGTATCGCTGAGTGCAGGATCGAATTAAAAGCATTCCTTACATCCTAGGTGGCAAGAACGCACATCTTACCACTCTTTCTAACATTACGTCTCCAGCAACCTGGCAGATGTCCTCAACTGCATCAAGGGCAGACCTACCCCTATGAAAACTGAACTGGTTTACAGAGAGCCCACCCTGTGCTTCCAGTGCTGCAGTGATACTGACCTGAAGGATCCTCTCAAGTACTTTAGCCAGCACATCAGTCATGGCCAGCAGCTGGTATGACGAGGGAAGCACCAGATCCTTTTTGGGCTTCAGTACTGATACCAGCCACTGCCGCTTCCATATGTTCGGTAAGACTCCCTCCTTCAAGCATGCATTATTGGTTTCAAGAAAAACCTCCGAGGCGGCCCAGGTAGATACCTTAACCACCATGTTCGGCAGCAGGTCCAAGCCAGGAGCCTTAAGGGGTTCTTGTGACACCCTCAGTTCCTAGCTAGTAAATAACGGAGGGACCTCATGGTCAGGCACATCCTCATCTGTATTCACAATGGGTGCCTCTTTCCTGCAAGGAAAAAGCCCATTCACAATATTAGTAGTTTAATGCGCAGTTGTTGTGTGCGGTGCCCTAGGTCTGATGGCACTCCGCACCAATATGGTGTTCAGCTTCCCCCATGGGTCGGCATCTATGTCCTGTATGTATGATGTTGAGACCAACATTTCTTTTTTGATTGGGCAATTAACTTGCTTAATTCCTTTCTGCATACTTTCTGCTCTGCATATACAGCTCGTACCGAATGCAGGTATGCCCTAGTTGTTCGTCTCCTGAGCCTGTGACACTCATTCCTCTTAAGAGCTATTTCTTCTGTCCACCTATATATAGGGGAATATCCCCATCTAGTGTATTTACCGGGAGGACAGAACAGTCGTCTTCTAGTGCGCTTGCAAGACAGGAAGCCTTCTCCTCTGCAGTGATGTCTCCATACACCTCTCTCAGATTAATTTACTTTGAAAATACTGCAGGATCCAGGCCTCTTGTATTTCAACCTGTAAATGTGGGTGAGTCGTCTCCATCAGAACCAGTATCTGCGAGTGTCATCAGGACAGCCTGGTGATGGGATGATTATTTGGCAAATAACCATCTATTATCTGGCAAATAACCATCCCAGACTCTCCAGTTATTAATTCCTGCTGCAGCCTCTGCGGAGGCAAAGGTCACATCTACGATGTAGCCTGTTATGCCTCTCCTAAAGGTTTACTCTCCCCCAACATTGAGCACAGCCAGATTAAGCACTGTAACCATATCCATCAGAACAGCTCCTCTCTCATTTGTCCTGGTCGATCCCCAGTCTGTTGACCAGACATTGAAATCACCAGCCTGCAAGACCTGTCGGTGAACTGAAATGTCCCTCTGTATGATGGTCAATATTTCCTTATATTCTTCCATAGAGATGTTGTGGGAAAGATAACAGGAGTTATAATACACTCCAGCGATTCTCCCCCTAACAGAGCCAACCCCACATTGTATGTCATGCGTAGAGCACGATACACAAGTCCATAAGGCCACCCTACCATCCTCCAAGATAATCCGACCTGGGCGGGGGGGGTCACAGTGCATACGGTTCAGAAATTAGGGCGATATCTGTGCCCGCCTCTGTCACATGTCTGGCAAGCATGTCTTGCGTCAATGCACAGTGATTTGTATTTAGCTGTATTATTTTCATTGTTATGCTGTTTGTTGCCCGGTCCTCCCCTGGTTCTCCTTGCTAGCTGCTGAGCTTGTCGCCCCAAGGCATTTAATGCTGCCTGTCCTGTGTCCTTCAGTATTAAAGGTATGGCATTTTGGAGCACTGTTGCAGTCTGCAGCACAATGTCCAGTTGCTCCGCAGTTAAAGCATGCAGCCTTTCTGTCAGCACCCTTGCAATACCTCAATATATGTCCCAGTTCGTGACACCTATAACATCACTGTGGCGATTCTATAGTATCCAGCCCACAGAAGGCCAGTTTTGATCCAGCCCTTTTGTGCTATTGTCATTATTGGAGCTGGTAATCGACTCGTGGCCACTCCAGTGTCGCCGACCTAATCGTTATTCTTACATCTTCTAGGATCTCTTATCCAACCATCATGGACAGGTCTTAATGAACCTCATCCGGCTGTATGTCATTTTCTAGATCCCTGATCCTAAGGAAGGCAATCCTCATCCTGTAATAATACTTCCTTCCTTAATATTGGCTGCAGTTGTGTACCAGTAGCATTCATATTCTCTTTAACCTTGATCTCCATATTGTTGTTGCCATTCTCCTTATAGAAAGTTGGAAACTGCTATTTCTTTCTTGATCGTCTTGAGAAGTTTCTGCATAGAACATATCTGACCTGATCACAATGGTTTCAGTTTTATATTTAATTCCCTCTTTGGTGTCACTTCCCCATGGTGTTGCATGTTTTCCACCTGGCAAA
The DNA here is from genome assembly GCF_047948215.1 of Lycorma delicatula. NCBI lineage: Eukaryota > Metazoa > Arthropoda > Insecta > Hemiptera > Fulgoridae > Lycorma > Lycorma delicatula. The sequence goes on along the minus strand of NC_134459.1, from coordinate 106,474,551 downwards.
ACAATGTGGTATTGACATTCAGTCCTTCACACTCCAGAATGTTTTTTACATAGACAGTGGAGTCCTGCCCATATACCTCTGTCTGTACAGGACCCATACTGCCTCCATTATTGTCCCTTTTCTTTTATTAGGCTTCAACTAGGGTCTGCGCAGTATTAGCCCTGGTGTCTGTGTCAACATATACAACATGATACTTATTTAAAACAGGAGCTTCTATATCCCTTGTACCACCAGTTAAATATGCCCCTAGTGTAACTGTCATCACTTCCCCAGCCCTAATGTTAGCTTTGCTAAGGAGCCAGGCCACTTGTGGGTGCCTGGCTGCAAAAATTTCCATTGTCTTGCCCTCTGTAAATATGTGTATTTCCACCACTGCAACAGTGTTCAGTCCCCTGTCTTCTACCCAGCGTCCCTATGTAGGTATTCTTAGACTTTTTTGGGCCAGTCCTTTTTGATAAGCTTTGGTAACTGCTGCTGGTATCCCATTCTCCAGCGCATCCTGATTGGGACAGACTGTATTGATTTTTTTTTGTGTAGTCACTGTGCAACTAGTTCTGGCGCTAGTCTTGTTAGCATCAGCCAGCTTTCTCAGATCCAGTACAGCGATGCTGAGGTCAGTTTCCAACTCTTTGATGCTTCTCTTGACACGCTTGTCCATGTTCTTCCGAAGCACTTTAGCAAGCTGCTCAAATCTCTGGGCAATTTGTTTTAACGCACCAGTTGCTACTTCCACAGCGTTAGGGGATTGCCTCGCCTTGGATCTTATCTTATCTTTACTGCCTTTGTTATGTCATGGCTCCAACGGTTTCAAGTAGGGTGTTGCTTCTTCCATATTGATCTTAGCAGGTGAGGTCACAATGTTGGTATTTTGCGTCTGCTTTTTTTCTTCTATCCTTTTTACTATATCAGTGTTCTTTAGGTGTGAAGTCATTTTATGACAATCTGCGTGTCTGTAGATGCCTTGTGCACCTTGCATGAGAGTGCAAAAAACTGAGTGTGGGAGGATGGTGCTGCTGAAATGTAGAATTTATAGGAGGTGGGGGTACCTTGGGGAGGTCCGGCCTGGAACTCCACAGGTTATGTACCCAGGGGCCTTGGATCGGAGCTATAAGGAAACAAGTCTTTCCCTGTATATTTGCTCGTGAGAAAGAAAAAATTTCTAAGTCCTGCAAAACTCAAATTTATTGTTCACTCCGTAAAGAAAAATAGGGGTGGTGAGAGGGGTCAAGAAAGTCGAGGAAGAAATTTTTGGGGAGAAGTGGTGGGGGGGACCTTGGGGGTCTGACCTGGTACCCAACAGGTTATGGGCCCAGGGGCCCTGGCACATATTTATAGGAGAATATTAATTAACATATACTTTCCCTATATAATATATTCCCTTAGAACTGAGTAAAAAAAAATTTTTTTACAAGATTCAAATTAACCGCTCATTGCCAAAAAGGATTATTCTATTAGAATAGATATATAAGATTTAACAGTCACCAGTTCAATAAAATAAAACTAAGTTGGTACACCTGTTTTCAATTATGACATATAAAAATTTACACTTGGAACGACTATGTTACTAACTAAGACTGGCTATATTACTATTTATGACCGACTATGTTACTCTGTAAGCAATATATAATTATTTAATATTATAATATTTAACATCCATTAATTCAATGAAATAAAATATTATAAACTAGATTAGTATGTCTGTTTTCAGTTATAAAATGTAAAATGTACTAAATTTATACTAGGACCAGCTATGTTACTATTTACGACCAACTATGTTAGTCTTTATAAAGTTGATTATTAAATAAATCTTAACACTCCTAATATTTATCACTATAAGTTTCACTTATTTAACCTTAAAAATTAGTTTATTTCACTTATGTAAATTATAACTCGCTAAAAACAATTCTAAATGTGTATCACAAGTGGCCGGAGCTACTATGTTACTTTCTATAGTGTGCCAAAATTGTCAGTGCTACTATATTACTTAACCTAACAACTTTGTTTTTTTTTTCACTTATTTAAGTTTAAACCTATCTCTATGTATATTTTCATTTAGAAAACACTTCTTATATTTATTGTATACTAAAATTCTTATCACTTTTAAATCTATTAACCTAAATAATCTAGTTTAATTCACTAATCTTGTTCACTACTAACACTACACTGTTTCTGTCCACCTTGTTTACTAAAAATTAATAACTTAAAAACTATTAATAGTCTTGTACTCCACACTCGTACGATTGTTTGTTAGACATTCTTACACAATTTAATGTTCAAATCACTACGATTAACACAAGATAACAGTTTCTAGAGCTATAAACCACGAGTAGTGGTAAAATGGTGGCAGTCCATCATCAAATCTCAACCTTTACTCCGTCATCAACATATTGTGTCCATATTGAAACTTTATGTGCATGAGTTACACCACGTATTAATTTACCCTCAAACTCATGTAAATATATTTCTGACATAATAGCTGATAGTGGAAATCCCATAGGTAAGGTATATTTTATGTAAAATATTTGTTATTAAATTCAGAATAGTTTTGATGAATATATTTCTTACGATAGTGATGATAAGTTTAATAAATTTTGGATCTTCTTGGGTACTTTTTTATTTATTTTTTGTAATTTTTACAGTATTTTTTTTGGTCTATGGGTATGCTAGGATACATGTTAGTTATGCCGTAACTAAGCATTCTAGTGTCTTTATTTATATTTTATTTATTTACTTATTCTATATATTCTCTTATTTACTAATTTTTTTATTAATTGTTTATATATTTTTTTTCTTTGTTCCTTTTTTTTAATTAACAAAATGTATGCACATTGTTCTTGCAGATTTCAGAGCTTTTCAAGTTAACACATCTCATGATACTGATCCATAAATATTTTTGAATTTGAAATTTATATTTTACTGCTGTTATTTGTTAAAACTGACAGGTTAGAGATGGAAAATATGATAATAATGAATGTTGTTATTTATGGTAAGAAGTATTTACAGTGTTAATACAACTAAATAAATATGTACTTATGTTACAGAGATTCAAATTACGGATAGCGTAGGGTTTTGTATTCGCATTGACTACTCCAGGATATCAACATTGTTTGATTACAATGAGGAAAATATTGTAACACATGAAGAAAATTGGAAGAAACAGGAAATTAAAGAATCTGTATTAAAATATTTTACTGTGAGATCACCAGTTGTGGGAATGCTTGTACAAAAACTTCACTGTATTGAACGAGCTGAAGAAATTTTAAATGATGCTGAACCATATCACTATTTGGAAGATGAATTGAGTAGTGAAAGAATCAATATTCTGTCACATATATTTAATGATAACCAAGTTGTTGCTACTCTTCAAAATTATCCAAATACTGAAGTACTTTGGGATTGGTTGGATAATACACTTTTAAATAATGATTTAGAAAAATCTTTAGAAATGATTTCAGCTCTTCCAGAAATTATATTTCAGAATGAGCCAAATATATGTAAACTAAAGGATTTACTCTACTTTAAATTAGCATCAATTAAAGGTTGTTATTTTATATTTTATTTTATTTATAATAATTCATGTTACTTATTATCTCTCTTCAAAAAAAAAAACTATCAATCTGAAAGACTTAAATGTTTTTATAGGTAGCAAAAGCATTGAGAATATTAAAAAACAATTATCCAAGAAAAGCATGAAATATATTTTAATATGGTTCTGCAGAAATAGTTCCCACTCCCATCTAAGTTTAACTAAAAATTTCCCAGCCCACAGACTGGGTTTTTTGCTTTCTAGTAACTATACAGTATAACATTATAGACCATCAGCATAAATATAAAAAGTATAACTTATCAATAATTTATAGCACTTAAATTTGTTTCTGAACAATTTTATTTACACTGTTTATAAAGTAGATTTACAGTTTTAGTAACTTACTATTGTATGGTACTCTGCAAAACAAGTTTCTGGGTACAAAGGGACTTGACATTTTTTGTACTGGTACACTGTTTCACTCGTTCTTCCTTGAGCACTACAAACTTTACATCTTCTTGATGGTTTTGCCTTGCTTGCTGGCAATATAGTATGGTTGCTCTTGGCAACCATACTATATATTAGATTGGTGTTGTATAACACCAAGTCAAAAAGATAAAAAAGTATTTTTTATATCCCTTCATGCACCTTTGCATAATAGGAAAGATGATAACTTTTGGTCCTGCTTGTCAACACCAGATATATTTTTATTATAGTCAACCACTACATTAGGTTTTAATACTATTTTAGGGTTAGGTTTCTTTTTTTCTCTTTGAGAAATAACCTCCTGGTACTCTACATGGGCATGAAGTGTGGACAACATTGTTACCATCTTCTGGTCATGCCACTTCACACACAACAAATTTTTACAGGAAGAAATTTTATTTTCTCAAATTCAATTTTATTTTCTTCAGATTTTTAGGGGTGTTTTTTCTTCTAATTTGTAAGGTTCTCACAGTATAAGTACCTTAACTAAGAAACATTCTGTATAATTAGGTGAACTGTATACCAGTTATCCATGTACAGAACATGGCCTTGGTGAAGCAAATCATCATATGAGATCTGTAAATAAAGTAATGAGATTAGTTTTTTTGGCAGCCAAAGTGGCAGCACTTATGTATGTTTACTAGTAAACATATGTTTATATGAACAGCTGATTTATATTAGGTATTAATATTTTTAGCCTATTGTTGCCATGTAAGACATAAACAAGTTTTTGTTTTGCATTACAAAAATGAGTGAAACTAATAATGAGCTACAGTGTGCAATCAGGTTTTGTGTTAAACTCTGTGAGAATGTTACTAAAACTTTTTCAAAATTGAATGGGGCGTATGGAGATGATGCTCTTGTCAAGAGCCCAAGATTTTGTTGGTTTAAAGCATTTTCAGATGGCCAGAATCAGTTGCAGGCGATCCACGCTCTGGAGGGCTATTAACATCAAAAAGTGAGCAAATTAGAGACTTGATAAGTACAACCAACGATTAACTGTCAGAACAATTGAATTTAAACCTTATCACAGTCCATCATATTTTGGCAAACGAATTGGACATGAAAAAAGTTTGTGCAAAATTGGTCCCAAAAAACTTCACTGTTGAACAGAAAAACAACAGGGTGGAAGTGTGCCGCAATCTTATAGGATGAATTGAAACTCATCCTGATTTTCTAAAAAAAAATGTTATTACTGGTGATGAATCTTTGATATTTATGTAGGACCCAGAAGCAAACTCACCACATCCCAAAAAAGCAAAAATGAGCAAATCAAAACTATGCTGATTTGTTTCTCCAATAGTAATGGCATTGCCCATTAGGAGTTTTTTTGTACAGGACAGACTGTTAATTAGTATGTTTAGGGAGAAATTCTTGAAAGACTGCTGAAAAGAGTTGCCCGCATGAGACCAGCCATCAAAGACAACTGGATGCTGCATCATGAAAATGCACCTTGTCACACTGCACTCTCAATTAATGAGTATTTGGGAAAGAAAAACATTCCTGTAATTCCTTACCTGACTTTGTCCTGTTCCCGACTTTTTAAAAAACACTTCAAAGGACACCATTTTGGAACAGTAGAAAAAAACATTTTTAAAAATGTACCCGACCATCTCAAGGCTATTCTAGTTTCTGAGTTCCAACACTGCTATGAAGAGTGGGAAAATTGTTTGAAGCATTGCATGGCTTCCAAGGGAACTATTTTGAAGGTGATAAGAGTCAATGTATAATTCGATTGTAAATAAAAAGTTTTTCTGAACCAGTCTCATTACTTTATTTACAGACCTTGTACAACTCTAAAACAACTTCACTAACTAAATTTTCTGTAGTTTCAGATCCTGTGGCATTACCAGCAGCAATTTTTAAATTATAACAACCAATTACTGCAACCAATAGAATCACATACCTTGTAAGTCTTAATCCCAAATCTTGCCCCCTTTTTAGGATTGAACTGTATACAGGAAAGTCTTCCTTGCAACAGTATCAAACTTTCATCAATGGAAGCATGTTTCCCTGGTGTGAACATTTTTTTTAAAGATTGAATAAATAAATCAATTACACTCTTTATTTACCTTATTTTGTCACTTTCATCCAAGGATGATGAAAGAAATCATTTCTTTCCGTTTCAAGAAATCATTTTGAAACAGTCACAGGCCGTTGTTCCTCCAAGAACAGGAAAGTATAAAACTTTTCTTGTAAACCAGTATTTATTGATATTGTCTTTAGGATTCTGTGCAATAATAATTATCAAAGCAAAATATGGGGATTTTTTTTATTAGAGTTTGTTGCTTGTTTTTATATTAGAATATTTTCTATAATTCGCCTTCATTTCATTTACTGTTACATCTATCCACCTTACTCTGCCATTTCTGCTGCATCAATTTTTTCTTTTGCACATTTATTTGTCTCATTGCAAATTTGAATACAAAATTGTTCACCCAAAAATTTATTGAAAACATCTAACTCTGTTGAATTTTCAGTTAATTGTTGGGAAATTATCAGATTAATGCCAGAATTACCTAAAAATTCCATGTTTTTAACCACATAAGAGCAGTTATCCACTTGCAAGTTGAACGGTTAGAATCTTCAACTTGATCTTCAACATTAGCTATTTCACTCTCACTATCGATACTTTGATTACTTTCATTATCCGAAACATGACTTTCTTCACTATCACATTTAGAATGTTTTGTACAAAATTGCTAAACTCCTTGTACCTAACAAAAACTTCACTTCAAGATATCATATTGTAAACAAAAAACAAACCAGTTTGGAAATAGCAATCGAAATCAAGTCAATAATAGTTGATTGTCAATGTGAAAATCGATAGTACAATTACAAAGAGATTCAAAAAAGTTGTAATAAGGCACAGTGAACACATTTTGTAGATAGAAATGTTAAGAAAATAGGTTACAGTTGAGGATGGGCAGTGCCTGTCTTTAGACATTATGCTAGTGATATCAACTGACAGGCGCTACCCTTCTTTCATTGGGAATGGGTTAATTTATCATTACTAGGTATTAATATAAGTATAAAAAAATAACAGATGATTTGCATATTAGAACAACTTATTACAGTGTGTTATTGTCTCTTACATATCAGTTATCTCTCATACATCTTTCCACAAAGTTATCTTTACATAGATAGTATAATATAGTTGTATGCATTCTTTATCACAGAAAAGAGTATACTAATCTGTTTCTTTATAATGTAAGACTTTCTTTTAGCTGCGATGCATGTAAAGCATTTGAGTACAAGAGACACTAGTCAAGAGTTGGTTTTTACTTCCTTGTATGAAGTAATGGAAGTACTGTGATCGTGAAAAATTTCAGATTTCAGTGGACATATCCATTTTGACCATCCTTGAATCTATTTTACTAGTTTCGGCATGATGTCTGTATGTATATATATATATATATATATATATACATACATATGTGTGTATGTATCTTGCATAACTCAAAAACGATTAGCCATAGGATGTTGAAATATTGGATTTAGGACTGTTGTAGCATCTGGTTATGCACCTCCCACTTTGATTACAATCAACTTGGCCAAAAGTGTCCAAAAAACTTAACTGCAATAATAAGTCCTCATTGAGAGCTTTTCAATGTTATATCATGAGTGGTACTTATTTTCATTGGTTCCAGAGTTAGAGCTAAATAAAATTTTAATTAATGAAATATTTGGATCTTACAAGAGAATTGGTTCAAATCCGAGTTCATCTCCTTTTTTTTAACTTTTTTTTTTTAATTTAAATATATTGATTTCTTAATAATTATTAATCTCCGATTGTAAAAAAAAATTACAATAAATAATAATTCAATAATAGCAATTAAAAAAATATGAAAAAAAGTCATAAGTTGTTAATGAAATAAAATTTTATTTACTTTTCATTAAAAAAAAAAAAAAAAATGTGTATATGTAATTTAATAGGTGTTCAAGGAAGTCATGTGGTGTCCACATCAGAATTTTGTAATAATAAATTATGTTCATTGTATTCAACACTATGGTGAACAGTGTCATTTACAGGACTGAAAATCTGCATTTTGGTGAGCTTGGCATTCTGATATATAAAAATACATTCAGTTATGTAAAGAATGCAATTGGAGAGCACATTTCAGTCCTCATTTTCTAATAGACATGGACGCATATTATTCTTGAGATTGGCTAACCTATTTCTGCAAGTTAATTGAGTCTCGTGTCAAATGTCATACAACCATTAGGCCATGGCACCAACATACAGACATCTTTAGATTTAATATATATAATCTGAAAATCTTTAATACTGTTTCAATATGTATTAGAAGAATATTATCCTAGCCTGAAGTAAAAATAAATTCTGAGAAACAGTAGTCTCATATTAAATAAATAAAAATCTTAATTAATCATATTACTTAGTTTTAAATACAATTTAAATAAACTGATAGTTATTTGTGAAAGATTAGTAATTATAATATTATATTGTATTATAATTATATTATAAAGATTATTAAAAATATTTTTCAGCTGACGGATGGAGGTGGTGCCAAAGAATTAAAAATATTCAGTTAATGGCAAATGGTGTATTAAACAATTTACAAAACTGGAGCTTACCTAATGCATTAGTTGCACTTCAGACACTTTTAACTCAACCTGGTTTAACAGCAAATAAATTAAAAATTGCTGAAGAATTGTTTTCAGATATTTCTATTTGTCAACAAGTAAGTTTTGAACATGTAATAGTATTATTAACTTTTTCAAAAAGAAAATTAAAAAAATAATAATTTAGACCCACATGAATTGTAGATCTAAAATTCCATCTCCAGTTAAATTACTCTGGTTATCCTAAATAATACATACATGCTATTATTTTATGTACATTAACATAAATGCTTCATTATTGTCATGTCAAGTTACGTAACATATGTCAGGCAATCAAAAAGTTAATTATACTAGGATAAAGAAAATAAAAAATAACTTATAGAATGTTTATGAAAATTCTTTTATTTACTTAAAAATGAATGTAATTTGAGGTAGTTTTCTCTGTAATCGTGAAGTTTAATTAAACATTTATCAAAGCATGCGATAATTTTTCTATACATTTGTTAAAAAATTCCCATGCAACATGCAATAACCATTCCTACATTACATTTTGGGCATCTTGGGAATGTTATCACTACTTCACAATGACTTTTTCATGTGACCAAATATAAAGAAATCACGTGCCACAAGGTCAGGGCTACAAGGAGGTAATCTCACATTCCCATTTGAATTTTTTTTAATTTTTCATGACGTGTCAAATGAGGTGTTACATTTTCATGCAGAAGTACAGTCCCTTTTGTTAGTACTGAACAGTATATTTATTGTTACCAACAATTTTCAATAAAAAAATTCTGAGTAAATTCTTAGTAAACTAAATTTTGACTATGTACATGGAACATGTTTAATCATTTAAAGAGTTTTATATTGTTTAGTCAAGTTTTTTAACTTTTAAAGTTATGGCAGTACTTTTATTAGATACTGACACCACTGATTATTTGTTTAAATACACAATTGATTTATTTTTAGCAAAAATAGATTTATTTTTATCTGATTAAATACCTCGAATGGAAAGGATAAGATAAACGTAAGTTTGTATCACAATGATGTAAATTCAATTTGGTGTCTGTGTTTAATGTACTGCAGCTGGTTAACTAGTCGGTTCTAGAAGTTTATTATGAAACAGTTTTAATTTCATTAATAATGTTAACAAGAAATTTTTTAATTTTCCGACAATGTTACACTGGATGTTACAATGTTACAATGGATACACTATGCTTCTTTACAAAACTAATGGTGTTGTATGGCCTTGCAATGAACATATTTGCTAATCATGTGTCAGTACTTGGCTGAAAAATTTGAACCTCAATTATGTAACTATTATATGAGAAACTCATGCGCTGAAAATGAAAGGATTTTTTCATAATACTGTGAATCATTGGAACCATTTCATTTATCTTCTCCATGGTGCTCATACTCAAACTTTAGAACACTGGGAGGTCATCGAATTGGCAGAATAAGAAGAACAAGGGAACAGCCAGGCACCACACGGAGTCCTACATTTCATGAGGTATCACACAATAGGTAACAAGAATCTATTCCAGAAAATACTCAATGCAATAAGGGACATATGGTCACTGGAAGTCGACATGTAGCAGTAAGTTAGTAATTTTTCCATGATCCTAAAGTTAAAATATGCAGTAGCCCATAAATTAATATTGACATATTTTTTAATATTATATACTACTTTGAAGTTATAATGCTTGTTTAATAATATCTTTATAAATGTAATACACACATTAGAATTGAAAAAATAGATATTTATTTTTAAAATCAAATTAAAAAGTGATGACAAAGAAATATAGGAAAAGTGAGATGTACATTTTATAGAACATATTTTTGTCATTTCTACCTAAAATTTCAGAATATTTTAGTTCATAAAAAAATTTATACAACAGAAGGAGAATTCTGTGGTTATATGTTATTTTAGTAGGACCAAAACTTTTTATGTTAAATTGTAATTATGTTTTATTCATCCATTGAATTTCTTGCGACCTAATAGTATGCTATAAAGTTTTGAGAAAGATTTCATGATTTACACAATTGAAATCCTTGGTCAGATCACATATTAACTGCTCTTGAATATTAAAAATAGATTTGTAGATATCATTCATTGTACTTTTCCGTTTCCTAAATCCAGATTTTGGATGTGAAAAATCTATTATTTCCAATTAATTTTCAAGACTTTTATGACAGCTTTTTCAAAGAGTTTGGATAATCTTTGGGTTGATGGGTGCTGAGGTCTGAAGGGTTGCCTTTTTTAAAGGTAGGAGTCAGTTTACTATGTTTGAGCAATCAGATTTCCCTTCTTTAAAAGAATTTTAAAAAAGGTAAGCAGACAGGATATTAGATTACAGCATTTTTTTTAAAAAAAACTTTAAGTTATTTCACCCCATCCTGTAACTATAGAAGAATTTATTTTGTTTATAGGTTTAATTAACTTCTGATTATGTCACATAAACAAATAATATTAACATTCTACAAGAAGATTGTTGAGATTAGTAACTTAACGATTTACTAATATTAGGAAATACATTTGGATTTTTATGAGTTTCAAAAAAATGAAGTCATTATCAGTTAAGAGATAAAGATAAAATGATTCTTACAATTTTTTTACAAAGGCATTCCAAAAAAAATGCCCCACTGCTCTTTAATTTTATTTGTCATATAATATGTTATATGGATGAAACTTAGGTCAATAAAGGCCACAAGAAAAGTTTTGTTTGGAAAGAAGAAGCTGTGAATTCATCAAAAGAAGCCCTTTTGTGTGGCTTATCAACCAATAATAAGATTCCATCGGCTAAAGATAGGCATAATAAACATATCGGCAGTGGTACTGGGTTTGTCAATGATGATCTGTAGATTTTTAATCTAAATCTACAAGAGACTATTGTAACAAGATAAATGTCTTTTTAGCAATGTGTTACTTCTTCTGGAAGATAATTCTGTTATTAATTTAGACAACGCCCCTTATCATTCATTAAAAAGGAAAAAATTCCAGCCACCTCTTGGAAAAGGAATTATATCAAATTGTGGCTTCAATTTGATATTTTCGTATAAGTATTAAAGATCCTACTCTTTATAACACATTGTTACCACATATATGCCTAATTTAATATCAGCGAACAACAACAGTAGTACCTCAGATGTCAGCTGGAGCACAGTATATGTATGCGCTGATAGAAGTGTCACTCCCACCATCGTGGCGCTATGGCCCCACCACTCTTAGGCTCCAGTTAAAGAGCATGCACAGAAGTGAATTTTTAATTCATCGTCGACCACCAGCTGGAGAAGATCAACAAGAAGAAGGTGGAAGAAGTTCCTTGGCTGCATCAACATGGGTCCTACTAGTGGATGCCAACATCCCCGCTGGAGCAGCAGGCCTGGCCGGCCCATAAAGGGAGCCGCTGGATCCGGATGCTACTTTCTCACTCCAGCTCACCGGGCTTCAATCACCCTGGCCAGCAGATGCAGCAGCAGGAGCTGGCTCAGTGTGGGATCGTGGGGAGAACTGCCTTGGCTGTACTGGCAAAAGATGCAAAATTGTCAACTCGACACTGCAGGGCTCTGGGGGCCACCACTGCCACGCTGTAGTGGGGACCCAACTGCCGCTGAGGGGAAGCGTGGTCTGATTCCAATGGATGAGCCACAACTTCCTGACTTGGCCAGAGACCAGCTTCTGGACCCAACAGCTCTTCTCAGAGCTAACGCAAAAAATGCCTTTTTCAGGGCTGCCATAAGGTTATAGATTACAACGAGCCGTCAAAGTCGATCGACAATAAAAATGTCTCTTTTCAGGGCTACCACAGGGTTATTAGTTACAGTGAGCAGTTGAAACCAATCGACGACAACAGCTCTTCTCAAGGCTACTACAAGGTTATTAAGTGCCACATGCTATCGAAGCCATTCGGCAACAACATTTATTAAGAGTAGTTTTACAGATGAATTAAATAAAGGGCCATCGGAAATCTGTCTTCGTGAACATAAGCGGGCTTTCTCATGCAGGAAGTTTTGATACCAAGAGTTACTAATTTTTATGTTACCAGCCAATTCTCCAATGAATTCCCCAAGCCATTTTTATATTCTACTATTTATTTTTGTTTCTATTTGCTGTTCAAAATATCTTTAGTTATTGTAAAATATTATTTTAGTAAAACCGGAAATATCTAACTATTCTATTCTCTCCTTTAATCTCATAACCTGTTGTTAGTTCTAATTCATTTTTAACATCTTCAATGTCATTGTTAACATTTATCTAAAAATCCAGCCAAACTGACTTTGTAGATAAAATTACCAGTTTTATTTATGCTTATTCATATTGGCAACAGTAGTCTTATCCTCTACTAAAGCCATGATACTGTTTCTTATGATGAGATATGAATTTTGTAGTATATGTGAAGTACAAAATTTGACCAGAATTTGATTTTTGATGATATAAAGACCTTTAATCTTTAATTGTCTTTGATGATATAAATACTTTTAAACAGGTGTGATTAGAAATCCTTATAAATAGTAAAGATTGCAACATAAATCAAATATTAAACAGATGTTGGCGGCATCAGCTCATTTGGTGATCCTCAATGTTCAAATAAAGGAAAAAATCTTACTTGGGGACTTTTCCCATATAAGCAATGGGAGTTATCCCCTTAACCACAATATTCCTACTCTGTATAGAAAAGAATTTCATCTCCATCTTTATAAGGCAGAAAGGGATGTATAGTTTATGTATGTATGTTCGTGTGTGTGTGTGTATACACATACACGCATGCATACATATATATGATCAGTTTGTCACCTAAACCTAATATTAATATTATGCAAAACCTTCTGAAATCTTTTGATAATAACATTTAAGGAAATTTTCTGTATACAAGACATTTTACTGGACCATAGTTCATGAAGAAATTACTGTATTAGATACTACTTATGTTAATTTCTTTTTTTTTACCACTCTTATATTAACTCGCTCTTGGACTATGTATGCGAGACTGGACTTATGTATGTGAGATTCATGGTACGGAACCCTTCAGTCGAATTTTGAAGCACTTCCGAAATTTTGCATACAGGTTTGCTCCTGATGACAACACATTTTAGCAACATTTTCAAGTCGTTAAGATACGTTAATTAGTGAAAAAAATGCCCGTTGAACTTAGGCAACCTTGTTTACATGCATATTTTCTTAGTGAAAGAATTATCCATGTTTGTGATATTGTCGTTTCAATTGATTAAATTGAATGAAAGTATTTTTTCTACGGCTGAAACAAAAATTCAGATTTCATGTAACCGTTACATTCAATATTTATGTCTGATGATTCATGATACTTAATAAGCTAGTTAGTAAAAGTCATTACTACTCTTTGATCATAAGTGAGAGTGTGCATTTTCCCTGCATAGATTACAAATTAAGATCAGAATCACCTTAAAAAAAACATCAAAAAGGTTTAAAAAAGTACCAAAAAAATCAAAAAATTAATTTTGCTGCCGACAGAATTTGAACACATGACTGCACACACGGTGAAAAAAAGATTGCCTGCAACTTTTGTTAAATTATGGCTGGAATTTGGAAATCCAGAATTTTCTTTGGTGTATTGAGTGACATTACTGACTGGTTCAGTGTATGAATGCGTGAGAGATTTTAATATGTGAAACTAGAGACCTAATATTTGTGATGTTTGAAGAGCATATGAGTATATTTTAAGATATGTGAATTTTGAAAGCTGCCTATATTCTTGTGTGGTGCAGTATTGGAAATTAGAGGCATAAAAACTTCAAAAGATCGCTCAAACCTGTGCGCTAGTGCAACTGTAAAGTATAAACTTATGAAAACTAAAAAGTAGAAAATAAAAACTATGTAAAAAAAAACTTTTAAGCCAACACTCTTAAATTAAACACACTAAAAGTGTGTAATTTAAGATATTTAATTTTAGGTTGGTATCTCAGATTTGATTTGACAACAAGATCTTATGGTGATATGTAAGGTTATGTGAAAGTTATAGCTTCAAATTAGAAATTTGATGTTTTTGTCAATTTTTTCATCTGCGTGATGAATGGCCTAAAGAGTGAGGAGCAACGATTTGTACTTTGAAATTGACAAGAGTGCTCCCCACTCTTTAGACCATTCATCACGCATATGAAAAAATTGGCAAAAACATCAAAATTTTAATTTGAAGCTGTAACTTTCACATAATCTTACTTACATATCACCATCAAAGCTTGTTGTCAAATCTATTCTGAAATACCATACTAAAATTATTGTTTAACTTTTAATGTGCTTAATTTAAGAATGATTATTTAAAAATAATTTTACGTACTTTTTATTTTCTACTTTTTGTGCATTTAATATGAGTGGTTTTTAAAGTTTTTTTTTTATATATTTTTTTCCAAAAAAGATTAATTACTTTTATTTGCAAAATATTTCTATTCCATTGAAGAATCCTTTCCCACTCTTGAGTTATAAAAATATTATTTAGTAATTGGTTTGTGAAAAATTGAAAATTATAGGATTTCCGTTTATGATTTAAAATTCTATATTTTGTTTCAGGTACTGTTAATCTGTGGAGGAGAAGACTGGCAAAAAATTTATAAATCTGATTGCTGGTGTGTACTAGAAAAATTATTAGATGCCAATAATTTTGAATTGGCACTTAAATGGATGCAAATGCACAA
Organism: Lycorma delicatula; assembly: GCF_047948215.1. Lineage (NCBI taxonomy): Eukaryota > Metazoa > Arthropoda > Insecta > Hemiptera > Fulgoridae > Lycorma > Lycorma delicatula. Next base: position 106,459,292 of record NC_134459.1, on the reverse strand, counting down.
AATCCCATCACTAAATCAAAATTATGATAATAAGTGGAAGGTAATTGATATTATTATTCTCTATTTATGAATACATAATAATAATAACATATAAATAAAATGAATTGCTTTTTAAAAAGGTTGTGATCAGTATTTTATATTAAAATGATTTGGTGATTTCATTATATATTACTAACAGATAAAGGTGAACTTTATAAAAGCAATTTTGTTCAATTATATTGTGTATTTTAACTGCAACATACTGTAATAATGATGTTTGTTCTTCTAACAATAAGTGAAGGATTCTTAGTATAGTGTACAACACACACTTAATTTAACAAATTATTTTTCATTATGACAGGTAACCCTTAAAACTACAAATTAGTTATTGCATGTTGGAATTGCATGATTTTTCTCTATTATTTTTTTACACTATTTTTTCTTCTTTCTTCTCATTATACTTACGCTTTGATAATATTTTACTGTAAAGTTTTTGTTTTGTGTAAATTTGGGCTGACATGTAAATCAATTGTAAAACTGTTGGTTTATTTTTTTCAGATATGCATTCCAAATTACATACATAATTATCTGAATTACATAATTTAATTATATTTTAGTATAAGGCATTCAAAATTTAAAGTTAAAACTTATAGGATTACATTTTTGTTACAATTCTGTATGTATGTATTGTTATGATTCATTATTATAAATCATTTTTTACATTCATTGTATGTATTATAACTTGTTTTGTCATTTATATAATTATCTTTTAATTTCAGTTAATTGGACGTCTTATTCTAATGCTTTTAGAATCATCTTTAGAATTGACTGCCAAAAATATGTTGACATTACTTCAAAAGGATATTGCAATCAAAATATGTAATTTTGTTATTTCCGAAGCAACTTCATTGCATAGTCTTCACGTTGTTATTAATCATTTAAATAGTATTCCAGATGTTTCTGTTGAAATGAAAAATAATTATGTTTTACTCGATATTGGTGTTAATATGCTTAGTGCCATTCCAGAAAGTGACCAGGTAAAATATTACATTTTTGTTATTTTAATTTTACAGATATTAGCAGTCACAGCCAAGATTAGTTCCTTTAATCAGACCTTAAAATTGATCAAAGAAATGATGTACTTATAGATTTTACTAGAGTTTAGTACCACATATAGATTTTATTAGAGTTTAGAGGAATAAAAAGAATTATATTATTTAATAATATTAGTAATTTAGTAAACAACTTTTTCTCGGTTTCATTTATTATTCTGTCCATTAAACGTATTCACATGAGTAGAAATTATATTTTTTACAAATCCTGTAAATTACTGATTATTTTACTTATTTTTTATTAATGCAAATTATTAATATTAAAAAAAAATATTACATTATATACTTTATGGAGTTAAAATCACAGTGTCTCAGTAAAGAAACAAGTATATAACATTAAAAGAATGGAAGCTTTATCTGAGATTCATTACAAAAGAATTAATGAGTTAATATTTTACAGGATTTTGTGAAAATCCTATTTTTTCTACTGATGAAGTGAAATTCACTTCTTTGCACTTCTTGAAATGTTTCGTATTTTTATTGTGTGCAAAGATTATTTCATACAATAGCAATACTTTTGGTTTACAATGAGCATAAGACAATTCAAAGTACATTAATTAAAAAATAACATCAGTGCAGTACTTTACTGTAGAATGTTATTTTCCAATATGTCACTTGGTAATTTTATTAGTTACATAAATTAGTTCTACTTGCAGTAGTACTAATTAGTTTGCAGTGGCATCTTCATTGATTCCACTGCAAACTTTTCAAGATTTATATAATTTTTGAATAAGGAAGGTTGCAGCTAGAAATGAGAAAACCACGCACAGATTAGTGTTTTATTTAAAGCTTCCACCTTAAAAAAATCTTAAAACATCACTACTTTTTAGTAGTCATTTTCCTTAAAAGGAAATAAAATTTTACGCATACTCTCTTTTCCTAATGATTAGTCAAATGTTTGTTACATTCTTCATGAATCACTCTGTACTTCGTTGTTTTAGATTTTAAAAACAAAGGTTTTGCAGATTTTAATTTTTTATCGTTTAATTTTCACAATTCTAACAGACTTGATAATACATTTTACATAGTTACTAGTAAAAATCGAACCATTTTAATAATATGTAATACCCTTAACTTATACTTAGTTCCAAAATAACCAAAGCTAATTAAAAAAAAAAAAATTGTTTAAACTTCAATAAATAGGCTTGACAGTACATAACTTTACGACTGTTGCTTCTAGAGTTAAGATATACACTAATTTAGAAATGATTTCATGTTTTTCAGAAATGGTATCGCCCTCTAATAAGCAAGCCAGATCTTATTGTTGAACAAATGCTGATGTGTACACAACTGTCAATTCTTGAAAAGTCACTTACTGCAGTTGAACGTAAAATTTTGTATTTGCCAAATAATAATCCAGTATCACGATCGAATATTGATTTCATATTACGTAAATATGCATCAAAAGCAGTAGATATAAGGGTTAGGAAGCAAAATAAACATGTTATAAGTAATATAAGATTGCAGCATACTGGTAAAGCCAGTTTTGTTCCACCAGATGTACCACCATCGAAGAATGAATGGGTACCTAATGATGAGGTTTGTGATGAAAATGATATATTTTTATCTCTTTTATTATTTTTTTCTTTTTGAATTTCCATTTAGATTTATTTCATCAACCCAAAACGTAGCCCCTAGAATGAAGATATAGGATAAGTTTTGGTGAAAACCATAAAAGTAGGCAGCCATTAAGGAAATCTTAACTGTTACTTCTAGAATTGATGAAATAAAAAATGGTAAGGTTTTTTTGGATAAATGTGCTTCAAAAACCATAAAGCAAACTAACATATTTCCAGTGCTATAGATATCATTTACACTGCCATACTTGTATAGGATATTGCTACACCATTTTCTTCAGAATATTTACTTCATTGGTATAATTTAAGTGGGCATAAAACCTTATATTTTTAATTGAAAACAACACCAAAAAAAAGTTTTTTTTAAAAAAGGTAATATAAAATTATACAGATTGTCAGAAAAAAATCTTTAATTTTATTATATATTTATTATAAATAAATAATTATTTTATTCAGATCAGAATATGAGATCTGTTCAAAAAATTAAAAAAACTTTATAATTTTTTTTTTTCAAATAGTTACAGCATTGTACAATTAATCTCTTTAGAAGTCTCTACCATATGACTTTTTTGAACAGCTTTTTTTCACTTCAAGAAGCTGTTCTGGAGTGTACTTTTGGAATGAATTTCAGGGCATTTTGTGAATTTCCTTTTATAGACTTTATTGTCTGAAATCTCTGTTCTTTTAACAGTAATTTTAATTTTGAAAATATTAGATGAGGAATGACACTTAGCAATTTTTTTTTGTACAAAACTCATGAATTAGCAGCAACACATGAGCTAGTACATTGTCATAACGAAGGAACTATGAGTTGGAAAGCCAAAATTCAGGTCTCTTCCTCCTCACATTTTTTCAGAGATATCTTATGACTTCTTGAAAGCTAACTAGCTACCATTAGAAACATATAGTGAACAATGTCTTCGATGTCAAGAAAAACGGTTAACATCACCTTACATTTGAATAATTTTTTTATCCCTTTGTCAATATCTGTAATTATTTTCTAATCCACTGCGATGACTGAGACTGTTTCCACATCATATCCATGCAACCATGTCTCAGTACCAATTATAATTGACAAAAAGTTTTCATCACTTGCGTAATTCATATTTCCTGATAGATCGCTACACAATCAACTTTTTGCTTTTGTGTCAAGAGTTTCAGAATGATCTTGGTGGCAATATGATACATTCCTAATTTTTCAGTTGGGATTTTGTGACATTGACTCACCAAAATTTCAGTCTTTTCTACTATCTTGCAAACTGTAATTTGACCTCGCTAAATTGTTTACTTGGGCAATGTGAGAAGTGTCCATTGATTTCGATGGCCTTCCTGAACAAGCATAGTTTTTGATAGATTAATTTTCAACCACTTTTAAAATGCCTGATTCTCCCTTAGTATTGTATTTGGCTCAGAGAGTCCTCTCTATTAGCCTCTTGATTCATTTTGTGAATTTCGGTAAAATTTTGCCAAACTTAAACAAGATTTTACTCCTTTTTCTTCATATACATTACTCTTAATAAAAGTCACTGAAGGCACCAAACAACACCTGCTTTGAATGAACAATGTGCAAAAACTAATAATTAAAAATGTATATGGCTGGTGTAGGATTGTTTGTCAGTTTCTATGCTACACTGTGGCCCCAATCACATGTCTTAAAATACCTCTATAAAACCAGTCTAAAGAAACTAGTTATTTTTTGAACAGACCTCATTTTTTTTATTATTCATTGTATAGATTATGCCAGTAATGTAGGTGCATTAATCCTTAAATAAAGAAGAACTGCTTCAACATTTGCCTAGAAAGATAAGAGAAAGGTATACCCTTTCCTTGAATGCTATCAGAGTAGCATTACTAAGTATAAAATTAATGAATATAAAAAGAGAAGCGATTATAATTTGTATTAATACATAAAAATAATAATTATGTGAAATAGTGAAGTAAGTATATGAAAATAATAAATAAATAAAGACAACACAGATTAAAGTAAGAGTTTTGAAGGAATTAATTGATAATATATTTTTATTTAAAAAGCACGTTTATAAATAAAGCAGTATGTTTTCTGATAGATTTTTTTGATGGATATAATTCTCTGATATTAACTTTACCAAATAAGAAAAATCTTAATTTTGCATTTATTATTTACTAGTTATATTCAAATTGCAATCAACTATTATCTGAATTATGGATAATAATAGTAATATAATTTAAACTGCTGTAATATTTTTTAGCTCATTTTCAATTTATTAACATTAATAATTAAGAGATTGTTATATTTTTCTGTAATTTTTAGTTTTAATAATAACTATATTAATAACAGTAATCTAATAATTAAAATAGGCTTTGTATTAACTTACCTAAGAATCAGTAGTATTATAAATTATCCTCTGAACTACAAAAATGTTTTGTAAATAAAATAAAATAATAAGAGATAAAATAAACTAAAATAAGAATGGACAAAATTAAATATTAATTGTGAAATCATTTGTTGATAAAATGTGAACTATAAAACCATATGCAAATACCACACAATAATAATTTTACAACATATATTAAATGGCATACATGATTTATTATTATATCAGTTTTAATCCATTACAAATTTGAATATTTAAAAATAAATTTTGAAAAAGATACCCATATAATCTTTTGTGACAAATATGAATAAGTAGATTCTGGCAAAATATTCAATTAAAAAATTGACAGCTCAGTATTAAGCCCAATTGTCAAAAAAAAATCAACTCCATGTAGCCACTTCGATGTTAATAATATTACGCATTTGATTTTTTTTTTTTTTTAACAAAACTGGGACTTATAAAAAAATATATTTTAATATTTGGTATGGGTGTGATGGTTTCTTGTTAATGTGTAGGAAACATTAGAATGTTCAGTTACTATTGTGATGAATGATGTGTAATCATGTACAGCTCTTTTGTTCAGTGGTGGCGGTTAGAAATTGGGTATGGTGTAGCATCACATTAATAGTTTGTGGTGAAGGTAAGCTTATTAGTTGAGATCAGAACTCTGATATATATTTTTGAAATATTTTGTATATTTTTGAAAACATTGTATATGTTTTTTTTATAATCTTCAATTGGATTTAATACTTACATAATTGACCTTTCTTCGCAGCCGTTATTTGTTAATAAGTTTTTTAATAGTGTTAGTATCATTAAAGAAAAGTTATTTTTTAGTTATCTTTATTTAAATTGTTCATAAATTTAATTTATTGTAGTGTAAACATAAACCTGTAATGGCAACAAAGACAGTCAGATTTGGAGAAAGAGGATTTCAAATGTCAGATTCGAGCATTATTCTCAATATTTATAATTTTATAAAGAAAAAAGCCAAAGAAGGACAATGAAAAAATTTAAAACAAATTCAGGCTCGTTTTTCTAAAGCGACTGGTGTATTCCTTAGATCCCTTCAGCACATTTCAAAGCAACAAGAATAAAACGAGACTAGGGGAAATGAACTCAATATTCCTTATTAAAAACAGCGAAGGAAGAAGTGGAAAAGTGATTTTGACAATTTCAACAAATGTGTTATTCAGAGGATGGTGAATGAGTTTCACTTAAGGCATAGAAAACACACTTCTCTGAGGAACTGAGGAAACGTTTGCTATTAGTAAAAAAGCAAATAACATTTGAAGGGGGAATTTGGGCTTTTTGTATAGTCATGAAAAATTCAGGCTTGTGGTGGAAAAAAGCTATAAACAGAAAAATGTTGATCAAGACTGATGATACTTGAGAAAAGCTTGCATTATCTGCACTCTATAACATGGTACAGAGAAGAAAATCATGCAGTTATATACATAGTTGAAACTTATATATATTCTTCCCACACAAAGGTTTAAGCATGGACCGATGGTTCTTCAGAAGGGCTGGAAACTCCCGTTTCTAAAGGAGGTCAAGCTATAATAGCATAAGTCTGTAAAATTTGGGTTGTGGAATGTTTTTTAACTTTTGATAATTGATTCCTATGTATTTTTTAATGCCGAATTTGAAAATAACCTTTTTTTTTTCCATCACGTCAGGATTTTTTGCAGATTCCAAATTTAAAAATTTGTAAAAAGTGTTGTAAAACTTGCTAAATGTAATATAAAATAGACATAAAATTTTTTTTAATAATAAATTAATATATTATATTCACCTTATTCGCTTATACCATGCATTCTATAGCTAAACAGTTGAGGATGGTGGACAGTGGTTGTGTTGAAAATGGCGAGATGGTGGGAGAGATTGTGACGAGACTTAATAAGATGTAACATGTTTATTGGCAGCTATCCAAGCCACTAACACACCATGTAACTACTATCAGTGCTGTTTCAACGATTAGCGTGTGTAAATTGAGTTTTCTTCCATCCTCCATGATCAAACACATTTTTGTCTGTGAAAATATTTTTTCAGGCCATAAAGCAAACTTTCTGTTTTGCTGCAAAAATTCGACAGATTCTTTTCGTTACATTTTTGGTGAGTTAATGGTGGAAAGGCAAAAAAGAAATATAACAGGTTTCATTTGACAAGTGTATCTCATGTATTTCAGAGTGAAGGTAGGAGATCAAGACAAAACTTGGGTACCCCACTACTTACCTACACATGTGTTGAAGGACTTAGACAGTACGCAAAGGGTGAACAAGAAGCGTTCAGATTTGGAGTTCCAATAGTATGGCGAGAGCCATGAAATCATACCAATGATTGTTACTTTTCTTCAACTGGTGTTCACAGTTTCAATTTGAAGAATAAAAAAATAATTGTCTGTCCAAATATGCCATCTGCTTTATTCCCAGTTCCTCATGGTCCAGATGAACCAGTGCCAATTCAATCAGAAAATTTACTTGAAATAGACAGTTCCACATGTGATTTTAATGAAGATAACATCGAGGAGTATAAATCCAGAGATAGCTGTGCACCAGAACTTTATTCACAGTCTGAACTAAACGATTTGGTTTGAGACTTACATCTGACCAAAAAAAATTTAGATGCTTGGTTCGAGGCTTAAATAGAAGAACCTGCTAGCAACTGACACCTCACTTTCCTGGTTCAGTTGCAGAGAAAAGGATTTTCTTCCATATTTTTCGGAAGACGGAGAATTCATCTTCTACACTGATGTACATGGACTTTTGACTCAATTAAACATTCTGTATGAAATTTCCAATTGGAGATTTGTCCAAAAGGCCTCAAAGTTGCCCTTCTTCACAATGGGAATAAGTATCCCATCAGACATTCTTTCCATTTAAAAGAGGGTTAAGATAATTTGGAATTTGACCTCAATAAAATTTAATACAACAGTCATAAGTGGATCTCAAAATAATATTAATGCTCCTAGGACAGCAAGGAGGATACACAAAGTTTCCTTGTTTTTGTGGGAATGGGATAGCAGAGACAGAGAAAATCATTGGATAAGGAAAGATTGGCCAAAAAGAGCGTCAGTAGAACGTGGTACCAAAAATGTGCTCCGAAAAGCTCTCATAGATCCGAATAAAATTCTCTTTCCCCTTCTGCATATCAAGTTAGGCTTGATGAAGCAATTTGTCAAAGCCTTACCAAAAGAAGATAAATATTTTAGATACATCTGTGACAAATTTCCAGTCTTATTAACTGCCAAACTAAAAGAGGGTTCTTTACTGGTCCTGACATTAGAAAACTTCTCAAAGAAGGAAATTTTGAGAAGTTACAGAAAAAGAAGCCTGGGGAGCCTTTTAAGACATATTAACCAAGTTTCTGGGCAATAAGAAGAATCCAAACTTCAAATCAATCGTTGAGAACATGCTGCAGAAGTACAAAAATCTAGGCTGTTCCATGAGTTTAAAGGTTCACTTCCTAAATTCACATCTGGACTATTTTCCTGAAAATCTGGGTACCATTAGCAAAGAGATGGGTGAGAGATTTCATCAGGACATGAAAGAAATGGAAAGGAGGTATCAAGGAAAATGGATTACTATGATGATGGAAAACTATTGCTGGATGTTACACTGAGGTGAACCTTATAGAGAACATAGAAAGAAAAGCACAAAGGAGAGTATAAGCCGTCCAAAGAAACCTCAACACAGAGAAAAAAATTGTAAGTATTTTATATACTTTGTCATTAAGGATTGTTGAAGAGGGGGAGTGGTTTCCAAAGGCATGTTGTACCTCATAAAAATAAGTAATAATAGATTAATTTAAAAATGCAGTATAATAAAAATCAGACTTTTTTGTGACAATTTTCATTAGAAATTAAGTGGTCAGTAAATCCCATGCCACCTCTTCAAACCACTTAATTGTTTAGTTTTAAGAATATAGTATAAGCCAAAATAGTTAATTTATTATATTAATTTATTTAAAAAAAAAAAAATTATATCTATTTTATTATATCACATTTCCGCAATTTTCAACTTTTTACAAATTTTAAAATTTGCGATTTGCAGAAAAATCCTGACATGACAGAAAAAAATGAAGGTTATTTTCAGATTCAGGGCTAAAAAATACATGAGTATCTGTTATCAAAAACTAAGAACACTACCATTGCAAGCTTGTGTAGTTAATGTGGAGGGAAGATAGTTTTGTTGAAAATGCTCTCCTAATACTTAAGTCAGGTCAAAAAACGGGCAATCACCATGATCATATGAATTTTAATAATTTTCAAAAATGGGCTGCATCCCAATTTCTACTGAATCTGTCACTGAGATCTGTAATAGTCGCGGACAATGCATCATAATATTCAATTAAATCCAGCCCCTAATTCGAATTCAAAAAATAAAACATGATTGACTGTTTCATTAAATAAACAGAAGATACCATTTTCACATGAAATATTCGAACCCGACTTGTGTATATGCTGATAAACTTAAATATTAGATTGCCCAAAAGAATCCAACATTTAATCTAGAAGTCACAATAGAACTGATGAAAGAAAAATTTGAAGAAATAATGTCAACTTCTGGAAGGCAGTTTGCAAAACTGTGGAAAATTGGCAAATTATTTAAAACTTGAACTGATCTTAGATGAAATCTCCAAGCATTTTATTGTAAAATTGCATGGAACTGATTTCAGCTCCAACAATTCCATGATGACAGTGATGATGAAAAGGAGGACATGCTGAGTAGTGTTTGAAGTAATATTGTAAGTTGGAAAGAAATGAGATATGTTGTGTGTTAGGTAATGTGTTAATTTAGAAGTCTAATAAAAATTATATTTATGGAACTAATTTGAAAATTTTATAATGTGATTAATTTTGGAATTACGGTAAATCATTGGTTGTTTAATAAGTTAAATTTTTACATTACTATTAGCATTATGATCGTAATATTTTATAAAGATTTTTTTTGTTATTATTTTTCTGACAAATTAGATTCTACTGACATCAAATGAGTTAAGATTTATGAAATGATTTGTAGCATATGTTTTGTTTAATATGTTTGATTTGCGTATAGACTTGTGGTAATGATTCTTAGAAATAAAAATAATCATGAATTAATGTCCCCATCCACAATCATATAGTTAAATAGAACTAAAACTATGGGTAGTTATGACAAGATCAAAGACAAGCTTTATTTTATTGAAGTAGATATCATTAGCTACTGGAGTGTAATATATTAGGGACATACGGAACTTTGACGAATGGAATTAAAATTATGGAGCCAAGTATTCTTAACTACAATTGTAGATAAAGGTTTGGTCTCTATATTCCTGTCTGCAGACCAAAACTCTGTGTGCTCCTGGATTGAGACAACTAAGAGTTCATGTAGCCCATATGCCACCACTTGCCAAACAAATTGTACATCACCAAATGCTACTAATTTCACTCTTGCAACCAAGAGACATCCAACATTTATTTAAAATTTTTATATAATATAAAGTCCATTCATAAATTACAAAAACATTATATTTTATGCTGTTCATCATCTAACCAAAGGTTTAAAACAACTTAACAATCTGAAAAAATATGTAAGTATATTTACACATCTGTATGTAACACTTAAAAATGAGTACATGACATTTGAATTTCCTTTCTATGATACTCTATACCACCCAGTGCACAAATTGATATTCAGTGAACCAAATTGTGATTTATTGAGATATAAAGGTGATAATATATATATAATACTGATAAGTACCCATTTATAAGCATGTAAGATGATGATCTCCCATGCTTACCTTTAAATAAGGGTGGGAGTGATCTTAAAATAACTATCCTAACATTACATAACTTTAATGAATAGTTTAAGGGTATTGGTTTAAAATAGATTCACTATACAAGATGATCTTTAGAAGATATAAAATAATATCAGCAATGATATAAGGATTAAAATAAAACTAAGTCAGCTTTGGCAGATTAGAAGCTGCCATTTTATATGTACCTACACTATTTGAGTAAGTATAATTATAACTTAGTGTATATGTAAAATAAATTTTTGTATTATTCAAACGTTTTTTTGCTGGTTTGTTTATTTTTATATCTTGATTTTTTGTTTAGGTTACTGAGTGTATGTGTTGTCAAGTGGCTATTTTCTCCATGTTCAACCGTAGACATCATTGTAGAAGATGTGGAAGAGTTGTTTGTGGTAATTGCTCCTCAAAAAATATGAAGGTGATGAATCTAATAAAATTATATTTAGCCTAGGCTGGCTCCGCTGACCCAGTGGCTAGGCCCTTCAAGGAGGGAAAGGGTTATATTTTTATTGTTAAAGTTGCCGTGGTCGGGGGGGCTGGCTTTGCCTTCCCAGCAGTATTTCTGTAAGATTTTTTTTACTAATATTCTTTCCATTAGCCATGAATATAATCAAGTTAATTAAAACTTATTTTGACTTATATACATGTTACCAGTGACACTGCTTGGATGTTGGATAATTTCACCAAACAATAAAAGTAAAATACAATATAGTAAAATCAAATAAAATATATTGCAATACATTTAAGTAGAAAAAATATATAAGTAGTTAATTTGGTAAGAACATAGGTAAACTATGTTGTTTGTCTGGCAATTCTCAGCTTAAATGAATAAATTTCTTGGTGGACCAACTCTTGAGCATGCCACATATAATTGATCGTGACCAAAACAACTATTTTCCAACAATAATCCAGCAGTGTTTAGAATTGTTCTTGTGATTTGTTAATGGTCATTGTGTATATTCTTAAAGGGAATTGTAAACTTAAATTAAAATTGAAGATTGGTTGAAATTATTGGAATCCTTGGTATGAAAACATCTATATTTTTTTTCAGTAAGAAATGTTACTTCTACGATATTTCTTGATAAATTTTTGATATATAGTCAAGTTCCATTGCAAAGTTTTGGTGACTTCAGATTCCAATGGTCCAATGGTGTTGCACTGGGCGGCTGCACACAGCTCCTACTAGAAGCAGTCTGTTGTCAATTAATTTACAGATAATTTAATTTAATTTCTAAGCGTAGATTATTTTTTATTTTTTTAGCCATAAATATAATCAAATTAATAAAAATTTATTTAGACATTTATACATCTCATGACCCTTTAAGATTTGGATTTTAGATGTTAACGTGCGACCACTAGGCAATAACAAAAATATACAAGATAATTTAATACATATTTTATCGATGTTGTCATATATATCGATGTTGCCAAATGGTGAAAAGTGGTGTGCTTTTTGACCTTTTTTTTTTAGTTGCAACGTTTGAATTTTTGATTTAAAATGATTCTGAAGGTGTGGATATGAGCCCTGTAAAGTTTGGTTAATGTTTCTTTATTATTGTGGTCCCAAAACGGTTGCAGACAGAATTAGTATAATTTTTTATATATACAGGGTTATCATAAAAGAATGGTGCGGTTTTGAACATGGTTTAAATTAAAACAGAATTACTTACAGTTTATGTTTTTATTTTTCAAATTTGTCGTCTCAAACATTTTTTTACATAATTAATAAATTTCAATATGTGCGCCCTTAGTCGCTCGACAAATGTCCAAACGATACTCAACTTCTCTCCAAACATTAGTTAACATTTCTTCGTTAATGGTTGTCATTGCTTCATTAATCCTGATTTTTAAGTGGTTTAGGTCGCGAATTTTTTGTGTATAAACAACGCTTTTGATGTACCCCCACAAGAAAAAATCACAAGGTGTCAGGTCTGGACTCCTTGGAGGCCAAAGTGTGGGTCCTTGCCGGCCTATCCATCGATCTCCAAATTTTTCGTTCAAAGCGTCCGTGATCAATGCATTGAATTGAAGTGCAGGGGAGCACCATCTTGTTGGAAATGAAGTTGATGAATGTTTTCAAGTTCATCCAGCTGAGGAAAGCAATACTTGGTTAACCTGTCAAGATACACAACTCCATTAATTGTTTTTTCAGCAAAGAAGAAAGGCCCTATTACACAATTTTTCACACCACATCAAACATTAATTTTAGGCGAATCACGTTGTTTCTCAATAATTGCGTGTGAGTTTTCAGAGCCCCATATTCGTGAATTGTGTCTGTTAACACATCCATTCACATGGAATGTACCTTCGTCTGTAAAAATTATATCATCTAAAAATGATTAGTTTTCACTTATTCTGTCCAGCATTTCAACAGCGAAATTGTAACGTTTTACACCATCATCGGGTTTCAATTCGTGCAGTATCTGGATTTTATAAGCGTCTAATTTCAGTTTTTTATGTAAAACTTTGTGAACTGTTGATTTTAGAATACCTAATTCGACACTTCAACAGGGGGATGGACTTCTAATTGCGGATTGTCTAATTAGTTCAACCGTTTCGTCTGGTACACTTGGTCTGCCGGTTGTATTTCTGTTTCTTAACTGATCCAGTTTCTTTGAATTGTTTGAACCAACGTGTTATGTTATTTTTGTATGGTGGATCTCTTCCGAATTCACGTCGAAACGCACGTTGAACTAAAATTACGGATTTTAATTCAGCCATCAATAAAACACACTTTGCTTTGTCTTTATCCGATAATATAGTAACTCACTAAACTCACCACAACAACAATACAAGAACTGACGTTGTGGTTACTACTGCTGATAAACAAACGTTTGGGTTGGAGGCTTTCAGGGATACCAATGTAACATCTAGGAATTTCCCTACAATCTTCCTATGAATTACTGAAACCGCACCATTCTTTTATGATAATCCTGTATATATTAAATAATATTTTTATTTTTTTAAAATTTATATTACTTTTAGGAAGGATAATACACATGGTGGTATTTTCTTTCAAGTACTTTAAATAAAATTTCAAATGCATGTGTATTATAGCATTACACAGTAAAACTGAAAACATTATAAACATTTCTTAATTACAGTATTTCATTTATTTCAGTAATCACGAAATATCAATAAAAATTAAAATTATTTTGAACATCATTTAATATTCAATGTTTTTAAAAATGATTTAACTATTTTTTTTCTTAAATTTAGCAATATTTGTTTTTTGATTTAAATTTTTTTCTGGTCTTGGAACTTACTGTGTAGTATAGCCTAAAGTTTCATTGTTCATGGTTTTACAGATTGACATATATTAATATTGAATTAAGCATTGCACAACAATATATTATGTCTAAATTAAGTCATTTTTTTCTGTTAATAAAAATTTGTGGTTCTTGTTTTTCAATTATTTTTTTTTATTATATTCTATTAATGTTAAAAAAATGTATTCCTATAGAATCCTATTTAATCTACATTTAATGGTGATTGAACGTAACTCCCAGATTAATATTTAACCAAAATCTTATTTGGATAATGTTTCCAGAAAAATATTTCTGCATATCGTGAAACATTTTGCACATATATTTAAGATTAAGTATTTATTATTAAACTGTATATTTTTTTAGGTTGCTGGATATGGTAATGTTCCTGTACGAACTTGTGATCATTGTTTTGACTATGCTACTCCAAAATCAGCAGAGGTAATTATTTTATTATTTTTATTTTTAGTAATAATAAAATAATATTTTATGACATGATATAAAACAGACAAAGCAGTCTAATTTTAAGATAAACTAGATAACTGCTGCAGTTCCAGTCAGTAGGCTTGAATTCCACCCAAACTTTGAATTTTTTCTAACGCTACAAACTTGAATAACGATTCATTATTGAATAAACAGGCCTGCCATTACCCTCTGCTATTATAAGGACCCATAATAAGGGTCCCCTGCCATTAATCCTCTGCTTAAAATTCAGAAATAAAGTTATTTCTAGACTGTAATTGTTCATTCAGAGGTGTTCATAATTTTTTCTCTGTAATATTGTGATTACTATGAGTTGTAGTCAGTACTCTACTATTATCTCTGTATCCTACTTCATTGAAATAATGGATCTTACTACTCTCTTTTTTTTAGCACAGCAGCACTTTTACTTTAAAAAAATTAAAGAAATTTATCTAACTGTATTATTCCTTGATAATCAAAATCAATTAACTCCCATAGAAGTCTGCATATCATTTGCCTGTAATTTATCGTGTTATTTGATTGATGAGTAAAACTTTTACAAATACAATATTTTAGAATGGCAAGTTGGTGTAACTGCCATTAAGTGAATTATCTTATTTATTAAAAAAGTGAGAATGTGTCATCTAAAGTGAACTATCATTTACACAATCAGTTGTGACTGATAATAGATGTTTTCTGTCATGACCAGTAATTAATTACCAAGTAGTGATATCTTAAAACTGATCATGAAGTCAAATTATTTGGAAGTGTTATTTTATTGAAAAATATCATATTTAGTGCATTGTTTTAAATTGTATTTAATCGAACCATATCAATAAAACAATGAAAAATATTGTTTTGTAAATAACCATAGACACATTTTTTATCAAACTGGAAGGGAATGAATATCCCTTCCTGTTTTCATATTACACAATATCTATGGCTATATTTTATAAATTATTCTACAGCTGTTATATTGAATAAATCTATAGCAATTTTATTTTTATTAATTTTGTTGGAAATATTTAATATCAACATTGATCTAGAAGTATAAAACAAGATTTCTTTACTTATATTTATTTTTTAAACATATTGTCGTACATGAATAAAAAAAAATGTCATTTTGGACCTGTTATATTTTATAAGATTAGATTTTATGAGAAACAGAAGGCTTGGCTATACACGACAGTGTTCCTTAGAGCATCCAACAGGCTTTTTGTACAAACTTGTATATAGGAAAAATGTCTTTTGCACAGAGGGTTACTACCTCACTACACTAAAAAAAGCAACTGCACCAACAAAGCTAGAAGGTACAAGGTTTTAGAATTTTTTTTTAAGGTACAAGCCGTTCCAGCTACAATGCATTATCCTTGCTAGAAGCTGCAAGGATAATGCTACAGATATAATCAGCACAGTGGTTGACCCAACTTTTATGGGATTCATTCAAGGAAAAAGGGGAAAAAAGAAGACGATCAGTCCTCAGAGGGATGCTTCCAATTGGATTATTATTACCTTATTATTATTAATAAGATTATTATTACCTTACCTAGGACCACTTAAGACTATACTTATATTTGTGTTGTGTTCATTTAGTTAAATCTTAATGCTTGTGTAAAGTTTAACATGAATCAGTTTTTACAGATAATTCAACAAAGAACTGATAGTGAATTAAAATGGTTTCAAGATGTGATGGATAAACCGGAATGGATTTTAAAAACTGATGAATTACATAATTCCCTGCTTCAAGAAGAATTTAGCTATGTACCCAGCATATCACTGTGCCTTTCAATTTTGAAGTTACACTCATTGGATACCGTTCAACCCGAGTAAGTTGTTATTCATATTATATTTTTTTTATTATCATTTTATATAAGAAAAATGTTTTTAAATTTCAATAAATGTTGGAAATTTCTTGCAACCATGAAATTATAAATGTAGGGATTGATATTGGATTATAAAGAAAAAAATTCAAGATAAATATTGAGAAAAAGATTTCAAGTAGTAATTGAATGTCAGTAAATAAAAGAAAATTCAACGGTTTCATACTTGCACACAGATAATAAAATTTAAATGTTAATGTGTGCACACACATAACTGTTTAATCGTCATAGCGAACAAGATTTTAAATATTCACCTTTAAACAGTCGCACCAAAACATGAACAAATGTTTGGTAAAAATATAAGTTTCATAGATAAATGCTAAGCCGTGAAGGTTCTCAAAGTGTGTACTACCAAAATTGAAACAAGACTATTTCCATTGAGAAATATGATGCCTTAGCCCTGTAATCACTGAACCAACATATACAAGGATGTAAATAGCACACAATACATTCAACCACAAATAACACAACAAAAGTTTAATGATTCAAATGATATAATATTTCTTCTTTGTGTCTTCCCAATAGAGATGTATAAAGATTTTACAGATCTAGGATTCCCAATAATTATGTATTTGGAAAGATTACTAGTATTTATATGTTTATATAGAGAATTCAGTTCAATATTTTAATTAATATTATATTATGAGTTAATATTAAGTGAATATATTAGAGTTAGGGTGTAATATTTCTGATTGTTTTATAGGTGTAGTATAGGTATGATCTGTGTCATCTTGTATGTAATGGAAAGAAAAGATGCAAAAAGATCAGTCTTCGGTCATCAGTTCCACTTTTTAGGTGTGAGTCCTGAATGATCAAAATACATATAAGTTCACTACTAATGATGATTGAGTTAGCACTTGCAACTGATTATCTGGTACCTGTAAGTGGGCTAACAATTCGTTGTGAGTAAACTGTATTCTTGAAAAAGAATAGTCTGGTCCTTGCCCACTTTTCATAATTATTATTATCAGAATGTTATGAGAGGTTTGTCCTGCAAAGTCCCAAACTACTTACACATCATGCTTCTATCTAGTGGCAACATTGGGCAGTACTCTAGCCAAACTCTCAATGTAATATTTGCTTATTCATTGCATTACGTCTGTTTCTTATTAACTGTTATATTTGGTTACAATTTTGATTGCTTTTAAAATAATAATTGTTATGAGAAATAAGTTGAGTGAAATTTGTGTTAAATTGTAAAAATCCTGTCAAAGTATTTTAAAGATGGCTGAACTTCAATTGATCATGATTCTCATTCAGTTTGATTCTTAATATCCAAAATATCGGATGTTTTATGTTGTTGATTATGGATTTCTTACACAAGGCAAAATAACAACCAAAGAGTAGTATCATGAAGTAATGAAACATCTTTCTGAGGTTTAAAAGAAAAGAATCTTTTCTTTCATCTTATATCTTTTTTTGTGATGCTTTATTAAGCATCACATCCATCTGGTATAGGTGTGGCAAACAATTTTATGATTGGTGGCACGGCAGTAACAGCTGCGCTTCAAATCAATATATTATACTTTTAGCGTAACATTTGCTTCATTACATAACAGCGAAAAGGCCTTCATAAGACGTATTGTGTTGTATTGTGACGTATTGGTTCTCAGAACACAGTTTTTTGAAATTTTAATCACCTCAACGTATAGTTAATATTTTGAATATTTTTAAATTTAATTTAATCTATATATATATAGATTTAATTGGTTCACTGAAACATTTTTAATTAATATTCGACCATATTCTGCAAAAAAAAATGCTTTTTTCAAAATGGTAAACATGGCAAGAATTACTGAAGGTTTATGTAGCTGTGAATTGTACAATAATTGGCCTTCACATAAAATAGTATAACATGCAAATCAAAATTACCGTCATTGAGTGCTGGTATTTTATTTTCAAACAGCTATTTAAAAGTTAATGTAAGATAACAATTAAATACGGTAAATAATGGAATCGGAAATTACAGCAGAAACTGATTATTTTTAATGTTACAACAAAATAAACTATTTTAATTAAAGAGGGTGAATTCCATCCATTTTGCAAGAAATATTAGGATTTCCAAGGTCACTGTCATCAGAATCATCATTGTAATCATCACTCACTTTCACTATCTTCTTGTAAAGAAATGATAAATAGTTCCATAGTATTGTCAATGTGTTCTTATCACATGTATTCAGCTTCTGTTTCCTTAACTTTACACCTTTCAATTCTTTTCATTTAAGTTAGCCACTTTATTTTCACATAGCGTTTGAAAAACTTTGATATCATAAGTTATGTTATGACTTGTTACATGATAGTCCTAAAAAGGACTTTTTGAGGTTTTTAGAGTGGTAACCCTGAAAAAGATCATTTTTATGTTTTGTGATGTAGCCCTGAGAAGGGCTGTTGGGTCTGGAAACTGGTCTCCGGCAATGTTGGCTCAGCTGTAGTCGGGGAATTGTGGTTCGTCTGCTGGAATTGGACAGAGATTCCCCACAGCAGTAGTTAGGTCTCCACTACAGTGTGGCAGTGGTGGGTCCCAGAGCCCCACCATGTCAGGTTGGTGTCAGTCTTCTGCCAAGGCAGTCAATCCCATGCTGGGCCGGCTCTAGCTAATGGGCCCACCAACCAGGGCGCTTGAATTGAAGCCTGGTAAGCTGGAGCAGGAAGGTACATCAACGCCCAGCAGCTCCCTCGACATGCCGGCCAGGCTTGCTGCTCCAGCAGGGATGTTAGCATCCGTCAGGAGGTCCCACATTGGGCCGGCCAGGGAACTTCTTTTTTCTTCCACCTTCTTCTTCTTCTCCAGGTGGTAGTCAGCGATGAAATGAAAATTTGTTCTGCTATTCGCTCTTTTATAAGTACCTACAAATGGTGGTATTTAAACACATAAGTTACTCTACTCTCACTGATATCTGAAAGGCTAGCATTATGCCTGCTGATATAAATCTCGGCTTGTATGTTTGGGATATACATATATCATAGTACAGAATATTGAAATAAGACATATCTTGCCTTAATTATTGAAATAAATCTGTTATTGCGTAATAAAAATTTAAAAATTTAATTTAATTGTGGATGAAGAATAACTTTCTCTTCAAATTGTCTTTTTTCCCTCATGTACATTTTTAAATTGCAGACATAGTTATTTACACAATAAAATTTACACATGTAACATTAAATTTATGCTTATTCTGCTTTGGAAAAATTATTAAAGTGGAGCAGTGATTCCTCCAAGGAATCATTGACTCACACTATCTACTTTCTCATCTAGAGTAAAATATTCTTCAAAGTTATTAATCATTTATCTGTGGACGTAATTTATAAAAATTATCACAGTCTCAGGTTTCATACCCATTATTAAATACCAACAACAAAGTAAAATTAAAAATCTGTCATGTTGACATTACAATCTATATAAAATCGTTGTGATACAGATCTTTTTGTGTAATAAAATTTTAAATACTTATAAGATCATTGCAATAATAACTGCAAAGAACTTTTATAAATGATTTTTATTAATTATAAGTCCATTTTGTTATTCTTCTTGTTCATTTTCCTACTTTTTCCTTCAAATCCGCATCATATTTATTGGCCTCTCAATCCGTTAAATTCCAAATACCATCACTAATCAATAAGTGGGAAAAAATAAATAGGTTCTTGTTCAATAATATGATTGGAAAAAGTGGTTTTTCCATGTAGATATAGATAAATGTGTTAATTTTGCTATTTCCCTATTTGTTGCTGGTAATGCATCACTAGTATAATAAGTTGATAATAGTAGAACATAACTTTTATTAATTGGCCGTATCCAGTCACCCTAGCCGCCTTCACTTGTTATATCATTATCATCTTCATTATACTTTAATTACATTGCATGGGTAACACAGTTTGTAAAAGGATTTTAATTTATTAAATAATTTTTTGTTACTGTTACTACTACAGCAACATTAATGACAATTTTATATAGGCTCTGTTAATAATCATTAAATAGTTGTTGGTATTAAAATATGTAAATTCATGTATTAGGTAAGGAAAATGCCTATAATATGTTCTGATTTAAGCATAAACATAAATATTAAGCAATCTTTGTATAATATATAGATAGTTTTTACATTCTTTAATTATAATAAATTTATCTAAATTTCATACAAATAAATAGAAAAACTTATTTAAAAATATTCTACAGATATATGAGTCTGTTAAATGATTTTATACTCAGTTTTTGTTATGATTTTATTACACATATGATTTTTTCAATCAGATTCATTAGTAAAAAACAAACATAAACTATTATTCTGAGGGATAAACTATAGAACATAAGAATATGTGTCGCACATAAATGACTGGTGGCAAAGAAGTGTAATTATTCCGTTGAACATGATTTCTTTTTTTTTCCCCGTTTAACCTCCAGGAATCACCATCAGGTATTACTTGGATGAATGAGGATGTTATGTATAAGTGTAAGTGAAGTGTAGTCTTGTTCAGTCTCAGGTCGACCATTTCTGAGATGTGTGATTAATTGAAACCCAACCACCAAAGAACACCCCAGTATCCACGATCTAGTACTCAAATCCGTATAAAAGTAAGTGCCTTTACTAGGATTTGAACGTTGGAACTTTTGACTTCGAAATCAGCTGATTTGCGAAGACACATTCATGACTAGATCAACCCAGTGGGTTCCATGGAACATGATTTATTAAAAACAAATGAACAGTAGTGTTCTGCTATGGAAAAATGGATTCCATCTAGCATAAAAGAAAAAATATATCTATAAACCATTTATGGGGCAATAAAGAGCTGTTGATGAATTCAAGGACAATGTTTCTACTTAAGATGCAAGAAAGCAAATCACTGTTAGCATTACTGTGTTTATCGGACAATGTCTAGCCCAGCAGCAAGAAAAGATTATATACATTCACATGCAACAATATATATATATATATACAAATATAAAAAATATAAATACAAATATATATATATATATATATATATATTTGTATTTTTTATAATTGAAAACCAACTTGAACACAGAATTACATAGTAAATAAATTACACTTACCTTATTGTTTTCTTTTCTTTACTCCAATAACACTTTCACGGGATCCCGTATCATCAGTGGTATGTAAATTTTATAAAATTACATATCAAACATAACAATTTTTTTTTAGAATAAAAATTAAAAGATTAATTACTATCATATATACAAAACATGAAGTCAGTTAAATAAAATAACTACATATATTTAAATATCACATCAATTAAAAATTAAATTTAAAAGTAAAATAATTATAAAATTTATGCCTGTAACTTGGCCAGCCAATGTTACATTACTGGGTGGATTTGAAATTATTTATATACATTCTGATTATATCTATTTTTATCTAAAATACTATATATTATTTATTTAAATTATATTAAATAAACCACCTGCCTATACTGAACCTGGCCACATGGTAGGCCAGGTTATTTTGATACCTGGTATTGAGCCACATACGATCCCCAAACCTGCACCATATGAACGCTCTTCTAAGAGAGTACAAGAAGATTATAGAAAATCGAAACCTACCAATACATGAGGACATTGATGCCAGTCGTGGTCACCTTTAATCTAGAAAGCCACCTATCAAAACAGCAACTGCTGCTACAGAGGACGGATTTAACCTAACTGACACCTGGCGTCAAGAATGGACCACAAAGCAGAATAGCCAAATCTCATGTATTACGGCCTACAATAGACGGAGTGTTACGAGTTGTAAATGACAATGATCATCATTTACAAATATAATCATCTTCGATCAAGCTGAAGATAATTCTGTTATTGTGTAAGACTACGCTCCTTATATCATTCATGTAGAAAGGAGAAAATTCAGAGTGATTTTTGAAGAGGATGACCTTCAGGTCCAATTATTGCAAAGGGTTATGCATATTAAAATTAATTTTAATATGTATAAAATTGATGATTTAGCAAGATTCACTGGTAAAACCGTGCTTCGATTACCTCTATCATTGTGAACTCAACCCACTTGAGTTGAACAGCATTGATTATATCCATTATATTTCTGATGTAACATCAAATTATTGGGAATTGGATAATATATTAGAAAACAAAATTGAGCCTCTCATTGTCTCTTAATACTGACACCACTACCATTTTATCGCAAACAGATGACTAAAACTGAATTGAATTTATTTATTATCATAGAAATTTTAATCTAAAATATTAGTGAACTTTTACTGTTATTGGACAATGTCAATTTCATAACTCTTAAACTACATGACAATAAACATTTTTATTGAATAAAATATCCATTGGTTATTAGATGTCCCAAACAAGGTAAGAAATATTTATTGATCATTTAACATGTCTTAATTGATTTAAATTTAATTTGATTTACGGGAGATGCTTGTGAATCGGCACCTGAACACTCGTACGCACAGTTTGTTTATTTGAACTCTATAAGCTAACTGAATTAGCTATAGTACAGAATATTGAGGTAAGAAATATCTTAATTTTTCATGAAAGTACTTTTACAGAATCCCACAGCCTCAGTTATGTAATATTTTTTTAATATATTTAATCTTATGTCATTTTTAATATTTCTCACTTTTTGTTAATAAGAAATAGAATGACTGTTGTTTATTAGATGGTTTGTCATCTTAGATAAGCCTAATTTATTATTTTTCAATTTCTATAATGTTGAAGAAATCTAGTTTTAAAAGATTTATTTGTTTTTCATTTGCTGTTTATAAATACCATTACAATCATTACATATACATATTTGATAAATTCCATAGATCGTTTACTATTAATTTTTTTTTTTTTAATATTTTATAATGTGCTTATTAGGTTTATATGCTGATATAAATATTTCTTTATTGTAAGTTTTAGTAATGTTTTCAATCGTATTTTTATTGTATAAATACTTTAAGTATATTTTTTCACTCTTTTGTATCTAAACAAATATTGATTGCAAACAATCAATATTTGTTGCATATCAAACAATGATAGTTATTTTTATAAAACAACTATCGTTTATAGTTGTTTTTATAAAACAACTATCGTTTTGATAGTTGTTTTTTATAAATATTATTAATCAAAATATCATATCCATTTTCAACCGCTATATATTTTATGATGTTTATTTCATTATTTAACTTTTCTTTGTTATGTGTGAATTTGATTGCTGTATTAGTCATATTTGTATAAGTGTTAATTTTATGAAAAATGGTTTGATTTTTTATGAATTGTTATATTATTAGGTGTAGATTTCTATATACTGATGTTTCAATTTGATTGACCTTGTTTTTTTTTATACTGATATATAAATAATTTAACATTCTATTATTATCTATTTCAAATGCGAATTTTAAATTTTCATTTTAAGTATTTAATTTGTTTGATATTATTAGATGTTCATTATTATAATATATAATATAATTATAATGAAAATATCATCAACATACCATGTCCATATTAAAACATGGACATATTAAAATGTGTGTTTGAGTGATGCCATGCACTAATTTACTCAAAATACTGTAAATATATTTATGAATCTTAAAAAGATTAATTTCAGTAAAATAATTACATATTAAAGATGTAACAAAACTGTTCCTGGCTATTAATTTTTTGATTCTGTGTTTCTAAATGAACAAAAAATGTTCTGAGAAAACATTGTACTTTTCTATCTTGTGTTTTTTAAAAAAATTGTATGCTTTAATAGTTTATAAAAAAGAAAAATTCAATATCAGGTTGATACTCATATTTGTGTTCAGTAATTTTACTGGTTTGATGCAGCTCTTCAAGATTCCCTATCTACTTCCAGTTGTTTCATTTCGGTATACCTCCTGCATCCTACATCCTTAATAATTTGTTTTACAAATTCCAAATGTTGCCTGCCTGTACAATTTTTCCCATCTACCTGTCCCTCCAATATCAAAGTGACTATTCCAGAATGCCTTAAGGTGTAGTCTATAAGTCTGTCCCTTCTATTAGCTATATTTTTCCAAATGCTTATTTCTTCATCAGTTTGCCACAATGCCTCTTCATTTGTCACTTTATCTACCCACCTGATTTTTAACATTCTCTTATAGCACCACATTTAAAAAGTGTCTAATTTTTTCTTCTCAGGTACTCTGATCACCCAAGTTTCACTTCCATATAAAGTTACGCACCAAACATGTACTTTCAAAAATGCTTTCCTGATGTTTAAATTAATTTTTGATGTAAGCAAATTATATTTCTGACTGAAAGCTTTTTTTGTCTGTGCTATTCACCATTTTATATCGCTCCTACTTTGTCCATCTTTAGTAATTCTAATTCCCAAATAACAAAATTCTTCTACCTGCATAGTCTTTTCTCATCCTATTTTTATGTTCAGTGGTCCATCTACTTTATTTCTACTAAGTTCATTACTTTCATTCTTGTTTATTTTCATGTGGTAGTTCTTGTGAAGGATTTCATCCATGCCATTCATTGTTTCTCCTAAATCTTTTTTATTCTCGGTTAGAATTACTATATCATCAGCAAATCATAGCAACTTTATCTTTTCTCCTTGCACTCTTACTCCAGATCTAAATATTTGGAATATCAATTTTTCAGAAAAAGTTTGTGTGAACTTTATATATTAAATAAAACATTAAAACGTGTAAACACATTCACAAATTTCAAGATGGTTACATCAGTTTTTGATGAATCCATCTTCCATTAGTTACAAAATACTGTATTAGGTAACACATCATCATTACATGAAAATGTGGTAGTTTTTATTACCATCTGAATTAAATAATGATACACTTTAGCCTGTTAAAAACAGCTGCATTAAAAACAACTTAAACAAATAAATTTTTTAAATGGACTGTTTAACTTAACATATTTATTTCAACACCCAACTTAACCGTAACCAGTATTCAATTCAGTTCTTCGTGCCATTTAACAAATTTGATGAAATGATTATATTGCATTACCTAATATTGAACATTCTATAATTGAATGTTTAGATCCAAAGAGCTTACATAAATTGGTAAGTATGCACCTTGTTATTTTGATGTGTTCCATATATGGTTTTTATTAATTAATTACAACACATTTGACATGTTCAACAAAATTGTACATTGCAATCCCATTTTTTATTTTCAGATTTCTCATCGGAATTAGTGAATCAATGCTTTCATTACTTCGACCATCTATACCTGGTGTGGTTAACCCAGAGTTGGATTATTCTTTATTAGTACAAATGATAAGGTAGGTATTGTTTTAATTTCAGTACTATTTAGTATAACTATTGTTTATATTTGTTAGTTAAAAGTATTAAATGTTGTAATTATTTTTATCATAACTATCTAATTATTAATACCATAGCACCACTTATTACATAATTAATTTTAGTATCACTTAAAACATAGAGAAATAAATCTGTGTACTCCAAGCTCTAGTAGAAATCATAGTATGTAACATTATATCCACCATAAGAATGGAAGTATCATACCATGATTTCATTTCTTTATTAACTATTTATTTACATGATTTTATTTACCTCAACAAATATTAATTCTGTATCAGCCTGTTTTCTCTGCATCCCATATTTTATGTTTATGTAAATAAAACCAGGAAATGGATTTGCTCTCTGGTTGTCTTTTATGTCATTGAAAAGTATTTTAAAACAAGAAATGCTTGTCAACTCTGATCAATATCAAGGTTATTTTGATAGGTTTATTTTTTCAAAGGTATCATTCTCATTGAATTTTTGTCTGAAGGACGCACTAAAAATCAGCATTATTCTCTTGAAGTTTTAAATACTATAAAAATATGGCAATTGAAAGAGGTCCAAACTTTGGTGCTCAAAATAACTCTAACCCTGATATTCAACCCTGCAAGTGATACCATCATTTTGTTTACAAGGAACTAACAGTACTGAAAATCATTATTCTTGGAAGAAGAAACTCTGATTGATGCTTCTTGTACCTCAGTTACTTTACATTCATCACACCCACAAGAAAAACAGATATATCATAAAGCAACAAATTTATATTACTTTAGTTTAATATCATAAATTGCACCTGCAGATTATGATAGCATACAGATTATTCAGAGTGTAACAAACTCAACTTACTCTGTTTATTGATAAATTAATAAACACGTGCCACAGTTAGGTAAGAATAGAGTGAATACTATTTAATTGTTTCTATTTTAGACTATATAAATTACATGTGTTTCTTTGTCGTTTAACCATTTACCTACACTTTTATAAAAAGCAAGTGCAGAATTTGAAGGGCTGGAGTAAATAAAGTGGATAAGAAAAAAATTATAATGAATACAAAAAGATACTGTATACCATTGTACACAACTAGGGCATTGTAGGACCTGACTGTCCCATTCAGTGCTATGTGTGTATGTCTAGGTTATGAACCATTCCAAAGTGATTAGTTTTTGAAAGGACAAATCTTATTTATTTTTTTACCTACTTCAAAAAAAAAAAAAAGGTGGAAGTTATCAATACAACTGTATTTTTTTTTTTAATGTATGTTACACAATATCATCACCAATTAGTAAACCGATTATGATAATTTTTTTTTTAATCGAAAGGGTATACTTTTGGAATGGTCCCATATAAATTTTAATCAAATCCAGTGATAATCTTAGGAAAAATACCAAAAAAAACTGCACGGCTCAACACCCTCAGCCACTGATCATCTGCACCAGTATCGTGTTGCTCTGTTCCCTTTATGACTAGGACATTAATTACAGTCTATACTATTGTTCTTCATGGAAATATTTATAGCTTTTTTTTTTCTTCTGTAAACAATCATTTTTTTTCTTGGCTAATCTCCTCTAAACTCCATATAAATATTAAACCTATATTTATTTTTTATATAAAATGGCGAAAAAGTGTATTATCCCTAATTGCAAAATTATAATATAAATATTTATATTATGCAATAATAAATTCTAATTTCACAAAAATTAAATAAATAGTCATTCAACAAGCTCCCAACCGACATCACCCTGTATGAAGTAAAATATTAAATATTATAACTTTGCAATAAATAATATTCTATGGTTATTGTAAACACTTTTTTTAACTGGGTACTCACAAACCTTGTCCAAATGTCAGCTTGTAATAATGAAACCTATAAATTGGATAGAATATACAACCTCATCATTCCGTCAGAGCTTTCTCATCAGGTAGCCTATTTAGTAACTTATTTGGATCCAGATTAGACAAGGCCCTCTAAAGTTTTTAACTCGACTAAGAGTGACATAAATCTGCCTCTTGGCAAAATTTTTCTTTCTGTGGTCTATCACTGCCCTGTCAAGAGTTGTACCCTGCAGTTTGTGAACATTACAGTCAAATATTAGAGGCAGCATTCTGCACTTGACATGTCCACAACCCTTTGTCACTTGGAATGTTATACAAACTGGTGAATTGGCTTCGCAACCATCAACATCTTTCATTCTAAGACCAATGTCTTGTCATCAGATATTATGAGTACAGCTTCTGATAATTCTCCTTCCTTGTATATCAAGCTAAGGCGGTGAGAATGTTGCTCTTGTGTTTCGTTTGACAAATGTTTGCATATTAAACCAACATGATGAGCATGACTCTCTAGACTTTGATTCTGTGAGAATCGACTGTTGTATGTTCTTATTTGTGAGAGTCTACATTCTGGTTGTTGAGAAGTCTCTGTGGAAATATTTATGGCATATATGTATATGCTAGATACCACTAAAAATTGTGAAATAAAATAAATAAAACCTAACTTCAAAAATAATAGTTCTAAAAAGTTAAAAATAATTATAATTTATTTATTAACTAATAAATTATTAGTATATTTATTATTATAAAAGTATTTACAACAAATAACTATTTTTGAAGTGGGTGCTAGCCAACACAAATTAAACATTAAAAAAACCTATGATCTGTATAATACAAATACTACTTCAAACAATGCAAAATTGGTTATAGAAGTTTTACTGCAATAAAATGAGATCTACAAAAATAAAATATAACAATAAAATGCAACATAAAAATATGATATAAGAATACTTTATAGATGCTTAGGTACATATAATATCACCAAGTATAATTTCATCTTGAGTTTGTTAAGGCAATGTTAGCGTTTGTTTGTAAGATGCTCTGTCTTATATGCTCTTGAGATCCCATTTTACTTGTGGGAATCCCATTTAGTTATTTTAGCCGCCTAGCAGTTGGTTGAGGTACTAACTTTGTATTGTCTGGCACAGACTTCAAAAATAGTTATTTATTGTAAATACTTTTACTTTAGTTAATAAATAAAAATATAATTATTTGTAACTTTTTAGTACTGTTACTTTTTAAATCGGTTTTTATTTATTTTTAATTATTTACTAATTTCATTCAAAAAAATAAGTAAAAATATATTTTTTTAAGTAGACAGATTTTTTGTTCATTAGGCTTCCAGATCCTTAGCACATATCCAATGACATCCAAACACACTTTAACAAATTTTTTGGAAAGGAAAGACTCAATGATTAGGAAAAAGAGTAAATTGTGAGAAAGAAATAATATGTCAATTGTAGATCTGCAGCAAAAGACAAAAAACCCCATTGAAGAAGTGCTTCAAGGTTCTTTGCAGGAAGTATGCATCTATTTCACCTACAATCCTTCATAAGATCAGGACAATATCTTACGCAGGACAATAACATATTTGAGGAAAAAAGTTCAAATACAACTGCAACCATTTATTTTCCCTTTATACATAAAGTACCACTTAAGAATAGGCTCAGGCTCCTTAGCACAACACTCATTCATCCCACAGAATTGTACGATGTGTGAAAATATGATATGTGAATGAGTCATCTTTCTACTGAAAGAGATACTACCTATGATAGTGTCTGTAAATTTAAAAAGTTTACTGATATTGTGTTGTATTGTTTCTTTTGCAGGTCGTTAGTTTTAGCTGCCAAAGTATGCTACTCAGGATTAGGGTTATCTCCAGGTATGGTAAAATGTGATCAATTATTAGGGGAAGTTGATATTTTGAATTTATTAGTTAAAGCACATTGCTGTTTTCTGTTACCTTCATTTCCACTTAATAATCAGTTAGCTATTCGAAACCTTAGAACTAGTCTTCTTGATCACGAACTGTGGCCGCTTGCTCTTGAGGTATGTAACCTAAATTAATTGACATCTTCGTAATGGTTAGTTATTGTTTTTAATTTTAATTTTGTTTAGGTTAATTTACTGGTAAATATTTGACATCCACCATCTTTTTAAACACTAATAATGGATGTATAAAAAACCATATGGATGTTTATGTTACACCTACATTCATTTTTTTATTGCATAATGTAAAATCACCTACTGTTTTGTCATAAATATATTGTGTATGGTTTAGTAGATTTAGTCATATTACCAAGAAAATAGAAAATCTCACCCTTTAGACACGTACTGAAGCTCATATTAGTAAGTATTATGATTTACTTTTGTAAAATCTTCTGAATTCTGAGAAATGATTTATTAAGCCTAGTGGAAAATAAAAGCAATCAGTAAGTCTGTGATTGATAACTGTTTTCTGGAGTGTGAAATTAATCACACTTTTATTTATTTTTTATTGTTTGTGAATTTTTTTTTCTGCTAAACTTCATCAGTTAGAATTGTTTGCAATGGTCTAATTGCAATCTGATTTACAAAAATATGACATTAGTGTATCACTTAAAATATGAGTATTTTTTTTTTATTTTTAATAACTGTGTTGGTATAAAATATATTTGATAAGTTCCCATTGATTTAACCACATTAAATTGTACTTAGATTACCTGGATTTTGTACAGTTGTTAAAGCCTAATCTATTATAAACTGTAGTTTTATTTGCCAAATAAAACTAAAAGATCTTTCACTTAGAATCTATTTTCAACATATGCTAGTCCAAGGATCCCAAAAATCCATCCATTATCAGTATAAAATAAATTTCTGAAGAATTACTCATTTTTGGAAGGGGTGTAAGAGGATTCTTCAGATTCATTTATGAAGAAAAAGAAATTGTTTTATCAAAGTATCAATAATTTTATAATATCTTAAAGACTGAATTGGTACAAATTTCCGGTAATTTAAATAAAAAGTTATTGCATAATAGATAACGTGTGTGTCTTTTTATTACATTCCTGCAAGATGTATATATGTATTTATTATTTTACTTGAATTAATATTTTTTTAATTCATATTATTCCTCTGTACTGTTAAATTTTATTAAATAAACCACCTAGTACAGAATATTGAGGTAAAACATATCTTACTTTAATTTTTAATGAAAGTACTTTTTCAGGGCATCCCATATCCTCAGTCAACTAAATAATGATAATTGTGTATTAATTTGTATGAGTGCTGCTATCTGTTTCAGTTTTTACAAGAGCATCTCCCTTAAACACTGTTATCAAATTGAAATTTTGTTTGTAAGAACTCATATTGTTAAAAACCCTCAACAAAATTAACTAATGAATGATTTAGGCTTTACTTTTTGATTAACAATTATTCATTTATGAATTAGTTTTTATTTAATTATTTAATCATTAAGTTTATCTGGAACAAATTTTTGAACATGTTACCAGCAAAGTAGGTACCTTATTTATTGGTTTTTCATATATTTAACTCATGTTATAATGGTATGTTTACTGGTAGGGTTTTTCAATGCTGGAGAAACCTAAAACCCATATTTTTAACGAGAACAGACGATTTCAGATCTAATGCTTTGGGTCAATAACACTGAATCCCAACATAACCTAAAAAAACCACATGTTTAATTTAACTTCAATATCAGCAAACCAACTTTTTATTTTATTTGTACCAAATTACTTATTATTGAAGGGGCTGCATCGTCTCATTTAAAAATCTAAGTTTTCAACCCCTAAAGATTTAGAAAACATTTAAGGGTGAAATTTTGTGTTGGTAATTTAAAAAATAATTTTTGCAGTTTTAATCCACAGATTATGATTATTTCAAATGGTTAAGAAGTAATATCACGTAATTTTATAGTTATTTTTGTTGGACTGAAATTTACTACTACTATTGGTTGTTTGCACCTACTGAGTGAAAATTTTTATTTTATTTTCACCAAAATTTTTATTTTTTTTCAGGTTGTCAATTAATGTGTAATTAAATTTTACCATTACCTTTTAAGATTCTTGAGTTGGGGTAGGTGTGGCAGAGAGGATGGGTTCTGACCCTTTGAAAATAATTTTAAAAAGGTGCCTCCTGAGAATGGTGTACATGTCTGTAAACAACAATATTTTGAGACTGATAGTTGTTGAATAATAAATTTCTTAATTTTTCAAATGATCACTCGTTTTATATATTTATTTATTATATGTGATATTTTTCTAATACATTTAGTTTTATTTCATCTTTATTAATTTCTAATATTTTTAGATTTGTGGTAACATCAGAAATAGAATGTTTATTAAATGGTCTCGCATATTAGATAAACCTAATTTATTATTTTTGTAATTTCTCTGTTAAAGAAATCTAGTATAAATAGCATCACAAGCATTACATTTAATTTTATAAATTCCACACAGATTGTCTATTTTATTATTTTTATATTTAAAATATTTTATTATGTAGTTATTAGGTTTCTATGCTGATTTAAATGTTTCTTTATTGTAAGTTATGTTTTCTTTTTCTCTCTTTTGTGTCTTATTATGTATTAGTTGTAAGGTTTAGTTATTGTTGTATTAGTTATTTTGTTATTATGTTTTGATAGTTGTTTGTTGGATTGTGTGAGATTTCCAGTATGTTTTTTAAAGTTTCTATATAGAACATCTGCACAGAAATCAAACATAAAAAATGACTTCTGTGAAAATCCTAATTTGACTTGGCTGTTCCTTCTATTTCTTATAGTATCTGTTGTCTTATTTTTAAAGCATTCATTAAAATAAAATGAAACCAATTTCAGGTGTCAACCAAAGCTGGTCTTGAATATGGAAGTGTGTGGTTTGCTTGGGGTAAAGCATGTTTAAGAGCTGGAGCATGGTCAGAAGCAAGAGAGAAGTTTTCACACTGTAGTTTACAGAAGAAAGATCTACAAAATGCTGGAATGCTTGCTGATATTCTTCAAATATTACAAGTTTGTATCTTATTATAGTTTTTTTTTTTTGATTAGACAGTTATAAAAACAGAAATTTATAAAGCTTTCAAACAAATTTAATTTAAAAAGTTTGATATGAGTACATTCTCTTTCCTATTGTGAATGTCTCTTGTAAGAACTGAGTTAAAGGGAAAAAATAAAATGTAATAAAAATTAGATTGTTGAGTTAAATTTTTTTAAAGTCACTGTATTTGCAGTTTGAAGAAAAAAGACAAAAAGTAATGAACCCTATTATAATGATTATAATTTTTTTTTAAATTCTAATAATTCATTAACATATTGACCACTGTATTAATACAATTTAATATTATATGAAGTGTAAACCACCAAAACACAGTAATTAAAAAAGTTAAATTAACGATATTAATCTTCAAGAATCTATTTTTGCAGCATCCCACATGATATATAGAATTCTATACCATCTGAAGATGTGAATCTTTCCAGAATTATATGTCTTCTATTATTGAAGGTGTTTCATGCACTATTGGATAGAGATTTTTTAACTTATGCTTATGCTTTTTTTTACGATATGCCACAGATTCCTCTGAAAATAATTCATTGAACAGATTAGTGTAAAAAAAGTTATTTGTGTTTTTTATAAATGTTTATTTGAAAGATGTTAATAAATTAAATACTAATACTGTTACTTACTGTAATATTTTAATTCATATGAAATAATTTTTTTTAATGAACTATTAAACTTTGCTTTTATTCTGAGTTATTTTATTGCTTTATTGCTTAGAAATAAAAATCTTTTGTGCAGAAATATGAGGAAATATTTATTCCTGGGAATTCTGTGTAATCCTATTTGACATTGCCAGGTTAAATTCATAACTACATTGTGAACCATAGGTTATATACTTAATAAGGGATTTAGAAATATGGCAAAGAGCATCATACTCAGCGAACTAACTTTACATGAATGGGAGTAGTAAAAAATGTCAAAATGATATTTATTAATGTATATTGTTTCACTGTATAAAGTTAATTATTATATATAAATACAAAAGTTTGTGTATATCTTTTTGTTTGCATCAGCATTACACAAGAACTAACTAACCAGTTTGCTTTCAAATTTTCAGGATAAATTTGTGTTATCCCAAGAAAGGTTTTAAGTCATAAATCAAGGCCATAGCCCTCTTGGGGGTTAAGATATTTTAAATACATTCATTAAAGAAACAAAAATGAATCCTCTTCATTATATTTTTGTCATGATAGCAACAGAAATATAATGAAGTAAAATTACTAATTCATTTTTGTTTAATGAATATCTGTAAAATATTTTACATTTCCATAACCATGAGGATTACATATGTGTCAAGGATCCATGGGGGTTTGTCCCCTGGCTACATAATCAAGTGAGCAAAGCAAACCCTAACTGGTTAGTTTTGTATAAATTTAAAGAAAGATCTCTTCAGAAATGTTATTTTAATTTATAAATATATATTTTAAAAAGGAATCTCACTTAATTCCTCCACATGTAAGAATGAATTACGTGTTTGTTCAGCTAGCTACTTTTCCTTTTATTTCTGCCAAAACCAGTTCAGTCAGTGTCTGTTACAGTTCAAAATATTAATTTATAGCTGATTTCTAAGATCCCTTTAAATTAAAAGTTTTTATTTACAAAACTATTAATGAACTAACATAACCTATAGGTTATAACATTTTATAATCACTCAAAATATTAACAATTTTTTTTTACACTTGTACACACTTAATACAAAAAAGGAATAATTTCTTTGAAACAAACTGCTCCATTATTAAATTAATGTATGATCATTCCATCCAATATAACATATAATATTTAAAATGAAACTGCTTGGTTTTTTTTTATTTAGATAATAAATATTTTAAAATTATTTAGGTTATACAACCATAACCCACCAGGTTGGTCTAGTGGTGAACGCGTCTTCCCAAATCAGCTGATTTGGAAGTCTAGAGTTCCAGCGTTCAAGTCCTAATAAGGCCAGTTATTTTTACACGGATTTGAATACTAGATTGTGGATACCGGTGTTCTTTGGTGGTTGGGTTTCAATTAACCACACATCTCAGGAATGGTCGAACTAAGAATGTACAAGACTTCACTTCATTTACACTCATACATATCATCCTAATTCATCCTCTGAAGAATTATCTAAACGGTAGTTACCGGAGGCTAAACAGGAAAAAAGAGAGGGTTATACAACCATTAGATATTAATAAATAACAAAAATACAACAAAAAAATTTTTTAAAAAATACAAAAAATAATTCACCTTTTTTTTATCATTTCGTTTCATATCCTAAGCTTTTTCAAATAAAAATAAACAAAAACTTACAAAATCAATGTTAAATAATATATTGTTCTTATTATTCAGCCAACTGGAAATTATGGTAAAAGAAAAACAAACAGTAATTATAAAACATAATTCTTTAACACAACACCTAATTAGTGAAAAATATTAAATTATATTAAAATAAATTATCACTCAATACACCAATATATTAATGGCATTTTTACATTAGAAAATATGAATCAGTTCCAATACTAACCTGCTTGTATCATTAATATCATAGTATAAAATTTGTACTTGTTCAAAGTTAAAACTATGTTTATGTTCTTTCTCATGTTTGGACAGTAACTTCATGTTTTCTATATTTGTGGGTTTCCAAGTGCTTTTTTAAATATTGGAGTTTATCCGATATACTGTCCTGGGCAGCCATTGCACTGAACACTATATACCAATTAGATTATTTAAATTTGTCTATAGGTGATTTTAATTTTGAAAAAAGATGGTTAAAATTGTTTAAGTTTTATATTATTTGTTTGTATTTTTGTTATTTATTAATATTTAATGGTTATATAACCTAAAGAATTTTTAAAATAAAATATTACATATATATATTTATTTGTGTAATATTAATATAATAATATATTTATTAATTTATATATATATACCACATCCATGTATTAATACTTCTAAATTATTTATAAGTTTTTTAAATCAAAACAATAAATAATTATCAACATACATGTGTATAATATATACATGAAGTAAAAGATCATACAGATATGTTATTGCATTAATCAAATCATTTCAGAAATATACAATTTATTTTGTTACACAGTAACTGTTTTCAATTGTTCAATAGTAAAACCATTATTACTGTTGAGATCATTACTGCTTTCAATTTTAAATGAATGCATAAACATAAAATGAAATTTCAGTAATAAATTATTAAAAACAAACAATTTTTAAATACAGTCCAGGTAAAGTTATGCGTAAAAACTAAACTAAACTAGTAATAATTTTTATAAGGTAGGTTAAATGCTAAGAGTGAGATTTGAAGTGTTTCAAACATGGTTGTAGATACACAACTTATAAGAGCAGTAGTTAGACTAGGTGGGTAGTTTTCTACTGGCAGTTAGAACATGTACTCATATTGTGATTTTTTTTTTCAATAAATTTGATTCTGGTTTTGCTTTTTACTGTTAAACCACAGGAAGGAAAAATTTTTCATATTTCTCTTTTCGAGTTTGTTACTGAAATAAATATTTTCTTTGATTGTTGTATAATATTAAAATAAATTCTTTTTAAAATTTAGTAATCACTTTGGTTGTTTATCCATTAAACTTAAAAAGGTTTTCAGTCTGACAAAATTCTGTTAGTTGTTAATTATACAACTTGTGTTATACAACACAAGTTGTATAATTAACTATATAGTTTCAAAGAATCATATTTAGGAAAAAATAGATTTTATTAAGTGAAATTAAATCTGAATTGTGGAGAGATCCATAAATTCAATAATTTTTTTTTGTAAAAAAATTGCATGTAAAGTGCATTCATTGTGTTTAACTACATCCAGAAATTGAGCCTGGTGAGTTGAGAATTTTATTGGTTTTTTCTTTAAAATAAATGATTGATATGATCGATTATTTATATTTTATTTTATTTCAGAGTGAGGAAGGTTCATGTACTCTCGAAGCAAGGTTATCAAAACTAAATGCTATGGTAACTGGAAAACAAAAAGTTGTGAAAATTAAAGAGAATACTAGTAAAAAACTCGATGACCACGTTTATAAAGAATGTATGTACTATTTAAATAGATATGGTACTCATTCACAAAATTTAAATTTTTTAATGATACATGCTGATATTCAGAAAGTTTTAGATTATTTTAGAAGAACAAGTATTGAAACAGAATATTTTGTTGAAAATATTTATTTACCTTGTTTACGTAATGGACATGTGGCTGCTTTGTATGAAGCAATGTTATCAATTGATCCAAAATTATTTACATGGAAGGTGAGTTTTTTGTTTTTTTTTGTTTTATTTAAAATCTTGCATCTGTAAATAATAATTCTTCATGTTTTATTATTTTTTTTTTTTATTATTTTACTCTCTTAAATCAAATAGATGAGAAATTAATTGGTACTGAACATTCTGTATTTATTCCCCTGACAGAATTATCCATCTTGTGATTACAGTGTCTCTTAGTTATCAATTGAACCAAAATTATTTACATGGAAGGAGAGTTTTTTTTTAAGTGTTATATTTAAAATCTTGTATCTGTAAATAATAATTCTTCATGTTTTATTTATTTTTTATTTATTATTTTACTTTCTTAAACCAAATAGATGAGAAATTAATTGGTACTCAACATTCTATATTTATTCCCCTGACAGAATTATCCATCTTGTGATTACGTCTCTTAGTTTCAGTTGTTCTCCTTTTTTAATTGCCTGTAAAACTATCTTGTGTCAATAATAAGGTTCAAGAAGATTTCATTTCCCAGGACTGTGATAGGTTCTTAAATATATATATATATATATATATATATATGTAAAACTCCACTGACAGTCAGTAATATACTTCTCCAAGTTTACTGCCTTTAACTTCTACTGCAGATTCACTCGTGTAGTGCTTTGCTTTGCTTCATATGAATGACTGAATATTCCAAGACGACCCTTATAATTAAAGACCCGATCATACTTAGTATTATATTAAAATATTATTATATGACATTATTATCTGACATTATATTACATTTCAATATAATTATCATTCTGTCATGAAGCAGATTCCAGTAAATCTTTTTGTGTTCTCACATATCCCAGATTATTACTAAAATTGCTATTGTTCACTACCATCTGATTTTGTGCTGATTTTTTTAACCAAATACTTGTTCTTTATCACCTTCCAGATTACAGAGCTTATACTTTAATTCTTACTGATTTAGTAAAGTTCTTATAAAATAATTAATTGAAAATTGTACTATGATGTAATTATTTGTATTCCTACAGATAGTTATTTTATTTTTTTTTTTTATTCTTGTGGTTTAAGTACAAAATTGATTATTTGCTCGTTGGTGTTTTTTTTTCTAGTTGACTGTGCATTCAAATTTATAAATAATTTATATTTGGAATTTAAAAAAATCAGGCCATGGGAATTGTGTGTGTACTTAATTACACAGCACTACTAACAGCTGCTCAACCCTTCTAAAAATTAAGGAACAGGCTTTTCGGTTTTTAATAAAATTGATTTTAGTAGTAAAAGTGAATTAGTAATAAATAAAGGAGTTGATTATATGACTAATTACTACACTGTTAAAAAAAGGATTAAAGTGATGCAGGAATACTGGGATATTCTATATCAACTAAAATAATTATTATCATTCTTAAATAATTTTAATATATTTTTTACTTTGTCTATCATTTATAGGATGAATTAAAATCACTGTGTGCTTGGTGTGAAAAGCGAGGTATGTTAAATGTACTTTATCAGGTACAGTTATGGATGTGTGATTATGTACGTGCTGCAATGACATGTACCAGATTCTATCTTTTTGGAGCCCGTTGTTATAGAGATTTGATATCCAATGTGCGATACCTTCATGATGCTATTACAAATTTGAAGCATGCAGATAATTTTCAAAAAGAAGGATCAAAAAATAAAATTCCTCCTGGTATTATTATTTTATTTTATTTTTATATATAATTATAATACAATTTATTGTTTTTTTTTTTTTTAATTTAAATTGAATATAATATATTAATGTTATAAGTGATATATTTGAAATATTGTTATCTGTATTTCTGTTTCAAATCTATAGAAGGCTCTATATCTTCCCTATTAAATGATAAAGTTTTAAACCAGGAACAAACCATATGTGATTACTTTGATTACCCCTCAAGGTTCATTGCTTATTATCACTTCATAGGTTTATAGGTTCATTGCTTATTATTCTAAACAGTGATTGCTGAAGAAAATTCACTTTACATGAAACTGATATACTGTGGATTATGGGTAATCAGACCACTTCAGGACTTATCGACCTATTGAGCGATATTAATGAAAAATGAGGAGGTATATACAAATACAGTCACCTACTAATTATTAAACGCAATTTAACGTCTTGTAATTCAGAATTTTATTTCTAACATGTTATTAAACTTACATAAATACCATTATTAATTTGTTTTTTATAGTCTTACATCATTAATAAAAACAAAGCTTGATAAACAAATAGATACAAGTCAAATTGATCACTGTCTTTTATGGTCAGTAAAAAACAAAAATATGTACTTTAATATCTCTTATGTAGTTAAACATTTTGAAAATTTTCTTCTACTCTATCCTCTTCCTTTCATTGCCTGGTGTTATACATTTGTCACAAATTCACTGTTGTAATAGCGGTCTTCCTTCAGTAACATTGTATGTAAAATATTGCTGAAGTCAGTCCGTCAGTGAATTTTTTTTTCATTTTGTGTAGATACATGTTTGACTTTGGTTTCATCTTCAATTTTTTTTCAGTTTTTGATTAATCTTTGTGATTATTTCATTACTTGAAAGAATTATGTACTGTGTAGACCAATAGGTACAAAATGTTTCTCCTAGTGGTTATAAGGAGAAGGTTACCTTTCTCTCTATAGTGTTTAAGTAATAGTTAAACAACTTACATCACTAATAAAATTTTGTTACTTTACGAGTAAAAAAAAAAGAAACATATGAACTAATGTGGCCCTTATAAGCAGCATTTTGGGCTGTTAAATCGGCGTAATTTTAGATGAATTATGTTGGTATGTTTCTGTTTTCACAAAATTCCCAATTAACCAGAATTCACTATATTCTGTTAACTAATTATATAATGAAGAATTAGTGTTGTATCAAATTTTTTCTCTTAAGTGAAGTCAATTGTTACTTATTACTAAGTTTTTTTAAACTTATTAAAGATTTACATGAATATTTATTTTTTTTGTTCTTAACATAAAAATCTTAAGAATATTTTTGTAAACTTAAGAAAATGATAAAAGCCTTCTTTAAGTGAAAATGAAAGAATAATTTTGTAAATTATGTACAAGTTTTGGTGATCAAGCACAGATTTTCCAACAGATATGTCATTTATCTATGAAAGATTTCCCAAGAAAGTACAAATAACTAAATTAACTTGTATATAAAACTGAAAAATGGTTAGAAAAAACTGTTTCTGTAACTAATCGTGCCCACTTGGGGAGACAGAACTTTGTTACCAGTGAGGAAACATCATCAGATCTATTACAGTTATTTGTTGGAGATCCCTATTTAAAAATTTAGAAGCTGTCCTTGATAGCACAGTAGTATTTTTTAACTCACAAGATAAAAATTATAAATTGCTTCCCTTTTAAGCTAAAATTTGCTCAAGAACGTTCAGAGGCTGATTTTGATAACTGGGTCTAATACTGTGATATTGTTATGGAAAAGCCAAAATTAGATTGACCAAAATACTTTTTATTCAATCATATTTTCAGGTGAAGCTATTTTCATGTTAAATTCCTTTATAATGAGCACAATTTCAATACTGAAGTTATACCAAGGCCTGTAAAAACGCATATGTTGCAGAAACTGAACATTTGAGTAGGAGTCACTGATTGTTTTATTGTAGGTTCATTTATTTTACTGTGAAAGTTGGTTATAATGAGATTCAAGATTAGCAGTGCTCGTTATAATCAAATGAACTTATTCATACCAGAAAAATCTTCATCTCTAAATACAAAATAAATAACTGATTATCAGCATTAAAGAATACAACAACATTGTATAAGAAATAAACTATTTAATAATTTTATAAATTCATTGCTGACATTTGTTTCACAAAATTTTATAAGCAATTCCATGCTGTCTTGAGCTGCACAGACAGAAATTACTAGATTCTTAGTCATTTTCACTTTAGCTTTCAATTTTGCTGATTTGCTGTGTTTTACTTCATTTAATTATTACTTCATCTGCTGGACTTTTGGTTATTGTTGTCAGTATGGTCATAATCATCTATATTAAAATGTTAAATATATTTTTGGAATCAGTAGTTTGAATCCACTCAAAGATTGGTAGTTCATCTTCTGAATTGTAATCTTCTTTAGTTGTAGCAAGACCACATTTTTTGAAATAATGACTAACATTTGAGTCCAAACATTTATTTCATAATCTGTTCTGTATTTTAAAATGATTCATGTTTTTAATTAGTGGAACAAATTTATTTTTCAAAAGACAGTAATTTGCTTATTATTACCGACTTCTAACTTCATTAGCAGCTGTTTAAACAAACTTTTCAGACTTCATGTAAATTAGTATTTTTTGTAGCTGTATTCATCTGTATCTAGTTATGTATGTAATCACACTTACTTATGTAATATATTGCATTTTTTCCAGATTTTTGTAACACTATATACATGTGCATGTATAAATATAATGCATTTTAATTATACAAAGGCCACTAGAAAAGTTTTTGAAATAAATTTTATTTTGTTTTTTGAAATAAATTCCACCATACATTATACACTTGTACATGCTTCGAAATCAGTTCTTCAAAGAAACCATGCGTGCTTCATTAGCACACTCGTCATCCCAATGCTTTAGGAGGCCGTCATTGCTCATAAAATGCCTCCCTTTTAGTCTGTTCCTCACCTGAGGGAACAGCCTAAAGTAACATGGAGTGAGATCAGGACTGAAGGGAGGGGACTCTAAAAATTTTATTCTAGTGCTGGCCAAACTTAGGAGTGTTATCATGGTGAAGAAACCATGTGTCCACCCTTGAGTTTAAATGCAGTTTCTTGAGAGCTTTGACAACTTTAGGCAGGCATTCATCAGTATACCACTTCCCTGTAATTGTCTTCTGAGTTTCCGACACTACTCATTCTAAAATTCCTCTCACACTAAAAAAAATAAGCCACCATTCTCTTCTTTATTGATTTTTTTTGAACGGCCACTTTGAGAAGTGTGGTCTCTTCATCTTCGAACACCCACACTTTCTTCTTGATATCACAATACTATTCACATAGGGAAATTTCCCATTTTCAAACTTTTTCAGCATTTCTTGACACCATGAAACACAACATGACATCTGATCATCAATCAAGTTATGCAGAACCCAAAGAATATGAATCTTTTTAACTTGAAGGTGATCTCGCAGAATAGCACAAACTGTTGGTGCATTAATGCCCAGGACACCTCTATGTGGTGGTAGGTCACATGCCTGTCTGTTTCAAGCATTTTTTGTACTGCAGCAATGTGTCCCTCAGTCGTAAATGAAGACAGTCGACCTGACCTTTGGAGTGTTCTTCTTTCATACTGTCAGTACCACCTAAATATTGTTGTACTATGAGGACAATCCTCTCCAAGCACAGGATCCATTTCCTCTAAACATTGATCAATACTTATCCCATGTGCAAAGTTGCTTGGTGTTCAGTTTTTGACCTCAGTGACATCACTAACTCTTTTCACCTATGCAGCTAAAAAGCAGATGATACTGAGACAGTGACTAGGGTGGCTGCAGTGCTGGCTGGGATTTGTAAATATGCACTAACTTGTGATGATCTATGGATTGAAAGGCATCTCTTAACGTGTGTGTTTTATTCAATTACCAATGTGGGAGGTTTTTTTTTAATTTTGTATGTTGTATGAATAATATAATTAAAAAAAAGAGTCGCCAGAAAAAGTAAATTTCCCTTTTGAATTCATGAAACAAGTTCTGTCAAACAGTAATATCAATTTAAGTGATATGTTATATTTGTTAAAACTAACCTGTGATGCAATTATTTTTAAAAAAAATTTATATTTCTTATATATGTTTGCAACTCAATTCTTTTTATAAATAAACTTTTTTTTTCATTATATCATAATAAATATACATGTTTTAAAATGATAAATCAAGCCTCATTAAGAGAGATTTTTTTAAATAAATTATTCTTGCTATACATATGTATACTGTTGTATGAAAAGGACATATTGTCAGCATGTGAAGGTTCTCAAACTAAATAAGTCTCTGCTTCCCATTACATTTCAGATTATCATCTATTCATCCGAAGTCATAGAGAGAATAAATATCTGATTACTGCCATTACATGTAATCAGATTCAAATAATTTAAATTTTTGTATGTCATAAATAAAACCTTTGTTTAATTTTTATTTAAATTATATTTTTAATTGTTATATAAATTTTTTATATAGTAATTTATTTTTATTCTGTTTCTTTTTTTTCAGGTCATGATATTAGAATGAAGTTAGATAAAGTAGAATTAAATCGACATATTAATACTATTCAGTTGCAAATTGAAATAACAGATTTCTTTGCAAAAGATGATGCTTGTGGTAGAATTGCCCCAGTTACACTTTTTAGTGATGATAAAGAAAAGATAAAGTTGGCTGCTAAAATATTAATTGTTGGCACTAGCATAAACAATAACCTCCCACTTTGTCAAAGGTTATTTTTATATTACATGTTTAATTTCTTTCTATTTTTATCTTTATATAATTTCTTTTTAGACAGGACTCCTCATAAAGCTCACTTCATATACTCCAGATTACAAATTTAAATTGAGCTGAAATCGGTTGCAGTTTACAATATGATGCACAGCTTCTGAACTCATTCAATTATGGAAATATTTAATATTGTAAAAATTAATTATTTTTGGCAATTATGAATGTTGATGTATTTTCAATGTTTAAATTCCTGTTCAATATATTTTTCAACCCATAGGCGTAACCATGGTGTGGCAAGGTGGGGTGCTTGCTCCCCCCCAACTCATTTAGTCAAACTAAAAATTATAAGTCAATATCAATATGTTGTAACATTATTGCGCAGCAAGAACATGTTTGAATTGTGGCGGGAGCACTCTCTGGTGAACGAGTAGGGAACTGGCAGTTCAAGGTCTGTATGATCTGTGGTAAAACTCAAAGCTTATAGAATGTTCGAGTTTGGATTTAGCAGGAAAGTTCTATTACTTACCTATTTAAGACTGCAGTCAGTG
The DNA here is from genome assembly GCF_047948215.1 of Lycorma delicatula. Taxonomy (NCBI): domain Eukaryota; kingdom Metazoa; phylum Arthropoda; class Insecta; order Hemiptera; family Fulgoridae; genus Lycorma; species Lycorma delicatula. The sequence continues at coordinate 106,415,496 of NC_134459.1, read as the reverse complement.
CGAGTGAGTCAGTTGTTAAATGAGTTGACACATTTGTGCTAGTTCGGATTGTAATTCCGTAACAGTAGCAATCTAAAATGGATATTAGAAACTTTTTTAGCATGAAAGATATGTGTTTACATTATTTTCATTTGACTCCATGAAATGCAAAACCATCTAATTAAAGCAACCTAAAATGTTTAAGAAAGAAGACTGTTTCTTTGTTTGTAATAATAGTGATTTTGATGTTGTCTTTATAGAAATTTTAAGAAAAATCTTACAATACTAAATAAGGAGATAATATCAAGCATACCTTACTCTATTAATTTTAATTAATAATTGAAGATTGTAATTAGCCACTTTTGCAGCAGTTTTGCTTAATTAGATGGTTTTGAATTTTGAAATTCAAAACCATCTAAGGTTGACTTTGCAACTACTTCTGCTAGTTGCAAATAATAAAACAAATTTATTCAAAATATTAAACCTTTATTAAAAATTACCATCATTCAATAATGAAAACATTAAAAGTTCAATAGCTAATAAACAATGAATGATTCAAAATTCATAATAGTCTAATCTTTGTTGTGATCAAGTTCAATCACTACAATAGTTGTTATGTTAAACACAACTCAATCTTGACACAAAAATTTCTAACTTCAAATCAGAACCATGTTGGTTCACATTAATTTCATTCTATACATAGCCACAGCCTGTTAAATTTGGATATTCCACCAGTTTCTTTGTGTTTTTCTACTTATTCCACTAGTACACTTTTGTAAAAATGAAAAAAATTTACTTTTGTAATTTTGAAAAAAATTACTATTGATGGTTTTGAAACTCGTATTTATGTTAAGAATATTTTTCACAAACAAAAAAAAGAAGATGTTTACTAATTTTCAGAACGCTGCAATTGTGAAAAATTATTGTATAGACGATAAAAAAAAGGTTAAGTTTGAAGTCTCTAGTAGAGAGTCCGTTTAGAAGCGTTTTAGTTGCTTTAACTCTTTTTGGGAGGTGTAGTAGTAATCTATTTTCTTTTAGGGAGACAGAAGAGGAAGCAATCAGATAAAAGTAGTAGTGAAAGTGATAGTGGCAGAGAAGAGAAATCAAAGCAGTGTTAGCAAAAAATCAAGTGGATCTTTGCTACCATCTGGTTCTGGTGTACAGGATCAAGCCTATGTTGATAATTTTGTAGGTCACTCACTGGCTTGAACATTCATTTAGTGTAACCTCATCTCAAAAAAATAGAAGTTTTAAACAACTGTTGGTCACCAACTCCAAGTTACGACTTTGTTAAGGATGCTGTGCAATTAAAAAGAAAATTCAAATACAGCTGGTTGGTGAATAATTACAGTCCTTGGCTGGCGTATCCCAAGAAATTAAAGGACACATTTTGCATTTACTGTGTTGTTTCCACCAACAAATATGCATAGTGTTTTGAGTTCTTTCACAGTGAGGCCCTTTACTCGCTAAAAAGACATGCACGAATTCGTGAAATCTTACACGTCAACTCAGTGACAAATTGGCGGCAGCAGCAAAAAAATTTTATTTTTTTGAAAATATACCTGTTGGTATGTAGCTGATTTCTGACCAGCAACAAGAAAATTGTTGCATCAGTAATTTTGACTGTTATGTTTTGTGGTACACATGACCTACCTTTGAGGGGCAAAGAAATTCATGGAGGGTTTTTGAAGACTTGATCAAACTCAGAATTGACACTGGTGACCACATTTTAAGAGAGGACATAGAAAAGGTTACAAAAATACCACTTTTCACCACAGATTCAAAATGAAATATTTAGCCTGTGTAGCAACATCATTAGAGACATCACTACTGATGTAAAGAAAGCATGTGCTTACAGTATCGTGGCAGACAAGCATAGGTCACATATCAGGGAAAGAGCAACTTTCCATTAAGGTTAGATTTTTTGACAAAGAAAAGATGATGGTTTGAGGAATTTCTAGGTTTTGTAGAGTTGATTGACATGGATACAAAATCTGTAGCATTTGCAATTAACAACTTTGTGGAAAAGGTAGACCTTGATCCAGGAAAGTGCATCAGACAAGGATACGACGGGTGTTCCAGTATGACAGGAAAGGATGGTTGTGTCCAGAAAATTATTAGAGAAAGTATACAAGAGTGTTGTACTTTCATTGTGCTAGTCACAAACTGAACTTAGTTGTAAACAACTTAAATGAAATAGCAATGATATAAAATATGGTCTCCACAATAAAAGAAATAATAAGATTCTTTAGCAAATCGGCCCTTCGTCAAATATGCATACTGAATATATCAATGCTCTGTGAAACATTATTATATTTTTAACCTCCCTCGAAGAAAATCCTGGTTACGTCTATGTTTCAGCCATATTTATATAAATTCTGATAATTTTTTTTCCTGAATTGTTGAATAGTATGTAAAAATAGTATGTTTATCAGTATTTTATTCCAATCAGTAAAATTATTTAATGTAATTTTTTTATTTGATATATATATAAAATAAACAGGTATTCTAGGAGGATTCTGCTAAACTTCGAAGGCTTATTTCTCTCATTAAACTAATGAAAAAGGTTCATATAAATTTGGGTCCAAAAATGCTTTGTTAGCGAGTTATGGCTAGTGAAAGATTTTGCCCCGATTGTTGCTTCTCTGCTAAAATGAAGCCCTACTGAAATTCGGGAAGGTAAATTAAGGGATGAGTTTAGTGGTTTTGTATGGTTTTTGACCCGAAAGTTTTTTTTAAATGGGTCTTGAAACTATACCCATTATTTTTACAAAATAGGGTTCATAAAGAAAGTAATTGAGTTGAAAAACACATTTTTTAGCTTTGGAGTCAAAAAATTTTGTTAAATTGTCAATAAACAAATAAATCTTATTGGTTAAATTGATAGAGAATTTAATTCTGAGAAAATTGAGTAAATAAAATCATTAAAAAATAAATAATAGTGCAAGAAAATAATGTATTCTTTAATGCAAAACAATATGTACCAGTAAGGAAATTACTTAATTACAATTTTAAATTAAATGAACAGCTTTCTATTATTGGATAAAATTGTAAATTGTATTTTTTATCCCATATCATGTAAATATCACTTCATCTCTAATTGATGTCAGCAATGGAAGCATGTTTTTGTAATAACCATTGACAATAATTTAGCTGCAGATTTTAATCACCTTAGTCAAAATATTGAACTGGTTGAGGATTATATTCATAGAGACCTTTATTGTGTAATATCTGCCACACACTATTTAGTGAAATCCACAAATGTGCAGATAATCTACGAATAGTAGTAGTTGGGCTTCACTCTATCATACACAAAATCTGCTCATATTTGTTTCCTGTTTTGATGTTACTTTAGATGTTAATTGTTCTCTGTTCCCTTAGGTGCCAGTGAGTATCTGCAGATTTTTTCTACAAACTTGCTGGTTAAAAATGTTTTGACTGGGAAATCTTTGACAATATTCTTCAATGGCTCATATAGCATTGCCTTTACAAAAACCATAGATGAAATGATTGTTGTCGTACTCCTGATTTGTAAACCTGGACGGCATTTCTCTTTTACTATAGAACAAATCACTTACTAATTATCAATAACTTTTAAAATCAGTGCAAATGAACTAACATAGATCACAAATGCACACCTTACAAATTAAATAAAATTTTGTACTGAAAATTAATTTCTCCTAACAAATACAGCACACTGAATCATAATCACAACATTATTTTAAAATTTTGTTTGTAGAGCTTTGCTCACAGGGAGCATAGACTACTAATATTGTACAGCATTACAGCATCCTAGTGAAGAAGTAATGCAGTAATAATTAAGAAATAACATCATAATATTACAAGCAGACAAATATGTGTTAGTGTAAGTTTTCTGTTATTGTTTCACATGTTGTGGGATGTTGTTGGTAGATAATTTTCTCAGAATTAAATTCTCTATCAATTTAACCAATAATTTTTATTTGTTTATTGACAATTTAACAAAGTTATTTTATGCCAAAGCTGAAAAACTCTTATTTTTCAATTCAATTTTTTTGTTTATTACACCCTATTTTGTAGAAAATAATGGTGATATAATTCTGGGACCCGTTTTAAAAATTTTTTCAGGTCAAAACCATTAGAAACCACTAAATTCATCCGCTAATTGACCCCCCAGAATTTTAGTAGGGTTTCATTTCAGTGGAGGGACAGAAATTGAGGCAAAATCTTTCACAAGCTGTTACTAACGAAGCATTTTCAGACTCTTCATTATTTTAATGAGAGAAAAACTTGTATGAAATTTAGTAGAATCCTCCTGGGATATTAAATGAAATATAAACTATCAAAACACAGTAAATAGATAAGTTAAACTTACCATATTAATTCCAAGAATCAATTTTCACAGGAACCTGCATCTTCATTTGTTATTGAATTCTATAATTATATTAAACATATTTATAATTTGTTAATTTTTTGAAAATTTTGAAATGTATTATGGATGAATATGCAAATTCTGCTGTCCAGTACTGGAAATATTTTAAATATTACATCATTCCAAGCACTCATGTAAATTAATATGCATTTATAGTTACTTTTATTTTTATATTTTTACTATGCAATAACAAATTTTTTTCAATCACGACTGAGGATGCGGGATCCCACGAAAATACTTTCATGAAAAATTAAAATAAGATATGTCTTATCTCAATATTCTATACTAGGTTATTTATTTAATAAAATTTAAATTATATATATACCTGGTGGCTGAAAAGAAACTTACACGCCTCTCATAACTATTTTTATAATTGAGATAACTGGATGCAGTTTGCCGCATTCTTCCTTGTACTGAGAGAGCTATAATGAACTTATGTTTCACACTTTTTTTGATTTCTGGTGATAGGGAGGGTGGGAGGCTACTCAAAAAGTTTAAACAGGACCATTAATAGTTATTTGGTATATCATTTTAAAGAGCTCAATGCGATGAGAAAAATGATACAGTTAAAATTACATTCTGATTGCCTAATCCAAAATGGCAGCCCACAAAATGTTTGTTTCAGGTAGCTAGAACTATGGTTGTATGTTCTTAATGATAATTTAAGGATAAAATAAAATCCATAGCAATAGCCTACAAACTCAACTGTAGTACACCAAAATATGGCAAATATATGCTTATCTACATATATCATTGTTGTAAAACAACCATGCAGAGCTGTCTTTTGAAGAGATCTATGTTTGTATGAGGGCTGTTCAAAAAGTAATGACAATAGTGACACTAAGGGAAAATGTATTACGATGGCTGGTAATACTGCATATTATCGTGTAGACTATTCTTTTAACCATCTAAAATGATCAGTTTTAAGTCAATTGGTGCAGCGAGTGGACATATGTAACAATTTGTGTAACCTGTGTTAGATATTCGCCTACCATGTCCAGCATAGATAAAAAGTTACAGCAACGTTTTAATGTGAAATTTATAGTGAACTCGAGAAGAGCCAAAAATATGCATATGAATTATTAACTATAGTGTGTAGGAGATGTTATGAACCAGGTGGCCTTCTACTTGCGCTGATCTCCATGGTGCAAGTGGTAGCATCTCGGTCTTTCGTCCGAGGTTCGAAACCTGGTCAGGCATGGCATTTTCACACGCTACAAAAATTTCATTCTCTGAGGCAGTATCTAATGGTAGTCCTGGAAGTTAAAAGAAAATAAATAAAAGTGACCTTCTACAAGTGGTATAAAGCGTTCAAGGAGGGTAGAGAGAGCATCACCAATGAGCTGCACAAGGGGCACCCTTCAACATCTCACACCGAGGTTGTAAAGAATACAGCTGCCACTATCATCCGTGAAAAATGACAAATTACCATGTCTTAACATTTCAGCTGATAGCACATTTTCAATTTTGCATAATGATTTGGTCATGCGACACATGTCTTGCAGATGGGTACCATGCCTGCTCACACCAGAACAAATGCAAAATCGTGTCTCCGTGTGTCAAGACCTGTTATTGCAGTTTGGTGGGGAAGCCAATAAAGAAATGAATCGAATCATAACCATAGAAGAATCATGAATGTATCACTATAATCCAGAACTGAAACAACAAAGTTATCACTGGAAAAGGGCACAGTCACCATCCCTCAAGACCAGATGGTCATGGCAGATTGTTACATATTGTTTTTAATCATGATGTGTCATTTTAAGAAAAAACAGCCGCACAAGAACATTAACAAAATTTTACTGCATCATGACAATGCGTGGCCCCTTGTAGCTCAGACTGTAGTTGATTTTTTGAATGCTCTCAGCATCACAACTGTACTCCACGCACCGTACAGTCCAGATTTTGCCCCTTGCAGCTTCTGGATGTTCCCCAAAGTCAAGTTTCTGCTCAGGGGACGGAAATTCAAGACCAATCACAAAGTCATAAAAACTGTAAAGGCGCGCTGCAAGGAGCTCAAGAAAGATGGTCTGGCGTTCGTGTTTAAAAAGGGGCGGGAATGGTGGGAAAAGTGTATTAGAACCATAGGGGGGTTACTTTGAAAAAGAGCATGTAGATTTGAAAGACTGAATAAATATATTTTCTGTAGAGCATTTTTATCATTACTTTTTGAACAGCCTCCATACCATAAACCTTACTGATAGGCTTACTTTAACTTAATGATAAAAGATTTTAATATAATTATACTTTCTTGAATTTGTTTATTAGTGTTGAAGTACTTTTCTTTGTTGTAGAATCTACGATATGTTTCAACTGCCAAAACATGATATTTTTTATAAAGCTGCTGAACAGTTGGCATTAGCTGATAGGGTTAATGATATTCAAGAGTTGTGTAAAAATTTTCATGAAGATAGCAAGTTTTGTGACAATATTTTATTAACAGCTCTGAAAAAGAAACCACAAAATTCTGATGTATTAATTGGTTGTATTCATGATTTATCTTCCAAGGTAAATGTCTAGCATCTCTTAATTTTCCTGTTTAAATATAAAAATTTGTAATCGATTAAAGTTAACCCTAAATATGTAAATCTATTGAATTTATAGAATTTGCTGAGATTACTATTTTTTTTCATATTTATATTAAAGTCTAATTTTGACATAGTAAATTGTTGACACAATACAAAACATTTTAAAGTAAGTGTTAAAAAACACTTTAAGCTACATTTTAAAGTAGTGTTATGAGTGCTGTGTGTTAATACTTTTACATTTTTTCTTGTGGAAAATTTTACCAATGCAATGTAAAAATATGAAATTTATTTATGTATTTTAAAAAGTATATATTAGTGGACAATTTTGTACATTTTTCAGATTTAGGCATTTTTAAACATAAAGCAATGTACCAATAAAGTCAAAGAATGACTACATGAATCAAGAAAAATATAACTTTTAGGAAGTGTAGAAAAGTCATAGGAATTTATTTTCAAGTTTATAACTAGTTTTATAAAGGTAACAATAAAAGATAATGTTATTTCTAATATATGTAATTTTCCTTTTACAGATACAGGCATTTATTGACTGTGGTTTCTTAAAGGCTGCTTATTTATTAGCTTCTAAACATAATAGATTAGAAGATGTTCATAAAATCATGATAGCCGCTGATTTGATTAATCAGCCATTAATTTATAAGATTTGCGTTAAACGATTACTTGCTGAAGGATTCCTACCATCGTCATCTTCATCTTCAACATAAATTTAATATATATTGGTAAAATAACTGCTGTGATATTACTATTATTATTGTAATGTAGTTAAAATAGTCTGTCTAGAAAAAAAAGTTTGGTAACATAAGTAGATACCAAAAGTATGTTTACCATATTTGCTTGAAATTTCTACCTTCATTTTTAAGTTAATAAGAATATTTCATGCATTCAAATTTTCATTATTTTAGTCAGTAATCAGTCATTTTCATCAGTAATTTTTATTTTTATTGCAGTTTGTTTTATTCTGGAGGTGACCTTTTTATCAATTCTTTTTAATATTTGTTAAAAAAATTTGTGTAGGTGCATAAATGTTCATATTATATTAAAGGAAAAAACCAAGCAAACGTAAATATTTGTACATGTTTTTATATTATTTAGAATCGTAAATAAACAGTCATGCATGAGTTCATTATAATTTCTTACATCAATTCTTGATGCTACACTTGAAGGACCACATTTAATTTTTTTCATGGGCTGTGTTTAAAGTTCAGAATATCTTTAACGAAAAGAAAGAATAATAAAATATAATACAGTACATTAACTAAATGCTTTGTGTTTCATTCACAAATTAACCTTCAGTTTCAGAATAGACAAAAAACAAAAACCTTTTTAAGAATAGAATCACCAACAAGATAGTCAAATTTAGAGTCAAAAGAATATACAACTTTATGTTTTTCAGTAAACTTTTCATAAATTGGGCCCCATTTTAGCCAGAATTCTACCTCTCTTGTTAAACTTTTATATTTAAATTAATTTGAACAATTTTAAGCAGGAAATATGTATTCAATGAAAAAGCAAAGTTGGTAAAAATTAGCTGTTTTTTTTTTGCAGTAGTTTACTTGTTGAGTAAGCCAGAAGTTTATTGGGATAGATATTTTTTTTTAAATTTGAATTACATATAATATTTGTCAGTGTAGATTTTATTGTAATACAATTTCTCAAATTCTTTTTCTATATCATTACTATGACAGTTTTAATTTTAATAAGCTTGCTGTACTGTCTTTGTTTAAACACAATTATTTATGTGCTAGTGTTTGGAAAGTGTATTGTATCAAGTGAGTCTATTCTATTAAACATTTTAGGAAAATGTGCTAAAATTGAAATTATTTACCTCAGTTTAAAAAACTAATATTTATACAGCATGATGTGATAAATATAAAATATCAATTTTTAAAACTAATTAAAATAAAAAAATAAAGAAGATTTTTTTATTGTTTTATTAAAAGATAACGTTTAATCTCTTGATGTGCATATTATTTATACTTTTTTCTAAATTAGTTTTTTTTTTTTCTTAATTGTAGGTTTTCATGCATTATGAACTGTAATATTTATTTTTGGTCTGTTATATAACAGCCTGTTATATGTTTTTGGCGTCTGAAGTAAATAGTTAATCTCTTAATTTTTTTTTCAGTTTTTAAGTTAAAAACAGAATATTCTTTACAAATGAAGAGTTTTTGAAATTTTTTCTGTTAAAATAGCTATTGCAGTAAAATATGTCATAACTCTATACTAATGTTTGTTTACCAACAAACTGTCACTTTCATTGCCTTTACTTTTCAGTTTAAATCAAACTTTATTAGTATTAACAGAAGTCCAAAGAATGTGATCATATGTTTATAAATATTTACGTACTTTGTATGAAATATTTAATAGTGTGACAATATAAATTAATTGATCTATCAAGATGATAAATTAAGTAATATGGCCAGACCATTTGTTATTAGATGTGTTCATGATGGTGTTGACATCCAATATATACAGTAAATTATGGCACCTAGTTGTAAAAATATTTGCACCTGATTGAGAAAATTTTGCTGTTTATTTTTTGTTAAATTGGTAATAAACCCTGTCCATATAATATAAATGAAAAATCGATCTTAAAGTGTAAAAAAAAGAAAAAAGATGAGGACCTTGCTCAAAAGTATAGAAGGTAGAACTTTTAATATTACTTCAAGCATTTAAATAAGTATTGCCATTTTCATAATGTAAAGCAATTCATTGATTTTTGTTTTCATTTTAATGACGTATTGCAATCGTTTAAAACTTGTATTCTTGATAATTGATGCTTTAAATATGTACAGTACCCACCAAGTAACGGCGAGCTTGGAGTGGTGACGATTACTACCCACTGTATTATGCATCATGTTTATGCTATTAAGAGATGACTAATCATGGTGTGCCAGTGTTTTAGAGAACAATATTATAGCAGTGATGTGCAGGCTGATCATCCAAGCTTGCCATTACATGAAAGCTACTGTATATATTTTACTAATGAGCTTTGATATTATGTTTAACTCTTGTGAATGAGTAAATAAAAAAAATCTTAATTTAAGTTGTATAGTTTTAAAAGTTATTTAGCTTCATTTTATTAATGTTATATGGTTAAAGCAAATTATAATTTGTTATCAGTCACACTGATAACAAAGTTGTGGCTTTTTAAAATCTGGATTTTATGTCTAAACATACAGTAGAGTATGGTACAAAGATGAAAGAAATGTTTATTGTGAATGTTCTGAGTTTTCCAATTCTTAGCATCAGAATCGTGGAAGGGATAGATGTGATCTAAGATATTGTTAAAAAATCAACTTGTCATGCTATTCTGTTGATTGTTAAAGATCGAGCGACAAATTTCTAGTAAAATTGAATAATATCCTTATAGTATATAGGTGTTTTTATCAGTGAAGTCTTCTAACATAATTGTACTTCAGTTACAAAAATTTTTGATTTGCATAAGAAATAAGTGAAGGTCAAAAGAGGTTGGACATGAATATCCAGGTTATTCAAGCATGTCAAAAACTGTTGAAAATATTCAAAAGATCAATGAAATTGTGAGAAATGATCGATTTCTTTGCTTCGTTTTTCATTCATTTCTTTGCACGTTAAATATTTATAAAGAGACTATATGACAAGATTTTTATTTGGCAAAATGAAAATGAGGAGTCTACATGAAAATTGTTTTAACTATTAACTTATACTCGTTCTAATAACAATAACTTCTTAGAGACATAATTTTTTTAATGTCAAACATCTAAATTTTTACAATTTCTTTGACATCCTGCAAATTACATCATATTCACCTGATGTTGCACTTTCAGACTAGATTTTATATGAAGGCACTTTCAGTAGATTATTTGTATAATCAATTATTTGTATACAGTAGAACTGTATTATTTGGTAAGAAAGAAAGTGTATTAAAACAGAGTAAATGTTAATATACATAGCCATATATCTTATATGTTATTCATCAGTTTTGTAATTTATTATTTTCTAGATGATTAGTAATTTTAACAAAGATGGATTTTTTCATCCGTGGCCAATCTGAGCCTTAATTTGAAGGAAATTGCAATTTATTCTCAACAACATTATTTATTTGTGTAGATATTTAAAGTCTGTTACTGAAATTAATTGTGGATAAAGTTTTGGAATGTATGTTGTTGGTAATGAATGCTATAAATTTAGTCTATTTTTGTTATTTTTTATATAAAGCTACACAAAAATAGTATTTACATGTGGATTATTAGTGAAATTTTTAAAATGATAAAATTATTTTTTTTAAAAATAACTAATCGATTTTCTCAAGTATATGTAATAAGTTCTCATGTAATATTTTGTAAAAAAAAAAAAATGTGCACCTGTTTAATAAAATACAAATTAAGATAAATTTTAAATGTAAATGCACCATTTTAATAAAAGGTGTATGTCTTTGATTTTACAAAATGATATAATTTTGTTGCAACATCTATTTATCTGTGTCGATTCTTTTTTTGATTGGCCAAATCACTAGTTTTATGCAATCTCCATTTCCTACTATTCTTTTCCAATCTTTTAATTAAAGTTTTTGTTATCTAACATTCATTTTCTGCTTTATGGAATCTAACTTTCATTTGATCTCTTAATTTGTTGACCACAATATTTTTTCTTTATCAGCTTGACTAACTATGGGTCCCTCAAGATATTACCTACTGAATTACAAGTAGCTATTCTTTTGTGAGATTTTCTCTAAGTTTTTTTCCCCAATTCATCTGTAAACTTCTTCATTTCAATTATCTCAATCCAATTTTGATCTAATCTTATTGTTATTTTGTAATTACTGTTAATATATGTTTTGTATGTATCACTTGTAAATTATATTTTTAAATGCAATAGCTTGTGTTCTGTACACTTTTTTTTAGTAATAATAACATGTGCATGATTATTTTAGTTCTTGTTTTACTTTCATTATAAAAAAAATCCCATGATCAGCCAATATTTGTTTAGTTTCTTTAATCTCAAGTTATAATTATTTAGTATATTTTGGTTGTTACATATATACATAATTGTTATTTTACCTTGATATATATTTTATATTACTTGTTTTTATAATTGTTTAATTATTTTATTATAAGTATATTTATATTTTTACATTAGACATTAGAAAAAATACACACCATATTTTTTTCTATTATCGTGTTTCTATGTAACATTGCATGGAATTAATAAAGTTTACATTAGAATCAACATTTTATTGTACATATGTTTTGCAGTTTTATAATTTTCATTCTAGGCTTCAGTAAAGATTTAACTAATTTTTACCCTTAGTTATAGTATTATTTATATGTTATAGTTTTTTTCGTATAGTGTGGTACAGTTTTTCATATTGTATAGTTAAATTTATATTAATCGTTTTTTTGTGAATTTACTTTTTTGTAAACTGTGGTGGTTTGTGAAAAGGATATTCTCTTATTTTTCTGGTATTGCCCAACTTAGGACTACAAGAAATATCTCTATCATGTTTTTTCTTTTGACTTTTTTTCTTCCCAATATTTCTTCATTTCCTCTGCTTTTTCTCTCTTCACTCCATCTGCAGTCATATCTCTTTTTCGGGGTTTCCTGGAAACCCTTGTTTTTTTAAAAATATTATTTCTAAATTTACTTCTATTTAAGATTATTTGTTCTGTGATATTTAGTTATCTCATATCCTTCAAAGCTTCATTAAATCAGGTGTTAAATTTTTATAGAACTTGGAAAAAGTTCTTTTAAAATTTCTTATATTGTTCTTTAGAAAAATTTTTTTAGCTGACTCTTCTCCCACAATCTTTAAGCATTCTTTAAAACTTAGATGTTTCTTTTCTTTAATTTTTAAATATATTGCACTCTACTTACTTTTTTATGGAATACCACTTTTTCCATGCAGTTAATCTTCTGTATTATGCTCCATCACATTCTCTGTCCCACCACCTATGTTTAGTATTTTTTTTTTTTTAGGCATACTACTTCTTTAGCAATTTTCAAAATATTTTCTTTGAAAGCCTCCCAATTTTCTAATGAAACTGAATGGTTTATTTTGAAACATCTGATTTTAATTTTCCTGTCAGTTTTAAGAATTTTGTTTTTAAACACTTTGTATTTTGAGGAAGAAGTTTTACTTTTGGATAGATAATGATCCCTTTCCACATTACAATTTTTTCCAACCTTTACGTTTAAGATTTATTTCGCATTTGCTTCTGAAATTGCTGTATGGTCTATTTGATACTCACATAAGAGGTGATTAGGGGACTTTCACATTTTTTGTTTCCTGGGAAGTTTTTTAAAATAAGTAGACATTAGTTTTAAACTGAAAGCTTTATTTAAATTAGTCTTTCTTGATTTTTATTAATTCTATTATGAGCAGGATAATTTCCAACTACCTTTTAATAAACATTTTCTTTACCTACTTGGACATTCAAATCCTCCAATTAGATTTTAATATTTTTGGACCAGATTTTTTAAACTTCCTCTTTTAATTGCTCCCAAAAGTTTTTCAGCTTTTCTGGGTCTTTTTTATTGACAATCAAAGCATGGTAGTTCATTAAGGTATAATAATTATTTGCACATTTTAAAGTTAAAAAAGAATATTTTAGAGAGTGAGTTAAAATAATTATAGAGTTTAAAATAATCTTATTTACAACAAAAGTAGGACAGTTTTTCATAACTCTTATCAACTTTTCCTTTAAAAATTCTATAATTATCTGATTGGAAGATGTTTTCATCTGTAAATAAAAGGGTTTCCAAGAGACCGTGGCTTCTGTCGGTTGCATATTGATTTGGGTTCTCCAGAATCCTTAGGCTCAATTGTACCACTTATTACAATGAAGGATTCCTCTACACAGTTAGCCCCTAGAGTAGTTCTATACAAAGAAATTTTCAACATGCTCAAAATTAAATTGTTAGAAATAGTTTTTTTCAGATATAAAACTAAAATTGTTAGTATGAAATACAGCAGACCATTACATAGGAGACAGACGCAAACCAACCGCAGCCCAATCTGGAAACGGATAACAGTTCTGTTTTAGTCCTGAGTGGTATTTTATTTTCCACCTACCCTTTATATCTACCGAGCCTTCCCCTATCCACCACCTGAGGACGTACCTGATAGGAGTCAGAAAAACCCCCCTGGAAAAGGTTATTTTATTTTTAATAAAAAAAAATTCACTTTTTTATTGATGTATCTTTTATTAAAATGCATCTTAACATCCATCCTGACCCCATAGGGAAAAACACCTGCCTTGTGATGATCCCAGTAGCCACACCACCTCCTCCGTTACTAGCTCTGGTGGGCTTTACCAGAGGTCATCTTCTAGACCCTCAATATCCGATTAAATATTTCAGTCATCAGTACAGCCTCTGTCAGGATGGCACTGATGATCCAGTATGTCTGTGTGTTCACTCTCATGTTGCATATACAATTGTATATGTCGTCACATCCTCTGTGACATACAACAGAGCATTTCTGGAGTTACATTATAGAAGGCATCCCTCACAGCATCACGCAATTCTTCATTTGTGGTGTAGCAATGTGCCAACATTGTTGCTTTTCATGGCAGTGGCTTATTAAACCATTACCGAAACATATTACTAAGTAGCTTCATTGTTTGATTTATATGCTGTTGTTCATGAACCCATACACTTGTCACTAACCGCTCCATGTAACACTCATGTCAGCCATTCTAGCATAACTCTCTTTCTTAGAGTGTGTGATGTAAAAAACTGTTGCCAACCGACTCCAATGAAATACCATTTTTTCAACACATATCCTGACTAACATTTTCCGTTAACTTTAGGGATACAGTGATTTCCTAGCCTCTCTGTGTATAATATGGTTGCTGAAGAAGTAGTAATGTTTATTGCAAAAGAATTTTGACAAAATCATAAAAAAATTATAATCAGCAGTATAAGATAAATTTTAAACTTTAGTTTATTTGTTCTGTCTTTGAAAAGTTAATTTATTTAATATTTTTTTAAAATGTATTTAATTTATTAATTGATTTGATTGAATTAATAATTTTTCACATACTGTAATCTGTTACATTGTTCTTCAGTTGTTTTACTTCAGTCACATAGTTTAAATCTATATATAATTTTAAATCAGAATTGTTCAGTTTTATAATATTTTATTATAGTTATATTTTAACAAAAAAATGTAAATTAGAATAAGTATTTTGTTACTTCATAAGTAAAATATTTACAGTTAAATATATATTGTTGGCACATGCATAACTTTTAAGCATGAATAAAAAATGACATTTACTTTATCCACCTTAATGCTTGTATATTAAGTTAAAGAAGATGGACATTAATAAGAATTCTAACTCCTCTTTCTAGTGAAAAGTGGTCAGATAATTTCTTAAATACATGTACAAACACAATTTTTTCCATTTAATATTATTTGAGATTTAATTTTTCCTAATAGTTTTAAAAAGAACTACACACACTAAATGTGTGTATTATTATTTCACATTTTGAGAGTGTCCAAGATATCTGATATAGCTAAATTACCTTGTTTTCATGTTGTACAAACAGTTGTTTTATATCCTAGAGTAGACAATCCAGGATGTATTTTTAATAATAAAATAGGTGATCTTTAAGAATTCTGGTAACTATTTAACCTAATATTAGAGCTAGAAGTAGTAGAATTGTTTAATTTATTAACTCAAAGTGTCAATTACACCCAAATAAAAAATTGATCTGGAGATAGTATCAGCACTGATAAAGTTAAATTTTAACCTCGTTTGTTGACATTGTAGTGAGTGAAGGAGTGCTCAAAACAGTTACATTACCCAGATTGTATTTTCTTATACAAAATAACATAAAAGTACAGTTATTTTACTTTTGAGTTGCTGCCCAGTTTTCTGATTGTATGATGTTTCTGCTGGACTTATAATTATTAATTGACTACTATCATTATTGCTACTGCTAAAGTGCAAATCCTATTATCTAGCCACCACAGTTATTTTTCTAACTATGTTTTGTAATTAATACATTTTTTTTTTGTTATCATTTATATTTAGGTAGATATTTTATTATTGTTTAGTAATTCATAATCATCTTATTATGTTGATGAATATATTTACATTAAAATTATAGTGTTGTTTAATTTATTGTAGTATAAATTTATGTATAACTTAATTTATTTTTTCAACTACTAAGAATTATTTTTTATAGTTTTTCAGTTATAATTTTTTGTTGCGTATTTCAAAAAATAATGAAGTATGTCATTAACGTTTTTATATATTATTTTATTAATAGTTAAATAACATAATTTACAATTTACTCACTATTTAGTTATAATTTTGTAAAAGCTCTTGTTTATTTATGCTAAATTATATATTTATGTTTAGTTTTATACTTTCTATTTTAGTTTTAATTATTTTATTGTACATTCACTAATCCTTTTTTTCATAATTATCTTTTAAACTAAATTCCTGAAAATGTTGATTTTGTTTAATCAGTGAATTAATTTTTTTTTAAAAAGTGACATTAATAAATCAGTATTAAGAATTTAATAACAGCCAATTTATTTTTGTTTATACTGGAAGCAAAAAATTTTTATGTTTAATAATATTGATTTTAATGTGAATAATATCACGACACGTTATGATTCTGTACATAACAGAAAATATATACCTTACAGTTGATTGATCATCATTACTATTGTATTCTTCATAATCAGTCTATATAACACTGATCTGATATTTATCATCACGCAGGTTTTATTAGATTATAGATTAAAATCCTTTTCTGGAATATTCTCAATTATACCAGACAAGGTAATTAATAGAGAAGACATCCTATTTATTATCTTGGTTGTATGTTGATGTCCAAAGATTAAATTTAGACAAAACATTAATTTATTTTTTTTTTATTTTCAAGTTTTGTTTGAGATTTAAAATGATTTAATAAATTAGTAGTATAGTATTAGACACTCCAAGTTTACACCAAAAAGTGATCTACAAGAACACTGATCAGAGTATACTAGTAAATCAATAAATTATCTAATCTTCATTAATAAATATTTTCCTTTCATTAAGTGTATATGTTTTATATTCCATTCAATAAAGTTTTATAAATTTAATTATGTTTGCTTTGTCTGTCTGTCTGACTGTGTGCGCGCGACAGACAGACAGAATTTTTGTTTGATTGTGATAAGTTTTCTAAACTGGGATGGAATCCTTTTTATATCTATTTTATCTTATGTTAATTGGATATCTTTATGCTGATGTTAATTTGCTAAAACCAAAGAAATAATAAAACATCTTTATTTAATTAGTCCTTTATTATGTAATTTTTATTTTAAGTAAACATTTCATTCTTTAAAAATTTATGAAACATGAAAAAGTTATCATTGAATTTTGTAACATCTCAGGAACTTAGTTGCTCATTAATTTAATATTAATGGAGTTAAAATGTGTAAATTAGTTTTGTATACATATATAATAAATGAGTTTATTTATTAATATTATCTATGAATTGTTATTATTTGTAATATATTTTATACTGTTAATTATAAGTAATACATGTTATTTTTATTAATGTTGTACTTTAAAAAAGAAGAAAATAAATGATTTTTAACCAAATTGTATTTATTTTTACCTTTAGTATCTATAGCAAAAAAAGGAAATTATTATTTTTAAGCTTTAAATTAATTTCATATTATTTACAGGAATAAGAATGTATTTATAATTACAAATATAGATTAAGAAATTATACTGTTGTTGAAATTCCCAACTTAAAGACAATATTAAAATAGATTTTTCCTTTTATTACCCTCAGAGTAGTCAGGAAATTACCAAATAAGTAAAAGTAAGAATCAGATTATCTTTAAAAATTCAATAAAGTTCTGGATATTGAAAGGCATGTAGGTTGAAACTCACTTTCAGGTTGTTAAATAATAATAAGAAATTAAATTGTGCTTGGATTAAAAACAAAAGTAATAAATACACTTATGTAAGAAATGTAAATGGAATACTAAAAGTAAATAACTTGATTGTAAAAAATTATTGAACTGAAGATTTAAAATGAAATACTGTTACAAAACAAAAGTACAATTAAAAACAATAATAATTTTGAATAAATAAACTACATGTACATAAATATTTTGCAAGGGCAAATCACATGTTAATAAATTGTTTGCTGTATAACAAGTTTCCAAGAAAAAGAGAATTTTCATTGTAAATCCATATGGCCTTTATTAATTTTGGAAAACGTTATTGATAAGGTTGATAGAAATTTGCATTGTAGAATATGAAAAGACCTTTATATTTTATTCTGTAGTTAAAAGTTTGTATTATTGCACTGTCATTAGGAAGAATTGAATTTTGGAAGAAGTACTTTATCTACCAAATTAGCCTAAAACAAGACTGTTCATTATCATCCTTCTATTTAATTTATTCCTAAATGATTCCTTTAATGTTTAGTAAGACAAGTACTACTTGTCTAAGCTTGGTACACAGCTTATTAATAACTTTTATTTATTATTTTCAGTTGACATTATTATTTCCATTGAGAGTGAAGATTGACTGCAATAGGGTATTTTTAAATTATTTAAGTTATATGATTATTATAAGTATTAAGATTTCTCAAAGGAAAACTAAAAGTGATAGGTTTTAAATGGGCAGACCCTATTAAATCAGTGCTACTGTACTTGACCAAGTGAATATTTGCTATTAGGTAGAGAATAGAGAGAGAGAGAGAGAGAGAGGAAAAAAACAGTAGAATGTCAAAATAGATCTCTAATCTAAGAAAATAATGATGACACAACTGAATGTAGTTTTAGATGTGTAAGAAACATACACTGAACTTGGAACACCTAATTGTTCAATAAATTTAAGAAAGAGTTACGGATGACAATTAACAAAAGCAGTACACCTGAATAAACGATTATATCGTATCTCACTAAGGCTTGATAGAATTAGAAGCATACATGTATAATTGAATTGTTAGGCTATTTCTTAGAAAGCAATGCTTCTACACCAAACAAACACAGTAAGTATATCAAAATATATTTTCTGAAGGGTTAACCTGCTTCAGCTTCAAATAACAGCAAAATTTGTTTTATGCCTTTCCAGCTTCTATAAACATACAGTAATAGTTATTATATTATTTGAAATGATTATTTCTTAATGATCACTTCACCAATGTATCAGCCATAGAACTAGTGAATATGGGTATTTTCAGACACAATGGCTGATCTGAACTATTTTTTATTTGCAAAATTTTGACTTTCAACAAAGAAAATGTTTTGTTACATTATTAATTTACAATGAAAATACTCATTTTACAACTGTGACTATATATAATAGGTCTTTAGTATATTGGCATTTATTTGTAAGTGATATTTAATTAATTTTAATTTTTGTGGTCAGCTTTTCTGTTCTATTTCCTTACAACCTGAACCAATTTCAGAATAATTCTTTCTTTCTAAAATGGAATAATTGTTATCAAGTTTTAAGAGCAGACTTCTGCCTGCGGAGGTGATATGAATTTAGACTTACTCATATCTAATTTATTAGATGTGAATTTTAAACTTATTACTACGTTTAAAATGCTTATGAAAAGTCAGAGATTTGCAATTTATATTAATAATTCTATAATAGTTACAAGTAGTTTTGATGTGTTCAGGATGAAGTATAATAATGTTCTACTTAAATCACAAGTTGAGTATTTCAGATTATAAAACATTAACATAAACATAATGATATAAAAAATTGTTAACAGATTTAAGTTATAATGGTTTAATAAATAACACTGGTCATCAAAATTTAATTTTTTGTTTGTTAAATGAGGGTGAATGGCTAATTAATTTTAGTAATTTTTGTGCCGATTTCATATATGTTAACAGAATTTTTCTATCAGACTCAGTTTTTGTAATTGAAATTTCTTTTGAAAAAAAAATGTATGGTGAACATAATATGAAACACATAACTTGCATTTTGTACTCACCTAAATTCTATTTATTTTGGATTTTCTGCTGTAATTATCTGCAGGTAGATCCCTCTTTAGATTTCAACAGTAATCAGCTAACATTTTTGAGTTCCATTTCTCCTGGTAACATGTCTCAATTGTAGATATCCTGGTGAAAGCGTTCTCCATGTTCATCACTGATAGCACCAAGATCGTTAGGGAAAAAATCCAAATGTGTATGTAAGAAATAGATTTTGAGTGACATGTTTACCCCAAGTTCTTTATAGTTTTGAAGGAATTCACTAACAAGTTCTCTGTAGTTACTGGTCTTATGGTTACAAAAAAAACTGTTTTAAAAGTCATTAAAACATTCTTCAATCACTGGATTACTCATTGGTTTTCTTATTTGTGGTCCAACAAATATACCTTCCCTTATTTTAGCATCCCTTATATAAGGGAATTTGTTTTTTTAGAAACTGAAACCCTGCACCATTATGATCCATTATTTTAACAAGTTTTGAATAAACCTAACTTAAAGTGTAGCGACAGAAGATAAACTTTTTCTGGTTTTACTAATGCCTGACCAACAACATTCTTTTCTCCTAGAGTCAGTACCCCTCTCTCTTTGGCCACTGCTCTTTTATGTAATGGTTTCTCCAATCCCTGCTGTCTCACTCGCACAAAAAAACAACAGAACTTAATATATCCAAGTTGCAGTTCAAGTAAAAGGGCTATTACTTTCAGATCTCCACAATTATGTCATAAATATTTCTCATACTGAATCCTGCTCATTACAAGTTTCATATTTTCATAAGACTCCTTCATGTGAACTGTGTATGCTAATGGTATTGATGGGTATTTGTTTCCAATATGAAGTAGAATAGCTTTCAAACTAAGCTTTTTTTTGTGAGACGGAGGAACCCCATTTACGGGTGCCAAAGCAGTGTCAGACTCGCTAACAGGTTCTGCAAGCTGTTACAGAAAATGCATATGTATTCCTGTGCAGTATCGACTAAACCTCCACCTGGTGACTCCACCTTTTGGGAAACCGCTAATAAAGCATTACTTCAGGAGAGGGGTAAGCGCCCACACACACACATTCGGTCACCACTAGCTAACATCATCCATACCAAACCACTACAAGAATACCTAAAGAGAAAAAACATTCAGAAAAATAGAACACCTAACAGGTACTAAGACATACCACACACATTTATACATTCATACAATCAAGCCAACACAAGACATAACTTATCCACCAAAGTACACTCAAGTGTTAATTAAATTTCCACAATCTCACCCAGAGTTCACAAAACACACACCCACCAACTAAGCTTTGACAAGTTACTAAAAAGTCACCATTCATCAGGATGGTGCATATGTGCCAAAGCTTCCACATCATTACAGTATACTCAGTTTTCATACTGAGAGAACAGTTCAAATTCTGACTGTCTGTCACAGAAAGCACTTATTTTAGTGTTTGGTTGTAAAAGATTGGTTGATGTCAGTATTTCTGCTTGATTCTTGGATAAATTTAGATCATGAATCAGATCATTTAATTCCCACTGATTAATTAAATGGGTTCAGTATATTTATTTTCTAAAAAGTTTGGATTTCTTTCTTTATCGCTTGATAAGTCAACACAAGATTCAACATTTTCATCTTCATCTAAGTTCTATGTTTCTGGTGGTACTGGAATTGGAAGCTCTTGGCTATGTAGCACTGGCCACATGACAGAGGGAATATCAACGTATTTAATAGTACGTATAGTTTAAGCTGTCACCCAGATATCTTTATTACACAAGGATAACAATCTGTGGTGTGATCATTCACTTTTCTCCAAACCATTGAAATTGCAAATGGCATGTGACGAGATCCATTTTTCCAACCAGTCAGCAATGTTACACAAGAAGCACAGAAAGTATGAGGAGCCCAAGATTTGTCCTGATCACCTAATTTACATCCAAGAACTCGCACTTGAATGAGAATTAAAAATATTTCTCTAGTCTGCACAACAGTTTATAAGTAATTAAGGAACTGTAATAAATAAAGCTGTTTAGTTGATAAATAATTAATAAAATATGTTCGCAAAATGCTATGCTTATGGAGTTCATGCATGATACTACCTGAAAACAAGAATAATAATTACAAAAAACTAAGCCTGATAGAAAAATTCTGATATCACATTTGAAATTAAGTTATTCAATGAATTATTATATTGAATTGCCAAAATTAAAAAAAAAACTCTATAAGGCTAAAGTCCTAGATAAGTGGACTTTAAGCAAACTGAATAAGGAATACATATCAAGATAGCAATACCAAAATGATCTGGTATAGCAACTTAATGAATATAATCAAACGTACAGTAAAAATAAATAAAAAACGTAAGTTGAATAATGATTTAAAAACTACTCAGAAATTGAAACTATTTATTTATAGAAAATTGTAAACATAACTGTAATGAACAGTGGAAAATAACAGATAGAATGCTGGATATATAAAGAAATAGAAAATTTAAGAAATGTGTCCCAAAAATGTATTAGTTATGTTATACCATGTAGAGTAGCTAAACATAATTTTTTATAATCTTAATCTTATACATTGTTATCTATGCAAAACAGTTTATCTTGGGCTGGTGTTTACAAAAAGCAATTATGTCCTATTACTGTTACTCAGAAATATTGAGAATAGTCTGCACTTAGCAATTGCAATATTGAATTTCCTCTGCATGGTATCTTATTAAAAGATAAGGTTGAAACCCTCTTTCTGGTAGAAGAATAAGAATTGCAATTTAAATGAGTTGGTTTAGACATTACTGTTATTATTTTTATTAAACAATTAGATTTATTTTTATATTACTAAATGGTACAATTTTACTGATAAAGGCATGGTTTACTCATCTATTGATTTATTAGTAATTTAATTAATCATCATTATTTATGTATTAAGTATTTTAAAATTTAATTAAAAATGAATTATATTCCTGGGTTCAAATCCCAATTGAGCATGGCATTTTTCATACACTACAGATTTTAACTTTCTTATTCCCAGGTACAAGCTTCTTTCCAGAGGTCCCAGGTTCAAAACTTGGTCAGGCATGGTATTTTCACACACTACAAATCATTCATCTCATCCTCTGAGGCAATACCTAACAGTGGTCCCACAGGAGTACAAGCTTCTGTGGTGAATTAATTCATCAGTAAAAAAAAAAAAATCATTTTTGAATAATTTGATAAAGTTATTATGAAAGTAATAGGTAGGTGTAAATAATGGTTTGTATTAATACTTTTTAAAAGGTGTAACAACTCACCAAAGTAAATCATATAACAAAATGTTTTAAAAACTTACTTCAAAACATTTTCTGGAATTTTTTTAACCATTTATTACATTTTACGATTATACAGTGACTGGGCTCTGCTGATTCAACACTGTCATCAGCTGATGTTTCTGCTGGTGTTTTTTATTTATACGAGTTCTGTTCAGAAAATAACCGAACTTTATTTTTTAATCTTTATTATTTATTTTACAGATTATTGGTCCTTGTTCTCTTCAAAGTACTACACTCCCCTATAAACATACTTTTCCCAGCGGTGTTTCCACTTCGCGAAGTAGTCCTGGATAGTTTCATTTGAAATAACCTTTAAGGTTCGTGACGAATTTGCTTTAATGTCAATAGGCACAAATTGGCGTCCTTTCATCAATTATCTTAATTTCAGAAATAAGACAATATCGCAAGGAGCCAGGTCTGGCGAGTAAGGTGGCAGAGGGAGTTCAGTCATCTGATTTTTTTCTACAAAGCTGAGTGTGCGGACGCATTGTCGTGGTAAAGGAACCATGAGTTGTCTCGTCACAACTCAGGTCTCTTTTTGCGGATTTTTTCACGTAACAATTGTAAAACAACTTGATAGTAAACACAGTTCACTGTTTCACCTTGAGTCAAGAATTTAAAAAGCACAATTCAATTAAAACCTAAAAAACACAGAGAGCATCAATCACTTTGCTACTGGATCGAGACAGACGTGCTTTCTCGGGGCGTGGAGATGGTTTGCCAATCCATTGTGATGATTGAACTTTTGTCTAAATATCGTTGCCGTAAACCCAGCTTTCGTCTTCCGTTATGATCCTTTGCATGAATGGATTCATAGTCATCCACTTGTTCAAGAAGTTGCCGACAAACGTCCATTCTACGTTCTTTCTGCTGTTCGGTCATGAAATGAGAAAGTAACTGCTACAACTCGATGCGTGTTCAATTTTTCAGTCAAAATGTAATGGCATGATCCGGTTGAGAAGCTAACCTCTTTTCCAAGTTCTCTGACAGTCAGTCGGCGATTTGCACGCACCAGATCGTTGATTTTTTTGAACGCGGGTGTCATCAGTTGATGTCGAAGGCCTCCCTGATCGAGGGTGATCTTCAATTAACTGACAACCACTTTTAAATTGTGAAAACCATTCGTAACATTCCATACGACCCAGACATGATCTCCGTAAGCCTGTTTCAAAAGTTGATACATTTCTGTGAAAATTTTCCCCAGTTTCACGCAAAATTTTACGTTGTATCATCGCTTCAAAATTCTCACATTACAAAATTCGGTACTAACACTTGCACTCAAATAACAATAACACGATAACTAAACGAGATATAAAAAATCCAACAACGAATGGTTACACAGAAGGTTGTGCGGAACGCAATGCTGCCAACCGCACGTCAACAAATATATCCGTTGGCGCGTAATTAAAATGTTCGGTTATTTTCTGAACTTACCTCCTATGACAATCTTCCTTACAACAAACAAAACAAAAAATTACATGCAAAACACAACCACCAAATAAACGTAAGTGGTAGTGAAATATATAAACTAAATTTGACATTATACTGGGGCAGTTTTAAACAAAAATACAATGATCTTTAAATGCCCTCCTCAATAATATAAGAGACATTTGCTTACAACTTCACACACACAAATCTACCAAAATTGTTTTATCAATTTTGGTATTGTACTAAAAAAGGACAGTAAAGGCTTACTTGAACATTATGAAATAAACATAAAAAACACACAACAATCCTAAACTAAATAGAGATGCAATTCAAATCATAGATATTTTTTAACCATGGTCTTTACATCTGCCAGCAGTAACATCAAGAGTGGCCAGTGTGAAAACAGCAGCACCATTGAGGATGTTACTAAGATGAGTGAAAAATTTTGAATTAAGTTAATGTAAAAATGTTTCATTGTATAATTTAATTCAGTGAGTTGTTTCAGAAGTTCACATTTCAAATTAATATTATTACTAACAATCATGGACAAGAATGTAACAAACTAGTATTGATATTACTAATTCATTGGTAAATTATTATCTTGATGCAGTTTTGGTTAATACTTTGAAAAATCTAAATTAACTATGCCTTTCTAAAAGAAAAAAAAAATTAAATGGATAGCAATCATTTTATTTTTTTGTTTTTGGCACATAAGGCAAGAGTAGGAAGTACAGCAAAAGTTATATTCTTTTAGCATTTATTCATTTTTATTAATTATTATGGGAAGGTGTCACAAATTTTTACTGCAGATAGAATTAGAGTAGCTGGGAAATTTCCCCTAAATAAAGTAGAAAAGATTCTTTTTCTGATCTTAAGATGTTTGAAGATTTTCTAACTGGCCTTAACATATTTAGTCTCAAGTTTCTTTTCCCAAGGCTGCTGAGTGGGTTTGAAATAGATAATCTGTAAGAATATTTGGTACAATTTCCAGGCTACTACTAGCTTCTAATATCCATTATGAGGGCAAAACTGTTTATTTTTACTTTTCTTTGTGTGTTTATTTTACAATGAGCACTGATTTAGCAAGTTTGTAGTTCTTTTAGTTTATATCAGTGGCCCTATTTATCAAAATTAATTTCAATAACATATATGGTATTTTGATTGCATTCTTAAGTATTACTGCTGTGGAAAAAAATTAATTGTTTTTATGTATATAATTATATTCTGTAAATTTTAGACCCATGCTGCGCTTGAGTTATGCTGGTTGTATATGCTATAAATTAACAAATCTGTCAAAACATTCATAATTAAGGACAAAATCAAGAATTCATTATTTGAAGCTGGTTTATGTTGAAGATGTCACTAGTTGATAGAAACATTTAAATTAATTTCCTACCTCTTCTTAATATAGTGGTTAAATATAATTTTCATTATATTCATCATTGTCAATGAACTGAAAAGTTAGGTTTTTGTAGATATTCGGAAAAACATTTGCTTGAAATGAAGTTATTATACTGAATTTAAAATCTCCACGTTTGTAGACCATTACAGACTTCAAATATTTGCTCTTTATATCACCCAAAGAGAAACCTTTAATTGTTGCTAAATTTTTCTATTTTTATTAACTTTAAATTATACCATTAATTTTTTTTTTTAAATCAGTACTCGAGAAACCATTTATTTCTTAATTGTAAGAAGGTTTATTAGGCATCGATTAGTTTAATTGCACTGATCACGTGAAAGATTGTTTGAAATGTGAATACGAAACATCTTCAGGAGACTTAATGTGAATGTATTTCGCAGGTTTTTTTCAATTTGAGGCCGAATTTCGTACTTATATATTATTCTTTTGATTTGAAATTCTAAAGCATTCGACGGAAAAGCTATCAAGTAAAGTTATTAATCAAGTACCCCGTGTCTGTAATTCTCCGGTGTGTGTAGTTTCTGTGGTAGGATAATAAATACTGAATGTTTTATTTTATCGTGATTATAGATGTTTAGAATTTTGATGTTTCATTCGGATATTGCGATGTGGGATATCATTTGTGATTCGTGAAGTGAAATGGCTGTGCCTTTTTCTATATTTAATTTTAGTCGGTTTGCTTCGGCGTTGTAAGTGGGAGGGTCTTCCTTCGGTGCTTAAATCGGTTTGTTATGTAGTATGTAGTTTTAAAGATTTGTTAATTTTTGTGTGAGTTATTCAGGATAACATTTTTTGAAACGTTTTCGTTGATGAGAATTTTAGATTGTGCTGAATTTATTTCATACGTGTATTTAATCGATATTCTGTGATCGTGAAAGTATCTAACCTCCATTGTGGAGCAGGTAGTTTTACTGCGATTTTTATCGTGTGAGTACTTTATATGTTTTCATCATTGATTCATAAAATTGTAATGTTATTCTAGTTAGATATTTCCAAGAAATTTTCATTTCGTTCGCAATTGCTAAAAAGTTTGATTTAATATTATGTTTGCAAGGACCCGGTTCTTGCGTTTTGAGTGATAAGTTTGACAACTTCTTGTCATTTCTTGTCTGCATGGGTTATTTTGTTGAAAGAATTGCATATTAGTGGATGTGAGCTACACTGCTCATTTTGCTGATATAAGATTAGCTTTTCTGTTTTTGAGTTGACTGAATGTAATTGTTTTGTAGTAAGTGAAATTTGTTTTAATCAAGTTTTTTTAACCACTATTTTCTGTATTAGACTTTGTTATTATATCATTGTTTACACCATTTGTAGAACCTCTAATTTCTATTACAAATCTAATGCATTTTTTTTGCAATTTTGTGTGAAAATAAGTTGTAATTTTGGAAAACTATTGCTCCAGTAAGCTGTACTTTATTTAACAATTGTTTTAAATAATGGTACTATAATTTTATTAAATATGGTATTTTTACTATATTGCAGCCATTGTATTCTATTTTAATTTAAGATTTCAAACTTTTTTGTTTATTTGGTTTATCTTAATCTTATTTCCATGTTAATTTAAACAAAAATTTTTCTTTGTTCTGTTACCGTTCTTTTATGTAATATTAGGGTTTAAGATTATTAAACAGAATAAATGACTTTGTTTCAATTATATGTAAATATTTCTTCCAAATCACAATTTAGTGTTAATTAAAAGGACTCGCTTTTAATTAACACAATAATAATGTGAAGAGGGTGATACTAAATAGTGAACGCTTTTATGGAAAAACTATTTCTGAAGATCTATTATTTGAAAGCACATCATTTAAAATTTTTACTGTGCATTGCTGCACTGTTCAATAAATATATTGGGTATTATAATGATGGCTTTAATATTGTGTTGTTATTGTTTCGATAATTCATTATTACTTTCCTGAACTTTGTGATGGAGTGGAAGTGTCTTTTTCTTTCATATAGAAGATTTTGGGTTCAAAAATCAGTCTTGGCATTTTTCATATCTACAAAATTCATCTCTCCTGGAAACGAAGGCAATTTTAATTGGATATCAGCCTGACTTTGTTAGTTTCATTAAATAAATAAGTTTAATTAATATCATAATCAATGTGTATAATAGGATGAAAAAAGTGATGAATATTCAACTAACTAGTAATGACTGATAAGAATGTGGTATTATATTTGTAATATAATTTGTTTATTAGCTTAGAGAGTTGTAATTTTAATAGACACTGTAAATTTCACATAGTAGTTTTCTAATATGACTTTTTTTTTAAATAGTTGCTCAATTATTTGCTGGGTTGCATATTTTTAATTTATCCATATCTTATAAATTCGTGTGCCTAACTCATTTTTATCTACATTGGCTAAATACATATTTACTGCATGCAAATATGGAAAAATTGTTTTACTTACCCTTTTTTTTAATTTCATTTTCTGACCCATAGAATAGTATTTTGGAAAAGAATTTAAATCATCAAAACTAGGTAAAAAGGAAAAACTCTAAAACACCACGCTCTTATGTGAGTCTTTCTTGTCACCTATTTACCTCAGTTAGTCTAATGATTTTTCTTTTAGAAGCTTTAATTTAGTTAGAATAATAATAATTATAATAGCTGGCAGGGTTTTCTAAAATTATTTAAAAATCAGCGTAAATGTAATGGTTGACTGTTGAGAATCCCAAATAATAGATTATACTAGTTCTTTACTGTTGTATTTCAGTTTTTTTACTTTAATATGCTATGTATTTTTTGCTAGTTGTTTAACCAAAAAGGTTATAAATGACCTTACTTGAGGTACACACTTTTGGTACAACCTCTCTCAGAAAAAACAATTTCTTATGAAAAGTTTACTGAGGAAAGTGATGAAATGGTTTTCTGGAACTTCATTGAACTGCTAAATACCATTTTGCATAAATAATCGGAGTTCTCAGAGATTCAGTTGATATTCAGCTGCAAGTAATCTACTTACACTGTTTACCGCAAAAAAAGACTGGTTCTGTAGTGAAATATTTACTTTCAGATAAAGTAGGTTTAACTAGTTTTGGTTGTATTTCAGGTGCTTTACATCTGTTGTAGGTATAAGGATGATTGGAACTGATCTTATAAAGTAACAGACAGTTGCTCCTTTTCCATGAAAAACAATATGTTATATTGTATAAATTACATTTCCACGTACCAACAATTTAAAAAGTGTAAATTTTAGTACTCTTGGAGCTGTTACTCTATCTTAAGGGATTTTATAAAAGATGTTAATTTAAATTCAAATCAATAATCGTTTTTAAATTAAACTGTTATGTTATAATAGTCGGTTGTCAAGAATAAAATTGAGGTGTTTGACTATTATCATAATAGTTGCAAACATCTTACAAAAATTACGTTACTGTGTTATTGATGTACAAATTAATTTTATTCTAAAAGTACTAGGATTTACATTTTTTAAATTGTTGGTAAACGGAAATTTAATTTATACAATTGTATTAATACCAACAGCATCAAATGCTTACTAAATTAAATCTAAACAATATGTTATATATATAAAGTCACTAAGTTTTAAAAGAAACACAAAATGTGAAACTGCTGACTTTTTCTTAAGTCAGTGGTTTATGGTCAGGAAAATTAGTTATGTTTTTACATATATCATATATCTACAAAATGAAATGGCAGATTTTCATAAAATAGAAGTTTGTGAAATTTTATATCAGTAGGTCAAGAAAAGTAGTTCTTTTGCACATATGTCATATCTAAAAAATTGAATGGCAGATTTTCCAAATTTATAATTTTGTAAAATTTTATGTTTGTCAGTTGCCTTTAATAAAAAATTTAGGCAGTGAAAGTTTTCCCTGTGAATCTAAATAAAAGAAAAATGAAGCCAACATTTGTCCCATTTCTATGTGACTTGTAGTCTTAAAAAATCATTCTAGATTCAGCAGATTCATTTAAAATATTATGACAAATAGTTCTTCAAAATTTAAAATGATTATTGAGTTACGGATTTTGTTATAAACTAAAGTAAGGCTTTTGGAATTTGACTTCTAAAAAAGGTTTTTTATTCATCCAAAACCTTTCAGGTAAGTTCAGATAAAGTAAAATATCTGAAGGAAGTTAGCATAAAATTAAACTTAACAGACTCAATTTTTTTACATACTTAATGAAAAATTTGACTGTCCATTTCCAAGATGTTTGTCCTGAAGCTGAAATGCACAAATATGTTAATTTTTATTATTCATATGGTCATATGTAATAAGTATTAAATTATCTGTGAGTTTATTCATGTAGAAAAAAACCTTTTTCTTATAATAAACAGAGGGATGCAGTTGTGTGTTGATCAATTTTTCTGTTTTTTTAAATATGACTGTTGGTCATTTAAGAAACTTTCAGCTACATTGTAAAAAGTAACCTTTTTGAAAAATTACAATAGTATATTTATATTAGTGTTTAAAATAATTGTAAAATAGCGTTTTATTTGCCTTTAAAATCATCTATAATTTAATTACTGGACTATTTTGATCAGTATTTGTTTATCTGTTTAAACTGATTTTTAAGTAATAAATGCAGTGTAGAATCAATAATGTCTATTAAGTACCATAACTGTAAGGTTAGGTGACCTGATGTGAACAAGGCTCTTTTTGATAATGGCATAACCAATATCAAAAATATAAGGTGTTCTTGCTAGGCTTTCTAAGATACACGAGGATTGAAGTTGTGAGCCAAATATACCATTTTTGATCAGAATTCTAAGCCACAGAAATGCAAGTAATATTCAGCTCTAGATCGGGTACCTGCACTCCATACTCCACATTGATTCGTCATCTAATAAACATGATTATACCCAAAAGAGGCTTTTCTTTAAATGGAAACTCTAGTACCCCCAGATGCTTTGCATCCATCACAGACTTTATAAAACAACAAATTAATGTACCCTCTCTTAAGCAGGAAACAATGAATTATTTACACTGTGTGTATTCAATGGTGCAATCATTTGTATATTTTACAAATTTTAATCAGTGATATACTGAAGTTTGATTTTTGCTTATTGAAGGTAAGTTTTTTGCTGTTATCATACTCATTGACCTTCAAAGTTGACTTTAAAGCATGTAACCATATGGTTACGTGCTTTAATTTATGGTTTACATCTTTCTCTTCCGAGTTCTTGTTGCGTAAGTGCTATTCAGCTGTATTATTTTAACACAGCTGCCTTATTGGTGATATTTGTTTCTTTTCTCTCTTTCAATTTTTTTTTTTTACATCACTTTACTATTCTGTATCATTACCACATATTTATTAAGATAATATCTTACATTATTCATTATATTGTTGGATTCACCATTAATTTCGTTTTTTTTTTTTTTGTATTTGTAAGTATTGTTGATTATTAGCCACAACTTACTTCTTCATTTCTCAATTAATGGTGTAGTGATGGAAATTACCTTATTTTTAAATTTTAATATCATATGAAAAAAAAAATTACTTCAATTTAGATTTTCTGAATTAATTTATTAAAATTTATAATTGATGAATTAGTCATCTTCGTAAATGGTGGATCTAGTCTTACGATGTGTTGCATTTATCAGACCAGTCTGTAAATCCCTTAAAATTTAAATAAATTTGTTTTGAGATGAATTTTTGGCTAAGCCACTTCAATGATTAAAGTGAAATAGCTCATGTGGCATTCATCTGTATGACTTTTCAGCTGTGATTTTCCTGAAAAATAACTAAGAGACTACATCAAATTTTGTGCTTGTTGCCATTGACTATTGACCAAATAAATGCCTGTTAGTTGTAATCTTAATAATTCATGTAAGAGTTATCTTCCTTTTTTATCCATCTTTAGGATTTGAAAATCCTTTAAACTTTAAGTCTTTTTTACCCATCTTAGGATTTGAAAATTTCTAACGCTTTCTCAATGAGCACCTAGAGTGGTACGAGAACATACTTATCAAACAAATCTCATTGTCAGGACTGGTAGAAATATTGTGATGAATGAGTGGTAATTATCCATTGTATCTATACATTGCAGCCTATAGAAAGGGGTGCATTAATTAGTTGTGTTGCACTATTTATAATCTTACTTATTGCTTTGGTGCTTGTAA
This sequence comes from Lycorma delicatula, assembly GCF_047948215.1. Lineage (NCBI taxonomy): Eukaryota > Metazoa > Arthropoda > Insecta > Hemiptera > Fulgoridae > Lycorma > Lycorma delicatula. The sequence continues at coordinate 106,383,375 of NC_134459.1, read as the reverse complement.
ATCATCATCATCCATTATATGTTGTGTAAAAAAAATAAAAAAATAGAATTCTGGTTACTTAATCTTTTTCACTGTATGCCTGCGTCTTTTTGAATGTGATGACAGGAATGTCTATAATGTAATCGCTGTTTTCAGTCTTATTAGACATGTATTCAAACCACTCAAGTAATTAGAAAGTATTTTATTATAAGTGGCAATTTATTTTGTTTAAAAGTGGCAAAACAAAAGGTTTACATTAAATTTTTCATTAAAAATGAAGTACAAAGAAGTGGTAAAGGTGTTAGAAAAGGCTTTTAAGAAGTTGTTATTTGACTCCAAGGATTTACAGGGGTGAACATTATTTTCAAGAAGGTTATAAAGAGTTTGAAAATGACGAAAGGGTTCGATGTCATAACACATCTACACTGATGAAAAAATTAACAAAATATCTAATTGTTCTCAAAATATCCTTATTAACTATCATCAATTGTCAAATCATTATTAGAAAAGTTGTTGGAGAGGTGAGAATCTCTTATGGTGTGTGTGAAGAAGTAAAATTTGTTCTAAAACTGTTGAATTTTCAACAAAAACATTGCAGAACAATTGTCATCCCCTGACATTGCTGTGACTCAGAATCACAAATGTGTCATAACAGTTGATGAAATTTGGGTATATGGTTGTGACATTGAAAAGAAGATCCAATAATCCCAGTGGAAGCTTCTTTAAGAATCAAATCTGAAAAAGCATTCCAAGTTTGATTGAAAATTAAGATTTTACTTACCAGTTTTTTTTTTATTACTATAGGGTTCATTTTGAATTCTTACCACTAGGTTGTATGGTCATACCAAAATGCAACAATATATGAAATAAAAAAAAAATTGCCAAATGAACTTTTAAGAACATACCAAAAAATGCTTTTCATAATTGTTTTTAGGATTGGAAGGAATACTGGCAAGTGTCGCAAAAAAAAAAAAAAAAATATTTATGATGTAAATTAAAATTTTTGTTATTTTTCATTGCACCTTATGTGTTGGATTGAGTGAAGGTGCCAATTGTAGGATTGAATATAATCTGCATTTCAGTGTGTTTGGTTAGCATGCTACTAGAATATCACAAGGACTGAGAAGTCAATTTTATAAGCGAGTGACTTGTGATTTTCAGGTTTACAATCGTGTAACAACGCACAAACTTACCTGTCTTAAAATGAAACAAGTTTTTTTTTTTTTTAAAGACATTACTCTAATAATGTAACATATCTACTACTCATTGCTTGGAAATGGTAGGGATTCAGTCGATGATATGCAAGAGATTGAAGGTGTAATCATAAACAGCTAAAACAGTACATTTAAGTATCTGAAATAGAATTTATTATGAATTCATAAAAATTATTTTTAAAATATGTATTAAAAGTTTGATAAAAACAAAATAAAATGAAAATAATAGTTTTTATCAGTTACTCCTCTAATAAACTGAAATAAAATTTTGATATACTGTGTTACAGTAAAATGTAAAAATATTATTTAAATTGCTTGAACCTCTGAATTTGAAAAAAAACAGCATTTTTAATGAATAATAAAGAAATTGTTTATTTTACCAATTATTAAAGGAGTTTCCTTATCGCTTAAGAACAGATGCCATAAATAGCAGTGCCTATTTACTATAGTTTACTAGGGGGATTTGATCTCATTTGAGCACATTTGGGATGGAGGGGTATTTGAGCCCATTTCGGGTCGAAAGGGTATTGAGCTCTATTTCAGGTCAGGAGGGTATTTGAGCTCATTTCGGGTCAGGTGGGTATATGAGCTCATTTCAGGTCGGGAGGGTTTTTGAGCTCATTTCGCGTTGAATGGGTACTTGAGCTCATTTCGGGTAGAAGGGTTTCTCGAGCTCATTTTGGGTCAATTAATTCCAAAAAAACTTATGGAAACATTTTCTAATATTTAGAAGTTGGGTTTTTTTAACAAAATATTCTTCAAAAATTACTACATTTCAACATAATTATCAATAAATTTTACTAACTTCTAAAATTTATTTAACATATCTGTAAATTATTTAATTTTTTGTTGAATAAATTTGACTAACTTATAGAATGTATTTAATTTATGTGTAAATTATTCAATTTTTTGTTGTTTAAAAGTTAGAAAATATGTATTCAAATTTTCCTTTGGGGTTCTTATTAATCTTGTTTTCATTTTGCCCAAAAGTGCTTGAAGCTTTTTCAAATGTACTTGATCCTTTCTTTATATAAAAATGTATTTTGTTTCTTATACTTATTATTTGTCTTTAAAAATAATAAATAATTTATAATTTCAGTAACTAGCATTGTGCTGTGTGTGTGTCTTTTTTATTACTTTACACTCTCTATTAATTATATAATTGGGAATAGTATTATTTCCTGTTCTTTGTAATATTTCCTGGTGATTGATTGTCAGTTACATTCAAAAGCCTAGATTGATCATTTGAGACTAATGGTAGCAGTTAGAGATATAATGTGTGGTATAAATCAACATTTATTTTGGATAGTAGAAAAATACGTAATGAATAAAAAATTTCCAATTTGTTTGTATGTGAACTGATTTAATATTTTTTAGTGTTGCTTGAAACGAAAAAGGAAAGATTAATGCCTTCTTGAATAATGTATTTTTTTTTTTATGAAGGACAGTTTGTAGTAACATATTAATGTTTGATACTTCTAGCTTTCATTTTTGTTAGTCAAATGATTTTAGATTGAATTATGATTTTGAGATTTGTTTTTAAGTGTTTTGTTATTCTGTTAACTTTACATTAAGTGGAATCTGCATGATGTAGTGATTAAACAAGTTTTTTTGCTCATTTTTAGTAATTGTGGGATTTTATGTCCACTCCTGATCATATAAAAAATAAAAAAATGTTATTTGCAACAGTTTTCTTTTGTGCCATCTAATTTTCTGCAAAGTAATTAGTGTATAATTTTTAATTGTGGAAATGCATTTAACATTATGATCCATTTAACCTATACAATACTGTACTGTATAAAGCATTTATCTAGTTGTTTTAAATTTATTAATGTGAATCAATCAGGATTTCATACCTGTGTTACCTATCTGTCTATGTATTCATCTTTGGAGATGATTTAAAAGCAATTGAAAGCAGTTACAATGAAAGCTAAAAAGCATTATTTTAAAATATATTTGTTTCAGTTGATTATTAAAAATAATAGTTTTTCTGTCAGTAGGATTCTTTGCTTTCTATTTCATATGTGTAGCACCAACATTGTTTTTAATTAGTGAGCATTTGTTGTACATGCTCTTTTTTCTTTTGTAATCATACTGTTGTAATATGTATTACATTCCTGCTTCTGGCCAGTTTTAGTACAATTTCCACTGTCAACTTGTACACTTATTATCAACCCTGTGAATGCTTATACGTAATGAAATTCAACACTTGCGTAAGTGTTGAATTTTCAATTCAACACCACCCTTTCCTAGCTCTGATGGGCCTTAACGGCAGTCGTCTTTCTCCCTCTAACTTTTTACATCTCATAGTAATAAGCCAGGCCTCGTTCGGATGCCACCGATGTAAATGTGTTGTTGGTAGACATTTACATCGGTGATTTTTTAAACTCAGCTTTTGCCTTTGCTGTAGGCTTTGCCCGGACATCTTGAATGTTCTACATTGTTGCCCTCTGAACTAGCTAACCGAGTTTGCAGAAGCATGAACCTAGCGCCTAGTTCTACTTTCATTTACCCAATTTCTTGTAAATGTCTCGAAATTCGAGGCAAAAAACAACATACCACCAAAAATGTTGGCAACAACGAAATTTAGTCCTAGTTGCCTTAGTGAACTCAACTTCAGTTCATATCCCTGACTTAGGCTAATTTACGGACTTTGGTCTGGTCTACAAGGAAGAGGCGAACAGACCTCCTACTCCCACTCAGCTCCATCGCAGAGTCCCGCGTGACATTTACTTTCTTTCAACTATCGTCGATTAGCTGTGAGATACCTCATGGCTGCATGGGATCCATGCCCTAGGCAGTGCAGTCACCATCCCGCCGATAGTGTAGTGTGCTCGTTCAAACTGCCTTCGTCAAAACGGTGCTACACCTCACAGCTGCATGGTAACTCATGACCTCTGCAGTGCAGATGCCGTTCCGCCGATAGCTAACATTCAAATAATCACCATAATTTCTGTCTAACTGTGGCTTAACGCCAATACATTTACCTCCATCCAATAAACTGCCCAGGCAGTCCCTAGCCACTCGAGGTACTATTCTACTATACCCCTTCAGCTGTCCTGCTCAGGGCGAGGAATCGGAGGAAGCCAGTCACAATAGTCCATTCTCTGTGAGTCTTCCACTTGACATGTATATCAAAGAAGGAGTCCACTCTCTTGAGTTCCCTAACAAGTCTGGTACGTTCAGCCTCATATGGGGACAAACATAAAGGACATGAACCACAGTGTCATCGACCCTACAGTCTGGACACAAGCCAGAGTCAACCTAACCAAACTATTCCTAAAGGCACCATGTCCTGAAAGGAATTGAATTGTATACTGATTGGGGAAACCCAACTAATTGCTCACAGCTCCCTAACATTTCGAAAGATACCATGCGTGTATCAACCATTAGAAGAATCGTTCCACCTAGCTTGCCAAGAATCAAAACCTTGGTCTTCAATTTCTCACATATGTCCACAAGTAAGAAGGTCTTTCTTATTAGAAATGTACTGCTTTCTTCGTTCCGTAGCGAATGCCAATGGGTTTAATGCCTGCAATCACAGAGATTGTCTCTCCCGATGTAGTTCTGTACGATGTAGTTCTGTAACCACTGACAACAGCTAACAATAGAAGATGCTGGGCTTGCAAAAGAAAGCTCGTATAACATTGGAATTGCAAACTATGAGCCCAGATGGATGCAGCGTACAACATTATGGCCTCACATACACCTTTGTAAAGAATACGCATGGTACAATAATTCAACCCCAATTGGGCTGGATGACTCTATAGACACCAAAGAAGGCATTGATGGCCTTCTTTGCAACAAACTGGAGGTTCTCCTTGAATTGAAGCCTCTCATAAGGATGACACCCAGATACTTCTGAACGGTAACATACCTAATCGGAAGGCTGTCCATCACAACCTGTGGGTGACAGATCACAGCGGGACGACCTTTAAGAAACATAGTGGTTTTTTCGCACTGATGTCAACAGTAACCTCCAAACAACCAAAAGGCATCTATGTGCATTCTGGCGTGTAATTGTAAATGTACTGGTATATGTGTAGTCTTGAACGGACTCAGGCCGACCACTTCTGAAACGTGTTGGTAATTGAAGCCAAACTACCAAAGAACATCGGTATCCACAGTCTAGCATTCAAATACATATAAAATCAACAACTATCTTTACAAGGACTCCAACCTTAGAACTCTCGACTTTGAAAATCAGCCAATTTTGTGATGATGAGTTTTACCACTAGACTAATCCGGCAGGTTGAGGAAGGAAATTCTAGTCATTAGAATTGGACACTTACTTACTGAACAGAGGAAGTGTATATAATACATTTTTTTTTTTTGACAGGAAGATGCAAATTAATTTTAATACTTTCCACTGTTTATTCCAGCTTTTCTTATGGTTGTGATGTGTATAAATCCTTTGAATTATAACAGGCAGTAAGTTACTTTTTTTTGTGTGTAATGATATTTATTATGTAGCTAATTGCATGTGGTGAACAGAATAAAGAACACTTGTATTGAATATCATTAGCATTTCAGTGTTTGGTTGACGTGCTGATGTGTAAGGGAATATTTAGTTCAGTAAAAATAGGCAGTACCACATCATTCCTCCTTTTCCTATGGAATATACTGTATTTATATCTGGTATATACTAGAATGGTAATGCCGCATTCATAAGTTAGTTAAGTCTAGTTAGTGTCAGGTCACCTTCAACATTTGGTTGTATTATGAGACAGACGAATTATACACCTGGGTGGCCTGTTCTCTTGTACTATCTAACTTTGATATCAGGTAGTTAAAGTTTTATGAATTGAATTACTCAAAAAAAAAATTATTATTGGTATTATATTAAACATATTTTTTTTTCTTTATGATAGTGCTATAGCGCTAACACAACAAAACTATATTTGTGTGAGCAACAAAGCTTCGTCTTTCAATTTCCATTAATAAAAAATCTTCTCCATCCTCTGTACCTCATCAACATTAGATCCTCATCCATCTCTTGAAAACTTCTACCACCTCATTGTTCTGCCTTTTTTTTCACTGTATTATTATCTTTGACATTCTTGTATTGTCCGTTCTATACACGTGCTCCATCCATTTAATTCTTTTAAGTTTTGTAAATTTCACTATGCTTCTCACATTAATTAAGATCTCAAGTTTAGCATTTGTCCTTAGTCTCTACTCTTCACTGCACTTTCCTCTCAAATCTCGCCCAGTTTTCTATCAACTTATCAAACTTAATATTTTTATTTTTTGTTGCTCTAGTTTGTTGTTTTTAAAAAGCTTTATCTTACTGTAAAATGCTCTACTTTCTGATTATCTTTATTCCTTGATACTTATTAAAATATACAGTTGTATTTATTATTATATTATTGGTATTAGGTCTAAAATAATGTTTGTTTGTTTTAATTTTAATGACAATCTTAATGTTTTCAGATTAATGGCAGGAGTTTTGGGTGATGTTACTTGAAATGGTAACTATGGTAGCTGTCTATTCTTTCCAGTAAATGCCGCGATATAAGGTACTTGATTTATTTATTTTTATTTTATCTGCTTATATAGTTTTTTCTTTTTTACAGAATGTTTCATATAATCATCCAGAAGAACAAGGCTGTGACTGCTTCATATGTATATATATATATATATATATAAGAACGATATAACGTAATGGGCCTAGTTTATTTCATATATTTTTTGAAATTAATTATACTGGATACTTGTAGAATTTTATTTCTGCTACTTTTTTTTTCTTTAGTAAGGTATTCTTTCTCCCTATCTACATTACTGTAGAGAAGGGATTATCAACCTTTTCGTGGCGCAGGTTAATTTGAGATTACAAAAAATAGTGGCGGGCGCATTCGGATTAAAAAATAAATAAATAAAAAGTATTATTATATCCTTTATAATATACATATTGTAACATGTATTTACTATAACATAATAGTTATTGTAAAAGTTGAATTAGTGCGATCTTTGATGTCGCATTTCATTTGCTAATTTCTCACACTTGGGAGTGTAAGATGATAACCCTAATCGTAACCAATCATCAAGGTTGGCATTAGTAAGCTGAGATATGATTTTGATTTTATGATATTCATGGGGTGGAAAATAAAAATTTGCACAAATATGTGGAACCAAAACAGGATTTGATTTTGTAGGCTCCTCTTTTTTCAAAAGATGCTTTTTATGGTCAACTAAATTCCAAAAAGTTTCATCTGTATTGTGAGATTTTAATATTATGTCATTTTGAAAAGCTAAAATCTCTTCTTCAATTTTTTATGTTTCTTCTTGAAGAAGTTATGCTATAGATTTAGCAGTTTCAGTAATGTCTACTTGTGCACTAAAAGGATTTACAAAAAATGTAGCCACGGGTTTGATAATGGTAAATTGCTGAAATCTACTTTCAAACTGTTCTGAAAGTTTTTTAAGATGAGGGATAAATAATGTTAGGTGAAAATTATTTTCACTATCATTTTTTCATCCTTGGAAAGTGTACAAGAGAATTTTTTGACAAATTATTTATCCAAACCTGTATTTTGGCTTTGAATGCTTTTACAGAGCTAATCATTTCAGCTAAATTTTTATTTTTTCTCTGGATATCCAGGGTTAAACTGTTCAATTTTTCATGTATGTCTGTTAAAAAAAGCTAAGTCCATTGTAGGTTATCTAATTGTGGAAACGTTTGATTTTTTAAAATAAGAAATTTTATTTATCTCATCCAAAAGATAAAAAAATCTGGCAAGTGTTTTGCCTTTTCTTAACCATCTTGTATCTGTATGGATGATAAGGTCAGCTTTGGAAAATTCATCCTTTTTGACAAGGGCTTTAAACAATCTGTGTGATAAAGGATTTGCCTGAATTTTTTAAATTGTTTTAACAATAACATTCACAACATGTTTGAAGGGTAGTATATTGGTACATAATGATTCTTGATGTATGATGCAGTAATAACACATGATATTCAGAAAGAATTCATCTTTCTCGCAATGGGAAATAAACCCATTATTGCCACCCACCATTGCTGGTGCACCATCATTTATAATTGCTGATAACTTATACAAAGACATATTAATTTCTGTTGAGTAATTTTTAAAGATTTTATAAATATCTTCACCCTTGTTCGCTCTTGTATTAATAGTTATTTCACACTAATATCACTTAATACCATTCTTCTCATTACTGCCAATTGTGCTGTGTCTGATATATCTATTGATTCGTCTAATTGTAATGAGAATATTTGCATTCTTCCAAATTATTTTTCAGTTTACTTTGTCAATTTGTTGAAATCACTTGGATTTTTCTTGTACTTGTATTGTTTGATAACAATAAATCTTGTATTGCTGAAATAAATTTTTGCTTATCACAAAATCCTTCAAATAACGAATTGGCTCCAATGAGAAATGCTTCCTTAATTAGATCACTTTCTAAAGAACTGTGATTGGTTTTGTAATGACGTTCGATGTTATGTTTTTTTACTACTTCACAACACTGTTGCTTATTAAGCAAATACATTTCTCCTTATTTTCGATAACAAAGTAGTCTTCTTCTCAATTTTTGTTAAAATGATGGGTTAGTTGTTCTTTACTTCGATTACTCATTTTGGAGTGAAATGTTGATGTAAAAAAAAGGGTGCGTGTACTTATGTGTGCTTGTTTGAAGTTGTACTTGTTTGGTATGACTAAAAAGTTTCATCATTAATTTTAGCAATCTCAAAGACTAAAATAAAAACAAAATTATATATTAAAAACTTTTAAATTAAGAAACAAAAAAATAGAAATATAATAATAAATGACTGTGCAAGTAGCAAACGTACGATAATATATTACATTTTTAAATAAATAAAATAAAGATGAATGTTAAATTAATTAAAAAATTTTAGTTTTAGATATTTTAGAAATTTTTATGTACATATTTTTCCTTTTTTTATATTAATAATTTAAGTTTTGTTAAATTATTTCAAACTATTAGCAGATGTCTGTTATTTTCAGAATATATAGTAATTATAAAATGTATTATTATTATTAAATTAATAATTATTAATTTACTAACAATTAATAATACTTCAAATCTTGAAACACTTATTGATGTTTATGTACAGAATTATTAAGAGTAAATAAATAAGGTTATATGAACAACAATATTCACAATATAAAATATTAATCACTTTGGCCTCTTAAGAGAGAACTTAGATAAAGTATATATAAACTGAACTTTGTTTAATGGCTTACTTCATTATATTTATGTTTTTTGTGTGATGGTGTGCATGCGTATGTTAAAATTTCACTCTCATCTTATCCCTAATCGCGTAAAAGAAGTATAACTTCAAAAAAACACAACACATCAATAGCATGTCATGACAACAGTATGAGATTACAACAGCATGCAGTGACAACTAATACCGTACTACTAATACAACAAAGACTTTGATGGAGGCATTATTATAATAGATGGTCAATGTAGCCAGTTTAGCAAATTTCTCACTAGCAAGATTTTAAAATATAAAGTAACTTTTTATTTATTTTCTTTAATTTTTTTCATTATTTCAACACTTTTGTAGACGCACATGTGCTCATGGGCACAAGGTTGAGAACCACTGCTGTAGAGAATACAAAAGCAAAAATTATTTTTTTTATTTATTGACTTCAGTACACAAGATATTGTAGTAGGTATAATTTTTCTCTGATGGGTTTATCATCAAATTAATTTGTAAATTTATAGAAGCATTTTATAGGTCGTACATTCTAAAAGCACACGTACAAAGACAAATCTAACAAGAAAATATCATGTAGCAACCAGCTATATGATATTAAGTTCTGTACTAAAGACATGATAAATCAATTAAAGTACTTGATGTAATGGAAACATCTAAAAAATTTCAGAAATGAATTTTTTATTTCCTTGAATACTAAGATATAATGAAATATCTATCTTTTTGTATTTTATTAATTATTAATTAACTGCATATATGTATAACTAACTGTTAGGAACTTGATATTAGAGTGGATGCAAAGTGTGTTTATCTACCACCTACTGGTTTTCCTTATTTGTTAAATGAGCCAGGTTGGTCTTCATTATCTATATGTATTGTTTCATATTCACTATATTCAGTGAAATTCACAAATATTTACTAAGTCCATAGCTTAATATGGTAGAAGTGATTTTAGTTGCCATATTCTGCCATAGTGTAAAATTTTCAAATTATTTGTTGAATGTCTTTTGCTTCATCACCTAAAAGTAAAAACATTATTATCTGCAAACTTTGTTACATTTATTTTCCTTCCTCCCACTCTAATTGCAACAGCTTCTTTTAGGCCATTTTTGATAATATTGTCAACATTTATATTAAACAAGCTTGGTGGTAAAGGCAGCATTCGCACTTTACACCTCTTTCTAGGGCCCAGTTTGAGTACCCTTTATGATTATATCCATTTTCTGATTCAGCTGAGAAGATAGAAGAGTAATTCTTTGATTATTCTTTGTCTTCTCAGTTTTTAATAATTCCTTTAGTTTAGTCCGTTGACATAGTGAGTGACCTTTCCATATCTATAAAACATAGATTTCTTCTTATACTTCTTTCTATGTATATTTGTCAATAATTATTAGCTCAGTCGCATCTATAATGTCTTCCTTCCGAATTCATGTTCTTCTGTTACCATTTGCTTTATTTCTGTTCAGAATTTGAAGAATGATGTTTGCTGAAAAAAAGTAAACTAATTACCTGTAGTCTTGACACTTTACAGTACCTTACGTTTTGAGAATTGGAATCATAATTGTTTGAAGAAAGTCATTTAGCCACATTTCACTGTTTGGATCACATTTAAAAAAAAATTTCATTTCATGCAATTCTTCATAAAGACAGATAATCAGATTGTCCCTATTGGAAACTCATGTATTCTGTTAGATTTTTCATTCTTCACATTTTTTATTGCTTGTGTAACTTCCTATTTTATGATTATTGCTCCTACTTCATCATATACTTCATTCTGATGATTTTCTATGGACTGGATGTATGGCTTCATATTAGACTGATATAATTGGTTCATATACTCCTTTCATCGCTTAAATATCTCTTCCTTTTCATATATTTGCCTCTACTCTTTTCTTTGCCTCTTCAATTTAATGTACGTTACTGTTTTTACTTTTTTGTTATTTAGATCTTACCATCAATTTCTTTTAAACTTTCGATGTGTGAACATTTACCTGAAGGCCCCTTTGTTATGTTATTCCTATTAATTCAATCTTTGTCAAATTCCTTGCCTTCATCCCTCCAGTTCATGTTCTTTCTTTGGTCTTCCATATTTTGAATTGTCCCTGGTAATCCGTAGTTTCTTTATTTTTCTTACCTTTATGAAGCCAGTTGTTAGCTCTGAAGTTTATTTCCGCTTAAGTGCCTAAGTAATTTTAGCTTGCTACTGCCTTTGTGATCATTCACATTACCAGATTCCATTAATTGATTCCTTTTACCTCTTTAATACTACTTGCGTTTTTTTACCAGAAGTATGAGTTCGTTATTAATTTCAGCCCCAAGCAAACTATGTATCTCTTTTAACATATTCCTTAATATTTCTTCTGAAATTATGTATTCAGTTTGATGTCTGTTTTCATGTATTGGTTCAAAAGATGCAGAGTTTTCTTTTGTGGTTCATAACAAATATTTGTTACTAACATTGTATGTGCCTTAACAGAATGTAACAAGGGCTTCTTCCTTTTTATTTCTTATGCCTAACCCATACATTTTCTACTTGATATTTCTTTTCTTCCTATAACATTCAGAACTACTATTATTACTTTATTTGGTAGTTTTCCCCTTATCAACTTCATGTGCTTCCTATTTAATCCCTTTTTGTAGTTCTGAGCTAGACATTTACTACTTATTTTGTTACATACACTCATCTTTTACCCTTTTTTTTTTCTCGAGAAACATCTTTTTGATGCTTTCTCGTCCTTTTCAAAATCCTTGATCCCTTTCTCTCCATTATAAGTTCTGTGGGTTCAAATCTGACTCTTCTGGATTCTACATGCTGAGCTAGGACCTAAAGATCCTATACACAAGGTAGTGGAATCAGGTGGATAGACATAGAGACCCAATTTCCTGCAGTAGAAAAGAACTGGTTTTTTTTTTTTAAATGTGGTATGTGTAGGCCTAGGCAATATTTTTCCTTATACATTCTGGGTTCCAGGTATGGTAGAGCCATATAAATATATTTTATATTTTTTTTTAGAATGCTACGTTTTTTAAATTGTTGAAAATTAGTCTCATTTTACTATTTATAAAAAAAAAAGTCTTAGTTGAGGTAGCTGTTATTGTCATTAAAATATTTGTAGCAATTAGTTTGACTAGAGGTAATATATTAAATGTTTCATTTTACAGTTGTTTATCAGATTTACTATTTATTAAATTTAATGATCAGTTTTTAGTTGTGTGAAAATTTTAAGAAACATTCTAGAAAATACTGATTACATTTAATAAAAGTAATTACACTTAAAAGATATTGCTTTTCGTATGAGATAAGATTTCATTGTGTTATTGGTGGTTATCAGTTAATGCTACTGAAAAAAAAAGTTAAATACTTACTGTTTAACTCTCATACACTGCCATCTGTTAATTTCAGTGTAAACTCATGGAGGTTTGCTTACTATATTTTGCATGTGTATATCATCTGGTGTTTCATTCATCCAACATTATTTATTTTCATCCAAATATTTTTGGGTTGGATCATATCATATTGTAATCTAATTACCAACAGAATTTTCATAGATAAACAAAAGAAAAATGATAAAATAAATAAAAATATTTCTCGAATTAAAACAACACACAAATTGTGAATAATTGATTCCCAGTCTGGATGGGATACCCAAAGAGATATGAATGTGTCCTAATTAAAGCTTTTTAGTAATTTATGAAAATTAAAATTGGGTAAATGAGGTGAGATTGATGCTTTGTGTTCATTTAATTTACTATATTTTACTATTTTGCATTGTTTTTATAATTATAATGTTCTGTTTTTTAAGTAGAGCAAGTTATAGATTTACAAGCAGATGAGTGGTTGGCCCTTCCTGGCCAAGCCGGCTGTTTATATATACTAAACTCCAGTAAACAATATAGTTGTATGTGCAGCCAATCAAAGAAAAGATTTAGAATTTTTTTAATTTTAGTTGAAGTCTTATAGAATAAGATGTCTCCATTACAATCTGTCGGTTCCACAGCATCTTCAATGTTCATGGAGTAGAATCCTAGTGGCATGGCGGTTGAGATATTAAAAAAATTGCATTTTTTTAAAATGCCTGATTTGTCTCTTATCCAGAATATCCAATAGTTACATAAAAATAAATATTTTTACAAAAAATGAATCCACTAGTTGGCACTGGGGTCAAGATATTATGAAAAATTGTATGTATGGTTCGATTTGACTCATATTCTGAATGTACATATATTAGTTATTTGAAAAGAAATATTTTTTGCAAAAAATAGACTCCCTTTGTGAGATATTTCAAAAAATTGTATTTATTGTTCGATTTGGCTCATATTCGGTCTGTGTATTAGTTACGTGAAAATAAATATTTTTTTTGCAAAAAATGGACCCACTAGGTGGCACTGGGGTCGAGATAATTTTGAAAAATTTTATGTATGGTCTGATTTGGCTCATATTCAGAATATACAACTAATATAATTAATGTATACATGAAAAGAAATATTTTTTTGCAAAAAATGGACTTGCTAAATCAGCTAGTACAAAATAATGATAAAAAGGAGGATAATCTCTCTGAAGTCATGTTAATAAACTTATTCCAATAGATTACTAAAGTTAAATAATGCTGGATGGAATTTTTCCCTACACAATGTTGGTATTCATTGGTGAACACCCTAGAAGGTGATTCTTTAAAAAAAATCATTTTTCCATTGTACATTTAAATTGATTAATTTATATAATAACTGTAAAATGATGCCAGTTATAATCCTAATTGATTTTTATGATAAAGGTTGAATTTTAGTTACATGTGAAATGATTGGTAACTATGAAAAATGCTTGACTGCGTATTTCAATGCTCAATCAAGTATTCATTATTTTTTATTAAGGTAAGATTTATTATTTTTTAATAGTAGTCTTTATTAAGTTGCGGTACACTGTCATGAATACTACACAATTTTTAAATATGAAAGAAATTCTTAAATGATGTCATTCTGAACTTGTCAAAACTGTTATAATTTGATGCAGGAACCACCTTGAGTGTGGTTTTTTAATAATAAATATTGATCTAATGTCTTAATCATCTGAATAATATGTAATAAATATAAATTGGTTTTGCATTTAATTGACTTATTGGCACCAAGCAACTCCATATGTCGTGGTTCATAATCCTTATTTGCATGTAACTACTTGTAACTGCATTCACTTTTTTTTTGTACATCAAACATGGAAACTGATTCTTACATTTTTTCATTTTTCATGCCATTTGTAAAAGAATTATATTGTAAAATAAAATTGCATATTTAGGGAAATAAAGAACTACTATCAGTATCATTCCGATATTGAACCATGTGTCAATTGAGAAAAAATTGTTCGATTTTACATTTTTATGGAACACTTAAATTTTTACCATTTTGTCTGTTTGTACTTTTTTCAATTTCTATACCAGAAGATGTGGAAGGTTTAAATCTTAATTTTTAGTAGGTTTAGATAATTACATTTGTTTCCTTTCTAAATGAATATAATTGGTTAGTTTATAAACTTTGTCTTGTTATATAATCATAAAAAATTAGAGAATGTGAAATGCCGTTATATAAACTGGTTAATTGTAAATTCTTCATTAATTTCTCAATGCTGTTTTTTCCTGTTGTATTATTATAACAAAATGCACATTATATCTTATATTTTTTACCCCTGATTTTTTTAAATTTATTTTTCAAAATTATTTTATTTCTCCAATTTTAAATCTTTCTTAATGAAAATGACAGCGTATTTATTCATGTTCCTGATATGTTGTAATGAGATGTAATGAGATGTTACACATGATAATGTGCATTAGAAGTAATCATTTTAATTAATATTACTCTTTTATGTGTAATACAATGTAAATATACATATAATATAAATGTAAGAGTAATTGATTACTGAAGGAATGAGGAATTTTAGAAAATCAAATACTAGTGACAACTAACATATCACTCAATTCTGTTTAATCTTATCCTTGTTACTATCAATATATCAAACCTGTCTCTACGTAACTGTGTCTTTGCATAACTAAATATATTTTTAAAAAAAGAAGAAAAATACCTAAAAAAAAGGGTAATATTTATTAAAATTATTACTTTTAATGCACATTATCATGTTCAATGTCTGTTAAACATGATTATGCCGAAATACAACATTTTTTAAGATAAAGCCTTAATTTTTATTGATTTTAGACAGATCATTATTATGTTATTGAATTAAAGTAACATAAATAAGTATGTTGCCATTTTCATTTGGAAAGATTTAAAACTGTTATCTCTTACCTTTAGAAATAAAATAAATCAATTTTGTAAAATAATTTAATAAATAAATAAATTTCCTCATTGCTAATTTACATTATGTGTAGCAGCTATGTGAACTTTATCTTGATTTTCTGTTTACTATGTATAGTATTCTTACCAATCATGCATAAGTTTACTTTCAAGTTTCTGTTTGCAATATAAATCAAACTTTCTTTGAGTTATACTGAATGTTTGTCTAGATTGTCATTTCGTTTCAACAAGATTTGAGCCAACGTAGACTGACATTTAGTGGTATATCTTGTAAATGGAAATACAGTGATGAAATAATTGATCAAAGACTGAGGGTAAGAAGGGTAAACTGGGCTGATCTTTGTTGTTTCTGCAGGAGGCAACCTTATCAGTTCTGCAGGAACTGACCTTGCTAGGCATACCATAATGAGGATGCCAGTCCTGCAGAATAACTATTTCTTTGATGTGGTGGGTGTAGACAGACTTACCCTCTCCTGTGGTCAGAATTGAGGACTCTCTTCTGATGACTTTCAATATTTACAGATGAAAACCCAACTTGAACAGCGTTATAGTAAATTATCCAACAGAAGAAAGTGATTCCTTTGAATATGAAAGACTTACTGCAATTCTTCTTGTTTACTTGAAGGAGTTCCATTGTTTGGTTCCATAATATGGAAAAAAGTCAAACTTTTTACAGGGATGTTTGGCGATGAATGTAAAGTCTTTATAGGAAGTTTGGATTGGTTGAAAATGCGGTGTTTGGCAGCTAAATATTTATCAGAAAAAGCTACTGGCCGAAATGAAGTAAACCTTAATTTATTTAGTCAATGAAATACAGTGAAAAAAAAAACCGATTTCTACTTTTGGCAATAAAATCTGTAAGGAGAGAACAATGTTCAGCAAGCAGTAATGAAATAATTTGTTTTGTTTATGCAAGTCTAAACATCCTTGAGCATATTTATATTTAACATTTTTTTTTTTTAATGGGTTAACAACCAAAAAGTTTATCATCCCTAGAACAGTAAACATAAAAATGCAGAGTGTATATCATATGTATTACAATAATTAATGAATAGAAAATGTTATTGTGTAATTAATGTGAAGTTGGAATTAGTCCTATAAAAAAATTTATCCAGTGTTAACATGTTCTGACAAGCAAAGGGATTCTGACAAAAGTAATTTTTTATAATAGTAATGCCCAAACACCTACAGAAAATCTTAATTAATGATATTTGCATAAAATTCTTCCTGCCTAATGTTACCACCGATCTAATAGTCAGGGACCAAAAGTATGGTTTTACAAAGATATTATCATGAGTTCTTTTATTTATGTCATCTCAGGTTATGAACTAAATTAGCACTTCTTTAAAAATTGTGAATGTGGATAATGTTCTGGTATGCTGTATCGTGGGAAAGTAACACCATGGATACTCAGAGAAAGCATAGAAGTTTGAATTAACAGTGACTAACAAAGCTATCAATTCAGAAGAATTTCTATTAATGGAATGTTGATTGAAACTTCTGAGTGTTTTTTTTTAATAAGTTGAACAACCAGATAAGTTATTACGACACGAGCCATAGAATGCTGGGTGTGATGACAATAAGAAAGAAGGAAGTGGAATAATTTCACTGATCAAGGGTCGAGAAATCATTAATTCTGTGATTCTGTGTTGTTGTCGGAAGTGTTAGCTAAGTGAATGAAACAGACATAGTTGATATCTCTGAACAGGCATGTAGTGTTTTAGAGGTAAGAAGTTTCTGTTTTCATAACCTATAAAAATATTTTTATAATATATTACTTCCTATAAATAATTTTTAAAACCTGTGCGCGTTGAAATGTTTCAAGTGGTGTATGTTGTTTCAGATTTCATTAAATCTTTTCAAAGTGAAGTGAGTGATCAACACTCACTGATGTACTTATTTTATGATTGTGTGATATGGCAGCAAGAAAATGAATTGAAAAAATTAAAAAGAAAATTTCTCAGTTCTATATAAGAGAAAAAAAATTAGGACGTTATTTTTGTAATTTTTTAACTGTACTTCTGCTCTGTTTAATTGTATAACAAATTTTGTTAGGTTTCATTTTTCTAATTGTAAAATTGTTTATTTTTTTTCACTTAAATTTATGTAAAAATAAAGTAAGTGTAACTTGCATTATTATTTATCTGTATTATGTTGTACTTAGTATTGCGCTCATTTTTAAAAATGTGTAATAAACATTTTTTGTTACAAAAAGATGTTGTTATTAATATTATTATTATTATTAATTACTCTGTTATTACTTTGAGTAAGTATGATTATCCAAAATTTTGGCTATTTGAGATTGTTTTGCCCCCATTACTTCAAATATGTGTTGTACAGCAGTTTGCAACATTTAATATGATGTATTAAAAATCCAAATTTGGTTCGAGTTTATCTTCCCAAAGTATTTATTTCCTGGACTATAATTGATCATTGTTCTTAAAATATTTAACAAATTAAGATATTGTACAAGTGGTTTCTTGCATAAAAAAAGTAGTAAATTCTTGTTATGAGTTGCGTAACAATTATAATTATGAACAATCTTAAAGTGAAACACCAGTCACTTCTGAAAATAGAATAGTCATTCTGAGGAATCACAAGTTCAAATGCTTGTTTACTAAAGAAACTGATGAGTAAGTGATTTCCTGATGCCTTCTTCATAGAACCAAAAACACTTTATCTTATCAGCATGTTATCGTACAGAAATTCAGCTGATATTCAGCCTGAAAAATTAAACCTTCCCTCTATCCAATGCAGGGACTAGTTTTACAATGAACATCATTACTCTCAGAAAAATAAACTCCAGCTAATGCCACTTTTATCTCAAATACTTCACATATATCATACCCATAAGAAAAACTGAGATCGATTGTGTAAAGCAGTAAATTGATGCACTACTTTCTCTGAAAACAGTGAATCATTTAATAAACTATCTCTATTAGTAATTTGGAGAATTAAGTTATCTTTTTGTGAGTTGTATTAGTTGGCTTTAGAAATATTTAGCTCTGCTTATTAAATAATTTCGTTAATTTTTAATCGGTATTTGAGGATGTAATAGTCAAATTTATTTTCTGGAGTTAAATTTTTTTTAATTACCCATTTAAAAAGAAACAATTTTTATAACCAGTAGCAACATTAATTCTTGCGAATAACATTACATTGTAGCTTATTTACATTATTCCTTTGTCAGGAGAAAATTTAATTTAGTCATGTAAGTGTATTTCTTGATATTATTTTCTTACTTTGCCGTTCTTATTTTTAATATATTGTTATATTCTTCACTATTTTTGATATTTTGAATTAATATTATAAAGGTCGGTAGGTTTCCACCATTTCTTTGCCTACCCAATGTTCGTTCTTTGTTTTTTAATAAAAAAATATTATTTCTGTTGAATAAATTCTACATAATTTTTTTTTTATTCTAAGTTCTGAAATTTATAATTTTTCTGTTACCTTCTAACAGATCTTTACAAAGTATGGTGAACATAAAAAGGAAAGTCATGATTACGGTCTTGCTTCTAATATTTCTTGTAATATTTAATTCTGAATGCCATATTTGTATCTACACTTTAGGAGAAGTTGTAATGATGTCTTTAACTACAGCCTGCAAGCATTAGCCACCTTAGCCATTAACCAACGGTTAAAGTGCCATTGGTTAATGACCACATTACGCAGCCACAAAATATGTAAGGATGCATTACTTGGGCAGGTTTCTCAAATTCAGCGTGAATCTAGCAGGTCTTGTCTACACCGTAGATTATGATTCCTATTGTTAAAATAACCATCCAGGAATAAACTACATTATCAAAGGTAAACATCTTTTAAACAGTAAAGATGTGAATGCATTAAAGAAGTCCAAACAATTCTAGTAGCTCTGTAACTCATCTGTAAAGGCACAATTTTTCTAAGGAAAAACATGTTAAAACCTTTACCTTTTTTAGTAACTATTAATCCATAATAAACTATTATTAATCATTAACTGATTTAAAAAAATAATAATTTTTATTTTAATTATAATTAAGACTAAATGTGGTAGCAGAATTTTTTTATTACATTTTTTAGTATTTTTATTCAGTGAAATTTGCAGTAATTAATTTTATTCTAATTTGCTTTTTTATCTGTGTGAGCAGCGTTTGATATCGATTTAGCAGAGCTGAGGTACGAAGGCCGTGGACTTGAACTTAAACTAATTTTGTTTTTGTGATAATTGTGGTTTACTTTTGTGTTGTATTTATTAATAATGGCCACCGATCAAGTAGATTTGTGTATGTGCGAGCGCGCGTGTGTAATTTTTTCCATGTAGCGCACTGCATTGTTGATTTCTATGCATGACTTCACTCATTTCAAGGCTGCTTTTTTTTACTACCTCGTATCTCGTACTATAAATGTCTTCAGATATTTGCTTTTATGTAACAATTTTCCATAGATAATTATTGAATACTTATTTTGTTGTAGTAATTATATTAATGTTTAAAATATATTTATCATAATGTGGTTTTTTCTAATGTAGTGGACTTTTTTTATGTACGTAGTAGCCTTGATAATACCATATCAAACAATCTTCTTTTTGATAAGTATTCCATTTTTAAATTAAGTAAATTAATAATGTTCACTGTAAGAATAAGTTTTTAATTTTATAAAATCATTTTTTTTTCTATTGTATAGAAACGTTTACAGATTTTTATGTTAAATGTTCACAAATGTTTAAGGGTTAAGGATCGAAAGCATAGAACAAAGAGGCAGATTTCCTTTCCCGAATGCCCAGTTAAGATAATTACCGTTTATAAAAATTTGTGGAAGATAGTTTTAACTTAAAAAAAAACTTTCTGTATATTTTTTTTTATTTGATAAGAAATTTATGTATGAATTTAATGAAGTTGTTTTACTGCTAAACAGATTCCAGTAGAGAAGATTCAAGGTTTAATTACTAGTCTATTCTTCCAAGATGATTTTCTACATTTATGACTTGATTTTTTTAGTTTTTTCTCCAGTTGCGTGTTTTTATAATATTTATGTTAAAATACACAATATTAACATACTATAAATACCCAGTATAAACACAGTTACAAGGTAAGTCGCATCTCACTTCTTGTGCTGCCTGTACAAGTACTGACGTTGACAGCACGAACTTAGTTACGGAATGAAATGCGCACGCCTACTATTTCTAACCTTTAACTCCTTAAAGCTTATTGTCCGTAGCCTCGCGCCGGGTGTCTATCTAAAATCGAGTTGCCAAAAACGAACAGCCGAACTGTAGCTTCTACAAGAAAGTGATTTACCGGCGCTTTGGCTTTGAGCAGCAGTTCGTTACAGCAGCTGCGTGTTCATTACGTAATTTTCTTTTTCTCCGCAGCAATTAATGGCTGCTGAGCTGAAGTCCCATAGACATAACAGAAAAAAATTATTTGTTATCAAATTTATGATAAACTACTTACAGTATAATGGATTTATACTGATGCCGTGGTCATATACCTTTATTTTCTTTTTCCTGTTTAGCCTCCGGTAATTACCGTTCAGATAATACTTCAGATGATGAATGAGGATGACATGTATGAGTGTAAAATGAAGTGTAGTTTTGTATAGTCTCAGTTCGACCATTCCTGAGATGTGTGGTTAATTGAAACCCAACCACCAAAGAACATCGGCATCCACGATCTAGTATTCAAATCCGTGTAAAAATAACTGTCTTTACTAAGACTTGAACGCTGGAACTCTCGACTTCCAAATCAGCTGATTTGGGAAGACGCGTTCACCACTAGACCAACCCGGTGGGCTCGTGGTCATATACCGGGTGACCGAAAAAGAACTCCGGGGTTTCACAAACGAAAATCGTTTTTATTTGGAAGCACTCAGTAGTTTTTTATGCGTAACCTTAAAGCGATTACAATTAAATTGTAGTTTAAACATTCTCCGTCGATAGCTACGTTACACTGTTGCACAAGCTAGGTTGTTATGAGCCGGGCTTCGCTAGCATGGTGTCGCCATAAGGGAAATCGCATTCCTTGTATTGGTTCACAGAAACAGAATTGGTGACTATCGCACAAAAAGATTATACGCGAGTCTATCGTAGAAATTCTCCGAATGACCAAAGCGTTTTCTTTTTTTATTTTATTAAATTACTATTTTAATTAGCTCCGTTTATACGGAAATACATCAACATTTTAAAATAAGTCCATCAATAATCTGTTTTCGAAAATAATAAAAATAATATGAAGTAAAAAATTATTAGTTTTAAGTATAAAAGAATTAAGGATTATAGAACATTAAAATTTAAAATATCAACAAATATAATTTATTTTTAATAAAATTAACTATCAGTCAGTTCTCACTTTTTCAGGATTTTAAAAATTCATATATAAAATCCGCCGATCTCCGTGGCGGATTGATAACGTCTTGGCCTTTCATACGGAGGTCCCGGGAACGAATCTCGGTTAGACAAGGTATTTTTCATACGCTACAAATTTCAGTATTCATATTCCCATGTATAAACTTCGTTGAAAACTTCTGTGATAAAGTCATTCATCAGTAAAAAAAATTTATTTGACCTTTAGTGAATTATGTGAACAACACATCTTGTAAATGTTTAAACTTATATTTATTTAAAAATAGAAATGCAATTTTAAGCATAAAAATTCCTTCAATATTACAAATAGGTCTTAATTAACCAAATAATTAAAATAAGTAAAAATGAATCATAATAGCAATCTTAATTTGTATGATGTTAAGGTTATATATGTAAAGGATGGCGCAGAGGAAACGGAACAATTTTAAACAGTAGAAAAAATGAAGTAAAGTTCCTAACCTTTATTTGATATTGAAAATATGTTCTACAAGAATGGAAATATCAATATACATTACTTTTTAAAAATTACTTTACTTAAGTGCTGTCCATTTTTGCGTAAACATTCAGTAAGTCGAGTGAAAACTTTGCATAGCGCGGCGCAATGTGTTCTCTTGGATGTTGTCGATTTCCTCTTCAATCTGGGTCGATCCGTACAAAATGACCCAAGGTTGGATGCATGACCAATCAAAAAGAAAATTAAAAAATTTACCCACTTGTTTCCTACATGTCTCAGGACCTTAAAAGTATCTTTTTTAAATGTTTTATTTAAGCACTTTACCTGTGGTGGTCAATTTTGTTACGGTGCGCACATCTGTTTTTGTGATTGTGAGGGTTTACGGAAAAAATCATAACTAAATAACTATTAGTCTTGGAAGGATGAAACAAAAAGCAATTTATTCATATTTTCTCAAAGTAAAAGATCGGTGGTTTATTTACCTATCTCTCTTCTTTCTACGAGAAAATTACCAGTAAAGTTGCACATGAAAAAACTGAAATTTCACTTTGGTAATTTTTTCAAGAGGCAGGGATGGCATCCACAGTTTGAATTATTTTTTTATATGTAGATATATGTTAGTAGTTTTACCATAAATAATATTAGTGGTGATATACTTACCCCTAAATTTTTATGAATTTTTGAAAACTAATTTTATTTTTTTAAATTCAAATTTTGGCTTCAAATAACTCTGATGGGGTTGGTGATAAAAATCTCAAATTTGGACCACTTATAATATTTTTGTAGGTGTTTGTGGCAAATAAAAACATTTTTTGTGTGTTATGCAGTGAGCCATCACTTTGGGATAGACGGGACCAGTTTTTGGCATCTTATTTTTCCCGTCTTAAAGGACAAACAAATCACCACCCGGATTTTGACTCTGTCCTTGGGAATCCTAAGTTAAGAAGGTATGAGGACCATCCACGTTATACGGCACCTGCAGGTGTTCGTATCCTCCGTTTTGAATCAATTTATAAATTTTATGTTTGACCTTACGATATACACTAAAGAATCAGCATCACCTACTGTGTTTCAGCAAATGCTTCACTGTATTCTCTCAAAGATAAACCCAGACGCAGTTGTATACACAGATAGATCGAAACAGAACGATACAGTTGGATCCGCATTTGTTGTTAATGACAGAGCTTGTATTTTTGGTCTACCTGTTATTACAAGTGTGTTTATTGCTGAACTATACGCTATAAATTAGGTTCTGAATATCATTAACCCTAAGTACCGTCATATCCTTTTTGTAGCGACTCGTTTAGTGCTATCCAAGCCTTAGAAACCATTTATTCCAGACATCCTATCGTCACTGAAATCTAAAATGCAGTTGCCGAGTTGAACCATTGCAATACACAAATGAGTTTCTGCTGGATCCCTACCCACGTAAGGGATTCTGGATAATAACCGTGCAGATTCCGCTGCTAAAGACGCATGTATTCAACCCTTTTTCACTGTTCGTGACTTCAACTGTGTAAAACTCACACTTAGGGCAAAGTGGCAAGAGGACTGAATTGCTACAGTATACAACAAACTTCGACGTATCAGAGATACTGTTTTGCCATGGGAAAAATTCCTCCCACAGGAAAATTCGCCAAGAGGAAGGAAGTAGTCCTCTGCCGATTGTGGACAGGACATACGAGAGTTACGGGTACCTGATGTCAAGAGAAGAAATGCACCACTATGCGTAAGATGCGATTGCCGCTTAACTGTGCCCCATTCTTGTGGATTGCGTATTTTATACGGCCTAAGTTTGCAAATTTAAACTATCACTAACATTCGCCTTGTCCTAGACAATGACAAGAAAGTGTTAGATCATGTACTGTTATTCCTACGGAGTTTAAATATGTCTCACAAAATCTAATTTTTATCTAGTTGTAGTATTTGTGTTGTATTTTTAATTTTTGAGCGAAATTTTTTTTTTATTATTTATTTTAATGATCATAGTTTTAAACTTAGAATATTAATCTTTTGTTATTCGTGAAGGAGTCTTTTACACCCCCATTAAGGATTTTGTTAAATTTGATATGTTATTGTTTCTTAATTTTATTTTTTAAATAAAAATATTTTTTACTGTTAAGATTCTGACTGTGATATTATAGTTGTAAGCTTTTCGTGTTAATTTAATTTTTTGGGGTTATCTTATCGATGGTATTAGCTTTAAGTTTTAGTTGTTTTTTCCTTTTTTTAATATGTTAATTTTAATTTAGCTTTTTTTTCTCTTTACGTGGTATTTTTTTTGAAGTTTTTTAGACATAATATATTTATATACATTATTATTATTTATTTAAGTTTTAATTGTTTTTTTATACTTTAATTCTAAACTAGTTTATTATTTTTTTTACCTGTTATAATATGATTGATCTAAGCGATGATAACGCGAAAGCGTTTCTCGCCCTCAAGACGATGTTTCAAAGAATTTTGCAGTACATGGTAGATGTATTAGTTACTATTAATTTATAAATATTCACAAATATATATTTTGATGACGTTTAGTTAATATGCACAAAAAAGATCAATTTTGATGTAGGGTAATCCTTTAAAAATCTAAGTTTTCATAAAAATATTGTTCACACTTTACAATAATATATTTTTATATTCCACTTTTCTTTTTGACATAACGTGAAAAAATATATCTTATACAATATGTATTTTTCATACGCTAAAAAATTTCCATTTCTTTTTCCCATGCACAAAAGCTTTGAGGCTATATGATAAATTAATCGTTAAAAAAAACGCCTTCCATAAAAAAATAACTATAGTATGTATGATGATTGATAGAATTCTAATCTGATTAATATTTAGTTAAATGAAGAATTATTTAATAAAATTAATAGAAATCCTAAATTGTTGTAGTATAATTTACACCAATTCATTAATAAACGTCACTTTAAAGAAAAATAAAATTAATAAATTTTCAATGTTAAAAAATACAAAACAATTTATGTTCCTTAAAATTATGTTATAAGGAATAGCAATTAATAAAATTTAACTAATTATAAAATTGATTTTAAGCAAAATAACAAAATATATCATTAATAACAGCAAATGTAGTATTTATAATAAAGAAGATTTATGCAAAATAAAATTTAGAGAACAAGTTTTTTTTTTACATTCTTCACGGAATAAAAAACACTGTCAGAAACATTGAAAATCATATCTAATTGCGATGATCGCATTAGAAAAAATGAAAACGTATTTTAAAGTATAGTAAGCGAGTTAAAATTAGAAGTCGGTAGAAACAAATTTATATCCCTTGCAATTGAAAAAAATACACAATAAAAAACTGTAATGAAAATATAATTTATGAAGTAAAACTCGGAAAAATAATCATATGATTGGCTTAAGAAAGTAATTCAATTAAATTATTTAAAAAAAAAAAAATTATAATGTATATTTAGAAATTCCAAAATTAGTTTCATTATCTACCAACAGACTGTAATAGCAGCGGAGTAGTTCATTTTATTTCAGTTATTGAAATAATAATCGTATATCTGAATAGTTTTTAATATTTTTTAGTAATAAAAATGATTTTTCCTGAAGAAACGAAGAGCTCTGTGAAAGCCCTTAATGCAGCAAACGAAAAACAGGAAGCACAAACAATTAACTTTAACAAAATAATTATATTCTGCTGCTAGGAAGCAATATGTTAAGATGTTATTATTTTCTTATTCGGCTAATCAAAGTGAACATAGCAGGTTGTTTTTTTTGAAAGAAATATTTCTGATGTAATTAGCTTCTTACTTGAAAAATGGTTGATCCGAAAATCCTACCCAAATTGGGGTGCGGACAATGAGGAAGTGTTATGTAGCAGTACGACATAACTTTTTGCGCTTTTCATAAGGGTGAAAAATTGAATTAAATTGAAAAATAGTAAAAAAAAATAATTTCTTCAATTTTTTAAAAAGAATTTTGTAATTAAATGAAATTTCACGTACTCGTAACAGGAAACTGATTTTGGCGAATACAATAACACCTCTCTCGGTTTTTTAATCGTTATTGCAGTTATAGGTTTCAAACACATGATGCGATTCGAATTTTATAATTAACATACTGAATTAATGTAATTTTCTAAATGAAAAATTAATTTTACTTTTTAAGACATTAATATCCAATTATTGTCTAGATTGTTAATCAATAATTGTTTAAAATGAAAGTTTTTAAAACGTAACCAAAAAAAAAACACCAAGAAGTAAACAAATGAATCATCCCATCTCATAAACCGTAGAATAAAAGAAATAAATTATGTTTTAAGAACACTTAACTATCCCGTAGTTTCTAAAATAAGCTACTATAAATTTTACAATAGCGGCGAATGTCATCACACAGAACATCCAAAACAGTTAAGACCAAAATTTATGCCGGACTAATAAATCCACATATTTACATTTTACAATAATAATGAAAATATTTACGATGATCATTCTAGAGCTCACTATTTATAAAAAAAATTTAGTTCGCAGTTTACTTTGCTTAGAGTACCGATTATATATATATATATATATATATCTGTAATTTGACGCTAGCAGTCCATTATCCTGATTTACTTCTGTTAATAAATTCGCGCATCACGCAAGATCGGCTAAAAGATTTGAACGGAGCTTTTTTCTCAACTACTGAACCATTGGGGTTGACTCGTTATAAATTTTCGGTACTAGTTTAAGAAAACTTATTATCATTAAATATTTATAACTGATACAAACGAAACTTATAAATCAACGTAAATATTTACGATATAGGTTCTGCCATTCCGTGTCCAAATATATATTTTTTTGCTCTTTAGTGCTTATTTTACATAAATAAATATTAATACAGGACCACCTAATTCCCATAAAATTTCCTTTAAGAAAAAGTTATTTATATAAATTTTTGTCCGTGCTAAGTGAAGATAGTGTACAGTATATAATGCATTGCTTCTCGATATAGAAAGGGTTCTGAGGTACAGAAAGCATAAGTTAGAGTTGCGCTTTTCTGAAAGTAGTGATAAGATTCGAACGTCGACTTCGTTGATCGATAACGTGCTGCTCCCATCTGAATTGAAAATACTGCAGTCTCCCGAAAAATTGTAGCTGTATCGGACGCCTACTGTCTAGAGGAGACTTAGGTTTTTTCTGGGTGGGGCTGTTGTCTTCTGTGGCGGTATCCTCAAAGATAGATCGTCCTTTCTTTTTTTTCTTTGATTTATTTTTCTCCGATCTTGGGAATTTGGAGAATTTCTCGAACCAGTCTATTCTTTTTATCTATCCGGGAGGCTGCGTGTAGATTATCAGTAATTACATTTACCGGAAAGTTTACTTTTGTCCGGTGGTTGCTGAACTTCCTCTAGGATAAATCCGAGCCTCCTCATTCTCTTTAAAATACAATATCTTAAGAATGGTTACGATATTTTTGGCAGTCATTTGTTCCTTTATGTTAAGGCAGATGACACTTATTTTTGTCTGGATTCTACTAAATCGAATTGTATCGTTTTTCTAAGATTAGACTCGATTCAAGTACAAAATGTTGGACGGTAATTCTGTGATTATGCCGGGAATGTTATCGGTCATGTAAATATGTACTCTTGTGTTTTCAACTTTCTCCAATAGATCTATCTACAAGAAAAAACTATAGCTGTGGGAATTGGAGTTGATGGCTGAATTAAAAAGTAGCCAGTTTCCGTAATTAGTGTTAAACAAATTTTTTTGTAAATGCATATTACACATCCGAGTGAGTGTTAGAACTGTCGTCTCTTTTTGACCTTACTCACTCATGGCATCGTTTAACCCATTGATTTTCACATTTTTTCGCCGACCGCCCTCATTGGGAATCAAACATTTTCTAGCGCCCCCAAAATTTTTAAACTTTTCATCTGTTAATAATTGCACTTGCTGTTTTTAAGATGCGCTCTTAAAAACAGCAATTGCAAATAATGTTTTTAAAAGTGGCATATCCTATTTCTAAGTTCTAACTTACATTTTAAATCAAAAGAAATCAAAACGCATATTTAATCATATTTGGAAGTATTTTTATTAAAATTGCTTTCAAAAAAATTACAATTGTATCTATATAGTTATATAAACAACAATAGTGATAGCATATTCAATATAACAATGCAATAATTAAAACTTTCAATTGAAAAATTACACTCACATTAATGTGAAGGATGAATCTGATGTGGTTTAACGAGTTTACTTGAAAACGGCCGTAAGTCGCTGCGTTCGGTAACATGCAGCCGATTTCTCTTTTTGGTTAGCAACGTTGCTACACCACTAAATCCACGTTTAGACAAATACGACAATGGGAATGCTATCAGAAATAGTTGAACAATCGACCATAATCCGGGATAATCATTTTTTATCATAAAATATAGGTGTCCCTTTACTTTTTTGTGCTAGTGTAGTAGGTATTAAATTTTAGTTTGAAAATCAGGAAAACATAATTTTTGCTTTTTTTTAAACAGCCGTCGCCTTCCTAGACCACCTAAACTCCTCCAATTTTCTCTGGGCCTTCTAACGCCCCCCGCCCACCTTGGGAACGAATTGTTTAACCAATGAATTACACGTTTTTCCCCGTAGAGTTTTGTGTTGATAAAGATTTACGTCGATAAGGATTACATGAATTATATTTATTTGTTTATAAAATCAACCGAGTTTTTAATCGATAATCTGAAGTAGTTTAGATCGTTTGGATTTGAAGGGAATCTTTAATAATTTCCCCGAACGAAAAGTAAAATGCCTAATTTGTTGAACGTGTTGGTCATTTAATTGTTCTTCAGCATCGTATCCATTCAGATACTCTAAATTGAAGAGCATAGCTAGGGATACTCCCCTTTTGCTGCCAAAAATTTGGACGGTCAATCTCAAATGTAGGATTATTTATTAGCACGAGAATAAAATCTGAAGATGTGAGTCGCATGTTATATTTCCGTCGAAGAAATAAGGAGTCAGTACTTTTTTTTGATCCCATCCCATAAATGAATTTCAGGTACATTAAGTTTCTTCTCCATAACTGCGCGATTGACAGACCGCAGTAGTTGCTTACCGCGATATTCAGTTTGATGCATAGTTCAAACTCAAGACCATATTACTACTAGAGAAATGAGAATCTATCTTACAAAGAATAAATTCCTCACAGAATAGCATCCCTCTGTCAAAATAATCTTCACAATGAAATGGTCTCGGCCAAAAACATTTTAACCAGTTCCTTTAGAATATTTCGTGAAGTTATTCTGTATTTCCAGCCCAACAGAAGATTTTTTGATGCCATTTGAAGGCGCTTTACAAGTTTATTTTTTAAGGTGCAGCTAGATCTAAGCCAGCCGATCGTAGAACATCTCCATCGCCTCTAGTATTCTTCAATTCTGTATTCATTATACGGATTGACGGATCGGTAGTGAAGAATTAGGGAATCTCATGGAATTCTTTACGGATATCAGCAGTATTATTTTTTATCACCCAAATTGGAGTTTGGTCTTGTTTTGTGTGCTTAAAAAAATTGAATAACAATATGATCTGATTAATACCAACCGGAAAATCAAAATTTTCCACCGTCACATAATCTAAATCTGCATACAAGGTTAATCGAAGCAAAACGGGTTATCCCTAACTATGCTCTTCAAATTAGAGTATCTGAAAATTAAAGATAGGGTTTTTTAGCCTACCTTGTATTTAACTTGATATATCCTTACATGTTATTTACATAGCCCATTTAATTAATCTAGAAATCATATAAAACATATTGACGCATTATTTATTTATGCTGCGATTATTATGACGTAAAACTATTGTGTGCAACCCCAGGGTATGACTGTTTTTGTGATGTAAAAGATTAAACTATCTTTCTTACCGAAAGTAGTTCCCGTCTTTTTCACTAATAAGAAAGAATTCAAAGAAAAAAACTGTCTACTTGAAAACCACTCCATTCGATTATCGCTGCGTTTATTGTAGGAGAAAAAATTGATATTTCGAAAAGTGAAACTACTCTTCTAGTACATTTTTACAAGAAAAGTGTTCTCAAAGGATTACAGTAATATGTGAGACGTAAATGGTCTTCAAGTTACTTAACGCGAGCTTGTTATAGATTTGTCATGAAGGAAAACCAATTACCCTCAATGCTAGCCCTTCTTTAGATTAATATACTGATAAGTTTAGAGTAGCTGCAAGATCCACTTTAACAGTATTAAAAGTTTGTTTACATCTTCGGTTCTCAAAACAGAATTTTAAAAAGGTTGACTGAATGGATTGCAAGGGAACGGTATGTTTTTCATAAAATTTATGCATTTTTATTAGTAAAAGAAAAATATGTTTATCGTTTTATCTATTGATTTATTTGGTTCCAATGTTTATCAGTACATGTACTAAGAGTTGGTTTGGAATTTTTATTGAATTTATTACAATATCCAGAATTCTTTCTATCATTTTCGTTTGGGTCGCAAGGTTTTAGTACGGATTGATGATATTCATTCTCATTTGTATATTCTTTGTTTAAAATGTGCCTTGGATCTCTGTCAATATGCCTAAACAATAATTTTACCACCGATTTATTTCCTTTTAACTCTTCTTTAATCTTCGACTTTTGGTTATCTGTAAAATAATTCTCTTAATTAAAAAACTTACAAAAATGTCATATTATTATTATGATAAGAAAAAAGAAATCATACTATGTACCTAATTTATGTAAAGTTGTATAAAAATAATTAAAAAAGATTTTGAGTAAAAACATATATATTACCTGTATTCGTATTTTTAAGAAATTTTTATTTATTCTGCTGTTATCACCAAAAATATTTTGTGTTTTACCGACAGTGATTACGGAAAACTTAGTGGGAATGTTGGTAATTATCATCTGCTGTACGGTCATCTCCAGAATATAAATTAGAAAATCGCCTTCTTTCTCACAGCTAAAATCAAAACTGAATTATGATGGGTTAATAGAGAAATTTCTGAACATTTTTCATTGTTTTTCAAACGTTTTTATCAGTTCAGATTATAAAAATATTCTAGAATCGGTTCTTAACGAATTTTTTATTTTATCTTAATTTTCATAATCATAAACTCTGCATGGTTATCTTAATTTTCGAACCAAATCTCGGGGAATAATCTCTGAGAAATTTTTTATTTAATGACAATGGCAGAATGCGTTTTTTTTTGTACTTTTGGCACAGACGCGCATTTACGTGATTTACAAATATGCTGGATTTTAATTGAATTCATGTCGTCTAATTTATGTATTTGATGATTTTCAAGTGCGGTCTTTTTCGTGTATGTTTACAATACAAAATTTCTTGTTCATGTTGATGAATTTTTTTTATGAGAATTTTGGCAAATTTAAACTGTTCATATTAAACTCTTAAAAGTTTATATATATCCGTATCTCATCATTTGACATAACTAACGGGTGTTTTTTTTTTTTTTTAGAGTGAGAACTTTTGATAGAGATAGCTGTCATTTGGTTTGTTTTGATGACATTTTGTTTTGTCATTTCAGACCATGTGACCTAACGTCAGTGGATTATTTTCTTTGGAGATATGCTGCGTCTCTGGTTTATGCCGATAAACCAACAACAATTGACGCTTTGGAAGCAAACATTACTTGTCTTATTAACAAAATACATCCCCAATTACTTGAAAAAGTGATTTAAAATTGGACTGATCGAATACGGCTAATCAAAGAAAGCTAATCGTGGTGGACGTATGCCGGGAATTATTTTCAAAAATTAAATGTCAGAAAGTTATCTTCAAAAAAAAAAAAAAATTGGCTTCAAACTTATCTTTTTATGTGTTTTATTACAGTTCAAAGTTCTATCACTCTAAAAAAATCACCCATTAAATTGCATATACTAATATATCCCAGTAACAAACACTTTCCATTTTCTTATAAATAAATTCAATCATTACAAAGTATCAGAAGAATTCTTTGAAGAGAAAAAAAACTTACATTACAAAACATAATAAGTATTCCAAAACAAATATTAGTCAAACCTTCCTACTAACACCCCTATTTTTTGCATTTTAGATCAGTATCTAAAATTAGACATATCACAGAATTAATATTCTGTGATGCATACGCACCAATAATACACATGATACTGGCAAAGATAAGTTGAACCTATAATACAATCACTAAACGAGCACAATAGTCCTGGAATAGATAACTTCAATCGCACAATGTTCACTTTGGACAAACGGGACGAAGCGTTAAGCAATAATACAACAAACTCATAAAAATCCGTGGAGCTTATATAGTACAGCACCGCGTTTTCAGAAAATTTACTGTTGCAATAATCATCCATTTTTAAGTGAATTATACGTAATTGAGATTGATTTGAGATGTTCTTAAGACGGTGTGCACTGTCTGAGACATTTAACCTTCATCTTATCTCGCACTTCGGTTCATTCGCTGGCCAGAATATGTTTTTGTCTCGCCGTAATTGATTAAATAAACGTGACGTTGCCTCACAAATAGCCTCACAAGCAGGAATCTTTCAAATCTTTACCTGTACCGCATTCTTGTTTGTTTCGGCGTTTTACTTAATTCCACATAGATTCAACGGTTCGTGTATAAGCATAAAGCACACCTATGTTCTTCAGATCAATGAAATGTGCAAAATAATTCAGATTGTTTCGTGTAAATATTGACATTCTGAATTTCTGTTATATTATTCGCTCTCCTAAAGTCAGAAATTATTTCTTTACCGCTTAAAATACAGACTGATTATTTCATGTAGCTTGTCAACTGTTTTATCTGTCATAGCATATTTGAAACATTTCTTATTCCCTCTGCATACTTCTACGAACACCATTGCTGGGAAAGTATCCGATCAATATTGTTTTCTATTAGAGAAACAGCTCTTGTAAATCTCGACGGTTTTCCCTAGGCTGCCACTTTTGATGGATTTTCCAATAACTGATGATCGGAAACTTGTCGGAGATAATTCTTCTAGTCTGCAGAAATATTTGGAAACATTCTGAATACAGCAATACAAAATTATTGCATGGTGTATTCATTTACCCATGCGGGATTAAAATGAATAATTTCCTCTAATTGTAATTTTGAGCCTTCCAACTGTGTAATTTTCGCAATAACACATCTGTACGACATCCTTTCTATGATATTGTCACTCGTCTTTCTTGTCAGAAAGCTGTAAATTCATTTCATAACCTCGAGGAAAACACTAGCTTCGTACAAAATTCGTTTTGCTCGAAAGTTTTGCGCACTAGGTTTATCGTCTATGTAGAAAACTAATTCTGTAATCATCATTATTGAAATGTAACGCTTTAAAAAGGGGCTAAACACTACTTATTTAATTATGAAATACAGAATGTGTACAGGTAAATAAATAAAGGCAGGATATATCGTGATATAGAAAACAAGGAAAAATGTAATAGTCAGTAAGTTAAGACAATGTAATGGCCGAAGTCCATATTGAATAAGAGATAAGAGATAAGCCAATAACAACCTTTATATAACAACTAATTTTTTCATCAGCTGTCGTAAATTAATCTAAACGAGCGTAAACTATATGATATTGTATATACGAGGTCTGTTCAGAAAATAACCCAACATAATTAATCTTTCTTATTAATTTTACAGGTTATTGGTCCTTGTCCCCTTCAAAGTACTCCTCCCCTCTATTCACATACTTTTCCCAGCGCTGTTTCCACTTCGTGAAGCAGTCCTGGATAGCTTCATTTGAAATGGCCTTTAAGGTCCGTTACGAATTTGCTTTAATGTCAATAGTCTCAAAACGGCGTTCTTTCAGCACTGATTTTAATTTCAGAAGGAAGAAAAAAATCGTAAGGAACCAGGTCAGGCGAATAGGGAGGTTGAGGGAGGACAGTCATCCGTCCTCCCCCAACCATGAGTTTACTTGCCACAACTCCGGTCTTTTTTTTTCGGATTTTTTCACGTAACCGTTGTAAAACGCCTTAATAGTACGCACGGTTCACTGTTTCAGGCAAGAATTCAAAATGCACAATTCCATTAAAATAGAAAAACAGAGAGCATCATTTTGATATTGGATCGAGACTGACGTGCTTTCTTGGAGCGTAAAGATCCTTTGTCGATCCATTGTGATGATTGAACTTTTTATTCGATGTCGCAGTCCTAAACCCAGCTTTCGTCTCCCGTTCTGATATTTTGCATGAATGTTTCATCGTCATTCTCTTGTCCAAAAATTTGCCGACAAGCGTCCACTCGATGTTCTTTCTGCTGTTCGGTCATCAAACGAGGAACAACTTTGCTGCAACTCGATGCGTGTTCTATTTTTCAGTCAAAATATTATGGCACGATCAAATCGACATGCTAACCTCTTCTGTAAGATCTGTGATGGTCAATCGGCGATTTGCGTACACCAGATCGTTAATTTTTAGAATGCGGGTGTCATCAGTTGATGTCGAAAGCCTTTCTGATCGAGGGTAATCTTCAATTGACTGACGAGACCCCTTTTAAATCGTGAAAACCATTCATAACATTGCGTACGGAATGGAAGCAAAGTTGGCGGGAGTTTGCAAATTTTCCCTTCGGATTGCAGAGCCTGGACAGTGTTCCTTGCTGCCGGGTGATTCTATCGGGCGTGCTTTTAAAGGTTTACTTTATATGACG
Organism: Lycorma delicatula; assembly: GCF_047948215.1. Lineage (NCBI taxonomy): Eukaryota > Metazoa > Arthropoda > Insecta > Hemiptera > Fulgoridae > Lycorma > Lycorma delicatula. Next base: position 106,348,259 of record NC_134459.1, on the reverse strand, counting down.
GGTCTAATTTTTCAATTTTTGTCTTTATTTTATTTTTTGATTTTAAGGACGGATTTAATTGCATTCCAATCCGTTGTTAAACCAGCGTGATATCAACAATTCAAGAACACGTGGTTACAGAGGAGGTTATGCGGAATACAATGCTGCCAGCCGCACGTCACTTCATATCTCTGTTGGTGCGTAATTAAAAATGTTAGGTTATTTTCTAACAGATCTCGCTGTTGATGTGTTTGAATGTCACGCGAGGTCTGTGACATTTCAAGCACATACCTTTCATTCTATTTTTTATTGTGAATAATTTATTAATTAGAAGCATTTCTTTAAATCGTTTTTTAGTTGGATATCTACTTTTATTTTTATCGTATTTGTTTCCTTTTCTTCTTGAATCAAAGTTTAAACGTAATGAACTAACAACCACAAATTTTATTGACTATTCATTGAGCGAGTGTGACAAACCTCTTGTGTTAGTTATCATCGCCTGAACAAAAATATACAATTTTTTATCCGATGATAAGATTTATATCTACAAAACTACCGAAGTTTATGTTTGTTTCGTGTATCACAGAATCTGTTGTTTATAAAACGCATTGAAATTTGACTAAATATCTTGTTAGTATAAATTTGTACTTCTATTATTTTCGTATATAAAATTAAGAAAAAAAAACTTTTTAACTATATTATCGTGATTCTTTTTTTGAACTTAACATATTTATTCACTTTAGTTAATCAAAATAAATCAGATGAACATAAAATACGAGTATATGAAATTTTATTTAAAGTTATTGTTTTTCCTTAGGAAGTCTGATTAAAATTTATTTTAAGCATTATTTCTTACGTAAGATGGCTTTTAACAGTAACGGTGATTGTTATAAAGGTAAGTGATAATAATGCAATGGAAATACACGACAAAGTACTCCTGTTCGTGACGTTTTCCCTATTAACATTCGATTTTAAATACATTACTTCTTATCTAATAAATGTTAATATTGCGCAGGTCAAGCTTTTTAGCGAATAAAAGTTCCATTCTAAGCCTTAGTGAGTATATTTGCATAATAATTGTTGAATATTCAATAAATATTATTTATTTAAACTTATTAATATACTTAATCGCTTATAAAATATTCTTTTGTCGTCTCAAAAACTAATTTGACTGATTTTTACAAACCCTGACCGATTGTTGTTTGTGTGTTTTGGCAGAGAACTTACTGAACCATTCCGAATTGAGATACCGTCTCATTTTTGTATTTTTAACCTTTTTATTAAATTCCTACCTTAATAGGTGTACCGGCTTTATCTTGAAGAAATACAGCGTAGGCTGTGTATTAAGACAAAATTAGTCGGCGGTCTGATTTTATTATTAATATTGCCAGCATTTCAAATGTGTTTTCATCAAATTAAAAGCTACATTCATTTTAGAAATCGATTGAATTCTTTTTGAATTAAAAACATTTTGGGGGAGTTATTCTAAAACTGTTATCTGATATGAGAGTAAAAATCGTAAATATCAACCCGTTGTAGTTTAATTATTTTAAATAAATCGTAGCTTTGACTTTTTATGTGGCTGACTTAATTCAGGTTAATCAGTTCAGAACATGAGGTCCTTTCTTAGAGCTGCCTGGAATTTGAGGTTTTAAAAAATGACATTCAGTTGATTTGACGCAATTGTACTAATTAAATCAAGTTTACCTGAAACAAGATAGGTTGGTAGTCGCAACCGTTACAAACTGCCTGATGTCACTTTAAAAAAAAAGAGCAGTCAGCCGAATGAAATAATTTATGCCGTACTGTACCTCACTCGTTTGGATAGTTCTTTCCGAACTGTCATTTTTTAGCGGATGTTTTCATCATGAGATTTAAACTCCTCCTGTACGAAAGTAAAATAATAACTATGAAGTTAAATTTTTCTGTTTTGTGATCCACTGATAAAAATAATATGTGATTTTTTTATATTGTTTTTGGATGTTAAGGTGTTCAGAATATGTATTATCAAAAAGTTTACCTTTATATGTGTTGCCTCCATTTGGAGCTGCTGAACATATACATAAAATCATGAATATTAAAAATATGCGTTTAAATCGCATGTTTTTTTTACTACGTAGAAATTTTTGTTTACTATAACTGTTTTAATGATAGTAATCTTATATTTTTATAACTATTTCATACTTTTAATATTATAATACCTAAAGTTTTGAAAGAAATAAATTATTTATTCAACGTTTCTATAGTAATTTAGGAAGGTTTTTACCAGAAATAATCGTAAGCGAGTAAAATGAATGGCGGTTAATTTGTTCTATTCGTAACATTACATAACTGGATTAATAATTGTCAGATCAAGTACATAATATTTGTATGATTATTATTAATTTTTTTTTATTACAACTGGCGAAGAGGATTTTTTTTTTATTTTTGGTGTAAAAATAAGTTTTTAATTAAAGATTTTGATTACAGTTTTTGGCACGTGATTTAATATTAGAAATTCAATTTTTAATTATGCAGATATAAACAATTTTATTACAAGTACTAAGTCCGTACCGACTTATTTTAAAAGATTTAAAAATATTCTGTATTCTATAATGCTTAATTATTATTATTATGATTACTTTACCGGCGAGTATATTTAGAGTAATTATATTAAAATGAGGATGATATGTATGAGTGAAAGTATAGACTTGTACAGTCTCAGGTCGACCATTTCTGAGATGTGTTATTAATTGAAACCCACCCACCAAAGAACGTCCGCACCGCCTTTTCGCGGATATAAAGCCGTGGGCTAGTCGGAGGGTCTTCCGCACCAACCTGTGTGGTAGGAGGAGAGCGGATGACGCCTACTGCCCTTACTGTGGCGACCCGGATACCCCAGAACACGTGGTGTTCTGGTGACCGCAGTGGGTTGATTACCGCCTAGCATGCTCGGCAAATACCGGATCGCTTAGCGTGAACATCATCGCCACCATTTTGCGAAGCCCCAAGAGCTTTGACACAATTGCGGGGTTCGTGGCGAGGGATCTTCAGGAGAAGGTGTGTGCGTGCGTGCGTGTGTGCGTGCGTGTGTGTGTGTGACGAGCTGCACCTGCCTCCGATTTTTTGATTAAAAAAAATAAAATAAAAAGATTAACCGCCATAAGAAACGCAAGTAACAATGTAGCGCGGGCGAAGCTGAGACGGGGAGTTAGTATTTGTGTACATGGGTAATTGATCATATTAATTTCTTTTGAACATTCGTGGAAAGAATATCGCGAAAAAACAAATTTTGATTTTACTCACAGGTATTTTAGAGAAAACTTTATTTAAGCAAATTTTTTGTCTACCGCTTAAATAAATAATAATAAAAAAGTTAAAAAAAATAAATTCCTACTTCTTAAAATTGAAATATGTTTTTGTTCTTTTCTCTGTCTCCCTTTGGTTTAATATTTTTCAAAAAAAAATTTTGAGTTTATACTTCATACATAGCGCTATCAAGAAAAAGTTTAATTTTTTTAAATTATACATCACAGACCTAAAACGTAGAAAGGTTTTTTCAAAAATTTCTTTTACTTATTTTAACCTTTATTGAAGGGGTGCTAGATTTAGAAAAACTTTACCTAAGTAGATCTGTTAAGCTTATTCTGTATATGAATATTTTTAGAAACTTTTCTCTTTAAATTTATTCCTCACCTCTAAGAAATATATATTCTCTTTTTTTGGCTCTAACTCTTTTAACTTTATTATTAATAGCAAGGAAAGTAATGCAGTTCTTTGCCAGCTTTCTTCGTTGATTTATTAAAAATTAAACAATTAAATGGTCGGTCAGTGACCATTATCTCCGAAGCCTTCTCTGTCTTTCACCGAATTATTCTCTCTCTCGAATTATTATAATATAGTTTGTAATGTTATTTGTTTATTATAATGTAGTTTTGTATTCGTCTTCAATTAGGCTTATTCTAATTATATTACTTTACGGATCTGTTACTATTTTCCTACTGAATATAGGCACTTTATGCATTGTTTCTCGATAGATAGGTTACAGTAATTTGTAGCTCCAGTATTATGTATAATGCATGTAAAACAAATTGTACCATTAAATACAAGAGGTGACAATCAGGACCGCTTTATCTGAGAGTAATGATGTTCACAATACATTCATTCTTTGGGTTGAATGGAATGAAAGTGTCACTTGTATCGGTGAACATTCCTACGTTATTAAGGGGTCTTGGTTTACCGATATGAAACATATTTGTTCGGATATATGAAGAACGTGTAGAATCGCATCACCTCTCACTTGTCTCACATGAAACGGTTATTATTTTAGGAATGGCTATACCAATTTGATTAGTGAAACCTCAGGTTAGGTTGCCTTTGTGTGATCTAGCTTGATTCTTGATAACTGTTAAGAATTGCTATAAAGTCTCTTCATCTCGGCTCAAAAAGATGAATTCCTTATGAACTCTAGAAACGCTTGAGTTAGATCTGGATCAAGTCCCCGCTCAGTTCCATCCGGTATTTTTAAGACAATATTAGGCCATTGGTCATCCGAATGGTCACGACAAAGAGAATCTCTTAACAGTTTATTGTTTATTTTATTGGGAGAAAATGCTGTCTAGGTAAGATGAAAATAGTTTTTTATTCTTTAGTCAATCAGGGTGGATTAAAATTTTAGGACGTTAAAGTCAACTACTTGAATAAGAGAGCGAATTATTTGTATATTTGTTAGTGCTTTCCTTCTTTATTTTTTTAATAAGTTTTCAAAATTTTATCTTCTAACAGGAACGGTTATTTCTTAGAAGGTAGATATGTAATTGAGCGTAAAATTAGATTTTTATAGTTAATGAATGAAATTTCGTTATTAATAATTTTACTGCAAAAGAAATTATTTTCTGTTAGCGTTATATATTTTAATACCTTTTTGTAATATAGTGAAAATACTTTGAAGATACTTTGTATTGTCTTTTTCATTTTTTATCTTTTTTTTATATGAACGTATCTAATTGAACAGTAATTTTGCTGGTAGCTTAACATAAGTGGAAAAAAAATTCGTAATTCTTTAAACGTTAAACTTTTTTTTTTTACTCCATTTAAAATCTAATTTATTTATTTTTTTCTAATCCGTTGTTGTTTTTAACGTGTTGTCTCATTACCATTTTATTATTGAGGTAAATTTCACGTCCTCTCATCCTACCCACCTGCCTTTTTATTTTAGTCGTTTAAGGGTGTGTGCAATTTTAATAGTTTGAAATGAAGATTTTGTTTTATGAGGTAATCTGAAATAAATTAATTTATTTATGATTTATTTATTTATTTGAGGTAAATAAATTGGTTTAAATTACTTTAGTTATCGTTGTATCAGTTAGAGTGTAGTTTAGTTTCTTCTAGAAGAGCACAGCGTTACTTCATTTACTTTTTTGTGATTTAAGGGTATGCGATATTTAAATAAGATATTACACGGTCACTTGCGTGTGTAGCACTTTCATTCTGTTTTGCCTTTTTATACTTTTATTATGTATTTAATTATTTTGTTTAATTAATTTGTGAAATAGTAGTAAGTATTTCCATTTAACTTAGAATAACTTAAGTTTTTGTAAATCAAAAACGTTTCGTACTTGAAGAAAAATGTTAAGAAATGTCTGACCGATTAATAGTTGTACGCTTTAAAATGTATATTATATCTGAAGAAAGATGTCTTCTTAAACCTTTAAGTTATTAATCGTTAGAACTATAGGGTCTCGTGGGTTACACGACCATCATTATAAATATATAAAATAAAATATAAATGGATTAATTAAGAATAAATTAACCATGTTCATGTTAAAATAAAACTTACCCTACGCTCGCTTCGCTCGCTAACCTTGACTAGCGAGCGTTTTATGGGTTATACGACCACCACTTGCAATTTATTTAATTAATACCGAAATTATAAATATAATCTAACCAAACTTAACCAACGCTTGCTTCACTTACTAGTCATGGTTAGCGAGCGAAGCGAGCGTAGGTTAAGTTTTGTTAGATTATATGTATAATTAGAGACCGGATTACATGCATTTGGATATTAAGTCCATTCTCACTGGTTATTGTGTATTTTCCTAACTCTAGTGATGATGCATATTTTCGATATATTTACAATATTTTTCGGTTTGGTACCTATTTAATAAATGAAATCGTACCTTATAACCGGCCGAACCTATTAGCCGCACGGCTAATAGCCGTGCTGTGTGTCTATGGTTTTGGTAGGATAATATTATTATGAGGCCAAATAAAATGCAGACTCACCCGAGACAAAGACGGACGATACCATTCTGCGTCGCGCACGCCTACTGCAGCACTCCTCCCACTAGGCAATTAAATTATGTAAATTATTGTTGACGCGCTCATTGCATTAGTTTAGTGCAATAATTTGTAAATGAGTATTAAAAAAATATTACCTGAATCTTCTGCAGATGAATTAGTGTTTATATTTCTCTCAGATGCTGCTCCCTATTGATCAAGGCAGCCAAAGCCCTCCAAGTATTTTATCCCAATTTGATTCATCTGACGTGCTGTTCTCACGAAGTACATAGATTCGCTCAAGAAGTACGATCCACGTTTGGGAATGTAAATAAACTGATTTCATCAACAAATAAAGTGTTTCTTAAGGCACCTGCTCGCAATAAGGCTTATAAAGAAAAAATGCCAAATATGCCTTTACCTCCCGAACCTGTGGTAACTCGATAGGGAACGTTGATTGAAGGTGTACTGTTTTACACTGAATATTTCGAGGCCATCAAAGGTGTCGTAAACGACTTTGATAGTAGATAGGCTATGGCAGTTTGTCAGTCCAAGGAAGCATTTAATGATTCTAGTATAAAAAAAAACATAGCTGTGATTAGCACTCGTTTTCCCCACGTACCTGCGAGTATTAAAAAGCTTTAAACTCAAGGTTTGGCGTCGACTTAATTTATTCAGTTAACGAATAAAATCCGCCAAATGAACTCAGCATTGCCAGAGAAATTTCCTTGTAAACTTAAAGAAAAATTTGAAAACATTTTGAACAATAACCCAAGCTTTGAATCTTTGTGTAACATTGATAGTTTTATTAATGGGACGGGTGAACCTTTGTCAGAAACAATAAGTGCTAACTAACATTGCACCCAAATTCAAATACTGCCCAGTTGCCTCAGTGGATGTGGAACGATCCTTTTCCACTTATAAAAATATGTTGAGTGATCGGAGACAATCTTACTACCGAACATTTGGAACAGTATCTGATTGTTTACGTTTACAGAAGTAACAAAATGTTAAATAATTGTTAATTATCGATCTGTTATTCAACTACTTACTAATTGCATGCTGATTTTTAAATAAAAAAACTAAAAATTACTATTTTTTTATTATTTAAAGTTGCATATTTTGACACTTTTCATGCATATTTGTATGTATATTTCTAGCGTTTTATGTTGCTTATAATAAGGTCTCTATTTATAATTATAACATGAGCAAGGTTAATTTATTCTTAAATTAGCCCATTTATGTTTTATTTTATATATTTATAGCGGTGATCGTATAACCCATTAGACCCGTATTAAATGATACGTTCATAGAATTAAACGATTTTCAACTTTTCATTCTATGAAAAGTTGATAAATTGTGTGATGTGCCCATATTTATTAAATTTTAGCGCTATCGTTTCCTCGCTTCTGTTTTCGATAAATTGACTTTTTTTCCACGAGTTTTAATTTGTAGCACAAGCTGATCTTATGCGAGGTCTGTTTAGAAATTAATCGAACTTTATTTTTTTAATCTTTGTTATTAATTTCAGATTGTTGCTCCTTTTTTCCCTTCAAAGTACTCCCTTCCCCTACTCACATACTTTTCCCAGCGGTGTTTCCACTTCGCAAACCAGATGGATAGCCTCATTTGAAATGGCTTTAAAAGTCTGTGTCGAGTTTGGTTTAATGTCATCAATAGTCTCAAAACTGCGTTCTTTCATCAGTGATTTTAATTTCTGAAATGAGAGAAAATCGCAAGGAGACAGGTCTAGCAAGTAGGGACGCTGAGGGAGGTCAAATTTTTGGTATAAAGTGTGCGGGCGCATTGTCATGGTGAAGGAACCATGAGATATCTCGTCACCACTCTGGTCTCTTTTGCGGATTTTTTCCGTAACCGATGTAAAACGCCTTGATAGTACGCACGGGTTCACTGTTTCACCTTGAGGCAAAAATTCAAAGTACGCAATTACATTAAAATCGAAAAAAAACAGAGAGCATCACTTTGGCATTGGATGGAGACTGACTTGCTTTCTTGGGACGTGGAGATTTTTTGCCGATCCATTGTGATGATTGTACTTCTGTCTCAATGTCGTGGCCGTAAAAGCAGTTTTGGTCTCCCGTTATGATTCTTTGCATGTTTCATCGCCATCCACTTCTTCAAGAAGTTGCCGGCAAACGTCCACTTTATGTTCTTTCTGCTGTTTGGTCATCAAATAAGGAGCAAACTTTGCTGTAAGTCGACGCGTGTTCAATTTTTCAGTAAAAATCCAATTTTTACTGAATTTTTCAGTCAAAATCGTGCCATGAAATGGCACGATCCGACTGAGATGCTAACCTCTTCTGCAAGTTCTCTGACAGTCAATCGGCGATTTGCACGCATCGGACCGATTATTTTCTGAACGCGGGTGTCATCAGTTGATATTGAAGGCCTTCCTGGTCGAGGGTGATCTTCAGTTGACTGACGACCACTTTTAAATTGTGAAAACCATTCGTAACATTGCCTACATCCCAGAGAATGAACTCCGTAAGCTTGTTTCAAAAGTTGAAAAGTTTCTGTGAAAGTTTTTCCCAGTTTCACACAAAAGTTTACATTGTATCGTAGGTCCGAAAATCTGACATTACAAAAATCGATACTAATACTTGCACTCAAATAACAATAACAATAACACGAAAACTAAACGAGGTATCAAGAATCCAAGAACGTGTGGTTGCAGAGGAGGTTATGCGAAATACAATGCTGCCAATCGCATGTCAGTAAATATATCAGTTGGCGCGTAATTAAAAATGTTCGGTTATTTTCTGAACAAACCTCGTAAATTTATGGATTAACACATTAGTCCCTTGTGGCATGTTCACTATCACTTCACGAGCGAAGGATAGAGCTGTTCACCGGTTCCAACTAGTTAAAACTGCACCGGGTCCGAATACTTCGGCAGATTCTTATACAATTTATTCAGTAAAATTATAATTAACTTTTAAGCAAATATTTTTAAAAGAAAAAAAAAAACGCCGCAATATTTTTTTTAAAGATCTTTAGTGATACTTTATTGGTTTTGTAAAATCTTTGTTCTCTACCTTTTTGAGATTTTTTTTTTGTAACCGTTACGTTGTAGGCAACCAGACATGATTTGAATGCTAGATCGTGGATACCGGTGTTCTTTGGTGGTTGGGTTTTCAATTAACCACACATCTCAGGATTGGTCGAGGATTGAGAATGTACAAGACTACACTTCATTTACACTCATACATATCATCCTCATTCATCCTCTGAAGTATTACCTAAACGGTAGTTACCGGAGGCTAAACAGGAAAAAGAAAGAAAAGACATGATTTAATCCTCAAAGTAGCGTAATCACTTAACCATTCTCAAAAACAACGAGCAACCTATGTCATGCTTACTAGGGAATGCTGTCCATTGGTAATATTTTTTTTTTGCGACCTTTACTACACCAGTTATGTTTCACAATCGCGTGTGAGCCCACTCAAATTCAGATGATGATACTCAGCTCTACAAGAGACACATTTTGTTCAATATAGGGGCTTACTGTGCGGTGAACATCATTGATTTCAGAGAAGTAACTCTGACTTATATCCATCGGTTAATGATGATGATGAAGGTACTTTGGATTATTTTAAAAGCACAAAAAAAAAAAATCAATAGCAATAAAATCTAAAATTAAATAAAAACAACAAAAAATGAAAACAAAAAATATAAATCCGTAATTCAAGATAACGACTAGTAAACTTAACAAATCTTATTATAAATTGTACTTAGATTGATTTTTTGGGTACTTAGTTTTACTTATAAACGTCATAACACAGGTTTGCAGGACGACAGTTTTTTAGTTTTCTTTTGAAGGTTAGAACGTGTTTACCTACGAGTATGTTGTAGGGACTACGTGCATTCGAACGAGAACTAAGTGTAGTGAAAGTTAACTAGTTTAGATTATGATTTTTATTCCGCATTTAATTTTTTTTAGATCTGTAATTCAAGTTTTAAAAATAAATCACCTCGCCCAGTTGATATAGTTGTTAGCATGTTGTCTTCTGAATCAGCTGACCACAAATTCAATTCCTGGCAAAGGTTGGCATTTTTTTTAACTATTATTTCATTCTTTTAATTTTAAAAAAAAATAAATGCATATCTTTTGGCACTTGTAAAACAATTTTACTGTATAAGTAATCCATTACCACTATCTTTTTTTGTTTAATTTTTAAGTTAGGTGCCAGTGAAAGTTATAATTTGTTCAATTGCGTTGTGTAATTTTAATGTTTTGTAATTATACTTGTCGCGTAGAAGAAATATATGTGTATAAGGTGCCTGTAATAGTTTGCCAAGTGCTTTTAAAAAATAATAAATAAGTAAATAAAACTAGAAGAAAGATATTATGATACCAATATTATAATTTGACATTTATTCACTATCGCTATTATTATTATTTTTTTATTACTTTACTTTTTATTTGATGTCAATGAATTCGCTGTTTTATTTTAAGATGATTCACTTTCACTCTAATTTCTACTAGTGATCTGTGTCATATGTTGCCTACATTTATAAGATTAAAGTTTTAATTTCGCTGATGCGCGATTTTTGTTTGTGTGTGTTGCTTCTCATCTATGAATACGACGTCGTTAGTATAGTAGATGACATGACGTTTATTGTACAGTATGTTATATATGTGGGTTTTGGTTTATCTATCTGGTGCGTATGAGGATGACTAGTGGTGTGTTTTTGGTAGCTATCCAGGAGGCAGTGTTCCAAGCTTTATTTTTGCCGCTATGCAAGAATGAACGAACGGGGACCTCTGCTGCCTTGTGAAGCATTGTTGTTAACCGACGTATGTAATCACTGTATCGCATAACCGTCAGCTAATATTTTAACGTATTATAATTTTTTTTTGACAGTTATTTTGTTTTTTTATTCGGGGGTGAGAGGAAATTTTAGACCGTATTAAGATTATTTGGGGTTAACTTATGTTTATATAAGTGTAACTTTTTGATTCTAAAAATCTGTAATCAGCTGATGATTTAAGAAAAATTAATCTGTTTTTTTGGGCTTCGAATCTTAAATCAAGTGAATATTAACTTGTATCATATAAGTCACTGGACACGATTATTTGCGACACCATCTAAATAGAATTGAAGTAGCTGAGACTTCACAGTGCGTCCTATGCAACGAAGAAGAAATGACAGCCGATCATATTATGTCCGGCAACTTTACTTTTTGTAACTGACAAGAGCAATGTTAATATGGCGGCTGTATATTGGGCTGTGATAAATAAAATGGCAGATATGCCATTCTGGCGTAGAAAAAGAAGATGAATAATTGTTTACAAGAGCGTGCTGTTTTTTAAAAAATATATTTTGTGCGCATTTGTGTTTTGTTTGTGTTTGCCAAAAACCCTACCAAACTACCGTTATTCGGTCTAGCAACAGGGAAGGTTTGCGATTCACTGTAGAAAACCCAACAGTCCAGCTCATGATGTTGTTTGTTGTTTAACAAACAACAAATTATATATTTTAGACATCGCTTTAACATTCGATTCCCATTAAATTCACATAAAAATTAAACTACCCATGAACGCGTTTACACGCTAGATTATAATGTGTGATCCTAATCGCGTAATTCCAGTTGTTGAATACGCTGCGTAAAATATGACATTCAATTTGTTGTAATTGCCCGTTTCATTCGTTCAAAATAACTTAACGCTCTTGGAGGAGGATTTCAGAATTTCGTTAAGTAAATTTTGTAATACGTTAATAATAATAATCTACCGTCTAGATAGCGCTGTAGCTCTAGAAGAGAAAGTATTGTATTCCTCCAATTTGGACATAATCGGTTTTCATCGGATCTTGATTTAAGGAACCCAAAAAAGTAGGTGAAAATTATCCGAATGTTTATGTTCCTATGTACGCGTATGTGTTCGGGTTTGGCCTCTAAATCATCTTATATCTCCATAACTACTGGACCGATTTTGACTAAACTTTGTTAAATTACTTCTATATACGGGGTATTGATGTTAAATTTTCAACTTAATAGATCAAGGGGATAAGGCTGTAGAGTAAGGTTACCCTCAGTATCTCTAGATTTCGCCTAATTAAGGTCATATTTTTCTTAGGGACAAGTAGTGAAATTACATTAGTTTAGTTAGTACCGCCGCATCTGCGCGAATTAAATACGGTAGCGCGTGCGCTTTTGTTAGAAACATTGAATTAAATAAACGTAAAAATATTATATTTAAATAAAATTATAAATATTTTTTTAATTAAGTTGTGTGTATAAGCAAGGCTTGTGTGTATAAGCAAGTTGTGTTCGCAAGGCTCCGAACGGCCACTTTCGTGCGCAACACCCTCTTCCACACTGGCACGACATACAAGGCCTGAGACTGTACAAGACTACACTTCATTTCATTCATACATATCATCTTCTGAAGTAATAATCTTACAACGGTTCCGGAGGCTAAATAGAAAAAGAGAAAGAAAGTAGGTATAAAGCTGGAAGGGTTGATGAAAATATTTATTAATTATTAAGAAGAGGAGACAATAATGGCCGAAAAATTCGCTATTTATTCGTTATCGACTCATCTGGTAATCTTTAAAGTACAAAAAGTAATTAGATGTAAACTATAAAAAAAACTTTTCATATTTCAATTGTATCTTACATAAAGGCTGTGCGACCGAAAATAATACCGTACTTTTCTTCGAAAAGAACTTAAAGAATGCTTCGATAAATAACAGTGTAAAATATTTACAATAAATAAATATTGTCTTTTCGTGGAGTTTTATTTTAGAGATAATTTTTTTCTCCGTTAATGTCAGTACTTAACAAAGAATTGAAATGTATTCAAGAAACTAAAACGTTTTCAAATTATTAACATAAAGTAAGAAAATTAATTAAAATTATTTAACCGATGCTTCTTATTAATGATGTGTTAAGGATTAAAGTGTGGTCAGTGATTACCTGAACAATAAGAATAATGCAAAACTGAGTGTTAAAAAGATAACAGTTGGATAAAGGACAAATAAAGAAAGAGAATCAAAATTAAGTGGCAATGGGCAGGTCAAATTGCAAAGTCGGTTAACTGAGATTGAAAATATTATTTTAGAGTGGCGATCATATGTTGGAAAGTAGAAGTAGTCAGATGAGAGAAGATAATAATTGATTTAAAAATAGTGTGGCATATGCCGATTGGATGGTGGTGGCAAAGGACAGAAGTAGATTGAAGAATATTGTAAAACATATGCTATTAAATTAATATAAAAAGAGAGGGAGCCTGGAGAGACACAGGTTAAGGGATACACAATCTACCGGGTTGGTCTAGTGGTGAACGCGTCTTCCCAAATCAGCTGATTTCAAGTCAGAGAGTTCCAGCGTTCAAGTCCTAGTAAAGTCAGTTATTTTTGGATGGATTTGAATACTAGATCGTGGATACCGGTGTTCTTTGGTGGTTGGGTTTCAATTAACCACACATCTCAGGAATGAGATGTGAAACTGAGACTGTACAAGACTACACTTCATTTACACTCATACAAATCATTCTCATTCATCCTGTGAAGCATTATCTCAAAGGTAATTACCTAGGCTAAACAGGAAAAAGAAAGGAAAAGGGATACACAAAATTGTATCATTTCTATTTATTAGAAAAATTTCGTAATTAAATTTTCTTGTAACTTCTTTATTGGCCAACTTAAAATGTGACTCTCCTCTCCGGAATAAACATATTTCTGACACTACGGAAAAAAGTCCGGAAAGAATTGTTTTATCGAACTTGAAGACATTTCTTTAAATAATATCTTTTATATCGGGGGATCAAGCATAAACGATCACCATAACGTTTATGTTTCATTTAATTGTATTAGTTGATGTAACGTATTTTATTTTATAACCGATTTCAACAAATTAGTTGGTTCTCAATTAAATTCGGAATTTTTTTTTACCTACCAAATGAGACGATTTTAACGATTGTTGTTTTTTTCCCTATTTCGTTGATAGTTTTTAATTTTTTTTCATGTAACTTTTTAAAGATTTTTAAATAAAAAATTTCGTTGCTTATGTAGATACAAAGTATTTTCTTCGGGTCACAGGTCGTTCATCCAGAAATTCAAGAAATTGAAGAACTTAAACGTGAAAGTTAATACATATACCAACATACCTGTTCGCCTTAGTTCACGCTTATTGGAGTTTCTTTTTAGTCGTTTTGTACGTTCCTGTACCTATTTGTTATTTGTCGTCATTGCGTTTATTGCTAATGTATAAGGTTGGCAGTGTTTTTGTTGACCTAACTACATGTTAAATAAAAACAAAATAAAATTGACATTTTAAAAAATACAGAAACAACCCAAAAGAATAATGCTTTTTCAGTTAAGTTGATTTTAATGTCAGAGTTAGTATAGTTGTCGATTTTTATTTTGGTTTTACTTCAACGTCGAAATTTTTTAAAGTTTTTTTTTAAATTAAAACTTTTTTGATAAATTTTAACTTACGATTTAATATTTTGATAAAATCATTATTTATTAAAAATTTCAGTTAATACGTTTAATTGTGGAACATAATATCACAAATATTCCCCTGCGAATGCTGGCAATTTCTTTTTTTTTACGAAATTTTCCCCGATCTTTTCGCATAATTCCGACTCATTCTCGCTAATAACGCGTCGAGCCTTCTGGATTTCAGGGGTTCTTTATAATTTGTTGAAATAAACATGAGCTTTCCTGAATCTCCAAAGGAAGAAGACTTATAACGTCATATCGCAAGACCTCGGTGCTAGTTCGGTCACCGTTGCTCGAGATGAGACTGCAGAACATTTTGCTCACGATAAATCAATTTTTGGTGATTAGTGAGATATAGGTTGTACTGACCTGTTTAAATAATTTATTTTGCTGATCCAAACTCTGTCCAAATGAGGCTCCGGGTTATTATGGTGCTATAATGTTCTTCATTCACCGTTGCTGCATTTATGGCCTCATTTTCGAAAAGGTACTGTTAAGTACTCCGTCAGCCCGAAATCCGCACCAAACTCGTTGTGGATCGTACTTCTGCATCACACTAGCTCGCCGTTGCTCGTACTGCTTTTATAAAATAATAAAAAAAAGAAATATGTTTGAAAGATTAAATACAAAAAAATAGAAAGATTTATATAAAAACTATAAAAAGACATAAAGTAATAAACACAATTGCCAAAATTATTGTTATTAATTAATTGTGGAAATGTTTAAAAACAATAACTGGTGGGTTTTCTTTTTTCGACCCGATCACCCGATAGTTCTTTGTGCCCGTATCAAATTCTGTTCACTGACGGACCAGTTGAAGATACACCTCTTTGGTATGATGTTTTTCTTAGAAAAATTGGCGTGCACTGCTTGGCTTTCCGACATCCAGCTTATTTCTTGGCGTTTCAAATAGTCTATTGACTTGATTCCTCCCATCTGATGAATTTTATAGATATCCAGATGTAGATATTCTTCTGAGAATTTTTTGTGTGTGCTTCTCAGGATGTCCATTGGTAACGACGGCGAATCGATATTCCTGAACTTACATCGATACTTTCTCTCATGACAGCGATGTTTTCAAGAAACAGACTAGCAGAGGGTGTTATAATGCCAGATTCGAAACTATTTCTTCCAATTTCATAATCAGTCTTTCAATTGTTTAGTGATTAGATGCATTTTGTCAACCGAAAGTTCCATCCAGTTTACGAACTCCTTCCGCGTAACATTCTCCGTACTTGTAATGCGTTTTTTCCATATTTACACGTTGTTTTTTCGTTTAATGGCTCATTGACAACTAATCGAAACAAAAATAGAAGACGATTAGGAAGTTACGGATCCGCCAATCTATTGTGCTGAATTCAAATCTTACGTTCTATGTGACATACCAATTATATTTTATACAGGGAGTTCCCATTAAATGTTCTTCTATACATCATCGGTTGTAGATATTTTAAACGAAAATTTAATTTAAATAATAAAGTTAATCGGTGTTTGAATATATCACAATATATATCGGTGTTTTGTTTGATGAAATCATTGTTTAGTACCGATTTAATTATACGATATTGATATATATTCTGATGAAAGCGGTTCTTTTAAGTGCAATTTTATTTATTTAAAAAAAATTAATTTATTAAATTGAGTAACTTTTATGAAATTGCATTATTTAAAAAAAATTATTTATCTTTTTTTTCAGGATAATTATCCTTACAAACAAAAGGAATACGTGTTTTATTGTAGCAGATGTTTGAATGCGACGGAAACATAGAATTGGAGGTAAGTTAATCGAAATCGCCTTCTTTTTTTACTATGATCGTGTATCTTTTGGAAAGTATTTTTAAATGTTGTTATTCAATTGTCTTTGTTTTACAATCCTTGCTATTTGGTGCCAAGTAATTTTTAATTTAATATCTCGTTATATTTGTTTCATATAATCCTAATATTAGCTTTAATTATGCCTTATTTTTTCACGGCTTAATTAAAAAAACAAAAAGAGCATTTCTAATTTATAAATGAAACGCATAATGAAAAATTTGAATTTGGTTTGCTTGTCAGCGCGGAGTATTCTGTTCTAAATGTATTATTGGACTGCTCTGACAAGGCCGTTTTCGGTAACCTACATTGCTTCCTTATTTAATTGTGGTTTCGGAGTTAGTTATGATTGTAAAATAACTAAACGAATCGGATGAAATATATGATTTTTCTTGTTTATTACTTATTTTTTTTTTACAGATGTATCCATTTTTTATCATTTGAATTCTGTGTGTGTTTACTGCTGCTATTGTCAAGAAATTTATTACTAAAAGTTTAATTTTATTTCATCTTATGTATTCCATTTATGAATATAAACTGCATTATCTAATTGGACGTATATGTTGACTTATGATAAAATCCTGGAAAGGAACTGTTCGTCTACGTTTTAGAAGATATATATCACTACTGCATAAAAAGAACGTCTTTTTCCTTTATTCCCGATAACCGCGAAGAAAACTGAACTAACCATTACGAAATTTTAACTGTGTATTTCTTATGACCCCGGAATATTTACCGCAGTTCAAACCTCAACAATCTCAGTACTATGTCAATCATAACTGAAAAACCATTTAAATAACTAACCTAGAACTTTTTGTGCTAAATCTAATCTCGTTGTCTATATCGATCTTTGTCAATATTGAATTTTTTAGAAAGTTATGTGATTTACAAAATGTAATGTCATTGTCTAATCTGCCGGTGACGAGCGAGAACCCAATCTCACGCTAGCAAAGTAGCACTAGTTGATTTTTATATACTGAATTAAGAAGTCCCATCAGGGTAAGCCATACATATAATTTGCATAGATTCAACTTTCAGTTTGGTATTATTATTTTCATAATTCCTAGGTCGGCGAGGTGTCACAGTAGGAAGAATTTCTAGAGCTACTAGAGTTTATGATCGTAGACAACGTGAATCTACATCAGAGCACTCTCAGAAATTTGAAGAGCAATCTTCACGCTGCTCAAAATCGAATTCAATCTTCAAAAAATGTTAGGTCACAAATCAGCGTTTGATTATCATGCTAAAATTCACTATCTGAATTTGAAAGATATTCAAATACGTAACATATTTAAAATACGCAACCATTGCAATACCAAGAAAAAAATGAAATTACGAAACTCCTGTTCTTTGCTGTGCCGGAAGCAAAGAAGTTCTTGAACAACGTCAATGTCCTTTTGATTTCATTAAAAATTTGCACTATTGACTAATGATATACCAATGGAGCAGGCTGGTTTTATGCCAGGAAGAAGTTGCTGCGATCAAGTTCTATCGCTTACAACCTATATAGAGAAAGGATTTCAACAAAGGCTTAAAACATCTGCTGCGTTTATTGATTTAAGTTCAGCCTACGATACAGTGTGGAAAGGACTACTACTCAAGGTATATCAGCTTGTTCCTTGCAAATCGTTCCTTAATTTACTGAATGAGATGCTGAGTGATTGATTTTTCCAAGTACAGCTCAACGGAAAGCCAAGAATTTTCTACAGCTTTCAAAATGGCCTACCATAAGGATCCGTACTGGGACCTCTATTGTTTAATATTTTTTATCTCAGATATACCACCAACTACATCTCGAAAATTCGTGTATGCAGACGATATTTCCATCGGCACCCAAAGCTCGAACTGAGGCTGTACTGACAGAAGACCTTTGTACAATCAGTAAATATTCAAAAAATGAGGACTCCAGCTGAGTCCAAATAAAACTGAAATCATGGCGTTCCATCTTAACAACAGGGATCCTCTACGAACTATTGCCGTTAAGCATGAAGGATTCGCACTGAAACAACTCACAGCCGAAATACCTCGGTGTCCGAGTTCAGAACACTTACCTTTAAACAACACCTTGAAAAATTATCGGCTAAAGTTAAAACTAGAGCCAGCCTGATTGAGAAGCAGGGCAATTCGTCTTGGGGAGCTATCGCCGAAACTAAGAATCAGTGCACTAGCCCTCGAACATTCAACCGCAAAATATTGTGCTCCAGTTTAGATTAATAGCTGCCACACCAAGCTCGTCGACACACATCTGAACCAGGCTATGCGAGTCATAACTGGAACCATTAGAACAACTTCCTCCAGTAGCTACCGTTGCTGAGAATATCGCACCTCCCTAAACTAGACGATTGGCTGCCCTCAAATCACAGCTGGAAAAATATATTGCTAACCTATTTCTACCTATTCATACCTACATAGATTTTCTCAAACAGTACCGGAGACTGAAGTCCCGACATCTACTTGTAGCAGCCGCCGATCGGGTCAACGACCTCAACACAAAGGATCACGGAACATCACTGTGGCAAGGTCAGAATATCACTAACTCCAACCTTGTGACAGATCCAACTCTGAGGGTACCAGGATTTACTCTACCCAGAAGACAGTGGTGTAACAGCAACAGGATTCGCACAAATCTTGGTATCTGGAATAAGGGCCTGACCCAGTGGGGAGCTGCGGAAAGCCCACGATGCGACCGATGTAGAGCTGAAGAGCAAACGATCGCCGACCTGGCCCTCGTTTGTCCAAATACATCTTTTAGAGGCTCGCTACAAGACATCCATTACCTTACCCCTGAAGCATTGGAATGGCTGACCAACTGTGACCTGTGTTTGTGATAAAAAAAAAGGTGCAATAAACATAATATTGTTAAATCATTGTAAAAATTGCAATGTTTGTAAGTTCATTCGAATATATATATATATTAAAATTTGATTTTAGAAACTTCTTTTTTATTTAAACATTTTATTTTATGTGACAAGTTGTTAATAGCTATAAATCGGAGAGCAATAACCCACGCATATTTCCAAAAGTAGTTATTTACAATTTTTGAAGTTCAGTACGCATATAATACGGGCGAAGCCGGTTCAGGAAATGATAGTTTATGTGTATTTATTAGAAATGTTTTTAGCTTTATTTTCTCCGTATACGGATATTCATTAATCCAAAACATGATCCGCAATGCCACCATCAGTTGTTATAAAAACTTAAGTAGGTTGATAATCATATATTAAGTTTCAGAATAATAGGGAGCCTTACAGTTTTTATTTTTTTGTATTATTTTTGGCTTTATTAGTATCCCTATTTTTATTTCGACATCTTTCGTGCATCCTGTGTATGCATATGGCAAACATTTTATTCTCTTTTGTTTTGAATTATCTTTAGAATTTTTTTTATTTCTGTAAGTTTTGACCTATCGAGAATACAAATCGCATGTCTCGAAGCACCTAATTTAAATGAATAGTAAATATGCAACGGATTACTACCGATTTAACTTTAAAAATTTCACCAACTATTAAATATAAAACAAGTCAGACTGGAAATGATAACGAAGCTTCTTTAAAAACAATCATGGCTTAAGATTTCTGGTATCAATTTGCATATTTAAATTAATTTTAACAAAAATCTCTTTTATAAATTGTTTGCATTCTGAATGTTTAAGTTTACTAATGTATTTTTGACTTGATTTATGAAATTAAGCTTCATTAGAATATATTTTAATGAATATAAATATGATATAATAATTTTAATAATAATAATAATTCTATTATTGTTGTTATAATTTATTTATTATAATAATAAATGAAATACTTACCTTTTAAAAAAAAATACAAAAGAGACAAATTTCTAGTAAAATATTTCTGAAGATTTGATATTGGTGAGCCAGTCACATATTAAGACGTCTAAGGAATGTTTAGAGATTAAAAGAAAAAAAATTGAAATGTAGTAAATATTTTTTGATTAAAAGATAAAATAGAAAGGAATGGAGGAAAATAGAAAGGAACATCCGACCAATCAGATAACTGATGTCAAAAAAGCTATATTATTTTAATAGGTAATTTCTCATTATAAATACTAATATTATACATGGCACAGCTTTGCTTCAATAAATTTCAAATGTTTCTACAAACATCCTATGCCAGGTGTAATAGTGTAAGAGTGAAGTGTTTTCCTGTCGTCGTCATCATTATCATCATCTTCACTGTTTTCAGTGTACTGTTGACCTTGAACATTGCCAAGCTCATTGGTGTGTCTGAATTCATCTCTACTTACCTTCTCTTTAATTCTTCTTTCAAGATTGTTGATCTAACATTATTACTCTTTGAGAAAGCGGGGCTAGGATTTCCATTCAAATGATTTATATTATCTGTAATTTGTTACGTTAAATCAGTTTTGTTTTAAATTGGTCATTACTCTTTGATTTACGTCTAAAAATAAAATTTTCTTTTGTAGTATTTACAGTTAAAAATTATAATACAATGAGTTTATGTAAAAAAGATAAAAATGTATATGAATAACGAAGCAGTAGTATTTGGCAAACTGAAAGAAACTTGCTTCCTTCGAAGTTATAATTAGCTTATCCTATTTCATTATTGGCAAAAAAAAAAAAATGTATTTCATTCTTATTCTTCTTTAACGCCTGTTAATGTAGAAAATGTAATTATTTTTAGAATCCGGTTAGATAGGGAATGTGTTTATAATTTTTTGCTGCTGTATTTCTAAGAATATTTAAGTTTTTAATTCCATTTTTATTTATAGCCCCGGTTGATAGGTAAATCATTCAGCAGAGAATCTTCCACTTTCTCTTTTACTATTCTTCCAATAATCTTCTTTAAATACCCTACTAATTTCTTTTTTATAAATATAATTTTAAATAATATTTAATATGAATTTTCAGAAAGGAAAAACGTAAAAATGAATTAATCGGGTACAAAGTCAATCATATTCATGTTAAGTTTCATTTGATTCTATTATTTTAAATCATTCAATTGTTTTGTTAAGTACAAAATTACCTCATTCTCCTAATATGTGTAGATGCGGAGTTTTATAAAATTAGATTTCTTAATAATAATAATAAAAATAACTTCCCACTAATAAAATTTTACTTAGATCCGACCAAAAACGTTGAATCTCAGCAACCGCAGATTATTGTTAGTTTGGTGGTAAAGATGTTTAATATCGATTAAAAAATTACCATGTATGTATTTGCCAATCGATTTTAATCCGATCTATTTTTGTTTCTTTTTTTTTGTATTCTTATTAGTAAATTTATCTCCTTTAAAAGAAATTTATTGTGTCCGTCCGTAGTTTTAATAAAGTAGTAATGGGTTATTTTTATGTTTTTACGTTTTAGAAAAGTTGAGGTAGGAAGTCTTATGAATGTAATACGATAATTATAACGTTTTTTTTTTTTAATTTTAAGAAGTTCTAAATAACAAAAAAAAACGAATAAACACAATTTTTTTCCATTTCTGATATATTCTGAACATACTAGATATTGGAGAGTATGTGCACATTCTATTTTTTCTAAAAATAAACTCTCGAACAGGGTGCATCTGTGTAGACTCGCACCAAGGCGACGTGCAAATTCAGTTGCCAGTTATAAAATATCTACTTATATTTCTCTCGGTTATTTTAAATTGTGAAACAAAGATAGACGTACAAAGTAAAACTTTCTAAATTTGTTTGGATACTTTTATGGTTAATACTATAATAATAACTAGCCGGCCCGGCCCGTCTTGCCAGAACCTGGATCTTCAAGGCTCAATTCAGTCCGGGCGAATCCCTGAGCCAACTCGGGGGCTCCTCGGGACCTTCCGGAGCCAAGGGGGCCTACCCTATGGCTGCAGACTCGCATTCCCAATTTTCCAGGGAGACCGGCGCCCTGGACATTTGCAGTTTGCTTCGATCGCCATTCCCGTCTACCCAGAGGACTTCACCCTCTGGACTCGCGCACTGTACGTTATCCTCATGGTTGTTAGAATAGTACTGAAAAATAATAATCATAGTATTGAGGCTTTATAGAAACCTAAAAAAGAAATTAAAGATACAAAAGATAGAATAATATTAATTATGATAGCTAAAGTGCAACAGCTTTGTTGACGAAAATTTCATGACTTATTTCTTTTCATGGTGGCAGAAATTTGATAATGAAGTAAAAGGAATAATCTGTTTTTTTTATTTTTATGAATATCTTTATATTCAATTCAACTCATCCTCCGTGGAATTAAAGAAATAATGAATATTTTTAATAGCTTAATCTGCAACGGAGCTAGGGCCTCAGTCAATGGCTTAAAACCTTCCTTGGGATAAGACAAATGTATTCTGCAAATTTGAAAGTAATCGGTGGTTGGTTCTCGCGTGATGCGATAACAAACAGACAAACTTGTGTATATATATATATATATATATATATATATATATATATATATATATATATAATATATAATTTCCGAATAACCGTGATCCGTTATCGGATTTTTCACCCATGTTTCATGACATAACTGAAAATGATTTTAGATAAATTTCATCTCAAAAAAATACAAACGGGGGATGCCTCTGGGGCGCTGTTTTGAAGGTGCAATGGGGTGTTCTTATAATATCAATGCAAACAACAATCGTCCAATTTTCAAAATTCAAACGGGGTATTTGTTGAAAGCTTACTTTTACATGCATCAGGTACACTCGATAACGGATCACGGGTACCACTAGATCAACCCGGTGGGTCTCGTTTAATAATCCTGGTTTAAGTATTAAATTACTACTGAAATTTACTTATTTTAAGTGGATGAATTCCCTTCCTTAACCTTTGTTTAATTCGTACATATGAATGGAAATGTATGGAAAATGCAAAACGAAAGCCGGAAATCGAATCCGGTCTTCCATATATCATTCAATCACTCAGCTTACTTATTTATCGAGGCGATATATTTACTCTTTAAAATTTGTCTGCGGATGATATATTGCGCGATAGCGTTAAATATTTTTTTAAAGGCTAATAACAATAAACGTTTTTATGGTTTATTAACAGAATGTACTGTCCAGCTGTGAACTGAGAGAGTGCATGTTTTGACAGTGTAATTAATAAAACTTCAAATTTACTTGCTTTATCGTAATTAAAACCCTGTTTTATTTATTAACGTGATAATTGTAATCGTTCTGTCGTCGATGAAAAGCTTCATTCTTGCAGAAATATTCGTTGTAGAGAATTACGCGACTTAATTAAACCCATATAGTAATAGTAATCTTATCTTTGTTTAGTCATAGTCGGTTGCTTAATAATGTTGATCGTGGAATAATTAAATAGAGATTCTGTTTGTATTTATACGGTTATTTAACCTAACTACCTTAAAATTTTATTTTTCGTTAACCATCTTAAACCTCACCTTATTGTTTTTATTTTTAATTTATTCTTATTTATAAGTTACAGTACACTGAACCCCTATGTTTGAGTTTCGTTTTTTTTACCCTATTTAGTCACGCTTATTATTTTTTCCAAATATTTATCTTTATTATTTTTTTATCAGTGTTCTCAACATAACGCTTTGAAAGACATGTGAATTTTCTATGACTTAGGATCTCAGTAACCTTTAATAGTAATAATAATAACAATTAATTGGTAATATAAAATTTTGTATTATAATTAATTTAGAAAAACGGTTCACGTAACAATAAATAAATAAATAATATCCGATATTTTATTACGAACCTAGACTTCATAGTATATGGTACTTATACTTAATTACTTCACGGTTTTCTTCGATCGATTTGTATAACATACTAATAAAATGGCTCGTGAAAGTTATGTGCTGTGTTAATAAAATAGTGCTTAATAATTAAAAATATTATTCTAATAATTGATATGAAATAATATCCGTATAATAAGTAATACGGATTGTATAATGCATAGCCCTGGATTTTTTTCGTATTAGTAGATGTTTAAGGAAACTTTAAAGTTTAATAATGTGATGCGGTTAACAGTCTGAATTGTTAATATACCGATTATCAGGAGTATCTATTTTACTCATACGTATATTTTGATTTATTTAAAGAGATTATTTACTTTTTTCTGACCGATCTGATTCTTTGAAAACATTTCTTGATTGGAGGCCATAAAAGTATTTTTGTTAGGATCCGGCAGAAATAATCCCCGATTTAAAATATAAATAAAATAGACATTACAACAAAGTTATAAAGACGTTAAGTATATTCTGAAAGAACCGTATTTGCCATTTATTATCACGTACCTTTTATTTATTTTTAAAAATTATGTTCAAATGCCGACCTTCACTATCTATACAGGTATTTAACCTCTCTCTGAAATTCCGCATTCACTTTGTTATAATTTCCAATGGTATTGCAGTGATTTGTAAATGGATAGCGGCTTTTAAATGATGTAGAGTTTTTGACGTCTGTTTATAGATTTCAGCCTTTAGATGTTCACAGAGAAAAAATGACACGCTGCAAGATCGGGTGACCGTGTAGGCTACAGGATGTCTCCTCGTTGTGGAATAAGACGTCCGGGGAACATTTCTCTGAGGAAATTCATTGATTTTCTTGTCGTGTGAGCAGTGTCTTGTTGAAGTCTTGTTGAAAACTTAAATTTTCGGCATGATTTCCGAGTTCATTAAGTCTTAGTACCAAGAATTCGCGTAACATTTTTACATAACGTTCAGAAGTTACTGTAACTGATTGTCTTACTTCTTCAAAAACGTATGGCCCTATTATTCCAAATGTAACAACCGCGCACCAAACTGTAACACGCTCAGAGTGCAGATGGCGCTGATGAGGTCGTAGGGGATGATTTTCTGCCCGATATCAAAAGTTTTGTTTGTTAACATAACCCGATAAATGATAATGGGCTTCGTCACTTGACAGCACAATCAAGTTGACAAGAACATTTTCCAGATTAGCCTGGGAAGAAGCAATACGGCTAATCCAGTCATTTCGTTTAGTTGCTGCACCACCATCATTTTGTAAGGATGAAACTATAAGTCGGCGTGTAAAATTCTCTGTACAGTCCGTTCAAAAATTTGTAACGCAGCAGCTAGTTTAACATCTGAACGACGTGGATATTATGTAACAACTTGTCTCACTACTTGAATATTTTCGGGTGTTTGAACGCTCTGTGGCCTACCTTTGTGGTTTCTTCTTCAAAGCTGAATCGGTAGCTCTAAAATTGGACACCCATAATTGAATTGTCTTCTTATCGGGTACCATGGCGTCTCGATCTAACCGAAAGTGTGGACGAAATAATCGTTGCATGTTGATAACAGAATCACCACTTTTATGATACGTTTCAAATAACGAAAGCGCGATGCTCACCACTCCATGCCATGGTTGTAACTAAAATGGCAAGACATCCGCTACAAAATGGCGTGCCAAGACCACGTCCTATATACTGTTAGCCCTCCACCAGCAGCGGTGGAAAATCGGGTAGTTATTTTGCCGGACCCCTTTTTAATTTGTAGAGGTTTATTTAATTTGCAATTTATATATAATACAAAATAAAATACAGTGTTTTTTGTTTTTTTTACTTGAAACATTTTTTTTCATATGTGTTTATCTAAGAAAATAAATAAATGGATTGAAATTCCCGCTGTAATACGATTACAATCGCGTATAAACCTTGATAGTATTTAGTAACACAATACTGATAGCAAGTAAAACCAGTTAGATGATTTGTGTATTCGGTATGTCTATCTCTTATGGAAATATTATGCTTCCATATATTTATATGTACTAATTATACTCATTAAACTTTGATATGTTGGGAGTTCTTTTTTAATAAAAACATATTTTTTAGTATATAATTATAAGTTTTCTTGAGTTAATATATTCAAATGGACAGTTCATTTAACTTTGGTTAGGCTTAGATTATTTTTTAACCCACCGGGTTGTTCTAATGGTGAACGCGTCTTCCTAAATCAGCTGATTTGGAAGTCGAGAGTTCTAGCATTCAAGTCCTAGTAAAGTCAGTTATTTTTACACGGATTTGAATACTAGATCGTGGATACCGGTGTTCTTTGATGGTTGGGTTTCAATTAATCACAAATCTCAGGAATGGTCGAACTGAGACTGTACAAGACTACACTTCATTTACACTCATACATATTATACTCATTCATCTTCTGAATTATTATAATTACCGGAGACTAAACAGGAAAAATAAAGTAAAGATGTAGTTTATTTACTACGTGAAATGTACTGTTGTAATATTTTAATAAATTATATATATATATATATATATATATATATATATATACACTTTACATTTATATCGTTTGTATTATTCGCTATGTGAATTATTAAAACAAAGAATGGTACAATAAAAATATTTTATAAGTCAGTATTTTTGCATCATTATCTCATTTCTGTGAAGTAGTTTGACGTTTTTCGTCAATATTATGGTATCATCACTTGATGTTAAAAATACTGACGTAAAAAAGTCCCGTAAAAAATAAAGCTGTTATTTCCCCACCCCTTTCCCACAAAAAATGAACACGTTATTGGATTTTTCTCGTTAAACTTTATGAATAATCTAATTATTTTTAATGCAGGTAGAAAGATTATTAGAATATCAGATTTAAAAAAAAAAAAAAATTAAAAATTAACAAACACTTAATTTGAAGGACTAGGATGTTTATTTTATTTATTTTTTTTTATGTATACTAAGTTGCAGAGTAACAGCACAGTGATATGATGTCAACAGAACTTTGCGGAGATGCCAACACATCTGTGTGCAGTCTGGCGTTGTAATTGTAAATGTACCGATAAGTGTGTAGTCTTGAGCAGACTCAGTCCGACAACTCTTGAGACTAAGATTAGTTTTTACAATCAAAACTGCTGGCTCCCGTAAAAATAATGTAAAATCATCACTTATTATTATGATTCTTAAACGTACTACTCCAATTTATCAAGATACTCAATCTTGTTAAATTGAGTGACGGGGCCAACCACTCAGGTTGGCCTCGTCACTCGTGATATAAATGCAAATAATGTCTATATGAATACTAATTATTTAATTTTCCCGAAATAATGGTTCTAGTATTATGGTACTTAAATTCTTTATAACTTTTTGCCTTTTCTCTTTTTTGTGTAGCAAAATCTCTTGCTTTATAATCGATAAAATGGATATTTTAAAAATTATTGGTAGGAGCAAAATATGAAATAAAAACTTAGTGTCAGAGACTTTTCTATAGATTTATTTTTAAATTATTATTGTTTTTAAATATGCAGAAATTAATTGACGGAATATAATACACATATTATATTACTAATATTACATATTAGATTACTTTTGATCGTTCAATTTGTCATAAAAATGAAATCAGCAGTTTAGATAAATCATAAAGATTTTCATGAAACCCTGACCTAACAATCCTATTCTTTATCGAGGGTTGGAATAAACCCTCTATAAACTTTTAACTCTAATAGCTTTTTTTAATAATTTTCTGTTGTATAATGGTTAGTAAATACAGGGTGTCCCATATAAAACGCAACCCAACCTTATATTGGTAGGTATTGAAATAACAAAAAGGCATATGTAAATGTAATTTTTATTATTACCATATAATGGTAATAATTATTGCAACTTTTTTTATTTTTTATTTATTTTTTTATTATTTTTTATTTTTTTTATTTTTATAAATAAAAAAAATAAATTTTTTTTTATTTATTATTATTTTTTTATTTTTTTATTATTGCAACTTTTTTCAAGGTTTGTGGCTGGATATTTAATACAGCTTGTTAAATATTGACCTTCAATTGTTTGTGGTTTGTTGCTGTTGGCTTTTTCTTTGAGGTAACCCCATAGAAAAAAATCCGCCGCAGTCAAATCTGGAGATCTTGGTGGTCACAAGCCTCGACCGATAACACGATTACCAAAGAATTCCTCAACGAAATCAGAAGTTGAACCTGCGTAGTGCGATGTCGCACCGTCATGTTGTAGCCAGCAGGAGGTGTCTGTCTTCCTCTTCCAAGAGTGCAGTGAACTGAAATAAAATATCCTGATATCGTTCTGCATTAATGGTGTACTAGAAAAAAATAGGACCGATTATTTTCTTCCGCGATATCGCGCACCACACGCCCAACTTCTGCGGGTGTAATTGTTTTTCGTGATAAACGTGGGGATTTTCAGCACTCCAAATTCTACTGTTTTGGCTGTTTACGTAGCCATCCAAATGAAACCGTGCTTCATCTGTGAAAAATAACGAATCCATAACATTAATTCCCTCACGCAGAAATCGACGGAACCGTTGACAATATTGTAGCCGTTTTTCTTTGTCGGGCTCAAGAAGTTGATGAACCGTTTGAATGCGATAAGGTCGTAATTGTAATTGCTTAGTCGCCCGATGAACAAATTAATTTTAGCAGACACGTCTGATCGATTTATTTGGCGAGGCGAGTAATCAGTCTTTGATTTCAGTGACTGTATTCAACACTGACGCAGATCTTTTGTGTTCCTTGTTATTAATAGAACCAGTCTCTAAATTTTGCAACTAACCTTAATACTGATGTTTTGTTAGGAGCTGGTTTATCTGGGTACTTATGGCGAAACAAATCTTGCACTGCAACCACTCATTTCGTACTGAAGTACGACTCAACAATGAAAACACGTACATCTAGCGAAAACACCATCTTGTCTCTAATAATATATATATATATACACTGAACATTATGATTGCATTGTTGTTACTATCGGTAGTGTTCTACTGCGTCGCCGCGATGTTCAGATGTTGGATGAGTCCATTTCAGTAACGAGTAGGGTAGTAAGCTTGACTTTTGAAATTTCATGGATGAGTGATTGATGGGTTGCGTTTTATATGGGACACCCTGTATTTGCTTTTCTTTATTAATATTAGTTTTCTCTATTTGCTTTTCTTTAACTGTTTGTTTTTTTTTTCCATGTTTGTCCTTAAATCTTAAATTCTTAATTTAATTTCATACTTCCTGGTATTGCCTATTGATGAAATTTTGCACAGTTAAGGTCGGGTGATAATACAATATTCCACCATTACTTTTGCAAACATCCCCCGT
This sequence comes from Lycorma delicatula, assembly GCF_047948215.1. Classification (NCBI taxonomy): domain Eukaryota; kingdom Metazoa; phylum Arthropoda; class Insecta; order Hemiptera; family Fulgoridae; genus Lycorma; species Lycorma delicatula. The sequence continues at coordinate 106,318,710 of NC_134459.1, read as the reverse complement.
GTGGGGGTAAATTAAGGGTGCGAGTGTAAAAATTGCAAACTCCGTAAAACGGCTATTCGGGGTTTTTGAGGTCGCAGATGACAAATCCGCTAGCTGTCTGACATAAAAAATGACAAAAACTTGGTACAGAAGTTATTTGTGGTTTGGAATTTGACAACATTTCGTCATCACTCATATATATATATATATATATATATATATATATACACAGCTCATGACGATTCAGTCGGCTCCGTACCATTCACACAGTTAGATCTCTCGATGAATTTAGGATCGAAGAATTGGACAACTTCAAATTAACGGAAGAAAACCTTGCAATATAATGCATTATCAGAGAAATCTTTTATAAAAACGTTTGTCGAAAATCGTGATAGTTAATTAAGTAAATGAAATAAAAACTTCACTATTTCGTTACTTTGTATAGTAAATGTTTGATTGAAAATTTGTTCGAAATTTTATAAATATATTAAAAATTTCAATATATGATGTTATCTTTTGAAATCTAAATTAACCTATTAATTAGGCTCATGTAATGAATGATAATAATTTGATTAAAGTATGACTAAAAAGTATAAAACAAGTTTTTAAAAATTTTGTATCATTATTTAGTTTTCTGCTGATTCGAATAAGAAACTGACTGAAAATACTTAAAGCAAATAAGATTTTAATTTTTATTAACTACTTTTAAATTACAAAAAATTTCAAACCAAGAATAAACAGAGGTATTTCTCTTAAATCTACTTAGTCATATAAAAAACTTAGCACTCGTGTAGAGTTATAATTATTAAATCTGTAAACTTAAAAGTCTCTTAGCCTGTAGTGGGTAAAAATGATAACAGTTTTACATAAAAAAAAGAATTCATTAACTCGTTTAAAGAGGCACTGGTCAGTGCCTCTCACTATGGTTATGGGACTTGAAAAAATATTCGTTTTTCTTGTGTTTTAATTCGAGTTTATGTGCTGTTTGTGTATTAGTCGAATTTACGACTGTTCATTTTTTCTATTTTACTTTCTATTGCTTGTTAATTGAAACTTCTGATTCTTGATGAACCGGCATAAAGAATTCTATTCTGGTAGTGGGGCTACCACATAACTGTCCAGTTGAACGTGAAATAAACGATTCCACGAAGTAGCGATTGACCAGCTTTCTCTAGTCCTTCGTGTATCGGTTACATTGCTAATATTCTATAAGTATTCGGTAAAATCTATAAAACAATGAAAATACTGATAAAATTTTACGGTTATTATATCGCTGATATGGTAGGGGAGAGTGGTAACAGATTGGGCAATATATTTTTTTCATTTCACTTTTGATTTGTTATTCCTGAAATTCATTTTAAAATTGAATTGTTTAATCATTATTATTATTATTATAAAGAAACTCATGAATTGTATTGAATAAATAAAGATTAATTTACATATTTTAAACCAACAATTTTACGTGTTTTGCTGTAGCGGTGTAGTTATGGCTTTCTTTTCAAAGTTAATCGTTTTAAAAATTAGCATTTTTCCTTATCCCAGATCGTGTCTTAGTTACCTGACTCGGAGTTATATATCAGAAGTAGTTTGTTGATAATTGCTTTAATTTTTTTTCTCTATAAAACCATCCTATTATTCGCAATTTTGATAAGTAGGCAAAAACATGTTTAATTTCTCTCAATTTTAATAAGTAAAGGTGTATTTTTGTTATGAGTGTGTCTTAAGTTGTTCCGTGAAAGTTGATCGGTTTATTTGTTGATTACTGATTTGTGATGAATGCAGAAAGTAACATAATACCTATTAAAACAAAATTATAAAAAAATCAGAACATACATTATTCCTCCGGGCTGGTCTAGTGGTACGTTTTATTTAAAAAAAAAAAAATATGTATATGTAATTTAATAGGCGTACAAGGAAGTTATGTGGTGTCCACATCAAATTTCTTTTGTTTGCAGAAGTTTGATTAGGTTATTCTGAGAAAGCGGAATTTTTTTTTTGTTTATTTATTTACAATTTTTAATTTGGACGAATGTAATATTTATTTTTTCTAAACACCCTTACATACCTGGTAGGCGTGGTTTGTTGATATCTGATTTACAAAATCAGTTTCTTTTTTTGAAAATACCTACGTGGAATTCTTCTAAAATTTTTTCTTAATTACGTTTTATTTAATTTTAAATAAATTCTATGCATAATTTTTTTTTTATTAACAAAAATACTGTTTATACATGTTGTATCTGGGTCCTTCCAGAATATCCATGATTTGCTTGTTACTTGAATTTCTTTTTGATAAGAGTTTATTTAATAAACTTTTATCTAATTGTTCAAATAAATCATCAAAAAAAGTATAATTTTTTTTAGACAGATATTTTTTTATGTTATAATAATAATAAAAATATCCTTCCTTAGTATATATAATAAAAAAATAGAAAGTGGATATTTTCAAATATCTCGGAGATTGGATCAGTAGGAATTCTTTACATAAAAAATCTGATGTGGACACAACATGACTTCCTTATACGCCTCTTAAATTACATACACATTTTTTAAAAATGAAATGTACATAACATTTATTTCACTAATAACTTGTGATTTTTTCATTTTTTTAAATTATAATTGTTGAATTATTTGTTAAATTTGTTTACAATCAGATGTTAAATCAATATATTTAAATAAAAAAAAGGAAATGAAGTCGGGATTCGAATCGATGTGCCTTCCCCTTGTAAGATGCAAATATTTCATAAATTAAAATTTTATTTGGCTATAACTCTGGAACCAATTAAAATAAATACCGCTTGTGTTATATCGTTGAAAAGCTCTGAATGAGGGCTTATTACTGCAGTTAACAAAAAGTTCAAAATCTAAATTCTTTTTAGATTTAGTTAAACCTTTCTTGGACATTTTTGGATCAGTCTATTGTAATCAAAAGGAGAGGTTCACAACTAGATGTTACAACAGTCTTAAATCCAAAATTTCAACATCCTACGGCTAATCGTTTTTGAATTGTGCGAGATACTTACGTAGGTACAGACGTCATGCCGAAACTAGTCAAAATGGATTCAGGGATGGTCAAAATTGATATTTCCGTTGAAATCTGAAACCTAAATTTTTCGCAATTACAATACTAAAAATAGTTATTAACTAATAAAATGGAATTAACTTTCCAATTATCGAAAAACACATATAACAAACAATCTTTATCATCGAATTCAAAATTTCGACACTATAAAACTGTGATAAAGCCGGAAGTACTCTATGCGGCAGAAATCTTAAGATTGTGCAACAAAAGTCTACTAAAGAATTTAGAAAAAAGAAAGAAGAATTTCGGGTCTTAAATTTCAAAATAATCAGATGAAATTAGTTCCAAATAACAAACTATCTACTAAAATTTAATAACTGTCAGACACGATAAGGAAAAGACGAATTGCATTTTACCCCCATTTATTTAGAATGAATAAACAGAGAAACAAATTTTTTATTTCTTCTGAAGTAAAAAAACTAAAGGCTAATGATTCACACAAGTTCAAGAAGACCTAAAATAAATGAAGAATATAAGAGAAAGAGACATTTTAAAGAAAATATTAAAAGATGAAAATAAAAGGTTCCAAGAAGCGCCAAAACGCAAGAACAACAGAGCTGAACTTTCTGAAGAACGAAGGAATGGGGTATTAGAAGGAATGAAGAGGTACTTGGGAGATAGAAAAACAGAAAAAAAGAAACAGCTGCAAATTAAAAAAATGTTCTAACATGTTCCTAGCTAGGTGAACTATTCCTTGGGGGGGGGGGGGGAGATGAATATAGATATATATATATTATATATTTTTTTTTTTTTTTAGTGGCTGTTGTATCCAGTTCGTCCCAAAATCAGATTGCATGGATTGCTCATCTTTGATTTACAATTTCTATTTATTTTTATTGATTATACTAATTTAATTATTTTTGTAATTGAATTTTATTTCAGTTTAATAAAAATATTAAAATAATTATTTTTGTTTCGGTTAAAATATTATTTCAGATTGTATCCAAGTCGTTTGGAGTTATCTGGTTATCATTATTTTATTTTATAATTATTCGTTAAATTTTTTTTTTTTTAATTTAATGTTTATCCACATATTTATGAGTTTTTTCTTTGTTTACTGTTTATAATATATTTTTTTATTTCTTTTGGCAATGTTGTTTTAATTATAAACAACGAGATACTGTTTTTGTCTATGAATAGTACAGAGTTTGTTAATTTATTTTCGTAGTTACTATGAACTGATTAGTTTCATTAGTTTTTTTATGTGTATTATTATTATTTTATTTAATCTGCCTAGTATCTGTTTATTTATTATTGGGATTCTATGCTCCATTAAATTACACTACTGTTATTGATTTTATTATTTTACTGATTTTTGTGATCTTTCCTTCGAATTTCTTAATGATCTGATAATTTTTATCAATTTTTTTTTGTTCTTTGACATGCAATTTTGAATGAGATTTAAATAAAAAATTATATATTTTGATAAGATTTTTTTTTTTTAACTATTGATATATTTTGTTATGATGTGAGTTTTAATTGTTATTTAAATTGTGGTTAAATTTAGCTTTAATCAGTTCTTTTTAATTGGAATAAATGTAGATTTGTTTTGTTAGAATATTCTGCTATGACTAATTTTGAATTTGTATAGAATTATTGTAGAATTTACTGTAGTTCAAAAAATAAAATAAAAATAAATTTTACAGCATTATTTATGAAGAGTAATCATTTTATATTATTTTTCTGCTTACTATATATTCTTTAAAATGTTTATAGGTTATTTTTAACAGATTAAAAAAACAAAACTGATGTTCTCAATTAGATCTGATTTTTTTATCAATGAAAATTCAAACTTTTCTGTAAAAGATTCTCCGATTTCGATGATTCTTTTTATATTTTGTAAAATTTCTACTAATAGTTTTAATACGCTTTCCAAATAGTTTAACTGAAAGCTGTAAAAATAATTTTTAAAGGAAAAATTACACGGTGTAAATTGATAATATTAATGTATTTTTTGTTTGAAATTGTGTCTATGAAGCTTTGTTACATATTATAAAAGATATATTAGCAAATAAATTCATTTCCGATCTAAAAAACGTCTTTATCGAAAAAATGTCTTCATTTAGATGTACTTGACAGATAGCTTCCAACCGACTATTTATTTCGTTTTGCAACCTTTGAAGTTACGGTTCTCGTGCAGCTGTCAATCGACGTGACTGTTGTTTTGTAGACTTGCTTTGTTTTTATAGATTTTCATTACAAACTGAGACAGCGAGAACGTTGTTCGAATATCTTTCTTGATATACCTTACGAATTAATGAGGGATGTTGAGAATGTTGGTGGGCGGTATCATTCTCAGTTGCTACCCGTGGATGAAATTGAACCGATGTGCTTTTTGCGGTCGTTACATCGTTTCTAGGTAATCAGGAATATTCTCATTTTAGAGTTCACAGTTCACGGTCGGTAGTATTATTTATCTTAAGGTCATTTATCTTTTATTTTTTTTATTTTAATAATATGTAGGTTGCTACGTTTTATTTCAAACAATTGTTTTTTATCTATACCCATCGTTGGCGTAAAAATGAAGCTAACAATCTTTAAATGAACTTAAAAAATATATATAAAAAACAACCTATAACATTTATTTGGTAACGACGTCAAAAAGTCCAAATGAAAAATTTTAAATAAGGTTTTATTTGATATTAAAGGTTTTAAATTTTAAAGTCCAAGTCAAAGAAGGTTTTTTTACTTTTTATTGCTTTATTTATATCAGTTTTATTCTTTCCAAATATATTTTGTTATTATTACTTCATTTATTTCTGTAGTAATACCTAATAGAATATTAAAGTAATCTATAAATAGCGCTTTGCGAAGGCGGCTTGAAGCTGTCTTAACTTATCAATTTAATTATTTTTCTTTTATTTATGAATAAAAGTATGCTAACTTCGTTTTATTTTATTTAGCTATTTTACATTAATCTGTAACTTTTTTTTTTTTACATTCCCATTATATGGGCATGCTATATCGTAAGGCGATAACCCAGCATTCACCTGTCAGTTTCTACTGAGGTCCAACAACGTAGGAATCCCTGGGAGTAAACGAGCGCACTTAGCCTACGTTCGTGGATCACGTTATCTATTCTGATGATGCATGTTGTGAGAAATTCAGTTGAAGGCTGCTTAGCATAATGAGCGGTTGACAATAAACTCCTTGTTAAAGCTAAAAGTTGTCTAAGCGAGATAGTTGAGACTACTTTTCTTTACGTTTGCATTAGCAGCACGTCAGATGAATTCATTGATTTTTTTTACATCCGCCAAATATACTTTGTTTTGCCCCTTAATTAGTATGTTAACTGAAAAAATAACTGATGTGAAAAGTGCCTCCTTGATCGCATACGTTGTGCGTATATTGAATCGGGATTTATGCTAGCTTTAAAAATTGGAGAAATATATTCGAAATTGACTGATTTAAAATTTTTGAAATCTATAAGGGTCAATTGATTTAAAGTGACCCAAGGGTGGTTGCTTGATCAATTAAAAAAAAAAATTAACTTACCCACTTCTTTCCTATATGTACAGGAAAACTATTTTTTTTTTATTTAAGCAATTTACCTGTGGCGGCCATCTTTGTTACGGTACACATACCTATTTTTATGATTATAAGAGTTTACGGAAAAAATCATAATTAAAAAACTATTGCTTCTGGAAGGATGAAACAAAAAGCAATTTATTCATATTTTCTCAAGGTAAAAGATAGGTCTAGTGGTTTATTTACCTATCTCTCTTCTTTCTATGAGAAAATTAACCAGTAAAGTTAAACATGAAAAACGGTGAAATTTCACTTTTAGTAATTTTTTTCAAGAGGCAGGGATGGCATACATAGTTTGAATTTTTTTTATATGTAGGTATTTTTTAGTAGTTTTACCATAAATAATAAATTTTTATGAATTTTTGAAACTAATTTTTTTTTTAAATTCAAATCTTGGCTTTAAATAATTCTGATGGAGCTGGTGATAAAAATCTCGAATTTACACAACTTACAGTGTTTTTGTAGATGTTTATGGCAAATAAAAAGTTTGTTGTGTATTGTATTAATTAAAAAGTTATAACCTCTCAAAAATCATAAAAATCCCATTAAAAGCGATACCATTTTGACTCGCTAAATAAGTGCTCCAACGGATCTCTTGTCTTCTTGCCACTGAAACCTTATGGTTTTATTTGAATTTTTATATAATTTTCTCTATGCTCGTTTTTTTTTTTGGAGAGATTCGTTCCATTCCTACCGTGTTTACATTTATGTGTAAGAATATTGTGCTTGTATATTATATATATTATATTATGTTTATATATATTGTGTATGTATATATATACACAATATATATATGTATATAAATTTGTATGTTGTAAATTTTTTAAATTTTCTTTTTGCTTCACCTATACTTTTGTTATTACTTTACGGTTTGTTTAATTATCTGAAGGATGGAATTCCTCTCATCTTGCTTTATTTATTTAATAATTATAATAACGAAATAGGGTCTCTCAAAGCCGTTTTGTTTTTCTGTTTTATTGTGTTACTTGCAAACTTTCTTTATATATTTTTCCATTCATTTTTAGTGCTCATTTGGTTCACAATTTTTTTTATAATTTATGTCAATAATACAGGTACATTTCGATGTAATTACCTGTAGTAGCATTTTAATGGTCTTAGGTTTATACCCACCGGCTTGGTCTAGTGGTGAACGCGTCTTCCCAAACCAGCTGATTTGGAAGTCGAGAGTTCCAGCGTTCAAGTCCTAGTAAAGTGAGTTACTTTAAGACGGATTTGAATACTAGATCGTGGATACCGGTGTTCTTTGGTGGTTGGATTTCAATTAACCACACATCTCACGAATGGTCGAACTGAGATTGTACAAGACTACACTTCATTTACACTCATACACATCATCCTCATTCATCCTCTGAAGTATTATCTGAAAAGTAATTGCCGGAGGCTAAACAGGAAAAAAAAAGAAAAGGTTTATGATAGAATTTTAAAGCCTCCTGTAGAACCGATAAACCAGATCTGTCTTTTCCCGCAGGACTCTTAAGTATTTATCTAATACTGGGTGAATAAAATAGGATGTACGGTTATAAAATATTGCAGTTGTGAGCAAAATGGTCTGCTTTTTTTTTTGAAAAATTTTGGAATAAATTTATTGACCGTCCGTTTTGTTTAAACAATATTTTTTTTATGAAGTCGACTCCTGTTGCTAAGTTCGTTGAAATTTTGGGTGGCATACTTTAAGTCCCGATGTAACAGATTTTTTCGTCTTCTTCATCCTGTTACTGGGCCGAATCCTCGCTCAGGTTCTCGGGAAATTTGAGTTCTTTTTTTTCTTTGGGTTGTATAACAGTTATCACTGCAGATGGATGCGAGAAACATCTGTAACAGCCATTTATCACTTCTAACCTCGATTTAATGTTTCCCATTTCTCCAGATGTCTTTCTTGATATACTTGTTAGAACTTGCTCTTGCTACGTATCACGTACTCCCAGTTCTCAAACTTCTACTAGTGATTGCCATTCCCAGACTGTAATAACTTCCACTCTTACATATACTGCACATGTTTATATCAGATAATTTTTTTTTATGAATGGCACCTACAAGAAATTCATTTACATTCATTTTTTTTTCATTTTCTTCATTTCTGATAGGTTTTAAATGGTGGCTCATTTCGCAATATCTTCTCCAATAGTTAGTTTCTAAGGCTAATAAATTCCGCTCTAAATCTTTTGTCACTGCCCACATCTAGCACCATTTGTCACGCAGTTCTCAAGGAATGTCTTAAAAATATCTTTTGTTTTGTATGCTTGTTCACATTTTTCTCCTATAAAAATGTATTTAATACATTATTACTCACTATTTAATATATTTTAATATTTATTTTCCCTAAATTAATAAAATTGTTGCCAGAGAAAGTGTATTTATATTTTAGTACTAATGTTGACAAATAACTGTAGAGAAAATTTGTATTAATTTTTTCCTTGTTCATATTATATTGTTTAAACGTTCCAAAGAAAACGACTGAAATTAGAATATTTCTTGTTATGGATTCAAATATCCGAATCACACTACCGCGCTCCATCGCTAACTTAAATGAGATGATTATCTATGTTTATTAATTATTGTTGATTATTTACATAATAGTAGAATGGATCAGAAGAGATATTCAAAAATTCAAAAGAAGAAAACAAATCATATGAGTATATATATATGTACTGTATACGAGGAAGAGATGAGATGAATATTTTTCAAATTTTCTGACGATTCCCTTGGCCTACTTTGTTCTACATGAAATTAGAGAAAAAAAAAATTATTCACCAATACTTTATAGTAATTTACAGGACAGCTGCTCGATATTTATCGTTTAAGTCGCACACAAACGTGAAATGCCGTGATCGCAAATTTATATAAAGAGACCTCGTGTCTCTCGGTCAATTAATAATTTTACCGGTGAAAATTATTTAACATGTCACGGTAATATTTTATTGCGTTATGACCGGTCATTATTTGTCGTTCGTGCATTTCCCTTTCACTGACCCCCTAGTCTCTACAACAGGCATTTTACTTACTTATTTCAACAGACTAGAGAATGTTTGTGTGCTTATACTTGTAATTATTAAAATTAATTCCATCCGATTAATTGTAAATAAAAAACTATTTCGTTTACAACAATCTACCATTTTATACGTTTTGTTCACGTTCTACTTGCTTAGGATTTCGAATTGGTAAAAATGAACCAGAAAAATTTAAACCAAATATAAAAATAATTGCAATTTATTTTTATATTCTGACAATTTCAATAATCAAATAAACAAATTAGATTTGACAATAGAAAATATCTTAAAAATAAATGAAATGAAATCTTGATCAGTCACTCCGTAACATTGTTTCTGATTATTTCTTGGAAAATATTGAACCGGTTTTCTTAACGGAGACCAAAATATGGATTTTGGTCTTTTTTCAAAGGGAATCGTATGGAAAAGAGAAGTCTATTACTTCTTATGCCCTATTAACGGAAATATATGTTATCATGTTATGTTATATAGATGGAAAGAGCTACACATAAGTTATAACGCATAACTTTAGTAGAAATAAACTCTTAATTTAACATAGTATTTTATAATAAAGTTTTTAAAAAAAATCACAAAAAATTTACAGAATCTATTTCTATATCTCCCCTTTTGATTGCAATTGACTGAACCAAATATGTCCTAAATCCAAAAACTTTGGATTTTGGACTTTTTCTTTACTGCAGTAAGCCCTCATTTGAGTGCTTCTCAACGATATATCATAAGTGGTACTTATTTTCATTGATTTCAGAGTTATTACCAAATAAAATTTTAATTAATGAAATATTTGGATCTTACACGGGGGAAGACTGCATTTCTTTTTTTTTTAATTTAAATATATTGATTTATTAATAATTATTAACCTGTGATTTTAAAAAATTACAATAAATAATAATTCAATAATAGCAAAAAAAAAAAAAATTGGAAAAAATAAAACAATTTCTTATTAAAGAATTTTCCTTTCTTTTTCTGTTTAGCCTCCGGAATTACCGTAAGGTATTACTTCAGAGGATGAATGAGGATGATATGTATAAATTTTAATGAAGTGTAGTTTTGTACAATCTCAGGTCAACCATTCCTGAGATGTAAGGTTAATTGAAACCCAACCACCAAAGAACATCGGTGTCCGATGTCTTTGATTCTAGTACTCTAGATGATCTAGTATTCAAATATTTATTTCAAAATAAGCAAAGTTACTAAAGAACTGAAGGATCGTATCTCACTTTCAAATGAAATAAGTTTAAATGAAGTGCAACAAAAAATGTGTATATATATATATATATAATTTAATGGGCGTACAAGGAAGTCATGTAGTGTCCACATCAGATTTTAAAAAAGTACTTTTCCAACCATTTGCTCGTATAATTAGTTTATTGATGTTTTTTGAAGTTAATTGTAAAGAAATTAAAAATTTCTTATAACTTTCATTCACACAAAAATGTGGCCAGGATTTTCATAGGGTTTGTTTATTTTGAAATGGGCATTTCCAGTGGAATCCAGAATATTATTCATAGTAAATTAAATCCGTAGCATTATTTTTTTATTTCTGGCTATTCTTTTACGCACGATTGGCATATCTCACACTTACTATCTGATTTTTCCTGAAAACAGTAGATTTGTAATTTTTAATTTTCCCCAATATTTCGGGGTTTAGTCTGACACTTCTTTTAAGTTTCCTTTGGCTATTTACTCTCAGTTTCACCTATGATCATTCAGAAAATGAGTTCAAATCTTCCATTAAATAACAGTTAAATTGGTTTTTATTGAACGATTACGAAAACATTGGCTTTTAGTTTAATTATAATCTTTTGTTTCAACCCATCTGGATATGACAATGGAAGATTTTTTTAAAGTAAAAAAGTAAGGTATATTTGTCTGTAGCTAGGGCTGTAGAAGAGGAAATAATAAAAATACCAAGAAAAATGGGACACTGCTCATAGAAAGTAATACTCATCATCTCATGTCATTTGTTTCTCAGAGATTATAAAATATGTGGAGATAGGAAATTAAATCATCGGTTAGGAATTGATGATTCCTCGTGTAAATTATGTGAGGTTTGTGAATGGTCTCTGCAATGGATTTTGGTTTATGCGTAGATAGTGGAAATTTTTGGTGAAGGTTGAATTTAAATATAGTTTTAGTTATAGTTATAGGAGAACGCTTGGTACAAAGAAATATTTCTCGGTGTTAGGGAAAATTTAATAATTTGCCGTGATCCTAGATTAGGTGTGTTAAAGTGATGGGCTTGTAGTTAAACTGATATTTTTTGGTGAATTCTTTAGGTGTATGATTACGTGAAATATCTAATTTAAAGGAGCTTGATTACGAGTATTGTTTTTCGGGAAATAATGGGTTTGTTGTCTGTACTGTTACAGGTACATATTGTAAATTCCATTTATGCTGTTACTGTATGGATCCATTGCTGTTATTGCATAAAAAATTTCTGATGGACACCACATGATTTCTTGTACGCTTATTAAATTACATATACACATTTTTTTCTACACTTCATTTGAATTTGTTTCATTTGAAAGTGAGATACGATCCTCTAATTCTTTAATAAAGTGGACAGTTAAACAATTGCATTGTGGTGGACACCACATTGCAGCATATTTTTTTGTGGTGTCCGTATCAGTATTTTATATTATTTTGAATATATATATATTTATATATGTTTCACATCGCTCAAGTAGTTATGTGGTGTAAGTGAGAACGTGTCGGATCCGTCATGGACATACCAGTTCGAATCCGACTTCATATACATATATATTTTTTTAATTTAAATATATTGATTTATTAATAATTATTAATCTCTGTAAAACTTTTTGAATTAAAACTGAAAGTACATAAACTTTTGTTTCACTAATAACTTATTTTTTTCTTTTTTTTCTTGTTATTATTGAATTATTATTTATGGAAAAAAGATTTTTACAATCAGAAGTTAAATTATTAATAAATCATATTTAAATTAAAAAAGAAGTTACATAAAGAAAAAAGGAAATGAAGTTGGATTCCAACCTATGTGCCTTCTCCTTGTAAGATCCAAATATTTCATTAAACCTTTATTTGGCTATTTGTTTAAATCTTTATTTGGCTGTAACTCTGGAACCAATGTAAATAAGTACCACTTATGACATATCGTTGAAAAGCTCTCAATGACGGCTTACTACTGCAGTTAAGAAAAAGTCCGAAATCTATTTTTTTTCGATTTTGGACATTTTTGGCCCAGTCGGTTGCAATGAAAAGGAGAGGTGCACAACTAGATGTTACAACACCCCTAAATCCAAAATGTTAACTTTCTACGGCTAATCGTTTTTGAGTTATACGAGATACGTACGTACATACCTCATGCCGAAACTAATAAAAATGGATTTAGGGTTGGTCAAAATGGATATTTCCGTTGAAAATTTTTCGCGATTACAATATTTTCTTTACTTCGTACAAGGAACTAAAAATATTATAGGAATGAATTTCAGATCTATATCTGGTTAAGAATCTAGGAACTTATTTATTACCGGAAAATGTTGCTTAATATTGGTCGATAAAAGATTGTGTCAAGGAAGAAAGATGATTATCATTGTGGTCAATGGGCTAGATGTGGTAGATATGTTAAGTTACGGAAGGAGAGAGGTGCTCCGTACTATGGGTTTCTACTTGGGTTATAAAAAAGAAACTAATTTTTTCCAAAACAAAATTTTTCTATAACGCGGCTTTGGAAATTGAGCTGATGAGTAAAAACAATTTTAATTACTTGTATTACCAGACCTTTTTATTTAATTCAATTTTCATTATTGTTGTCTTATTAAATATAATTTTCGTTAAGCTATTCCTTAATTTATCTATTATACGATGCATAAAAACAAAATTAGTTTCCGATCGGTGTTAGTAAGATAATATTTTTACGTTGATTATTACGTATTTTATTTATTTTTATATTAATTTAAGTAATGTTCTTAAAATTGAAATATATTGTTTAATATCTAGACAGTAATTTACTTATGATTTTTTTTTTGGTGATGACCTCGAAATCTTTTTAATATTAGTGGAAAAAAAATTTGAATTCTATGCTGTTATCTACATCAATTTTATATGATCAGTTTTTTACTAAATGAGTATCATATTTCTAAAATATTATCTTTATCCATTATTTTCAATTTATCTTAATTTTCAAGGTTTTTAATGTAGTAGAAGAGTTCATGGTAAATTTTTTCTTATTATATAAATTAATACGTTTTTTTTGTTTTTTTTTTTTTTAATAATTTTATTATGTAATAAATATTGAAATTTTTTCTTGTTACTTACTCTTAGTACTTAAAATGTTTGATGTAGTTTGAATTTTAAAATAATACCGTAGCTGTAACTTTTCTTGTGTTTCCTTTTTATTCTGTTTTAACGAGCTAAAGTTCTTCTTAAGTGTTTTAAAAATAATGGTTACGTATTGTGTAATATTCCGTTATTCATAAATCGATAACTACCATTCATCACGTGTTCTGGTATGTCATTTGAATTCTATTTAGTTTATTTTATTGCCTTTAAGTAATTGTATATATATATATATATATATATATATATATATATATATATATATATATATATATATAAACGAATTGAAAAAAAATTGTCTTAAATGTTTAAATGAATACAAGTAATGAAAAACAATTGGTTACAGTATTGCATTTATTTTTGTTTGTAAATTTAGAGTATGTATACGTAATAAATTGGTTCAAATAAACATAAACCCTCGTTATTTCTAATTAAACTTTTATTCATTGACTAACTCTTATCTTTTATTGTAAAAATTAGAAAGTAGCTGATGTATTTGCCTGGTATTTAGGTTTTACTTGTTCCTATTGTTGAGTATAACGACGATATACCGAATCTCATCAAAAAATATCCGACCTCGCGGTAATCCCGTGCTCATCTGGTTTGCTACCATTAGTGCTTAGTTCCTGATGATTCTATTTGTCGCGATGATCATGATGTGTGTTCGCATCCATGAATTCACCATTCTCAGTTGTTTTTTTTTATTATTATTAATTTTCTTCGTTAGTGCTGGTCATTAGCATCTTTCATTAGCGGTCATTAGCGTCAAAAGTAGGACTGTTTCTGTGCGCTAAGAGCAGTTTTGGGACAAATCACATAAAACATCCTGTAAGAATCGACTGAAACGATATGAAACTTATATATTTACGTCTCTAATTAACTCATGAATTGTGATATTCCTATAAGCAATTCGTGTAATTGATGTGCAGATTTCCTGGTTCCACCTGATATATCACTTTCAGTAGTTTTTGGCCATCTTTTAAAGAATTTTAACACTCATAAATTTTCATACAACTTCTACAATCCACCCCGTTTTATCACGAGATAATATTATTATGCATGTATCAACAGTTTAACCAATTTTTTGATAAAATCTGTTGTAAATTCAATTACTTTTTTCAGCATGACAATCGCGATATACTCGTTTACAAAATTGCAAATAACAAAACACTACTAAAAGCAAACCAGATGAGAATAAGACACATGACCCACGGCGCAAGCCCAGTAGAATTCCGGCGCAAGCCCGGTCTGTTAGACAGAATTCGTAATCAAACCGTACAAATACCGCGAACGAAATAATTCAAACCTGTTCTCGACAACCTCAACAAGAGGTAAATATGCTTTTAGAAAAAAAATTACGCAAAAGGAAAGGATAAAGAAATTTCGTGTTTAAATTAGCGATCGACCCACAGAGGAACTATGAAACTATATAAAAAAAATCCGAAATCAAAGTAGTTTCTCAGGCTTCGCCCAGGCATCTCTCCAGGCGAGATGCCTGGGGCGAGCTCTCTTTTTCTCGGGAGATCGGATGATCTAGGATAGGAGCGGCACATTAAATAATTTTAATTACATTCTATATTGTTTTTGCTTCAGTTATTAAACTCATTCGTAGTGAGGTTCAGCGTTTCTTATAAAAAATCTTCATCTTCTGAATTGTGTGGCATGTGTGGTTTTCTAATGTTCAGTATATATTGCTTTTAGGTCACGACCTTCGGCCAGGTCCCTTCTAAAGGGTGCTGATTGAATAATTATCTTTTAAAAGAAATAAAAAAATAACTTCGTGTTGTATTGTAGACTTTTTATCTCGTGGCTGGGTCATATTACTTAAAAAAAGGAATATCATAAACAAATCGCTAAATTGTAACTTAGTTATTAAAATTCCATTCAGTGTAAAAATATTTACACACGTCAGAATCTCAGCGTTATCTTTGTACTTGTAAACTATAAATATAATAAATGTTGAGCTAGATTGTAGATGTTTAGCGGCCATGACCTTTACACTGATAACGAGGTGCAAAAAAAATAATTAAAAAAAAAGTGTATATATATATATATATATTCCTGTATATAATTAAAACAGATTTATTACTATTGATAATATAACAATAAGTACAATACTCTAATTATTGAAATCTTGTTTATTACTAGACATAATTTAATATTTTATGAAGTTGTGATATGATAGCATTAATTACTGAATTAATAATTTCTTCACGTTGAACAGTAAATGAAATATTTCTGTATGTTATATTCCGTCGGACTTGAGGCAGTACATTAATACAGCTCAAGTGGAAATAACTTTAGTTTAACATTTGGTTTTTGAGCACTTACATTGAAGTATTGTTAACATAAACGTCGTTTGTAGTTTCTGTCGACTTTTAGATTAAGCGTTTGTAATTACTGCCTTATAAAACTGGCCTTATATTGACGAAATGCTGACCGGAATCGGTTAAATTTTCAAACTTAATAACTATAAAGTTGAAATACCACGATAGAGGATTGCATGAAGTATATCAAACCTATTTTTTTTTTTTTTTTTTTTAATCAATTTTGACTTCTGCTGTTTAATTATAAAATTATTATAAATAAATATTTTGTTGACATTTCCCGGCGATCTTTCTTTATTTTTTTTTTTATTAAAACTTTTCGGTGCGATTACATTTTAATATAAGTCAATGCCATTGCAGAAATAATCTTTTTTATTAAATAAACTGGTTTCTTTTTCGTTTTGATTTTTTTTTTGAACTGTTGAAGTTGCGCTTGCTGTTAAGGAATGTAACATTGTGTGTGTGTGTGTGTGTGTGTGTGTGTGTGTGTGTGCGTGTGCGCGTGCGCGTGTGTATTGTGCTTAGAATTTCTAAGAATTCAAATATTTTTAGTGATGGGAATTGTTTGTGGTATAATAATGCGGTTATTATTCAGTGAAATAAATCATTGTTAAAATGATTAATTAATATTAAAACGCTCGTACGGTTTTCACCATATGATTGTAACCTCATAGTATGTCCTTAGGATGAGAAAAAAGATAGAATTCAGTATTCGTTGTTCTAATTTAATACTTTCCATACAGTGATTTTAGAGGTCGAGTCTTCTATCGGATATATTTGTATTTATATTACTGTCGTATAAACAAACTGTGGTATGTGTCTTGATTTTTTTATTTTCCGTTAGAATTGAAATTTTTAAATTAAAGTAGACCTGTTGTTGAGCCTTGTGATGAGTCTTTTTTTTTTTTATTATTATTAACGTGGACCTAGTAGAATCACAACTCGATATCCTTGACATAGTGTTTTTAAATTATACGATCAGTTTAGAATAATTATTATTACAAAATCATTACACTTTTTTTATCCTCGTTTATTACATTGTGTTATTTCTATATCGATGTTTGAGGAAGTAAAAATAATTACATTGTAAAAAGCAAAATGCATTAGTTTAATAAAATACAATATTTGTGTTGTTTAAGCATTATGTAACAAGTTTGTCATAAGGAAACATAATTATTTATTTCAACCTACATTTTATTAATTAAAATAAAAATTACATTGTACTATTAATAAGTAATTAGTGTTTTAACTGCTAGTTAAAAACAATATCTTCATACTTAATCAGTTTATGTTAACGTCATAATCTTTTAATGCTGAAAACCAGTTCATTGCCTGTATATTTGTCGTGCGGTTAGGTCAATACATCCGTTCAAGTCTTAATAAAGACAGTTATATTTACACAGATTTGAATATTAAATCGTCGATACCGGTGTTCTTTGGTGGTTGGGTTTCAATTAACCACACATCTCAGGAATGGTCGAACTGAGAATGTACAAGACTACACTTCATTTACACTCATACATATCATCCTCATTCATCCTCTGAAGAATTATCTAAACGGTAGTTACCGGAGGCTAAACAGGAAAAAGTAAGAAAAAGGTCAATACATCGGGTGACTAGTTATCGTTTTCGATCAGCCGGTTAAACATTCTGCAGGAATAAGTCCAAGTCCGGTTAAAGAAGTAACAATCGCTACGCATTTAAATGGGTGTTTAGATTCAGTGGATATTTAGCGGTGTACAAATGTAGACCTCTTTCCCCCGCTATATTTTACTTATTTCTTGCCTGAAAATTGGTAATAGAGAGGTTACCAGTACAACTACATCTCTCTTAATCGTAGGAAATTGAAATTGTGTTGAAATAGAATTGGTTTCCTCGTTGAGAACAAATGATGAAGAGAGGTTGTCTGATTCTTTTTTCTCATTCTTCCCCCCTCTCTTTCTCTCTCTCATCTTCCATACATAGATCGTTTTACAGTATGTAAAGTGCTCTTTATATGTATAGTCTATTGTATTAATAATTACCCTGAGGAGCAAGGTCTTTGTGTCAACTTTACCACATTAGAAATTCATCTTTGTTTGTTTGATTATATCTTTATAATGGAAAGATGGATTTTACAGAGCTATTCTGTGATTTTTCTTAGTGTAATTTTGTTGGCTGGTTGCGATGATTTGGTTATATGGTGGAAAATAGCCATCGCAGATCTTTTCCAAATACGTTATTTCTTTATTTTATTTTAACGTATCATTATTTAAACGAGACATTCAAGTAAGTGAATCCCTGTTCATATAACTATTCTTGATTAATGTTTTTTTTTTAATTGGAATCTTAGAAAAAATTATGGTCGGGAGGAATAATCGAGAAATTCATTAGTGAGTTTTTCAAAAAATATCCTGTACATTTCAAATTTTAAATGTTTTTTATCGGAAGACTAATGAAACGTATTATTTTTATATTAAGTTAATAATATATTTAAACGGTGATTTTTCTTCGAAACAGTGCTTATAGAATCAAGAATTTTGATTATTATTAATTCTGTAACTTGAGATTTTATAATGTAATATAATTTAAAAGAGTTCTCTTGCTTAAAATATTCTGTAACAGTAAAATGTTAGCGTATTTGTTTAGCGCTGTTAAAATGGAGTCGTAATTCCAAATGTAAATATGCACAAATATTAAGCGACGTAATGTTAAACTATTCAAAGAAACTTACGTGATCAGTTGATTTATTCGTTTTGTCATGAATATATTCTTTCATAGATATATATTAGACCATTTTTAATCAGGGAATTCTACACAATGTTCGTAAAGCCGGGTATGGTCATTAAAAGTTACAAGATGATTAGCCGATCTTTAATAGTGAACTACGAGAGAGATTTTTAATAAACAAAGTCTTTATAATAACGGAAAAATATCTATTAAAGTAGCATATTTATGTAGCTTTTGTTGTAGGAAGTGATTTATTTCGGTAATTTTTTCAGCGTAGGTGGCTCTATCACAAGAAAAATAAATGTATGAGTGGGAAAAAATGTTTAAAATTGAATTCTCTGGCGCGCGCGCGCGCGCGCACACACACACACACAAAATAGGAAGCTTTCTTCCTTCCAATAATTGATCTTAGTATAAGGGTGCTTGGGCTTTGGTTCTTGGAGCAAAACTCCAGAAAAGACATGTATTGTGTAATAAGTTGATTTCGATTTTTATGTTCATTTAAGATGAATACTGGAGTAACTTGTGCCACGGGAAATATTTTTTTCGTAATATTTCTAATCTGCGTAAACTTGATATAAAATCACTCGTCCAGAATAGTTTACAGATTTATTTATTTAAGAATTCTTTAATATCTTCTTTTGTATTGTTTTATCTGAAAAACGTTTTGTTATCTATTTATAAACCGTGGAATTCAGTTGTATTTTATTTTTATTTATGTTTTGGTTTCCGTTTGTATGTTATGGCTGTGTCAAATAAGGCACGTGATGTCTTTGTTTGACTGTATTCAAATTGTTATTTGTGGTTTTAGATTACAATTAGTAATTTTACCCTATTTATTTTACTCGTTTACAGATTAAACGTGTCATTTCCAGATGTAAATGTGCTGACATTATGTCTGTAAGCGTTTAAAACATAAATAATTATTGTACACATACGTCATTCAGTAACGCTTTCTTATCGCATTTATCGGTATTTTTAGTTTACCTTGGTCTAGTCTAAAAAAAATTCGTCATTTTGAAATTTGATAGTTCAACAATCCTCATAATAGGAATAAATTTAGCATCTGTTCCTAATTAACTAATATAACGGTTAGGTTAAATATTTTTTCTTTAGATTTTCTATCGACTATTTTATTGCTGATTTTATAATTTTTTCATTAGTTTCACCGTTACTTTTGCTTTAATAACTTATATATATATATATATATATATACGTTTTTTTAATTGAAGAACTGCAGGTCTTAACTCTTTAACCCTGCTCGGACGTTTGGTGTTTTGGCGCCATATATATATATATATATATTAGTCAGTGTCGTTGTGCAGATATATCCGCCTACTGTTTAGATGTGTTAAGATCGTTTAGTGGATATATCCACGTTTTGTCTGTGAAAAATCTGACGTATGCACCTTTTTATTCCCACTCATAAACACAACGTAACAAATGAATTCAATAATGTGAGAGGTAATTTACATTGTAGGAAGATAAATTTTGATTTCTTGTGTTGGCAGCCTTGATAGCAGGTGCTATTGTAGTTCCCGCGTCTTTCTTATCTCTTGTTCATGCGTTGATTGTATAGTCATTTTATAGCCGACGTAACTGTACTTTGTAGTTTGTAACAATGTCTACTGTGAAAAATGGTGATATCATTGAGTTATTAGATGTTTTTCCGACGATGATCTTCTTGGTTTGCAATCGGATGGTAAGAACCTCTAAACGATAGTGGCGCAAATATTGTCGCCTTGAGTGAGGTTAATGTAGCTTCTAATGAAGATTATTTTTACGATATTAAACCGGTTGAAAATACTGTGAACGAAAACATAGAAAACATTAAAGTAGAACCCGGGTGTGTGGAAGAACGCGGATGACGACGACTGGTATGATATTATTGATGACGATAATGAGCCTGTAAATAACATTGCAGTAAATAATAATGATTTAGGTACAGTTTTTTCTATAGATATCAGTAAGTATTCAAAGCAAATTGAATATTTTTCCTTATTTATTAATGCAAATTTATTACAAAAAATTATACATGACACAAATAAGTATGGAAGCAAACACTACCCCAAAGAATATTTTACGTAAATGAAAGGATATCATAGTCAGCGATTTGAAAGGAATGTTATGTGTAATTTTGAATAAGGGCCAACATCTCTTATCTGTTATAAAAATTTATTCTTATCTTAAATGGGTTAGTAGAATTCCGTTTTTCACTGATGTGTTTAGTAGAGATCAATTTTTTCTACTGTTCTGGAACCTTCGTTTTAGTCTTGAGAAAGGAGGTCGAGATACAAAAATACTGCCGATAGTTGACTACCAGACAACAATGTCAAATATTTTATACTCTCCTAGCTCTTTTGTATCCTTGGATGAAAGCACAATTTTGATTAAAGAAAGGTTAATTTTAAAGTTTAGAATGCTAAGAAACCTATGAAATTTGGTATGAAAATTTTTGTGTTGTCTAATACCATGAACTATATTTACAATTTTCAACCTTATAGTAAACAAGAAGATCCTAACCAAGAGTTGCTAAAACCCTTCTTTTGGCTGTTAGTGGTGTCAATCATCAATTCTTATATTTTCTACAAAGTAAACGTACAGAAAATCCAAAGAAAACCTTGGTCCCACAAAGATTTCAGGCAAAGTCTGATTGAAGATCTTGTTTGGGAGAAGCTACAAACCTTAGTCACGATGTTCAGGGGAAAGCGGTAAAGACCAATGGAATCGCCCCAAGAAAAACGACTTGACGGTAAACTACATCACATGGGAAAATAAAAAAAAAGGTTTTTACCGACGCTACGTTTTTACCATCAGAAAATACAGTCTACCTATGCAAGACTTGCCCGGGGAATCCGTATCTTCACCCGGATAAATGTTTTGAAGATTTCTTCTACACGAAAAAAGTATATATAAACAATTTATTTCTTCAGCGTGAAATCAAGATTTTTTTTATTTTATATTTACATGTTTTTGTATTTTCTTTTACGTTCACTTTTTCGTTATTGTGCATGTATGAAATTTTTTTGTATATTTCCATAACGTAAAATAAGTGTAACAATTTTTTTTTAATCATAAGCAAACTGATAATAATGGCTTTCTTTAAAAAATATTGTGATAAGAAAATAATTTCCTTTTTTATTTTAGTGTACTAATTTTATATTTCAAAATACACATCTTTTTAAGTTAAATTACGCTCACATAAGTCTACCAACGGATATATCTGCCTGTTAGATGTTCAATTCAGAATTTGGTCAAATATTATTCTATCAACAGACCATTTTCAATGTGGTAACGAATATTTCGATTAAAAAAATTTTGACTCGTAAAGAAATACGACTATATCGTAAAACTACACAATTCTATTAAGGGGTTAATTTCATTTTCTCCACTTCTTCCGAAAAATTTAATTGGTATTATTTTTCGATCTATTAATGAGTTTATTTTTTTAATTATAAACGAGGTAGAATATAAAGTTTATTTTACTTTTTTTTTGGTATTTCAAAAAGGAAATAAAAAGGCACGTCTTGTTTAAATATTCACAAAAAATGCCGTGAAAATTATTGTAGATAAAAAGCATATTTGTTCTAAAACTTGTTGTTAAATTTATAATCGTTAAATAATCCTGCTATCTCATGTTTTTAACAGATTGTACAACTTTTGTAACAAATTATGTTTGTATATAATTACAGATACTCTTAGCGGAATGTAGAATTAATTATACAGCTACTATGTAAGTCATAAAGAGGATTTGTAATCATATTTTACACTTTTCTCTACTTCTCCTCGTATCGGTTGCTTTCTTTTAGTCCTCTGCTTCGTTGTTATTTCTGTTTGTATTCTTGTCATGTTTCTCTGAATTTTTCATTGCATTTTCATAATTTTTCAGTCGGCTGAGCTGTACTGTGTGGACATTAAAGAAACTAAATTGTTGAAGATTATTAATAAAATTGATTTGTATTTGCCGTTCAGATCTTTGCTCAAGAAAATGTTAAGTTGTTATAAAATATTATTAACAGACTGACATCAGTTAATAATATAAAATAAAATTGAAATTAATAATAAAAGTAGTGGATCTATTAAATATTAAATAATGGCACACGTAACATCATAATTAAACATCTTTATATCAGATATGTGTACGGTATTTTAACAATCCTCGTTCGTTACTTTCCAAACAAATTTTAGATAATCTTTTTGCCATCCTCTATTGCCGTAATGAGGGGGAGTGAAAGAGTGAATAAATGTTAATTAATTATTTTGTGAAGGCAACGAGAAACTTCACGCTTCACTTTTTCTAAGTCTTGATGGTTGTTGAGAAAAGTCGTACGAATTTCGGGAGTACTTATGTCTGATGTCAAATTCTGTATAAATATTTTGATTGTTTGCCTAACTGGCCTAACAGGGCTTAAATTAAATTATTATTAAGGGTAAGTTAGATTATCATTTTATTTTTTTTTACTGAAAAATAATTTGGGTTCCAGAATTTTGCTTGGGTACTTGATGAAGAATCCAGATGACTGTTCGACTAAATATCCTTGAAATGTCGGTCTGTGATGAGGTTTAATTGATTAATGGGTTTTCTTTAATATATTTTTGAATGTTGCTTGATAGGTTTTAAATACCTCACAATTATCAACATATTAAAATCAAATCACACACCCATTTTTGAGAAGTTGAAATTTAAAATTCTGTATTAAAAAAAAAGAAGATATATATGTCTAAGGGAAGGATTGAACCCCCTGACGCTGATATTGATCTGTGCCTACGGATAAACACGAGTGTATAATGTATGATAGCCTAGAATACGTATCTGCATTTCTTGATTTTTTCTGCTTGAGCTTCCTGAATCCTTTTCTTCAATTTTGGCTATAATACTTTTCACAATGCATGTATGATAACAGACTGCGGATCACCTACATTCATTTCTAACAGCGGTTTAAATCTACCAGCCGCGTGTAAGTGGTAGAATTATATGATCATTTTATAGGATAGTTACCTCCAATTTTCATATATTTCCTGTGAGAGATTAAGAAATAGATGTTTGGACTACACAGATCTGTTATTTTAGCTAAATATGAAGAGTATGTCGCTATTTGTATTAAAAACCTGCGATAATCCAAAATAATTCAGTACTGTACTACGTAATAGCAATTTATACTAGTACACTGATCAGTATATTGTAGTATACTAATAGTAAAGCTTAAGAAAAGGAATATAATTTGCGTTACAGGTAATGGTTTTCCTAAAATTCAACAGTTTGAGATTTTATTAAATCAAATAAGGTTTGAATCTTATACACGTAGGTATGCTTCATATTTATCCCCCATCATATTGTGGAATAACGTATTAATGTGCGTTGACCTGTGATAACATATATTATATTAAATATATTAGTTTCAGATCTGTTAATGATTAAATATATTATAGGTATCATTTTGGTTTGTGAAAGTCTTGAAATACGATTTATTTATTTTTCTCCTTTAAATTATTCTTTCTCTGAAAGTGATGTCGGTTTAAAGATAATTATAAATATATATAATAAAAGATATATATATTATTATATATGTAAAAGATTTTATTAAAGTACTTCAATGTATTCTTACATCAAAACTTTTCTTCTTTGGTATTTCTTGTACATTACCTTGTCATCATCCTCTCTGTATGTTTATTATTTCTCATCTTTCCTAAGAAATTTTTTCTTCTAGGTAATAAGCGAGGTTTCATAATTGAATTTGTAATACATTAATAAAGTTGAATTGTGTGCTTGTTTCACCTACTTCGTTTTTTTACTAATTTAATTGAAGCATTTGTAGTTTTAGTTTTGTATGCGCCACACACACACACACACACACACACACACACACACACACACACACACACACACACACACACACACACACACACACACACACACACACACACACACACACACACACACACACACACACACACACACACACAGGGAGAGAGAGAGAGAGAGAGAGAGAGAGAGAGAAACAGGTCACAAAGTTTTCCCGGGACTTTCATAACCTAGTCTACTCGTGAAAATAATAGAAAAGGTTCATATAAACATATGTCCTAAAATGCTTCGTTTGCGAGTTATATACGGCTAGTGAAAGATTTCGCTCGAATTTCAGCTGCCCCGGTGAAATGAGGTCGTACTGAAATTTTTAGGACGTTAATAAGGGGAAGCATTAGTGATTTATTATAGTTTTTGACCTGAAAAATCGAAGAAAATAGGTCTCGGAACTGTATCTGCAGTATTTTTTGAGAAATATGGGGTGAAAACTAATAAATCGGGGTAAAAAACCTGTTTTTTTAACGTTTGACGTACAATAACTTGGTTAAATGGGCATCAAACATAAGAATTTAAACAAAACTTGTAAAGAATTTAATTATCAACAAAATGGTTTAAGATAAGATGAATAAAACAAAGAAAAGTAAAAAAAATTCGAATTTTACTTTAAAATTCTCTACCATGCGCGCGCGCGCGCGTGTGTGTGAAATGTAACACTTACATTACATTTTTATGTATATTTTGAAGCATCGTTCTAGTATGTTATAAATTGACCTCTAAAAAATTAAATTATCAGTTTTAAATTTTAAATTAAATTATCAGTCGGCGAATTTTAATGGAAGTTATTTTACACGGTGATTCATGCAATAAATTGGTAATTTTGTTCATTTAATGATTATTTTTTTGTTACTCACTGTCCGATTAGTAAAATGTTTTTTTTATTTGTCAAATATGATATTTCAATCGTAATAATAAATAATTATGGTTATTGATAATTTCTTATCATAAAATTAAAAGAGTGTAGATTGTCTGTAAATTTAGCTGCAGACTTGTTGTTATTGATAAAATAATGAATAAACTTAGTTTTAGACTAGTGAATGAATTACGTGTTCTTTTTACTATTCCAGTAACTGCAGGAAGTATAAAATCTGTTTTGTTATTATACAGTATGTTACTCATGCGAATGAACGATATTTGTTTGCTGATACTCGTATTACTATTAGATATCTGTTTCATTAATTATTGCAACAAAAAAAAAGAAAAGTTATTGCTGTTAACTGATTCTGTTTTGTTAGTGAGAAAATAAATTTTTCTTGTTGAATATTTGTGGGGGTTTGTTGCCGTTTTAATACCGTGAATCATCTTAATTGTATGTTCCAGCGTTATTGATTTTACCGTTGATTTCCGTAAAGTTCTTATTTATTGTATTCTGAGAGTAATCGTATAATTTTATTCGCGTGTTTGTGTATATATATATATATATATATATATATATATATATATATATATATAAAATCCAAAGTCCTCAGTTACCGACTCGCTCTCCATCTTATCTTCAGAATACTAAGAAGCTTGAAAACTGGACGGTATGTTCCTTTTTACTAAGTTATTTTAGATAGAGAAAGATTGTCTCTGGTTAGTGAATGTTAAGCGTTAAGAACACAGCAAATAGGTAGGATCAGGATACCAGGATCCGTTGTGGCGATACAAAAGTCATGGTTGTAGCATGACGATGACTGGAGGGGTGTAATGCAACCGGGTGTTAATAGTGGGGGGGTATGTCGGTGAGAGGGAGAAGTTTTTCAAGTTCAAGGACGACCTGTCCTCTGGTATTCTCTCTTGCTACTTCTGCTTCTGCTGTTTCTACGCCGTGCCGTAACTTTTAGTACGCTCGGCTTTACAGCGATTCGTTTTATACCGCATGTATTAATTCATGTGAATATAACTTACGTATACGATAATATTATATAACTTAACGTGTGTTTTATTTATTATCGATCGATCTTTAACATCAGGTTTTTTTTTGTTTTATATTTTTTATTCATAAATATTGATCGTTGAATCCAAATTTTTGTTTTAGAATTCACCGAGTAACAAAAAAAACAGTATGTTTTATGTACGTGATTTATTATTTGAAAAGGTAAATAAAATTATGTTCGGTTCTGTGCCCGACTTGGTACTATATAATCGCTTTTATCTTTATATTCATCAGTTTTTCTTAACTTTATAAATTTCAATAACAAATTTTATTATCGTCTAGTCTATATCTAACGATATTGTTGACGATAAAAGTAATGATCTATTTAAAAATTCAGGGACAACCCTGATATTATTAAACTTTCGTTCATTTTGACCGCCTAAAGAAAATATTCTTAAGGATTCTATTAGTCTCCAGGTTTCTTTTTATTCATCTGTATAAAAAACATTTTTTAAAGAAAGTAGTTATTAGCATTTAGAATGAAGTACAACAAAAGAAAAAAGAAAATTGCATCCCAAAAAAATACTTTTATATTTTCTTCGTGAATTAGAATACGGTCACATGTAAGAACCTTCAGTTTGTGAAAGAATTTATGATTTTTTTTTAGCATTCTCGAAATGTTCCTTTTAGATTCAGGTATTTTAATCTCTTATTAAGATTTCACGATAAAAGTCTTTACTTTAAGGTAGTGTATGTAATCTTTTCCAAGTAATTTTGTTGATTTAAAAAAAAAAATACTTTTTTTGATTGCATTTATTAATATCTTTATTAGTAGATAGTTAAAGAAGAAATTGGTGTTTGTCTTAGATGGCTTTTTTTAATTACAACCATTTTCAGGTTTTAGTGGCAAAGTGTATATATATATATATATATTTGTGATCGTGTTAATTTTGCCTAAGGTTTCTTCATATTGATTAACATGCGCTGTGATGTATCTTTATATATCAGGCTAATAAGATATCGCCCAGCAATGCTTCATTCAAGCTGTTGCTTAAAAGAAATTAGAGGTGGTAGAATGTAGACAGTAGAAAACGCTACTGAGAGATTTATTTCCTTTCCCAGTTTTGAAAATGATAACTTATTGAAATTTCATTGATGTAATATTAATTCTAAATAATCCAGTTGTAAGGTCTAGTAATATAAGATGTAAGGTCTTGGAATTGTTTCTTGAAGAGTGAATTGCTGAAAGGATTAGTTGTGTTTTCCGCACCCCATCAGTGTACAACGTTATCTCTTGTGAGCGATTAGCATATATCTCCATAGCAAAAATTACCCTACTAAACTACTTTATAATAAAATAGGCGTGTATTTTTTTGTCAACAGTTTTTCTTTTATTTTTTTAAGAGAAGTTATATGATTTTATCCTGCGTATAGGTAAATCCTGTGTGTTTGTAAGTTTATTGTTTATATCAAATAACCGATAAGTTTGCGTTTTATAGTAAACTTAATGTTATTTTGTTTTTAAGCTTATTGGTATTAGGAGTTTCGCAACTATTTTAGGATCTACCTTTTATTGAGTTCAACCGTCGTATATGTCAACGTGGTTAAACAGAGAAAATTATCATCAGAATAATCTATTCTTTTTAGTAGTTAAAATAATGTAGTAGAATACGAAAATGTAGAAAAAGTACATTTTATATGTATATTTCGATTAGAAAGTCAAAGAAATGAGTAAAGTGAAGTACGCAAGCTAATTCTATTTCGTATTTCTATAACACCACTTAACGGTATGTTTAGTTCGGTCATGTAAAGAAAATTTACGGTAACAAAAAATTTCTTACGTCCTCTCATAATCGTCAATCGCTTTTAGTAATTAGTTGAGTGAAGATCTGTTCCATGAATATCATTTAATTGTTTGTCTTAACTTTATTTATTAGCTTAATTGAGTCGTTGCTGAATCATTTTTTAATCACTTTTGATACGGTGTAACTACCAACAGTGCATAAATTCACACAATCCTAGGCTCATGGAATGTCCTATCGGGGAAATTTAAACAGATTGAAGTTATGCATTATGTTTTTAACTGTTGTTTTAAGAGTCGTGGCGTCGAAGTATCGCTTGTAATGTGTTACAATTCATTTTTATCTGCGTTGAAGTCATTTCATTAAAATTCGTTGAAATGCAGGTCATTTGCTGCCTACAGTAAGACTGGGTTTGTTACAGAATAGCGTTTACTTTTCCGAAGGAATTCTGTGTTTTATATCGTTTATATGGTCACTGCGTGATTCATCTGAAAGTCAATAAGTAAACTGATTTCTTCTAAAAATTCAAATTGACCAGTTCCTAGATAGTGGAACTCCGATTATCTAACTTCGCTATTAATTTGTTCTCACAATTTTGCGCTTATGGACCTTAATGGCTTTTTTATTAAGTTTGTTATTTAAACAAGAAAAAATATTGTAATTCGCTTAAAAATATTGTTCATAAGACAAAAGTTAGCGATTTGGATTCCTAAAAAAAAAAGAAGTAAAAATCGTTTCGATTTTGATTTATCTTAAACAGACTTTACGTAACTAATTTATTTGTGATTTATAAATCTTATATAAGAATAAAAATCTATTTTTGTGCGCTTTTGTTAGCTAATGTTTTGTGTAACTTGTTTATTTTTGTGTAAATTGATTTAATTTTTTATTAATATTATCTTAGACGTATTTTGATTTCGCTATGTATGATTGTCTAAGAAAATTATAATGTAATGTTATATAAATGGTAAGTGTATTTTTGTTGTATAATGCGCATTCAACTGTTACGAGTTGCGGTTTTTTTTGTTGTATAAATTGCTATATTAGTTTAAATTTTCTGTTTTTCCTTTTTTGTTGTTTTTTTTTTTTTTTTTTAATAAAATCGTTTTCATTCTCAAGGTTTTTTAAATGAAAATTTTGCTTACATAATGATTAATCTAGAAAATATGACGTTATTTAACGTGATTTGTTAGAACATATAAATATTAATTTACATATCGATTTGAAATTTATGATCTGTTTTTTGTTTTATTACGTAAATATTATTTAGCTTCCATTGTAAACTCGTTTAATTTTCTTTTGTTTTTTTTTTTATACTAAATTGTAGTTTAGAAAACTAATCATTGTAAATTTTTATAATTATATTTTTAACAAGTCATTATTCCGGTTTTTTTTTACATTTTAATATTTTTAATTGTAGATAACAAAATATATATATATATATATATATATATATATTTAAATATTTTTATTATAGTTAAAATTGTTTTAAACATCATTAATGACTTGAAAAACTTGTAATAATGATTAATTAAAAATAATGTGATTTAAACCATTTAACCAGGTTGGACCACATAATCCTCTCACGACAATAAATTATTTATTTTTTTTTGTTGATAACATACTTAGACGATTTTATTATTTAGTGAAAATTTAAATTTCTTCTTTTTATGATGATTATTTTATTATAAATTTTACTTCTAATTTACGATAGATTATTTATATATTTTTTGGGTTACGAAGTGCCTTTCTGGCTGATTTTTTTGTTCTTGAATAATTAACTTTTTGATTTTATTATTTAGAATATAGATTTTCCTTTTTACTTGTTTAGTTTTGATATTCGAATGAAAATAATATTATAAGAAGAAAAAAGTTATATTTATATTTTTTACTTTAAATTGAGGTTAAAATAATTTTTAATTTAATCTGCGAGATGTGTATAAATTATTTTACGTTATTTTCATAAATTTCGCCAAAAAATCAGATTTGTAAGGAATAAATTTCTCGAGCCAATTAAAATGCATTGTACCAAAATAATTTAAAAAAAGTTTTGACATTAAAAATACCTTTTTAATTTTTTGTGAAACGAAACAAAAAGTGAAAAACTATTAATGGTAATGACAAATTATATCCGTAATTTTACAATAATCACATTTTTGTGATTTTAACATAATCACAAGGCTTACACCACGGTACTGCGTGTTCCTTTTAAGCTGGGATTATTTCGATAATCGGTGTTATGAATTGTATAATTCTTGAAAATAAGGCCGAACTTGTCGAAGTTACTTCCGTCTGCCACCCAGAAGAGTCCTGCAAGTTCGGCATTTTTCATTCGCTACGAATTTACATACTTCATTCCGTCTTGTTAATTTGGTGTCATGAAAGCCATTCAGCTATAAATTCTTGTCCCTGAGTAAAATCCTTATTGAACAATCTGGAAAATACTGAAAAAAACACAGTTGTTTTTTTAATTCGTTTCTTTTTATTTACTTGAATAATTTATACGATTATTATAGGCTGGAAGTTTTTTGATACATTGCGCATCCTTACCCCATAGGTAAAGACCCACTCGATGTGACGGTTTCGGTCGCCACGCCATCCCCTCCATACCTAGTCCTTATGGGCTTTACCGGAGGTCATCTTCAGTAACTCGGCAATGACTTCAGTCAAGCCTCAGCCAGGATGCCACCGATGCGAATGCCACAAGCGATATTCCCATCGGTGTACTACTAATCTCCAAACAAAACACATCTAGCCAAGTCTCAAACAAGACTGAAGGAACTTTACCTACCCGAAAGGTAAAAATGAGTTACCTACGAATGCTACCGGTAGCTGCATTCGTTTAGCTGGTAGAAACCGCACTTGCAGCTTGTTACATTTCTGGAATCGCCAGACCAGAATATAGTATTAATTGGAAGTGAACAACAAAATGGTTGTCCAGAAACAGTATCAAAAACTATTAGCTGATGAGTCGATAGCTATAAAATATTTGGTCTGGCTGACTTAACAGTGTAACTTTCAACATCTTTCTTTACGAGAAGAGCATGCATTCGTTTCGCGTCTTATCAGGATTTTTTGTCTCTTTCTAGAATATAATGATTTGTTGTTCTTTATTTTTTGTGCCCTGCAGATTGTATCTGTTCGTAACGTCCTGTTTTGCGCCTTTCCTCTCTGCTGATTTGTTCTTACTCTCCTTTCATGTGATCCGCAGATTTATCCTTTAATATTTACCAATGTGGACGAGTATATTAATATTTAGGATATGTTTTTCTCCAGCTTAATACCGATCATATTTATACGTTCAAAAGAAATTAATCTGGTGATCGCATCAAAGAAAAGGCGTATTCATGTAGATTTTCTTTATAGTATTTTGATTCATTTTGCCTTTGAGAAGAACCAACCGCAACGGGTGGCAACTCCATCCCAGTGGTGCTACGCGTTCAACTGAAAATATATTAATACAGTTCTAGTCGCTGTCAGTACAAGTGTAGCTTGTACTGACGTGGACTATTGAAATCTTTTATTTGATAAAGAACCTTCTTTTATAACGAAATCTTTTTTATTATTAACGAACCGTAGAAAGCATTTTTAGTCCGTTTCGGTTTTTCAGTGAATTATTTTAGAACACGCTATAGATTAGTTCCTTTGTTTTTGTTTTTTCTACTTGTAGTTAATTGCAAACATCATTATTATTTTTTTATTTATTAAAAACAAGAAAGGAAAATTATTTAGTTCATAATTCTTGTTTAATAAACAGTCAAAAAATAAAACAAATTTTTTAAATTTATTTGTGTTCTACATATTAGTCAGAACACTCCGAAAGCAATTTCAAACTATAAAGTTTTAAAAATAGCTGTCTTCATTTGTTACGCATACATGTTTATGTGTTAACGAAAGTTTTACAGTTTTTTTTTTTTTTAGCATTGTTTTTATTATTATTATTATTATTATTATTATTAAACTGTAAATTTTGTAATTATTTGTAAATAATTATATTTTTATTACTATTTTAATTAAAATAATTGATATTTAAAATATTTTTTCAGTTTTTAAGTATTTTAAATTAATTTGGCATTCATATTAAAATATGTGTAGGTACTTTTTCTTTTTTTATAATATATTTTATGGAATTATTAAAAAAAATTTACATTGCTTATTAAACTTTATTTAAAGAGAAATGAGTTAATTACAACAATTATTCCTTTTTATATAATTTAATTTAAATTTGTCGAAATTCTATTAATATTTTGTTTATTTCTTTTTTTGTGAATCGTATTTTGCTTACATTATGTATTGTATTAATTTCGTTCTTTCTGGTTCTTTTTGTTGTTGATGTTCCCAGAGTGTCGCAAATGTTTAATTAAATGTCAACGACTTTTCGTTGTTACAATCTTGACATCGTATTTTACCTTCGCTTTTATTAATTTTTTTATTATTATTATTTTAATTTTATTGTTTTAATGTAATGAAACTAATTTAAAGGGTTAGATTACACCTACATAAGTTCTTGATTGCCGGCCTCCGTGGCGCGAGTGGTAGCGTCTCGGCCTTTAATCCGGAGGTCCCGGGTTCGAATCCCGGTCAGCATGGCATTTTCACATACGCTAAAAATCCTTCATCTCATCCTTTGAAGCATGCCTAACCGTGGACCCGGAGGCTAAACAAAAAAAAAATTTTTCTTGATTAGTTATTACTGATAAAACAGGAGATTTTTTAGTCCTGTTACCCAATTGTTAATGTCTAGTAATTTTTTTCTAAGAAAGGGAAATGTTTTGTGACACAAAGTTGGTAGCGCTACTCAAACGGTATAGATACGGCAGTGTGAGTTGATTCTCCTTGAGCTGTGTAAACGTTTGTGCCGTTTCCGGTCGTGTTACGAACAGAATGTCTTTTACCATAGACAACGAGTTTTCATTCTTGAACAATAATTTGCTACGAAATCGTACACGAGTGTAAAAGAATCATTTCAAATTAAATTTGTTGGTGTTCCTCCGCCAGAATAAATGTCAATGTCTAGGCTAGCAAACCGATTTCGAGAGATATTTTAGTTCGGGAACTTTTCCGTCATACTGTGCGTGCGTGCGTGCGTTCGCGCGCGCGCGAAGTTAAGTTCTTAGTTGCTTCGCCCTTTTTACTTTCCTGGCATCGTAGCTTTAGAGCTATACTGCAAGACGAAAGTATGGTAATCAGTCAGAAAATGGGGTGTGGTTTTTCTTTTTCATTTCTTGACTTTTCATGATTCAGGGACCCAAAAGAAAAGGGTGAGGGGTAATGTTCGTACGTATTTATGCACGTGCATTGGTGATCTGAAGCTTAATAACAATTGTCTGGCTACACTTTTGATGAAATTTGGCACAGAGACACTTGCGTAGAGGCAATTTGTGTTGGTAAATGTTTGGGGTCAATATTTACAGGATCTGAGGTAGATAGTTTCTCTGGAGACAAATTTCTCAAAATTTTGTGACTATAACTCCATTTTATATTAAGCTCAGTTCATGTGTACATGCTTATCTCACAATTTAAAAAAAAGTTAACCCCAAATTCTCCCCTTTCCCCAAAACTGAAAAACCTATATTTTTATTTATTGTTGTTTTTTTTAACTGAATTTTTTCTGTTTTCCTAAGCGTAGTAGTAGTGGTAGTACTACAAATGGCCCAAAAAAAAACAACATACTTTGGAGTGGGGAGTTGGGGGTTTGGGAGCCGATCAAAGTTAGAAATGTCGATTTTTGGATTTTTTTAAATTTAGTTTATTTAAACTTTTAAAAATAATATTACAATGCTATTTCAGCATAATTAACTCCTACCCTAAAAGAAAACCTTAGGCAACGATTTTTATTGGTTGTTCATTTTTCAGTGGAATGTGTTTAGTTTTTTCCATTTAATGTAGTAAACATAGAGAGATCAAAATATTTTCTTAAGAGGGGATTTTGAGGATAGATTTTTTGAATTTTTAAAATTTGTTTTCAGATATCATTATTTTTCCGCTATATAAGAATAAATAAGAATGCTAGAAAACTATAACAACTTTTTTGTTAGCTTTTTTTTGTATGTAAATAAGTAAAAGAGACGCTGTAATTTTGTGGCAGATTATGCTTTGGTAAGGTAATTGCGCCCCTTGAGGTGAAACAAACTATTATAACGAAACATTCCGCGCGCGCGTATATACCCATACATATATTTAATTTATTATATTATTATATTTAGTTTTATAATTTTCACATATTCTAACCGATTAAAACCAAAATTTTCTTTTATAATCGTTAATTCCGATTCGGATGAGATCATTTATAATTGAAAGTAACGATGCGTTTATTATATGAGCGGTTTATGTCTCTTCCGAATTATTATTTTGTTTAAATTACATTCATTTAATACTAATTATCTATGTTCTAATTAACCTAGGAATCCTATAACCATCACAGCCTTTGTTGGGAAGTTAATTAATTTTCATGTTAGTATTAAACATTCAATTGAGTAGTTAATTGCAAATTAAGTAATAATTATTTTACAAAAAGGAACAATAATATAATTTGATTTACATCTGTATTTATGTCTTGTAGTATTAATATATGAATTTGATGAGAAACAGATTTATTGTAAGTAAATAACACTAATATATGTTTATGTTACATATTAGTTGATCGAATTTTACTGTATTGGTGATCCGATTGCCAGTATCTTATATATAAATTATATTATAGAACGTATTATATCTACCTTTCTTTATTTTTCACTATTAAAGAGTTTTTTGTTGAACTGAAATATTTTTTTTTTGAATCCTTATTAAGAAGAGATAAAAATAAAAATGTTTGGAGCACGGTGCTTCGCTACATAGCTAAAAATATGATATTTTTATCTTTTGAAACTTTTGAGTTACGATATTAACCATCATGAAATATGCCCGAATATCTTTTCCAAAAAGCAGCTGTTTTACCTTGTAAATTCTATATACTATATGATATCAAAGTCGACTTCTGAAAATTTAAGTGAAC
The DNA here is from genome assembly GCF_047948215.1 of Lycorma delicatula. Lineage (NCBI taxonomy): Eukaryota > Metazoa > Arthropoda > Insecta > Hemiptera > Fulgoridae > Lycorma > Lycorma delicatula. The sequence continues at coordinate 106,283,228 of NC_134459.1, read as the reverse complement.
ATGTGCAATTTTTTACTTCCTGGTACGAAGTTAAGGAAGTATTGTAATCGCGAAAAATTTCGGTTTTCAGATTCAATGGAAATATCCGTTTTGATCATTCCTGAATCCATTTTTACTAGTTTCGACGTGACGTCTCTTACGTACGTACGTATATATCCCGTATAACTCAAAAACGATTAGCCGTAGAATGTTGAAATTATTGGATTTAGGACTGTTGTAACATTTAGTTGTGCACGTCCCTTTTTGATTGCAATCGACTTGACAAAAAAATACCAAATTCAAAAAAAATCTAGATTTTGGACTTTTTCTTAACTGCAGTATAAGCCCTCATTGAGAGCTTTTCAGTGATATATCGTAAGTGGTACTTATTTTCATTGGTTCCAGAGTTATAGTCGAATAAAATTTTAGTTAATATAATATTTGGTCTTACAAGGGGAAGCCACATCGGTTGGAATCGGACTTCGTTTCATTTTTTTTTTAGCTTTTTTTTTAATTTAAATATATGATTTTATATTAATTATTAAATATTTATTAAAAAATGTTTTTGTAAATAATTCAATAACAATAAAAAAAAAAATTCTAAATCAGAAGTTATTAGTGAAATATAATTTTATGTACTTTTCATTTATTAAAAAAAAAAAAAAAAATAAAATAAAGTGTGTAAATGTAATTTAATAGGCGTACAAGGAAGTAATGTGGCGTCCACATCAGATTTTTTTCTCGTAATGTTTCCAAAAAATTTAAAAAAAATTATTTTTAACAATTGATTTAAATAAGAAAACAAGCTTTTATTCTTTTTTTTAAATATAAAACTTTCACTGATAAGTTATGTGAATTTAAAGGTCTTTTTTGTAGCTACAATAGGAATACAGAGTTAGAATAAAATGATTGATTAAAAAACTGTTTTCATGGTATTGGCTATCAGCTATAAATAAATAAGATAATTCATTAGATTGGTAGATCATGTCTTATTTGACAGTAAAGTAAAAATGACCGTGATGTTACTGGCCTAGAGAGCCATAAACGTTATTAACGTTTAAAGATAGAGTGAAAGGTGTCTCGTGGAAATAGACGTGAAATAATCAGGTCATAGAAGTAACGACTGAACCAGATTTCCAACTTTGCGTTTAAGTATTGAATACTTGCAAGCTGCTTTCAAATATGGAGTGCAAATTTCAAAGAGAAGGAACTAATGTCGGAAGGTAGTTGATCTGTGTTCCTTCGAGTGAATTGGAAATACCTGGTCCTGACCAGTCTGTCGGACTGTGTATAGATTGAATTATGAGGTTTTTTTATTATTTAATAGTTTAATATTTCTTCTATCACTACTCCATCCAGTTAAAGATACGGTTGATCGGTGGATGATTGCTGCAGGCGAGTATCGGCTGCCTCTAATATCCCTCATACACAAGATCGCATGCCTTTGAGTAGATAGCCGTACCCCGCAGACATGGAGAAACCAGATAGATCCTTGAAAGATGCTGTCAGCTAATTGATAGTCGATGCGGTCTGAATAACAATCAAAGAGTAGAAGAAGGAGAAAGGAAAAAAATATAGTGTCCTTTGCAGAAGGATCTTGAAAATTAACTTGTTGATAAATTATGAAATACAGAGTTCTTAAGGCAAATAGTACAAAATAGAAGTTTGTGGCAGAATCTTGTAAAGGGACCAATTAATCTATGTCCGTGGACAAATCATATATGGAACATCAGTTAAGATATTCACGTTTAGTCAGTTTGGTAATAGAGGATGTGTAGAGGGTAAATAAAATGTGAACAAAGCTTAGACTTTATAAAACCGAAAATTGAGAACGTAGCATGATTAGTAATTATGTTGAAATCAAACGGTTATAAAACAGAAAGGAAAAGAAAGTACATCAAACTTGACTGAAAAACCAAAAAAAAATATTGTATTCAGTAGCTGTAACTAATCTCACAAGTGTCCGGTTTTTATTTACGAGAGGTTATCTCTAAAGTAAAGTCCGTTTCATTGTAAAAAAAATTTCTGTTAAACTACATACGTTATACTACTTCTCTGTATAATCGCCACATGAATTAAGATATTTATCGTAGCGATATACCAGCTTCAGTATACACTTATCATATTCTTTTGCCGTCAGTCCATTTAGCCATTGATTAACAGCATTTTTAAGTTCATCGCCATTCGCGAAACGCTTACCATTCAAAAATTCTTTCAATTTTCCAAACGAATGGTAATCAGAAGGAGCTATGTTATGATGGTTGATCGTAATTTTCTCATCCAAATGTTCTCAGTAAATCACGTGTTGGACCCGCAACATGTGGACGTGCATTATCGTACAGCAGGACGACGCTGTCGTTCAACCGCCCACGTCGCCGATTTTGAATGATGCGCTGTAACATACGTAGAGCTTCACATTAAGCTTCTGCATTTATAGTCGTTCCACGCGGCACGAAGTCAATCATGCGAAACCGATCCCAAAAGACTGTCCATCAGTTTACGTCCAGATGGCTGTGGCCTAACCTTTGTTGGTCTGGTTGATGATTGAGGATGACGCCATTCACTTGACTGCCGTTTTCTCTCTGTAATATGAAATCCATTTTTCATCGTTGATAACAGTTGAATTAAGGAACTCATCATCTTTTTCTGTGAATTAAAAATTCCAAAGCTGATTACATTCGAATTTTTTTTGTGACGTTCCGTTAAGACGTGCGACACCCTCCTCCCCCAAACGTGCACAAACCTTTCTGAAGCCTTAATGGTCATGTTCGATGCGACCAGTAACAGCTCTTGAAACATCAGGAAAAAGACGGGCCAGGTCGAAAATCGTTGAACGACGACCTTTTCTGATCTCATCATCGACATATTTCAACTAGTCCTCGGTGATTATCGAGGGCCTCCCTGAACGTTCTTCATCGTGCACATTAATTCTGTTATTTCTAAACCTTTCATACCATTTTCGGAAGTTTTTTATTCATTACATTTTCATCATACACAGCAACCACCTACTAAAGAATTTCAGCCGGCTTAACGTTTTGATGTTTTAAAAAAGGTATGACTACGTATTTCGTAGTCGGTGGCAACATCGATTTTCGTATTCATTTTATAACGTAATAACTCACACGTTAGATACTATAACGCGACAACTTACAGATAACAATACAGTGTACCTTACTAGCGTGGCCAAGGGCGACCCAGGTTCGCCAACCTTAAGGAGAGAAATTTCTCAGCGGTCTTTACTTTAAGAGATATCCCTCATAATTACTACCATCCTATGTCCTCAATTTTCTATTTTAATTCCATTCTTTGTTTACATTTTTACCCTCTACGTATCCTCTATTACTAAACCTGGATATCTTAATACATGTTCCATCTATAATTTGTCCTTGGCCATATATTAATCCGCTCCTTTACAAGATTCTTCCACAAACTTCTATTTTCTCCTATTTGCCGTAAAATCTCTGCATTTCGTAATTTTATCACAAAATTTTAATTTTCATTATTAAGAAATTTTAATTTATGAATTTTTCCCGTGTTTGATTGTGAATAGTGAAAGTACACTCGTATTTAAAATTAGAGCTGTTTAGAAAACAGACAAACATGATTTGGATTTTATGAATTTTAAAAAAGTTTTGTTTTTTGAGTTGCTTAGGGAAAAACTTTTCGTTTTTTAAATAAATTGAGTGATGCAAAAGGACCGTGTGATAGATGTTTGGAAAACAGTGTGGAAATGTGACAAGTTAATTTTTTTTGTAATAAGTCGTGAAAAAATTAATTAAATGGATTGCCGTAGCTATGGATCATTTTATGCAAAATAACCCCGTGGAAATGGTTTACCAATTTGCATATATCTACTTTATTTCATTGATGCTGATTTAATCTTTCTATTATTTGAATAATTCATCACGTCCTGCTGCATTATATGCTTTACAAAGTATTACGGCGTAATTTCAAACTGACACAAAAAATTAACATAGGTAATGATGAGGCTGAAATTTATAAGTTATGTAATTGTTTGAAATCTGTCCGATTATCCTTGGAATTTTAATCTTCTTATTGTGATAAATTTTTATTCTTTCTTTTGATAGGATTTCTAGGTAGCCCTGCCTGGATTACTTCCTTATTGTCTAAAAAAACCAAGTGTACGTTTTTTTTTATATCGAAAATTTAATCTGTTGTTTTTTTGAATGAACTTTTTTTGTGAATGATACCATTTATGTGGTATTTGCGTTGTTAGCTCAATTTAAATGAGAAAAATTTGATGTTAAATGGATATAAAAGTAATATTATTGTCCCCAGCCAAAAAAAACTATTTTATGTTATGTATCGAACTATTGTTTTGATTGACATGACAATTAGGCCAATCTCTCCCATTAACTAAAAATTTTAAAAATTAGAACAATTTCATTTTATAAATAATTTAAGTTTATATGTAGGTATATATAAATACATATAGTTCTGAAATAGCGATAGATTATCTTTTATGTAGGTTATTAAGAGAAATTTCTTGCCATAAGGTTTGGAATTGTAAATAGATAATCTAGTAAACCATTTAACATCCGTGAAAACAAGAGAAGGTTTTACCGCTTTTAGTGAGGTGGAGGGGATAAGACCCCGAGGATATTCTTAGAAACTTGCGTTATTCTCACCGAATGATTATTTTTTTAAAACTTTATAATTTATGTTTTTATCCCATTAAAGTATAGTTAATGTTGGTGGAAAATATTCAATATTTTTTAAAGCTTTAATACCGTAATTATTTTGTTTTTAAAATATAAATTATTATACTTGATTTTAATTATATACCTTAAAAAGTGTATTTTATTTTATTAATAATAAAATAATATTAATAATAGTTACGGTCAGTTTACCTTATGTGGAATTGATGTCGGTACATTTATATGATCGTAATTCCGAATAAGTTAACTGATATAAGAAAATCTCTTATCGTAAATAATAATAATAATAATGTCGTGACGAGAGACTTGGGAAAAAAATTTGTAGAGATATATTAAGTGCGGTCATCATATAAATGATGTTTGGTACCATTAATGCTTTTTTTAAGTAGTGGAATTAACGTCCAAGTCCGTAAGGATTACGTATTTAGTTAGTGGATGTCTGCTTCAGACTATTTATTAAGTTTATATGTTAAAGTTTATGATAAAATTAATGTCAATGAAGTGAAGCTTTTTGTTCAAAAAAATATTCTTGCGCGCGGGTTTATAAATGCACTATTCTCTGTTATATACTTCATTTAGTTTTTTTTTTTGTTAAATGAAGTTATTCAAGATAGTAAAGTTTACCGAGAAGTCTAAAAATTTTAATTAATCACCGTTTTCGAAAATAAAAATATTTTGAGTGAGCTTAAAGCCGAAATAAAATATAATACAGAAAAACCTCTTATTCGGTCTTCCTTGGTTTTCTTACTGATGACGATAATTTGGTGCTTGGTGAGATTTAGTATAAATATATAATTTTTGGTCCATCGATTTAAAAATTTATGGCGTTTGTGAGTTTGGCGTGTAGGCCGAGGTCCAATTAATTATTTTTATAGTAATGCAGTGCGATGTTTGGACGGTGTTTAGTTTTATTCACCGTTTTACTTCCTTGTACTTCTTACAAGGAAGTATTGTAATAGCGAAAAACTTCGGTTTTCAGATTTCAACGGAAATATCCATTTTGACCATCCCTGAATCCATTTTGACTAGTCTCGACGTGACGTCTGTACGTACGTATGTATCTCGCATAACTCAAAAACAATAAGGCGTAGAATGTTGAAATTTTGGATTTAGGACCCTTTTGATTACAATCGACTAGAACAAAAGTGCCCAAAAAACCCAAAAACCAAAACATCTGGATTTTGGGTCTTTTCTAACTGCAGTAGTAAGCCCTCATTGAGAGCCTTTTAACGATAAGTGGTACTTATTCTCATTGGTTCGAGAATTATAGCACGATAAAATTTTAATTAATGAAATATTTGGATCTTACAAGGGGAAGGCACATTGGTTCGAATTCGACTTCATTTCCTTTTTTTTTTTAATTAAACATACTGATTTATTAACAATTATTAATTTCTGATTGTAACAAACATTCTACAGTAAATAATAATTCAATAATAACAAAAAAATTTAATAAAAAAGATAAATTAATAAAAATATATGTTAAAAGGAAGTCATGTGGTGTCCACATCAGCTTTTTTATTGAGGATGTGAATTTAGAGTTATATAAATTAAAATTAATACCTGTTGATTGAAACTGATTGCATAATTCTCTGCTGTAGTTTTGCTATCGATATTGAGTATTTGATCGATACATTTATTATGAATAAACAAAAAATTTGCTCTGTACAATTAATAACCAGATTAAAGAACGGGTTCAGTACAGTTCGGCTCTAAACCATTTCTGTCCTGCGGAAAGATTTTTCCTCGCCATTTCCGGTTGAGTTTTGCGTAGGTCGTGCACCGTTAGTTACACGGCTTATGGTGTAAGCTTTTAAATTTTAATATATCTTTATTTAGCAAATCTCGTAGCATTACTTTTTTTTGTGAAGGATATTTTGTTTCTCCAATCAGCATTTCATAATTTTCAAATATTTTTATGATCTGCACATAAAACCTAAAAATCCTAAAAAAGATATGATTCGTGTGCGAAATCTATTCATTGAACCATATTTTTTTGGGTAACTTTAATTTCACCGCTTTTTTGTAACAACGGTAATGCTAACACTCCGTACTTCGTAGCTGAACAATATATCTTACCTTTCATACACTCAAATATTGTGTTGATCTTGACTCGCATCAAGTATGAGACTTTTTTTCCTGAAGATCGTTCATCTTCTTACTACGATCTCGGCCTTCAACATTCATGTCGACTGGTTTGTATCTGTTAGATGGTGAGAGATAGGAGTAGAATAATTTATTGATTAAATAAAGATTTAGAAACGAATATAATTTAATATTTAGTTTTAACTCTTACAATCTCATCGATGATTTTTTTATTTTATTGGAATCATAGCTTCTAATGCTGTACTGCAAGAAGGAAAGTATGGTAATCAGTAAAAAAAATGGGGTATGACTTTTTTTTCATTTCTCGACGTTTCATGACCCCCTCCCCCCAAAAAAGGAGTAATGTTGTAAGTACGTGCATTGGCGTGTGTGAAGCTTAATACAGTAGCGAACAAATTAATCTGAACGAAGGGAATTTTCCTTCTATCGCAGACTGCTTGCTGTTTGGTGTTTCAGATTATGTTTTTAGTTCATCTACAAATAGAATTTGTGATTTCATAATTCATTGTCAATTAGTTTTTTGATGATCTTATGAGATTCTGTTATAAGTTTATTATTCGTTTCTAGTTAATATACTGGAACCCACCGGGTTGGTGTAGTGGTGAACGCGTTTTCCCAAATCAGCTGTTCTGGAAGTCGAGAGTTCCAGCGTTCAAGTCCTAGTAAAGTCAGTTATTTATATACGGATTTGATTATTGGATCGTGAATGCCGGTGTTCTTTGGTGGTTGGGTTTCAATTAACCACACATCTCAGGAATGGTCAAACTGAGACTATACAAGCCTACAGTTCATTTACACTCATACATGTCATCCTCCGAAGTATTATCTGAACAGTAATTACTGGAGGCTAAACAGGAAAAAGAAAGTTAATAGAGTGGATATAACCCCACGAAAGCGGTCAAAAATCGTTGCTCTGTCCCAACACACAAATGACTCAGACAGATTGCCAATGAGTGTAGTGTGAGGTTAGGTACTGTAAATGAAATCGTGAAAAGGTTTAGTGAAACAGGTTCCGTCTCTCCAGAGAGAAAATGAAAATATGGACGAAAAAAGAAAACCACGCCTACACAGGAGCGATTACTAATAAGAAAAAGCAAAGTTAATCCACGATTATCAGCTATTGACCTTAATAGGGGACTTAAGAGTCAGTGGAACTATTTTTTCTAGGTGTATTACATGTGGTAGAAGATTGCTGGCAGTAGGAGGGATTGCTTGGAAACCTAAAAAGAAGTATTTACTGACACAGGTTATGAAGACAAAAAGACTTCATTGGGTAAAGGAACTTAAACAATAGACTATTGAGATGTGGGAAAAAGTTATATTTTCAGATGAGACTCATTTCTTTGTCCAAATGGAGAGAGTAGCCTACATTCGTAAGTCAGCAGATGAGAAAACTACTACGCCAGCACAACGGCAAAAAGCTCCCAAACACCCAGCCAAAAAGATTTTTTGGGGTTGTTTTAACACATAAAGGACCAGGAGCGCTTATGTCTGTGGATGGGATGATGAAATTTGACCAATACATTAACATATGCCAAAGAAAAATAGTCCCACTTACGCAGAACAACCCGAAACTCATTTTCTAACAGGACCTTGCATCATGTCACATGTCAAAGAAAGCAAAAAAGTTCTTCAAAAACCAAAACATTTGAGTGCTCTCGTGGCCAGGGAACTCCCCCGATCTGAATCCCATAAAAAATGTATGGGCCATATTAAAAAGAAGACTTGCGAAAATGAATTGCAGTACAAAAACTGACCTTATTAGTTCAGTGACACAGGTTTGCTTTCGAGATGAAGAATTCATTTTTCTACCTTAGTGAAATCAATACCAAAGAGGATTAATGAGATAATGAAAAACAAAGAACACATAAACTATTAAATTTGAGTAAGTTTGATTATTAAACATTTTTTTTTTTAAATAAACTTTTCTGTTGAAAATACTGTGTTCGGATTTATTTGTTCGTTACTGTAACTTTGACTGGATTAATTGATTTTGTTGAAATTTTGTACAGAGACTCGTGTGTATGGGGGATGGACTGGTGTATATGGGGCACATATTTGTTGGCAAAATCTCTTGGTCGATATCACCAAGGGGTCATTTTTTGTTAGTTTTTGTTGTTTTGGAGATTAAGTTTCTCAAAATTTTGCCAACACAACCCCACTTTATATTAAGATCAGTACATCTGTGCACGGTTATCTTACTATTGTTTATAAATTTTCTAAAAATTCCTCTTTTCCCCAAAAATCTAAAAAATACTTTTTTTATTTATTGCATATTTTTTACCGAATTTCTTTTAATGCCATCATGGCATAGTAATAATGCAAGCAACCCCCAAATTAATCATATGGACAGTTAGTCCATTAATGCTTATAATTGAATTTGTATTTTTTTTTTAAATTTTAGAATAGTTTTGTTCAGATAAACATTGTTATTCCACCGTGATGTCGTATTTACTTTACTCTTCAGTTATAATTCAAAACTAAACACTTTTAAATTTGTTTACTCCAAAATGTTTCTTCGTTATCGTTATCCATTCATTTTAATTATCCGTCCAGTTTATTCTATCCGTTCATTTTAATTATCCTATACAGTCACTTCTCGACTAAGACGGGGTTCGGTTCCGCAACTTCGGACGTAAGTCGAATTTCATACAAAAGTAAATAATATAATTATAATAGACATATGTACATAAAATTAAATAGCTTTTGATTTTTGATTTTTAATTGTTAACTACATATAAGTAAATAATTACATACATAAATAATAGTATACATATATACATAAGCATTATTCTGGATTATCGTTATCATCTGTGCTACTGAGATATTTATTGCCTACTCTTGAAATTTATCAGCGAGTGTAGTAGTAGTGCTCTTTGTTTTTATAAACAAGTCCAATTTTATTTGGACAGTTTGTTGTTTCTTTTCGTTATAAATTTCATTATAACAGGCAAGTGCTTGGTGAATGTTGCGTTGTACCTTCGAAAATTTGTCGTTGTCCGAGTCCATATTTTCAAATTCTTTAATTGCCTCATTGATTTTGCTAAAAGCTGATGCCATTTATTTCAGCACAAATTTTTTGGATGGTTCTGCGAGTTCATCCAGTTCTTTTAGTTCCATTACATTTTTTTCTGCAGCTCGTTATTACTCAATCTCAGTCAGGTCTTGGTTTGTGAGTTCCTGTAGATTATTTTCCAAAAGTTTATTTACATCTTCATTATAAATTTCCAGATTTAATTGTTCAGCAAACTGTATAATAACATTAACTACATCTTCTGTTTCCTCTTCTCTATTAAAGTTCACATTGTTAAACCTTTTTAAGTGTTTGTTCCATATGCCGTTCATACATTTCGTTGTTACATTGGACCACCCTTCTGATATATTCTTTATTGCATGAAAAATGTTATAATTTTTCCAAAATTCTCTCAATGTCTGATCTTTGTCAGTTCCCGCAATTGCTGAGTAAATGTGATTCTTAAATAATGCACTTTGAAGTTATCAATACACCCTTGATCCATCGGCTGTAGTATGCATGTTGTATTAGGTGATAAATAAACCAATTTTATGTTTGGATGGGACTCTCCTAAGTGTGGAGGGTGACTTGGAGCATTGTCAAGAAGCAGTACAATTTGAAAAGCAATATCTTGTTCGTCACAATATTTCTTTACTTCTGCAACGAAGCAGTTGTTAAACCGGTTTTCAAAAAAGGCATTGTGTCATGCACGCCTTCTTATTGACACGATAATGTAGTAGTAATGTGTCCGTACTGATTCCCTTGAACGCTCTTGGGTTATCGGAATGGTATATCATATATGGCTTCAATTTATAACCAGCGACATTTCCACCCAAAAAGAGGGTAGCACGATCTAAAATGGTTTAAAACCGGGCACGCATTTAGCTTCTTTTTCAATGTATGTTCGTTCGGGCATTTTTTTCCCAGTATAACGCGGTTTCATCCGCATTAAAAATTTGTTCCTGCATATAATTTCCTTCCTCAAGCATCGCTTTAAAATTCTCCTTGAAGATTTCGGCAGCTTTCGAATCTGCACTTGCTGCCTCTCCACAAATTGTCACATTACGGAAGTTTTCACGTTTTTTAAATCTTTCAAACCGAAGTTTGAAAGATTTCAAACTTAAATCCGAAGTTTGCATTGAAATTTTGGTCATAGTTATCACCTTCCTTCTTCTCTAAATCTTCGAAAAGACTGCGCGCTTTAATTTTGATGGTCATGAGACTTAGTGGAACATTCTTTTGTGATAAATCTTCCATCCAAGTCTTTAAACATTTTTTCATTTTATGTATAGGACCATTTTGTTTTTTATGTTGATTTTACTGATGCCGATCTCTTTACTGCTTTATAAATTCGTTCTTTGTCCTTTATTATAGTTGAAACTGTTGAATGTGACAATTTTGTCGCATTCAATGTCTTTCTTTTTCTTTCATTGGTCTTACCAGCCATTTTGGGATTAAAATATCACAAATCAAGTATAACAATATCAGAAAATAAAGTAGAATTTTCAATTTACTCTGCGAGTAAACTACTTATAACTAAACACTTATTTACAAAGTACTAATTTACGTATTTACTTACACTATTTATTAAGTAAACACTTATAACAAAACAATTTGCCACCTTACACAAGCACACGCGAAGGGTAACTAACTGCACAACAAAACTAAATCGATTGCTTCTGCAATCGATAGCAGAAGTGCGCACACAATCGCCAAAAGCAGGATACGCTAGAATTCACTAGTACTACCTATCAGGAGAAAGTTGAACATCCAATCGGAAGAAAGTGAGCGCGTCATCAATGTCGGTTATTTCAAACTATTTGAATAAGCCGGTCATCATCCTATTTAACAAATATTTATTAAGAATTATAAACGGCGGAGAAAAATAATTGTTTTTAGACATGATTTTTTAAATATATATATTTTCGTATATGATACATATTTGACAAAACTATAAAAAATTGATATATTTTTTTTATGAAATTTTTTCGTTTAAGTACGAGTGGTCTTAAGTCGAGGTGGTCGTAACTCGAGAAGTTACTGTATTCCTTTTTCATTTTTATGTTATATTTTTATGATTTTTTTATATTTTGTTGTATAATCTTTATGATTTTGGAACACTCCCAACAACAGATCCAGTTTTGATCGAGATTGCGTCAAAAAACTAAGTGTTCCAACACTGTTATGATTAAGTTGGCATTATGTTGTTCCATCATAATTATCCTTCACCATAATTACTTAAATAAAATTCAGCTAAGATTGAAACAAAAGAATTATTTTTAATAAATCTATTCTCTTCTTAGAATTTAAAAAATACTTTGTATACGAAACAAAACAAAGAAAAAAAATTGTACAGGTTACAGAATTTTGAAATTTTATGACATAGCTGGAAAAGAAGTTCTGCTGTTCTTGTTACATATTTATCGATGATTTTGAAGCACTTTTTACAGTGGTAAAATCGATTGTCGGAAGAAAAGATGAATTTTAAACGAAATAGAATTATCGTTTTTTGGCTGTGTTTTAACGTAACGTAGCTCGATGCCTATTGAGATCCAGATAAAAGTACTCATTTAGAATTTAGAACATTCGTGGTGTAACAGTTTTTTTGTTATCAGTTATTTTCTAAGTAATAACTATTTCATTACCTAAAGAACTAAATAAGAAAAAGTGTGACTTGAATAAAATAATTCAGTGACAAAAATTATTTTTCACGGAAAAACAGCGTATTTTATGAATTGAATTAATTTCAAAAGAGTTGTTTAATTATTTTAAGAGAGAAATCGCTGAGTTTTATCCTCAGTGTTGTTCGTGCTTAACCTATAGCCTCCGAGGAAATATTATACGTTGGACAGAAGTTTCTTGTTAAAGAAAACAGTAGAGATTTTTACTTTTAATAAATAAAATAATGCTGTGAACGTTTATTTTTACGGGGTTCTCTTGTAAGATAATTGCAGAAAACTGTGTTTCCCGATTTTCTATAGTGTTTTCATATAATAAATCAGATTTACTCGTTTTTGTTTTTTTTTAAGGGGCATCAATTACTTTGGACACTAGCTCCTTTCCACTTCAATAGATATCATATAATAAATACAATTCTCATAGGATTAAACCAAATCCCCCTCCCACTCCCCCAATAAAAAAAAAAACACAAAATGGCAAGGGTGTAAATTGTCCTTTCCGCTTAAAAACATATACCATTTCTAAAGAAACTTTGTCAAACAATCAAAATTCACGTCAAATAATTCAGTTCAAAAACACCGTTACAAAATATACACTTAACGGAATTTAAAAAAATAAAATAAAAATGTTAAGCACAATGACGTGGGTGTCATTAAGCGGCCCTTGCCACTTAAACAACTCGCAGACCATTTCTATAAAAGTTAATAAAAGATCTTCACGCAAAAATAAATATTCATCCTTTCATTAAAATTTGTCAAAACACATAAAAAAGAACTTCATCTTAATGCCTACTGTTTAGGGTTTCCTCTTAGGCTATCCTTTTTGGTTTCTTGTACGAAGTAAAAGAAATATTGCGATCGCGAAAAATTTCGGTTTTCAGATTACAACGGAAATATCCATTTTGACCATCCCTGAATCCATTTTGACTAGTTTCTGCGTGACGCCTGTACTTGTGTATCTCGTATAACTCAAAAACTATTAGCCGTAAGATGTTTAAATTTTGGATTTAGAACATCTAGTTGTGCATCAACCCTTTTGATTGCAATCGACTGAACCAAAAGTATCCAAAAAAGCCCAAAATCCAAAAAAGAATCTGGATTTTGGACTTTTTGTTAACTGCAGCAATAAGCCCTCATTCAGAACTTTTCAACGATATATCATAAGTGATACTTATTTCCATTGGTTCCAGAGTTACAACCAAATAAAAATTTAATTAATGAAATATTTGAATCTTACAAGGGGAAGGCACATCGGTTCGAATCAGACTTTATCTTCTTATTTTTTTTAATTTAAATATATTGATTTATTAATAGTTATCAACCTCTGATTATAAAAAAACTTTTACGATAAATAAAAATTCAATAGTAACAATAAAAAAATAAATATGGAAAAATATCGGAAGTTATTAATGAAATAAAATTTTATGTACTTAAAATAGCATGTATTTTATGTAATTTAAAAAAAAATTAATTTATTAGGCGTACAAGGAAGTCATGTGGTGTCCATATCAGATTTTTGGTTCTCTTCTCCAGCTTCCTAATAGTCTCGATGTCAAATACCATGGTATCTTCAAATACCCCGCCGGAAATCAAGGAAGATCTTGTGCTGCCGGCGTCAGAGGACTCCGGCTCCTGTGGCGCGGTGAGTACATCACAGTCGAAACTGGATGCACTCACCGCTAGAACACATGGGGCAGCCGAAGTCCTGGCCCTCGTTCTTAAAGGCATCTGTGCTTTTGGAGACTTCATTTTTGTTCTTTCTACGTCTTACTTTTCTAATAAATTTACTTTCTATTTCTTTGTTTCCTGTATAGAGATATTTGCTATTTCTACCTTGGCTGCAGGCTTCTTGTCCGTTTTCCGTTCACTCTCCTTCACCTTGGAACTTGTCGAACGCCCATTTCTTGGTGGAGATGAACTCTTTCGTTCAATAACAACTATCTGTTTTCGTCTTTGACGATTTAGGGCTGCTTTCTCTACTTGGTCGACTCTTGATCTTCTGGTTAATAATTTGTTCCTTTAATTTGGCTAAGGCTGGTGCCACTTCAGTTATCACGTCCTTTGGTTTAAAGGTGGCATCAACTTCTATATGGGACGTGACCCTTGGCGATTTACTGAAGACGATTTTTCTTGCCTCGAAGTAATTGAATGATGATGTAAGTTTTGAATGATGATCTTGTAACTCCTGTATTGCCAGTTCTTCTTTGTATTTCGGACAGTTTCTTGATCTCGCCTAATGCTGTCCGTTACAGTTGACACAAACTTTACGTCTTATTGTTAAGGACGAAAAGTAATAATTTAATGTTAGAATTAATTGAAAAATGGATTTTCACGTTCTGCTAATGCTTTTTTCAGGTCTTTATTTAGATATTATTTAATAAACACTACTGTAGGAGGAATGTGTCGTGATTACATCGGCTAATGCACTTGCACATGATTGGCTCGTGGATAGTAGTACACCTAATTTTATTTTGTTTTGGATTTTACAAATTGAGTTTTACACAAAATAAAAATAATAGTGCCAGTATCATAAGCATTTCTTCCAGCGACACTGGAAATCACTGACTGATTACGTCTCGAAAAAATACTTTTTCAACCCCATTTCGCTTATAATTATTTTTTTTTTTACGTTAAAGTTAAGTTTTTCGTAAACCTTATTATTAAATATTTAATAGTTTACTATTTAATAATTATTTAGTAGTTTTTTCTACTTTAGTAGTAGAAAAATAGTCTCGTAGAGAAAATGTTAAAAATAAAGATAAGTTTGTATAATTGATGCACTTTATGCGTAGCCTGAAATGAATAAGTGATATCTAGAGCGGAGGGAAGACATGATTTATTCTCTGGTTGCCGAGGAGGCTTAGTTAGTGGTAGAACTTCTTCTTTATTACCCCTTTCTATGAAAGGTAGCACCCGCCACTTTGAAACCGAAAATGTTATGAAAAATCGTTTTGCAAAGTTTTACCTAATAGCAAGCAACTTTGCAACAGTATTCCATAAAAATCGAAAACATTTCCTATAGCAGCTTCACAAATAGAAATGACAAATGACGAGTCAATGCCTCATTTCGCCGAGTCAATCTCTCTGTTCATGACTTTGATGTATAATTCTACTTAAAGCACCTGAGAAATTCATCAGAATTTTCTCTGAAAGTAATAAACGTGTTGTTTTTTTTCAGGAGCTGCGGTAAGGAAGAAATTAGACCTCTTTCATTTTCTGTGTTTGCTATGGTGAAAAAAAACTAGCTTGTGAAAACTCTTACTTATAAATACGGTAAAGTTTTCATTTGTTGAATTGAATCTAAATTTCGATGGTCTTGCGTATTGTAATATGCAGTGGTTTATAACATACTTCAGTCTTTGTACCGACATTTTTTTTTGTACGCTTTTAACAAAACCAGAACTGTAAAAAATAAGACTTAATACCGGTTATGATATATGGAGTTTTTCTAATTTCTGGCCGTTATGCTCTTATGAATTTCTGTTTATTTTTAAATAAAGTTTTAATTGAATCCATATTTAATTTTTTCGTTCATAAATGAAAAATTCGAATTGTTTACCGATCATCTTGAAGCTTAAAATAATTAATATGTGTACCCTGAAATCAATCGTACCTGGTTTTTATTTTATAATAACCGTATTCACATAAAATATTTTAAAACACTGTTACATTGTTTTTCACACAAATTTCCAAGTTTATGCGCGACAGTATTAAATCAATTTATGTAGCGTATGAAATATACCAAGACTGGCCAGGATTCAAGGAGAAGACCATCTAGATAAAAGGTTGAGACGGTACCACACAGTGATGGAGGTCGAGAATGTTAAAAGATTTAATTGGTACTGGTAATAATTTCCTTTGTAGTATAACGTTTTTTATAATTATTATCAATCAAAAACGTTCTTGATCAAAAAATCAATTCTAATTTAAACTGTTTTCTAATATCGAATGTTTCTATGTGTTAAAATTAGCGGGTTTTTTTATCGTTTTATTTTTCATTATTATTCTTTTCTTTTGGAATCTTTCTAAATTTCATTCCTAATTTTATCCATTGAATAAGTAATACATATATCTTCCTGTTTCTCTCATAGCTAAGAGTTAAATTAGTTTACAGTTCAAAAAAAAAATTAGTAAACAGTGAGGATTTGTGTATATTTTCTCAAATTAGTTTGTTAATGTTCTTTTTTGTTATGTCAGTGTCTGGTTTTACTGTTTGTATATAAATTTCTAAATCGGGGGTATTTTCTTTAAAAAGTTTTGCGACAGACGCTCTGACATTTAATGCAAGACTTTCAACTGCAAGGTAAGCTGTAAGTTGTCGGTCCAGTAGGCGGGCAGGGCAGCCGGGCAAGCTGTCTGTTGAGGAAAAAGCAGCGGGGAGGCATGATGAAATAGTGAGAGGGGGTCGTGGCTAGGGTCAGAGGGGGGAAGCTCTAGCAGCGTATAGTCGAGAGTCGAGCCGTGGTGCTGGACCGTGTAGGTTGTACTCATTGGTTTGTTATTTGGTTGTCTGTTGTTTGTTTCATTGTTAGTGTGATGTGATAAAAAAAAAACCATGATCACTTTTCGTTCAGTTGTGTTTTTATTACTTAACCGATGCTATATGTGCGTGTGTGTGTGTACACCATGATTGTCCGTAGTCCATGAATATGGATACGTGGATGGAAGATGTGGTATGTTTATTATTTTTCTTTTTTATTTAATAAGAACCCTTTTAGATTGTGTATCTTTTTTTAATTATGTTAAAGTATGTGGTTATTCAGATGCCACCAACGATATCGTGTACACACACACTCTCACTCACTCAGTCACTCACTCACTTACACTCGTCGTATATTAATGGATGTATATTTTTGCAGTTCTTTGGAAGCGTATTTACATTCTAACATTCTGTTTCGGGAGGATGTCGAACGCTTTTATCAGTCCGGCTTTTATTCTGTCCCACCTTAAAACGTTTATCTATCCCTAACAGGCGTTGACTAACCTAAGTATTTATGTCGAGACTTACTGTTGAATTATATATTTTTTCATTTTAGTTTGTTTATTTTACTTACATGTGAATGTATTATTAATCCAGAGGCTGTTTGGAAAATCGTGTTCTTTCATCGGCGTGGCACAACGCCGAACGGAACTTTCTGTTTGTAACACCTGTTATTTTCCCTTTCAAAATCGTGCACAACCTTATAGTGATTGATGTTTTATTTGCTTAATGTACGATTACTTTATATGTAAATACGTAAAATTGATTTTTCTATCGCTTATTCATTTGTCAGAACTATAGTTCGAGAAGGAGCATTGTTTATAAGAAAACAAACAAAAATTTAAATGTAAAGAAAGTAAAAAGATTTTAAGCATGTAAATAACTATTTACTTTTTTAGATACTGCCATTATTTAAATGCTTTAAAAATAATTTTTCTTTATGGATAATCGTATTAATGGTATATGTAAATAAGGTATCAAAATAAAATTAGTTTCAAGATAAAATTTTGTTTGTTTAAATAATGAAATGTATATTTACGTTTTATGAAAATATTTTCATTCAGCTTATCATGTCTAAGCATCGATTTTATTCATAATTTTATCCTTGTCTTTAAACTATTCTGCTCATTTAATCAATATCGATTTGCATTTTTCTTTTAAGGGTGCAATTTACGGTTATATTCGAATAGCTAGCTACTTAAATATGAATAAAAAAAAGTAAATAAGTGATTTCGGCGTCGATATTTTTTTTTATGAAAAACTTTTATTTTTCTTATATTCTCTATAAGAAATTACAACATATTTTTTATTAGTATTAGCAGAAAAAGAAGATGTTAAAAAGTATTTACTAATTAAAGTTAACTATTTTTCTTTTCGGTTAAATATTTTTTTTAAATATGTAAATGGCCAAATATCGGATTAATAAAACTTTCCATTAGAGTATCTCTAAATTAAAATTACATCGATGCAAGGTATTGTTGTGTCGATGTTTAACATCTGTATCTGTTTGACTTCTTATGTTCGTAGAATATATTAATTTTAGATGTGTGTGTGTGTGTGTGTGTGTAAAAAAAATTTTTTTTTTAATTTACATTGCAATTTTAATTTCATTAACAGTCACAAATTAAAAAAAAAAAAAAAAAAAAAAAAAAAAAATTAAATTAAGCTAGTTCGGATAACGTGTAAACTTTTCGGCTTATTGGAAGTATCGTTTTAAGATGATACCTGTTAAGGTTAGGTTTTTAAAATTTACAAAAAAGCAAATATTTATGTAAAATTCATTGTATTGAACAAATATATATTTGATGAGACATATATATTACTAAAGAATAAAAATCATATTGAGCATTTTTTGTTGTACATATTATTAAATTGAATCGTTTATGGTCGTTTGTGGAAGTAATTCATTCCTAACCGTGAACTACTTTTTTATTCACCGTATGTTGGCTTTGTTGTTTATTAATATGATATGATTTGGTTTCGAAGAAAGCTTAATCGTTATTGATGCAGGTTAATAGTGAAGATTTAAAAAAAAAAACTATTAGATTTACGTTTATTTAAAAAAATATTTAGTTAATTTATTAAGGGAAGCAAACATGAATATGATTTTCAAAATAAATATTGTAATTAAATTTATGGCTTAAATGGTAAATATATAATACTGTTTTTTTGTTTTTTTTTTTTATAAAAAAATAATACTTTTATAGTCATATTTAATATTTATGATCAAATTTTTATAAAACCCACTCCAGGATTGAAACAAAAAAAATTGTTCCAGACAACAGTTTTTTTCTTGTTTAATTAATATTTAACTTGTACGAAAATTTTCTTCTTTCCTATAAATCACCATATACTACACCACCTACATCTCTAAATTGATCACATCATCATATTCTTGGACGATCTAGATCTCTTCTACTTGTAGGTTTATAGTTTAGCAGCTTCAATGTGCGTAAGACACTGCCGCTAAAATTTTTTTTATTTTTTCATTCCAAACATATTCTTTATTTATTCTTCGAAGAATATTCTCTGACGGAGAGGCGTTTCTCCTTTTCATCCGGAAGGTTTTGGGTTCGAATTTCCGTTCAAGCTTACATTTTTCCCTACGCTAGAAAATTAATTTCTTTAAACGGTGACTGTAACTTTGAGTAGACTTTTAGTTATCGAAGTGGTCAATAAATAAATTTAAATATTACTCTTTCAATCTACATACTCTACCATATAAATACGTTATTCGCTGCCCGTGAACACTAGAACGGAAATTGTTTCCGTATAGTTATTCACTTACCTTAAAAAGAAATGTGCACATAATAACAATATTATTGTAAATAAGATTTTTCAGCGTAATTGTCCATTATATGTAGGAGCTAAGTTACATAAAAAAAAAACTAAATTAACGAAAGAAGAAAATTAATTGAAATTATTATTAAACTCTGTCTTCTTACTACTAATACTGTAATATTATTTATATATATATATATAATACGGTAATATTATGTATTACCGTACCTTTAATTCGTACTACAGATGTTTCAGATTGATCGAGTTTTATTAATTTTCCCTCCATTCTTTTAAGTGAGGGATAAGTTCTGGTGCATTATTTTATGCAGTCACCGTAATACGCCTTTTCGATTAGAGACTTTTTAAACTTATCCTACTGTAACTCATATGCATTTTTTAATGGTAGAAAGTTAGTTGTAATAGTCTAAGACCCGGCAGCTGATTTCTGTAGGTATCTGTTTTTTTAACGAAACTCGATTTATACGATTGATTAATTTAATGCATTACTGCCGGGTTGCCTAGCAAAAATTAGCCGCAGTTACCTTTAATTAAATATATAGCAATTTTTTTATTTTAACGAATTGCTACTATATTTTTCTAAGTGAATTAAACATCATTTGAAAGAAAATGATGTGAAGAATGTTAAGAAAAGTTGTTGCCAGCTCTCAGTCAGCCGCAACCTCCAAGTTGCCAGGTGTAAACAGGTATGTTATTGTTAATTATTTACGCTCATCGTGTTTTTCAAAAAAGTTTAATTTCTTCTGTACATGATAGTCGCGCTGCTTTCTTGTTTACAACATGAAACAGCGCGCGCATTCCTTCTCTCTCGTTCACACTCATCTAGACAAAGTAACTAGTTCAAATAATGGTAACCACTACTTGCGGCCATTTTTTTTTTACAGGCAACCATGTGTTATCGCGTACAGAAAAAAATAAAATTCAATTTAGTATATACATTTTTTGAAAACTACGATAAGCGTAAATAATTAACAATAACATACCCGTTTACACCTGGAAACTTGGAGGTTGCGGCTGAGAGCTGGCACCCATTTTTTTTTTTTACATTCTTCACATTATTTTCTTCCGAATGACGTTTAAGTCATTTAAAAAAAAAATATTTGCAATTCGTTAAAATAAATTAATTACAACATATTTAATTAAAAGTAATTGCGGCTAATTTTTGCTAGGCAACCCGGCAATAATGTATTAAATTATCATTAATTATTCATTTAAAAAAACATACCTGCAGAAATCAGCTGCTGGATCTTGTACTATAACTTATTTGTAATTGACTTCCCCCACAACATCCCCTTGCGTATTGTTAACTACAGATGAAATCACCCAGCTGTGAAAATAGCTTATAGAATTTGTATTTTAGGATAGCGTTAATTTTATTATTAATGATTAGAAAAAAATTGTGTGCGTGCGTGTCCAATGTTCCTTGAAAATAAAATTCTTTTAGTCATGTTTTCGTAATTCAGTTGAAAAGATATATTAAATGAGATAAAACAATATGATATGAATTTAATTAAAAAATCGTTTTTGCTTATCCCATTTGAATAATTTTACGTAGCAATTGTTTACCCCTTAATTAAGTTTATTAATCAAGATAAAAGAGTTAGGTCCTAGTTTGTCCAGAAACTATTGCTTAAACTAGAATCACAAATTATTATTATCATTGGTAAAATTTTAATAATTATATGAAATCTGTTAATGAAGTAGAAAAAGTGCCTCGATTCCGCAGCAAGTATTATTATTAATAGAATAGCAAGTTCAGGTATACTAAAAAGTCCCCACCCATCTGTAAAAATGTAATTTACGTATTGATATCATGGTACGTTAATTTTCAATGGAATTTTAGTAATTTTGAATCGCGTCATTCCAGACAATTTCTAAAGAAAATTCTAGATGCTAGTAAACCATTTAAAGGAAAAGGTTAAAAATCACATGTTTTTTTAATTATCTCTGTGAGGCTATATATCAGCTTGTTTTATATATATAAATTACGCTATGAGGATAAATTATTTGACGGAAAATGATTAATCCTGTATTTTGATTAATATGGCGTGGTAGAAGGTACGCAAAGAAACATCGTATTTTAACATAAATTTACTGATAATATACTGGTTGGCAAAATAAAAAATTACTATAATCAACCGGTTAAACATTTTTTTTTTTCATATATCCACTACAAGTTTATAGTTATGTAATACATTCGATTTTTTAATGGTCATTTAAAGTGTTATTTGGAATATTACAGACACTTGAGTAATTTACATCTTTTCCATTGTGATAATTATTTTTGTAAATAATGGTGTGGTATAGTCTACAGATTCGGTTTTAATAATTTACACATCAGCGGTAGTGTTATCGAATTGTTAAAAAAATCTGTTTTGTACGAGGGGGTTGATTTTTTCATGACTTGAAAATTTTCCCGTGTTCGCTTGTTCATTAATATATAATCCTGTCGTTTTCCCTCTAATTTAATTTCTAAAAAAGGATACAATAATATTTGCATTATATTATTTGTCACAGCTTTTCTTATGGCTGTGACACCTTGTAAATCATCTGGAAGTAATTAAAATTGATTTTTTTAATTTAAAAGTCGGTCAGGTTGGTGTCACTTACTGAGCTGAATAATATTTACATGTCCGTAGGTTTGGTGTTTTGATATGTATGGCTCAGTAAGGTAGCCACAAGAAACCACACCTATCTTATTCTCCTTAGTAAGTTAAACATAGTAGATTTGTATTCATTGATTGCACTGGCTACATCTTTTTTTTTTTTTCTCTTGTTAGATTGCCTGCAACTATTACGTTTATATCACTTAATATAACATATACATACATCGTTTACGAAAAAAATTAAATGCTAGAAATCCAAGTTGCTTTTCAGGATACCAAGGCATAAAATTTTAACTGATTTCGTCATTTTAAAAGCGGCTGAAAAAAAAAAATTATCCAGGTTTTTACGAATCTAATCGATATTTACTCCCTTCAAAAATTGAATTCTCCACTTCTTTTTCTGTTTTTTGTTTCAGGACTGTTAGGATTTATTATTTTATTAGAAAGTAATGTTAAAAATTAAAAAAATGTATATATATATATTAATAGAAAAATTATATTCCCACGCATAAGCCCTCAGCTTATATTGTAAGTTAATCTGAAATATAATAAACGAGAGAAGTCGAAGCTTTTAATTTATTCCCTGAGCTTTGGAAAAAGTTCGTTTGTGATTTTTTTCGTAATGTATGATAGTGGCACTTAAAATGATGTATCCACTTGGAAAAAGCAGTTAATTGTTGTACCTTTAGTTAATTTACTTAGTTTCATAATTGTTGGTTATGAAAATTAATTCTCTTGTTTGATTTATTACAAAACAGTAAAAAGTGTAATGTGTAAAATTTAACGAATTCCCTATTAGAATTTGATCTCCATTTTATATTTTAAAATATTGATTTTTCTACCATTGCGTAAATTTCGACTCGCTAATTTATGTTTCCTACTACCAGTGTAGGATTTCATTACGATAAAGGTTTAATGAATCCTCTTGTCTATACGACTGATTGTGGTTTATAGGTCAAGAGGTTGAACAATTTCTTCTTTCTCTTTTATATTATATAATTATTAATTTTTACAGATTTAATTTCATCCGATAACAAACACTACAAATTATTTTTAAAATAATTATTGAACTGTATTAAAAATATACTATTTCACTTAACATTGCTAAATGTGTTTTTATTTATTTTTTAATATATTTTATGTAGCTTATTACGAAAATTGCCAATTTTCTAGATTTTTTATCTTATAAAATAATTATTTATCGTGAAAGATTTTTTTTTATAGTTGATCACAATTTATGTACTATATTTTTTCGGTGAATCGTTACTTTAATTTTACGATTTAAGTTTTTTTGTAACAAAATATTTGAATTACCAAGTTTGTTAGATGTATTTATTTTTAATTATGTGTCTGGCTTTAAAAATGTTATCAAAATCGATTTAAGTAATATAAAATTTTATATTTCAAAACTTTTCATCACATACTTTTACAATATTACTTTTTCAATTCGCATTCTAATAAAACCTGTCTTTTAACAGAACGGTTCTATTTGATTTAAGGAGATATGTTTTCCTTTATCCGCCAAATTTTGATTTTATTTGAGAATTTGTGTTTTCATAACCAGTTTGTCCAGTCGCGATTTCTTCTACTACATTTATACATTTTAATTATTGCCGGTTAAAATCCGAAACTACATTTTTTCTTTTATAATATTCTCTTAACTCGCACTGTATTTTTAATAAGTTTGTTAACTGTTTTTAACAACAGAGAAAACGAATTAGATTCTTTGTCCACAGATGGATCTATGCAATAGTAATCGGGAACTAAGTTTGTAACAGACGGACCACTTTTTGTCGCTGACCTCGGCAGCAATTAGTGTTTCATGCAGTCAACGACTGGTGTCGCCAGGCTAAACCGATCTACGTGGCCGAGTGGTGGCGTCTCGGCCTTTCATCCGGGGAGCCCCGCGTTTGAATGCCGGTCAGGCATGGCATTTCTCATACTCTACAACATTCCATTTCTATAGTCACATGTAAAAGCTTCACTCAGCTTCTGTGGTACATTAATAAATTAATTCATCAAACAAAAATTTGACCGAAACGTTAAGCAATGAATACACAAATTTAGTTTTTTCAACAAGAAAAAAAAAAACACCTGTATCTTCACTAAGTGCTTTCTATCAGCTTAATACTTGTATAATTTTTTTCTTTCATTTTTTAAAATTTTTTCTTTTTAATTTGAATACCGCATTTGTTGCACAATTTTAAGCAATTTTTTCTTCTTTTTTTTCTTGATGTTATCGCCACATAAACTTGAAGCTTGTGCGTAGAGTATGGAAATGGAATTTTATAATGTACGAAAAATGTATGAAAGGCCGAGACGATTCCACTCCGCCACGGAAATCGGCAAATCTTGACGGTTAAAATAAAACAAATTGAGTTAAAATAACTTTTAGTCAGAAAATCTTTACTTTTGGTATTTATTATGCTATTAGTACCTTTTACCGTAAAGTTTTGGACTGTACAAGAAATTGGAATTGGAGCTGATATTAAGCCTAGCGAAGAAGGTAGACAGACATCAAGAAAATAACGCGAAGTGGCAAAAATAAGAGTCAGAAATCAACAGCTAATAGAAAGAAGAATATTTTGAACAAATAAGTTATTAATTCTTAGTAGTAGCTATTACTAATTTCAAATAAACTAACGTTGTTAGTTTATTCGCATTTAACTGCTCTTCCTGGAAGTTATATATTTTTTTATCGCATTTGTAACTGTTCCTTAGGATCCTAACATAACATGAATATATATATTCTTTTTTAATTTACATATCTTTTAATGTTGCATAACTTTGAAATGCTTTACAGTTCGAATATTATCTAAAATATTTTTTTGGGGAAATAATATTTTCACAACCTAAAGGTATATTTTTTAAGTTAAAATCTTTTTACAATATCTAATCTTGTTATGGTCAAAATATGCAGCAAAGAAAAATCTGAAGAATGTAATAAATAATTAACTGTTTTTCTCTTGCGATTCTTGAAAAAGGTATCACATATTAAAAGGTAAGTTATGATATATACTTTAACCTAACGTTATGAAAAATAGGAACCCGTGATACCCAGAAAAAAACATTTAACTTATTTTAGTAACTAAATTTAGATTTGTTACATGAAAATTACGTTAACGAATTAGTCGATTTCAAAAAATTCAGTGGTAATTTTTTACCAGATAATCGTAAGTTTAACACTGTAGATGAGTGGAACTTATCTGTTTCATTTTTTCTTAACCTTGTTGAGTTCAATGAAATTACAGTGAAATATTTTGCAGATATTTTCTGTGTCTTTTTCTAATTTGGTTGAAGTAAGTATCAGGTTGAAGGCTGAGTCTGTATTTCTTTGTCGTTGATTCAGTTATCGCGTTTGAATATTATCAGATGAGCTATATCAAATAACCATTGAACGTTTGAACCACGATAAACACGTTTGAAAACAGATGAATTTACGAATAAGATACGATAAAGTATTTGCAATTAGCTGAGATATGGGGTGTTCTGAAAGTGACCCGTGGGTTAATTAAAGTGTCTGTCGTCAGTAGCAGGATTGAACATATTTCGGCGATGAAGATCCGATAACCGGGTGAAGAGCGAAGGGCACTCGATTATAATACTTGATGATAGCAGCCGGACGTCACATCTTTTCGACCACATTTTGGCATAAAAAAGTAGTAATCCGTCAATCTTGGCAACAAAAAGTAGTAGTCCGTCCGTTATGACAGACCTTAGTTTTATTTAACTATTAAGAATAAATAAATTGTTATTGCTATGTCCATTTACAAGTTTTTAGCTTTAAATGAACATCTATTACATTGGTATGTACTATTTTAGCTGTTTATTTCTATTAAAGCTATCTACAACAGACATATACTTAATTACAGTCAGACTTTTTCATATTAATGAGGATGTGTTTGCTTTTACAAAATATTATTTTATTAGTAATTTTGCATTATAAAAGAATGTAATCAAACTTCAACAAACAGTTCTACAGATACAGTTTTTTACGGGCACTGTATACTAATTTTTTTAAATTTTTTAACTAACATTCACAATTCAAATTATGCGATTATCAAATCGTACCTCTCAAAAGTTGTTTTAATTTTGGGAACGTGTAAAAAACTTAATGTTCGAAACGGTCGGCGTTCCCATGTTCCTAGGTGCTACAACCATTTAGTGGCTACTTTTACCAGCTTTTAAAAAAATATTTTATGTATAGTACATAATCAACCTGTGTTAATCTCTTCTTTCTCACAAAATTTTGTCTTATTATTTATTACTTTAGTTTAAAATCAGCATTCATTGTGTGAAGGATTTAAAGTTTGGTCGAACGTTTGGTACTAAGTCAAACGTTTAATTGATTTTTGTAAACATTTTTATTCTGAGCTTTACATTTTGTTTATGAATTTTTAACTATTGTACTCTTATTGAACAGGATTTTATATGTAGTTTCAAGCTTTACTTAGTATGATTTAGAAAATAACATCCTTATAATGTCGTTGAGAAGATAAACATAGCATTATTTGTAATGAACTGAGGAAAAACATTCAATGATGATGGTGGATATGGAAAAATACCTACATACCATAGTTTTAAGTTCTTAATCATGCAAAATCTTGAAGTACACTATCAGAAAAGGTGGATAAGTCTAATGAGAAATGTCATTTGTGCTTAAGAAAATTCATTATAAAAACTAAAAAAGGTTGCCTAGAATTTCAAGAATAGTTGAAAAAATTCTTGGGAAATTTCATTTTCTTTTTTTTTCCTTAAAAAGAAGAAAAGAGCCGTAACCCTTTTGACAGCTCCAAATTAAAATAAACCGAATCTCGTTTGAGTGTGCATTCTTATGTACGGAAAGAACTTTTCTGCCTGTGATTTCTTGAGTTGTTATTTCCACCGAGTTCTGTTCATTATGCTGCGTATTGAGTTTAGTGCGCAGGTTTGTTTCTTGAAAATGGAAAAAACGTCCTTGATGCTGAGTTACCTGGATGAATCAAGTTTTAACGTAATATAACAGTGAAGAATATTGAGCTGTTTTAATATCATTATTTTTTTTTATATACTAGAATTATTACGTGTATTTTAGTGATGATTATATCTCATTAAATTAGAACAAAAAAAAGCTGTGAAAATTTGATTAAATTATATTGGGCTGTTTTACTCATACTTTTAATGCGAATTACAGTACGTCTTATGTCCTCAAATATTACACAAACTGAGCAAAAAAATTATGATTTTGTAATAAAAATTGATTAAATGTTAATGGTCCGTGCGTGATTGTGTGTTACACGTATGAATTTTCTGTTTTATGTATTTTTAGTGTGTCAAAGTATAATTTCTTAATTTAAAAAATACATTTTTTTAATATAAAAATATGATTAGGTCAAAAGTTGAAGTTTATCTATTGTTTTAATTACCTTGACCCTTCGCACATTAACTATGTATTGTTATATATGTCTTTGTTGTAATTTTTTTATATATATATATTTTTTTTTTTTCAATTTTAATTTTTTGTTCACTAATTGTATTACATTGTAATTAGATAAGATAGTTTAGATATTTGGTATAATTAAAATTTATGTTATTGGAAGGATTCCATTTTATAATGCGATTTTATATAACAGAATATTTTAAAATGAATTAAGTACTTTTTCTTTAATTAATATTAAATAAATCAAGATGACTGAGTTGTTAGTTATATGAGTTATACAGTTTTTAGTTTCTCTTCTACGATCTTAATCGTGCATTTATATCAGATAACGTAAACTTGGAAGATGAGTTGAAGTAATTTGTTGAAAAATTACCTGAGTAAAGAATTAAATTCAAGATCAGTTGTTTTAGAAACTAGGTTACCGTTATACATTCATAGTTGCCTTTCTAAAGATTAAACATTTATTTAAGGACTACAATTTAAAGGTTTTTCTATCAGTTCACACTCGGCTCCGTAAAGTTCACACAGCTCCTTTGGGGTGCAGTCGGCTCCGTACACGTCACACGACTCCTTTCGGATGGACTCGGCTTCTGACGATTCAGCGGCTCCGTACTTACTATATAAGCCGGCTCTGCACTACTTTCAGGCAAGTCTTCTTCTAGCCTTCTTCCATCAGCCGTCTTGGACTCAACGATTCAGACTTACAAAATATAATATTGTAATATATATTCTTAACAGTGTATCATTTATGAAATAATTAAAAGTAATTTTTATACACTTATTCATAATCTTGTATTATTCGTTCAAATATTAAAGGATCATATATAATTATGAAGTGATAAATGTCTATTTATTTTTATTTGAACCAGCGGTAAATACATAGAGTAATTAACCTAACCAAAGTACCACACCACGGCGGATGTTATCTCGACATAAATAAATGGTTTAATTTTCCTGAAAGTTTTTTAAATAGATACATTATAATATTTTCTATGTGGGACTTAAGATGAGGTGAACTAAAAAAAAAATAGAAATAAAATAATTAGAATTATTTTCAACTAAGTTTTTATCAAACGTTATGTTAGTAAAAAGAAAGAACTACTTAAAACGAACCAATTTAATCCACATCAGCGGTCATTTTCATCCGGTTTACAATAAGATCAAGATTTTGTGGTTGACGGTACTATAAACAGGAAAAAACGGGTTTATAAACTTATGAATCTCGAAACATTGAATTTAAATATCTCCTGTTTCTGATATAATGATAAAACTAGCAGATTTTATTGGCAATTCGTTTTCAATTTTATAATTTAATTTCACTGTTTTATAATCTTGTCCAGGTAAATTTTTTAAATATTTAACCACAGTGATTCTCAAATTTCTAAGGCCCCTGGCATTCCGGCAAGTATTCTTTATAACTATTATGCCTGCATCTACATATTTTTATTTATAATATGTATTTAACTTCCTTGTACGAAGTAAAGGAAGTAAAAATGTGATCGCGAAAAATTTCGGTTTTCAGATTTCAACGGAAATACCCATTTTGACCATCCCTGAGTCCATTCTGAGTAGTTTCGGCGTGACGTCTGTACGTACTTACGTATGTGCGTATGTATCTCGTGTAACTCGAAAACGATTAACCGTAGGATGTTGCAATTTTGGATTTGGATTGTTGTAACTTCTAGTTGTGCACCTCCCTTTTTGATTGCAATCACCTGGACCAAAAGTGTCCAAAAAAGTTCAAAATTTAAAGGATTTAGATTTAGGACTCTTTCTTAAACGCAGTAATAAGCTCTTATTGAGAGCTTTTCAACGATGTATCATAAGTGGTACTTATTTTCCTTGTTTACAGAGTTATCGTCAAAGAGAATTTTAATTAATGAAATATTTGGATCTTACAAGAGGAAGGCACATCGGTTCAAATCAGACTTCATTTTCTTTTTTTTAAATTTAAATATATTGATGTATAAATAATTTTTAACCTCTGATTGTAAAAAAAATTACAATAAATAATAATAATAATAATAATAAAAAGTGAATAAATATCAGAAGTTATTAATGAAATAAAAATTTATGTATTTTTCATTAAAAAAAAGTGTGTATATGTAATTTAATTAGGCGTACAAGGAAGTCATGTGGTGTCCATATCATATTTATTAAACTTAGGCAATATTATTTAATCGTTCTTTATAGAATATTGTTATAAATTGAATAAAGAAAGTGCTAAAAAGGATTTTTGTGTTTTGTAATTTCCGAATATTCTAGAAAATTCGTGTCAAAGAATAGGTGAAACCTTTTTTTACGCTACTTGTTGTTGCCTAGGAAACGCGTTCTTAACATTCAGAGCGTCTGCATCTTTCTTAGGGCGCAAGGTAGTAAGTGGAAGCTTAAATATGGTACCTATCACATCCGCTACCTTTTATTAAAAATGACATCATTATTTATCTGTGCAAAAAAGTAAACTAGAAAAGAACTTAAAGATCTCAAACTAAACAATTTAGATGGATATAAAAATAATAAAAAAAGAAAGTAAAACCTATAAACTTTTGCTACATACTGAAGCAGTCGTTAAGCTAAGCAGCCTTGGGATACAGTTTTGAACTCATCGGGTTGGTTTAGTGCAACCCGGTTGCAAATCAGTTGATTTCGAAGTCGACAGTTCTAAGGTTCATATCCTAGTAGAGACAGTTATTTTAATACCTATTTTGAATATTAGATCGGTGAATACCGATGTTCTTTGGTGGTTGGGTTTCAATTAACCACATATCTCAGGAATGCTGTACAAGACTACACTTCATTCACATTCATACATATCCTCATTTATCCTCAGAAGTAATACTATACGGTGGTTACGGAGGCTAAAGAGAAAAAGAAAGACGTACAGTTTGGAAACCAGCGACATTTACGGTTTTATTAATTTACGGCTATTATTGACTTGCATCGAGCTCGTTTCACCTCCGTTCACATTTCTACTATTTCCATTTGAGCATGTACAGTCAAATCAATTGGTATTTCATTTTTTCCGAACTCTTACATTTATTCTACTCTGGAATCATCTGATAATACTCTTTTACAATGTAAGACTTAATCTCTTTCTTCGAGTGTTGTCATCTTTCTTTAATGAACGCGCTTAATCATGACTTATTGTTTAAAAATTTGCTATTTCCAATTTATTAATATTAATATTTGTTATAGGTGCGTCAAGTAAACAATTAAAAAGAATAGTGGAGAGGTGGGGAGAGAGAGAAAGAGAGAAATCATGTATATAACATACATTGGCGGCTCGTAGCTAAAATTATTGGGGGTGCTGCTCAGGAAAACTTTTTTTTGGGCATTTTCAAAGCCGTGGTTAAAGTTTTCTGTAAAATAAAAGAACCGAAAAAAATTAAATAGAATAGCTGGAAGCAGGAAAATATAGTAATTCTACACTTATCACATTCAAGAATATGGTACACTGTTTTTAAGAACGTTGTGCCTACAAACCGTATTCGGTTTTACCGAATAAATCATAAAATTTCAATACAGATAATATTCTTTAGTATTATTAAATAATAACGTAATAAAATATCCGCATAAAAACACTATAGTCCAACGGTGCTTAATTTAAATTTCTATGTACACAGAAACAAATACACACTTAGTTTTTACTAATACCCCTCTTTGTGCGTGTTTTTGGACAGGTTTTGCAATGAAAGAGCCCTTGCTTTCCACCATACTCCGATCACTACTGAAAAAATCAACTAAACCACTTTGATATTCCTTCCACCGACTAATCTAGAAAAGGGAACGGACAATAAACAGTAATGCGGGAGCGACAGTGCTCTCTCTCCCGTGCAGCCTTACGTACAGCTTCCTACGTGCGCATGCGCACAACAGCCAAACACACACCGCTGGAACTGTGAAGCGGGAGCGACAGTGCTCTCTTTCCCGTGCAGCCTTACGTACAGCTTCCTATGTGCGCATGCGCACAACAACCAAACACCACGCCGCTGGAACTGTGAAGCGCACAGTTCCATACAAATATTTTTGTATATTTTTCATAAACTGGGGAATGGCTACTGACATTAAGCTTAAGAATTATATACTGTACAAGTATAAAGAAAAAATTAAAGTGAAACGGACCCATTATTTTAAATGTTGTCGATAATATCAAGTGAAAATACAGAATGTTGCAGTTTCACAGTGCCTATATGCGAGCAGCCAATAATCACATGAATACTGTAATAGCACAATTATATTATAATGTAATTAGACCTTATTTGGAAAAATACCTTATATAATTTGTGGAGTTTGTACCTGGAAATGTAATCACGAGTTTTTTTCTGTGGCGTGTGTTATACGCTCCTTGGCGTTAAAATGTATTCGAATAAAAGTTACATAATTGTAGCTTTTCTTATCTGTTGTTTTTAATTTTATTCGTTAATAATTATCTTTATTTTTATTATTTTTTCGTAACAAGGTCGTGATGATAAGGTTACGATTTAAGGTTATAAAATTTTGAAGTTTATTTATTTCAAGGACATCTGTAGATTTACATTCATTTTTTAATATTCTACACCTTTTAAACTCATGTAATCGCTCTGTTATTGTAATTATTATCTTCACATGTAGACTATTAATAATTTTATAATCATTAATATTTTTTTGTTATATAATATTAAATGCGTTTTAGTCGTAATTTGATAGACTTGTTCGTAGTTTTTGTTTATTCTAAATGTCCGATTTAGAATAATTTTTATATACATTATGTATGCAATACATATATAAATTAAAATATTTTTATCTAATGAATTATATATTACGTGTAATGAGTTTTACTCAGTTATGCAAAGGAAGGTACCAATTTTAATAATAAACAATAATTTATTCCAGTAATTAATTCTAGTGTATAATGTAAAATATAACTATTTTTTCTGCCGCTCTTTTTTTTATGTACCCACCGCTTCCTTTTTCCTGTTTAGCCTCCGGGAATCACCGTTAGGTATCACTTCAGAGGATGAATGAGGATGATATGTATGAGTGTAAGTGAAGTGTAGTACAGTCTCAGGTCAACCATTTCTGAGATATGTAGTTAATTGAAACCCAACCACCAAAGAACACCGGTGTCCACGATCTAGTATTCAAATCCGTATAAAAGTAACTGTCTTTACTAGGACTTGAACGCTGGAACTCTCGACTTCCAAATCAGCTGATTTGCGAAGATGCGTTCACCACTAGGCCAACCCGGTGGGTTTTTATGTAACCTATATAATGTAACCAAAGCATTTTTAAAAGTCTGGTTATATTTTTGAGATTTCTTACTTCCGAATGCTTGTTAGAATATTTTTTTAATCGAATTTTCCGGAAAATTGAGATCCTACAGGTTTTCTGTTCACATCTGTTATCTAAAAGAGAACCCTTGATCCGAAATTCCGGAAAAAATATTCTGGAAAATTGTAAAAGGTATTGGATCAATACCGTTTAAGAACAGTATTTGGAACCAATGAGTGTAAACGCATCACCTCATTTCGATATGAGGCAAGCCTTTTTGAGCCTTGCGAACGGTTCAAAAGCGCTCCCAATATTTACATCGGTTCATTTCGTGTGTCTTTTTCACTTTTTTAGTGGATCATAGTGTTCCTCATACTGGTTTACATTACTATTAAGATTAAGTGTTATGTTCACATTCTAAAATAAATATTTTTGTTGTTTTTATTCCATTTGAAATCATGAATGTATTAGAGTTGAGCTGAACTTGTTACAGACAAATAAGCTGCCCTTAGTTTTCTGCAGGAAAGGGAACCTCGCATAATCTCTGGTTAAGTAGTAACAGTCATGAAATGAAACTTTATACTAGATCCGAGTACGATAGGTTTTTGCAAAGAAATATTAGTGCGAGTTAAAACTGTTAAGACAACAATCTTTTCTCAAACAATATTATTTGGACTATAGTACACTAATTTTATTATGAATTCTTGGAATAGGGGTTACAAAGTCCACGTTCAATTTTTCCAGGATGACCTGGATCGCATTCATATGACTTGCGTTGAACTGGAGTCAGTAAATCGAACGGGAACCACTTCTCGGATTGGACTCTGTACACGCAGATAGTTTGTGCGCATAATCTGTTGAATAATACGTTGATGTTCAAAATTTGTTAAAATCGACGAAACTTGATTTACTAGATGAAATTGTAATCGAGGATGATTACTTTCCAAAGAAATGAAATTTGGTACCAATTGTCGAGAAGTGTAGAACTGCTTTCTGGTGGATGTATCAGAAGTATGTGCGCAGATACTTGTTTACTATTGTAAACCACTAAGAAATAAGCTGTGTTACAGGATGAGTAAATATCCTACAGAAATATACCTTTCCGTAAATCACTCAATAAATGTTATCAATCCTGTGACCCCAAGCCTTTACTCGAAATATTAAAGTATTTAGATGACGGTGAAAACTGAAAAAAGAAACAGTGGAGCACAAATTGGGAAATGATTAATTCCTTTCTTGTCGAATTTATGTCGCGGCGAAGACTCAGACAGAATGATTTTTTTTTTTTTAATTATTTAAAATATTGTAAAATTTATTTCACATTTATGAAAGAAAATTGCTTAAACTGAAAACATCCAAAATTTTCTTTACCTGTTTTTTTTAACTTTTGCCTAATTTTTTCCCCCTAGTGAGTTATTTTTTGTAGAAGGGGAATTGATTCGTAATTATAATATGTCTAAACGTTTCTGCAAATACTATTTGCTTATAAATTTTAATGTTCAAATTTTTCCTGTGAGTAGATTTAAACAATTTTTTCTTAAGACGGTGCATCCTGTGAATATGTTAAAGCAGTGTAAATTGAAATCATGAATAACATTAATTCACTCTCTAATTCCCATTAAATAGAAATTAATAATTTTCGTACTTTCGTGATCCGTAGAAAAAGAAACAAAACGGAAAACTTAAATTAAACAAACCTAGATACCAGTATGTTGTAATCGATTATTTCCACTAAACCTCGATAAAATATAGCAATTAGCAACGCTTCTACTCAAAATGCAAATGTATGATTTCTAAATTGTAAATATATTGCTACATAAAAAAAACATACTGGTTAGTTTATATGAGCATATATATTAGGAGCCTCAGTTTTCCTTTTTTTTAACTCCATTTTGGCCTTTTTGTGTACCCCCACTGGATAAGAAACAGAGTTTCCAGTTAGGTTGAGCAGCACTACATCCACTAAAGATCGTTCTACCTTTAAAGATTTCTATATCCTTAGGATGGATCCAGAAAGTACCTGAGCAAAATCGTGCAGAACGCACACCAATAAGAAAGGGATCTAGGCTGTTGGATTGGGGAATTCCCATTCTCCGCGTGATGTAACAATTTTTCCACTTCAGATACAAAAGAGACATCCAGGATCAGGCTTAAGCTTCCTTGAGGAGAACCTTCGCTCATTCCCTGAATTGTATCACGAGTGGAAGTATTAAAATCAAATAATACTGCTCGACTACATCCCCACTGAAGGTTAACTTTAATTTTAGTATGATTTCCTCGAACATGCTACACACACGCATTTTAATAGCAATACAAAGATGGTGACAGGTGGAAAATTTTCATTGTAGGGAATTCATTCGAAACCATTTGACACACCAACTGACTTGACTTTGCAAGGATATAGCCTTATTGGTAAATCAGAGTGGTGGAACGATCTATTAAAACACCATTTAGTGAAGTAGTGTTTAGCGATATGCTATAATATTAAAAGGAATATTTAATTTTAGAAACACGTCTGATTTATTTACAGTTTTGTTATCCGTAGTATTAATGTAACAAACTTAAATTCTTAAACCCGATTTTGTTTATAAAAACTTTGATTTAGAATTCTCTGAAACGTAGTCGCGGATAAAAATATTTTTAAAAGACGATCGTTTCACTATATCTTTCATATATAATTTTCTTAGAAAAAAAATTGTATTAACGTACTATTCTGTTTTGGATCTCGTTTCGATAAATCGTTGTGAAAGACGCTGCATAATGATCTAAATGAGTGCTCTTTTAACATCTCTACATGATTAATCAATGTAGACCTTATTTATAATTAATTACATTTAACTAAGCAATCGAAAACTTATAACATTCATTGCAGAATAATTCCTCATGAATTAATAATGGATCACAATTTCATTATTTGTTAAAATTACCATTCATACTCTAAAAACTTCGGTACTCTCCATATACCGTATCGCTGCATATCACACTACCCTCCTGATAATTTACACACACACACACACACACACACACACACACACACACACACACACACATATATATATATATAAATGTAAAGGTTTGCCCGTTTGTTTGCAACAACATCAGGCGATAACCAACCGACCGATTGCTTTAAAAATTTTAGGATTCATTCTTGTTATCCAAGGGAACGTTTTAAGCCATAGATCGTCGTTCTAGTCTCCTTAGAGGTTAAAATATTAAACATATTCATTAAATAAAAGAAAATTAATCTTTTACTTCATTATTATATTTTTGTCATAATGACAACATAAATATAATGAAGTAAGATGACTAATCTTTTTTCCCTTAACGAATATCTGTAAAATATTTAATATTCTCACAACCATGAGAATAAGAAATGCGTCGAGGTTCTAGGGGGCGGAGGCCCCTGGCTAGACGGTCGGGCGAGTGAAGCGAGCCCTGACCAGCTAGTATATATATATATATTTTTTTTTTTTCTACACATTGATCTGTACTTAATTCTCTTAGCTCATTATGACTTCTTAAATATATTTGCTAAGCTGGTTTCTCATTTATATTTCAGTCTAAAATGCTCTGTTCGCTTTAATGATTTTGTATCTGAGCGTACTATATGCGGGTCACGACTATTGGTCGTTTTATATTTGGTCAGTTGTAAAAGTAGTTTTTTAATACACGGTTGAACACGTGTGTATCAAACAGGCTGCTAGTTACCTGATTAGTGAAAGGTTTTATGTATATATATATATATATATATACATATATACATACACATACACGATGGTCGTGGATAATAAGTTGACGTACAGTATTTATGTTACTAACCGCTTGAATAATTCTGTAGCAGACAATATTAACTTAGTATCAGATTTTACGTTCACTTATTTTATTTTGATTACTAAGCTTTCTTTTTATTTTTTACCTGTAAATAGCTACTTTTATCAGTATTTAATTTTTGTTTTGGGATATTTATAAACGTTACTGTAAAATGTTTAATTGTTAAATATACTGATTCTTTATATTAAATTCAGTATTCCATGTTTTTTGTCTTGAGTTACACTTCAAATCTTTTTGATAACTCTCATGTATTTTTCAATTTGAATGTTTATTTTCAGTGAAAAACAAATGAGTTTCTAACAAATACGCGGGTTTTTTTTAAAACGCAGTATTATACTCCATTTCATATTTTAAATAAAAATTGAAAAATAATATTTAAAATATATATCTGGTTGAGTTGGAAGATTCGTACGGGTTAGACATGCGTTTCGTTGTTCTGTGGTTTGTGCGTTTTTGTCTGGTTTTTCGGTTTTATTTTTGGATACTGATTGATGGTATTTCTATTGTATGTGTTAATACTTTTTTTTTACGATTTCGGATAACGGATTACTGTTTTATTGAGGTTTTTATTTAAGAGCTTTATTGCCAGTAGCAATAAGGCTCATGAGTAATTATAGACTTTGGTTGTCGAAACGGGTTGAGTTGTTTACGAGTTGGGGATTTTTTTTATCGTTGAAGATAAGATTATTATAATTTTAAATTTAATATTTTATTTTATTATTATGGTAGTCCACGTTTAGATTGTTGGGGAATTCTTTATTCTACCTTCGTACTAGATGTAGGGGATCTTCCTTCACCCATATTTCATATGAGCACATTTTTTTGGTATTTGAGATTGCTACGCAGCTTGATTTTCCGACTACGGTTAAAAGAAGCCGTAACCAGAGGCAGCAGGCGCTGCAACACGAGAATGCGTGTAGCTCGCGTGATTCTATTACTAACGAGTCTACTGACGCCGTGGAAACTAGTTTGAATAAGAAAAACTCAGAAAGAGGAGTCGTTCTAATAAGGCAACCTTACATGGGAATGAGAAGTATGAGGATAGGACGGAGAACGGGTTACAAGGTGAATTGTTTAAGTACGTACGAGAGTTAATCAATGTGAGTGGCACATTGTCAAAACACGCCGAGAAGAGCCACACTGCCCGAGAGCTGAAGGAGCTAGCAGAGGATATGGCAGAGGTGGTCGCGGCACACCGAATATTTGTCAAGTCGAATCATTTTGATGTAAAGACTGGGGGAATAGATGTGGCTTGTCAAACAGTGAGATCCTGTGACGATTGGAAGAAGGAGGCAAGGATGATGATATTGATAAAATGGTGGTCTATAGATGGAGCAAAGACTGGTTTACCAGTACAGTCGAACTTAAGGAAGGGATTTTCACTAAGACAGAAAGGGACTTGGCGGTGATCCTCGACTTAGCGAAACTAAAGACTAAATTCTCGGAAGTCTTTCTTTAGGGTGGCTCCGAGGGTTAGGGACATGGCTACGGGAGGAAAATTAAAGGTGGGTCAACTGATGGCCCGTTGTGAGGCTGCCGCATTACTTCGGGGAGATGATGTAGAGGACTTCGAAAGGAAAGTATTCACAATAGTGATAGATTCGGGGATAGCTGAGGCGATTATTCTTCATCTGAGTAATTGTATTGCAAAGGTTTTCCTGTTAGCGAAACATGACGTGATCTTTGGGTTGGAAGAGGATGACGTGGCACGAGTAGCCAGAAAGCTGATAGAGTATGCCGGCCGCCGATTGGGTAGAATAACTGGCATCTATACAGACAGATCTGACAAGTTTTTTTTAAAATTTAAATGTATTGATTTATTAATAATAATTATTAACCTGTGATTGTAAAAAATATTTACAATAAATAATAATTCAATAATAACAATAAAAAAAAAAAATGATATTGGTGTCCACATCAGATTTTTTATCGCAGTGTACAAGTTTTAATCACTTTATTTTATTAATACAAGTTTTATATATTTATAATTACGTAGCTACAAGTGTTGATGCTTAAGAATATAATACAGAATAGTTGTGACTATATTACATTTTAATAGAAAAATGTTTTCAACTCGTCTTGTTTTCCATGGATATCAGTTTATTATACTCTAGTTAAAATAATTATCTATAAAATTGATTAATATTACTATTGTTTGTTAAGATTATTTTTGGTTTTCATTTGCGTAATTTGTTTCCTGCTCGTAGTACGAAAGTAAATTAATAAACACCATAAATGTTTAACTGAACCTGTATCTGTAGTGTCTTAAGTGTGTTTATTGACATCAAACTTTAGCGTATATGACTTGACTTCCTGTGCATACATACATATATCAGGTATAAATATTTTTATATATAAATATATATTAAATATTGAATGTATTTATATATAAATATATATATCAGATATTCAATATTTGTAAGCAGTGATGTATCAAAATAATTATTTATAAAAAACTCGGTATTAATTCTTTTTTCATAATATTTATTTATATTGGAATGAGATTACGTATAACTGAAAGTATAAAAAAAAATTAAATAATAAGCCATTTCAGTTCTTTTAAAGTACGCTTTTGAAATGTCGGCGTCGTTTTTATATCTCTTTGAATTTTTATTTCACTGATTTCTAATTTATATTTATCAGTGAAATAACCGAATTCAACGATGGATTATTATCTATAAATGTTCCTGAACATCTATTATTGACTTTACAATTACGGTTGATATTCGATTTTTATTTTTCCAAGTACGAGTAGATAAAAATTTAATAAAGTTTATTTTAATTATAAAAAGGAAATTAAATCTGTTACTTATAGTACAGTTACCGTTTCCAAAATTATTAAGCTATAATAAAATATTGTAATAATATTATTATAATATAAATTATTTTAAGTTATTTTAAATTTTCATAATTTTTAGGATGTCAGAGAGGAAATGATTTTCATACCGTGAATACAATATGAACTAAATGGACAAAAATAAGGTGATTGCATGCTGGGATGGGGACTGAAAATTGATAATTGATTCTTACTTCGATACCGTATATTAAACAAATCTGAAGTGGACATCGCATGACTTCGTTGTACGCCTATTAAATTACATGTATACATTTTTTTAAAATGAAAAATACGTAAAGTTTTATTTCATTAATAACTTCTGATATTTTTTCATACTTTTTTTTAATTGTTATTATTGAATTCTTATCGTAAAATACTTTACAATTAGGGGTTAATAATAATTATTAATAAATCAATACATCTAAATTAAAAAAGAAAGAGAGATGAAGTCTGATTTGAACCGATGTGCCTCCTTCCCCTTTTAAAATCCAAATATTTCATTAAGATTTTATTTGGCTATAACTCTGGAACCAATGATAATAAGTACCACGTATGATATATCGCTGAAAAGCTCTCAATGTGGGCTTATTACTGCAGTTAAGAAAAAGTCCAAAATCCGAAGTTAATGGATTTTGGGCTTCTTTGGACACTTTTGGTCCAGTCGATGGAATCAAAAGGGAAGGTGCACAACTAGATGTTACAACAGTGCTAAATCCAAGATTTCAACATTCTACGGCTAACCGTTTTTGAGTTATACGAGATACATACGTACAGACGTCACGTCGAAACTAGTCAAAATTCAAGGATTCAGGGGTGGTCAAAATGGAAATTTCCGTTGAAATCTGAAAACCGTAATTTTTCGCTATCACAATACTTTACTTTACTTCGTACAAGGAAGTAAAAAAAGGTCTTAATGATTTTTCATAGGTATTAATTATTTGAGTTAGCAACTGTGTAAAATAATAATTGCATTACTAAATTTTTGGAGAAAAGTGAAATTCAGTGAACATTTTGTAATTTTATCTATTTCTAGCCAAATCTTTTGTGTAGAATGGAAAAAACTTTTCATTAAAACATTTTAATTAAATAACTCCTGTTTTGGTTTTTCGAGGATATGTTCATGCAATAATAAGTTCATCGAAAAATTAAAAAGAGGCTGTTTCCTAAGACTCTTGTTAGGTAGGCAACAAGGCTAACAATGCCCGAATATTTTTCCCTATTATTTCACACTATGTAGTAAAGTAAGGGATTAGTTAAGTTCGGTTGTTCTTGTACTTATGTTATTAAAAAGATTCTACATTACTATATTTAAAACAACTTTTTTAAACAAGTTTATTAATGATGTTTCACTAATTCGATTTTAATGACCTCTGCTGAAATTGAAGGAATTTTTTTCTGAATATATTAGCAAAAAGGTCATACAATTTTACCTTAAACGTCATATTTTTTTTAGAAGTTTAATTAAAGGTCATTCCTAAGATTATGACATTAATAACATTATTACTTTTTAACAAAGGGAATTCGTTCAACTAAATATAATTTAGGGTAAGATTGGTGTGATCAATGCAGATTATTAAACAAAGAAATTAAAATTATTATAAGTCTTTCTAACCAAAGTTTTAGTTTTAAATTTCCTTCGAATGTTTGATAATCTAAATTGCGCGCGCACGCATTCGCGTACACAGAGAGAGAGAGAGAGAGACACACTATGTGTATATATGTATGTATTCAGTACAATCAATTTACCAGATATATAAAAAATGAATTTCATTTCAAAACGACCATAATTTGAGTTTCATTTATAGACTGACCGTAAATGAACCTTTGTTATATTTTTGTGATTCTGTGGCGGAGTGGTAGCGTCTCGGCCTTTCATCCGGAAGTCCCGGTTTCGAATTCCGGTCAGACATGGCAATTTTCGTACACAAAAAAATTTCCATTTCATATTCCCATGTAAAAGCTTCTAGCTTATGTGGTGAATTAATCATCAAAAAAAAAACCGGTTCCGTATTTGATTGATAAAAAAGTCACTCTTTATGAAAAGAGCGATTTTTTAAAAAGGATTAGGGTCGTAGACCCTAAGGACCTTGTATGTACTCAAAGAATCAAAGGAGACTTATCGGGCACAAAAAAAAATGACGACTTTTCTAAGCAGTCTGTCAGATGATTTTAAATATATATTTAGTATTTTCAAAAAATAACAAAAAATTCCAAATCAAAAAATAACATAAAATTATTTTGTTGTGCATAAACATCCACCTACGGATTTGGAGTAAGGTATCAATTTAGAAGGATCAGAAAAAATGTAAAGATTGCCATTAGTTTTCATTGAATTACCAACGTTTTAATAATAAGTCTTTGAATAAATAAGTTGGCAAAGAATTAAATTTTTTCACTATTGCTTTTTTTTAATTATTATTTGTTTTCATGTGAGGTTCGGTAAATACAGCATACATTCTTACCATTCCGGTATTCTTCGGTTATTCAGTGAAGAAACGCTGGGGCATTCTTAATCAATCGAACAATTTTCAATCGAGCCTATTTTTTCTCTCTTACGACACACACACACACACACACACACATACACATACACATTGAGATAAAAGATTATTTTTGCTTGTTGATTTGTAGATTTTCTGTTGATAAAAAATGAATTGCATTTAGAAAAATCATCTAAAAAGAGTAGAACTATAAAAATAAAATAGTTTTTCAGTTATTCTATAAATTCCTAATTTTTTGTAATCGGTGCCAATAAACAAACTAGTGTGTACATTCGCAGTTTAAAAAAAATTGCAAAGTATTTTTTGTAGTTTTTCTTTTTAAAATGTTTTTTGCAAGTCGCTTTACGTTTTTAGTTTTATTTTTTACTTGTAATATGGAAAGGTCTAACAAATACGATGTCCGTATGAAAAAACAGTTCTAAAAAAATGTAACAAAAGAAATGAGATTAAATAAAGCTACTACCGAATGTAAGCTAAGGGTCTTACAAATATAGGAATATTTAATTTTTGGCTTGAGTCAATAACTTTTACATCCACATAACATGAAATCAGAATAGTTTTAACTTTTTTTTCCATTTACCGAAGATACGGTAATTTTAATTTTTCAAACAAGTTTCTCGAAGCTAACCGTTTGCAAAGAAAGGTGATTAAGATTTTTCAGTTTTGAAGGCGTACAGAAATTTATTCAAAGTAGTTTTATCGGTTGTGCCATTTTATAGGAAATCTATTTCATCATAAAGCAGATACTTTGGCTCAATGGAGGAGGTATCATTGATGATAACCTACTTGAAATCTATTTCTTGCCAAATTATATTCAGCATATCCGCTTCATTCTGATGCTGCAGCAGTGACTCACGTTTTTGAATTCAGTAAGATTGGATGGTAAGGGTGGAACAAATGCATCATCTTTAATGAAACCTCATAAAAAATAATCGACTGACGTCATATCCGGGAGTAGAGGTAACCATGCAATTCGGTCAGTTTGATCGATCCACCAATTTGTAAAATAGTTATCGAGAAAATCCTTGATATCTTTGTGATAGTGATTGTGTACTATCTAGTTAGAAGTGAAAATATCTTGGATATTTTCGTGTTATAAACAATGTTTAATTGTTTATAAAAACTGTGAAATAATTTTTTTAGTTTTCACTGATGTGGAAAATCGGAGATTATCACAGGGAATTCTTCTAAAAAATAAGAAATAATCTATAAAATTAATATATTTAAGAAATTTCTGTATAAATTTAATTCAGAATATCTTTTTTCGCAGTCGGTTTACAGTAAATTATTACGTAGTTACGAA
Source organism: Lycorma delicatula (assembly GCF_047948215.1). NCBI lineage: Eukaryota > Metazoa > Arthropoda > Insecta > Hemiptera > Fulgoridae > Lycorma > Lycorma delicatula. The sequence continues at coordinate 106,239,748 of NC_134459.1, read as the reverse complement.
AAGAAAACGTCATCTATTGTGAAAAAAATATTTCGGAACCGATGGAAATATGATGAAACTGAGAAAATTTTAAAATTCAACCGATGTTATTTTAGGGTTGTTAAAATATAAATTTAAAAACGTTTTCTTGAATTTAAACAATTATTAGGTTGGTTATTTCTGTAAAATAAATTGGAAGTATTCTTTTTGTTTGAATGCGCGCACATATATTTAGTATGTGCTACATTTGTTTGTTTGGTGTCTATAATTATTAAAATATTCTACCTACATAATAAGGTACGTGTATAGCAATCAGGCTAATGTAATAATTTTATTGCTTAATATAATAATTAATATTTATTTCAAGTTTTAAAAATGGTCGGTGAGCGGAGAGGGGTATCTGTTATTTGGCAAGTATGCGTGGAACGACTTAAAAAAGTATGTATTTACTGTAAAACTTTCTACACCATTACATTAGCAAGTTAATTAAACAAGATACGTCCAACAATGTTGTGTGTCAACTATTAATATTTTTGTTTGTTTTCTTATGTATATAAATTGAATTAGTTACTGAATTTTCTTTCACTGCTTATGAGTGAATAAGGGAAAATATTAGAATACAGCCGATATTATTTGCGTTATATGCTTTTAAATTATTTTCTACTTATTTTTAATTTTTATTAAAACGAAAATAATAATTGACTTTCTCCGAGAAATTATTACGATTATGAGTCGCCTAATTCTTTAAGCCGCATTGTTTTTTTTTTTAAATTTAATTTAAAAAAATCTCCTTAGTTATAGAATTATAATTTATTGTTATTACTCTTCACAATAATCTTGTTTTACTATTCTAATTCGTATATTTCGCTTTCTCTTTTTACGATCTGCATTATTGTTTATTACAGTAATATAATAAAATAGGCTAACCAGTTCACGTATATAAATTGTTATATAAAAGAATATTATACGACTAGTGTTATTTTGTAATAAAATTAATCACTACTAAATATAATTAAAGGTAACGTTAGATTTAGTTCATTATTATGTTTTTTCTGCGGAGAAATCGATGTGAAGATCGATTATTACTACCTATAGGTTAATATTAAATCGTGATTTACCAGAATCATTAGTATAAAATTTTTATTTTATTGTATTTAATCGGTATGTCGAGTATTATTCGTAGATAGAAAAAACAAAGCATAACAATAAAAGCTTTATATTTAATATTAGTTGAGAAAGTAATTTTGTAATTTAAGTGACTGCAAAAAACCAACTCCGTTCTTGATATTGCATTTTTAATTTTTATCGTTTCCTTGACCCTTCTATGCAAATTCTGGGGGAATTTCTTTTTTTGAGTAGTGCAGTTAACCATAAATGATACGATTTATATAACGGGAGTTTATATATTTATGTTACTGGTCTTAGTAATTATTTTTTAAATGTAATTCTTATATTTAATGTTTGGTTTTAAATTGTGTAATTTGACGAAAATTTATTTTTCCGATATATTTTTGATATTTTATTTTTATTGATTTTATTATATGAAAGCCTCTTCATTTTTCGATTCTCACTGTTTTTATTCCGATGTTGATGATTTATCGAATAGGGGAAAAAATAGTAGCCTGTTTGATTTTTGTTTTAAAGTTTAAATTCTTGAGACATTAAATGCTATATTATATGTATAATAGGAACTTTATATTTGTATTATGGGGACTGGTCAATTGAAAATCATTAAATTTCACTCAAATTTAAGTGTAAAAGAAATAAGTTCAAGCTTTTCCAAACGGGAACATTGTGTTCGACGATGTAATGAATATAATGAAAATATTTTCCTCTAAACAAAACAAAAAAAGAAAATATTTTAATTGTAATTTCAGAAAAAAAAATTAGAGTTTCAGTATTATTCTGTATACTTGATTCAGACTATACGGGCAAACTGGCATGGTTGCGAGCGAGCAGTGTTCAAAAAGAAACTGGCGGCATTGCTCTGCTTTCCTTGCCGTATCTATAGTGTAATAATGAATAAACAGATTTATTTTTAAAATTTAATTAAATTAATTATTACACTGTAGATATGGCAAGGAAAGCGGAGCAATGTCGCCAGTTTCTTTATCAAAAATTTATTAATTTATGAAACCCTAACTTAAATTTATTTTTCAACTTTGAAATTGTTTCAAATTATTTCTATATTGTAGTTGTAGAAGTAGCCTTTATAAAAAGCATAAAAAGTGGAAAACTGAATTTAAGTGATTTAAGATTGAGATTCGACAATCATGTTTTGTCATAGTTTACAGCAATGCGACAAAAAATACTTGTTCAAAATTAAAACAATGTAATAATGAATTATATGATCTGGTTACGAATTTAACGATCTGTATAATCAGCGAAATTCAAGATATTAGGAATCACAGCTCTAAAATAAAACGGATTTACCTAAAATAAAATCTTTCAAAATAATTGTTTAATAAGTTTTTTAAGTGTACTGTTTAACTTAAAGTTGAAGAAGCTAAATTTGTATGTATACTTAAACAAAATCCTAACATTCCATTTACAAGATGGTTCACTAACTTGACCGCGAGCAGTATTGTATCTAATCGGATAGTGATATTTCATTATTACATCGTCTTAAATTTTCACTGTAACTATAAATATTTAAGATCTATATATTTTTATGTATTATACTGGATATACACAGAGGCAAAACCTGTAACCGAATAAATTAGCTAATTGTCTTGAAGATAAATTGTTGATGTACAGCGTAACAAACATGACGAGATCAATATTTTCGCAGAATAGAAAGTAAACGAGACGAGTATAAAACAATCTGAGTTGTAACAAATGTTGACCGGTTTGTACTACTTGGCGAAAAGTGTTAAAGGTGGCTGATTGGAGAATATCATTAATAAAAATCACCTGATTTTTATTAATGCTAAATTTATAAATAAGAATGCTATTCTTATATTTTTATTAGATATTTAAATATCTTATTAAAACAATAAAAATTTAACTTGTCAAAAACCGTAATATAAAATGAATAAATTAATAAAGGAAAACAGTTATATCACTTTATTTATATTACAGTATTCAAATGTTTTTACATAATTTATATTACATAATCTAAAAATTATAAATTACAAAATATAAATTTTAGGTTGCAACACAAAACGGACAAAGACGTTAAAAAATGGCTGTTATCAGAATACGATGAAATTACTGTGAAAATTATTTTTTATAAATCATTACAGAAATATGGTGAAGCGATTTATTTTTTTGTTAAAGAAAATAATACGTTAAACCTCTTTCATCCGTCAAGGCCAAAGACCTAGTACGATCGCTAGTCCATTACCACAGTGCCTTATATTCGAACTACTGTTTACTGGAGCAGTACTTTCTCAGCTAGTCGTAATATAATTTTGCTTATGAGTTTGAAGCTTATTCGTTTCATAATTCTGGTTAAAAATCTAGGATGCTCGTATTTCGTTTCCTGTCAGTTTTTAGGTTGATTTCATAAGAATTATATTGCAATGGGTACAATGATTCGACTTCCGGAAAATATCGACATATCTTCGCGTTTCACATCTCCCAGACCCCAAAACCATCGCCATTTCAAAAGTTTTTATATATATATTTCACTTTGTTGTGGATACGGTAACTGCCGTAATTTTGCGCCAATCGCTTAAAATATAATGGCCCAAATCTCGGTCGAGTTCGTTAACGGGCAAAATCGGACCACGGGGATGGAAATGGGGGGGCTTTTTCGAGAAAAAAATATCGCTAAACTACCTTATTACTTAAAATATCGAATTCGTTTAAACTTCCTACTATTCTTTGGATAAGGGTCTAAAACTTATTTGGTAAAGGTTTTGATATCACCAACCATTGGCCCAGGGGGTGGAAAAAATGGGGTTTCGTAGACTAGAAAATCGTCCCTTAATAGGCACAGTATCCAATCGAAATTTAAGGTGGTCGTTAGTCCTGTAAATAATACCTAAAACATTTGTTTAAAACAATTTTTGATATGACCAACCCTTACGGCAAGGGATGATCAAAATTTTGTTGGAATTGTAAGAAAATGGGGCTTGTCTTACGCTAAATATGTGAAACTTTTTTCATATGCAACCATTTTCGTATTGAATAAATTTGAAGTTTTTCTTAACTTTAAGGTGGAAATCTTTTTATCCCCTATTTAGCATCGGTGAAATCTACTTCCGCCTTCTGACGTGCCGAAAAGTTTTTTTTCTTGTTTAGCCAACACAGTTTCATTTTAAATATTAAAATTTTTTTTAATAATTGAAAAGAAGAAATGTGCTAAGACTAAAATAAAGAACCTATTCTCAGACGGACTATTCTCTTATCCGTGTCGTCCCGATCAGTGACGAATGAATAAGATTCCACTGTTGTTTTCATTTATTTTTAACAGAAAAATTCTGAACGAATAAATTACGATTTAATATTACAACTAGCAGGAGTATTTTTTATTGTGTGATTATGTATCAAGCGGCAACACTGAATAAAATTTTATTTATTGTGTTAACCAGTTTTTCTAAAGATCTTTTTTTTTCAGTGTTGCCGCTTTAGCACTATCATGCATATAAAAGCTAACAACACAGTTGTAGGATTTTCCCGTCACGCGGATTTTTTTTAATGCACGACTTACACTTACACACGCAACTTAATTAAAAATATTTATCATTTTATTTAAATATAAAACTTTTTGTTTCTTTAATTCAATGATTCTAACTAAAGCGGTCGTGCATACCGTACTTCATTCGTGCGGGTGTGGCGGTACTAGCAGGCACTAAAATACTTTTTTACACTTTAAATATTTTTTTTTCGTTCGGTTTAGCCTCCGGATCCACCGTAAGGTATTACTTGAGAGGATTAATGAACATAATATATATGAATGTAGAGAACTGTAATCTTATACAGTCTCAGGTCGACCATTCCTGAGAGTTGTGGTTAACTGAAACCCAACCACCAAAGAACACCGGTATCCACGATCTAGTATTCAAATCCGTATAAAATTAACTGGCTTTACTAGGATTTGAACCTTAGAACTCTCGACTTCTAAGCAGCTGATTTGCGATGACGAGTTCACCACTAGATCAACCCGGTGGGTTAAATATTATTCATTAATTTAATTCTACCGGTCAGCTGTGACGTCACAAAATAGCAGACGACTACATCAACTGTACTCAGTGCTACAGTAGCGTTCTTTGTGGGGTACTAATGACTCAATATACCCACTTAGCCACTAGTTTATTTAGAACATTTTTTGTGGTGGGGGTGCTATTTTGCAAAAAATATTTTTTGGAATGTTATTTTTTAATTGTTAAAAAATGTTCCTGAGAAATAAGATCTTAATTTGGCGAAATATCGAGAAACTGAGGGTGAACTTGCTCTACAGCTTTCCCCTTCACCTTTTATGTTGAAAATTTAATGGCATCAGTGCCCCATATATAGAAGTAATCTGACCAAGTTTGGTCAAAATCGGTCGAGTAGTTCTGCATATATAAGTTGATTTAGGCTGCGACATCGTACACACGCATACATACATACGAACATCCGAAAAATTTCCATCCGGTTTTTTGGGTTTGTTAGTTGTCAAAACGTCAAGATCCGGTGAAAACCATATGACCAAATTGCATTACTTCCCTTTTTAAAGCTATTGCGCTAAACGGGAAAGTAAAAATACTGCTTCTAGTGTTTAACTTTAAAAATCATAATTCTCTTGTTTTTATCGTACATGATTTGTTCTTTCAATAATTTTGAAATTTATGTAACAGTAATTATTACTAATTTCCGACTACTTATTGTGTTACATGATATGTATCTAATCGGAAATATGGGCAGCTTATATATGAACATAAAAGCTAAAAAAGGCGCTAAAATTAATTTTTGTAATTTTTTAACATTCATTTTTAGAATTGCAGTTTTTTATTAATTTAAAAAAAAAAAATAATTTTTTTTTCTATCGATGCTGATGACTGTAGTTCTTGCTAATGTATACATTTTTTTTTGTTAATAATTTGCTTGAAAAATTTTTAATTTTACCTATCAGTACAATTATGACGTTTATGCTATTTTTTACGTGTTATTTAATGTTATAAATTTTCTGAAAATATGATGAATATGAACAATTATTTTTTTAAAAATATTACCATTCTTTTTTCTTTCATTAAATCTCTTTCCACCAACGCAAATGGAGGAAGCACAGTAAGTAGAGCATATAATAATAGTTATATAAAATTAGTATTTATGAAATGTATTTTTAAAAAAATACGTCATAAATAAATTAGTCATAAACGTCATAAACATTAGTCCTAATGCTATTATAGGACTGTAAGTAAATGGGTTCCAAATAAAACATGTAAAATATGAGTACAGAGGACGAAGTCATCCGAAGTCGTAGATAAAATAACGCTAGAAACTCAGAACAGGGAAAAATAAATAACAGTATGAATAAATAATGACTGGATGGTTCGCAGAATTCAGAAGATCGATGAAAAGCCCTTCTAAATTCAGATAATGGCCGGAAGAAGTCTAGCCAGTCACAGAATTCGTTGGCGACAGCCGTACAACTAACCACAGGCGAGCATACACGTTGTCTACTGACAGAATTTTTAAAATTTCTGATGTGGAGGCCAAGAACTTTGTTACCAATATCCGTTACAAATGATTTATTACCATAGAGGAACTTGTGAAAAGATAGGAAATCAGTATTGACTTTTTATACGGTCTTAAAATTTTGTACTTGTGTAATTTTAAAGTAAAATTAAATAAGATGTACCGATGAGACGTTTTGGTATAAATAATTGTAAAGTAGTTTTTTAATTGTATAAAATATGAAGATAATAACTGTGTACTTGTACTCGATTTGATATACCAAATTGTAGCTACGCTAATTTTTAAGCTAAAATGCCATCCGAAAAATGCTCAATATTCCTTAAGAGAAATTCTCACCTACCTCCAGAATTGTGTGGTTATGTAACTACACAATAAGACTACTATATAATTCGTTCCCTACCAAACATCCTAATTCTCTTCGTGGGAAGACACCTTGTGATGATCCCGGTCGCTACACTTTCCTTTCCGATCCTACCCTGATGGTCGTCTTATTGAAACATTAGGGAATTTTAAGAAATTCTAAATTTAAGTCTTATACTTAAAGAAAAAAAATCTTCCTCTTAATTTATCAGCCATCGATATCATCTCCTCAGTATCCGTCAACTTAAAAAGGCTTTATTATAAAAATTTAGCAAGAATAACTTTAATTAGTGAAATATTATCTTTATTTTTGTTTGGAGAATCGCTCAGTGAAGTGCAATACCTTTCTTTTTAATTAACCAAACAAATATTATTTATATTTCCATTTTATATTTATATGTATAAATTTTTTATTTTATTTATTTCCATTTGGAAATTACTAGGACGACACAAGCTTATGATTTTTGTGTAGAATTATTTTGGTTCAGATGTAGGATAGTAGAATTCCTTCCTCTGGACAGTTTTAGTTATACTCCCAAACCGTGCTTGGGGAAAGGTTCAAATAAAGATCAGAATAATAATTATTTTGAATAACAACATGCTGCTAAAATATTTTTTTTTGTTATATATTTTTCTTAATATAAAAATAATTGTTATTAACATTTTTACCTATTAAATTAAGTTAAAATTAATAAATAAATTATTAAAGTAAATAAAGAAACGCCCATACATGTATTGGTTGTAACAAAATCACAAAATTCTGGTTAAGGTTTTTGAAAAATTCAGATTGTTGTAAAATGACATAAAAAAAACTCATTAGGAATGAATTAAATCGAGAAATGTAACTCTGTGATTAATAGTTACGTATGATTATTTTTAGCCGAGTTCCAAATAAAAAGATCATTATATACAATAATACATATGTAATAATAATAATAATCCATCTTTTTAAGTTTTTAGGTACTACACTGGAAACAATACATTTTATTTGAGTAATTTATTCAGATATAGTTCAAATTGCACGGCCTGAATTATCTTTGGTTTGAAAAATAATTTGAAGTAACAATTGAATGTTAAATTAATATTCACATTAATTTTAATGTTAAAAAGATTCTTTTTAAGTACATAAAAACTATTTTATTCATACGTACGTTTTATTAGCAAATTTATAAATTTAAATTTATCGTTTTTTAATGACTATCTTATTGTATTTTTTTTATTTATATTAAAAATACAAAAAACTTGCTACTAGCTAGCTATTCCTTAATCCGCAGGATCTATCTCAAATTATATCATACAAATGTTATGGTGACTATGCATATAATTATGCACTGAATTTGATTAATCGCCTCCAATGTTGGAGAATTTAGTAAATACGTTAAAATTTATTAAATATACCGGTAATTTTACATATTCTCCATATTAACATATTAAAATAAAATAACTCGACTAATAAGCATTAATTAGTGAATTTATTATTTAAATAATCAAAACATTACTATTAATTAGTCGAGGTTAGCGAATGTAGGTTGTTAAATTATGTTGATTCCGTATACTAACGAATCGTACGTATATCAACATAACCTACGCTTACTTCGCTCGCTAACTTCATCTAATTAACGTTAAATATACAAATTATATATGTGATTCTCCAACATTGGAGGCAATCAATTAAATTCACCGTTAATTATGCATAATCGCCGGATTATCAAATTACCGTAACATAAACACGTTAAAATAAAAGGACCATATTAACTCAAATAGGCACGTTGGTAAAGGGACTCGTATTAGAGGTAAGGAAGTGAAGTAGTAGAGGAGGAACAAAGAGGGGTGTGTTAGTTTTTTAATTGATAAAAAAAAAATATAAAAAAATGTTTTAAAATCGCAAAATAAAATTATTAATAAGTAAAAAAAGAAAAGAAACAAGGCGTGTACGTAAAAACTGTTCAGTATTTGCTGATAATTCTAATATTTAATTCTGCTTAATTATTATTATTTTTTTTTATATATATATCGCTTGCCCGGAGTCTGCGTGTATTCTTTTTGTTTTTATAAGGTAAAAATATAATTGTAAATAAAATATGGTCTTTTGATACATGAAATGAATTTTATTTATAAAATTGTTAAAATTCCATTTTTGAGATTTAATTGTAAAAGTTTACTTTTTGCGTTGTAGTACCCATTTTGTTTTTTTAATATTTTTTGTTGAACGTTGTTTGTTCGGTGAATGTACGAATTAAATTTTTTCCTGCTATTTGTTCATCTAAATAATAAATGGGGTTAATAAAATTATTATAGTTTAATTTTTAGAGACGACTGTGAATAAACTTACGTGCTTCATAGTCGAGTGAATTTACGGACTGCTTTTGAACACGAGGGATTTTTTAAAGACTCTAATGCTTCTTTTAAATAAAATGGGATTTTATGTGGATTTTACTGGCAAATGTTCCCTAAAATGGATCACACTATCATTCTTTGCATATCCCCCTTCAACATATTACTTCCACTTCTTGCCACTCTAGTCCTTAGTCAATTATGACAGCTGATGTGATATGGACCTCCTCTTTGGGTACGAGATCTGTTTCATCCGGTAATGTCTCCTTCCACAACCGTTCGCACCGGATCTCAGATCGAATCACCAAAGGTGTACTCTGGAAGAAGCTATTTCCAGATTTAAGCCGAAGATTGATCGCCATACGGTTATACATAGGAAGTTCAAGGTCTGTCGCCTGTTTTTTCCTTTTCATTTCTCCCGCCACTTCCCGTCTTATGCTAGGAGGTACCAGCTAAAGGATAAATCCTCTGAACTGGTATCGGTTTCAGACATTCAGTTACAGTGTGCACTGTAACATTCATAATTGCACCGACATTTCTAGCTGTTTAAGTTAATTTGCCTGCACCTGAAATGACGAGTATGTGTGGGTTTGCGAATTATTAAAACTAAAATGTATCGAATAAAACATGTAAAACCGGCTTTAAACTAGAAATATATAGTCGAATGCGTAAAAACAAGTATGAGTTTCAAGATTAATTCGTACTAAAAAATAATAAAATGATGAATTCCGATAATAAATTGTTTATAATGGAATTCGTTCAATAGCGGTGATCAGATTACACGTAATATACTAATCATTTCTTCCTTATTTATTAAAAAGTACTTACAATCTCACAACCGTATTTATTATAACATGTTAAAACATACATTTTACTGTTACTTTTTTAGATTACTATTTCTGGTAAACAAACAGAATAATAATTGCATCGCTTTGACTTCTTGCATTTAACATTATTTATTGCTATCTTTTATTCTGTAATTTAATATTTTTTCTTTAATCTGTAAATTCTTTCTGATTAAAAAACAATTTATCGCTATATTGAGTAGCAGTTTGAAGAGCTTAGTGAAATCAGTTCATAGTTAAAAATGGCACTAATGGATCATTGCAACATTCATTGTGGCCTTGGTTTTATGTGGGAATTAATTTAATAGGAGTATTAATATTTCTCCACCATGTAATCAGTGTCTTCCGCTCTTATACTCTATTATTTTAGTATTTTAAAATTATTTTTTTAGTTTTCAACATTCTGGGATTTATTTTATTAATAAAAAAATAGAATGAATGCCAATTTTGATTGTACTTAATATAGTAAAAATAAGCCTGATAAACATTTTTTTGAGATTGAGCTTCTAAATTTGCACATGTAAGTCGATAATTATTACCGAACATCAGAATAGATTTCTACGAAAGTTTGCAGAATGTTTTTGTAACTTTACGGTAAAATATTGTTAACTAGACGTGATCTAAGAATCGAGCTGCTTTATTGAAAAAGAGCATTAAAATTTCTTTTCAGTTTTTCAATTTTTTTCCGATATTTCTTGTCATTTTAAATTAACGATAAAAATTTTCATTTAGAATAATGATCCTATCCGCTTTTATCGTAATATAATTGTTTAGTGTTTAAAATTTTCCGAAAAGAAAAAAAAATTAACGGAAAATTGTAATTTACCATCAAGAAGACGGAAAGAAAATTGCTTCAAAAATTGCAACATATATTCAGTGTGTGTAACTTGTTTGAAAAACTGCTTGTTACGTACATAGTTTACATCATTAAAAAATCAATAAAAAAGTAGTATAATAAACTGTGTTTGTAAAACTAAAACCAGTATTAAAAAAAAAACTGAAAATTCTTATTTAGTTTAAAATTTGTTGACAGTTTATTACCTAATTAAACTGCTATCTACTAATTCTTAACTCTTAATTTAGTGTCTCTTTCGAAAAGTCAAACTTTATAGAACTGAAAAGTTTTTAGGACGATTTTATCTTACTTTATATTAAAATTCTATTTTCTTTTCTGTTAGATGTTTTATTTACTCGTATATTACAAGTGTCGTTAGACGTATAAAAAACGCAACAATATGAAAAGTACCGTTCGCAAAAAACCTAAATACTAGTAACCCTTGTTTTGATCAAAATTAATTTGGAAGTACTGAGAAACAATAAAATAAGAAACTACTATTAATGTAACTATGTATAGAATGCGGAAATTTATATTATTACTTTCCCGGGTATATAGATGTAGTGAATATTGTATACATTACACTAAACGAGAAAAGTTTGCTAACGGGTATTGCAGATCTTTACGTTTCATGATACCTCTCTAACTAAAAAATCTTATGTAAACACCACATGGACTTCCTTGTACGCCTATTAAATTACATACCCCTTTTTTTTAAAATGAAAAGTTCATAAAATTTGATTTCATTAATAATTTCTGTTATGTCTCATAATTTGTTTGATTGTTATTGTATTATTATTTATAGTAAAACTTTTTAAATCATAGTTTAATAATTATTAATAAATCAATATATTTAAATTAAAAAAAAAAAAGGAGATGAAGTCTAATTCGAAGCGATGTGCCTCTTCCCCTTGTAAGATCCAAATATTTCATTAATTAAAATTTCATTCGGCTATAACTGGAACCGATGAAAATAAGTACCGCTTATGATATATCGTTGAAAAGCTGTCAATGAGAGCTTATTACTGCAGTTAAGAAAAAAGTTCAAAATCAAAATATTTTGGATTTTGGGCTTTTTTTTTGGATACGTTTGGTCCAGTCGATTGCAATGAAAAGGGAAGGTGACAACTAGATGTTACAACAGTCCTAAATCCAAAATTTTAACATCCTATGGCTAATCGTTTTTGAGTTATGCGAGATACGTACGTACAGACGTCACGCCGAAACTAATCAATGGATTTAGGGTTGGTCAAAATAGATATGGATCAAAATGGATTCCGTTGAAATCTGAATACCGATATTTTTCGCGATCACAATACTTCATTTACTTCGTACGCGGAAGGAAAAACACAATTTTTACATTGAAAAATTCTAGAAGAAATTATGTTGGGTTGTTTTTTGCTTGGTATCTCCAGACTGGATGGACGGATTTGATTGAAATTTCGCATGATGATTTCTGTATACAGAGCGTTGATGCCATTTAATTTTAGTCACAATCGGTGTAGAGCGCAAGGAGATCCGGACCCCATGAGTTCTACATATCAGAATTTTATTCTAAGTAGGTAAATATTTTCCCATAATTCAATGCTTCTCAGATGAGTAAGATATTTTTTGATGATATTCAGTCTAATTCAAATTTCTAAAAATGGAGTGGGGGCAAAAAACACTTTTTTCTTTAATTACACTTGATTAACCTATTTTTTCATCGTAAAAATTAACTTATTTATTGTCCATCATCTCATATATTAAAAAAATTATTTTATTTTGAAGTCAATCAATTAAGGATAATAGGTTAGTCCATACTTAGACTAATTAAATAGCTCCTCAACAATTTTTCAGGATTCTGAAATTTTTCGCAAAGTGAATTGGGTGTAAAAAATGTAACTGTTGTATAGTTTAGAATCTAACGGACGAGGAAGTGGGGTTATTTATACACAGGACTAATTTTTTCTCAGTAATTTTTGTCCTACAGATTTATTAATTTTTTCTTTCAAATTATGTAATTCGACAATACATGCTGTTGTTGTATTTCAGCATTTTTGAACATATTATTGTGTGCTACGTAATATTTATAGTATGTAGTAATCGTTACAGAAACATTAAATGGAGTGAATTTTGTTTTACAAAAATGATAACAGATGTGTGATCGTTCAGCGCAGACAGTTCGGTATTCATTATAATTATTCTGTTGGATCAATTTTTCCTGTTAGAATTTTAATTTATAATTTTGAAACTACTGACTATACAATAAAAAAGAAAGTTAGCGATCCAAGTAGCCTAGAGAGGTAGTTGAACTTATTCACACCAAACTATCTAACTTAAGTTGTCTGAAGTCAGCATTTGACAGAACTTTACAAAACGACCTACACCACTTATATTCCTATAAAATTCAAGTTACTAATGCACTGAACTGCAAATTTCTACCCTTTGCAAATGTTTTTATATGTGTTTGATTAATGAAATCAAAAACTGATAAATAACTTGAGTGAAGCGAGTTATATTTATTTGTCAAGATTGTTAAGAAGCAAAACTTCTGTTAATGGTCTTCTATAAAAGATGCAGCACTTCATGAGAAACTGCTTTACAATTTTGAAAATGAGTACTTAGTAATCTCATCCTTAATTGTTATTTAATATACCACATAGAGAAAGGTTGCATTGCGTATTCCGTTCTCACATTAGTTACCCTTTTTATTCCTAAACTCATCATCTAGTAAATATTCATTATTTCAGTAAAATGGAACTATGAACCACATCATTCAAGGTTCCAAAATAGGTTGCAGAATTTCTCCCTAGTCATGTTTTTCCTGATACGGGAACATCATGTGGCCACTCAGGTCATCTAAACTTTCAGAGTGTTTTTCTTTTATTGGGAATATTTGAAAAGTCAAGTATTCAGTTCACTGGCATCTCGCACTGCTCAGATGTTAAAACTCTTTAAGTACTGCTAGAAATTAATTATTTTGGAAATTATACAGAGTAACAGTAAAGCCATGCACTACACTCATCTACAGCAAAGTGTTGATCGTTTAACGTTATTTTTAAGAAAGAGATATTTCCAATGTAATTTAACTGCTCTTTGTATAAAATTTGTTCATATATTTTAAAAAATTGCCTTTGTTTGTATGGTAGATACCAAAGCCATAATGGCTGTAACGAACATCCCATGTACTTTCTAAGGAAAGTACGGAATAAAGTAGTTTCCTGCTGGATTTTTCACATATTCGAGGACATTTTTACAAAGTAGTATGTCATGCTGCCTACTGAAATCCAGATGATGTTCAACCCTACAATTGACACTATTACTTTGTTCTCTTTAGATTTTATTCATTAACAAACTCCCTTATATTTTCTTTCGTAATTTCTAGTTTTTAAACTTTTAAAACCTTTTGCTGATTTTTTTCTTTTAAGGTGTCTTGGATGCCTTTTTTGCACATAATATCCGTATTATGTGCAAAATTATGGATATTATGTTCAAAATAATTGTGCGAATAATTCAGAGAATTATACGAAAACTCTTGAATTCACGAATTAAAGAAAAACGGAAATGAGATATGATTATTGAAATTTTTAATATTACCGGTAAAGTAGTGGAAGTAGTATGTATAATGAGGAAGCATAGGAAAGATACTAATATATTGAAAATTTATGGGTTGTAAAGGTAGGACTCATGGGATACAACGAAATTTCTGTTTTTAGACTTTAAACGATTTAAAATATTTCGACGTCGAATATCACTAATACGAGATGATAAAAAATGAAAAAACTTCCGCTTATAGGCTTCCGTTGATAAATGTCTAGTTGCTTTTTATTTTTCCATTTAGTTCAGAACAATTTGTTAACCAAATATCAACTTTTTGTGACATCGAGAAATGTCATTTTATAACACGGATAGTGAACAAGGAAAACAGTAATCATATATAAAATATTTAAATAAATTTTGTATTTATCAAAGAAAAAAAATCGCTTTGATGTGTTGAGATGTAAATAAAGATATTCCAGTTAAAATTTTACTTGTCAAATTAATGTTCGGATTATAGTAGACACTATTTATTCGCCACGTCTTTTTTGTAATAGATTTCTCAGTTAAATAACATTAATTTCATTTTTACTGTTAAGATCGAGAAGCTCGACAAAAAACTTCCTATGGGTAGGTAGCCTACATATTTTAAGAGAAATAAAATTCCAGCTCTAAAATATCGAATCAATTTTTTATTCAACAAAATTGTCTCTAGTGTATCCGGTCGGAATAAACATTGTGATGCGAAAGAGTTTACGGTTCTAAAAAGAATTCCAACTCGAAGAATGAGTATCATATTAAATATATACTTTCGTGAATAGATGAAGATCAGTCGGTACTAATGATGTGGTGATGTTGAGAAGATTTAAATGTTAATATATTTTAACGGTGAATTCGTCATCACAAATCAGCTGATTTCAAAGTCGAGAGTTCTAATGTTCAGATCCTGGTAAAGGCAGTTACTTTTATACGGATTTGAATACTAGATCGTGGATACCGGTGTTCTTTGATGGTTGGGTTTCAATTAATCCCACGTCTCAGGAATGGCCGACCTGAAACTGTACAAGACTACAGTTCATTTACGTTCATACACATCATCCTCTGAAGTATTATCTAACGGTGGTTCCGGATGCTAAACAGAAAAAAGAGAGAGATATTAATAATGCTTCAGTGAATCGTTAGTGAGAGGGTTGAACGGAGTTAATTTAATTCAGGTTTTTTTTGAGAGGGTAAATGTTTAAATCATGGAAATATCATGTTGTCCCTGATATTTGTACTTATTCGAATTCATTTATTAGTAATTATACTTCCAAATTTATTCATCACAACATATTCAATTTTTATCTTATACGTTTACGAATTCAAATTAATTCAAAATGTTGTTTTTGTTATCTTTTATGTATTGATTTTATAAGATGTTCATCTGTTTATTTATTTACTTTGCCATGATTAAATTTTTTTTCATAGCATTTCCTGTTTTTTTTTCCTTTTTCTTTATCTTTGAAGCAAATAACATGAGATAATGTTGTATAATAAGGTGATAAATAAATCAGAATCTTATTACGTTTTTCCTTTTTTTTTTAAAGCAAAGTGTGTTTGGCATTTTAAAAAAGAAAATTATTTCCTTGAAATCTGATGGTTTTTCCCCAGCTAAAGAAATTACTTATTCATGTTATAGAAATGACGTAATATTAGATTGCGATTGATGTAATATTAGATATTAGATTCAAATAATTGGTTAGGTAATGTTTTTGTCATATTTTTGATACATTTTTATGAAAAAGAAAGTATATTTAATTATGCGTATACTATATATTAATTTACAGTACAGCATAAGGATTTTAGCGGATTTGTCATGAAGATCGATATATACACATCTCCGAGAACATTTTATGGTTCACGGAGGTATAAAAGTACTATTTATTAATATTTGCTATTACATGAATTTAAGAAAAAACTATCCTCTGTTTAAAAGTTTCTGTTATTTTTTTAAAAATCCTTTTTCAACATCATACAAAGAATGTGATTATTATATGATAATGAAATTCTTATTTCTTGAAATAAAACTAGTAAAATGTATTCAATAAAGTGTTCTTCTTTTCTTTACTCGTTTATTCGAATTTTTATCACGAATTGTTTCTGCAGAAAAGAAAGAATTAATCTATTGTCATATATTATTATATCTCGATCTTTATTATGATCGTGACATATGTTAAGCGTATGAGGTACTAGCTGCACTAGTTGCTGTGCTGTTGCTTTCTCTGTGAGTAATGTACTTCATTATAGTCATCTTTGGGTGAGTTATGAAGATGTTTTCTGTAGAGCTAAATATCATCTGTACTAAAGTAAATTTGGTATCTGATAAGCTTGGATGTAAGCGAAGAAGGCAATTCATACCGCTTTCTCATATGGGATCCATGGTTATACCTTATCCTGGTTATACCTTACCGGAGTCTCATGTTGGGTTGCTTACAATCATTCGGTTAAAGTACCTAACATATATACAAGAAACAATTTATTTTGGTCAGATTTGGTCGTTTTGATATGTCTATTTTAGTGTCATAATTGTAGGTTACCTGACATGTATTAGGTTACTCTAATACCTTTAACCAATGTCGTTTATTCGTAATGGTTGTATATTTTTATTGCCGAGGTGTTATTCTTTGAATAAGTTTGATGAGGCTAAGTAGAGAAATTTATTGACAATGAATGATTGTGATTAGTATGATTGTCCTTTTTTGCTATTAAGGGAATAAATTTTGACGGTTTGACAGTACAAGAATATTGATTAGATTCGGTGGGTGGAAGCGAAGGTCGTTTTTGTTAAGTCAGTGCATTTTTATGTGTTGACGTTGATTGGGAATATATCCTATTTTTCCTTTTCCTAAATCCCTTCAATAAATTTCGAGTTGTAAGTGTATATATATCTTGAGAAGATTTTTGTGCAGAATATTGGAGTGTAATTGTCAAAAAATGGAGAGAAGTGTCTGATTTTCCTCAGGCATATATGGGTTTTTTTAAGTTCTTAATTGTTGTACATTTGGAGTTTTTTTTTGTTAATATTCAAACCTACAAATTGTAATTTCTCTTTGTAATATTACACGTGTTATTCTGGCTCTTAGGATCTGTATTTGTTTAACCTTTATTTTTAATAGTACAATTAGATTTAATGACCAAAGTAAATTTTAATGACGTTAATCTGAAATTTTCGTCCTAGACTAGTATGGACGACTGAAATATTTGAAATATTAACAGTAGTATAGGTATGCCGGTTTAAGTGCAAGTTCTAGATCATTCGACGCTGCTGGGTGAGATCCGGCATCTGTAAACCGCTGTGCGAGGCAAGGCGAGCACCCCATGCGAGGATTGACACACACACCCAATCCCCTTCTCACTAACCACCATAATCACTCCAAACATCGCATACTCCCACACCTACCCAAACCCACCACCTAACCTCTTCACTACCCAAATCTAACCTAACTTAACCCTCCCTGAGGGTGACCTGGAAAAATTGAAGAACAGCTGTGTTATTGAAACGATCTAAATGAACTGCTAACTGTGAGCTGGGTTTGAATTGTGGACTAAATGAACTGTGAACTGTGAGCTGGCCCAAAAATTGTATTAATCAGTCGAATGAATAATAAATTTCTGTGGGGACTGTTCGTAAGGCTTCGTGCTAGCACCCCGTGCGAGGCTTTTTTTGGAACAGACGTAATCTATATCAGCAACTGATTGTTGTAGTAAGAAGTATATTTGTGCATGCGTTTGTGATAAAACATATTTTATTCGTTTGAATCAAACTTAAGGTTACGAAGGATCTGTCAATCAGACCAGTTAAAACTAGATTATCACCAACACACATTCGGTCATGTGTACATCGTTATCTCCCACACATACACATTCGGTCAGCCTTGAACATGTTTACCCCAGCTACTTCTAAGAAACATAATATCGCAAACGACTTACCCGGTATTGCAGTAAATACAACGGTTTTCATCAAATAAAAAATCATCCATAAACAAACATGAAACAACCATAAAAACAACGTAACCGATCATTAAAAAAAAAACAAAAACAACGTAAATAGACATTGTGACCACAAGGAGCGCTAGTTTCGCAGCCCGTAATCTTGAAAATTCCCTCAGGGTGTTGTCATTCTAATTATTTTTTAGATTCTAAATATTAATGCAATATTTCAAAGATTGATACAACATCAGCTGTTGCAGCCGTCTGCTAGCGCACAAAGTGCAAAGCCTAATTTAAAAAGATATATGTTAAACACTCTTCTCACCATTCGTAACCTAACTCGACATTGGACGGATCCAATATCAGATTATACCACAGGCCGTGGAATCTTTTCTCCAGCAATGTGAATAACTATTATTAAAAAACAATAGTCGTGCATTACTCTACAAAGGGGTTTAGAGTGGGTTTTGTTTTGTGTATGTATGTGGAAATTTGTGTTGTTTGTGTAAATATGTTGTAGTCCTCTAAAGGACTTTTTTTTAAGTATCTTTATGTGTCCCCGATAGATGGTCTGAAACAAACAAAACAAAAAAAGTAAGCACGATAGTATGGTTTTTTTAAATAAATAAATCATATGTTAATACTATTTAAAACATATAAGTTAAATTATTTTATTTAACATCAAGTAATTCAGGTTAGTTTACGCGTTCATATCGTCACATCCAATATTGTATAGGTTACATATCATCAAAACGATTATGATGCAAACATAAACTTACAAAATAAAACAACGTAAACAATTATTAAACAAACGTGAAATGAACATAAACGATCATAAAACGAACGTGATGCAAACATAAACGAACATGAATCGATCATAATTCGAACATGAAAGATCATGAAACTAACATTAAAATAACAAAAACGACCCTAAACAAACATGAAATGGACATAAAAAGAATATGAAAACAACGTAAACGTAACTAAAAAAACGAACATAAACGAACATTAAACATACATGAAAAATAAACATAAAAATAACATAAACGAACATTAATCAAACATGAAACAACGTAAACGATCATTAAACAAATATAAAACAGTGGTATGATTGGTCTAACCTCGTATGTAAACGAACGTTAATGAAACATGAAACGTAGACCAACATAACCAAACATTAAACGAATATAAAAACGACGTAAACGAACATCATACAAACGTAAATGATCATTAAACAAACATGAAATGATCATGTTACAAAAATACACGTACACGGTATAAACATAAACGTACATAAAAACATCGTAAACGAACATTAGCAGATATGAAACATGATACAAACAAAAACGTACATGAAAACAAAATAAACTTTCATTAAACAAACGTAATACGAATATTAAACAAACATAAATGTACATGACACGAACATAAAACAGTAGCATGATGGTCCAACCTTGACTCAGTCTTCAAGTGTTTCTTTTTTATTATAATGTATTAAAAAATAATTATTGAATTGTTGTGTTTTAAGTAAAGCGAAAATGATGCTGTAATCATCAATTAAGGGATTGTTAGCTTATGTTAGGTTTGTGTTGTGGGGGGTGTAGAGATGGAGTGGTAGGTAGGTGTGGTGAAGAGGTGATGCATAACTCAAGAACGATTAGCCGTAGAATGTTGAAATTTTGGATTTAGGACTTTTGTAACATCTAGTTGTGCACCTCTCCTTTTGATTGCAATCGACTGGACCAAAAGTGTCCATAGAAGCCCAAAATCCAAAAATTTGGATTTTTGACTTTTTCTTAACTGCAGTAATAAGTCCTCATTGAGAAGCTTTTCAACGGTATATCATAAGTGGTACTTATTTTCATTGGTTCCAGAATTTTAGCCAAGTAAAACTTAAATTGATGAAATATGTGGATCTTAGAAGAGGAAGGTACATCAGTTCGAATCCGATCTCATTCCTTTTTTTTTAAATTTAAATATATTGATTTAGTAACAATTATTAACCTGTAATTGTAAAAAAAATTACAATAAATAATAATTCATTAATAATAAAAATAAAAAATAAATCAGAGGTTATAGTGAAATAAAATTTTACTTTTCAATTTAAAAAAAAATTTTATATGTAATTTAATAGACGTACAAGGAAGTTACGTAGTGTACACATCAGATTTTTTAAATTTATTCTTTTTTTAACATTAAAATAAATTTGTCCTTAACATATTTAAAACATCTTTTTTCATTAAAATTCTATTTTCCTCATATTAATTTATTAGTAAAGAAGTAAAATATATATATTTCATAGAATAACTTCATTAGATGATGGTTTGTTTTTTATTTGTACGGTTAGCGAATTAAATATTTTTATTGTTTTTGTAGTATACACGGTTTTACTTAATCTGTTAATTTTGCTTATCCGATAATTTAAGTTGTCCGAACAGGTTTTCCATTGGAAACCACGAACCTTTTTAAACCTAATTTTGATAATGATACAAGCCCTATAAATTAACATTGTAAAGTTACTATTTAATTACAAAGATTTATCCACCTTAAGCAACTTCGCTTTAATAATATGCAATTTAATTTTATTTGTTTCCTGTGGCTTTATTTCTTTTCTTTAATAGTGATTTAATTTAGTCCGATTGTACTAGGGAACTAAAATATTCCAATCCATTTGCTAGTTCATAGAAAGTTAAAATTTTTAACTCGGATATGTAGGTTTTTTATTTACAAAACGTAATAAAAACTAAAAAAAAAAAACAAAAAAAAACCTTAATTTAGAAAATTACTTCTTTGTATCTTTTTGTCGCGAAATTTAATAAATTATTTCAAAAAATGTTGTTCCATTACCCTGATATAATAATTTTGTTTAAGAAATTGATAGTATAGACATTTTATTTTTTAAAAAATCAATAAAAATTTCGCAAATAAAATGTGATGTTTTTATTTCTAAATATTAATCGTTAAAACCGCTAGTAATATAGTTTCCAAATTTCTCCGGTTTGTATTTAACCTCATCGATGGTTAAAGATGGGGAGACAGTTATCCGCTAATTCAGTTTTCATAAAAGTTTTAACAGCATAAACTCTCCTTATAAAGAAGTTAAAAATTTCAGGATTACATGTTTACTTAAGAGTTAAGGGAGAGGTTAGCCAAACGGGGCGTCTTATATGGAAGTGAAGCATGAACGAAGAGGAAGAGGGACTGGATTCAGGCTTTTAATTTGTGAACATGACGATAGATGGAGAAAGTACGATGGACGGATAAAGTGAGGAATTAGGAAGTAATGAACAGAATTAAAAAAAGAAAGAGCGTTTATGCGAGAAGTACACAAAAAAAGGAAACCGGTCAGTACAAGTATTTAGAAGACAACTGCATCAGATTGTTCGGTAGAAGGAGAAAGGAATTGAAAAAAAGAAGGATGAAGTTAATAGAAGGTTGAAAACTATAAGAAGACGAAGGAGAAGGCTTTGGACAGAAGTGGATGAAGGCAGTGGTGGCGTAAGGGATCTATCGTGAGGCAGAACACCATGTGATAATGATAATGATGTTTACTTATTCCAGGGATATTTCATACGTATTTAATTTTAAACAATTTTTTAACTCCGGAATTTTAAAAAAATTACAGGCAAAAAGAAATAAATTACAAAAGGGAAACTGTTTTAACCCATTCATTACAATATTAAAAAAAAAAACCGTAACTAGATACCATCTTTTAGCAATGTTTTATATTTGGTAGGTTGAAAATTATTTACAGTTTTCTTATGATTTAATATTTTTTATATTTTCTTTATCGGTAGTTGTTACCTCGATACCGTTTCTACCTCGAAACAATTATCTATACTGTATATTCATTTGTGATGTTAAAATAAGATTTGAAGAGATCATATTACTTTGCCTCCCATTTTTCTGAGAAAGTGTCGTTTCGTTGCTGATTATTACGTATTCATTATCTGAACTACTAGTATGCCAATCGTTAAATTATAAATAGTATTCCTTTTTCCTTTTCCATGAAGTACTGGCAATATGGAGACAGTATAATTAATTATTCCTCTAGAAATTATTGGTGTTACAGTTGTGTAAGCTTTTAACTTGTATTTCTTTTTTCTTTGTTATTAGTTTAATAAATTTTATTTTGATATACTGTCTTTTCAATAATTGAACAACGTACATTAGGAAAATGAAAAATACAAAATACTGTTTTTACGTTAAATTGTAATTGTATACGAAATAATGTTAATAATTATTAACGTCATGCTTCTAAATTGTGTACTAAGCATCTAAAATTATGTTGGAATAAAAATTGTTAAAAAAAAAACCAGTCAAGTTCAAGGTTGGTGATATGACGTCATTCATACTCATGTTTAATTGTTTTTATCTAATTTACCTTATAAATATAAGAAAAAAAAAGATAAAAATATATATTAATATGAACGCCTAATAAATATGAATCTAAATAATTTAACCGCAAAATATTTTTGATTAATTAAGCAACAGTAAATATTTTATTTTATTAGTTTCATTAACACGTTAGTAGATAAATGTAGAGCTAAATAATAATTCCCTTCTTTATTTTAACACGTTTGTACTATTATTAACACCTGAAGTGAATTGTACTGTGTAGTAACAAAACTATTGACTCTCTGTAAATAAACATATAATTTATATAAAATTATATATATATATTTCCCGGGAAGAGTGTTTATTTTCGAGATCTCTTTTGAATTCAATAAAATCCCAAACATTGTATAAGTGTCTTTTTCTTTTACGATGTGTGTGTGTTTATAAATACGTTTTAATGTACTGGAAAAAATTATCTGTATTACACGCTAACTCTAATTAACATATGATTTTACTGATAATATATTATATCCTCATGAACACTCGATTATTTATTGATGAAAAGGAGTCAAAAGGTGCCTTTAACTTTAAATAAAGGTTACCAAAAGTGTTAGTGTAAAACATTTATGTTTTACTATAAAAAATAATTAATTTTCATTTCTTTTTTCTTTTAAACGAAAGTTTAAACATTTTTTAGTCTAAGAATATTTCACAAAGGCTGGATATTTTTTGGTTGTTTATATGAGTAATAACAAATTAATTTCTACGGATACCTCAAGTTCGTATACAATAAGAAATCATTTATTGTTTTGTAATACGCTATATTAATTTCTTTAGACAGTTGATGTTTATATATATATATATATATATGTAATACATAACTAGCGCTGATGACAAGAAAAATATAATTTTTACATGTAATTTTATACGCTTATTTCTCCACCACAAAGAACTTCAAACAAAAGCGAACGTTAAAAATTAAAAATAAATATTCTGAAAAATATAATATCAAAAATGAATGAATGTGTCAAAGATAATTCAGAGATTAAAATTAAAAACCGTTTAGATCATCCGACTTCCCAACAACCATCACGCTTATTTCGGTAATTATTATTATGCTACAGATTACCCAGGGCTATCTTCTTTAAGCAAGATAAAGAGTATCAAACCTTTTCTAA
The DNA here is from genome assembly GCF_047948215.1 of Lycorma delicatula. Classification (NCBI taxonomy): domain Eukaryota; kingdom Metazoa; phylum Arthropoda; class Insecta; order Hemiptera; family Fulgoridae; genus Lycorma; species Lycorma delicatula. The sequence goes on along the minus strand of NC_134459.1, from coordinate 106,215,764 downwards.
CAGCAGATAAAAATTAGGTGTAATTGAAAAATGAATCAAGAAAAAAGCTATGGAAAAGAAGTCCCACGCTTCCTTTGCACCTACATTTAAATTTAGGTTAATTTACTATATTTAATTTATAGAAACTGATGGATGATACGGTCTTCAAAAAATATACCAATTCTGAAAAAAAAGAGAGAGATACAAGAGAATATAAGAGTAGCTTGACAAAACTTTGATTCTTTAAAATCTCATTCCTAAAAGTTGAAAATGTTCCCTTTTACATTACGAAGTAGGAAACGAACGATAAGCTATTTTCTAATCAGGTTGAAATTTTATGAATATTGTAAAAAAAAAAAATTATAATAAAACCGAACAGCTGTTAATGCTTAAAAGTTACAGTTTTCCCTAAAATCTGTTTTGTCTTATTACTAATAAATTTATTTTCTTCATTAATAGTATGAATTTCGTAATTCATTTAATCAATATTTTTTCATTTTAATATGAGGTTTCAATAAACCCAGGTAATGTTTCAGACTGTTCTTAATCTCCGATATATTACTAATTAATCAAAACTAATTTTATATTTCATTATTAGCAACCTCGTCGCGGCTTCGCCCGCGCTGTATCACAATTTCTGAACAGAACATAAATTCCAAGATCCTTCTGGGCAGTGGCAAATATTTTCAAAAAAACATTCAATTCATTTCTTTCCATCGAATGTTTTTTAACTTTATAAAAAAAAACATACAAAAACATTTGCCCTTTACCAAGAGAATCAACTTGGACATCACGCTTGGCATTTACTTGTTATCTTCTTAGGTATATCAAAATAATTAAAATTATCGTACCAATTCAATCTAATGTGTTATGTGACTTCACCGCATCAGTAAATCATTCATCAAAATATTTATCCATACCTGATACAACCTTAGCACATTTTTACTACATGGACATTCATTTTATTTGTGGCTTTTTAACTTGCATTTAAAACAAGAAATTGCCTAATCTTTCACAAGAAAGTAGTTTCTTATTACGATTAGCCCTTTCTATAATGAAATGATTTCCCTTTCGGTAATTACATGAACAAGCATCATCGTTCTTGGGTTGGGAATCGACGTTGAATTTAGATAACATAGCTGTGGCTCCAACTGGTTCCTCCCGTCCTTTTTACTTCAATTTGTAGTTTAACAGTTTTTTTTTTCAATTTAGACCATGTCTTATCTTCTCTCAACAAGTCTATGTGATGTAAACGTGGTCGTTCAATTCTTGAGGCAGTTTTTTTTTGTCAAAGCGTTGCACACATATCACCCTCACACGAGAGGTGAATCAAAAAATAAGTTACACCCTTGCCGTATTCTTGAACTGAAGGGGATATATTAATATCTTGTGGTGACAGCATTGATTATGTTGTCTTCACGCTTCCCCAGCAGCAATTCTGTACGACATTCAGTACGTGTGTAGTGTTGTCAATATGGCGTGTTCTCTAGAGGTTTCGTTCAGCATAGAGATTCTGAACGAAGTAGTCCGATTTTTGTGGGAAAAAAGTTACAGTTGTTTTGAAATTCATCGCCAAACTGTTGAGGTATACGGTTAGAATGCAATTTCACGTCGCACGATCACAAAATGGTGCCAAATGATCGCCATTTATTTGGAATTTGTAACTATTTATTTGCCATTTTATTTTGGAATTTGTAACTTAGCAAATCCACACATTTTTCTCCGACTATGTGTCATAGATTTATTTATTTCAACCATTATTCTTCTGCAGTTATGCAGTTAGTTACCTTTAAAAGAGGTTTTGTGTCTTAAGGAAGAATAATTCTTTAATTAGTCTTGCCATTTGCTTTGTTCCGTTCATCCAGTTTCTTCTAACAATCAACTTTTCCGTGATTCACAGAGGTCCATTAAAATTTAAAACAAATTTATCACATTCCAAATACGTCTGAAAAGTAATACGCAAGGTCACGTAATATTCTTCAACTAAGTTTTTCAGTTTTGTTTTCTGCGACATTATTGAAATAAAATAGTCCATAAATGACCTACTGGAGTAGAAAAAAAGCGTATATTTATTTTGGCCTGGTAATTCTTTGATATAATAAGCTGTAAGTATCATTCAGAACTGTAATTATGAGTTGTATACCTTGTAGGTATAACTCATAACAACATATAGGCAACTTGCTTGTATTCGTAAAGGCAGCTACAAATCAAAATCAATAAAGCTGTATTAGTATTTGAACGCGTGCAGAATATCATGCAAACCGAACAATTAGTTAATGAAACCTGTTTGCGATTATGTTGGAACAAGCAACCGTAGACGTTTTATATCACACATGCACTTACAGAAGAGATTTTTCCAGTTACAAAATGGTTAAAATTAAACAAGGAGAGCGCGTGTGATGGATGACGAGAACTAGGAAATACGAAAAAATAAAGTGAGTGTAGAATATACCATTAATATTCGCGATCTCAGTGTTCTCCTATTTGCGAAATTTGTAACAGATATAGTATTTACCGTTTTAGAAAGTTTGATATTAGATTGACGGATTGCCTTTTATTAAAACTGGTTAAAATTTCCAACACGATAATACTTGTCCCAAAAATAGAATTTATTTTGTAATGTTAAAATTTTGGTCTAAAGTAATAAAATTAAATAATAAATTACATTAGAAAAATGAAGGATCCGGAAATAGAATTTAAAAAATCCATCTTCTTTTTCCTCTTTCTCTTTTTGTTTATTTGTTAGCTTTTATTTTTTGTACAAAATAGTTTTTATTTTTTTATTTTTAAAGTCCATTTTTGTGATTCTTTACAACATTAATAGTAATAATAGCTTAGATAAAAAAAAAAAATGGTATATATCTATATTGAAATTATTATTTGAATTTAAAATATTGACTGTGCTATTTGCGGTCGCTATCTTATAACCATCATATGGCTTATAAACGTAAACACCTGACAAATCTTGTTTAATTTTTTTCCTTATGCAATCCAGTTTCGTAGTCGTGGATATAAACAAACATCTTTAAAAAAAACCCGCTAATGTTTCAATTAATTTTAATTATTAAGTCGGTATGTATTAACTATAGTAAGTTGAATACATCATCCCGTATATCAACATGTTCTTAATTCTGATGTTTACGGATTGCACGTAGTGACTCCTTGTCACAATGTAAAGGTACGTTTGGCAAGTTCCCTAATCTTTAATGCCATACAGATTTAATTTTTGAACGTGAATGGACTGGTGAACACACCAAAGATTTTTATTATTATTATTACTATTTATCTTAAATTGTTGGTTAGTTATTACCTATTTTTCATTATACCTTAATTAATTATGATTTTTTTTTGTCTTTCAGGTAAGAAATTAACCTGCCTATGTACAACGTTATCATTGTTAAAGATTCATAATCGCATTCAAGATAATAAATGGTATTAGTATCCGTTGGTCATAGGTTCTTCTTAAAGAGCGCCAGCCGGTGGTTAATTCATTGATAAGGCCTTGAGAAACAAACATTTTGGAGCTTATGATCATCTGGTTGAATTCGTACCTTCTTGTGCAGGTCTTTATTTTTTTATTATTAAGTATTATTTTTTCTTTCTTGAGTATACTATACTATTTGATAATTAAACATTCAATTCTTGCTATTTTGTACGTCGAACCTGTTGAGTTTGCTAAATACAAGATATGATGATTTAGAAAAGTTTCATCTAAAGTATTTTAATTTAAAAGAAATCAAATTATTTTTCCAGAGCTCAATTTTTAATTTTGATGAGCAGTTTGTATTTTATTTACTTGTGGTTTTAATTATTCGATATTAAAATTAGTTGAATTTCCGTTACTGAGCTAACCGAAAAATATCCGATTTTTTTTATTGAACTTCGTTTTTACTAGCGATCACAAATATTGTGATCGCGAAACGTTTCGGTTTTCAGATTTCAACGGAAATATCCATTTTGACCATCCCTGAATCCATTTTGACTAATTTCGGCGTGACATCTGTACGTACGTTTGTATCTCTTATAACTCAAAAACGATTACCCGTAGAATGTTGATATTTTGGATTTAGGACTGTTGTGCGCTTTACCTTTTTTTTGATTGCAATCGACTGGACCAAAAGTGTCCAAAGAAGCCCAAAATTCAACAAATTTGGATTTCTGAACTTTTTCTGAACTGCAATAATAGGCCTCATGAGAGATTTTCAACGATATAGTTAAATAAAGTTATAGCCAAATAAAACTTTAATTAATGAAATATTTGGCTCGTACAAGGGGATGGCACATCGATTCAAATCTGACTTTATCTCTTTTTTTTTAAATTTAAATAAATTGATTTATTAATAATTATTAATTTCTGATTATTATTTAAATTATTAAGTTATTATTTAAATAAAATTACGTACTTTTCATTAAAAAAAAATATGTCTATATGTAATTTAATAGGCGTTAAGGAAGTCATGTGGTAACATCAGATTTTTTAATTTTGATTAACCATTTATGAATAGGAAATTTGTTAAAATATGATATCTTATATTTGAGGAAACCATTTTTTTTTTGCATGAAACCGTTCTTTTGATATAATAACGTAAGGTTCAACAAAAAAAATTTCTTTATGATTTTATTGATTAAGCCTACGCTTGCTAATAAATATAATATGAACTAATGATGCAATAATTTTTGTTATAAGCACTTGACGTAGATCTAAATTTGGTAAATAATTCGAAGTCGTTGGTGAAATGAATAGTTATTTGTATTCATCAGATTTCATACACCGAATTGTAAGTATGGTATAATATTTCATAATTTTTAAACGCGTAAAATTATAATTAATGCCGTAAAAAACGGTAGTTTTTGGCAAGAAAAGAGTTATCTCGGTGATATAATCAATGAAAATTTGCGTTTCTTGTATTCATTGTCAATTCTATTTGAAATATAAGATGAACTAGTCTTGTATTATTTGTGAAGTTATGTGAACGACAAAATAAAATACACGTGCACCACGTATTTATATTATCCCATCCTAGCAAGCTGTTTCGTTATGGTAAAAGCGTTAAAAATTAGGATTCTCTTGTCAGTCAACTTCACGGCCTTCATTGTTCAATATTTTCAATGTTGAATTGTGGAATAGAACGCACGCCCCCCCCCCCCTGAACAAAACGTATCGGATGGTCGTTGTGGATGTTTGTTGGATATATATACATAGCTTATGTATTTAATTCGAAACACTTTAATACTTAAAGGTCTTTTTTCAGTTTGGTCATTAACAAATACAGCTGAATAATAAGCACACTTCCTGTAAAATCTATACATTATATACTTCTCAATAGTGTATTTTGTGTAGCGTATGTTTAGTATACGTTGAAGGTATACATATGTAGTATTTATACATCCGGCCTGACCATGCAAGCATTTTTTTTTTTTTATTCAATGTCAGGTGGATTTGATTGATTCTTTTTTTGTGTAGTTTTCATTCGTTCAGTTTTATATCCGTTTTTATTTATTGATTATAGTTAAATTAATTATATTCTAAATAATATCAGTTTATTGTGTAAGTTATTCAAATTCAATGTGTACACCTTTTGTAGCTCGGCAGACGTCTAGACAATAGTCTGGACTTTATTGGTTGGGAATTTAAAGTCGTGTGAACCAAAGAAAAATTCGAGATTTAGATGATTTAAAATAGAGAATTATTGAAGCTGTTGGTCTAATAACGCCACAGATGCTCCTAAACACTAGACAAGAGTTAGATTGTTGTCTAGACGTCTGCCTAGCTAAACTCAAGTGTTTAGGAGCATCTGCGGTATTGTTAGACCAACAGTTTCAACAATTCTGTATTTTAAATCATCCAAATCTCGAACTTTTCTTTGGTCCACACAACTTTAAATTCCCAACCAATAAAGTCCAGAGGACTGATATCTGGACATATAGGTGGACACAAAACAACGATAATATCGCGATGAAAGTGTAGTGGAGCTCCATCTTGTTAAAAATGAAGCCTGCAAGAATCTGAGCAACAGAAAAGTTTTTAAACATATGTCCTATCATAGTGGGCTCCATGAAAGAAAGAAAAACTGACTGAAGACGCCATTTTTGTGCAATTCTAAGTTGACGTTGACTTTTGGTGTGTCCCTTTCATTTTCGATTATTGTTTGGGGTTTTCAGTACCTTGTATATTTGTGTCTGTTAACTTTCCCGCACGTACGAAAAACGTATGTAAGGTTACCTCATCACTAAATAACCTATGAAAATAAGTAGGATTGTTTTTGACACTTTGCATTACCTTTGCAGCAAACTGATAATCGTAGGCGACGATAATTTGGATTAATGTGATCGAGTTGTGAATTGTACGCTCGCATTCGGCTTATGAACAATGTCGTGAACAGTGCAACGAGGAATTTGCAATTCGTAACTAGCCTGTCTAATTGACTTTCCAGGACTGGTAGTGAATGCATTGTATGCACGATCCGCAGTCTCATCGCTAACTGAAACTTTTAGATGACTTCCAGTTTGTGAAACCAAGCTTCCGGTCTCTCTTAAAGTCTTATATCGCTGACGAATAGACTTGGATGTAAGAGGATCGATATTCCATTTAGTTTGTACACGCCGTTAAACACGCGTAACTCGTTGAAACTCCGCAAACTGCGTATTCCGCTGACCTTAGAATATACAGAACAATTCTTTGGAGATATTTCCTGTCGAGTGAGCCTACGTTTAAAAGATTTGACAACTGGTTTTCTAAATATAGGCCATTATTTTTTTTATATCTTTAGTCCGGACAGTCTGTATACTGTCGGATTGTTCTTATTCACTGTTATATTTGTACGTTAAAAACATAGGGCTTTACCCAGCTCGTATAGATTATTTTTATTATTGGTACCCGGTGATGAATAAATTTTTGGCGTGAAGTTCCTATTGCAACATTTGCCTCATCTTTTCGTGCTCTCTCTCTCTCTTCTCTCTTCTCTCCTGTTTTTAATCATCTTCTTTCTTTTATCAATTCGTTTGTACAGCAAACATGCTGTAACCGTACATTTTTAACGCCACGTCTGTTATGACATTTTATTAAGAAAATAATAGCTCTACCCTCCAATGTTTTTTATTTTCCCCACGACGAACTTCGTGAACCTATGAGATATTTTGACGGCTGTAGTTTAATTATGTTTTGTCAAACATAATTAAAAAGGTTTATCCATATATTAAAAAAAATATATGATTAGCATAACAATAATTAAAGTTAAACAGATGATCAAATTGTTGCTTTGGAACAAATCTTCACGTAAAAAATAACAGACTGACTGTCGAATATGAGCGTTCGAGGAGAGTGTTTTACCCTAATTTGACTGAGGTTACTGGATATCCCGTTAACGCTGGTAGAATTACTTTTACATTTCTCTACACCCCTTATCCTGCTTATTTATCATTTCAATTTGACAATGCACTACTGTAAATTAGTACCTAAATATTCAAATTCATTCAAGTTTTTGGAGAATATGAAAATCTCACTGTTCGTCGTCTTTTCTATATTGTACTATATTAAATGAATAAAAAGTTACGCCAGTTAATATATTTTTTTAATTAATACACCGCTTTACTTATAAGCATATGTAAAACTTAACCTTTTTCTCGTAGTGTAATTTAGGAGATTTATTACTTTTCAAAACACATTTACATCTTAATGTCATATTCCATTGCTAAAATATGCCTCTTTTGGTCCCATCCCCAACTGTTTTTCCGGTTTTCTCGATGGTTGAATCCCATGTTATTGTGGCAACTACCTAATTAAAAATTTGAGACTTCACATTTAGGTTAAAAAAATTTTGTATATAAAATTAGAACTATGTCGGAAATCGTTGTTGAGTAAGTCTTAAGAAAATTTGTAAATGTTTTTACTTATATATATATATATATATATATATATATATATATATATATACACACACACACACATTTATTTTTTAAATGTATGTAATTAAAATGTTTGGTATTCATGTGTAAATTAGTTGAGTTCTATCTTATATCACCTTCCATATTTGCTAATTTTTTCTAATTTAAATTATTAACTTATACAAATGTTATCAAATTCTTAGTTATTTATTATTTTTTACTATTTTTTGGAAAAGGCATTTCCATTTAATATATGTTGTGGATCATCCAAAATTTAAGCAATCGGTTTTTTTTTAGAAGTAATAAATTTTTATATTGTATTAAAGGTTAGTTTTACTGATTTTTCTGAAAAATTGGACGGGACATTCTACATAATGTATTCATTTCTACCAGTTATTTATTATTTCTGTAGGTTTCATATCGAAAGCATGATTTATGCATTAAGGTAAAGTATGGGAATAAAATCCTTTTAATTAATTTTTTAGACTTCGTTTATTTCTAGCTACCAGTTAAAGCCATTTTAATGGGCAATTAAAGAAAAACCTTTCTTCGGTTAGGTTGTTGTGCACGGAAAAATTAAAAAAGTAGTTTTTTTTTACTAAAATTTTCGTAGTGACTTTAATTTATAAAAGCCAGCCGGTTAGAAATATTTTTATTTATTTTTTCCCCTACGTATACATCTTGTCCTCTGTGATTAACTGAAATTGAGGAACGACGTGGTGCTAGTATGTAAAAATGTATCAAAGGTAGAGAAGTAAGATACAAAAAAATTATTTGTCTTTTGAAATTATGATTTTCTATAAAGCTAATGTTTACATACACATTAGTGGTAGTATAAGTGTCTTTTAATTAAAATATGTAGAGCGTAGAAACATAAGTTGCTTAAAATATAGTCTGATAGTGTTATTTAAGGAAAATTTGTTATTTTAATAAATACACTGACATTTATAGTATATGAAGCGGTTAAAAATTTGTATGGTAACAATGTAGATGAAAATTACTTAGGTGCTTAGTGAATTAACTTTAAATCAAGGAAGAATTTTGTGAAAGCCACGTGTAAATAGGATTCAGCTTGATTATCAAACGGTGAAAATTTCTTAAAAGTACTAAGAAATAAAATCAAGATCCAAATAATTTTTCAGAAAAGATCTAAAAATCAGTTTTGGGTCAATTATATTGGGTTATTTAAAAAAAATCTTATAAAAACTAAATATTCCAAAAAAAGGATCGGATATAATTTACATAAAAAAAAGATTATTCAGGTAAAACAGAATGAGGATATCTACAATAATTTTGTGATAAAAAGGTACATAACTTAATGTAGTTAATGATATAGTGCCCCAAAGAATTTTAATAATTTTTTTTCGGAGGATTTAATACAAAAGACCCAAGGACTTATGTATTATAATCTGTATAATTATAGGAAAAAATATGTTTTGATATTAAAAACAATTTTTTTAACATTAGGCAATTTTTTTATATTATTAGTAAATATGATGGAATTATAATAAAATACTGTGACAATTTTTTATTCACCGAGTAGCGAAACAAAATTTAATAACAATAATAATAAAAATAAAAAGAATATAAGCATGATAAAGCCGACATCATCAGCTGGCTGCCACGCAAGTTTCTGAAGGCCAAGGTTACCTCTCAACCAAAATAACTCCAATCATATAATAAAAAAAAAGCACACTTAATACTTAGTGCTATTCTGCTGCCACCTATTCTAATTATAATTAAGTTTTTCTATACTACGTTATTTTTGTTTTGTTTGTTTGAATTACATTTAAAACTAATTTTTATGAGGTACTAAAATAATTTCAAAACAATTGTTCCGGTTTACAATTAAGCTAGTTTTACGATAATTTAAATAATATTAGCATTTAAAAAAGACCGGTTTAAGTACCTAAGGAAATTACGTGGAAAAACTATTGAGAAGATAGATTTTATGTTGTTTAAGGTCTAGTACTACTAATTAAATTACATGTTTATATTTATTAGTGCTCATCGATTGATCGCAACTCATCAAAAACTCGTTAAATATTTGAGTGCAAGTCAATTTTCGTTTCGACAACCAATCTGTTCAAGATGATTTCTCCCTCGGTATCTTTTGAGAGGAAAACCGTGTCATTTGAACGATATTGGTAATATATTACTAAATGCTTAAATTTAATTTTTTTTAAACAAATTTCAAAGTGTTTTGTTAAGTTTAAGTTTGTTAAAATAATAAAACAACACCATTATTTATTTTTTAATTATAGATTGTATAAAAATAATTTTCTGAAGTGTGTAATAAATTGCTGACTGTGTATTCTATAAATAGTCCCGATTCGTGTCTTTTACATTTTTCAATCGGACCGTTGAAAAGTTATTGATGTATCACTAACGTCTTGGTTAACAGTGCCTAGACAAGCTGATCGTAATGCCTATTCATGAATACGTATTTATTTTATCAAATTAAATAACTAACCAAAGTTAGAAAACGCTTCTCCCAGTTGTGATCAGCATTTGGTGATTGTAAATATGTTAAGAGATTATTAAAAACTATTATTGCACTTGTCTATTATCGGATAATTTGCGGTCGAGCTTGAAGATACGAGTAAATTATCTCTGAAATGAACAATTAGATTTTCATGAAACAAACATAAAAATTTAACCCTGTAATTTTCAAGGTTGTTGATTGCCTTGGAATATTTTTTTTCAGAAATTTTATTAGAGGTTTGTTTTTAGTTAAGTTTTGAAGATTTTTTACTTTGCATGCTTACAACTCAGAAAATCCAAACAAATTGATTGAAGCGTTACTCGTCATGATGTTTTAATTAGATATTTTCAAAAAAAAAGACAAATGGTGTATATATATATATATATATACAATCATCAATGGAGAATATAGGTTTAAAAGCTCAGAAGAAATTTACAGAAATTTGGAAGTAATAGAAACTGCAATAAGAAAAAGAAGACTTAAAAATTTTATCGACATTTATTTACGTACTTTAAAAACAGAGAAACAAAAATTGCATGGTTTAAAGAAGTTGACAAGAATTTAAAAATATTGAATACCTCAGAAGAAATAACTGAAAATAGAAACACATTTAGAAAAGAAATAGAGGAGTCAAATTTCCAGAAAAGCCAAAAAATAAAATAGAGTAAAGAGAGAAAAGAATGAAACTATTTTGGAAAAGAAGAAAGAAATCTAAACATGTGCAACGTGATCCTTAGATGGTTCAGTCGAAGAAAAACAAAAATTAATATTAGTTGCTTTGTTACGAACTTTATGTTAAAATCTTAAATTCAGATTACGATGAGATTATTTTTTATTAAAATTAAAAAGAAAATGTTTTTACTTGATTGGATTTGGTAAGGGGGAGATTCATCGTAATCAAATTTTTAGGTCGACCAACTTTTGTATTAGAAATCTGGCAGTGTTAGCCTTCTTTTTCCGAACGGAAGAACTTGCAATCAGAACTCTTAAAAATAAACTCTTTAATCCGATTTATCCAAAAAAAAGTGTCTGAAATTTTTTTTCAAGGCAGTCAACAAATGTAAAACTGATCAGGCAATTCCCTAGATATTTGTCCGTAAAATTCGCCGTACGTGTTATTTAATCGGTGTTGGTAAATAAGTGTGGTGTTTTTGTTTTGGGGGAAACGTTTGGGTAGTTCCATTTTTATTACAGATTATCATAGTTACCGCATCATTATCGTACACATTCGTACTTGGTTTATGACTTACCATTCGATAAGTTTTATTTTTTATTCGTTATTTAATGAATTTAATTTATATTCTACTATATAAACTGAAATTTGATAACTAAAAAATCTATTTAATGTATTTTAAAAGGCCTGAATTACGGTGTCGAGCAGAGTGAGGCTTCTTAGCCTCTTTTGGACACTGAATATATTGGAGAGCGTGGAGTTACTGATTCTATAATCATATGTGAAGCAATTTTTAATTAGTAGATCAATAAAATACAGTTAATACATTTCTTAATTTAGCAGAATAATGGAGTTACTAAGATGTTATAGTAACATGCAGGTACGGAGTAACGGATATAACGGAATGTAACGAAAGGAACTGGTACCCCAAACTTTGTGAAATACTTAAAATAGAAAACAATGATGTTAATAAATAGAGAATATCCTCAACGTCGTTCTAATCAAAATGAACTCCCTGATGTTTACATATCTTCTCAAAGTATTGAGTAAACTCATTAATGATAATTTTTATAGACAAACCTTAATAAATACGTTAAAATGCCCCATTATAGATGTTCAAGACCTTTTTATGTAATGGAAGGTTTAGCCATGGTTAAAAATAATTTTACTATACAAATAATACCTAAGCACTATTTTCCTTGTATACCGGATATCATTACTGATGACTGTGGTGTGGAGAAAGTATGTACACTGAATCAAGTTTTTTTTTCCAAATCGTTTCAACTACGATATGTGAAATAAATATACAGCAAAGTTATAATAATAATAATGAGTGCTGTACTAGAGCTAACAATCGGCGCTCTTCCCAACACCTGTTATTGACGGGACATTTTATGAAATATCGTTATAAATACGTTCCACGTAATAACGAGTAACTTGAATCCAAAATTTAATTAAAAATAGGAAAACGCGTTTGACTTTAACTGCGTTACAAACGCAAAAAATACAGACGAAATGCAAAAAGGCCAAATTAAAATAAAACCTTGTTCTTCCGATCGACTAATTATTTGGTTAAAGAAATTACATTTAATTTTTACGTGTAATAATAGCCTTTGTCAGTAAATATACTCATGTTTTTATGGCATTTTAACAATAATACTTAGGCATTATATTTGACATTCTGTAAAGGGCTTGGAATCAACTTTTTTCCTTACTTGAACGTATTTTTTGTCAGTTTTATTTAAACTACTGCTGTTATTCTGATTGGTTTGATGCAGCTTTCCAAGATCCAAAAGTCGTTTTCCTCTTTCCACCGAACCTCACTAATTCCTACTTCATCTACATTTATCCTACCCATTTCTTTTTTTAAATTTTCTAACCTACCAACCTTTATTAGATTTCTAACATTCCACGCTCCGACTCGTAGAATGCTATTTTTTTTAATTTTCTTGTGACCCCTTCCTTAGCAGTTCCCACCCGGAGATGCGAACGGGGGAATAGTTTACCTCCGGAATATCTTACCAAGGAAGGCGCCTCCATCTTCGTTATATGAAAATGCAGAGAGCTACATTTTCTTGGAAAAAAAGCAGCTGCAGTTTTCCATTGGTTTCAGCTGCGCAGTTCTCAGAAGATTGAGTGATGTTGATATGACCGTTTAAGTCGTCCTGACCTACGCCCTTAAAAACTACTGAAAGAGCTGTTAGCTGTTGCCCTCTTTCAGGAATCATTCCTTAGTCTGGCTCTCAACAGATACCTCTCCGATATGGTTGTACCTTCGGTCTAGCTACTCTGTATCACTGAGCAGTCAAGCTCCCTCACCATTGGCAAGGTCTCATGATTCACAGGATATAAAAGTAATATAGGTTACATCATTTTCAAAACCTTTGTGTTTCATGATCGGTCAAAATCTGTTTAACCAGTCACATACGCGTTAATGATAAAATTGACAAAAAAAAAAAGAAATTAAGGGATATATTTATTAAGTTAACGTATTTGTCGAGTATTATTAATGGTGACAGCTGAATAATGGGAAGGAAAAATTGTTGTATCTAGTGGTAAAGTTAAGAGTAAAACTTTCCCATTAGATACATCTTTTAATATCGAAAGAAGAATTTTCTTTCACCCTTTTGCTGAGATTATTTAGCTTAATGTCTAAAAATTGTATGAATACAAATCTCGTACCATTCTAATGAACCGAATTAAAATATAGACTGGTAATTCTATATTTCGTTAGATTACTTGTGTTTTTTCTGCAGTTCTTGTATTTTTTTCGTTTATTTGAACATTTTTTACTACAGATTTTTTTTTAGATGTTTAATATTAACAATAGATGACGCATATTTTGAAGCAAACATTATAAGTAACCATTATATCACGCATTTTTTTGAAGCCTTCCCAATCTTATTTTTCATGTTATATTTTGTAACGTTAAACTAAATTGTCATCGTTATAAGTTAAGTTACATACGGATCCTTTACTTCACAATAGACAGGATATACTGTAGATAAAAAAAAATCTTTTATGTTCATAATTGTTGTAAACATAGGTTCAAAATTGGTAGTGAAACTAATTAGTGTAAATACATAAAACATACCTACTTCTACTATTGTGAGTAAATTACTTCTACCACTGTGAACAATTTTAAAATTGTGATTATTACCTTTTAAGGTAGCATTAACCTTTTAAGATTGTTTTTTTTATCGTGATGAACTACAAAAAAAAAAATAGTTTCTTATTCTTATGAGATTTGAATTTCGTTTCTATTTTTTTTTTTTTAATTTAGTTTTGTAATAAAATTATATATATTTAAAATTATTAGCTTTACAAAATGTTTTAAAATTAAATTTGCGGTAATTTCTTTAAAAAAATCAGTATACTACGTTATCATATTATATTACGTTACTATACTTATTCTACTAAAAAGAAAATAAAACTAAGGAAAAAAGAAATTTGAACTTTACGCTTCCAGGATCTCCGATGATAATCCTAGGAGGTAATAAACCATTCAGAAAGCGTTTTCATTGAAAGCGTCGAAAATCGTATCTATCTTCAATAGAGTTAATATTGTGAATATTTGACTGTTAGAATTACAGAGGCAATATTTGTAAATTGTGGAATTGTAAGTTTATTATGTTATTAGATGGAATAATTTTCTCTAATTGATTGTCTTTGTATTGTTCAATATGCTAAACGCTTTGTGCATTTTTAAGTCCTCTCAGCTAAAAAATTCTGTATTTCATTTTACGTTTACATAAAATACCCAAAGTATCATCTTAGTACCTTTATTGAATTTCTGAGGTTCCTTCGTATATTCCCCTTTTCCCGATCACTACAATTATGTTTTTAGTTAGTTTCAGCACACGCTTTAGGAATCCGTTATATTCTGTGAATCATTACCTCATAAGACTGAAAATGTTTTCTCCCCTACCTCTTCTCCCTGGTAATGTATATAGAAGTGTTTTCAAACCCTTCAATCATTGAAATTTATGAAAAATTTGTACAGTTGCTTGTCGTAATAACGGTTTAATTCGATATTCAAATATTTCTATATAACTGTATAGTCAGGAAGGAAATAAAACTGATATTTCATAAAACGCATAAAACAGATGATAAGGCTTTTTCTGAATACCTTTTTACTAACGAATTAGATGATGCGGTCTTGTAACATTTTAAAATAGTACGTTAATGGAGTAACCCAAATGTATCTAAGTAATTTTAAAGCAAACGATCCTATATGTATATAGTAATTAAATTTATTTTAAACGAATTTTGTATTATAATCATTTATATGTAATTTCTTTTACTTGAAAAATTTTATTTTCTATTTCTTTTTAATTTATAAAGATAGTTGCTCTTTAGTTTTCTTAATTAGAATAGTTATTACAGTAACTTTCCATTACTGATGGAGGCGGAGTATACTGACAGGTCACACAATAATTACAGTACAGTAGAATGGATTTCATAGAGGAACGGGTACGAGAAAAGCTAATTTTTTTGCATCAAACTGTGCCAGTCTCATTGCGGCTCTTTCCCTTGCAAAGTAACGTAGATACAAGTGTTATTAGTCAGGAATACTTTCTCTGTAACTATTAATATTCTTTAATGATTTAGTTTGTGTGACTGACAGCGAAGGTGTTATCTTTAGAGCTGAATACCACTTGGCATTTGTGCGTATTCACCATGCCGATACAACATTATATTGTGCTCATTAAGTTAATGAAATAAAGGCCCAGTTTATTAGGCGAATGGGAAAACCGTTTTTTATTCACTTTACCAAAAAAGCCTGTTTGTTGTTGGATTTTTTAATACTTTGCAGTGACCCAAGCCACGTATTGACGCGAGTGATTTGTGGCTCGTCTACAACCATTAGGTTATGGTTATGACATAAAAAATTACATAGGAATAATTCTATATAACCAGTTGCATTATTTTATGATGCTTATATTGCAAAGATTAAAAAGGACTGTCTTATCTTAATTTTCCACTAAATTTTTATCATAAATTTCTTCATGATCTTAAGATAAAATTGAGTCAATATTTATTGTTTTCCAGCTTCTATATTAAGATAAATATTTAAGAAAGCTGCACAAAAACAAAATCCTTACGTTTGTAACACAGTTTTCTGTGTTTTTCGCTTGCTTAATTTTTTTTCCATTTTGTTTTTGTGTAAGAGTTTTTCCTGTGATCCTACGTTTTATGATCATCAGTAAACTTTCTCTGTTTAAAGGTGCAGAGTTTTACTCGGTTATAGATTTATTTATTTTCTGTTTAGTATCAATATTGAGAAACCAATTGAAATCTGAACCGATTTTGCCTGTAAAAACTATGTACATCTCTTCAAATTGTTGAATTTTTCAAATTTTATAAGTCACTCTGGAAGTTTTTTTTAATCCTTTACGTTTAGAGAATTTTATTTTTGTTTGGATGACGATTGTGTGTCATTGATGTCATGAAAGTATTATGAGCAAGTATGGTAACAATGCAGTACTTATAAATTGTATCGGTGTCGTAAATCCGTTGTAACAAATGAATAAATAAATATTATACCAAATAGTAGAAAGTTTTTCGTTTATTTTATTTATTTTTTAAAAATTAATTCTAATTGTTCAACGATCGTATAAATTAATAATTAAATAAAATAATTATTTAATTAATTAATTTTAAGTAACGTACTATTTTTTGCTGCCGGTGTTATTCTTCGTAATAATCAACATAGTAAGTTTTGTGGATAATATTAATCAATGAGAACGTACGAACGTATATTGTAAGCTAGCTCACTATATTTGGTGTCCTTGATCTTGTTATGCAATACTGTAGTGATTATTGCTTTTCATGATGTCTGTTCCCTTCCATTTTAAACAAATTAACCGCGTCGTCCCTGTTTTTCAGATTAGCATTAAGTTTCATCATAGTCTAATTAAAGTAATACGTAACTTGAAGGTATTATTAAATCAATGAAAAATATGCACGATGAATTTAAATTCATGCTTTTATTACATCTTACATTAGGCGTACTACTTTTCTAATGTAATCCGGGGTCATACACGACCCTGTTTATGTACTTAAGTTGCTAGTTAAAATATTACTTAATATATATATTAAGGTCTATTAGTCCAGGCGGGGTATCTGTTTTAAAATGGAGGGGGGCTATATTTGTTTTTTTTTCTATATTATCGCTAATTTTTGCTTTAATACCTCTGGAATATCATCAGAAATGATTATTTCGTTATGCGCGAGTTGAAAAGGGTGTACTAAAATTTTTATTAAACAAAATCTAAAAAAAAATCACCAAAATATCCATTTTTTCTCCTAGATAACTTTATAACTATCCATTTTAGAGAAAAGATTGAAACAAAAAAGTTTTGTTATTAAATTTTACACTCGGTTGCACATCGAGAAATACGTTATTATTGATGCAAAAATAGCAATAACTGTAAAAAAAAAATAAAAATAAAAAACAAGATTTTTGGGAAACAATCATGGTGGGAAAAAAGTTTCAATTCATTAATTATCTCCGGAAATATTACCGATCAAAGTTGACCGCTGTTTACAACGAAACTAAGTGAGGTAAGGCTGTTTTTTCGACGAATACCTTCATCTTTCAAAGTACTTTCCGGGTGTAAATTTTCCACTCCTGCGCTCATGTGCAACCTAGATAAAATGTCGATTGAAAATACTCGGGCCGCACGAAAAATGCACGGGCGGTGTTGGTAGGAGTAGCTAAATGCTCGGCCGCTTCGGCCTACTCAGACTTGAATTCACATGTTTAAAATAGCGACGCACTTTCAAAATGCACTTATATCCCAACTTCTAGTGAACAAATTTCCGTGTTTTTTCTTTTTTTTCTGTTTTGAAAAGAAACTGCTTTCTGAGTTTTAAGCTATGCTTTTTAAAATTAATTTAGATAAAAATTCCTGAAGATACTCAA